>NC_137737.1:149232299-150432299 GCF_963264785.1 Psittacula echo | reverse complement strand
TTCGAAGGGAAGTCCAGCTGTGGTATTTTAATATCATAAATTAATGGATTCTAAAATATTCCAAATTTTGGGTTGGTCTTACGGAGCAAAAGGATAAGATCCATGCTCTGCCTGAAGATGGCAGTGATCAGAATAAGGTGGTTAATGTCTTTAGTTAAAGATTTATATGAACATAAATGCGCTTCTAATAAATACTGAATTAGAAACTATATGCCAGAGAACACTTTCTAAAATAATAGAAAAGTAAAAGACAAAGTAGGAACTGTAAAGACATCAAATAAATTTTTGCTGCATCGAAGAGGGTTTTTATTTCTTGCCTTCCATTTCAGCAGAAATCTACTTCATGCAGCCACTTAAATGTCTTCAAATTTTAATCATATGTACATGAAAATATATTTTTGTTTTGTTTCAAACATAGTGGAAGCTTCAGGTACTTTTTAAATATTATTTGCAAGCATACTTTAAAGAATGCAATAATGTAAAAGCTGTAAGCCCACATTGTGCCAAAACCAAAGGTAGCGGGTATTGGTTGGACCTTAAATAAAAATATTTGAATGCATCCTATCCAGGACATAATGGTATGAATCACACATCACTTTTTAACAGATCAAATCTTCTGTTTCTCAAGGATAACAAAATGGCTGAGTTCAAGAAGAACAATGTTCTTATTTCATTTCCCAGGGAAACAACTAGCACAAAGGTAGAAGGTTGTTCCTTCTGGAAAGGACAGTCCCTAATAAAATAACAGATCGGTTGCTAACTCTAATTACAAACATCTTTTTGATGTCAAGTACTTTAGGCATTTGCTGCTCTTCAGGCTGAATTGATAGTCACTAATTTCAGGAGCTGCACATAATGTATGACACCAGCTTAGCTTCTTTGTGTACAAAATGACTTCTTAATGTAAAAAAAAAAGCCCTAAACACAGGCTTATGTCCAGAAAGCCATAACTAAAATACATGGACAAAACTCATTAAAAATAGCTAGTGTATAAAACTAAATAATTTTCCACTATGCTAAGAAACCTGGGAGGATTTATTTTATATAAGTTTGAAAAGTCAAGCAGACCAGAAGTTGGGGACAGCTTTGGCAAATAAGGCATCATGTAAAATTCTGTCTGCAGAAACTTTGCTGACCAGACAGCAAACAAGAATTGGGATGTGCTGGATCTCTGGTCAGTGAAGCTCCCACAGCATTTTTATAAGCAAAGACGAGCTAATACTCTTCCTCCAGATTAGCTCTAACCATGACTTCACTTTCTCAGCAATCTCAGTTTAAACCCACTTCGTACTCTGCTGATGTTTTTTAAGCTGGCAGAACTGTTCTATGATTCTATGACTTCAGTGAAATTGTAGCTTCACGGTGTTTTGATTTAACAGACAACACTTTCCATCTCAGATGTAGATAATTGCAGTGGGATCTCAGTGTTGGTTTTATGGATTCCCTTCCTACTTCACAGGGGCCTTGGAAGATGTACTTAACAGCAGCTTAGAAAGTGGATTGGAACTGCAGATGAAGGCTCTCTGATGTGAATTACTATTAGAATAAGAAAACTAACCTATATGGCCAAGGTAGAACACCTAAAACTGCATCTTGCTATCAAAAAGAGAGGTCACAGAAACTACAAAAACAATAACTGAAATTATTAAAGCTGTAAATAAAGCTGGAAGTTAAAAAAAAAAAAACAACCCTGTAATCCTGATAGCACACAAAGACAATTTAGAGTCATCTGATGTTAGATGCCTAAGGCAGGACATAGGTCTCATGGGGCTCCCTGTGTGGTCAATGGAGAGAGAAGGCAATCCAGTCAAGAGCTCAATGTATGTGCCTAAATAAGCCTGGAGAGGCAAGAGCTCCTCTTCCTCCTCTGACTGCTGACACAGCAAGGCAAAAAAGCTTTCAGATTTAATCGTCTCAGCTGGATGGTTCAAGTCATGCAGTGTGGATCCCCTAAAGAGACTTCAGGCTCTGGAAGAGTCCAGCTACATTGTAAATGATACAATGATGTACGAAATGACTCTTCCACAGGACATGCAAGTCAGAAGGAAAAAAAGGACATAACAGAAGTGGGAGAGCAGAGGTGGTGATCCCAGCAGGTACAAAGACCCGGCACGGCTTCACAGCTAGCTGACATTCTGTGCTCCATTGCACATCTGAACTTCAAAAGTCTAGAATGATCCCTTCCACACTAATTTAAATTCCTCCACAATCCCACACTAACTGAATTTATGCCACAAAATCAGTGTTTTGTAGCCTAAAATCGAAACCTTCATGTTTTCAGAATTTTCCTGTTACTCCTTAGCCCACAGAGAATAATGTTATCTCAAAGAATGCTAATTAAAACAATCATACAGATCTTCTCAAGACTTAATCTGAAATAGCTACAATACTTCAGATACAAACAGAGTACTTTCATATACCTACATATACACATGCTTCAGTGCTCGCTTTGTGCAATGAATTACTTCCAGGATATTAAAATGTATTCTATCTTCAAATTCTGTGCTGCAGCTTTTTGCTGAGTCAAAACATCCAGACCTTCCTCAAGTCAAGCTTTTGGTTATTACTTCCCGTATTGATATTTAATCTTCATAGTGATACTATGGATCATCCTAAGACTCATGCTTTCACTAGATGGTTAAATGTACCTCAAAGCCCAGGAGAAAATAATTATAAGAAGTACAAATCCTTGTCATAAACACTTATTTTTGTTTTCAGTTATAATCTACAGCTGATTCTGAAACACAGACTGAATGATGCAGTGAAAAAAAATCATTTTATGCATGTTCCCACAATCACAGTTTTTTTAGACAGAGCATAATTTACACTAAATGAGCTATGCTGTGCACCTAAGAAATATTCTAATAATATTAGTGAAAAGAGCATAATTAAATGACAGCCAATGTGATCATAGTTTTAGGCTCATCAGATTAAGGAGGTTAATTAGGTAATTATTGAGGTATGATGTAGATTTTTCAGAATGTTTTAGTCTCTCCTCTTTTCCTGGTAATATGCTGAACATCTTGGTCTTTACATTAGACTGGGGAAAAGAGAAGTACTAAACTTTATCACAGTCTATTACAATAGTTACCCATCAGCTTGAAAGTCAAGAAGACATATAAGCATATTTCTTAACATGGGTTTACATAAATTATGTATTCAATGGTCAGTAAAGGGATAATTACACTTTAATTTCTTTGCTATTCCTTTCTGTCCTAGCATCATTCCTTAGGCTGTGGAATTCCATCATCTCTGGAGACATTCAAGGCCAGTCTGGATGTGGTTCTGGGCAACAAGATCTAGCTGAAGATGTCCCTGCTCAATACAGGGAGGCTGGACTAGATGACCATTGAAGGTCCCTTCCAACCCAAACTATTCTGCTATTCTATGATTCTACGAAAGTTTTTCTTTAGCAGAGCACAAGAAGAACAAGCAGGCTTGAAAGCTTGAGCAACAGGCACAGCAATTACAGCTGCCTGTTTAAGCAGCCTTCCTTCCCATGTTCTTCAGTTTTATTTTCTCTTTGAAAATACTCCCAAGGCACATACGAATTTTGGACACCTTCCCTGTTGGAACCTCTATTCAGACATCTCTAATTTGATCTCAAGCAATTAGCCCCTTCACTTCCATAGATTTCAAGTCCCAGGAGATGCCCCCTACTGCACCAGTTTAAATAGGGTCAACTCATTGTCTAGACAGGATGCTGAGGGCAGGGCCTTCGCCTTTTGTTCTGTAAACCTACTTACAGGTTTTCTCAACTGATGATCAGCAAGAGGGTTGAGGTTTTTCAATTATCCACTGAATCCCAGACAGAAAAAATGTGGCAACTTTTGAAGCATATTCCTTTACATGTGAATTTAGTTAATTTGTGCATTTGCTTTTAAATTAGTCATTATGTAAAATCCCTTGATATCTTAAGCAGAATAAGCTCTGCTATGCTTAACTTCAAATTGTTTTGTGAGACTCAGGAAATGGAACAATTATAAAAGAATGCCCACAAGAGTGTGTCTGATAAAGGGGTAGCCAATATGGTTTTGGCTTTGTTTTTAAATAATAAGCAACCACTAATACACAGTCATTTCTCTCTGATCTTATGAGCTGCTGTCTTTGATATCAAGCCACTGAACTTCAATCAGAAACCCATCGGTCATCATTTAAAAGAGAAAGCTAAGGTATGACATGGAAGAACATAATTTTCCATGCACCATATAGCCTTGTTTTGCTTTTATGCATTGCTTGTTCAGGGGAAGTCTCTGCTAAGTCAGGATGTTTTCTTTTCACTGAACTGGAAAATGGAATGACACTGTGGAAATAAAAATGTTTGGTAAGTTCATTTTTATCTTAGCATAAAACCTATAGGTAAAGCTGAAGTGTGTGCAGTTCGCTGAATCTGGTGGACTAACTGTGCCCTTACAGTTCAGCTTCTGTTCAGATCTTTTGCTTGAATAAAGACTGTAATCATCTTCTTTTAAATCAAAGGCCTGATTTTGTGCAAGGTGATTTCTGTGAGCAGGTCTGGCTCTAATGAAGCCAAGAGTGGTGCTGGACCCACATCCAGAGCTGTGCCATGTCTCATATGAAGCAGAGGGGGTGCAGTGCCTGACCTCTCTGACAGCCCATGCAGAATGCAGGGTTTGCTTAACCCCACTCTGAATTATTCCTAAGTGATATTTCCCTCCAGAATTAATCCTGTTACTCCAGGTCTCACAATTTATTGCCATTCTTTAGGTTTACTTCAAGTGCTGGTACACCACATTTCCTCAGGGAGACGGACATGGCTTAACCAGTGATAATTCTGTTTAGCACAGCAAAGTGCTGTTTATTTAAAGGAAAAGTGTTCTCTTTGAAAATATATAACAAACCAACAAACAAAAGCTTTAAACTCAAGCTGCTTTTGCCCACACTGCTTCATAGCTCCTTGCAAGACCTGCAAGGATATGCAAGATATAGTGCCTCATTCTAGCACAAAACTGTCTTTTGTCTCCATTTGTTACTAGTTGTCATGAACCAGGCCAAACCAGAATATGGCTCCTGTCAGGGTGCAAACCTCCAGTGAGCTGATTACAAGCACTGGGAATTGGCAAGAATTATTCCTCACTGACTGCTATGCCCAGTGGATTCCTTGAGCAATTTCTAATTCTCTTTTAAACGTACATTAACACTCTAAGCAGCTCTCCGGTTCAAAACCTTCTCTGAAAATCCCAGGTTTCCAAATTTCTACTTTTCCCACTAGAACTGTTCAGGTAGTTTAAAGGAATGGAAATACTCTGTCACAACAGTTAGAGAGGCAATTAAACCAACTGCAGTTATAAGTACACACTACAGAATACTTTATCCAAAGAACTGCTTTTTAGATGGCTTTACAGGTCACTATGTTTGTCTGTAATGGGAATCTGGTACACACAAAAAAACCGTATGTGTAAAAACTTCCAAATTAAGCCCTCTCAGAATGCAATGGCAAGAAATATGTCTAAACAGCACACAGTTGAAATCAGAAATCAAAAACAGGAAGAAAATTATCATATGTAATATAAATTAGATGATTACTTCCAAGACTAATGAGTTGGACACTGCTTTGTCTCCAAGAGGAGTATAGTGAAAGGATTAGGGCTACATTTCTTGCATCACTTGTTGTGATCTCAGCTTCACTGGACCTCCCGAAGGCCTCCCGCAGCAGAGACTTCTGAAATCTCCTTCCCTGTTGCCCCATGTTCTTATGGTAAAAGTAGCTAATAAAATAGCCAGCTGTGTTGATTTTGTCAGGAAAAACAAATTCCTTTATCAGGATCAGCACACCAGAGGAGGTAGTGAGTGTCCTAAACAACGTAAGCTCACAGGCAAAGGATATAGGTGTTAAAGACAGCGACAGAAACCCATGTTTCTGTGGCACTGTGATGCGCTGTTACAGACAGCAGCACAGTGCAGAAATTGCCTAACCCTTTGGCTTGAATTGCTGGTGAAGTGTAGAAGAGTTCTTAAGGTGGCTTCTCTTTTCTGAGACTTCCATTCCCCACTCTGCATGCCTTCCCTTGTCTGATAGCTTTTCTTTCTTAAATTTCCATGAAGAAACTTTGCAAAATTTATTTGAGGACTTTAGAAATACAAATGAACTGTCACATAATAATTTTTGTTATTGAATAGCCTTATGGTATTTTATTTAATCCAAATGAAGCAAAACTTTTAAGGGATCTTAATATGGGCCTCAAAAACATCAGAGTTGAGACTGAAACTAAGGATTTTCTTTAAGGGCAAGACAACATGGCCCCACCCCAACCCTCCACCTCTCCCCCAGTTCCCAGGTTTGCTCATATTCAACTGCAATTATTCCATTAATGGAGGGCTGGGATGCAGAGACAAGTGACCACACAGGCAAGGACAAACACACTGCATGATACAGCTGACAAACAGCATGAACACGATACATAGAAGCAGTGCTCCAAGTAATCTTCCCCAGTAATGCTCCTGTACTTTCAGACTGTGGAGCTCCCCATCTGTGTTGTCAAATACTATCTCTACAGATATAGCCACCATAGTGAAAACACAGATTAAATACCCTATATGAAACATGCAGGTTTCAAACCAGTTGCTATGGGTGGTGGGAAAATACTTTTTATGATATTTCTCTGAAGGCATTTAATGCTAGCAGAATGAAGGCTGAAATCTCTTCTTCTAGGGCACAAATCATATGAAGAATGGCTGAGGGAACTGGGGTTTTCAGCCTGAAGAAAAGGAGGCTCAGGGGAGATCTTTTTGCTCTCTACAACTACCTGAAAGGAGGTTGCAGTGAGGTTGGAGTTGATCCTTTTTGCCCAAATAACAAGTGATAGTACAAGAGGAAATGGCCTCAATTTATGTCAGGGAAGGTTTATACTGGATATTCATAAAAATGTCTTCCCAAAAGAGTCATCAAGCATTGGAACAGGCTGTCCAGGGAAGTGGTGGAGTCACTATACATGGAGGTATTTAAAAGACGTGTAGATATGGTGCTTAGGGACATGGTTTAGTGGTGAAGTTGGCAGTGTTAAGTTAATAATTTTATTTGAAGATCTTAAAGGTCCTTTACAACCTAAATTATTCCATGATTCAATGATTCTTCACAGCCGAGCCCAGGTGGAGATCCACTGTTTTAATCCAGGCTGCGCTCATTCTACCTGAGCTTAAAAGATGCTAAAGGCGGACCAAAACCCTTTTCCTCCTACAGAACTGGCTCAGAAAACAATCAAGTTGACAGTGAAAGGCAATCTCTTTACCTAGTATTCCCTACAGAGTTAAAATAAGATGCCACGTTATCACTCTTTCAGTGCAGAGACGGATGCTAATGCTTGCTGTCTGACTGAAGACACTAAAGAATGATGGGAGCTGCACATCCAGTGGCTATCAGTGGAGCAATGATGCTAAGCAGCAGAGAAGATAGACAAGACCGAAGCAATCTGAGAAGCAGAGCTGTTAGACTGTGGACAAGCCGTCCTTGCAGCTACATGAGATTACACTGCAGCAGTTTTGAAGCAACATAGCAATTTACTTCCAAGTTTCTGTTAAGACTGTGGGGTTTAATCATAGAATCATAGAATAGTTAGGGTTGGAAAGGACCTTAAGATCATCTAGTTCCAACCCCCCTGCCATGGGCAGGGACACCTCATACTAAACCATGTCACCCAAGGCCTCATCCAACCTGGCCTTGAACACCACTAGGGATGGAGCATTCACAGCTTCCCTGGGCAACCCATTCCAGTGCCTCACCACCCTCTCAGTAAAGAATTTCTTCCTTAGATCCAATCTAAACTTCCCCTGTTTAAGTTTGAACCCGTTACCCCTTGTCCTGTCACTACAGTCCCTGATGAATAGTCCCTCCCCAGCATCCTTGTAGGCCCCCTTCAGATACTGGAAGGCTGCTATGAGGTCTCCACACAGTCTTCTCTTCTCCAGGCTGAACAGCCCCAACTTTCTCAGTTCTAATGAATGCATAGTTCTAGTGAACAAAACCAAGGTCCTAATAAAAATAAGTTAATACGCTACTTCTCAGCTTCTGCTTAGAGCTAAGGCTTAATACCCGTAAGGATTAATTCAACTGCAATTTCTAAATCTCCTCAAATACATTACAAACACATTGATATAGCATAAGGGACAGGTCTTCACTATATACAATCACATTTCTATAGAAATAAAGTGAACAATAGTCATGAAGGTGAGTAAAGCCACTTCTGAATATTTGGATGACTTTTTTTTAGTGGTCATTATCTTGTGAAATTCTTTTTTTCTGTATTATAGGATACCAGAAATTTCTTGTTTTCAATTCTCAGGTTACAAAAGTGTGAATCCTCCACTGGCAGAAATGTTTGCCCATCACAGTTCTGGCACCATTTTTATTCTGACCTTATTTGGTGCTTTCTAGCAGAAGCCCTGTCTCCTGGAGTCCTGTGCATTCTTGAGAATGATAGTTTTTGCTTGATGTGAGAAAACTTAAATACTGAATACAAAAAGAATCAAAATCCTAAACTCCAACAGTTCAAAAAGCAGCTAAAGGGAATATACATTTAAAAATCTCATCTTCAAAGCACCTGAGGAATTTCAAGATATAGCTTTTGGTTTTTGACCATATTTTGGTAACAAACTCAGAAGAAACATGATGTTACAAAGCAAAAAACAATTTAGAGAAACAATTGAAGGTCTTGCATTTTGCTTTAATTGACTTTATGGATAGATTGCAAGTATTTTTTCTACTGTGCTGAAAAATGATTTAGTACTGCAGAGTCCCCTTTGGAACACTAGCTTTATTAATTTTCATTCTAGTCATACTTAAGTAAGTTTAATCAAACTACCACAAATAGAACCCGAGGCAATAATTTCTGGGGTCATCAAATCAATCCCATGTTCAATAAATGACTACATACTGATAAACTGGTTGCTGACTTTGGGTTAACCTTCTAATGTTGTTAAACCCAAGACTTCTAGTCAAGGACTACCAGGATGAAAGTCATGTCATCCTCCTCCTCCTGTTATTTTTAACTACCATTGGAAAGTCACACTTAGATTAAATAACCCTGTCAGAAGGCAGAATGGAGCAACACCCGTTGTTTCCACTTGCTGTCTGCAGCAGGGGGAAGACAATATTTCGCAGTGCTAGCTGGCTCCAGTTCCTGGGACCCCAATAGCTTGGAATAGAAACTACCAAAACCTGAGATAATATTACTTTCCAAAGTCCTGTTTTTCAGACTTTTTCCTTGCATTGAAGTGGAATAGTTTGGATGAAAACTTCATCCTATTTAAGTCCACAAAGTAAATACACAATCAGGAAGCATCAAATCACTGAGCAAAGCGTTCTATCAGCAGATGAAAATTCACCTTGTGTAAAGAGAAAAAAAAAAAAAAGGTTTTGTCTATCTGTTGTGATTTAAGCCCAGCCAGGAACTCAGTATGATGCAGTGCTTCGCTCACTCCCCCCGCTTCCTCCCCCCACTCCAGGGGGGATGGGGAGGAGAATGCAGCTCCCACAGGTTGAGATAAGAACAGTCCAGTAACTACGGTATAACACAAACCACTACTGCTGCCACCAATAATAATAATGATAAGGGAAATAACGAGGGAAGAGAATACAACCGCTCACCACCCGCCGACCGGTACCCAGCCTGGCCTGAGCAGTGATCTAGCCCTTCTGGGTAACTACCTCCAGTTTATATAGTGGGCATGACGTGCTGTGGTATGGAATACCTCTTTGGTTAGTTTGGGTCAGGTGTCTTGTCTCTGCTTCCTCCTGGCTTCCCCTCCTCCCTGGCAGAGCATGAGACTCAGAAAGTCCTTGGTCAGAGTAAACATTACTGAGCAGCAACTAAAAACATCGGTGTTATCAGTGTTGTTTCCAGTCTGAAAGTCAACACCACAGCACTGCACCAACTACTAAGAAGGAGAAAAATGACTGCTACTGCTGAACCCAGGTCACTAACTTATAACACTCTGTCGTGGATTTAAGGAAATACTATTCCTATCCCACCAGCACCCATCCTGGGAAACTCACATAGCTGTGCAGCCACATTATAGCCAGAGATGAGTGAAATCCAGAGAGAGGCAGAGATAAGAGAAAGCTATACTGGAGAGATTTCAGTTACAGATGTAAGCAGACACCAAATGTACGGAATGCAGGGAGATGCACACTTTCTTTGGAACCTGTAAAAGAGATTATTAATTAACTAATTAATTAATAATCTAAGTCTAAGAACATTTTTCATCCCTTGCAGTGAAGTGCATCTTGGTCAGTGTACATCCTGTCCTTTCACTGGTGACACTCATCCACCACAATCTGGCTCTGACTCCTTTAATCCATCTCCTGTATGCTGCCACATACACACCAGATGGTGACTTTTCATTCTGTACATGAACAGTGCTGCTTTTTGGGAAAGGGGACATTTTTCTGGCTGGTTTTGGACAGCCCAAGCACAATTCAGTCCTGGATGCTGACAATTTTTCTCTCCACTACAACCCATTACACTAACCAGAATTTTGAGGCTGGCTGTGATGGATCTAGTGTCCATCCCCAGGGAGTGACTGTGAGGGCACATGGATGGCTACACTGCTATAGAAAGCTTCATAGTGCTCGAGAAGCCTATTAGTGGCAAATGTGTACAAATTGGCAGTTTCTACTAGATTTTCCAGCCTGTTAGACGAACAAGCTCATTAGAGTAAAATTTACTCCAAATATGTAAAAACTGATGGTTTGAGACTGAGATGTTTTCTGCAACAGCTCAGCAGCTTGTTATAATTGTAGCGTGATTCAGTGTTTGGGCATCTTTCATATCTCAAGTGCTGTCTAAGCAACTAGCAGAGTTTCTGACAGCAGCTAGCCCAAATGTTGCCCTCAGACAAACATCAGAGCTGTTGTGCTTCCACGAAGACAGCTAAGGATTCCTTAGAAGAATCCCTCGCTTCCTGCAAGCACCTGATGAAGACATACATTGTACCTGCTACAACCCTCTCCCCAGCCCCTTCCTAATTGTTACAGGCATTTTCCCCATCCTATCACTACCACCAGAAACTTTGCAGTCATTGCTCCAGAGGGTAGGACTGTGCTGTGATCCACCCCTTCCAGGTGGGAAAGTGGGACACAAAGAAGTGGTGCCTCTAGGAAGACTGAAGAACTACCAAGAAAGAGAGAGTAAACCTGAGTCCTGGTTCTTTCACCCTTTCATTAGGGCCATTTTCCTAACAAACTATTCAATCTTGTTCCCAGTTCTTTTTGCAGCATCTGGAGCATTGGCGTTAACTGTTGTGTTAAGGAATGGAGCACAATAGGATACTGAGCTATGCATTGTGCTTACAGAAGCATTTTGTCACATTCAGCCATGCCTTTCTTGACCATTTCCTTTGCAAAGTGATTTCAGAGAGCTATTAGAATAAAAACCATCTCTTGCAAGTGTGTGCCAGGTCAGAATACCGGCTTCAAAAGTTTCACGGCATTGTGTCCTAGTGGGTCAGTTCATAAAATATTGTCTGTTCAAAGGATGTTCATGCTGCAGTAAAAAAAAATGGGAAAATGCAGTAGTAATTGAAATGATCTGATTTTAAAAGTCTGGCACCTGGTGTGTGTTCAATAGAACGTTTCAGTGCTCCATTAATAATGCTTCTAGGACACAGGAAATTTGCAAAATGTTTCACCTAAAATGGTTATGATCTGAAGTTAGAAAGAAGAAAAATAAAAGGATTTTTAAGAAACTTCTGTGTCTTTTGGGTTTGGGACCTTTTTATTTGTACTTTTCCTTTATTTTATTTTTGCCGAGAATGGGCCTTTGGGTCTATCCCTACCTCAAATGACTATTCAGTGTGTTAATGATATAAAAAATTCAGTAGAATGTACTATGCAATGGCAAGCATTAACTATTGCTCCATTTCCATGTCTTCTTTCATAACACACGTTCTGATCCAGCAGAGGAATATTTTACTGACCTTTCCACTTATTTCTAGTTCACTGGTGTGTCTAGAGCTATCTTGTCACTTTGGAATTCATTTTTGTCTTAGCCTAAGTGACTGCTTGGAAGCAACAAGCCGTGCTGGAATGTCAGGCACAAATTCCGCTCTGGAGACACTGAAATGGACCCCACAGCAGCCAGGGAGCTGGGAAAGGGTCAGAAATTTGTGTAGAGGAAGTGACCCATAAGACAAAGAGAGATGGGCTTCTGCAGTCTGTGCCAGCTGAAACTCTAGCAGGCAGCGTTTCATTACTGTTCTGACTCTCGGTACTGAAGCCTACAGGTTGCAGAGGCTGGTCTATGTAGCTAGGTCTGCTACTGAGAACACATGATGCTATTTTCCACCCAGTACTAATGGGAACTAAGATTGGCACATCATTTTTCTTGATGTGCCTTTCTGAGCATTCAGAAACACAAGATCTCAAAATGAGGTAGGCTATGGGAGAGGTGAGAGCAGATTCCATAGAGATGGCATTATGAAATAGAAAGAATTCTTCAAGTTCCTTTCATTTTATAGGAGTTTGCCTTTCCTCTGAGAAGAAAAAAATAGTAATTGGTAAATTAAAAACTAGTTAGACTCTTCTCTCTCCTTTTCAGTGGTCTTGTTTAGATACAAATGAGAAAATCCTATATTAACTTCAGGCACAAAATCTGTTTAGCCCCAGATACACTTAACTTTAGCTCTGACTTTTATCCTTTCTTAGACATATTGTCAGTGATGCTACGCACAAACACAGTCACATCTATGTGATGTTAATATATTTCTGTGTCTCCCTGGCCAGCAGATGTTAGACTGATGAACACTCCAGATGTCATGATCTTAACCAAACTGTGTTGCACGTGTTCACAGCCAGGAAGAATCCAAGGCATTGCCATTCACTTTATTACTTTATTCTCTTGGGTACAGAGCTTGCAGTCAATGAGAGCATTGCTTTGATTCTACTACAGTGGAGCTGAAACAAATAATCTGGAGAAAGACTGAGAAGTCTATTCCCAGAATTTGGCTCTTCTCTGGTAGCACGCTGGGTTTGGATAAAGAAACAAACAAACAACATTTTAATGTGCTTGATACACTTGGATTTTTAAAACTTATCAATCACAATTTACAGTTTCATTTCAGTCAATCATCGGTAGGTTACTAAATTACAAACATGCTGTCTGGGAGAAAAGACAATGTCATTTTTGCATTTGCATTAATATATATTCTTCTACTTGTGTATATTTGGAAATAAATAAAAGGGGGTTTAAAATGCTTTTGTGAACAATAGAAATGAAAAATCAAGAAAGAGCTGTGCAGGACTAATTGTTTTTGCATTTTCTATTATGAAGATGAGTATTGTATTGAAGGATTTGCTTTAAACTAGAGAGAAAAGAAATTTGCCTCTGGTTCAAGTAAATGTTTCAAGAATAGCTGAGGATTTGCAAGCGACTTGCAGTGAGGTGGTCATGGGTGTATCAGCTGGAACTTGTGCATTCTGCAGCAAGGAGAGGAGGACAACACTGTGGCTCAATAGGTAAACCATAATAAGGTGCAGACAGCAAGAACTTGGCACCTCTGTACCAGTATGTAGGACCATACGAAACAACTGAATCATGGAACAGTTCACTTTGGAAGGGTCTTCTGGAGATCATTGCATTGATAGCATGAGGGGTTCCAGCTGCCCAAGCACAGGACACAGCTGCACCCCTCAGCCAAGCTGAGGGCACAGGGGGGTGAAACAGGTTTCTGAAAGGGCCAAAGGCTGCTCAGGCAGAGGAGGAGAAAGCAGCACAGAAGGTGGGTTTAGGTAAAGGTGGTTTAGTTTTTGTCTATGTTTCCTACTACCCAAATCTAGTCAAATTTCCAATAAATTAAATTAATTTTCTCCCAGCATAGTCTGTTTTGCCCATGACAGTAATTGGTGCGTGATCTCACTGTCTTTATCTCCACCCATGAGCTTCTTATTTTGTCTCCTTCTGAGGAGCATCGAGTGCGAGAGCAACTGGGTGGGCATCCAGCAACCAGCCAAGGTCAACCCACCATAATCTCCCCACTTAGAGTCAACTGGAACAGGTTGCACAGGACTGTGTTCAGTCAGGTTTTGAGTATCTTCAAGGACTGAAGCTTAACAGCCTGTCTGGGCAACCTATTCAAGTGTTTGACCACCATCGTAGTAATAAAGCTTTCATTTATGCTTCAAAGGAATTTCATGCAGTTTGTGCCTTCTGCCTGTTGTCCTTTCAATGAGCACAACTAATAAAGCTCTATCTTCTTTACTGCCCTGTTATTTCATCCATACTTCATCCATTTATCTATGAGTATGTTATAGGAGTCCGTATCATCTTATTGTAGAGTACCAGGTTGTTTAGGCTTGATTTTCCCTTAATAAATCCTTGCTGACTATTCCTCATAACTTCCACATCATTAATAGGCTTGGAAATGGTTTCCAGGGTTATTTATTTGTTCCATCACCTTCCCAGAAATCAAGGTGAGGCTAAGCAGACCACAGTTTCTCAGATCCTCCCTCTTGCTCCTCTTGAAGATAGGGAGAAACACTTATTTTTTTTTTTAATCTATCTAAACAGGTCATTCTACCTCTTTGAGGTGTTAATGGGAACAAAGAGGCACTTCTAGAGCATAATAGAGCTGAACTTCATTTGACATTTGGATTAAAATGATGAAAAGTGTAGGAGAAATGTCTTCTCTTATTGACCATAAGGGAAGGACACAAGTGAATGCTTATATGTGCACGCCTACATTTAGTTGAATAGATCCACAGTATGGAAAGAACCACTGATTTTCCCAGCAAAGACAAGTAGGTGATGATAATACAAGTTAATTTTTTGTCCATGAACAGAAGCCTTCCTGCAGCAGAGTCAGATACTAGTCAGGTCAGTTGGGTGGATCAATCAATATATTTGGTGACAAAGGGACCTCCTGTTTATTTTGGTTTAAACAGGTTTTTTTCAGAGGTAAAGAACTGCAGTCCATAGTTAGGTCCTCTTCTTTTTAGTCTATCCTAAATCCATGAAGTGCTGTGACAAATTTCCTAGCCCTTGCAAAGTGATCTGCTGGATATTCTTGAGCAATTAATGTCATGTGTTAAAGAAACAAATGCTCCAGTTGAATTGGAATCTCTTTCTTTACCATGCTTTTAAGCTATTATAAGTGTTCAGAGAAAGAAACAAAAACTATTAGTAGTGTACTTTTATTTGGAAACTGTGTTTGGAAACTTAGGGATATCCTTTAAATGGCAGTGGGTCAATGCCATTCATGTTATACCCTTTGACTACAATAAAGAGTGCTGCTTTTCACTTTCTTTGCAGGCTAGTCAGCCTGCCTTTTAATCCACACAAAAATTACTCTCTCATTTCCCCAAATTAAAACAAACAAAAAAGAACAAACAAACACGAAATAACACAAGGAAACATGAGAAAAAATGGCTGCATGAGAAATTCCAGTCTGACAGGTTGATCTCCACCTCTAGCACAGATTGCTTCCCAATCCAGACTCCAGCAGCAACCTTTAAATTCTGTATCTATCTCTCCTGATGCCTTGAGGACTCTGGATCCAAGGCCAGGTGCATGTACTGCACTCACCACAGCATTCATGGCCACCTGCTTTGTAGCGAATCTACCACTCCTGTGAGAGATCGGTTGTTCACAGATTCAGGAGCAATGCCAGATGGGTTTGACATATGATCTCAGAGTGATGAAAGAAAGGTATCCCGCCCCCATGTCATTCATTTCCACCAGAGACTCTTTTCTGAAAGAAAATATAGAAGAAAATTAAAAAGCCAGCAAACAAAAAATTACCAAGGGAACAAGGCACAGGAGAGGCAAGACAAAGGGAAAAATGCTTGGAAAAAACATTTCCCTCTCCTGACAAGTCTCAGTTATGTACAGAAAGCCTGTGAGAAATACTGAACCTGTGACAGCAGAAACATCCCAACGAGAGCAGAGTGTGTGTGGGAGCACAATTAATAACAAAGCCCTGTGGAATTTGTGAAGGTTCAGCACAAAAGCTTGAAGCAGCCTTTTGAGAAGCCGAATCAGCTTTAATTACTGTACTCTGGGTTATTCTTTTAAAATGCTTCTGCAGTGAAAGTTTCTCAGTCTGAGGGAAGGCAATGCTGCTCTCTGCTATCATTTCCCCTCATTGTTACAGGCTTCAGCACACAGTGAATGTGCGTGAGGACGAGCAGATCCTCAATGTCTTTCATTTCAAGTGTTATTTTTTTCTCTCTTTTCATTAACAGCCTTCAGGAAGAAAAAGAACTACTTAGGGCAGGGTTTTCTTTTTTTTTTTCTCTCTCTTTCTTTTCTTTTTTGGCAATGGGTGAGGCCCTTTGCATTCACTATGCCTTGTTATCTAAAAACCAATATAATAGAGATACACAGATGCTCATTACTAGTAGCTATGCCATCTTAATGCTTCCTATAATAGTATTTTCAGCTCATAATAGACAGTGGATAATATGTGCTGAATAGTGAATGTGGCGCTTGATTTTCCTCTCATTTCAGCAAAATCAGTGAAGCATCTCCTCAGTCTGCAATAGTGAGAAAGAGGGAAGAATCCACTCCCTGCAGTGGCTTTCCGGAGCCTGGTTGCTACAATGCCTCGCTCACCGACAGTAACAGAGGGATTACTTCAGCAATAAGGTAGAATCCTCTGAGTTTCTAGCCCTTAGACACTGATGGAAAAGGGTTATGGTTTTTAGGGTAAAAAAGATTTGCAATTCTAGAGAGAACAAAAGCGAGAAGATGAGAGCAGGAATCAAAGTGTGCAGTAGAATCTAATCATTCTCCAACTGCTGCTAGAAATGTGAGTGATGTACAACTCTGAGGGGAAGAAAACAAAGCAGAAAAAAAAGCTTAGAGAAAATAGAATGGTGTTCCCCTCTATCATGCTTGGTAGTGCCTTGTAAGTATTTTTAGTGTAGTGAGTTTTAGTAAATATTAAAAGTGGCTACACGTCCTTATGAACTCTCACATAGCCAGAGATGTAGTTGTGTCCACATCTGCCTATGTCTTTATATTTCATGCACAGAAACATAGTTAGGAAATTTCATAAGAGACACAAAATGCAGTAAGTGATTTGTCCAAATCTGTAAACAATACAAACAAATCCTCGCTGACTATGAAAGGAGCTACCTGTACTGTTCTAGGGCCAGAAATTTCCAGTGTGATCAGTTCCAGCAAATACCAGATTTGAGGTGCAGTTACTTCCCTTCTGTGCAGAAACATACATACATTGATCAGGTTTAACTGTGACTCAGAACTTTGCTGAAATCAGCAACATGAGTGCAGGGGAAATAGTAATTCTAGAATCACAAACTGCTCCTCAATGACCCAGGTTTTTCTTGTGCCCATAACTGATCCCCGTAGATGTTTCATCTATGATCCCTAAACATCAGTTTCTCGCTATACAGTTTAGGATTATGCACTAAACCACATGAAGAACATTTTCTTTCCTCCACCTAATTGCAGACAGAAAGACAGTGAGGATGGAAATTAAACAAAAGTAGGACATGATAGTTACAAGGCAAGAAGGGTCTTCAGCCCTGGCATTGAGGACTAGTATCTAGGATGATTGGGGTGTGTTTCTCTTGTGTCAAAACCAGCCTCACTCATTGCTATGTCCATGCTCAATTGTAATCCTGAGGTTCAAATACCCTCAATGCCACCCAGCAGACAGTTCCAGCTGCAGAGCATAACTGGTTCTTCAGCTTGCATCACTACCAATGCTTCTTCTCCAGAGTATCCGTACAGTGGCTGACAGTGAGGTTAAAACAACCACTTCCAAAGTCAACGCCTGCTATTTTAAATATATATATATGAAGAAGGAAAAGTTCTAGCAGCAAAATTTTTATATGCCTAGTGCACATTAGCTCATTGCCTTAGGTAAATTATTCCAACTGGAGTTCTTTTGAAAGTCGCATCCAAGCCGATGGTCAGTGGTACCTAAGTGTCTCTGATTTTCCAATATTCATTTCCAGTCACAGCTACTGGCACTTTCTTCTGTCTAGATAGGAACATCAAGATTTGAGGTTTATTTGCTAACTGGAGCCAGACAAATAGGCATTCCTTCATTAATATCTTCCCCATTGTTTCCTCAAGGACTTCTGGAATTTCCTCAAGTCACATTTCATCTTTGTTATTGTCTCGTTTCCTGCCTATGCCGCCTAACCGTCTCCTTTGCCTTAACTCTGTACAACTGGGGCAAACGTGGAGTAGATTGGAGTGCAGAACACTTAAACAGTCACGTAATGTAGCCCCTGTTCAGTGCAAGGATCTGTTAATCTTTTGGGAAAGCAAAGGAGGAAGTCAGGGGATAACTCACAATAAACAGCAGTATCGAAAACCAATGATGTTCCTTAGGATTGCAGAAAATGACGGTTGAATTTTACCCAACTGATAGTCCAGAAGTCTTTAGTGAGCAGGATTCTAAGACCAAGAAAGACCTGTGGAAGCAAATGTACAGCTACAGCTCAAGAAAAACTCTCATCATTAGGGAAAAGCCATTTCCCACTTTGTGGCAGTTTGTTCTTGAAAGCACAAAAGTTATTAATCACTTCCATGGGTTAGCATCTACTTCTTAACAAAGTCAGGAAATTCCAGTTTGACCCCACCTAAGAGGTGCCCCCTGCATGCATGCAGGGTAGCGTGCTGTGTGTTGAATGTGATATACATATTTTGTTACGTGTTTGATTCTGGTCCAGTTCTCCCAAGTTTAGGATGCAGGCACTCCTTCCTGACTCATCTGCAAAGCTGGGACGTGAAGGCACTCTCTGAACACAGACTTCCTGCAACTCACATAATATCAGGCAATGTGAAATCTGGTCACAGCTAATGTGCAAAAACTTAGATTCATAATCTTCCAGATAAGAAGCTTTTTAGATAAAAGGTTTTCTTTTGAGATGTTCTGCCATGTTTAGTGCAGTTCTAATTGCTGCAGGATAGTTTTACATTTCTGATTTTGAGGTGCCTTGCTTCTCCTTCTCCTAATTTAACAACAATGAAAGTTGTGAACCAGTTACTTTAAGGCATTATTATTTTGCCTGCCTTCAAACTGAAAATAGACAATTTCTTGCATGTTTTGATCACACTTTGCGTATTGGAATGGAGCCATTGAGCCAGCTGTTTCTCCCAGCTTCTTCTCCAGTATCGGCTGCCCTGCTCTAATGGTCCTACACACCCTTCCCTTGTGGCTTTTATACAGACAGGGAACTGCTTGCCAGAGCAAATGATAAGAGCTAAGAACACAGCAAGACTCCAAGAAGAAACCCTGTTTTATGGCTGGGGGGTGTTTCTTGTTATTAGGGATGAAGATGAGATCTTCCTGAGTGTGAGACTGTCCTATGGGGATCAAATTATTTCAGCTTGTCTGGTGATGCCTTTTTCACCTTTATCGTGAGCGTTTTTTCCACTGGGCAGACTCATCTCACAAAAGGAACCTCAGTCTATTCTGCTGGAGTGAGTTTTGCCTAGTGCTGTAGCCTGGTAGCTATGTAAAAGCCCTGGCAGGAGGACTTTCTGCTGCTTTGATTAGGGACCATGCTGGGCCTTCAGCTCAGCATAGGCTAGGTTGCCATAAAGTCTTTAAAGAAACTCAGCCCTTGTTTTAAGATTGGAAAAGCTGTGAGCATAAGGACAAAATCATACAGCACTGCTTTCTCTTTAAACAGCTAAAAATGTTCTGCGGTTGTAGAACAACTGACTCCCATGTATTTAGGTGCTATGTTGTTTTATCTTCAAATCCAACAGGGAGGGAAAAAATTGTGGATCATTTTTGCTTGGTTTCAGAATGCAGTGATTTACCTTTGGTCCATCTCAGAGTTTCAAGCTGGCAATAAATTGCAGCAATTCACTCTGGATTGCTTATAGGTGGCCTTTTCATGCGCTCTTTTTTTTCTGTTTCAATTGAAAACCATTCAGGTTAATTGAGATGCAGTCCCTAACAAGCAAACGTTTGCTGAGAACACCATCATATAGACACAGCTAAAATAACAGAAAATAATCATACCTCTCTGAGACAAGAACTCACCTTCCAGCTTTCTTAAATACAGAACACGGCTACATTATTAACATGGTTAGACTGTTGTAAATGCTGTTTATGCTGTCAGTATATCCTGAAAAATAAGTGAAGATTACAACCTCCTCATCACAAATACAAATTTGCTGAAATTTAGTCTGATGAAAAGATGAAGAATGGCAAGTTTCAGACCCCACACAACTGAAGACTGCCAAAGTTACAAACAGTACAGGCACAGGAAATTTATTCTATAGGATGTGCTGGGAAACTTTTATATGCACTTAGTGTATCATGACAATAAATCACAAAGAGTAGCCACTGGCAGCAGTGTGGGGGACTCATAAATTAAAAATGGCTGGCATACCCCTCTATTTAAATCAAGGGGAGTGTTCATGAAATGAATTACTTTTCATGCTGAGCATGACTGGCAGAGTGTGTGATTGGGTCTGTGTGATGTAGCATGGGAAGCTGTGTACACATTTTGCCAGGGTGATTTCTCTTTCGTTACTAAATTTGGCATGCAGAGGCTGGCCAAGCAGTGCCTGGCTTCAACTCCAATACAGAGAGGGTAGTGAAGAGTGAATGAATGGAACTAAGACCCCACAATGAGACTGTTGATCTGATTTAAATGCAGTGTTTATGTCACTGAGGCAGAGACCCCAAGTAACCCACCAAATATCATCCAAACCCCTCCTTCCATGTGAGATCTGTTACCTGAGGCTGCAGGATTAACCCTTTGCTCCTCTAAGGGTGGGGATGTGAGGATGCTCCAGCATGCTGGCAACTCAGGGACTGGAGGGAGGATTTGCACCAGTCCCTTGGTCCTTCCTCCCCACACCTGCACCCACTGATGGGACAGAAGCCCCTTTTTCACCTTGTGCCAGTCTAGAGACCACACGCTCCTCTCCCAGCCCTCTGGGGGCACAGAAATCCACGTTCCCCATTAGGATCCCATTTTTAAGATCCCTCTTCTTAAAGATTTCACAAAGAAGACAGACAGGCTGCCTCCCCCCTTGTCATCCAAGCTGCGTGTCTCAGACCTGTCTTCTGTGGCAAAATGCCTGCAAGGCTGGCTGCAGGTCAAGCCTTTCTGCCATGGAGATTTGGAACAAGTTATTGCTACTTTCTTGCTGCAGTATCCTTTCATATGTCTGAAGAGGGATGTCATGTTCCCTCTTCATCTTCCTCTTTCTTAGGCTAAGGTTGATGAAAGATACAGAAAACCAGCCATAGAAAAAAGAAAAGATTGAGTCATTTATCCTAAGGGAGATAAACTCTCACCTGATACAGGATGTGGTGCTCTGGCTGAGCTTTGCCAGTGCTGCACCAGCTGAGAAGATCATGTCCCAAGTCCTACAGGAAAGAAAAGGAGCAGAGAATAAATGGCGAATGGAAACAGGATGGAGAGAGTAGGAAGGAAAGGCTGGATCTGAGATGGAGAGTGGGTTATATGTTTAGGAGAAGTTTCCCATTCTGGGTGGTGTGGAGGACATTGTAAGAACTCATCCTGACCTGTGCCTTGGTGACAGCAGCAGGGGTAGCTGGTGTCCTCAGCACCCGCACTGCAGGCAGCACCACTGTGATGCTGTGCCTGCCCCACATCAAACCTGCCACAGAAAAATCAGCTCTGCACCTCAGTTTCTGCATGCATGTGGGGCACTGGAAAATGTGAGGGACAGTGACTGTCTCCAACGCAGCCCACTGCAAGCAACAGCAGCCAAATCACACTGCTACAAGAGAAGCTCAAGAAAGAATTACTTCTTTGGAGTATAATTATCTTTGTGACTCTCGCTTGCTTCAGAGAACAGTAATTTGCTCCTGGCTTATTCCTGCAACAATCGAGTGTAGTGCAGCCAGATATTAGTTTTATCTGTGGACCAGCTTTAAAAGTTTTCTTGTCTTTTCCCTTTACTACCCACAGTCACCTTGCTGGCTGGTCCCTCAGCTGTGCTGGACAACTTCTTGCAGGCTGTGTTCAATGCTTTCTGAATTAAGATTGGAAGGGATTTATTGTAAACTGAACTGTTTTGGTTATCCGGCTTTCAGAACAGCCCACAAAGTGCTAGAGCTAGCTCAGCTGAAACAGGAATCGGGGACACAAATAGACAGGCAGAGGAGAGAGGCAATTTGGAGAGAACAGCTTCTTCAGCTGGTTTTGCCTCCAAGGTGGGTATCCTATGAGAACAGGGCCTTGATGAACTGCTTTGTATAGGTTTATGCAAAGTGAGTGCTGTTTATGGGGGAATGATGTGAAAGATACTGATAAAGAGTCCATTCACAAATAGCTGTGCTGGGTGGAGGCTGAGCTTCACTGTGCTTTGGAAACTGCCCTTCTGCTAAAGTGTATGAGGCAGTGGGGTGCAGCGCTGCCCTCAGAAGGACTCATGCAAAGATTGCCTCTCTGCTCCAAGCAAACCCAGCTGAGGATCACTAGCTCTCTACTGCTGAGGGTATTCCTGCTCCCGGTGCAATGTGTTCATTGCTTCAAATAAGTTAGAGCATATGTTCTACCTACTGCTGCATGCATTTAGTCCATATTAATGTTGGCAGAAGAACTGATCATATGTACAATTTAGTCTTATGTTAAGAAAAGGAAAATGAATTAAGCATTACGAATCTGATATCGAGATGCCAAGATGGGAAAGCCTGTCACAGTTTCCTTGACAAGTCTGTCATAAAGCCCATGTATATTCTTTCTATTAACACTCAATTACAGTGTATTTATGTAGTTCAGACATCTGCTCATGAAGTGTCATGTCAAGGGCATTACAGAGGCTAACCACAGAGCAGAAACGAAAAAAATAAATGAAAATAAAAGATAAAAAGAAAAGTAATAATGAATCTGAATAATTGGATTTCCAAAGAATATAAGCCAATATTTTTAGAGTTCAGAACAAAGAGGTATATAATACGCATACTATCTAATGTAATATATGTAACGCCTCCCGCATCTCTCATAGGAAAAAAGACCCAGTATACACATTATTCCATGGTACATAAGATCCCTTAATTTTTATTGCAGAAGGATGTGTATTACAGTGAATTTTAATTCTTTTGTTGCTTCATTCTTTCATTGAATTTTAGCACTAAGTCTGCTGAGACATATGGGGCATTGTTCCTAGCCAGGTGCATCACATATTGTGTGAGCAGTAATCTCATCTGGTGTTATGTGTTTTCCCAATAAATCAAGCTAAACTAGCTTAGAAGGATTGTGAATTATGTTTGGAGACTAGTTAGGACCTGCTACTATATGTATAAGGTAACAAAAAAACCCTTAAAGACTGTAAGTGAGTGCTGAAGTACCTTAAGACTGTAGGTTTAAACTCGCTTTGGATATACTGAGAGATTTACTTACTTGAAGAGCATGGATGCAACCAATGATGGAATACAAGGATGGCCTATTGTTGTCTGTAACCTAAAGATCTACCTTTCCCTTGGCAATCACCAGGAGTAGACACTTAGAAATAGCTGAAGATAGGTGCACGTACAGAGTGATCCTTCCTTTCATGTGTATTTTGTTTATTCTATAAAACAGCTTTATAATTTTTCTTGGTGCCATTTAGCACTTGTGATATGATTAGTTATATGATTAGTTATGAATGGTCATTCTCATCTCACTGTCTCTGCTACATCCCCAATGCTAAAATTCCTAAATATATAACCCTTCAGGTTTCTCTTTTTCAGTCTAAGGGACTATGGGGTATTTGATATCTCCTCAGATCAAAATCACTCCTACTTCTCAGAACAGCTGGCATTTTCCCCCCCTTTTTTCAGTTCTCTGAGGTTTATACTCTACTGATTTTGATGTAGGTGCAGACACAGTCGCAGATATGGGTGTACAACAGTTACATTATGAAGTTTCCTGCTTTATTCTTTATTATTTTTCCAACAATTTGTAACTTTCTGCTTGCATGTTAACCATCAGAGAACTATACAGAGTGACTCCAAGATCTCTTTGATGGCAATAGCTAATTTAGAGCCCACAATGTTATATGTATTTATTCTCATGTGCTTTTTCTTATATCTATCAGCACTAAATTGCATCTGCCTTTTGTAGCACAGCCAGTATCTTGGGAATTAATGAATTCCTTGCACTTAGCTTGCGTTTCAACTATTATTATTCATTCCATTGCATCAGTAAACATTTCCATTTTCTTACCTTCCAGATAAAGAGTACCCACGCAACCCATTCTAATCTCTCAGCTGTATTGAGGTGGAAAAATAATATTTGGGCTAACTTTCACCTGAATCACTCCTGCAAGATGTCTGAGAACATTTTTGGCTTGAAGCTTGTATCTCAGTATACTGCTCCTGCAACAATGATTGAGAGGCAGGTTCCCAAATAGTTTGGTACTCTTCAGCAGTTCACTTACTGTGTGTTCATCTTTGCTTGCCATACACAAGATGGTAATGTTTCCTTTCTACTTGAATTATATCTTGTCTTATTATTATATCTAATGCTTTCTGCCAGGGTCTTGATCATCATTGATTTAATGGCAGCTGGATTAGAAAGACTATGGAAATAGTCAGTCGGGCTGGAAATCTTTCATAGATTTACAGGTATAACAGGCTCCATGCCATGATTAGAGCCCACATAAGAAGATCTTGCAAATCACATGTTTATATTTAAAGTGAGCTAGAACTGAACTGAGCTGCTTCTGTAACAATTACTTTTATACTCTTTTCCTTCTTTTAAGAGCTGTTAACTCTTATTAATTCCTCTTTGCTAGCACTTAGAATTTTAACAGCATGAGACACTGACTTAAAAATGAAGTGGGTAACATAGAATTGTAGAATACCAGGATGGAAGGGACCTCCAGGATCATCTGGTCCAACCTTTCTAGGCAAAGCATGACTTAGACTAGACAGCTCAGCACCCTGTCCAGCCAAATCTTACAAGTGTCCAATGCTGGACAATTCACCACTTCTGTGGGGAGATTATTCCAACAGCTGATTGTTCTCATTGTGAAAAATTTTCCTCTTGTGTCCAGTTGAAATCTCCCCAGGAGTAGAATCATAGAATAGTTAGGGTTGGAAAGGACCTTAAGATCATCTAGTTCCAACCCCCCTGCCATGGGCAGGGACACCCCACACTAAACCATGTCACCCAAGGCCTCATCCAGCCTGGCCTTGAACACCGCCAAGGATGGAGCATTCACAGCTTCCCTGGGCAACCCATTCCAGTGCCTCACCACCCTCTCAGTAAAGAATTTCTTCCTTATATCCAATCTAAACTTCCCCTGTTTAAGTTTGAACCCGTTACCCCTTGTCCTGTCACTACAGTCCCTGATGAAGAGTCCCTCCCCAGCATCCTTGTAGGCCATCACCCCGGTCTTTTCCATGTGACTCCTTGTAAAAAGGGAATCTCCATCTTCTTTGTAACTACCTTTTAAATACTGGAACGTGGTCATAAGGTCTCCCCTGAGCCTTCTGTTCTCCAGGCTGAACAGGCCCAAACGCAACACCCTAGAAGGTGCAGTACTTTACTAACTCCTTAAGTTCAAAATTGCAGTATTCCTTTCAGGGATAATTTGGGACTGGAAACCTGCAGCTGTTCACTGAGCTTTTTTCTAAGCAGGCTGTCAAGCAAAAAATTGAAATAGTGCTGCTTTGTACAGGGGTCACATTTTAAAATGTGGTACAAAGAACCTAGTATTTTTGTTAAAGCAATATTATTATGAATAATAATACTGATAAAACCAGCAATAAAGATATTCATAATCATTATGGATGTCTTTGGAAAAATTGCCTATCCTTTATTTGATTCTTTGGAGTCTCCTAGACAGTCCTCAGCAAGTCCACTTATTATCTAAGGGGTCTCCAGTAGTCAGTAGTCACTAGGCCATGTAGCTAACCTCTGTTGCATGTGGTTGACACTCTCTACCGCTCCTCTCCAGTAGTAGTATGGACGGTGGTGTTTGGCTTCAGCACATTTTTGTTTACAGGTACTGCAAAACCGAAATATATCTGTTTCAGTATCTGTACACATTACCAGGCATTGCTTGGAGGAAGCTGCTCAGCAGCGTCACCTTCGATGTTGCCAGGAGCAAAAGACAGGGAGATTGCCCCGTGTTCCTGTGAAAGAACACTGGGTCTGGAAGACAGCCCTGGAGGGCAGATCCCACAGCCCCACATGAGGCTTCTCCTCCTACCCTGCAAGGTAGATGATACCCCACACGGAGATGAAGGTTTCTTGGCTTCTTCCCATTGCATTAACAGTAGAGCTGGGACCAGAACTCCCTCAAGTCCCTGCCCTCCACCAGAAAACCACTGCAGGACATTTTCACCATGCTAGCTGAAGATAAAACATATAAAAATTTTGTATAAACTGATACGTCCAGTCAATTCTACTGAGAACAGCAGAGAAATTGTCTAGAGCACCAGTTAGGAAACAATTGCAAAAGCTGTAACAGGCATATAAGAAATAATTATAGTACTATTCATTGCACTCTAGCCAGCCTCAGTGAATTTTTCCAAGTGAAGGGGAAAGAGGCCAGGGAGAGCATCAGCAGGGAAGAATAAAGAGCTGTTTGGGGGGATAATTAGATCTGAACTGAAAAGGTCATGAGGTACTTTATCAGTTTTCACACTGAATCCTAACACACCTAGAATGTTATCAATTCACAGTCATTGTCCTCAAATTAGGAATAAACTGTCTGAAATCAAAACCCTGTGGTGCAAAGGAAGCTGAATTTGAATATCTTCTTTAATTTTTGTTCGTCTCCATTAATTTGCCACTTGTTAATAACAAGTGAAGAACAATGAATCTAAATAAAGTTCCAGCTACTGGCTCCCATAAAGCAGGAGAGAAGGAGATTAAATCATCATTATGAACCTACAGGGGGAATGTTATACACGGAGGGGAGGAGATGCGGGAAGGGGAAGTTTATTAGAACTGTGTCAGGAAGTACTTTTTATTTTACAGCTTCTCCATTTGATGAAGCTTTGAATGATCCTAGATCCAATTTCCTCTTTGAAACTGGGCAGATGAATTCCAAGAAATATACCATCATCAACATTACCACCATCATCACCATCAAAATAACGAAGAACCATGTTTAAGCCACCTGTAAGTACTTTAAATTTTGCCCATTCTTTTTTAATGGGAAATCATTAGAGGAACTTGTGCACTGAATAAAAATATTCTGCTTGCGTGTAAAACTTAACTGCATGTCTCCTACTCCCAAGCAAGCAAATGTTTATCAAGCTTTAAGGAATGCATCTTACTGTGGCCAGATAAATGCAAGTCTTGTGAAGACAAACCTAGTTTATATGTCTCACTGTTTCCAGGCCAGATGATGCTCCTTGACTTTATGGATGGGAGATTGATCTGTTTCTTTGGGCCACTCATATAATAAAGTACCTTCTCAAATTGGAAACAACCTTTGCTCCACACTTTTCATAGCCGGGGAGGCAATTTTCCACTACAAATAACCAGTGTTTGGTCAGTTTATTGATCAGATACTGTATTTCTTGAAACTCAGAAAGAATGAGATTTACAGCTCTATTCCTAAGAGCTGCCACAAGATCCATGCATCATTGGTGCTTAACTTAATAAAAAGACCATTTTCATCCTACGTGTACTTGGTAAAACTTGTCCCTGTCAACTCATCATGCTCTTCCACCCATTAGATATTCATTTCTCCTAAATGACTTACAGCCTAGTTCTTTGGGTAAAAGGCCAAATCAACAGCTGAAATAAACCAGATTTATTCCACAGAAGCCAACAGAAATACACAACTTTACCTCCTTTGAGGGATAGGGCTCAGTGATGGCCTGGATGACAAATGAATTTTCCACTAGATTGTTTGCTTAAATAATGACATCTCTCTTCATTCCAATATGTATCTTATTACTTGGAGCACAGCAACATCTCTCTACCCCCTAGGATACTGTTAACGTATATCAGATACTTTGCAGTCCTTATTGTTAAAAAGCACCTTTCTGGGATTTGGTACCAGCAGCAGGGAACAGGCAAAAAAAAGCATATTAATTTCTGAGTAAGCAGTTTTCAAATTGTATTAGCCAATCTCATCCCTTTCCATCAAGACTCCAATTTGCCTCCAGCTCTATAAGCACAACTCAGCGCTTAGCATTCCACTCCACAATGTAGTCCTAAATTAGGAAAACTCTGAATATGTTGCTTGCACTTTAAATTCCCTGCAGGCATTCCGTAGAAATCCATGAGTTCTCAAGCCTCCTGACTTCACAACATTTTCTTTCTCATTAAAGAGGGACAAAAAATTCTCAGTCAATCTGCCCACTTTTGGTGACAAAAAGCTAGAAGGCAAACTTAGTGTAAGCTCATTTCCTTTGCTCACCTCTTATGCCCAGCTCCTGAATGCTCTGGGACAGCTACAGGCATCAACTTGTCTTCCATGAGAACAGAAAGGTTTTTAAATAGGGCTTTAACCAATTTCATTTCTTATCCGAGAGTTTGTTTGTTTTCTGTGGTGTTGTACATACAATGCTTCAGGTGTCATCCATACGTTAAAAAATTGTCTTTAGCTCAAATGCACTAAGTAATGGAATATCCATACCATTACTAGATCATTCTTTGGTAGGCTGACAGACACTGCAGTGATTACAGACAGGACTGATCAAAGGAACTAGGAATGTCAGCTACCTCCATTTGAGAGTGTGTCCTAAATCAAAAGACAAGAAAAAATATCCATCATCCAGTAGTCTGGACATTCACTAGTGAGTAAACACAAACCTGCTTCACAATATGGGCTTTGCTACACCACGTAAAGTGGAAAAGTCTAAAAAGAAACAGGTAAAAGGCCCATTGCATAACAATCTCCAAGCAGCTGAAATATTTAGGTATTCACAAAAGAGTAGGACGTGTATTAATACTTCTTTAGATAAAACAGTGACTTAGGTTTGGGAATCCCACATGTTCTCTGAATGCCTATACACTCTGACCTGAAGGAAAGATCCCTTTGCCACCTGTGGTTTAGAAAGAAGGGAGTTTAATGCCTGAAATGAACAGAAATAAAGTCCATTTACTCTCTGTAGTAAATCACATTGATATGTGTAGGCAGTACCCTGGGCAAAGCCCTCACTTCTGTGATGTCCATTCTTACAGACCTAAATTTTCTCTCCTGAAGGCAGTCTGCTGCCCAAAGCTAGCCTGTACCTCTAAGCTAATCTGTGTGTTCAAATGACATTAACGGCTCTAATAGAAGCTATTTCTCACTACAGATTTGGATTCCTTTGTGTCTTTAAACCTCCACAACTTTGGCAGCACCATTTCTCTTGATTTTCCATATGTAAGTGCACAACTGGAGAGCTGTAGCCTGCCAGATGTAAAAAGGTTAGTTTTTTGGATGCCTTTATATCTTCCAGGTTGAATAGGAAAGCAGAAAATTGAAGTTGCAAGTCCTGCCACAAACACTAACCCCAAACCTCTGTATGGTCACTAGTTGCAACACAAATACAATACAAATGGTAATCCTTTACCCTCACTTCCCCTAAAACAGCGGGGTTACATCAACTACATATTTGGGACTCTGCTGGCAGTTCAGTATCTCCATGTCAAACATTCGATCATGTTGCTAGGGAAAGTAATCTTTCAGTCAGAGGTTTTTTTCGGTGACAGTCCCTGTAATGTGATGCATTCAGTGTCTAGTCAATTCTGTTGTTGAATTAAAGGAGCTGTGTGGCAACATAAGCATCAGAAAGTCAACTAGTTCCTCACTTCTGCAAAAGGCAGAAGGGTAGATTGCAACAGAGCATGTGAAATGTCAGTTTGCACCTCTGTCAAAGAAGCTGAATGACTGAAATGTCACAATCTCAGGCAGGAAGAGAGGAAAAGATAAAACTATGAATCTGTGCTCTCAGAGAAAAACATAAACATTTTCAAGGGGACCTTTTCTGTGTGGAAACATAAAGCTGTTTTTGTAAGGCACCTGGATCTCCATTGGCCAGGAAGATCATTCTAAATGTCTGTTTCTGCTGTTCTGGGCCAACACAAGTGGCCATTCCCCGGTGAGGGACTTTGAGAAACTGTTGTATTAAAAGTAGAAGAACCTTAACAGAGCCAAGAATACTTCCTTTGCATCTAGGCTAAAAGTGACACCAGTCATCATACTTCACCTCAGGTATACAGGTAAAGTGAATGACACATATTTATAATTGAATAAGGAAATACCACTTAAACCCACAAACTGGGATAATTGTCTTTAACTCCCAGTCCATTGGCTGGTGGTAATATATTGAAAGTGGCCTGCACTGATTAGGAAATTATGTTGATTACACCTATCAGAATATTTACTCATATACATATTCCTTATTTCCAAGCACTGTAACCCCATAGGAGTTTCTTGAACTCTCCCCAGTGCTCTTCAAGTACAGAAACAACAAAGCACAGGTTTTCACTTTCTATACGTTTTATTTCCTGGTCTGTAAATGAAAGCTAATACTTTTATAATGACAATTATTAACAGACCTATATATTGGTAGATTAGCCAGCAATACCTATTTGATCTGTATCAGTCGTTGCCATGCAACCACACCAGCTGTGGAAGTAAACAACACAAAATCCAGCCTGGCACAGGCAGGTACAGATATGGCTGGGAATGGCGCAGACAAAAAAATGATGTAGCCTTAAATATGCTGAAAAAAATATCCCAACTGCATCCATTTGCACAAATTTGAGCCAACAGCGTGAATTCGTGCTGTATGATCATTTAGTTATATTTGGCCACAGTTTCTCATCCAGCAGAGAAGATCTTATGGAGAGACACACTTCATCACCACATCACAGCCTGAGCGATGCTGAGAGGATAATGGTGCAAAGTGAAAGAGGTTCAATTAAACCTTCACAGCATCACAGAGTTAATATAGTGTCTTAGCTGATGGAATGAGAGGAAGCAACAGAAGGGTGTTCATAAATTGCAGAAGGATAACCATTCTTTAGGTGACAGTGCTTTTAAAAGTGAGCACTGGACTATGCATTTAATATTTTACCTTTTAGGGTTTTTTTAATCAATTTTGCCTCTGTTTTCCTAATGTTTGCCAGGTTCTACAGCTGAAGTGTTAAAATATGAAGGGTATTCCTTATGGTACTTCTTTTCCTTAAGCAGATGTAACTACCAGAATTGTGACAGTACGATGGTTTTCCAGTCCTGGTTTGCTGTCTCCAGAAGCTGAGATGGATCAGGTCATTTATCTTCATTCAATCACTGAAATTTGTTTCTAGCCATATAGTTACACAGAAAGATTTTAATGGCTGCTATCGAGGGTGCTGACCCAAAGACAACACAGATCTCAGTGGAATTGATGGATTTGCCATGCACATCTTTCAAACTCAAGCAATTAAACTCTTTCCTGAAGTGAAATAGGCAGACAAGAATCTGCTCCCCGACACAGTTGACTGCAGGCAGAGCCTGAGGAGACCTGACCACAGCAACTTCCCTGGCTGCAAGTGCATGGGTAAGGATACTGATTTGCAGGGTGTGTGCACCAGAGGAGAGCTGCAGTACCATAACTTGAATGAGAAACAGGAGGCAGTTTCTTAAGCCAAGAGCTCCCTGGAAAGACAGGCCTGAGGGTCTGACCAAGGAAAGTTCATGCTGTTTATTTTTACAAAGGCTTCTTTCAAACAAGGTCATGACAAGAATTTACATTATTTTCCAAGTCAATTCATCTTCCTAATTTAAACAAACCTGCAAAATTTGCGTATTGGCTAATGATTCAGGCTACAATTTGCTCAGGTATAGCAATTTCCATCTTCTGCTTTATGAGAAAATAGGACTTGCAGTATTCCACTCCTATGTGTCTTAGACCATCTACAAATTTAAATAGCTGTATGTTTGTGTATAAGGAAACCCATGGCCAGATAAGATTTGTGATTCAATAAAGAGCAGAAAATCATAAATTGGAGACATGCTGTTGGTGTTTGAAGAGATGATCAAATAAAATGTATGAAAAAAATCTAAATCTTTCAAGTGCATTTAAAGCTCAGGCAGAGTTACAGCAATAGCAGACTGCTTCTGGCTCACTATACAGCTACTACTATGACTGCAGTTACCCAAGTCTTATTCCTACTTAAACAGAAATTTGACCTGAGGAAAAAAAGGCTACAAATGTACAATGAACATTTTGAACGTTGTTTCCTCTGGAATACAGCTAATTCTGGACAGCCAAGATCCTACAAATACACATGAAAGCATCCCTCAGTTTTCTTGTTGGGTGACCCTGGGCAAGTTATTCAAGGATGACTCACAAGTGTCAAACAAGAATGGAAATGTTTGCAGGACTATACCCTGCATTTCCAGGCAGACAGATGAGCTGACACTTTTAACTTCAAATCACTCAATTTTTAGCAGATAGCTGTTTTTCTTTAAATGCTGCTCATGTGTGCAGAATTATAAAGACAAACGTTTGCACAATGCAAGACAAAGAGAAATAAAGGCATTTAACCCAAATATGCATAAGAAAAGATTCTGTTCAAGGCAGAACAAAACACTACTTGCAGATACTTTAGAGGAGTTCATCTGTCGTTTCCATTTCCTTCCTATCAGAGCAACAGGAGTTCAGTAGATTTTTACTGTCTTAGCAATGACCATCCTTCTCAGGAGTCCTCCGTACTGCCTTCTCAGGAAGGGTTAACTTCTATTTCCTCCACATAAACATCTTTATAAGCCCATCCCCAGCCTTGACGACAGAACTCCTATGCGGAATTTGCCTTACAAGATGAAGATTTTTGTAACAAAAAAGATGTTTTCCACTTTTTTCTCATATCTTTTGAAAGCTGTTGACAGGTATACATGGAACATCTCATCACTCCTTTCTCTAGGACACTGTTACTATACAGTATTAGACTTTGCTGCCCAGACTACTTTGCTTTGCATTCACTGTGCTGTTTCTCTTTTCTTTCAGGACTTCAGGCTCTTTTAAACAAGTATGTACAAAGTCATGTAATACTTGAAGAGAAGGCCAGTAAATATTTCCTTCACCCTGTGGAAAGCACTAGTGCACACTGCACTGATATAAAAGGTTTTATAGATTTAGCCATGTCCAATATATCTTGGCTCTTACTGTTCTACTCTCTGTTTCTTGGAGAAGAGTCCACTAATGGCATCCCCAGCGCTGGCTAGGAAAGGGATTAAGCCTGGACCTTCTCTTTGTCATTCTGAGCATTATCTCACCCCTTCCCACTATGGCTGGAGTAGGCTGCAAAATCAGGAGTGAAAGAGGGAATTTTAGTCAGAATTTTTCCGCATCTGTAAATCTGGGGTAACAATCTGCCTGCCCTCATATTGCAGGGTTTTGTAGAAATTAATGATCTAAGTAATTAATTTTGGTGCAGTATTCACATACTGACTGCTCTGATGCAGAGATGAATCAATAATTCTGTTCCCAGATCAAGGTCTGACTCACGTTCAGCAAGAGCTGGGGAGAAGGGAAATTTACCTTTTAGCAGCTGTCATACAGTCAGTGGGAATGTGCTGTCTTATGCAGAGGCTCACATTGTACTGATCAGCTGGAATTTGGTCCTGTCAGGCTCCTTGGGTTTGAGTTATTTCTGAGCAGCAAAGAATAGTGCAAAAAAAGGTCACCTGCTGTGTGTGTGGGATCATACAAAATATTGACGAGCTGATCATTAACAGAGCACAGCCTGTGGAGCTTAAATTCTGTGGAAATAAGTCTAAAATACATTAGTAAAGATCTGATTATTTGTACATTTGTGAATTAAGGTTTCCCAAATAAAATTAAAATCTGGCATTTCTTAATGCTTGGGTGCATGCCCTTGCAGGTTCTGGTGTTTTTATTTGTATTTTTTAGTGTTGATTTCTTTTTTTGTGGAACATGTATTTGAAGAGTTTCCATGAAACAGTTTTGTCTGACACCATCGCCTCACAAAACACAAGTTTCCTGATTAACATCTTCCTTGTAAGCTCATCTATTCCCAAATGTGACATCTGGAAGAGACATTATTTCTAGACTAAGAACCATCAGAGATGCTAAACAGCTGCCCAAAACACAGCACATTAGTGAGGCGATACTAATCATGCCAAAAGAAAGAAGATTAGAGACACGTGCATTGGTACCAGCATTGTTAAAAAGATTTTCCATCCCATACACTGACTATCATAGCAGATGCAGTCAGAAGCTGCTCCTTAGAAATGTTACTCTCATTTCATCATGTTCAAAATGAAATATTTAATTTCTGAAGAGCTGATACACTTTGATTCAATGTTTTTCAAATTGAAAATTGAGATTTTGTTTTGAAATAGTCTTTTTCATTTGGGTAATCTAAAGTTTTACAAAAAGTTTAAAAAGGCGTTAGAGATAAAAAATGGGATAAATAGCCTAAAAAATGAAAATTTCCTTTGGAATAAACAAAACATTTTAACTTGATGTTAAATATTGTCAAAATTTGCAGGTTTGTTTGACCTGGTTTTTACTTCCATTTTCATTTTGGCTGTAGTGTTGCCCAGCTCTCCACAAACTTTTATTTGGAGGCTACCCCACTTCTGTAAGAGCTAATTCAGGCTCATACTTTTTTTTTGCTCTTAGTTCCTATCTTTTCTGTACAAAACCAAATAGCCTGAGTGTAGCAAAGCAGTGAACTGCAGTTCAAGTGTTGTTCATGCTAATAACCTCTCATTTTGCAGCCAGGATGTGGTTATAACAGTGAACCACAGAGTTCTCCAACACGCTTCATAGCTCTCCCTTTTCCTCTCACCTTCTGCCTCAATTTGCAAACAAGATCTCCTAAAATATGCCAGGAGACAACTGATTCATATATCCGTATCCTAGAGCACCTGGGAAATGTCTCTGTAGTCCTCATCATAGCCTGAGACTCTTGCTTTGCTCACCCCTGGGGGAAATTGATGTGGGGATTCTGGTGCCATAATATGTACCCAAAAAGAAGGGATTGTCTGTATTTCTTGACTGGTAGCAACTGCTCAGTTGTCTCTGTGTACTTCTAGTGCTGTGTTGCTCATCTGGCTGCTGTGTGTTTGGTGTATGAAATGCTTCATATGCTTCTGAATAAAGAGGTTTCATACAGGGAAAGCATCATTCACTGGGGATTTGCACCGACCTTCCTCACTGGCCCTGTGCATTATAGCCTGTGTCACAGAAACAGCTTTGAAAGAAAAGCAAAACACTCATTAGACAAAATAGCAACACAATGTAAAAGCACATCACACACATGCTTCCAACATGCAAATTTAGCTGTGCTTTTCCTGAAACAAAGCACTGTGCTGCATATAAATGAAGAGGCTGACTGAGCCTCACACAGAGGGTTCAGATTAGCCCCTTGTTTAATGCAGCAGTGGAAGGCGTTCAGATACGACTGTGTCAAGGCCAAGATAAGAACCTACAGAAGATGAAACAGATCATGTATTTTATGCAGTACCTTTTGTGTCCAGCAAACAAAAGAGGAAAGCCTGTTCAAGACAGTTGGGGAGCTGAGTTTTTGAGCACATTTAAGTCAAATTTGTAGCAGCAGCAGTGCTGAGAAAGCTAAACATAGATGACTGATACCAACTGTATGTAGAGAAAGGCAATGGCAAAACACCAGCAAATAAACTTCATTCATATATCGAATGATCTCATGTTTAAAAGATCCAAAGGAAATCTGCTATTCTTGTGTGCCTGTGCCTAGGAAATAGAGCTCCCAGGATCTGACACTAAATCCAAAAATCATGAAATCCAGAAAAAAAATCCCAGAGAGACAGGAGACAAGCCAATGGAAACAGTAGCCCTATCACTCTCTGTCAAATCAAGAAGGATTTCTCTTCATCTCCTTAAACCCTGTAAGGTTTGATTATGATGCTCTGGGTAACATTACACACCATTTATCTGCTGACTTTTTTAATCTCCCTTTTCAACTGCTACACCACACTTTATCTTCTGTGGTCACTGGTGATGAATACAGTACCTGTTATCTACCCACTGGACAGTCCCTTCCATTTCAAACATCTAAGATGTAATGAACTGTAGAGCAATCATTCATTCCAACTTTGTTCAAAGTAGGAGAAATATGGTTGGGCTGGGAAAAGTAAATTGTCCTCTGAAATGATCCAAGGTGCTTTAGTTAGGTTCTGAAACCTGAAAAATTTATCTAACAGAAGCTTGAATAGAAGAGGAGTCTCTACCCTGCCATCTGCTTAGTAGGCAACAGGCAGCAAAACAGCATTCTGTTTAAAGAATGTTTCGGTAGTGTATAACTCTTTCTTTGCCATAATATCCCATGACAATATTGTTTGAAACTTGACAGAGAAGTTAAGAGATTTGTCCCCAACACTGCCAAGATTGTAGCCACAGCCATATCACTTAGAACATTAATTTCAGATGAGGTGGGAAAAGAAAGATAAAACCACTGTTTCATCATTAAACATTTATGGTCAGGTTCCCTGGAATAAACTGGCCTTTAGTGCCACTTTTGTTTGTTTGGTAAATAATATGCTTAAAAAATTGAGCATCTTGTCAACATTTTCTACATTACCTAACCCACATTCCATCCATTACACATTCTGAAACAAATTTAGACAGATCCATTTGATTACTCTTGCTCTAAATTAAACCATCAGCCTATTTTCCATAAGAAGCACTGTCTTATACCATAAATTATGATTAGAATTAATTTGCATTGAAGTTTGCCCGTACAACAGAGAAAATTCCCTCTTAAGATGTGTCTTTCCTAGTCAATGCTAAATGACTGAAGACACATCAGAGAAGGGCAATTTATATCACAGACATTTTGCATTGACGTGTAACCTTCTTAAATACTTCTCAGTTTTACTTTAATGACTTTGACGATTTCACAGTTTCTTTAAATAGGACTTTTTTCCCCTCTCTCTGCTATACTCACAAACTGTTTCTGAGTGCTGCCAGAGCTGTCTGGTGACCTCCAGAGCTAGAGAAGTGAATTTACCACAAGGTAAACTCACAGTGTAGTTTACAGCAAATTCATTTGGCAACAATGATAGTTCTGAGTGCACTGCTGCCACTTTTCTCTACTGCAGCTTGAAGAACAGAAAATATAGAAGGTTTTTCTGGTGAGCAATTGAGATAAGAGAGGGTGTGTTGCCTTCACAGAAGCTGGTCTAAGAGGAGCCTTTAGAGGAAAATGAAGAAAGGTGAAGGTGGAGCAGGGTTGATGTAGGGAGCACTGGACTCTGAAAAGAAAGGGATCAAGACTGGACCTCAGTAATTTACCTTTGATGAAAGCCCAATGAGTGAATTAGTTTTCAGCACAGAAGATATCTGGTAGATCAGCTGGGAAGGGGACCCTCGCAGTGCTGGAGGGACAAGTTCAGTGGATTGTCATGATTGCCCTGGCAGAGGAGATGGAGAGGTCTCTGCATACACACAAAATGGCAGCAGAATTTTACTGCACTCACAAGTGTGACAACTCAGCCCACCACACCCCCTTAGCAACTGAAGAAACAGCCCCTAAAAAGTAGTATACTTTGTAAAAAAAAAGAAATAAAGCTTCCACCAGAGTCAAGAGATGAACTGAAGTGGTCCTTCTTGCCCCTACCTAAAGAACATAGAGAGTTGCTCTCTGCCCAGAGCTATTTGGTTGAGGTATAAGTACCATAGTCACATAGAGCTTATTACTGATTCTCCCCTTAGCAGGAGCTATCATAACTCTTTATTAAAAAAATATAAAAAACAATGACATCAAGAACTGATGAAGAAATGCAGAACCCTTCTCTTTTACATGGTTCTCTAACAATAGCGTTCTTCTTGCTTTCCTTCTTATTTTAGGCTGTTCTTTATTGTTTACCCAATAGGTTAGATTGGCATTCAGAAACAGTTTTCCTGAGTGTTTAAATTACAAAGAAACCTCTGCACAGTGAGCCTTGTTACACATGGAGGTTTTGTAGCTCTCGTGCAGGATGGGTGCACATGAGAAATGAAACAGCACTTCCCTCCTCAGGAAGACAATCTACAGCTTTTTTCCTAATTAGTGCTGCAGAATAGCTTATGAGAGATGCCGCTGGTATCTGCTTTACTTTCTATCAGGGTGCTAATCACACTCACTCAGCTTCTCAATTGATTCACTTGGCCTTCAGAAATTCAGATCATCCAATGAAAATAAACGCTGTTTGAAAATACAGGCCGTACTTTAAAGAACTTTATTGTAAAATAACGAGGAAAAAAAAATAAAAGTAGCTAAGTTTCCTGATATATTTTGGGAATAGTGCATATTTTTTTAATTTCAAGTACATTTCATCCCAACTTGCTCAGTGAATGTAGAGAGTCCTGAATCATCCCTTTACAAAAGAAACCTGTGGAAGCTAGATACCCACCTCTATTTGAATTGAGTATTGTGGATATGAATTCTTCAGGTGTCAGCCTTTTTTTCTGACCTGAGCAAATTCAGTGCAGATTTGTGAATACTCAAACCTGCAACATGGTCTGTAGCAGAAGGTGTCTTCTATGTCCTCCATTGACAACAACTGTGAATCTTTAACAGCTCCCAAACAAGGAGTTTCATCTGAAATTGCAGCAGGCTTTGCTCTTAGCTGCAGAGATCCATCTAGTTTGTATCTTAAAATGATCAAGACAAATATAGGATTGTTTGGTTTGCTTTTTTGAAGCCAAAGGCCTTGCTAAGAAAGGCTGGAAAGGGTGAAGGAACTGAAACAGAAATCTTCTTCCAGTACATAGAAGGAGTTCACACAGTTTATTTTTTACATAAATAGTAATCAATGAGCCATCTGGACGTTCCCATTCACTCCTCACATGCACAGGATCAGATTCTCAGCTAAGTTGGCTGTAGTTTAAATACAAGCAAGTTTACTGAGTTCAGCAGGGCTTGGTTGACTTGAACAGCCCGGTCCCTTGGGATTTTTGACTGAAAAGGAACTTGACCACAACCCACAACCAACATTTTACTTTAAAAAATATCGGTTTTGGGTAAAGAAAATGTTTTCGATACTGCTTTATTTACTCTGGTTCTACTTAGTTTGTTGCTGAAACTTACACTCAATTCTAGTACTGCACAGGACATCTCTCTCACATAAACCATATTAAAAAACTCACAAATGTTACAGTACTATTAACTGTCAGAGAGTGCAAAACTGGAATTGAGAGTCAGATTTATGTGTAATGAATTCTCTATAGTTTAAGGAGGATTAAATACTTGTACTGTATTGTAGCACTCACAGCAAATGAAATTACTACTCCATCTGTTAAAGAGTGACATAATATGCCCTGTAAGACATTGTCCATATTCTTACTGAACTGCACAGTACAAGCTTTGTTAATTTAATGGGAATTACATGAGGATCTGTAGTAGCAGGCTGTTTCTCATGTCCCACAGTAGAAAATATCAATTCTTCTTAAGCCAAGAACACATAAGACACACATTGGTGATATACAGAGTACTCTAGCTCATCAACACTGGCACGTGAGCCAGATGAAACAGTTTAAAAACACTTCTTTAATATACTCCACCTTCGACTCAAACAAATCTGAGCTTTTATTTTTCAAAGGAAAAAGACATAACAAGAAAAAGCCTTCAGACCTGCCAAGAGAGGTAAATCTCAGGAAGGGCTACCTCTGCAATACTCCTTAATCCCCTTGTTCTCTAAGATGAATGAGGAGGGCAAAAATCAGCACTGCAGAATTTCATGTACCAGCTCTGTGCTTATACCAGCTTTCCACAAAACTTTCTGATCCATCTATGGAATTAAACCATTGCCACAGTAACCGCCAGCTTCTGAAAGGTGCTGACGCTTTGCCTGTAGGTTCTCACTGTATTCCTCCAGCTTTTCTGTACCATTGAGATGGCTCTGTTGAATGTAAAGAGGGAAAAAAAGTACAGATGACAGAAACTGCCATTTTTGCAGAGAAGTTCCATGGTACCAACAACTATGGACCAGAAATTATCCACACCAGTGCACCAGACATGAGTCTAAACACACTGGTGGTCTTGGTGTTAGCCAAACTCTTGAGCAGCTCCCAGTAAGCACCCCTGGCAGAACCAGTGACGGCTAGGGAACATGTTATTGGAGCCCACCACAGCTGAAAAGAGGGTCTACACCATCTTCTCCACTTGCAAATTTTCTCCTGAACGACTAAACTGGGAGCTCAAGAAGAAATCTTATCTTCCTTCCATATCCACTGAAGATCTTTACCCCTGGGAAGGGAAAACAGAGGAAACAGCCACACAAAAATCAAATGTTTATAATCACATTTTTTCTGTGCTTTCACTCCAATATGTGTGGTCTGATTTTAAACCGGTATTTAATAAATCAAATATAAAATCCAAATAAAACCAAGTAACTGGATAAATATGAGTGTAATTTGGGGCCGCAACCTGCTGGCAGAACAGGAAACATTCTGAAACCAAAGAAATTGCACACATAGATATCGGATCAATTTAAATAATTGTAGTCACTTTAAGATAAACACCAATATTGTAGTTTGGGTCTGATTTTCCAAAACTCAATACCCACACTGGGCCAATATTTTCAAAAGAGTAATTATGTTAAGAATGCTTCATTTCCTTCTTTTCCTTTAACTTGTAAACTGTATTGGGTTTACGCAGCAGGGACTTGATAGCGCAGAGGTTGCAGAGGTGGCTGTTGTGAGAAGAGACAAAGACTTGCCCCCATGTTAGACACAGCAAGCTCCACCTGGCTCCAAGACAGATCCACCAAAGCTGAACCCTCCAGTGGCATTGGCACACCTCTGCAATAACATAATTAAGAAAGGGTAAAAATGCTGCATAGCAACTGTGAGAAAAAGGAATGAGTTAACGTGAGGGAAAACATCAGCCCTGCAGACACCAAGGTCAGTGAAGAAGGGCAGGAGATGCTCCAGGGGCCAGAACAGAGATACCCCTGCAGCCCATGGTGCAGACCATGGTGAGGCAGGTTGTGTCTCTGCAGCCCATGTTGGTCCACGATGAAGCAGACACCCACCTGCAGCCAGGGGAGGACCCCACACAGGAGCAGGGGGATGCCTGGAGCAGTCTGTTCCTGAAGGGCTGCGCTCCATGGAAAGGACCCACATTGGAGCAGTTGGTAAAGGACTCTACCCTGTGTGAGGAGCCCTACAATGGAGGAGGGGAAGAGCATGAGGAGAAAGGAGCAGCAAAGATGAAGCATTATGAACTGACTGCAGCCGCCATTCCCCATACCTTTGTACTGCGCAGGGGGAGGAGAAAGGAGAGTTATGAGGGAAGTTGAGCCTGAGAGGAAGAAACATGTGGGAGGAAGGTGTCTTTAGATCTGTTTTTATTTCTTGCTACCCTACTGTGTTATTAATTAGCAACAAATGTCATTATTCTTCCTCAAGTCAAGTTTTACTTGTGACAGTAACTCTGCTTGACCTCCCTGTCCTTACTTAGATCTACAAGTGTCATTGCATCTCCCACCCCCTGTCCTGTTGAGGAGGGGGAGTGATAGAACAGTTTGGTGAGCATGTGGCTGCCAGCTAAGGTCAATCCACCACAAAACCAGTGTTTGTGTGTGTATAATTTTAATCAGAAAAATTAAAACACTGAGTTTAACCACCATGGAGCTTGTGTTCAGATGTCAGTGTTATATCCTCAGGCTCCACTTTTCCTGTAACAAGACCATTTTCCCCTTGGTTTCCCTGTTGGCAGCCATGTGAATCTTTTCCTTTCTTGCAGTGTTGTCTCTGACTCTTATTTCCTAGGTATTATAGGATACAACTACATTATGTGGTGAAGTATGGTGCAGGTTTCCAGCTAGCTTCAGTCCAAGATGTTACATCAGCACAACAAAGTAGACCATTCCATGAAGTTAATAAGAAGAAAGGAGCGTAAACTCCTTCCAGATATCACCATAAATAAACTAAATATGTCACTTTTAACTGCTGTTGGAATGACTGAGATGATGAAGGATACTGAAAAGAATATAATATCTGTATCAGAGATCTTATTGTGAAAACGATACCTAGAGGTATAATTATGTTCTTCGTAATTTATCAGTGACAAAAAAAATCAATGATGGGATTTTTACTTATGAGGTTTACTAACACCTGTGAGTTTTGAGACAGCTATTTGTTTTAGGGAGTACTTTGAAAATATAAGATGGGAAGGGAAGTTTGTGGTCTGACACAAAGGAAGAAGCATAGTAGAAAGCAAAATCAGGTATGACACAAAGTTATTTTTGGAACAACAAAAACAGGATAGAAAGCCAGGGGGTCAAAACCAGTTCAGGACTACATGAAAAGTGAGAAGAGAGAATTAGGAGTTAAGTAAAGTCTGACACAGAAAGGGAGAGAAGCTGGCAAAGAAATGGAAGAAGGCAAATAAAATATGGAATTGAAAGAGCAACAGTTACATCTGCTACATAGTGGGGAAAGATGAGCTGAAAACTCATCATCACTATAAGGTGGCTGGCTGAGAGTATGCCCACAATTTCAGTTGCCCTGGATGATAGATGGAAAGGTTGTGCATAAAGGTGTGATTAAAACACCGAGAAAGCAGCTTTTTTCTTCCAGTCAGAATATTCTATAATAACTCTCTCCCTCTCTGTTGCCCTCTGAACTTCTCACAGGTCACAGCCATCTCATATTTTTTGTACTGAAAACGTCTGAAGGTTTTTCAAGAGATCACCAAAACTGTTTCCCTTCAATGATTAATAGAAGGTCACCAGAGCAAGAAAATGAGACAGCTTTGAAACAAATGGGACTTGAACACCTAGAGATTAACTTGGTGTTTATGAGAACAGATGAGAAAGACTAAACCACACCATTAGTTACCACTTAAATTTTACCTTAATCAGGATCTAAAACTATGTCTAGGATGTTACCTTCTAAAGAATTAATCTTTGTGCTGTCTCTCCTCATTAAGGTAGTTGCCATCACTGCATATACATCTTTCTGATACGTCACTAGTGACTGTGGCAGTTATGCACAGTGAGTGCCACACTAGTCACAGTTAATAGCACTGTGAAAGCAATATGAGTCCTAAAGGCAGGACACAATAGAGACCAGATAGCACGAAATAAAGCAGATTACTTTCTTTGCCTACTGGTATTAAGTAGAATTGGTGTCAGCCAACTGTAAGCACTTATTGTGAACACTTGAGTTCCTCAAAGGGGATTTTACAGCTAAATCCTTTAATGGTTATGAAATATTAGAGTCTGAAGTAACCCAGTGCTAATATACAATTCTATTTTTTACTTTTTACATATGTAAATTAAATTCAAATGAGGCCAGTTCAACAATAGGAAGCCAATTTATACTTTTGTTTCTATATTCTTGTCCTGGTTTAGCAGTAGCAGTCATTTTTTCTACTGGTGCAGTGCTGTGTTTTGACTTTCGACCTGGGAATAATACTGATAAAGCCGATGTTTTCAGTTGTGGGTCAGAATGTTTACCCTGACCAAGGACTTTGTGAGTCTCATGCTCTGCCAGGGAGGAGGAGAAGCCGGGAGGAAGCAGGGACAGGACACCTGACCCAAACTAGCCAAAGAGGTATTCCATACCATAGCACGTCATGCCCAGGGAACTAGAACGGAGAGTCCCCGGAAGGGCTGGATCATGGCAGGGTGGGGGTGAGGTACCGGTTGGTGAGCGGTTGTATTCTCTTGCTTGTTATTTCCTTTATCATTATTACTATTAGTGGTAGCAGTAGTGATTTGTGTTATACCTTAGTTATTAAACTGTTCTTATCTCAACCCGTGGGAGTTGCATTCTTTTGATTCTCCTCCCCGTCCCTCCAGGAGCGGAGGGAAGAAAGGTGGGGGGGGGGGGGGGGGGGGGAGTGGACTTTGTGGTTCTGATTTACAGCCTGGGCTTAAACCATGACAATTCTTTATTGCAACTGCACTACAGATCAAGCTGGTGTATCTGTACCTTACTATAAAAATGTCTGCATAGGCAGGGATTTGAAAATGAGAGCTTAACAAAAGAGGTTTTTTCCTCTCCTTTATCAAGAAACACATTTTTAGTCCACTGCTTGGCATATTTCATTCTCAAAGAGCAGAGATACCCAGAAGAAACTGAGATATTTTATTTGAGTAACAGTATTGTCATTTTTGTCCATTTCATTGTACTGTGTTTAGCTCCACTTTACCAATTCAGTTACTAAGAAGTCCAGTGGCTTTGTTGATTGAGACAGGTAATACACTGTGTTGATGTTTCGGTGGTCTTTGTGAGTGAACCTCTGCAAGCAGTTATGGAATGAGAGAGGGGGAATGTCAGCTCTTCTAGTGCATGCTTATGAAGTCACATAGGAGCATCTCCCATTTTTGTATAGGACCTCAATCATACGCATAAAAGCATATATATGCACACGTATATACTTAAGATATTTTTGCTTATGTATATGTATATACGTATATGTCAGGAAACACTGGGATGTACTAAGTAGTTCCCTGGAAAGAGATGTCTGGGTGTGATGTAAGTGGTCACCCCAAACTGCAATATGGATATTGCTTATGCAGAATTACCTATTCTCAGCCTGTCAGTCCTCCAAAGATTTCTCTTCAAGTTACATAGTCTTGCATAGTTGTCTCTACCACAGTGTTCACAAACCCCACCTTGGTGTCACTTCCAAAAGTCTCCTCTTGTGACCTACAGAGTATTTATCTTCATCATCACCACTTTTCCTTAAGGACATAGTATATATGCAGAAGACTATGACCTGAAGCTTAGAGAACACAAGAGTTCTGACTCATTTGTGTTGCAACCTTGCCTCTTTGCATGGTTTTACACACTCTGCAAGATACACAGGCAGTGGCAAAGGCTGGCTTTCCATCAATGCAGGAGCAATGCTCATAGCACTGCAAGACACAGGATAGCACACTGTTCTTGGATGAAATGTAGCGTATGTGTCAAGTCTATGTTGAGCTACATGAGTCGCTAGTAGACAAGGCACTAGTAAGCTCTTCGTGGGTCACTTCTCAGGTGAGAACATCCACACATAGGCCCTGCAGCATTTGGGGCTTACACTGCCCCTCCCCACTGCCTTCAGGAGGACATCAAGAGGTGCAGGAGACAAGCTCCAGTGCCTTCATATTAATATCCATGTTGGCTGGGGTGTGCTGAGAGAAAAGGAAAGGATAAGCAAGCAGAAATTAGGAGTCACCTACTCTAGACAGACTCTGGCAGACCAAAGATTGAAGAAAGTCTGAAGCAATTTATCCCACCTTGCCTTAGCACATCCACACTGAAAGACTCTCCACAGTAGAATGTCCTTTATTTGTCTGCAAAACAAGATCATTCATGGACTTGGGCAACCTGTTCCACTTGACTCTCTTTTGAGCAGACAAATTGAACTAGAGCTTGAGAAGTCCCTCCCATCAGCAGCGATTCTGTTATCAGCCAAACACCACTGTCCATCTAGTACTTAGTCCAGAGCATAATGCAATACTGCAAGTGGTACCAGACTTCCTTCACCCAAGAAACCACTTGACAAAAGGGAGGTAAAATGGACCACATCAGTCCTGGGAAGGTAATAAGAAAAGGAGAGAGAAATATCTCAGGTCGTTCAGACCTATTTCTTACTGTGATACAACATGGATCTGAGAATCCTAGCTCTTAATGGTTTTTGATAGTCCAGATTTCCTTAGAACATAATTCTTACTAACACCCCTTCAACAGTCAGAATGGCTCTGCAGTGAATTTGGTGGAGAGTCTGAGGTGGATATGATTCCAACTACAGAAGATGTGGCAATGATTACAAATTCTGCTTGAGGCAGCTGAGTTAAAGAAAGGTGCTTTCAGCAAGCTTTGTTGGAGCAGGGAGAGCTACAGTATGTGGAGCATATTTCCAAGATGGATTTTGAACATGACCCATCTGACCTGAAAGGCTTCGAGGTTTCTACATTATCCAATGATAGGCTCTGGGATCAGGAACTTCAGGGTTTTTTCTTGCACAGGTTGCAAAGACAACACAGACATGGGATTTATACCTTGATAAGCGTGCACATTTGGGAAGACAAAGCAGGAAGCTTATTCAGCTAGAAGTTGCAAAGTTTTTGATATTCATCTTTTAATATTTCAAGTGAGAATGAATAAAAGCCTTTGTGATGAACTCAGAAGAAAGAAAAATCCTTTCTTATAAAAATCTTCTGAATAAAGGTTTATGGAACATCCACTGCTTAACTAATCGCCTACTTTTGAACTTAGCTCCCACTTTAATGATTGCAGAGGTTAACTTACCTAAAACATGAGTAGCTGGAAATATTGCACATATCATCTAAGAGCAGTGAAATACTGTGTGCAAATTTTGGTTTCAATTGTATGCTTATATCCATGACTCATGTCATCACAAAAATACGGCCTCCTTTTGAAGCCAGTGGAACTATATATACATATACATACCAGAACCCAGAAAGGGGACCTTCCTTGTACATTCAAGCTGCAAAGAAGTTCAAACTTCCTCAAATAATTTTGTAAGACTGAAGCTTCCCAGATTTAATCTAAGAAGGGTATTCTCTTAAGAAATTGAGTCATTCCAAGCAGATTACTCAAACTTTTCTTCTCAAAAAAGCCCCATAAAATGCTATTAAGGTAATTCTTCAAATGAAGTCTCATGGCCTGACCAGCTCATTAACTGAGCTACCATGGCTGACCTTGAGAAAGCTCATAGTCTTTGCCAATTATAACATAAAAATTATTAATTTAACCATTTCTGTTGGAGGTTAAGGTCATAATCTGTTGAAATTTGGATTTTACATGCAGCGCGTAAGATTGAATCTCCGTGATACAAGTTGATGACCTAACATAGCATGGTCAACTTTGTTAAGCCTGTAAGTCTTCAGACATCTTCATTTTTGTCTTCAGTTAGGAAAGGACACAGGGCCACTGGTAGAGACAGATTACACAGCATGGTCACTCCATATACAGCCCATATGATGGTCAGAAAAGGGAGAGCTGGAGACAGAATTGATGATGACCAGATCCTTCAACAACATAGTGGCAGTCACGGAGGGCAGGCTACAGTGAAGTACTGGAGATTCACCAGCACACTCAGGGATAATTGAGTACACTACACTGCAGCTGAAGCTACCTAGAGAGATCCCGACATTACCTTACTTACTTTCTGTGACAAAAAGACAAATTCCAGTTTGAAAGAAGGTCTGTGATGCCCAATTTTGAATGTAATGAAATCATGAACATAAAAAAATTTCTTCCTTTATGTGACTCTGAGTATTTTCAAAAGTGAAGAAAAAAACCCTTCTGTTTGGATGTTTTGTGGTTTTCATTACAAAGAAACAGAAAAATGAGGCTTTGCTCTGAATGCCACATTTTAAAACAGGCATTGTATGCTATGCTTCCATGCACACAGAAATTAAAACTCATGGTGATTATTGAAGCTTTCCAAACTGAGCTGAGTAAACATTCCTTGCTTCAGTGTGAAACCCCAGAAAATCAAATAGCAGTTACTATGATTAGTGGGCATTTCCTCTATTCAAAGAACAGTCATCCTGCATTCTGGAGGACCCCAGCAGCTTGGATGCTCATCCTGTGTTGTGTTGTTCTGAGGCATTGAAGGTTAAGCCAGACTGGAAAATAAAAGTTGCTGTACTCTAGCTCAAATCATCCAGTTCCAGCCCCAAAAGATTCACTATCATTTCCTCTGTGAAGCAGAAGGGTAGCATCATTCCGGTGGGTTACACCTCTGAGGGACACGTAGCTCCATGGAAAGATTTTCCTGTCTTCATGAATGGAAGATGTAGTGCAGACAGGTGCTGGGGTAAGAGCCACACACACCTGGTAGCTGGTCCCTCCACCCAGCAGTGCCACCTCTGCGAGTAACCCAAACCAAAACCAACCATTTTTGTTCATTGAATTTACACTACAGAGGAGCGTTCAGCACAGGTAAGAGTGGGACACTTAGAGCTACACAATTAGAGCATTGGTACTACGTATATGCTGGCCCCATGATAAATACATATTTTCTATCTAATGTGGATTTCCATTTTTGAAACCTTTTCTTGGTTTTAACCTTCCCCAAGCCACTGAGACAGCCTGAGAGATCTGCTCTGTGTATTCCTGAAACCTTTCCTGAGTCTAATTTTAGGTGTTACAACCTCACTAAACAGTTGATCTTTTCTTTTGGCACCTCCTTCTGCCGCAGCCTTGTGCTCAAGCTGTAGGTTTGCTGTTCCGTTCCAGGGACTGTAATCAAAGGTATTATTTTCCTGTGAGTCTTTCCAATGCAGAGCTGAATGTTTCCAAGCATTTGTCTATAGTGAGATCCCACTGTGAGATACAATTATATGCAGTGAGCTGAGTGAAAAGTTTCATATAAAAAATAGAATGATAGAGTAGAACATTACAGGCAGCTTTGAAGTTGCAAATGAAATCTTTCTATCTTAAACACTCTACCATCTGCCTCTCTCTAGTCCCTCATCAGTGCAGTTTAAACATTAGCACAAATAAGTCTTCTGCACTGATTGTAAAAAGACAGTATAAGACTTTTCATAACCCTTAGGGTCATACTTAATGTCCCCCAATCCCTGGAAATCTTTTAATTGCCTTGAATGGGATTTGGGTTAGGTCAATAATAAGTTCAAATAAAAGTTATGAATTGTCTCATGGTGCTGCTTTATTTCTGCTCTGACTATGGATTATTTATGGGTGGCAAAAATCACATGGATTGAAGGTCCTGTGTAATAAACCCCAGCCATTCGATATTTTATCTAGCTATTGTGCATGCAAATGAAAACCACATGAACACCAGATTTGAGGGAATGTGCTTTTGAGTGGCCTAAAAATATAACTATGACTTCAGCAAAACAAAATGATAGCCATAAAGTAAAGATTTATAGGTCTGTATTTAAGTTACTGTATGCCTCCTTCAGGAGGTGCTATGTGACTCTACAGAACTTTTATTTTCTGACTGAATGACAACCAAAGATTAAGGCAAGCTAGCTACATGATATGTTAATAAGGAAATCAGATTCCTCCCCAGTCCTAAGCTAGACCAAACTCTAAAAAGAGTAAATATTTTAAAGCAATCCTGATTCACATGCTCAGCACATAAGGAAACTGTCTCACTGAAAATTGTTTCATTCTGAGGGCCCAAAAAAAGGCAGGTTTTTGAAAACCTTTGTAAAGCTGGTATCTGAGATATTATGCATTATTACAAACAAGGTCAATGGTAAATGGTTAGATTTGTTTAATGTGAACAATTAGATTGTGTGAGAAACTAGTGAGCTCTTTGAAGCTGAAACATTCAGAAAACTATTCCCAAGATGAGTTCTGGACTTCATTTTATCTAGACATTTATTAACTTATTAATCTGCCAGACTAAAAAGTGTGCTGCAGATGGATGTTGTACTAGAGACAGAGCTGTCATATAAGAAAATCATATGGAAGCTTTGTCTGTTGATAAAGAGCTAAAATGGAGGAATGACTGATTTCCCTCACAAAATATGACTTTATTGATAGGACACAGTAATAAGGATAGAGATAGAGATTTCAATCACATATGATTGGTGTCTCACTTGTCAACTAAATGCCAAAGATAAAGAGAGAAGGAAGAAACACAGCTGCAAAAATGCTTAAATAGAAAAAGAAAAAAAATACTTAACGTTTTCCTTACAAAGATACCATCTAGAATTTCTCTAAGAATCAACTGGAAATACCTTTTCAGGGATGAGAGTGAGACAGATAAGAACACAAGCTTTCAACAAGTGTTTTATTGGTTGTCTTAAGGAACATCCACTTCTCCATTAGCATTATTCTTCTGCTATCTGATCCAGCTTGCCACAGACTAGCACTCGTTATGTCAAGTCTACCTAAGTGCCTTTTTTATTTCTAAATTACAGGCTGATGTTGCATGCACAGGAACTGCAGCATTAACAAGCGGCCTCACAAAGTCAGCCCATGAACAGTGCCTACGTTTTGTATGACAGTCCCAGGTTTTAAGAGAAATTAACTGATTCACAGATAATAGATTTGCTAAAACAAGCCTGTGTCATGCTGGAAAAATATTGTTATGTTTTTCTCTGGCACTACTTGGTACTTCAGAATTTACATGTCACAGAAGGCATATTTTTAGAAGCGCCTTTCATTTAACACGGAAGGGTAGAATCGGTACAGACTTCAAATGCTTAGCCTCTGGTATTGTATTGAAGTGCTTAAAGATCAGTGTTTGAAAATTTGTGTGCTATTCTCTATTATTTGTGTTTGAAAAGGTTATTTTCTAAATGCAAATCAGTGCAACCTGTGCAATCTGTTCAGTCTGAGTTTATAAACAGGTAAGACAGGCACCCTGCAAGGTCTGAGGTTTTTTTCTTTCACTTCAGGAGCCTGTTCACTCTGAAATCTAGTGATGGTAATACAAATATCATTGATATTTATTTAATTTCTATAAAACCCAACAAAAGAAAGTGCAAAATTCTTTCCAAAGGAAGGAAGTAAGGAAAACCATGAATATATGCATAAACCAGGCTGCTAGGAGTAGCTTCTTATTTGAGTGGGCCTTTAGGTGTTGCTGTTCTGCATTACATGTAGGAATACTGGAAGCCCAGTCTGTAGAGTACTGTGGAATCACTGCTATTTCTCAGAGAAAAATGCTTGAGAGGTATTTCCAGTTCAAAACCTTTTCTAAGGCACCTGGTTTGGTGAAGGGATACCACTTGGTTGGGGGAAGATTTTAAGCTTACAATATATTGAAAATGGCAATTCCATTCCAGAAAAAGGCATCAACCATCTGCAGACAATGTTATACTTTCAGTTATTTGCACTTGCCCCCTCCAGCTTTCTGGTTTGCCAGTCCAGTTCAGTGTATTTTAATTAAGATCCCCAGATTCTTCTATTTAGTCGCCATGCTTTTTGCACCTGTTCAGCAACCTGGCTCACTATTTTTCTTCCTCCTTTAAGCTTTTTCTAATTATCAACATCTAGGTAACACTTTGGAGCTAAAACAGTACCAGTCTCATTTATAGCTTTTCTCACTAAGAAGCCTGTAACAGAGGGAACTCTTTCTCATTTTTTACTAGGCAGTCTTCCTCCTTACACCACAACTCTCTAGTCAAGAAAACAAAGGTCCTGCTGGCAGCTCCTTTCCAAGGCGCCATGTATTCAAATGTAGGATGCATCTGTTCCCTATTCATGACTGGAGGTTAGACTGCATGGATTGGAGAAAGCACCAACCAAGTCCTCAGCTCCTGCGCTTTTACTCTTCACTGTACAGCTCACTTCTCAGTTTAGGGTTGACACTCAGTATGTGCCCATCTGGTTAAAGAGCCACCCTAACCTTTCTCTAGCACCTCAAAAGTTTGCAAGAAGCACCACAGAGATTCTGAGGCAGCACATTTTGTCATGGCTGTGGGCTCAGGTCTGTAGACAGAAGTAGAGGAAGGACCTCCTCCCATTCAGGATGAACCAAGGTCTGAAAGAGGAGGGATGGCTTTCTGAGGAATCTGTGCTCATTAAAAGCACATAAATACTTTTCTGATTAGCAGTAAAATGAAAACAATTAACCCACTCTTTCTCTCTGATCTGACTAGTTAATTTTGGAAGATACAGTCTGGAACAAGAATTGAACTTTGTTCTTTGCAGAAAATTCGTTGAGGTATTTTGAGTTATCTTTCTTTCAAAGAAGTCTGAGGGATAAAAATCTCCTTACTTTCAATCTGAAATCCTAAAACAACATTTCTGCCTAAGTGATATGCTCAGTAGCTATGTAATGCTGGTCAAGGACATCACGTGTCCTGCAAGCCTAAAATTCCCTGAAAGCTATCACTGAAGTTAGAATTCTGATCCCAAATTATGGTCTGTAGAATGTAAAATAATTACCCAACACACAAGCACGTAGTTCCAGCTGTGCTTCTCTATAGAAAGCAGCTGTCCTGATGAATGCACTCACTGTAAATATTTAAACAGAAAACAGCAAAATTTTCCCTCACAATATGAGCAAACAGTACCGCCTTATCTCTGCAAGACACCTTGGATGTCATCAGTGAGTTTTACATCACAGACACTATAATAAGTAGATGAAATGTCACAGGCATTCTTTTTATTATCATTTATAATGTGGGATGTATTGCATGTAATTTCAGTACTGACTGAGCAATTGGGGAGGTGCTCTCAATAAGCACATTTCTAAAAAGGATAAAAATATTTATGCTGGGGAGAAAAAAAACCAAAGTGCAAACAATCCCTGGTTCTTGTGAGTCATCTTCAACTCTGCCAGCTTATCAATGGTTTTCTAAGCCAGAATAAAAAAACACACTGAAAGACAACAGTAATGGAATGATTTGGTGGCAAATTTGCAATGAATAAAATAAAAATAGGTTGTTTGCACTGTAAATGAGTAATTGAGATTTCCATGCTTCGAAACTCAGAGGGAGGCAGCATTATCTGAAAAACTACTGGGGTAGCCACAGGGAGAGCTGTACCAAACTGGCATTGTAAGACCGTCAGGCATGAAAGGATGGAAGGACTCAGAGCACTCAGAGCAGTCAAGTAAATATCCCAGGAAATGTGTCTGCAGTGGGTAAGATTCTTCTACCAGCATCCGCTTAGTTTGAGTTTTAAGGCATTTTCCTTCCCTTCACTGTTTAAAGATAAAAAAATTATTTACCAAGGCAGCAGAGAAAAAGGTCTGGTGAGGGATATTAAATTACCACTGGGTGATAGTGGTATAGAGGAGGAAGAACCTGAACATAGAATCATAGAATCATAGAATCATAGAATCATAGAATCATAGAATAGTTAGGGTTGGAAAGGACCTTGAGATCATCTAGTTCCAACCCCCCTGCCATGGGCAGGGACACCCCACACTAAACCATATCACCCACAGAAACATTTCAGGGTTTCAAAAGCAACACAGGTCTCTTCCTCAGGTCTACATGAAGGCATCTCATCTTCTACCAGTAAAAGAACATGAAATCCCATCTAAAATATGTACTTGTTTAATGTTTGCCTGCCCCAAATCAGATCTCACTCCAGAAAGCTAAACTTATTATCTCTTCTTTCTCCAGAGGATAATTTCGATCTTTTTCCTAATATCTGGGTTGTTTTCACCCAAGAAAAGAAGTTTGTGTCTTTGAGTCACAAGTGGTGTTGCCCAGAGCTCAGTATTTGGGCCAGTTTTGTTTTATGTCTTTATCAATGATCTGGTTGAGGGGATTGAATGCATCCTCCCTAAGTTTGCAAACGACACCAAGTTGGGTGGGAGTGTTGACCTGCTGGACAGTAGGAAGGCTCTGCAGAAGGATCTGGACAGGCTGGATTGATGGGCCAAGGCCACTCATATGAGGTTCAACAAGGTTCAGTGCCAGGTCCTGCAGTTGGGTCACAACAACCCCACGCAACGCTACAGGCTTGGAGAAGAGTGGCTGGAAAGCTGCTCAGTGGAAAAGGACCTGGGGTTGTTGGTCAACAACCAGTTGAGCATGAGCCCGTATTGTGCCCAGGTAGCCAAGAAGACCAATGGCATCCTGCCTTGTTATCAGAAACAGCATGGCCAGCAGGACTAGGGAAGTGATCATCTCTTCTCCCAAACAGCAAGTGATAGGACAGGAGGAAATGGACTCAAGTTGAGCCAGGGGAGGTTTAGATTTGATATTAGGAAAAATGTCTTCCCCAAATGGGTTGTCAAGCATTGGAACAGGCTGCTCAGGGAAGTGGTTGAGTCACCATCCCTGGAGATGATGTATAGATGTGTGCTTAGGGAAATGGTTTAGTAGTGGACTTGGCAGTGCTAGGTTTACAGTTGGGCTTGATGATCTTAATGGTCTTTTCCAAACTAAACGATTCTGTGATTCTACATACCATGGGTATATGATATCTATCATCAACCAACTCAGCTGCAATTTGTGTGGTACGAGTATTTAGAGTGGGGTCTTAATTGTATTAATTGGTCTATGAAAAATAAGAACTGTCTTCAAAATTTATTGATTAATTTTACAAAATTAATAAACTGAGTTTTCTTCATGCTGTGCTGGGATGGGCTGGGATAGAGTTAATTTTTTCCAGCTGGTATGAGGCTGTTTTGGATTTGTGCTGGAAACAGTGTTGATGACACAGAGATAATTTAGTCACTGCTAAGCATCACTTAGGCCTTTTCTGCTCCTCACACCACACCACCACTGAGCAGGCTGAGGGTGCACAAGGAATTGGAGCAGACACAGGTGGGACAGCTGACCCCAACTGACCCAAAGGATATTCCAGACATGGCATCATGCTCAGCATATAGAGCTGGGGGAAGAAGAAGGAAAGGAGGGACATTTGTAATGATGGTGTTTATCTCAAGTAACTGTTACACATGATGGAGCCCTGCTGTCCTGGAGATGACTGAACACCTGCCTGAGATGGGAAGTGGTGAATGAATTCCTTGTTTTGCTTTGCTTGTTCACATTGCTTTTGCTTTACCTATTAAACTGTTTTTACCTCAACCCACAAGTTTTCTCAGTTTTACTCTTCCTATTCTTTCCCCCATCTCACCAGTGGGGGGATATGAGTGAGTGGCTGTGTGGGGCTTTGCTGCCAGCAGAGTTGAAACCATGACAACTCAATGAGGAAAAAAAGCGGTGCTCAGCAAAGGTTCACTTTCTTTGCTTTATTTGTAATGGTTCAGTGCAATTTCCCCTTGTGTCTGAGGAGAAAAAGTCCATCATTACCCAGCCTGACAGATTTTCCTGGGTGCTTTTTGAGTGAATGTACATACCTACACTTTCCACTTCTTCATCTCCCCCTCCCCATTCTAGTCTCCAACTGCAAATATTTTTGAACTGTTTATATCACCCTGATTTCTTTTTTTTTTTTTTTTGTAAAAAAATGGAGTATCCAAAAATAGTCACCCCATTCTGAACGGTATGACATTTGGGAATCTACTATAAGCATTGTGGATGCAGCTGGGATGCTATCATACCACGAATCCTACCCCCTCTAGTTGTATGAGCAGTTTGCAAAGTGACCAAACAAGAGTCCTGGCACTAGAAAAGAAGTCCTGGAATCATGTGCAGAAGCCTATATGTAAATCTGAGGGCCTTCAAACAAGACGTATGCAAAAAGTACAAGCTGAAGCTGCTCATGGTTGAAACTGTATCAGTGCTATTCCAACAACAACATGATGGTCATCCAGATCCACCTTTCTGTTACTGCTGCTCTGCTACCTACAGTTAGCACAGTAGCAAGGGCATCCAGTTCTGGGAACCTGAGCTCTAGGTTTTGTAATGTTTGCATTTTTTCTGAGCTCTTGTGGTTTTAGTGGACACTTGCACATATTCACTATAAGAGCTCTAATTGAAAGCAACATTTCATAGATTCATAGAATAAATCATACAATCAATCAATCATAGAATGGTTTGGTTTGGAGGGGACTCATCTAGTTCCAACCCCCTGCCAGGGGCAGGGACACCTTCCATAGACCAAGTAGATCAAAGCCCTGTCCAACCTGACCTTGAACATTGCCAGGGACGGGGCAGCCACAGCTTCTCTGGGAAGTGCCTCACCACCCTCACAGGGAAGAATTTCTTCCTAATATATAATCTAAATCTTCTTTCAGTTTAAAGTCATTGCCCCTTGTCCTGTCACTACATGCCCTTGAGAAAAATTCTCTTATCAGGTTTCTTGTAAGCCTACTCTAGGTACTGGAAGATTGTTATAAAGTCTTCCAGGAGACCTTATATTTTTGTACTTCTTTTGAATTATGGACACTGATTTTAGTACAAATCACCAAGATGTTAAGAAAATTGCTCATCACTCTCGAAATAAGCTTATGGAACATTTGATTTTAAAATAAAAACTACCACACTGTATGCCATGTGACCTTTCTGAAGTCTACTATCACTTGATAAAGTATTCACAGCATGGGAAAGAGGCATAAAGATAAACAAAGAGATAATTTATGTTAATAAAACCCCTTTATAGTACTATGGACCTATATATCTGTAATAGTTTACTTTTAACATTATAATGCTACATACTATTACCACTACCAGGAACAAGGAGGAAGGAAATGATGCGTGCTGAGGATAACCAATGTTATACATGCATGTACCTAGACAAGAACTTTGTTAATCAAAAAGGCCCCAGATTCCTTGCAATCCTCAGCCCATTTCTGCCTGAAATGACAATTTTATAATTAAGCTTTTATTAGTTTTTGTGTTAGTCTGTGCAGTCTCTAGCAGATTTGGGGCCTTGTCCTTGATGGTGCCTTCTTATTGGTGTGTAACTCTCACATTCTTTGTAAGAGCAAGAACAGAAATAGACAAAAGAACTCTGCCTAGGAGATTAAAATTCTTCACTGGCCCATATTTTCACTCAGGCAAGGTTGTGCAGGTTTGGGTTGATATTTTTCAGTGGTGAAGATATACTGATTTATGCCAACCAGATTCTCCTGATCAGTGCAGCCAGTGCAAAATGAACTGCACGCCATGAAAACAAAATTGATGCTAGGTTTAAGCACTGATCAGGGATTTGATTCAAGGTCTGTGGAAAACATAGAATATACTTCACCATTTTGAATTGATCTGAATGCAAACATCTTCAACAAACTTGTTTCATTGTTTAACTTTATTTAACTTGTTTCATTGTTTAATTTTTGTTATTTTGTAGTCCTTTGAGTTACTTTTAACAAATGAAATGTTGTGCTCCATTAGTCCAGAAGATAAACTTACTGTAGGCTTTTGTCCATTGAGTTTTTAATTAAAAGAAACTGAACTAAGAATTGAAACTCATCAGCTGTGACTTTTGTTTTTAAATAGCTTTACTGCTTTCAGTATAAAAATTAACAAACAGCAAGTATGTTATCATGATCTGTGAATATTCCATTGTGGTGCATACTATTTCCCAGATGGCTCCTTGAGGACTGTATTTCACCCTTATGTCTGGATAACACCTATAACAAACAAGAATCAATTTTTATTAAAGCTTATTTTTATTCTATTAAATTAGAATTGGTGTAATTTATAGCCTTCTTTATACAAGAACCTTTCACTCATTTTTCCTCATGTCATCCATTGTTCAGGACCTGCTGCTTTTCAGGCATTAGTGAACAAATAAATGCACTGCCCATAAGATTAAAAACCACTTTCCATTTCTTTGGTTAATATAAACTGAATGCAAGATATTCATAATATCCTTTGAACTCAGTTTCTTGATTAATATTTCAGGCTTTTCCTTCTTTTGAGGTCATACTCAACACTGGATGCACCACATCAAACAGTGCTCATTTACATGGTAGCAAACTTACTCAGTTTGCTTTCCTGAGCCAGACTTATTTCAAATTCCTTGAGACACTGCCTAGTTGTTTTTGCTGCACTGGACTTTATTCACACAGAGAACTGGACGGGTGAGAATGTCAGCTGGATAAAATGATCATTTAGTGAAGCTGTCTGCTTTCAGCCTGCTACGAATTAGCTACTTCCATATCATCATTCCCACATGGTTATTCAACAATCAATCTCAAAAACCTTCACTAAAGAGGACTCCATCACATTCCTAGGCTATCTATCTCATTACTTAAACACCTACTCAAGTACATTGCTGAATTGCTGGCATAGTTGCTGTTCTTAAGACTAAGTGTTTTTGCATATTAAACGACAACTTTAATAATTAATTATATTTTGAATATATTTTATTAACAGATAATCTACCAACAGAAAAGCAAGGCAAATATACTGTCAGATAAAAAGATCAGTAGATTAAATCTTTAAATAGGTGAGAGCTAAATGTGTTTAGGATCTGGCATGATCTGGCAAGACATAAATAAATGAAAAAAAGCATTAGAATCTCATTCAAAGAGTTAATAGGAAAGAATCAATGCACTTGAAAGTACAATAATAAAAAATTACTGTCTTCCCTCTGCCACTATAAATAAAGCAAATGAAATTCCCTTAGAGGGACACAGAGATAAACAATATAAGAAGATCCTGTATTTCCTATAAAGTATGATTGCATGTTGAACAATTTTGTACAATGTAACACCTCTTGAAAATTTACATTGACAACAAATCATTATAATGTCTGTAGCAGATCATAATTAGGAAAATTAATTTTCTATGGCAAATAGAGTTTTCTGCTGAATTATGACAAAAGAAATATTGCTGCAATGTAATGAGATGCCTGAATGTCTGAATGATAACTGAGCATATGTTTCTCCTTTAAATTACTCAGTTTAGGCTATAGTATTTCTTATTTGGGGTCAGTATTATGCCTCACATAATGAAGAATCACAATTTATTGAAAATTTACCAGTTTCTTTTTCCAGCTGGCTCATTTTCCACATTTGTTTTCTATATTCTTGCAATCAGTCTTTTATATGCAGCTTAACCTTTAGTAGAAAATAAAAAATAACACAAAAAGGCATGACCAAGTCTGGCAAGTTACCGTTACTCAAGTTGTATTAGTCTGAAACACCCCTTTAGCTGAATCCATCAAGAAAGTCCCAATTATAGGCACACAGACCTGCACTCATTTATTTGTATGAATAAGCACTGCTGATGAGCCTGGTCATATGGAATCTATGAGGTCAGAGAGCTGTATGCATGTCCTTAAATAACTTCTGAATCATGGTCAAAAGCCATTGCAACGCAGTGCTAGGCAAAGCCGCAAATCTTCTAAAAGCTAGTAACGTTCCAAAAAAAAAAGTTGGTATTAACAAAAAGAATATTGTCAGTAAAAGCCCCCACTTTTTATGAAAACATTATTTCCTGTACCCAGAGATCCTCAGGGTGTAAGTTTGAAAGGTTTAAGGAGAAAAAATTGAAAGTATCAACCATGTTCATGGTTTCTGCATCAATAGTTCCTGATTCATTAGTACTCTTTCCTCTGCCACTACAAAACAGGAAGAGACAGATTACAGTTTCCATTCTCAGCATACAGGATCAGCTTTCTTTGAATATAAAAAATATTTGGATCAAAAAGTGATAGAATATTATTATTTTTATAAAAGAGTTGAATAAAAGGCCAAGTCCGTCTGGCAATTAAGGATTCTTTTAGCTTCTACATATACAGGGATCAAAGCAGATTTTATATGCTACCTGCCACAATAAGGTTCAGATACAGTGATAATACAAAGATATATTAACCTTACTGACACAGCCTGTAGCAACCAACTAGTTGCTTATTGTCCTCGTTCTGTGATAATTTCACTCAGGAATCATATTTGTGTGTGTGACATTATGTGTTTTTCCTCCCATAAGGCTTCTATGTGCTTTCTTAACAGCTCCATATGTGAGCGGTAACTCACACCCTGTTAAAGAATATTTTGATTGGAGTATGGAGACGATACTGTCACAATGTAATTGGATTTAGGAGAAATATAGAACAACCTTTAATCAGAAACTTATGGAAAGTTTTGGTTAACCGAAATGTAATTAGCCCTCAGGGATCCGGTCTAGGGCATGGCAGCTGACAGTCTCCTGCTCACAACAGGCATTGTGGGATCTTTCATGGTTATTGTTAAATGGATAAAATTAGGAAAAAGACTGTTCTTCCTGTATGCACTGTTGTGGTTTAACCCCTGCCTGCACACAGCCACTCACTGATGCTTTCTTAACCCTGGTGGGATGGAGGAGAGAATAGGAAGAGTAAACCCGAGAAAACTTGTGGATTGAGATAAACACAGTTTAATGAAACAAGCAAAAGCCATGCACACAAGCAAAGCAATACAAGGAATTCATTCACCACTTCCCATTGTAATGAGGTGTTCAGCCATCTCCAGGACAGCAGGGCTCCATCACATGTAACAGTTACTTGGGAAGACAAACACCATCTCTGTGAACATCCCCTCCTTCCTTCTTTTCCCCTCAGCTCTATATGCTGAGCATGACACCACACAGTGTGGAATATTCCTTTGGGTCAGTTGGGGTCAGCTACCTCAGTCATGTCCCCTCCCAACTTCTTGTGAACCCCAGGCTGCTCACTGGTGATGTGATGTGAGGAGCAGAAAAGGCCTTGACTCTGGGTAAGCACTGCTCAGCAGTAAGGAAAAGATCCTCGAATTGTCATAGGGGTCAGATAGCCACTTTACCAATATCCAAGGGTATTAGGCTGGAATTTGCTCTTCCAGTAACAGCTCTTTGAACAACAGGACATACAGCTCTCTTGGCTTGTAGTTACTACTGAGACAAAACCAGGGCTAACCACCTGCATTAATCACTTCTAAAAACCATGCAATCACATATTATATTGTCTCTTTTCTATAAACAACACTTTTCCCTCAAGTTTTCGTGTATCTAAGGCATGAAGAGACCTGCTTGGTGATGTAATTGTTTGACAAGCCAAGCCCAAGTTGTTCAAGTAGCTGTGCTTTGCCGAAAAGTGCGATAAGAAAATGTGTTTATCAGCAGCACCACTCCTGTGCAACTGTGTATCTTCCAGAAATCCCAGTTCACATTAGTTCAATAGTGCTACTAATACATCTGTAGTTAATGAGTAGTATTTACTGCTGTTCCTGGAATTAAGTGCCTGGATTCTAATCTCAGATTTGGCTCACCATAACTTGCAAGGACTGGCCTGTTAGAGCAGACACTGCGCAGATACAAATTGAAGCACTACGCCAAAAGTACCACAGTAAAATTTAAAGAGGCATTATCAAGGTTAGTGACTTTCTTACACGTTCATGCTTTTACAAATTCATTTGTTTTGTTTTTTCAAATGGTCTTCTATTTCTTGTCCAGTATATCCCAATTTAAAACCAAAATATCTGGTAACAACAGCATCGTAAACTAGGCAACAGAGAGGTGGCAGAAATCATAGAATCATAGAAAGATTTGGGTTGGAAGGGACCTGAAAAATCATCTAGTTCCAACCCCCTGCCACTGGCAGGGACACCTTCTACTAGACCAGGTTACTCAAAGTCCCATCCAACCTGGCCTTGAACACTTTCAGGGATGGAGCAGCCTTAGCTTCCCAAAGGAGTTGTTTCAAAGTTGAATTTTGCTTATTTTAGAGAAAGATGTGCTCTCAAGAGGTCCATCTGCAAATTTGTTTAATGTTGAATAGGCCACAGGTCAACATTTTAAGGAATAAGGAGAGTTAACTTTCTGCTGAAGGAGGTGCCAGATGGCAGAACTGAAATGCCTGATGCAAATGCAGATACATATATTTATGTCACATAAGAATTCTGCCATTGCATTACAGATCATTCCAGCACAAATTAGTTGCAATAAAGAGGTTTTGACTGAAGTATTTATCTGGTAAATGCTATAAAATTCAAGGCCAAAATTCATAATGTTATTCAGATATAGTTTTTAAAATGAGTGGATGTGATAAAGGAATAATATTCCAAATATTCATATTTTTTCATGGGATACATTATCCAATGAATTTGGTTGAAATATTTGATCAGTTTGAATTACATAGTGGAAAGAAAGTATATGCAAAGAGAGAAAATGTACGTGCATTTCTTCAGCATATCTTTTCATATCGATGGAATTCTTCATTATCATGTTGTCCTATTCCTTTAACTGTGTCAGGTGATTTCCAAACACAGAGCTGAAGTGAGTCTGAAGAGCAAAGCACAATGATATTACAAAGAAAATCCTGCGAGCGGAGGCAAATGGATATAGTATGTAATATAAAATAAGAACTGAAACACAATTGATCATTCATCCTATTAACCTCTATACTGTACTCCATTATTAGAGATGCCCACTGACATTCGTATCTTCCCTGCATGTAGTCAGACCTAAGTGGCAGGCTGTCAGACTAAGGATGGAATCCCAAGGATCTAGAAAGTGCAGACAAGTGGGAACATTTCTAGAGCATTCTGGAAATAGTTTAGGAAAGAACTGAAAATGAAACCTAGGTCTTCAAAGAACTGGGCTTTTTTGAGGGTTGTCATTCCCTCCATCTCTTTATCATCTACCTTGTAAACTCTGCCTTATCATTTTAGTTTAGTTTATAATTTGTTTTATTTTATTGGAGATGGCCTGCACTCATCTTTTCTCACCTGTTTCATATGTGCTCAGTCATAATTAATTGCCTCCTTCTCAGTCTTATCAAATGCTGATAAGAAGAGGGTCTCAAATCCTGTCACCTCCAAAAAGCAGAGATTTAAATCTGAAGCCTAGTTTTACAGCTCAGGTTTGTATTGATTGCACAGTAGGGTGTACAGTGCCAGATCTTCATTGTTGGATAAATTCAGTGGACCTGAAAGTCAACACAGCTTTTCACAGTACACCTGGTTAATGGAACACAATTATACAGAAATACATTATGTAAAGGATACTGAGCATGGAAAAAATTACAATGAAAAGTTAGGAAAAATCCACTGAATTTATTTTTTAAAACCTAGTATTCAAGGAATTTCTCATCTCATTTTGTTTCTAAATATGAGTCTTCCAGCTCATTGGTAACCTTTTCATAATCTCTTATTCCACTCTGTCCCTGTAATGCCTGGTGGCCTTTCGTCTGTTCAAAGGCCTTTCCTCAGCTGGAAACATTTTCTAAAACTGGAAGAATGGTTGTGATTTTTAGGTAGCTAAGTGAAGCTGGTTACCCACCCTTAGAAAGAGAGGGAGGAGTAGGAAAGGGAAAGAAGAAAGAGAAAAAATCTTAATGTTTACCCATATTGAAGTCATCTGATAACCCTTATAAGCTGGTATTTTTAACATGCTCCCTCTGCCTTAAAGCACTGCAAGCAGTAGCTTGCCTTGGAGCGTAAATGTTGGGCTAGAAGCCAATGAACCAGGGTCTGTCAATGCTCAAAGAAAAATCCCAGCCATTTATTGAACAGATAAAATGCCATTTCTTTTCTTTTCCACCACCTCTGTGGAAACTCCTTTTCTATTCCACCATCCTCCAATTGAGCCTAGCTATTCTTCTCAGCCACTGAACTCCAATACGGTTTGTCTGTCTTTCTCTCCTTCCCCTCCTCAGTCTGTGATCTCAGCCACCTTTATATCTCCCATTATCAGTCCCAGCAGCATCTCCACTGTGCTTTGACTGGCAGCATAATCAGAGCTTGTTCTCTCTGGGATGCACAATGTGCTCTGGGGAGTGGAGCCCCCCTCACACAGGAATTAGACATCCAACAGCATCAAAGGGGCGCGGGAATAGCTGGCAGAACTGATGGGCCCCACGATGGGCATCTACAATGACTACTTGCCACTCAGTTGCCTTTCAAGATTTGTGGAAAAGCAAGGAGGGATAATGAGAATTTGCTGAAGAAACAGACAAAAAACGGAATAAAACAGCATTTTCTGTTGCTGAAAAGAGGCATCAGGGCAATGGGAGAACTAAGAGGGTGTGGAGATTGCAAAGGAGAAGTTTGAAAATGCTCCAGATTACAGAGAGGCCTTAACAACAAAGCTCAGAGCAGATAAGGTGCTTTGATTGGATCTGCTATTGTATTTAAGCATATCTCACTTGAAGTTAACTCAGGCATTTAGGAATGTCTCCATCTCCAGACATGCTGTATTTTCTGATTACAAATTCTCAGTACGCATCCCTGATGTTAAGCAGAGAGTAAAGCCCTTCTGAGAGCAACGCTAAGGTGTTAATGTTTGAATGCCTATGCAGATTGTCTTAAAGGTAAATCTATCAATCTATTGGTCCAGCTGTTTCAGATCAACTTTGACAACTGCTCTCACTCAGATGAAACTGTCAAGTCTCTCTTCCTTCATTTATAACAGATATTTACAGTGAAATATACAGTCTTGTTTCTCCTACTGGGCTTGTTTCTAAAAGTGGGAAATGGGGACAAGAGGTCAGATGCAGAAGGGAAGAAAATCAGAGCAGGAAATGCAGTGCTGGTATTTGCTGATGGCAACTGCTCACAGCCTGCAGTGTTCAAGGGCGATCTGAACACAACATAGGAACAGACAGGCCTGGTGGGAAGATTTAGGAGCAAACCCTGCAGTCCAGCAGAACTTCCCAGATGAGACTGGACAGCTTCTGGGGTCAGCTGAAGCTTTTGGTACAGAATACAGGGTATACAGTAAATACTGTGTTTAGAGGTGGCAAATTTAGGTCAGTGTCTCACTATGAGTGTAAACAGAGGCACTGTGTAAGCCTGGTGCTCCGCCTTGAAAGTGAGGGTGGCTCGTTGCAGGAGAGCACTACATTTTTCCACTTCCAGACCTTCCCTTGATTTGTGTTGCAGGCGCAACACTGCTGCTTTAATAACAGCTCCTGAACCCTCATCATCACAAAATTCTAACTCAGCATGTTAAGGACAGTAAAAATTGATTTAGGGTTATTTTCACATAGTGCTAGAAGTTTTAGTCTGGGAAATACTGCCAGAGATGAGGCAGAAACCTTTCAGAAGGGGTGGAAATAGACCTGCTAGGGAGCACCAATGAAACAATCTGTGTGAGGTTTATGCAAGGAAGTTGCAGACAGAACAGGTTTGCACATGTCCATGAACCAAATGAAGAAATAAACAGAAAACTTCTCAAAGCCCTCAAAGAAAGAAAAGAATCCCTTCTAATGAAATCAATAAAAATCCCAGCATTTTTAGGAAGCTCAGCCACTTATGAGAGTTTCTATACAGGAAAAAAAACCTGTCATTATGCTGTTTGTGAAAATGTGAACTTTTATGTTGTTTTTATTAAGGTGAAATCACCCTATGCAATAGCTAGGGAATATCAGTATGCAGCTGAAAGAAGTTTGTAAAGGCACCTGTCTGGAAGAAATAAGGATGTTTCTTTCCCTAACGTGGAAAGATGAGTACAACATGGGAAAGGAAGGGAAGAAAAAAAGGCCACTCTGCTTCATTTGTCACCCTTCTCTTAGGAAGGCAGAAATTCTTAATGCATATTTATGAATATCAGTTTATCATAATCATTCCAGATTAGGTAATGGTTGGGAAGTTTTTACTCATAAATACTTCAAGATGCCTCCAAATTTAGAGTCTGCAGGACTTTCATGGCAAGAAAATAAGATTTACCTCATCTACTCTTATCATTTGCACTTAAAACATAAACAGCTCTATAGAAGACATTTTTACCCAAACTAGCAATGTCAGACAATCTTCATAATCAGTGGCCACTACCAAAGCAAAATTCATATAACAGTTACTTTAGGAATAGCAAATTTTAGGACAAGAAGGCCTGAGATATGTCATCATCTCTGTGATATCTAAAGAAGGAGACCTCAAATAACTAAAATAGAGGCTGAGTCTACGTGACTGACATTTTGTCCTGAACAATTAGATTCCACCTAGAAAATCTATGGATTTTGATACAGTCAGAAATTACTGGTCTAATGTCACACCCAACCATTGTGGGTTGATGAATCTTGGACTTCTGGGTCTACTAAGAAAAAAACATTTATGGCAAAGGAAAAAGCACCTAGATCAGAGTTGAGCACTTCAATCCATTTATGTATCCATCACCCTCTAGTTCCTGAACAGGCCACAGCAGTGACATCTACAGGCATCACCAAACATCCATGCATGTGCATGCATGTTCTGATCATGCATGTGCTCTGCTAGATCCACACACCTGAGAAATTAGGTCAAAATATCCTTTTCCCTAGCTTTTGCATGATAATACACCAATTTTATGGTGGTATTAACCAACATATTTGCATTGGCCTTGTTTTCTGGGTAACATATTCAAGAAGTAGGAGACAATGGCAGAGGTATAAAGGTGGGTATAGTTAAATAAGGACCCATCACCTCATTACAAGGACCCATCACCTCATTATAAGGACACATCATTCATTTTTCCTTAAACATCTCATATCCTCCAGAGCCAGACTGCCAAAGAATTCACAAGATAACAAGTAAGTTCATAGACAGCTTTGCAGGAGTTATGGCCATAAGGTACTATTATTTAAGAATGCAGAGGCACCCTTTTGAAAAATCATTGCGGATGCTATAAAACTTGAAACCTGACCAAAAGTAGTGAGGACCATGACTTTTGCTTCACATGAAAGATTTTAGTGTCATTAAGCAAGATGACGCACAGGCTCAGAAGAGAGACCATCACCTCTTGAAACACTGACACCACAGCGATTGTCCTTGGAGGTCTTCCCATCCAAGCAGTGATCCCAAATGACCCCACTCCTTTTATGCAATGTGGCATCCAGTGCTCAGGATGATAGACTGCATGCCATATGCTAGATCTTTCTGTTTGCTAAAAATAGGATATTTTTTCTGTCATGCTAGGGACAAGTCAGTATAAATGTGGCCAGAAACCTGGCACAGATCCATAAGGCTGAGATGAACAACAGAGGTCCTTCCTTCAGGCTTATCAGACAGCAGCCTAATCAAAAGCCTTCAGGGACAGGAAGGGAAAGGCAGAGAAGGAGAACTGATAGCTTATTTTGCCTTAAATGCTTTCCTCACTTTATGAGCCCTTTTTCTTTTATGGTGTAACATGCACTCTTCAGCCATCGGTGATGCTGATGGAAGAACCAATGCCAATGAAACATCCTTTTTTCTCTGCACCCTCTTTCCATTTCTGTCTTGGACACTGCCAGCATTAGATACCTAGCGTAAAAGATTTCAAAAGGTTAGAAAATGCTGGCACAGTAACTGTGCGCACAGCTGCTCCTCCTTCCTTTGCATTAGCACCTATTTCATGTTTGATAACAGCATAGAGCTGAATCTGAAATTCACTTGGAAGCTGTTAAACAAATATAAGTTATTTTTGAGGGACATAATCTCCCTTTTCCTGACATTCCCTGAAAGCCCCATCCTGCTGAGATTCCTGGAGGCTCCTGGAGAAGTGCCGCCAGTCTGAGCTCTATTTCCTGAGTGCTGCTATTGCCAGTGCATCTACTACCTGTCCGGTTTCTGACACAGCTGGTGTCCTTGTCTTTGTACTTTTGAATGTGCTACAGAAAAGGCTACAAAACCCAACATTTATGCCCAACTTGTGCATGGAGCCAGCTCTTGGTGTTACTCCCTGTTCAGGCCAGTTTCATCAGCTGGTCCCTCCCATTAACAAGAGCTGCTGAATGGGAAATAAACCGTCCATCACCATTTCCATGATCAGCAGTGTTACTCACTTTTCAGGTTTTAAGATGTTTCTTTATCCCCACAGCTGTCCTGCTCTCTCCCCAGGTTTCTTTCCTGCCATGATTAGATGGCAGCTACACAAAGAGCGCATAGGCATCCAGCACAGAGGTAGGGATATCAGCCTTTTCTGAGAAGGGAGGAGGAATGGGCAGGAGCCACAAAATGGATCAGTTGTTGGCAGAAGAAAAAATTGTTTCATCAGTGGCTGATCTTCTTTAAGATTCACCGCACATACTCATCCTCCACGACTCTACTGCCCGCTCGCCCTTGCCAACATTCCTCATCACCTTGGCTGTGCCAAATGCCACATCAACTCTTTGTGTTGCCGTGATATAGCCAAGGCTGCAGTAAGAAGAAAGAAAACAGGAATGTTTGTTTTTTTCTCTTTCTTTCTTTCTTTCTTTCTTTCTTTCTTTCTTTCTTTCTTTCTTTTCCTTTCATTTTTTTTCCTCTGAAATCAATTACAAGTGATAAGTCAAAGTGAAAAACCTTCATGACTCTTGCAGAAATAGACCTTTGTTTTCTATCTTGAAAAAGGATCTAACCTAAAAAACCCTGCAGATACACAAGATTAATTTTCACTACTTTGTTTCATGCTATTTATAAGAACCTCTTGCTGAGTTTTAGATTTTATGGCTCAGCCTGCTGGCTGAATATACTTCTGTCCACTCCTGAAGCCTGATTGATTAGTGCTGCTAGCCAAATCGCAGCCTGTATCAGCAGGCCCAGGCATGCAGGCTGGAACATGGCTCACAATACTTGCTTTGAATTCCCACATTTATACAGGAGCACACTGCAGAAAAGACCTTGGTGCATAAGCAGCATGAAACCTTCAGCTTGGTTTCCTGAGCCCATGTTTTGCAAACCTCATGCAGATCTTGGATGAGATCAGGCAGGGAGCGCTGTGAGGACAGGGGCACTGTCTAGAAGAAAGGGTCAAGCTGATCTCCTGTAGGACAGTGGGAGAGTGACAGAGTTCAGGCACACAAAGTTTGCAATGGCCTTCCTGGTTTGAGCATGATGCTCACACATCAGGTTGTACACTGGAAGTGATAGGAGTCAACTGAGTGAATTGTAATCTGGGATGTAAGACTTAATATGTCTGTAAGTATGTGATAGTATATGAATATCAGAGCTGGATGAATTTTTATCCCAGTTCTGCACAGAATAGCTAACATTGTAAGCAGATATCCCAGATTAAAAAACAAGGCAGTTCAGTAAAAAATCCATATGCTCCCTGTCTTTGTTTCTGCCTCCAACCTGGCTTGAACCTCAGAAATTAATAAGTTAAACAGGAGTTCTCAGCAGTAACTGTTTTGGAAAGAGCTATTAATTTGTACCCAAAATGAAGAAATCTGTCAATACATTGAATAGCCTTGAGTTAAAATTTTTTACATCACAATCTAATTTATTATAAATAATTCCTCAGAAAAAGGAGTACTAAACCTGGAAAGAATGTCAATAGGAGGCAACAAAAATCCCTGAGCTAAATTTCCAGCCTGAGGGAGTGGGAAATGGGAAGAGCTGCCACACAAATGCCACCTGGCATGAATGCCATGCTTGCCCTCATGGAGCATTGAGCTCAGATTTATCCAGATGCTTAAAAAGTTCCTCCCTCATTGTCATAATCATCACAGTGTCTGAGCACTCCCGAGTGCCTTACTCTATGGCACTTCTACTTTTACAGATGGGAACAGAGACAGTAAGACTACATGACTCACTTGAGAGTCCGGCGAAAAAGGCAAGAACTGCCCAAATATTCGCTGCACACTAGAATTAAGCAGCTTTTCCCTTAAGTGAGTACTTAAAGAGTCTCCAAGGACTCCAGTATGCCATCTTAATGGAGTATTAGTTACAGCTTAACTCTAATAGAAAACAGTTTTAAAGATTCACTGGATGGTTTCTTAAGATTGCCTTGCCTCAATGGCCCTGATCTTCAGCAATATATATAGAACTTATTCCCATTGACTTCAGTGGGAGCTATTCATCTAAACAAAGCCAAACTGCTGAGCTCTTGAGCAGCATCCTATGCCTTGTTTCATGTTCTGCTAGGAACACATAATTTTCTAGTAGTGCTCAAGACAGAGGATGCTTTGGTTAACCAAAAATCAACCTTTACTTCCAGACTGGTTTTTGGAGTTTTGCCTCTGCACTGCAGTACACTTCCTCTTTTTAAAGATCATAAATTAGCTTTGGACACATCAGGAGGCATCTTCGCTTAAGTGGCAACAGTAATGGAAGAGGAAAGGGAGGCCAAGAAGTTCAGCTTTGAGTAGCACCAACCAAGCCAGCAGAAACAGCAGGTTTTGGTGTGTCACATGCCTCACACAGTACTTTGTTTGGTTTCTGATCTCAGAGCACAAAGGAATAGTCTGTAGTTGTGGCAGTAAATCAAAGCCCAGCATTTCCAACAACAGACTGTTCTCAGGAACACAATGCAGTATACAGCACCTTCCCTATATAATCACATTGCTCCGGAGGGTTGTACATCTGTTCCTCACCATGTAAGAATTGTTTAGACAGGATCAAGGCTAAAGGAACTTTGGGGTGAGGATTCCCTATACATGTGACAGGAAAACATTGTGTGAGTCAAGCCTGCAGGTTTGAACTGTGTGTTGGCCAACCTGAGTCTATGTTAAGGCATAATCTGATAATGGAGCTATCAAAACAGAACACTAAACCTAAAACTCTAAGTGCTGGTAACAATACCTGTTACAGTTGTGATAGAGACAAGCATGCTTGTTAAAAATAAGCTTACATGTTTGTCTCCCTTTATCCACCTGTGAAGAATTGTAAGGCATGCATTGTAGTGCATGTTTGCAAAGTGGGTTGAAGCACTAATATTAACTATGCCAATGTACTATTTATAAGGTTCATTTTACTGTAGTATGTTGATGTTGAAGCTCATGGAGGAAAGCTCTGCTGCTACCTGAAGAACCAGAGAACAGGTGTGAACAGACTTGTTTGCATAGATGAATCTATGCATGCTGATACAGGCCTGCTTTGGTTAAAATCCTTTTAAACCCTAATGATACAGATAAGGACATCCAACCATATCATATTATTAGCAGACAATTAAAAAGGACTTGTTAGGAAACTGGGAAGACTTTATAACCTGGATACAATCACTGCCCATATCTCATTTTCACATTAGAGCAAGACTTAGATATTAAACAGACCTTTCTTCCTGACCCCTTGTTTCCCATGTCTTGATTTCAATACACAGGTGCTACTCAACAGATCCTCAATTTGAATACTTGGGGCCAAGAGCTTGGAGTATGGTAGGTGACATATGCTTAGACCCACAGATATGGTCAATATGAATCTGGGGTTTACCCAGCAGCCATTTTTACTTATTGTAGGATGGGAAAGTCTGGGAAAAAAAGGAAGAGGTATCTAAGGAGGAGCTAATCCCTACAGTACACTTCTGCATGATGATTTTTAATATCCATACGGCAATGAGAGCAAAATCAACTTATGTAGATTCGGGGCTCTGATGCCAGAGGCACAGATGTGAATGCAGAATGAGAATGCAGAAGACACCAGATGTTGGTGGAACGGGGAAAGGCAACTGAGAGAAAGTGGCACTCACGCATCACCAGAGAACAGAGCTGCTGCTCACTGCATAAGATGTAGAAGCTGTAAGTTTCAGATGTGGAATGATAAGAGAAAAGCAGTTTGGTGGCTGATTTTGCCGTTCAAATACATGTGGAAGAAGGAAGAAAGCAGAGTCAACCACTACAGTGACTCTCCCCCCTTCCCTCTGCCACCCTCATTTACACACAGGGAGATGAGATTTCAGTGGTAGGCTGGGTGGCACCCTTTGGGCTTGCCCAGGGCAGGAATCGTGTACCATGACTGGACAAAAAGCATGAGACAGACTTCTCCCAGTGGCAACATCAGCCGGTGGGAACAAGTTGTTTGCCAGAGGCAATGGAGACCCAAAGGGGAAAAAGAGCATTCACAAAAAAGAAAAAGATAAAAGCATTTGGTCAGGAGATGTTCTGTGGCAAAACTGCAAATAGCTGCAGATGCAGATACTGTGAGAGCAAGTGTTTGGCTTATTTGCATGTTTACATTGGTGACTCACTGTTGTGGTGTTTTTAATAAATTATTGCTGTGTCTTTTTCTCTATTGTTAAAACTTCCTTTGTTTTATATACTCAGGAAAGAGATCTTAAAGTCATTGAGGACAGGATTCTTTTTGAAGCGTCAGTTCAATGCCCTGCAGCAGTCAAAGAGGCAACTGAAACATTTAGAATTATTAGGAAAGGCACACGGAAAACGTTCTCTCTTTGGGTCCCTGCATAAATTCACAATGTGACACATCCTGGATATGGCACGCAGCCCTGCAAGACCTCTTCAGACAGCAAAGATACAAAGAAGGGCAGCAGGGGTGATTTGGGGTACCAAAAAGCCTCCACACAAAACCTCTGTTTGGAAAGTATATGAGTAGATGGGGAAACAGGGTGAAAAAAAAATGGCAGGAAGGGAAATAATATAAAGCCATGAACGGTACGGGAGATGCAGTGAAAGTATCTGGTGACAAATTTAAGCTGCAGAACTTACTGTCAAGAGCTTACAGAGGCCAAAACTGTGAAGGAATTTGGATGGGAGAAGGCATATTAATGGAAGATCAGCAACTGGTTAAGAGGCAATCTGTAGCCCTGGCAGGCTTCCAAACTAATGAGGTATTATTATTCATGCAAACTCTTCCTTACACTCCCCTCAAATATATTTTATTCTCTATTTCTGATAGTTGCTAACATAACAGCTTCAGCATTTTTTCTTCTACACCAGCAGAGATGAAAGATGTTTCTCTTAAAACTTTCTGCCTGGGCTTTTCCTTTTCCCAGATTTCCAGGAAATGACTGTGTGTGTTGGCAGGGGTGCCCATATAAGCAGGGCCAGAGTAGTACCTGGTAGACAGGTTCCTGCAGCATCCCCACACGTGGGCCTTCAGGACTCAGGATGAGGCCATGAAAGTTGTGGCATCCCTGCAGAAAGCTGGCCTTGTGCCCCATAACTGAAGGGTGTTTCTGCAGCTGATGGCCCCCCCATCCCCTCCCCAGCTCCCTACTGCTTCTGTGACTGATGTGCAGAAAGGGAAGTGGCCTACCAGTGCCAAATGGAAATGATGCTGTGCTTCATTTATTAACCAGGAACAGAGTGTGAAGAAAGAATTACGGAGACCAAGTGCACAGCTTGAAGCTCTGCACTGTAGCAACAGCAGAGATAAGCGGAGACTCTGCCTGCAATGCTGTGGAAAAAAAAAAAACAAAAAACAACCAAAAAATACCTTGGCTTAAAAAAACCCAGAAACCCTTAATTTGTACATTGCTTGTGCTACCTGGAAAACATCGAGTATTCAAGGTATGTTCCCTGGCTGTTATGAGAGTCATCTCAGGCTTCTGAGACAGCAATGGGCCTCACCATGCCCGTGCTCATGATATGTCACCCAGCTGTGAGCAAACACATGATAGACCCTCTCTTTATTAATTAATAACCATCATGCACTTTCCCTCGCAGGATAGCCAGTGCTTGTTCTGCTAATAGTTGAGTAGCTTTAGCATATACATGCATGATGTGATTTTTTTTTGCGTAGGATTTGTTATTATCCATCCCAAAGGCAGATCCCTTAAGTAATGCCTGTTGGCAGGACAGTGAACTTTCAATATGTTTAGCTGCAAGGATGTTTTTCTGGGCTACATGAGAGTTTGCATGCAAAAATAGGTCATTTTTGTCTGGGTTTTGGTTTGGTGGGGTTTTTTTCCCTCTCTTTAAAAAGCTTGAGATGTTAATTACAGATATCAGAAATATAATCAGTTCACATGGTTTATTGTCACAGCAGAAAGAGAAAAAAATAAGGGGACAGAAGGAAGATAAATTTGTCCTAGTATTTAGAGATCCTTCACTGATTTACAATCTGACTAAAGATAAACAATTCACAATGCCGTAGTCATGGAACAAGTTTTTTGTCACCTCGGCCATCTGGCTTACTTTATCTCTTCAGCCCATCTTTTTATACCTTTTTTTTCCTTTCCCTTGTGTCATGGTTTAAGCCCAGTCAGCCACACAGTCTCTCTCTCACTTCCCCCCACCTTCTTCCCTTCCCCCGCAGGAGGGATGGGGAGGAGAATTGAAAGAATGAGACTCCAATGGGTTGAGATAAGAACAGTCCAGTAACTAAGGTATAACACAAACCACTACTGCTACCACCAATAATAATAATGATAAGGGAAATAACAAGGGAAGAGAATACAACCACTCACCACCTGCCGATACCCAGCCCAACCGAGCAGTGAACTAGCTCTTCCAGGTAACTCCCAGTTTACATCCTGGGCATGACGTGCTGTGCTATGGAATACCTCTTTGGCTAGTTTGGGTCAGGTGTCCTGTCTCTGCTTCCTCCCAGCTTCCCCTCCTCCCTGGCAGAGCATGAGACTCAGAAAGTCCTTGGTCAGACTAAGCATTTGTGCAGTAACTAAAAACATCGGTGTTATCAGCGCTGTTCCCAGACCAAAAGTCAAAACCGCAGCACTGCACCAGCTACTAAGAAGGAGAAAAAATGACTGCTGCTGCTGAACCCAGAACACCTTGCTACTGTGAGATTATAATTTTCTTCAGGACTTGGATTTTGTTTTCTGCGCCCTGTACAGCAAAAAAGCAGCTGTGGGCAACAACTGAGCCACAAATGCAATTTTGGCAGAAATCAAGCATGTTCCAGATGTGTGCAAACATCTGTATTCCTGGAAGCCTGTATCTGCCTCTTGTTTTGTGGGGTTTTCTCCACATTTCCCTTATCAGTTGCTTGGGACATCTTAATGAAAAATAATACCTATATGTACCCCATTTAATAGCTGTTTCGTCATTTACCCTCAAAGCATTTGCAAGCACCTGTCGTGTTGGTGATACAAGAGCAATAAAATGTGAACGAATATTTATGTCAAATACCTATGTTGTTTATAGCAATATAACTACTGTACCCAGAAACCTACATGCTGTAAGTTTATCATATGCCTACACAGAATTCTGATTTAGGAAGCCTTTAAGATTATTCTCCACCCATATAGTACAGCAGCCTGTGACTCAACGTGTGTCTCTAGGTTTCTCTCAATGGGTGAAATGAAAAGGTGGTAAGAAAAAGTTTACCTTAAATAAACAGTCAACTACTAAAATGTCTCTCATGCCACTTCATCTGCTCAAGCAAGGGGTATATTGTGGCCTTGACCCAAACACTGTAATTCTGGGGACAAAACTATTGTGTCTGCCATTTTTCTAATCAATTTGAAGCTTTAAAATACCAGCGACTGAAAAAACTGCTACCTGATCCTAACAGAGATCAACTTTTTGCCAGACAGTGTATTTTAATGCAAAACTAAAATCCAAGTATTAGGCACAGAATCATATATGGAATGTAAAGATTTATAATGATTGATAATGCTTGCAATATTACTTTTCCAAAACAATAATATAATCCAGCTACCAGTGAAAATAAATAGTTTTGTTACAGAAGCTTTCCAATGATTAGTTTTTAGGATAAATATTAACATTCTCACTTTCTACCTGAACAATTTGTAAGCAACAATTAATGTCTTTAGAGTAGTTTCCTATTGATGGTGGTAAAACTATAGCCAAACTAAAGATAATTTAAGGAACCAGTCCAAAGAGCTAGCCAGAAATTGGCATGAGAAATCCAAGATCCTGTCCCTGAACTAACATTTAGTGTGGTGGTGTTCAAAGCAAACGATTTGTGTTAACCTAAAGCAATTTGGCAGCATGTTACTTTTTCTGCTAAAAAGTAATGGGTTTTCTGCCACTCTGTCTGTAATCCAAAATCTAAACCTTTCATTTCATAACAAAAGAGAACAATCTTTCACCTTTGTGATTGCTGAGATAACCTTCAAAACAACAGTGAACCGTAAACAATGAATTGATGTTTGCCTCAGCAAGAAACAATAACCGTGAGCCATTATTTGCTTCTAATCATTCATTAGGTAACTCGATACACTAATTGCAACCTCTTCAAAGGAACTAAAATGAAAACACGTTATTATGCAACCTCAGATGTTTCTGAAGATTAATTGCCTTAATTAAAGACAAAAAAAAAAAACCCTCATGCAAATATGCACTAATATCTGTGTGAAGTATTTGCTTTAACAGTTGACCTGTACAGAGAAGTCCCAGTGCCCCCAGTCAACGTCATGGCTGGGACTCAGTCCTTGCAAAGTGCAGGGATCAAGGTTATCCCTCCACTGTGACCTTGAGGTGCCAAGTGGCCGTGGCATGTATAGCAGCAATTACAGTGTTATGGGATGGTTTTTATCTTGCTGTTTTGAAATGAAACGCAGGCAAATAACATCTAAGTAGTCTGCAGGATTGCAAAGAGCACTGTGCATGCTCCAATCCCAGTGCCAGATGCAGTCAGTATATTGGGAACACACATATCCACTGGAACACCTGGGAATGGGGATGTCTGTGAGGGCCCAGGACTGTCAAGCTTGCTCCCAAGAACAAATCTCTAGCTTTAAATCATCGCAGGCACATACTAAGCTTCAGACAGATGCAACTTGCAACTTCTAAGAGAGGAGCTTCTCAGGGCTCATCTACAGGGTCTGGAAAAGATAAACCATGTCCCCTGCAACATGCATTATTAAGGGCATGACAGAGATGAGAAACAAGGAGACAAGTGCCAGCTAATTCCTGCAAGATATCCCAAATCCTGTGCAAAATTATTGGGTATGCACTAAAAATTTCAGGGAAAACAGAGAAGCTCATTGCTACTTACAAGAGCTGTTTAAGTAATGTTCACTTTACCTCAGCCAAATTTTATATTCCACTGCTCAGTTATGTAAATTTGGCATCATTTTGTGCTATAATTAATAGGTCCTTAAACAAGCAGATTTTGCTGCTTGAGATTGCACTGTGAGAAGCCATTCTTGGGGATGTTTTTGTTTGGTGAGGGGTTTGAGGTTTTTTCCAACTAGCTATTTCTGCTTCAAATTATCTTTTTTTTCTTAGCTTTAGAAATGATTCTGACGTTATTCAAGATGGAATCTCCTAGTAACTATGCCTTGTATGGCTCTGCATTTCATTCAAAGTCATGTTTGATATTTATCACAATAATTTCTCATTACAAGTGGAAAATTTATCGCATACAATATGAATGTGAGTAATTTTAGATTGGAAGAGTCTTGATTTCAGAAACAGTGAGACAAGGAAAAAATCTGATTGATTTTTAGTTAGAAGTTGACATTACTGATGAAAACAGTATCTTTGAAAGGAGAGATAAAAAATTGTGTGTGAGAATTCAGGTGAGGGAGATTAAACAAACTCAGTTATAATGGAGACTCACACTTGAGCATAAGCCTGGTTATCAGAGGCTAAGACAGCATGAGTACTGGTCAGGTTAGCATCTATATTGTAAGCAATCTAAGGGCTTTTTTAGCCTTGGAAATTGGATATGACTAGACAATGCTGGAATCCTTTAAAGAAACAATTTTCCAGGGAAAAACAAAGAAGTTTTGTAAAAACAAATATTTTGTTTAAGCATGTATTTATTTCAATATTTAACATGATACAGTAATCAAAACATTAATGTTACTTTTATCCAATTCATATATAAAGCAGTAAGGGGTTTGCTTTTAATATTGTTCTTTGGCAAAAACATATTTCCCAGGATACTACATCCAGCTGCTACTGAACTAAGTAAAACATCTTCTATTTTCTTCTTCACAGTATCTTACGTTTGTTGAAAAGAAAATCCTTGAAACCTTGAACTAAAATAGCTTTCTACAGAACTTTTAATATCATAAGAAAAACTAAAGACCTTGACATGCCAGTAGATACATTAGTAGTAGGACATGATCTTGCTTTGTTCTGTCTTCAACAAGCACATACAATTTTCTCTGTAAAACGCTGAACGCATTTTAAAATGAAAGCCTATTCAAATGCAAGTACTTTTAATTTTATAATATCAGTTATTATACACGATCCATTTTATGACATGCCAATAATGCAGAATTTTAGAATAATTTTAATTTAAAAATAAATTTTCACACTAAGTTTTCATCTGTGAGCTTCCAAAAGAAGAGCTTTGCTATCTGAAAACGAAGATCAGCAGCCTTCAACTTTTCTCATTTACACAGCCTCTTTTCCTCACTATTTCAAGTTTATCCTCTTGCCTGTTGCCTCTACTTTTTTTCTTTCAAGGGGCTGAATTCGTCCCTAGCTGCAAGGGTTTTGTCAGTTAACTACCTCTGAGCCCTTTGCTCTGAAGCAGCTCCACACACATTTACTTTGCAACTCCTAGAGCTGCTGCTTTGCTCTCTCTCTCAGGTACTTCAAAACATATCTCAGCCAACCTCTCTTTCTCCCCTGCTTCAGTAAGTTGTCTCCCTGGACCATCTCATTAGTGAAATGTCCATCATTGTTCTGGGTCTCGGTCAAGGTCCCTTAAGGTCTTCAGACTGCACCTGCTGTACTTTTTCTCAGTTAACGAGTGAATCAGTTACAAACCCACTGGATGCCAGACTGCATTTATTCCCATGCTCATGTAACTATTTTCTTCCCCATTAAGCCTTCAGTCCTGGTTTTGACCGGGATAGAGTAAATTTTCTTCCTAGTAGCTGATGCAGTGCTGTGTTTTGGATTTAAACTAAGAACAATGCTGATAACACACCGATGTTTTAGTTGTTGCTCAGTAATGCTTACTCTGATCAAGGACTTCTCAGTCTCATGCTCTGCCAGTGAGGAGGGGCACAGGAAGGCAGGAGGAAGCAGAGACAGGACACCTGACCTGAACTAGACAAAAGGGTATTCCATACCACAGCACGTCATGCCCAGTATATAAACTGGGGGAAGTCACCCAGAAGGGGCCAATTGCTGCTTGGATCAGGCTGGGTATCAGTTGGTGGGTGGTGAGCAATTGTATTGTGCATCATTTGTGTTTATTGGGTTTTATTCCTCTATTTTTTTTAAATTCCTATTATTATTACTATTACAATTACTACTACTATTATTATTAATATTTTACATTATTTCAATTATTAAAATGTTCTTATCTCAACCCATGGGTTCTATCTTTTACCAACTTTCCTCCCCATCCCACTGGAGTGGTGGGGGGACAGTAAGCAAACAGCAGCCTGTTACTTAGTTGCTGGCTGCGGTTAATCGTGACACTTCCCAAAAGCATTTTCATTTTTTGCAGCCTGACTTGTATAATGTTTCTGTAAAATCTTTTCTCTTTGCAGCTTTCCACAGTTGGTCCTTTTCCACCATTCACACATATTTCAAGGTCCCAATGCCAGGCAGGTCAATTTAAAAAAAAGACCCCAAAACAACAAAACATACATATAACAAGAAAGAGATTTGACAGTAGAGGATTCTGAAAGCATATTTCTAAGTCAAATTGGATTAGGAGAACGCCTGCACTTGTTATCGATTTATGCAATTTAAATACAGTTTTAAATTTTCAAAAATCAAGTTTGCCTGTTTCTTGCACATATAAAAAGGCATCAAAATTTTTTTTAAAAAAAGACTTGCTTAAAGTTTATCTACAAAAAATAAAAAGAACTTGGAATTAGACTCTCAAATCATGAACCAACAGTCTGAAATTATTCATCTGACAATGCTCATGCTAAGTCATGTGATAAGTTCAAAAAGCCCGAAGACTTGCTTCATGCAAGTACTCAATAGTTTGGTTTCTTATGTGGGCCTCTGGGATTTCAAAGTCTCATGAAACAAGGCTTTCAAATAAGTTTTCTGGTACTTCTTGTTTCCAGTAAGGCCTCTAATACTAAAAGTAGTGATACTTTCCAGGCTGGGCAAGAAAGTGCTACAACTGAGAGGAAAAGAATCAAAAGAAAACAAAGATAATGTGACTTTCCTCTGAAAAGGTGCAGGATTTAAGCATGAATTAGTTTCTGATTTCACAACAACAAACTTGTGCATCAGTATTTAAAATGACAATTATAACAAAGAGTGTGTCTTAATTTTTGTAATAGATATATAATTTTTTCTCTTTAAATAGACCTGAGTAATGGGAGAAGGATGAAAACTGCTGATGAAAAGTTTTGTCCAGGCCACACTCATCTTACTCAGGTGAGTTAGTTACAGGGAACTCAAAACTGAGCAGAGGCTGCATGATCTGGCCCACAGGCAGGAACTTGTTAAAGGCTACTAAAACTCTTTCAAAGTCCCAGGCCTAAACAAGAAGAAGCTCTTAAGAGATGTTCCTAAAGATATAAAATCCTCAGGAGAGATGCTAAAAAGATCTTGTGAGAGACATCCCTGCAACAAGAACTGGGGGAAGAACCTCTCAGGAGTGGGAAGTCTTCAAAGGCGACCCCTATTAACAAGAAACTTCAAAAGTGGGATGTGACATGACGTGAAAATCCTCCCACTGATGTTGAGTGCTTTAAAGATAGAATCCCCTGAAGCGAAATGGAGCCTTTGAAGTGGCGGTATCAGCACCAACTTTCAAATGCATAAAGGTACAGCGTACAGCAGGACTAGTGCATCAGTGTTACAGAGCTCCTGGTGATGTGATCCTTCTTGCTCAAGTCCGATAAATGTAAAGACCAGCCAAGAAGGCAAGCAAAGAGAAACACCATTTAGCTGACCCTAAAAGACCTCTTTGATCTCTCCGAACTAATCTTCTTACTGCTGAAACAAAGGCGGGTTCAAAACAGGGGTTAATTGTTAAACAGAGTTGCCCCCAAAGAGCAGCATTACTGTACAGTACTCTTCCAAATGAGGTGGGTAAAGGTTTGCTCTTCTATTTGTCTTCCATTTGCATCAATGTAAGACACTGAACTGATTGAGACACTTGTTAATGTTTCTCTTTTTATTCAGAGCAGTTTGGCTGTATGATTCTGAATTCCTTGAAGTTCATTATACAGCATACATCATGATTTTGCTGGAAGTCTGTTTCTCAAGCAGCAGTCCCACAAGTTAATATCCTTTCAAAATGTTAGCTGCAAAGAAAACACAGTATTTGCTGATGCTCATGTAATCTAATGCAAAGTTGTATTTAAAACTGTAGAAAATCATAAAGGCAAAACCAAGGTTCTCTGTTGTCTGTTTAAACATAAATGACCAGAAAAGAAAAGATTTTTCCAGTTAAGACTACTCTTGGAATTAAACAAGAAAACCTTTTGTCTTGAGGACTAGAATACTACCAGAATAATTAAACCAGTCAAGACCCAAAAATGGATGAAATGAACCATCTGAATACTGCTCCTGTAATGGTCAAGAATTGCAGCCAGAAAGCTGTTGTTTATAACCATTCCTTCTTAAAGCATTGTCCTTTCACTGAAGGGACACAACCCCCATTTCCTTTTTCAGAAGAAAATATGAACACTATCTTTCCAGTAGCAATAATACAGACTTCTGGAAAAGGGGCAACAAAACGCAACCATGATGGCTAAAATCTTCAGGATACTGGCATGTAAAATGTGATCCTGAATAATTTGGTGAAGTTATCCACAATTAAAACCTCAGTCTCATAACAGGAAGTGTTAGAGAGCAAAATAATAATGGACATTGCAGCCCTGTCCATGATAACTTAGACATAAGGAGACCTACAACCCTGAATTTCTCTGCTCATCCTTTGCTGAGCAGATCTGAGGTGATTACAGTGTAAAAAGCATTAGATTCTGATATCACAGTGTTGTGACCAAGCTAACAGCTATATCTATACCATTAAGGAGAAGCATGTCCCAGCCAAGGCTTGTTTCTAAAGGACCGATGAGCATCTTCACTGCTTCAAGAGGACTGAAGTGAAGCTTCTCCTAATTACAGTGGCCAGATCCTCACTGCACAAGGAAGAGCAACTGATATCATCTACCTTGGCATGTGCAAGCCTGTCCCACACTGTCCCGCACATCCCTTTCTCTAAACTGGAGAGACATGGATTTGACAGATGGACCACTCGGTGGGTAAGGGATTGACTGGATGATCTCACTCAAACAGTCCAAGTGGAGATCAGTGACAAGTGGCATTCCTCAGGGGTCGGTGTTGAGACCAGCCCTGTTTAACATCTTTACTGGAAACATGGACAATGGAAGTGAGTGCACCCTCAGAAAGGTTGATGACAACACCAAGCTGTTTGGTACAGTCAATGTGCAGTAGGGAACGGATGCCATCCAGAGGGAAGTTGAGAAGCTGGAGAGGTGGGGCAGTGCAAACCTCATGAAGTTCAACAAGGCCAAGTGAAAGGTCCTGCACCTGTGTTGGGGCAATCCCAGGCACAAATACAGAACAGAAGGCTCTGGGGAGACCTCATAGCAGCCTTCCAGTACCTAAAGGGGACCTACAAGAAAGCTGAAGAGGGACTTTTTACAAGGGCATGTAGGAATAGGACAAGTGGGAATGGCTTTAAACTGACGGAAGGTAGATTTAGATCGCCTATTAGGAGAAAATTCTTTACTATGAGGGTGGTGAGGCACTGGTACAGATTGCCCAGAGAAGATGTGGCTGTCCATCCCTGGCAGTGTTCAAGACCAGGCTGGATGGGCCTTTGAGAAACCTAATCCAGTGGAAGTTGTCCCTGTCCATGGCAGCATGGTTGGAACCCAAGCCATCCTATGATTCTATGATTCTATTAATGGAGTGTGCTCAGCAAAACATGTGCCTCTGAGCGTCTGGGGAAACTGAACAGGAACAAAGGTGCATATTGTCCTGCTGACTCTTACCTGCTCTTGTGGAACCCTTAGGCAGGCTTGTGGAGCTGGAAAAGCCATGGGGTTCCTCAAACCATGGGCAGAAAGGGGATTTTGCATGTACATAGCTGAAATCAATTCCACACAAAAATAAACAATTTTCTTAGAGAATTATGAAGTTCACAACCCCCATTTACAAAAGAAGAACAAAAGCCCTCATAGCCTTCCCTGCTCAGCAAAAGCTGTTTATTGTGCCAGAAGGATCTTAAAAACCTGCTTTAGCTCCCTCAGTATTAGGATCTTGTCCTTCAGGCAACCTTGTGCTCACACAGTGCTCATTTACTTAGCAGCACTGCACACGGTTCCACCCATGCAGAGCAGACTGTAAGGCTGGGGGTGTTTGCAGGTGCCTGTTTGCATTTAGCAAACTCATTTGCCTTGCACAAAAGGAGTCTCACAAGTTTCTCTTTGTCTCTCCTCCCTGTGCATTTGGTGGTTAACGTTTGGTTGCACGTACTGTGAGGGGAACATTTAAATCAAAAACTCTTTTCACCAGGGGAAAAAACAACCCTAAAACACAACACTTTTGGAGATACTTCCAAAAGAATACAGTAATGTTTAAATGCTGAGCTTGATCATGCCCAAATTAAATATGCCCTTAACAGCCCATGGCAGATCTCTAAGATGGATCCTCGGGCAAGTACAAGTATTACGTGATTTCTTTGACTTTCAGATTGTAAAAGGGCTTCTATGAAACCAGAGCATTCCTCCAGTAGTATCACAACATCAGTCTAAAAACCAGGCTTGACGGTTATAGCCAACATCAAAGGCAGCTGCTTTAGGCCTGTTTCTGCCGAAGCCTGTATCACTTCTGAAACACAAAACAACACTTCACGCCTTCTGATAAAAAGTAGTTTTTGTAGTTGCCTTCCTGAGCAGCCCATTATGTTAACAGAACCTTCACAGGTCACATCATAATGTGATTTTTTTTAGTAAGAAACTCCAAGCAGTCCCAGTGAAGGCTGACATGAGAATGCAGCCTTCAGAAACTGCAGTCATGAGAATATGTTCTTCTTTCTTTAACTTTCCTTCCTTCTTTCTTCTCCTATTCAGGACAGAGAATTTGTTATCTTCAGTTCCCTATAGCTGCTCTTCTGTATCCTCTTACCCCTGTGCCCACTCCCCCAATTCTTGATATTTTATTTTGTGAATATCCTGATTACCTCTCTTCATAATTTTTCTCATTTCTTTACCATCTTAAAATTCCATAATTTCTCCATTTCTCTAACTATTGCTGCATCATGGCACCTTCTACCTTTATGATTCTGTTGTTTAAAGTGTGAATTATTTTCTAATTTAAACCTAGACAATCCCCAGCCTAGACAGTCCCCTGTATCTACCCCGTAGCACTAGAAATTCCCAGTATCTCATCCATGCTGGAGCTCAGAAGAGGAATTTCAGTCTGAGCGTCATTAACAAGTCAGTCATAACTGAGATTTTGTACTGAAGAAAATCTCCATGTTTCAGCTTTTCTTATCTAGCCACACAGCACCATCTTTCCATCCAACCACTTATCCTCCTGTGCTGCAATCAACAAATCACAGCTGCAAGAGGTCAGGTTGTCTGCCCTGCTCTACCCAGTCCTAGCCAGGATCAAATATATCTGGTTTATTCCTAACAAATGCTTTCCTTATCTGTTCTGGATAACAGAGACCCCATAATCTCTCTGGGAAATCTTTTGCAGTGCTTTACTGTCCTGACCAATAGAAAGACCTCCCGTTATCTTAGATGCAATTTAAGCTCACCACTTCTGGTCTGGTCCAACACTTTTGACTGGTCATGATGGATACAATTTTTTCCCACCTCCAATAAATTTAGGGTGCTACCACAAAGATTGCTTTTACTTTTGCTTTGCTATGTGAACTCCTTTTTTCCACCCTCCACAGCAGCATCTCTACTCTTCCCACTTCCCTTGTGCATCATTTCGCTTCAGGGATCTTTGCCACTTTGCCCACTGCCTTTCATTTTTCATGATGTCTGTGTTCAACACATCTGTATGGCAAGAGCCGAAGTCAGTCACAGCAACATGAATAGGCTTAAACCTACCCCTTATAGTGAGATCCTAAAGGAGATCAGGAAACTTTAGAATGTAAAATCACCTTTTTCCCTCCCTAATAGGTTTCATCAAACTAAAAACTACTAGGTATTATACAATAAAGACTAGAAAACTCGAAGCAATGGAATCTAATGCAACATTAATAGAAAAACTTGAGCTTGTTCCTTTCCCATTTTAGAGTCTTGCTTTCAACAGTTCACTGCATCAAGAAGTGCCAGGCTTCTAAGAATGTTCTTCTGTCCTCTATGGAAGGTGACTATCTCATCCCTGTCCCACACCACAGCCCCTACAGAAGGTACAGGCTATCCACAATGACCATCTTGTCAGTCTGGGACCTCTTTCACTGCTGAAATCTTCAGAGGGCACAAGCATTCTCTTTCCTGAGAGACCTAACCATTCCCTTGAAGCAGCATGCTTTAATAATCTCTTTCCAGCTAGAGACCAGTAACGAGTGGTGTCCCTCAGGGATCAGTGTTGGGACCAGTCTTGTTCAACATCTTTGTCGGTGACATGGACAGTGGGATTGAGTGCACCCTCAGCAAGTTTGCCAATGACACCAAGCTGTGTGGTTCGGTTGATACGCCAGAGGGAAGGAATGCCATCCAGAGAGACCTTGACACGCTTGTGAGGTGGGCTGATGCCAACCTTATGAAGTTTAACCATGCCAAGTGCAAGGTTCTACACCTGGATCGGAGCAATCCCAGGCACAGCTACAGGTTGGGCAAAGAAGAGGTTCAGAGCAGCCCTGCGGACAAGGACTTAGGGGTGTTGGTCAATGAGAAAATGAACATGAGCCGGCTTCAGTGTGCGCTCATAGCGCAGAAAGCCAACTGTATCCTGGGCTGCATCAAGAGGAGCGTGACCAGCAGGTCGAAGGAGGTGATCCTGCCCCTCTACTCTGCTCTCGTGAGACCTCACCTGGAGTATTGTGTGCAGTTCTGGTGTCCTCAACATAAAAAGGACATGGAACTGTTGGAACAAGTGCAGAGGAGGGCCACGAGGATGATCAGGGGACTGGAGCACCTCCCGTATGGAGACAGGCTGAGAAAGTTGGGGCTGTTCAGCCTGGAGAAGAGAAGGCTGCATGGAGACCTCGTGGCAGCCTTCCAGTATGTGAAGGGGGCCTACAAGGATGCTGGGGAGGGACTCTTTGTTAGGGACTGTAGTGACAGGACAAGGGGTAAAGGGTTAAAACTTACATAGGGGAAGTTTAAGACTGGATATAAGGAGGAAGTTCTTTCCTGTGAGGGTGGTGAGGCACTGGAATGGGTTGCCCAAGAAAGTTGTGAATACTCCATCCCTGGCGGTGTTCAAGGCCAGGCTGGACAGAGTGTTGGATGACATGGTTTAGTGAGAGGTGTCCCTGCCCATGGCAGAGGGGTTGGAACTAGATGATCTTAAGGTCCTTTCCAACCCTACCTATTCTATGATTCAATGATTCCAGTGAGCATCACTACCCACATCCCAGTTTTGAAACAAAGGCATTTTTTCATTGGAGAATCCTATGCTGGTCTTCATTGATAAGAAATCTTTATGAACATGTCCCAAACCACTTATCGTCTTACAAAGGATACCTCATGTCTCAGATGGCACCCACCAGCTCTCTCAGACCACTAAATTTTGACATGCTACAGTAGCAACATTTGTTTTACTATTTACCCATTTAATATTAGTATGAAAACAGCTGAATAAGGTCCTTTACTTATTGAAAACTTGTCTAACTAGGGAAAACCAGTGAAACTAAAGAATGGCATTTTGCCTTACCTTCAAATGATATGTCAGCAACACCAAGAAATTTCTCAGCAGTATGTGATCGCCGACCGAGTACAAGTCACAATTCTCCAAGGAAAATGGAGTATCAGATGTATGGTTTTCAATTTAGTGTCTCTTGTCAGCCTGTGTCATACAATATTCCCATCATCTCAGGAGGATGTTATTAAGTTATAGGGCACCTCAGCTCTCTGCTTCTCACTAGATCTGTGTGCGCATGAAAACTGTTAGGTTCACCAATCCTGAAAATGAAATCCAAAGTACTATGTTCAGAGATGGAAATGGCAAAATATATTGCTGAGTGAAATCTTGCCTAATCTGTGAGTCAGAGGAGCAGAGTTATTTTTTCACTCTGCATCCATTTGATGACTTGTCCATCAAGACTTTGAGAGTGACACCAATGCCATCTTAGGCCTGATTATGGTCAGACAATGCTTCAGAGACAGGGTCAGCTTGCTGTACAGGTGAATCTGGATCCTCTGTACAGCCCTGACCTACTGCTACTCACTGGATGCCTCTGTACCACAAACTACCCATACCAGCAGCAGTGAGGTTTTGTGATTTGGATGTGCCTATAGAAAACCTAAACATCCTATTATCACCATGAAATTACAGAAGATACCTGTGTGACAGACCTGCTGAGACCATGAATCTATCCCAGCTGCTTGAGTTTCATGATCTTTTCAAATTGAAAATTAAAGAAAGAAATGTGTTGCTTTGCTTTGTGACACACCAGAATTTTTGCCATTAGAGGATTTTTTCTTTCTCTGTGTTTTTAAGTTTGGGTTTAAACATTGGCACATTTGCTGAACTTTACAGAAATTACCTATATGGAATTCTGCAGTAGGCTTCATTCTGTTTAAATATATATATACGCATATATATATTTTAAATTAGGATTATTAACAACTTTTTTTGCAGTGCTTTGACAAATGATTCCTACCTTTGTCCTTTTCTTCTTCCTACACGCCGCATTTTACAGTCTTGAAAGGTGAAGGAGAACAGTGTAGCAGAAGACCTGGCAGAAATGCAAAGCCACAAAACAACCTTTTTCTTCCTGTTATTTAAAGGAACTGTACTATATTTTATCTGTCTTTCAGGATGAAACGCAAATTCGCTGGAAGGCAATAAAATTCTATTGACTAAATTGGCTTCAGAGCAGACACGGATCTAAAAGCAGAGTAAAAGCAACCACGTTTGTGACATGTCAAAATAGTCACTTGATATTGTTGAGAAATGCACACAGTTAAAAGAATCAAAAAAAACCCCACAAATGCTGCTTTTAGTAGTTTCTTTTACTATGACTAACCCAGAAATACACTATGAGCAAAATATGCAGTGAAAAAAACTAGCACGCCAGCTACAGATTGGGAGCAGAGGACTGAAACTTTTTCCTCATTAATTAGTTGGTTAACCTTTATTTTAGTGGTATATTACATTTTATTTTTAATTACTTATATTAATAAAATGGGCACACAAGTTTACTAAGCCCACTACTGACAAATAGAAGGCCTCAGAACCTTAGGAGCTGATACTTTAAAAATGAGAAATCCAAAAATTAATTCAAAACCAAGACGCAGCACAAGTTGATGTTAGATCACTGCTTGTGATATTGCCCCTTTTAAATTTTATAATTACAGAAAACATATACGTATTAACACAGTTTCCAAAAAATATAAGTGTTATTTATTAGGCACGTGTTTAAGCATACACCTACCTTCATTTAACCTAAAAGCCTCTTTGCATTCATGTTTAGAGCTAAAAAATGCATATATGCAAGTTGGCTGGTCTCTTACAGGAGCCACAAGTAGATCTTCAGGGGAGATCACAGCACAAAGCTTTCTGAGACTGACATGTCATGATTGCCTTAAACTGATCAAAATCTGTGTTTCCACTGGAAGGGGTCATCTCAGACTTGCCCCATTCATGCAGTCTAGGTGCCTGCGTGTGTAGATACAGGATACAGGAACTCACAGAGCCACACCAAGAATGTATTGGGTTTGCATGGCAAGGTTTTGGTAGCAGGGAACCTACAGGGGTGGCTTCTATGAGAAGCTGCCAGAAGCTTCCCCTGTGTCCAACAGAGCCAATGCCAGACAGCTCCAAGATGGACCCACAGCTGGCCAAGGCTGAGTCCACCAGTGATAGTGGTAGCACCTCTGGGATAACATAGTTAAGAAGGGGGAAAGAACTGTGCAACGAAAACTGCAGCTAGAGAAAGGAGTGAGAAAACATGAGGGAAACAGCCCTGCAAATACCAAGGTGAGTGAAGAGGAGGGAAAGCAGTCCTACAGGCACCTGAGATGCAGCCTATGGTGTAGACCATGCTGAAGGAGGCTGTTCCTCTGCAGCCCATGGAAGTCCATGGTGGATATCCACCTGCAGCCCATGGAGGTCCATGGTGGAGCAGATATATCCACCTGCAGCCGGTGGAGGTCCATGGTGGAGCAGACATCCACCTGCAGCCCATGGAGGTCCATGCTGAGGACTGCAAGATTTCCTTTCACCAAAAGCAAAGGGTAAAGTGATTACTCAACATGTGGTTGTCCCATGTCTGATGGTCTGGTTCACAAAACAATTGTCTTCTGGAAGCCACATATGTTTACCAATGCATACAGCCTCTCTAGTCCCTTGAAAATAGTCCCCATATGTATTTAATCAGACTTACTGTATTGTATATAACAATCATTTTATTAGCAGAGCTTCTCTTAGGCTACATCAATACCAGTAAATAAAATAGGGCCAAGGCACAGACTTTGGCAATCGCCCACAATTCTGTTTTAACTGTTAGCAGAGCCTCTCATGTGGGTTTGGTCCATGCCAGCTAGTACTGCCCAGATGACACCCGAGCACAGCTTGGGAGATACCGGATGCCAAGGACTGTTTCCAATAGGCAATTTGGACATAGGCATCATGTTTTGAGGATAAAGGGAGCGAGCTTAAGCATATGGGGATGATCCACAGAGCACAATCCCTGGTCGGATCAGTTTAGTGTCACAGAGGTTGCTTTCCAATCCAGCTCCTAAAGGCTGAGTTTTACAAGTGGGAGACTGGGACTGCCCCTTCCAGCAGGATGGAAAATACTGCCTTGCTGGGGAATTCAGCACAGCAACATCTGAAATTGTTTTGGCTGCCTCTGGATTGCTCAGCTGATCCAGCAGTTACAAATGAAGTCCAGAAACAGATGGGGCACTTCTGGATACGATCATCTGGAAAGGTTTGTTTGATGAGAGCCTTTGTATGCTGTGTTATCTGTGTTGGATGAGGAAATAACACACAAAGGAAAGGGCTACTGAACAATATTACACGGGACTGCTATTCTTCCTTTGCTGATCTCAAACCCTTTGGTTTAGGTGCTTTCTCCAGGCTTTGCACCTCTATCCAGTAACAGATACATTCCCCTTTGATCTTCATTTACATGTGATTTCTCATTTCCATCATGACCAGAACAAGCGTGTCACCTACGTTCCTCATCATATGGGAAAACAAGTGAGCTGCTGGCAAACAGTTCAGAGCCCTCCCTGGAAAAAAAGCTAGCACAAACCAGTTACAACCAGGCACCAAACCTGCAGCTAATAGCAGCCCAGACTTGGGCTTATCAGGTGACTTAAGCTCAGTTGGCAAAGAAAGATAAATCTATAAACTGTATCCAAGATGATGCACATTTTGGTAGGAACTCAGAAAATATTTATTCTCCCACTAAAAGATGCCACATCAGCAGAGTGGTCTCTTTCCCCTGATAAGCTTGGCAAAGTCTTGGGTCTGTCCATGTTTCCTTTTAGGTTGAGTCACCAGTCAGAGCAGTTTGTTGCAGCTCCACAGATGGCACTGTCAGCTCAAGAGTCAGTTGCTGCTCTCCTCACAGCTTTTTCTCTATGTGCATAAAACACACCACAGCCATCCCAGTGGGAAGCTCTTGAGACACACCAGTAGTTGTGTGCCTGTTATTTATTTATATGATTTTCCAAGGAAAGTGGCAAAAAATCCTGTACCATGCAAACCTGAGTAAACTGTGCCCTTGATCTCACAGCAACTTCACATTTCCTTCTCACAAGAGCACATCTATTCCAGCTCTTGCCTTCTCACAAAATCATGAGAAACTGTGGCAAGGAAGGACTCAGAAGGCAGTCTGGGCCCTTTCTTGCTCCACAGCACAGTAGCCTTTCTGTACACACCCATCCCTGCCAGATGTTTTCATGTGCTGTCCACAATGATTTCCAGCAATGGAGATTTTCATTCCTCCTGTTCCAGTGACAGCCTGGTTTTACTATTAGAAAGGTTTTCCCAGTTTTTTACAGTTTAATCCAACACTTTTACCATCCATCCTGGATATAGGAAATTGATAATTTTCTCTCTCTGTGATATTCTTGCTTTTTGTCAGACTTGTGTCTTCTATTCCCTACTTTTTGCTTGTTAATCTTCTCCATTTATTTCATACTTTTTTCTTAGCTCATGTTTTCTAGACCTCTGCCTGTTCTCATTGCTCTTTTCTTTTAAACTGGTCCATAGCTTTCTCTAGGCACATTGTCCAAAGCTGAAGACACGACTCCAGATGATTTTATCGACGTGGAAAGTGCAAAGATCACTTCACAATTCCAGCAGGCTGTTATCCCTTCTGCTTATGCATCTCAGCAAGGTGCTCACCTATTTTACAATAACATGACATCCTTACACGTATTCACTTTATTCTACCCCTTTTTGCCCCAAGAGCTTTATTTAATAAATTGCTACCTACTAGGTTGCTGCCTCTTGTATTTATTCAGTTCATTCTCCCTGCCTAATCTCAATGTTCTTCACTTCAGCCTGTTGACTTTCCTCCTGGTTTGGAGATATTCCTCCATTTTTTCAGGATTAGTTTGAGTTCTGACCTGGTCCTTAATGTCCTTTACCAGCTCCAGACCTTATGCGATTTTAACAGCGTGTATTTAATTCTGTCAATCAAAACTGTTACAAAAATACTGAGTAGCACTGGCATCTCGAAAGGTATCAATGTACTTGTTCTCAGGAAAATTATAGTTAGAAAATTACGTTACTCTTTGGGTGCTGTTTCTTTCCCTGTTTTGTAATTGCCTGTTTCTTCCTGGTCTATCGGTAGTGTTTTATAGAACAGTTTTATAAAGCTGAGTAAAATAAAGTAGTCTCTATTTAGAATACATCCAGATTCTTAGTTCAATGATCTGTTAAGTGAATGCACACACTATAAAAGTTAGATCAAAGAGTAGCAAAAGCTTCTCACTCTCTGATTTTTACTAGCCTCTCCTCTGCAGCAGATCAGTGCATTGCTTATTCGTAAAACATAATTATCATGCAAGAGAAGTTCATTATAAGCTGTAATTTGTTTGCTATGGTTTTACAGCATGTAGAATGAGAAGAAAGAGATGAAATAAAATAGCAAAAAAAAAAAAAAAGAAGAAGCTCTACAAACCTAAAGAGTCTCTTGCAAATGAGGGCTCCTTCAGATTTCTGTTTGATCAGCAATTATCCTGAACAAGAGAAAGGCTAGACAAAGAAAATAAATTTCTCTTGTTTTAGGAAATTATGATGAATTTGAGACACCTTTATGAATGAAAAAAGACTTTGATTATTACAGATTGCTCTTATCAAAGAAAGAAAATGTCTGGTAAGTTGCCTTTGAGAATAAATTTGGAAGAGGAATATTCATGGTCTAACAGGGTAAAACAGCTATCAGCTAAAGCATGGAACTGGAAAATTAAAAATACACAGTCACCTACTAAAATGAGTAATATCCATTAACACACAGAAAACAGTGACCAAAAGAGTTTAAAAGAATAAAGCAAACGTTTACATGCAATTTCCACAGCTGAAATTATAATGCTGAAATTATAATTTTAAGCTACGGCCACATCAAGTTCCACTAGAAAAGTGGGAGTCCCTGATTAAATAACTGGGTCTTCCAGGAACTATAGTTCAACAAAATCATATATGAAAATAAGGATTTCATGTTCGGTACTGGCCCACATTAAGATCTGCAGATAGTCCTGATTAGTATAAATTGACTGAGGAGTCTACTCTAAGCACCAATAAATGCCTGTTCACTAGAATCCTTTTTTGTGGCTTGTGTTCAGGGCTGATCAAGAATTTTGTACTGACTCATATCCATTGCTTCATAGAAATAATGAGATATCTGCTATTGCTTTCAGTTGTAATAATGTAAATAATTTGTCATTGCAGAATGTCTACACAAGTTATACAAGTCGAAGGTACTGCTCTTTCCTCAAACTGGATGCTGCTTGGTGGGCAGTGTAAAAGAAAGTCTCTGCAATGGGACAAACCCCTGAGTATCTTTCTGATAATACTGCATTAGTAAAGAGAAACTTTTGGAGGTGCTGTAAGAATGAAGCTCACATGCACCTCAGCACTAAATACCCCACTGTTTTCTGCAAGAGTGGGGATGTCCCTGATGGCTTCCTGTACAATGCCTCAATCCCCATGTTGTCAATGACACACTCCTTGTCACACAGCTTCCTTCTCATGTAGGAACTCCCTGAATTTCTCCACAAGGTCTTCTTGCTGTCTTCACAATCAAACTCGCTTTCAACACCCAGGCTTGCCAAGCTGTGTAAGCAAGGCTTGTTTGCAGACATTAAAGGCATCTGACAGTTCAAGTACCAGGCACTTTTTGTTTATAACTGGAGATCTTACCCAAGAGAGATGATAAATCTGAGCAACCCTTCAACTCTGAAAAAGAACAGTCAGTCCTGTCAGACACTTATTTTCAGCTTTTTAGATTATGCTTTTTTAAGTTTAGAACTTCCAGTTTTTGAGCAAGGAAGATAGATGCAAACACTTTGACTTTATTTTTGCTTTTAAATGCTTTTGCCTTAATTGCTTTGCTTCTATTGCTAAATCTAAACTCTTTTTATAAAGCGCATACTAGGTCATTGCCTGTAAACCCACAGGAATTAAAACCCAGTTGCCTTTTTGGTGACTATGGTGGATAATCTCCTCTGAGCCACATTTTTGCATGTGCAAGGATTACAGAGAGCATCGTAAAACATATGATAGCACAAGACATGACAGCTCAGACAAAAAAAAGGAAGAAAGAAAGAAAGATGACAAAGATGCAGTTAATCCTACCAATGACACCAAGTCATTCTACAAATCAAGTTCCAAATTTTGTTTCCAAACTCAGCAGCTATTCTCTGTGGGCAATCAAATTCCTTTGTTAGCTTCTCAGCTCTCTAGCACTCACCAAATGGGATTTCTAAGCACATTGCATTACAATCTCTTCCATCATTGCTCATAATCTCTCAGAGTAAGCAAAGGCATTTCGTTCTCATGTTCACAGACAATGGCAATTTTCCTTTATCCTTTAAATCTTGGCTTAAAAAATACAAGACTGCAAGTCAAAGTCTCAAGTGCCAGCTGCATTTATGCATGCAGAGTATCATACCTCTGCCTGAGAGATGTTATAAACAAAACTTTGATAAACAGAGGTGTATGATAAATAAATATGATATGTAAAGCTGTCAGGGACTTGACATAAATTAAAGTTTGATTAGCAGGAAATTTGATAACCAAGCTAGTACAACAATGAAAGTCATTAGAATCTTCTTTGTTCTGGATAGGCTTATTTATATAGTGAAACACAATATTTGATATGTTTCATATCAGCTGGTTGGCAATTAATTTTAAATTTAAAGTTACCACCAAGCATTTGCTATCTGTCAAACTGGAAGAAAGGAAATTGTTGGAAAAGTGACAGCTAGGAGATGACAACAACCTTGTGTTCACTTTCAGCCACAGCCCCAAATTAAAGCAATTATTTCAAAATGACTGATGCAGACAAGTTTTCATATTGTACATTTGGATGGAGAATGATACTGTATTTATACACAGTCAGGAATAAAAATGCAAAATTTTACCCTGGCATTTCCATACACATGACAATAAAGAAACATTTGAATGTTTACTTTATTCCTTTACAATCTGTTCCAAGTTCAGAGAAAGGCATATATGCTATAGCATTGCCTTTTCCACATCTAGTTTGCTACAGTTTTCAAGTAAATCCCTACAGCTGACTACAATCTGTTCTATCAGATGCCTTTGCAAGGTCAACATATAATATTGTGCTATATTTATTGCTAGCTGGTGAAAATTGAGTATCATTTAAAACTTTCATCACAACTGCAATTTAGCAAGATATTCTATTAAAGTTCATGTCTGTGGGGTTTCAAACACTGAAGTCTTATAGATAATGCTATAGCCATTTGACTTGAAAAAGTTCATTTTCCTGTGCAATGCTCAGTGTTCATTTCCTTTAAATTGATGCAATTATTCAAAAATTATTTTAAGATTATTGGGTAAGACTTTTGAGAAGGAGAAAGATGGGAAAATAGGGAATGAGCATTTTAAAGTAGAAATTGAAAATGTACAGCCTTATCCAATGCAGAGGAACATATTGTGGGAGATATGCCATTGGCCATGGGCTATTATGTTTTCATTGCCAGTTCATTATTCAGTCCTCACATTCACAGCATCACCAATTTTTTGCTGTGGGTAGCACTATCTATGACTCAGCTCAGAGCTTCAGTACAGCAAGATGATGACATTACAATCAATCTACTGAAAATCGTCATATTCAAAGCAAATGTTCAATTAGCTCAGTGCTTTAAAAGGTAAGTTTGACCATTTGACCATATTATAGCTTGAAACTCTTCAACATAAGACTAAAAGAGAACTTAAATATGGCGACTGTCCCCCCCAAAAAAACCAAGAAATACCTCAAAATATGTTTAAAATGTACATACCTGAGCAAATTTGTCACCTTACAAATGTTTTTGCCATTGGGGTTTTTTAAACTGGATCAGACTCATGATCAGTTTGAATATCATTGGAATTAAGATGGTGTAATCTGGTTCCTTAATCTGAAAGGCATCTTTCTATCATTATCAATCCTTGAAAAGATGTACAGGCTAAGTCAAGGAAAGATTTAAGTTAGAAGGTATTTGTGGGGTTTTGGATCTATATATTAAGCAGTTGAGTCTTCTAGGAGGACGTAAAATCTGAAGCTTTGCATTTACAAACTCAAGTCCTTGCTTTTTAAAATCAAAGTGACTCTGTTCATCAAAAAAACCCAAGGGCAAATTGAATTGTTTATGATGTGCAATGTTGCTACTGTTGTTACAGGAAATAAAGTAACGCTTCATTCTTATGTACTATGTCAATACTTCCCAGGTTATTTTCTCTGCAAATAGCCTTTGCTATTCCCATTCCCCACTCCTTTGGATCTAAACTAGTGTACTTTGATGTTATGGACAAATTTTTCCCTAAGTCTTCCTGAACTCTTATGGTGCTACCTGCCTATTCCCCACCCATCTTTACTCCCACTAATCCTTGGCTTACACTTTAGGAAATGCCAGATTTCTAATTTCCAAGACATCTGTCCTAAATGTGAAGCACTTTAGTAGACTGAAACATGCTTTGAGATGAAAACTATCCCCAAACTACCTAATGCCTTTGAAGAAGTAAATGAACAAGACAAACAAGAAGATTAACCAGGAGACAGAGACACCTTTTAGGTACAATTAACTCCTTTTCAAAAACCTGCATAAGTCCAATGACATGCCAATGTGTTCAGAACTACATAAGGAAAACAAATGGCATTTTGACACTCCCACATACTTTGCTTGAATTTTGGAGCATTTCAAAACATAAGTTCAGAAAAGAGAAGATATTTTCTTCTCATGTCTCCCTAAGAACTACGGAAGAGAATATAGTGATAATTTAATTTGCTACTTTCAGATCTCTTAAAAACTTAGAGATGGACCAGTTCTTACGTAGCTCAAATACGCTGTGCCGTCACTTGTATTTCTTTTTCCAAATCAAAGTTTCATTATACTCACAAGCTCAGCTGCATTCTGGAGATGGAGCTGTATGCCAAATATGCATACTTGCATTATCATCTCCAAGCCTGTATCATTCATCATTCTTAAACTGATATAATTTTCTAATTAGAGCAGTGAATGGAGCATTGTACTGGGCTTTATAAGACATTAATTGTGTTCCCAACTCTGCAGTGGACCTGTGGGGCAAATTGTTTCAGTTCTCTGTGAAATAGTTCCCTTAGCTGTATTGGAAGGTAATGATCTATTTTGATGAGCTTTAGATAATAGTGTTTTAAAGTAGTCATCTTTCTTCTGCATGCCAGACCAAGACTCAACGTAGAACAGCTTTTCTCAGATACATCTAACTGAAGAGGCAGAGGCACAGCCTGTTGGTCTAAATTTTAAATGGAGAGCAATACAAATTTCTTAAAACACAGTCCTACAACCCTTATGTGAATTGCCTATTAATAACACCTTCAGATGACTGTTTTTCTCATATTAGTTCATTTGCTGACGTAAGTTATTCCCCCTCTATGTGCTCTTGTGAAGAACTAATAAAAAGAGTGCTATTCCGTTGAAAGGTGCCATCATTTGACGTCTGACATGGATCTGGCCTCTTAACCTCCAAATCTCCTCCTAAGACAACTTAGCTCATCCAGAGAAAGGTGATGCAGCATGCTAAGGACGCAATTCACGAGCTGGACCACCAGCTAAATCCACACAGCTCAGCTGGACCACCAGCTAACTCCAGACCCCAAAAAGTACAGCTCTATCACCATGGTCCTGCCCTGAGTTCACTGGCTCAGTAGCCTGTGAGTCACACCACACTGGGGCTATAAACCCCACTAGAGATGCACTCTGGTACCTCTGCACATCATTGCCCTGCACAATGTGCAAGTGTCCAGATATGCTTCAGAGCCCCTTGAGTTATAGACCACCACGTGGTAGTGAAAAAGCCCATGTCAGCTCTTTGAAAATGTCTCTCCTGTATTATAGCACCATCTAAATTATCAATATGAACGCACACAGCAATCACTGAAGGATCCTGTGTGCTTCCACTTCACATGACAGTCCTGACAGAAGTCCTGCTGAAGACACTAGAGGGACTCCCATGAAAGATCTCAGTTTTGATGAACAAAACACACTTTCAATTCCTTCATTTTTATCTTCTAAGCAATTCCTTAGCCATTATAAGCATGGATCACCCAATCCGTATTTAGAAGGCTTTATGCAGTAATCCACCATGTGAAAACTTATTAAAGCTTTCCTGAAGATCCACTATAAAATGTCTGCCAGGTTTCCATCTATGTAAGCCAATCATTATTCCATTTTAAAATGTAGTCAGGATTCTTTGTCATAACTTCTTCTTCCCAAACCCATGCTGACTCTTTCTTCTTACGTTGTCATTCTCCAAATACAGCTTTAAACTCTCTGAGAACATTATCACAAAAATGTCTTACTACTGTTGTTGCATTTAATGAACTTAATTTTTTTCATCTTTCCCAGACTCTTCCCTCTATGTGACACAAATATACTTACTGTTTTCTAGTCTCCTGTTACTTTTGTGTCCCAAGTGCAGGACCCAGCACTGAGCCTTGTTGAGCTTCATACCACCGGACACAACCCATTGATCTAGGCTGTTCAGATCCCTCATAGAGCCTTTCTACCCTCAGCAGATCAGTATTACCCCCTCCACCTTGGTGTTTTCTTCAGATATACTGGGGGTGCCCTCAATCCCCTTGTCCAGATCATTAGTAAAGATATTGAACAGAATTGGCCCAGTAGTGAGCCCTGGGGAACACCACTTGTAACTGTCTGCCAACTGTGTTTAACTCCATTCACCATCACTTTTTGGGACTGGCCGTCCTGCCAGTTTTTTACACAGTGAAGAAAACACCTGACCAAGCCACGAGCAGTCATTTTCCTCAGGAGAATACTGTGGGAAAAAGATGATAAAAGCTCTATTAATGTCTAGGTAGACAAATTCCATGGCTTTTCCCTCATCCGCTAAGTGAGTCATAGATGATTTGTCATAGAATGAGATGAGGTTCATCAAGCAGGACCTGCCCTCTATAAACCCATGCTGCCTGGGCCTGATTATCTTATTGTCCTGTTTACGCCATGTGATGGTACTCAAGATGATCTGGTCCACAACCTTCCCCAGCACTAAGGTCAGACTGACAGACCTGCAGTCCCCTGGATCCTTCTTTCAGACTTTATTGCAAATGGGCACCACATTTGCTGACTTCCAGTCAGCTAGCATTTCCCCAGTTAGCCAGGACTGCTGATAAATGATGGAAAGAGGCTCCATGAGCACTTCTGCCATGTCCTTCAATGACTTTGGGTGGGCCCTATCTGGCCTTGTAGACTTGTGTATGTCAAAGTGGTGAAGCAGGTCACTGACTATTTCCCCTTGGAAAGGGGTCTTGTTGGCCTTGCTCCTGATTCTTATCCATAAGCACTCAACTCCATCATCTTGCCCAAGACAAGCAAAACACTCTGTAACATACAGGGCAACCCAATTGCCTTTCCTTCCTTGCCTATCCCTTCTGAAGAGTTTTTAGCCATCCCTTGCAATACTCCAGTTGTGCAAGTTGTCCCACCAGGTTTCCATGACTACAGCCATGTCATAACTTTCCTGCTGCATCTTTCCCTTTCCTGCGTGGCTCCATCCATGCTGTATGTGTTGATGCAGATGAACTTCAGTTGGGCTATTAATCCTGTAACTTTAATATTTAATGTTATATTACCCAAACACTTAGAGGTTTTTTTTTTATGAGCAAATGTCTCTTCCATGCTGGTTGGCAAATCCAAAAGTGTGTTTGGTTATATACCTTACCATCATTTTGGTGAAGAACTTTGTTTTTAGATGTGTACTTTTAACATCAAAAGGCTTAATTTACATACATGATCTTTAAGATACCCTGCCTTTCTGTGGTAATCCTAGTGTGCTCTTCTGACTCCTGCGCATAACCATTACATTCCAGTTTTTCTAGAGTTTTCTGCAGGGCTCTCTGCACTCCTGACCATCTTCATGGTAGATTTATTTTACACTTACATGTCTCTGACAAGTTTTGAAATTTATAATGGAAAAGAAAAACAAATCTCCAGTCAGAATTTCCTTCCTAAACTCAGCAAAATCCTCACTCAGATGTCACAGCCTTAGGGACTCAAGTGTGTGTAAACTCGCACAAAAATGTACTGTCATTGTGCAGCATAGACTCTAAAGCCATTGGCTTTTAGACGGCCACACCACTACATCTGTTCAGCAGATCAAGTTCCTTAGGAATATTCAACTGCTTGGAAACTTTTCTGGGGCCTAAAGGGCCTAAAGGCCTACTTTGGTCCACTGTAGAAACAACATCCAAACCCTCATCAGTCATTTACACAGGTAGTGTGATTATTTCTGAAGGATGTAGGACACTTTTTTGTCCAATATTTACATAGCATTGCATAATTTAGTTTGGAATTATTTTTTCAGGGTTTTGTTTTTTTTTTTTTTTTTTAATTTTTATTTGTAGTGAAATTTTAAGTATGAATCAGCCAACACGCAAGAGCTGGAATGTTGGTATTTGAAAGAAAATAATATTAAAGGAGAGACAGGAATTATGTATTTTAACCACACTCTATTTGGCTTACAAGTGTTGATATATTAACCACTAGCTAACCACTAACAGAAAACAAACAATAAATAAGCAAATTATGTATTTTTGAGCAAAAAGCTGGACTCTGATTTTGTACCACCCCAAATATCTGCCACAGATGACTCTCCCGTTTTGCTATGTTAATCTTTATAGTTATTCTTCCAATGTCCAGACTACAAATGAATCAACAGCATGCACAGTTCACATTGCTAGCAGTAAAAGTCCCAAGGTCACAAGATAGTGTCATTAACAAATAAGGAATTATTTGGAGGAACATAAATTTTGGGAAAGTCTGCAAAGTGAGATGTATACAGAAAATAAATATGGTCTCAGACAGAGGATAACAGAAGGAAACATTTGGACAAGCACTATGATGCCAGGCTTGTATGTTTATTTTTGGAGATGTCCATGTTGAACAATTTCTGTAAAACAAACCTGGTTTATTCCTCCTGAGGTGGAGATTACTGATGTATCTCACTTCCACAGCATCACCAAGAGCAGCACCCATACAACTGCAGAAACATCCAGCGACAATCAGGATTGCATACACAATTTTTGTAATTACAGCAACTTCAACCATCCCTCACTGTCACAGCAGGAACCTGCTTCTGAAGTGGAGGCACATATCTATGTATCTTTTAAAGCATCCCCTGAAGAACATTATTGAATCCCAACCAGAAGCTGGCTGAGGTTCTACCACTACACAAGACTTGCTAAGACACTGTTTCTATGTTTTGTTCTTTTTCTCCACCACAGTTTCTGCATTCTGTTGCCTGTCTGCTGTTAGTCTAGAAAGAAGCTTACTTTGAAAGATGGCCAAACTCGTGGCAAATTGAATCATAGAATCATAGAATAGGTAGGGTTGGAAAGGACCTTAAAATCATCTAGTTCCAGCCCCCCTGCGATGGGACACCTCACACTAAACCATGTCACCCAAGGCTCTGTCCAACCTGGCCTTGAACACCGACAGGAATGGAGCATTCACAGCCTCTGTGCGCAACCCATTTCAGTGCCTCACCCCCCTCACAGTAAAGAATTTCTCCCTTATATCCAATCTAAACTTCCCCTATGTAAGTTTTAACCCGTTACCCCTTGTCCTATCACTACAGTCTCTAATGAAGAGTCCCTCCCCAGCATCCTTGTAGGCCCCCTTCAGATACTGGAAGGCTGCTATGAGGTCTCCACGCAGCCTTCTCTTCTCCAGGTTGAACAGCCCCAACTTTCTCAGCCTATCTTCATACGGGAGGTGCTCCAGTCCTCTGATCATCCTCGTGACCCTCCTCTGCACTTGTTCCAACAGTTCCATGTCCTTTTTATGTTGAGGACACCAGAACTGCACACAATACTCCAAGTGAGGTCTCACGAGAGCAGAGTAGAGGGGCAGGATCACCTCCTTCGACCTGCTGGTCACGCTCCTCTTGATGCAGCCCAGGATACAGTTGGCTTTCTGGGCTGCGAGCGCACACTGAAGCCGGCTCATGTTCATTTTCTCATTGACCAACACCCCCAAGTCCTTCTCTGCAGGGCTGCTCTCAATCTCTTCTCTGCCCAACCTGTAGCTGTGCCTGGGATTGCTCCGAAGCAGGTGTAGGACCTTGCACTTGGCATAGTTAAACTTCATCAGGTTGGCATCAGCCCACCTCACAAGCGTGTCGAGGTCCCTCCGGATGGCATCCCTTCCTCCGGCGTGTCAACCGAACCACACAGCTTGGTGTCATCGGCAAACTTGCTGAGGGCGCACTCAATCCCACTGTCCATGTCACCGACAAAGATGTTGAACAAGACCGGTCCCAGCACTGATCCCTGAGGGGCACCACTCGTTACCGGTCTCCAGCTGGACATCGAGCCATTGACCACAACTCTTTGCGTGCGGCCATCCAGCCAGTTCTTTATCCACTGAGTGGTCCACCCATCAAATTGATGTCTCTGCAATTTAGAGACAAGGATGTCATGTGGGACAGTGTCAAACGCTTTGCACAAGTCCAGGTAGATGATGTCAACTGCTCTGCCCCTGTCCATCAGTTCTGCAGCCCTGTTATAGAAGTCCACCAAATTGGTCAGGCAGGATTCCCCCTTAGTGAAGCCATGCTGGCTGTCACAAACCACCTCCTTGTTTTTCATGTGCCTTAGCATGCCTTCCAGGAGAATTTGCTCTAAGAGTTTGCCAGGCATAGAGGTGAGACTGACTGGTCTGTAATTCCCTGGGTCAATTGCAATAAGAGCAAGCTGGATTTAACAGTCTTTTAGGCTCCAGCCACCTTAGGCCCTGCTGCATTGTTAAAAGCAACATGTAGACTTGTCTGGTCCTTCTGCTATTGTCAGCGCCATTTCAAGAAGGAGCCAGCAATTTGTCATCCATCTCACAGGCACTGAAATGCTGGCATCACACAACTGGCTGCCAGCCTGACATAACATTGAGCCTAAGCTCCCTTTGAAATCCTCTACTGTCCAGTTGGAAAAGCATCATTCTAGAGAGACCAAACATAAGAGGAATACATGTCCACAGAAATGCCCTGGAGCGTTTACATGGGAGTCAGCAAGCATCACAAAAGCAGCCCTGCTGTTATGACTGCAGCTAAAAAACCAACTGAATCATTTATCTGAAGCATGGTAGAAAGTTTGGAAGCATGTTAATAGCTGAAAGCTTTAAAAGGTCATCTATCCTCAGTTGTTAACTTGTCGTTTGTATCTTCTGCTTTTCCCTTGCTTGTACTACAGGCAACAAAGAATCAATCTGAACTGCAACTCACTCTTGCCTTAGAGGAAAAAGAAGCTTTTAATTCCATGATAGTGATGAAGAAGCAACCCAATTAGTTGCAACGATGATTGGGGTTGGTGGCTTCAAGGTAGATGATACTGGATGTATGCTCATATATGCACGTATTTATCACTCCTGCAAAGTTCAACCTGTCTTTCCAAAAGCAACCTGCTGCTAGAACAATAAAATCCATGGCAGAAAGGGAAATAAATTAATAATAATAATAATAAAATAATCCTAATTTTACTTTTGGGGAAAAAAAAGTGCATTTTTTTTTTCAAATTTCAGCTTCTGTAGCCATGGATGATAATCGGCTCCTTCTTCCAACAAATCATTTGTGCAGATGCAGGACTGATATTTAAATATCCATCACCATTTCTCCTCTCTCTTCCTTTCTTTCTTTTTTTTTTTTTTTTTTTTTTGCCGTTGATGGTGGTGGTGGTTTTTTTTTGTTGTTGCTGTCTTGTGATTATTTGTGCACATGCTTAATGGTAATAAGTCAATGATCAGTCTCACTGAATACAATTACTCTCATTGAGTTCCATTTGACAGTGTTAGTTAGGGTTACACAGTGTAATTCATTTTAAAGTGGAAGTTTACAATCCGATGTTATAAAATAAAACAGTTTATACCAGGGAAGGATGAGGTGTATTGAGGTGGGAATACAGCCATATGTCCTTGCATGTGTGTGTATACACATATATATTAAAACAGAGATGCAGGTCAGTACAGCAGTAAGAAGGAGGGAGAAAAAGAGATAAGTAGTTTTCAGTCGATTATATCAAAATTAGAGTGAGAATAAACAAATTAATAATGTAAATATTAGAATATTAGATTATTGTAGAAAACTGGCTTAAAGAAGTCAGGTAATTTTATTGTCAGCCACAGTGGTTGGGTTATTGTAGACTGTAGAAAGATTCCTTTCAATTAAAGGCAACTATTTGTTCTGCAGCTGATAAATTATTTGCCAGCTTTGTCTAATACTAAGGTTTTGGCTTCATGCATTCAAAATTATTTGAATTATTAACACACATGTAAAAGAAGCAAAAACTAGAATGCGAAATGTGTTCCATCTCACATAGTACTCTTTTTCCCATGGGCCTGAAATAGGGAAAGTGATTCCCAAAGCTTTTCTTCCCCCTACCACTGCTTTTATTTGATTTAATGAGGTAGCCCCCCTGCAACCTCGTATTTATGAATTCATAATGTAAGCCAGCAATTTCTTATGCAAAGTCAAGTAATTTGTTTGTAGATTCGTTCTTCTCCCCCCCCCCCCCCGCCCCAGATATAGTTATCTGTCACATTTTATAATAGCACCATCTTTCTTCCATTAAAGAAATTACTTCAGTAATATTCCAACTTTCCTAAGGCATATCACAGGTAAAAACTTCAGTCATCGCTCATTATGTAGATTTAAACTTGGCTACTGGATAACTGATACAGAAGTTTGACTTCTGAAGCACCATTCTTTTCCTTTTGAAATTGTTTATTTCTAGCTTTCATTCTGATTTCTGCTAGGATATATTTTATGGTGTATAGCAACTCTCTTCAGATCTGAGACATATGTTCCAAAGCACATATATTTGGCTTCCTCTTACTGCATGATGCCAATATGTGCTGCTCAAAAGCTTGCTAAAATCAGCTAAAGCTGTCACAAAACCTTGCTTCGGGAAGTCCTTTGTTCTGCTTCACCTCTTTCCCCAAAAGTTTAGAGGGACGAGCTAGCTATTCACCAAGAAATAGTTGCTTGCAAACCTTTATTCGAATTTAGTCAGCTAATAAATGCATTTCTTAGTGCCTATAGCCCTTAACTATTCATAGATATTTGCATCAGTTAAGGTTTATCATGTTTAGATTTTCCACATTAATTCATTATTTTTCTGCCTTTTATTTCTGTTGATGCCTTGATGGTCAAAGAGTAGAAACAAGGTGCTGTGATTCAGGTGACATTCGCAGACTGGCAAAACAAGCAGCTCATGAAAAGCCTGTTGAATACACTACCTACTATTAACCTCAGTGGGCCTATGTGTTGTTCCAAAAATCTTTATATGTGCCAAAATCAGAAGTGGTCCATTAACAGGACTCATTTGCATATATTCATTTGTCCAGCTGCACTTAGAAATATATCTCTGAAGACTACAGATAGGCAAAGAATCCTTTAATTCTGAAAATTCCACAGGAACACAGCAATTGCCATACTTGATCATTCTGGATCATACTTGAGGTACTCTATATCTCCTAGTGGTCAGCAGCAAATGTTTCAGAGGAATGTAGTAGCATATGCTTCAGTTTTCAGCCTTCCTAGGTAGACTGTATTCAGATTTGTTCTTTCTACCTTGGCAAAAGATGCAATGGAAAATTGTCCTTTAGAAATGGACTAAACATTCCAACACCAAGGCCTAAAGGAAATGTTAGGACTTCTTGTTTTAGAGAAAAACAAAATGCTATGCATACCAAAAGAAAAAATCAATTTCAATGTTTAAAACAAACAAATAAACAAAAAAACCCAACAAACCAACCAAACAAAAAACACAAGAGGAGATGCTCAGCCAAACAGAAAGGCAGCGTAACTGGAATGAAACAAAGACTACAATTTTGCACGTGTTAAGCTCTATCATCTCATGCAGAAAGTCAGCAGAAGCCCTAGGCTCTGTAGGGTAGGCTAGTCCCTACCCTGGGAGCATTCCTGGGCAGTTCACAGGCTCTGTGCCCGTCTTCAGAGCAGAGGTATATTTCACCCACAATACGCAATCACCTCACAGAAATAATAGTCCATTGTATCATCAAATCTAAGATCTTAGTAGGATTTTTTTTTCTTAACAGATATATGTGTGAAAAAGAAAAATGAGGTTATCCCGAATTCCACTTTAATGTAGTAAAAGAATTAGGAGTAGGCTGAAGCAGACCTGTTATATGATGTGCATCAAAATTTCTCCACTGACGCCACCCATCCACTCCCAAGCTTCCTTACAGTCCACCTAAACACAGATCTCTCACAGCACAATGAATCCCAAACCCTACACCCTCAATCAGCTCTCATTCCTTCTGGAACTTCAGTCAGGAACATTTCCAGATTACAAGAGGTGGGCAGATACAGAACTTCTTATCTTAATAAGGGAATAATTGTGTTCTGGGGTGGGGGGAGACACCTACAGCTTTCCATAGGAAGCAAGAAACTACTGTCGCAAACTGGTGCTGTATGGATGGAAATAAGAAAATCCTTCACAGCCCCAGAACTGATAAGTGAGAGTTGGACTGCAATGAGGAACATGATGACAAACTTATCACCAGGTTGGTTACTTATTCATACTGTGAAACGGAGGGATATTTATTGAGATTAAACACAGTGAAGAAAACAATAACAAAAAGAAAACAGAAGACAAGAAAGATCTATTGCTTACCACGTGCCCAACTACAATCATTTTTTGTAGTTTTGTTGAAAGCCTGGAACTAGTGAGTGATAACAGAGCTGAAGAGGAGGCCATAAGCATAGAGGTGCACAAGAAGTTGCTGTGGGGCTGAAAAGGCTTAGGAGGCTTGGAAAATAGAAATAATTCTCAGAACTCAATTTTTTTACATCATTCAATATCTTTTTTATGACATCTTCTGAAAAAACATCAAAGCCTCCTCTGTACAGGATTCTTAAGGGACGAGATGACACCACAACTTTTGGAAGCAGAACTTTTTATGTGGCCAGCTGTAGAAATCATGTAGGATGCCCTAGGGATTTCTGTCTACCTCACTTCCTAGCGTAAAGGAGTTGCTGTCAACTCCAGAGACAGAGAATTAGTCACTACAATAAAGCAGGAATCCTTCTTTTATTACAGACAAGCCTGTTTATCAGCTCAAGGAGATCGATAATAAGAAACATCATATCAAACTGCTCAATAAATGTAAGAAGTAATGGATTGGTTAAGTGACTAGTTGTTCTACACAAAACAAATGCAAAACAAAACCACTGACATACTACTTCTAGTACAGTACATTAAAGTCATCAGTTACCAATATGTCAGTGCTTGTACAAGGCCCTTACACCTGCCAGGTAGGTTATAACTTCAACTGTATCATCTGTATTTTAAATATTTTCATTAAAAGCAAATAGGCTGGGGGAAGGGAGGAAAAGTCCATATATTAATATTGCATACCATAACATACCAGCTCATAATATCCCACTGCAATGCAGACCCCCAGCAATACTATGTAACAGTCACCCATTTAAATGCTTCAGCAAAAGTGATTCTAATTCATACATTCCTGAAGAAAAATGACTAGGCAGCAGCGATGTGAAAATACTTCACTGCACGAGAATATCAGCAATAAATAAACACACTGAAAGAATTTGGTACACAGACTTCTGTTTGCCAAAATAATTCTGAGACTGTGTTAACATTCTCAGATTCTTCAGCCCTTCCTGGTTTCCAATTTTACCTAAACAGAAATTCAAAGTTTTATCTCTTATAGTTCTTTATAAGCTTCTTTTCTCTTCTTAATAAACCAAATCAGATTTTTATTATAGTAACAAATGTCGTGGTTTAAGCCCAGGCCGTAAATCAGAACCACGAAGTCCACTTCCCCCCCCGCACCTTTCTTCCCTCCACTCCTGGAGGGACAGGGAGGAGAATCAAAAGAATGTAACTCCCACGGGTTGAGATAAGAACAGTTTAATAACTAAGGTATAACACAAACCACTACTGCTACCACTAATAGTAATAATGATAAAGGAAATAACAAGGAAGAGAATACAACCGCTCACCGACTGGTACCTCACCCCCACCCTGCAGTGATCCAGCCCTTCCGGGAACTCTCAGTTCTACACGGTGGGCATGACGTGCTGTGGTATGGAATACCTCTTTGGCTAGTTTGGGTCAGGTGTCCTGTCTCTGCTTCCTCCCAGCTTCTCCTCCTCAGTCGGTAGAGCATGAGACTCACAAAGTCCTTGGTCAGTCTAAACATCGGTGTTATCAGCTCCGTTCCCAGGCCGAAAGTCAAAAACACAGTGCTGCAAAAGCTACTAAGAAGGAGAAAAACTGACTGCTACTGCTGAACCCAGGACAACAAATCAAGCCAACAATTAGAGAAATGAGAGTATATCTTTCTCTGAGAGGAAAAAAGATATTGTCACATCATTTAAATCCCAACATCTAGTACTCTCTGAAGGCATCCTGACAGAGCCAGAAGCAAAGTGATCAATTAAGAGGAGAACATATGTCCTTGATGACAGCACAAGCTTTGAGCAAGCTATACTCAGAGAGTACCCTCCTTTCCTGTAGGTTGGCCAATAGCCACAGCAGGTAGCAATTTTTGCATGTTTTCATAACTCCTTTTCAGTAATTATATCAAAAGAACTCTCTGATAAGCCACTTTATTAGTGAGTCTGTGTTTTGACAGCTACTCCTACAAAGATGATTTCGTACTTAGAGGAGGATAAGGCAAATGTCTTCACCTATTTAGGTTTGACATGGGCAAAACCAATACATGTAGCCCAGACCTCATGGCAGTAGCAGTCTTCGCATGTTAGGTGGACAGGGAGAGAAAGAGGTTGAAGTGATGAGGCTGAAGTGTGAAGAAGGAGAAAAATACAAGAAGAAAGATAGGAGAAGACATGGGCAGTTGAAAATCAAAAGGAAAAGCTTTTTTTTTTTCTCAGTCTAGGTTTTAAACCTTTTTAAAAGCATTTGCTCATGAACAACTTCTGCTAGGAGGCTCTCTGCCCTTCAAAGGCCCAAAATACCTTCAGGCTTTACTCCCAGACAAGCTTTTGAATATAGTGACACATCAGCTCTATTGAAATTTCAGTGTAGTCTCATTTTCTTTAGAACACATGCCAGAGATGAGCTCTTAGTTGTCCCAAAATAGTACCCAAATTACCAAATCCTTAGAAATCTTGCAAAGCTTTTAACTTGTAGGAAGTTTCACAGTTTCCATATAAATATTAGAAAAAGTATCCCCTTAACTTTTGTGAGGGTACCTATGTCTTTCTTTGAGTGACTGAAGTATCTGAGTATCTTGCATGCTGAAACCTTTGTTTCAGTAACCTAGACAGTAGGAGATGAGCAACAACAGGATCCAGCTGTTCTTCATCCAGCCACCCAAGGAAAGAGCAGGAGATGTTTTCTCTATTTTCTGTGTTTCTGGTAATGCCTCCCTCAAGGCCAGTTCCCAATGGCTGCTGCAAAGTTGAAATTTCCCCTCTGCTTTCAGTATCTGGCACAAGATCAACAGCAGTATGAAAGAATGAGCTACTTTAAACAAAAAGGGAATGTAATTTTTCCAAGGATCTGCCCACTCTCCAGCTCTGTTGTTTACTGGCATGAGAACGGGTACAGAGCACTTTTCAGCTGTACATATAGAATCAAGATGTCGAAAAGAATTATTAGAAAGAGTATGAGCTTTTTAATAGGAATCACAGAAGAAGAGAGAGCAGCAAGCATGCGAGAGGAGGGTCCCAGAAGCACATTTACAATCCAAGGCAGAGAACTTACCTAATACCTCAAACACCTTGACACTGCTCCTTTCCTCTCTTCCAGGCACCCCCTCTGTGGGGCTGGGTGTCCATCTTCTCAGCAAGGTTTGGAAATCTCAGTAGCTCATTGGTCAAGTATTTTGTCTATGGCGCACTGGGCATCAACTGCCTGCCAACAGAACTGCTTCATGACACATTGATTTCTTTCTTCCTCCAAGAGATTTGAGGCATCATATGGCTAAAGACTAATGGATGTTCATTGCTCTTTAGCCTTCGCTGATACTGCACTGTGTGGATTAGTCTGCAAGAATCAGTAGGTAGGGTTGTTGACAAGGAAAGAGTAATCATAGAATCATAGAATAGTTAGGGTTGGAAAGGACCTTGAGATCATCTAGTTCCAACCCCCCTGCCGTGGGCAGGGACACCCCAGTATCACAGTATCACAGTATGTTAGAGATTGGAAGGGACCTCAAAAGATCACCTAGTCCAATCCCCCTGCCAGAGCAGGAACACCTAGATAAGGTTACACAGGAATGTGTCCAGGCGGGTTTTGAATGTCTCCAGAGAAGGAGACTCCACAACCCCCCTGGGCAGCCTGTTCCAGTGTTCTGTCACCCTCACTGAGAAGAAGTTTCTTCTCAAGTTTAAGTGGAACCTCTTGTGTTCCAGTTTGTATCCATTACCCCTTGTCCTATCATTGTTTGCCACTGAGAAGAGCCTGGCTCCATCCTCGTGACACTCCCCCTTTATATATTTATATACACTAATAAGGTCACCCCGCAGTCTCCTCTTCTCCAAACTATAGAGACCCAGCTCCCTCAGCCTTTCCTCATAAGGGAGATGCTCCACTCCCTTCATCATCTTAGTTGCCCTGCGACCCCACACTAAACCATGTCATCCAAGGCCTCATCCAGCCTGGCCTTGAACACCGCCAAGGATGGAGCATTCACAACCTCCCTGGGCAACCCATTCCACTGCCTCACCACCCTCTCAGTAAAGAATTTCTTCCTTAGATCCAATCTAAACTTCCCCTGTTGAAGTTTTAACCCGTTACCCCTTGTTCTATCACTACAGTCCCTGATGAAGAGTCCCTCCCCAGCATCCTTGTAGGCCCCCTTCAGATGCTGGAAGGCTGCTCTGAGGTCTCCACGCAGCCTTCTCTTCTCCAGGCTGAGCAGCCCCAACTTTCTCAGCCTATCTTCATACGGGAGGTGCTCCAGTCCCCTGATCATCCTCGTGGCCCTCCTCTTGCACTTGTTCCAACAGTTCCATGTCCTTTTTATGGTGAGGACACCAGAACTGCACACAATACTGCAAGTGAGGTCTCACGAGAGCAGAGTAGAGGGGCAGGATCACCTCCTTCAACCTGCTGGTCACGCTCCTTTTGACGCAGCCCAGGATACTTTAACCACAGGTAATTTTCTAAACATCTGAGAAACCTCAATTTTGTTGAACACTTTTCTCTTTTCCATATATTTGCATGTTTCTTTACACAATTTCATTGTCTGAATTTCTTCCACCACTTCCAAATGAAAACCTCTCCTACCAAAACTCGTATGCTTTCTCAATGATCTCTTTGTAACTATACTGAAGAGCATGGGGAAGCAGAATATAATATATTTATGATCTTTGACGTAACTGAGGACCACATACCATAAGTGTTAAACTTTTTTGTATTTATTTTGAAGAGCTGGTTTTTTTCATCTCACTCCTTAGGCATTTTATATCAAGCTTTCTAATTTATTTTGAAGAGCCTGTGATTAACATCTATGAGAGTTAAGTGAAGGACATCTTATACACTAATTTACGTAATTACATTAAAGGTTTATTTTATGTTCTCCTGTTTTAGTTATTTACCTGTCTGACTTTGACAGCATAGTAGTAGAAATTTAGAGTGCTTTTCAACATTTCAATCGTTTTCATTATTGTGGCATCGCAAACCCTTTACTGACCTCTTTTGATGCAGGCAATAAAACATATTGTAAAAGATGATCCATTGTAAAGACTTAATGTCATAAAATTGCTGATCCAAAACAGAAAAGTTCAAGAACTGGCACAGTAAGTCAGTGAGGAATGATTATCCTGTCCCACACAAAATAAGCTCAAGGAAAAACTTTCTGTATGGCAGCCAGGTTGCACACAGCCTGTGAACAACACTCTGTAATCAAGTGTGGATGATTTTCCGCATCCATCTTTTGGAGGCATAGTGAGATCCCAAGGAATCCAAAGCATGGAAGAACTGTATGCCTTCATCATAAGGTGAATGCAATGCAAGATGTTCCTCTTTAACTAAAAACACATAGATAGTGTGGGTAACGCAAATGAAAGTGCTCAGCACAGATTCAACAGGCATATAGACATGTAGGTGCAGACATACACACACATATAGAACTGCTCTGACACCGTATTTTTCCCAAATCAGTCTCCAAGACAGGTTCCAAACCTGAGATGTTCAAGTGCTCACAGGGAATACACTTCATGCCCCTTTCTTCTAAAGGATACTGTGGGACCGAATATGCAGTAACCATAGTAATTTAAACAGAATAGGCAAGATCCAGGGCATCCATATGAACCATGGAGTAAATATAATGTTCCGTTATTCATCCCAAAAGTCTAGTCCAGAACTCCATTGTACTACCTAACAGAAATTGTCATCTAATTATTCATCTAAATTTAGTCAGACATGATTAGTTCTCATGACAACTACTTGTAGCATTAGTTTTAGTAGGTCTTTCCCTTCCTGGCATTTGATTTTCTTGTGCATTTACCAACAGCAGTCATATCCCTCCTCAGTTATTTTCCTGATCTAGTCAAGCCAAGTTCTTCTGACCTAAGGCTTTGGGTTCATTATACTCCAATTCACCAGAATTCACAGCAAGTTTTAACAGGAAAACAGCCAGACCTCCTCTCTTTTTAGAGGGAGCATGCATTCATGTAGCCACATAATGAATTAGATTGGAGAATGATCCAGATGAAGGCTAAACCTCAGATCTATGCTTTCCAACAGTACAAACTTATTTTAGTCATTCTAAAAGCCTTCTCAGAAACTCATGCTGTAAAAATGAGTATTTCTTGGAAGAAGGCGAGCAAAGATGAACGTAGGATTTTACCCTCCTCGAACTCAGGCATAAACACAATGCTGGAATTTACTCATCAAAGAATACATTTGCTATTTCCTAAATTGAGACTTCGCAGGTTTTCAAAAATCAGGTTTTATACTATAATGAAACCAAGACTGTGAAAATTTTCTTTAAAAAGGAAAAACAACAAACAAAACTGTAGCCAGCATTATACACACAACACAAAATATTAAAAAAAAAAGAAAAAAGCCATCTGATGACTTGTTCATTTTCTTGTGAATTCATACGACAAAGCAAAGGGACAGAATGCCTACAAACTAGGTAGGCACTTTTATCACCAGGCTGTTTGCTTACTTGCATAAGTCTCTGAATCACACCAGAAACTAAATCCTAAAACTAAATTGTATTTCCAAACAAATTTCCTCAGAACAAGCAGATTTGTGCAGTTTGAAAAAACTTAAGTGTGTATTGGCAATGTTAACTGAAATATTCTCACTCATTTTTATCATGTTCTACACTGGAACCAGTATTTCCTGATTCACAATTCAATGATTCAACTATTAGTCCTTTCTGATCGAAGGTGTTTTCTGTCTTGAAAATGTCTAGGCTTCTCCTATCATCTTCTAAGTAAATAATTGTGCAATTGCTGTGCAGCTAATGCTCCAATTCATCCTTCGTCCAGGTCATTTGTACGCATATCTCATAACAGACTGGTAGTTCCTTAATGCTTAACTCTGGGGCAATTCACTATTAACCTTTTCTTCTTCTGAAAAAATGGTTATTTATTTTTACTTCATAGTCTAACTTCTAACCATTTTTAATCTATGGCAGAATGTAACCTCTGACCACCAGAGCTTCTTAATAGTCTCTTGTGAAGACCTTCGCTCTGAGTCTTTTGTTTGCAATTTTAAGCATATTATGTGCATCTGTTCTCCTTCATCCACTACTTCTTTCAACATTTTCAATGAGTTCCAGCAGGTTAAAAAAGTTTTAATTTACTGTACAAAAATAGCTGGTATCTTATGCCATAGTCACCTCAGAGATCAAACATTTCAATGGTTTCTCAATTTATTTCATAGTAGTGCATTATTATTCACTAGGAGGCAATTTTTAGCAACAAGCTTATCTTAATTCTATGAGGCACCTGCTTTGCAATCTAATGCAGATGCACAGAAGTTCTTTTAGAAAGTGACATGTCCATAACTACGCAATGGGTGTTGCAGATATTAACTTCAGTAACGTTTTCACCTTCCCAATTAAACTGTGGATATTTACAATTTAAATAAATAAATCAATAAATAAACACACCAAAACCTACAGAGACAGTAGCATCAGGTAAACTTCTACAAATATTTAAAGCTTTCTTTGGTTTTCACTAAAGTTGATTCCTCTGTCCTAGATGTTTCTCTTATTGACACTGCAGGTGCCTTGCAAAGTCCTAGACTTGCAGACTGCAGCTGACCACGAGAAGGGCCAGGCAAACATTTGTCACGGTTGTTAGACATGCTCAGGCCCCACAAAAGAAACTCTTACACATCCTGGTCATGCAAACATGCTTTTGCCCATGCAGCAGGGAGGAAGAATGGCATGAGGGGGCAAGCTGGAAAAAAAACTTACCCCATCATCTGCTCCTTGTCCTTGTCTGAGAAGCACAGATGAAGGCAGTTGGCAAAAAGCAGCCAAATGGCATATTTCATTGTTCCGGTTTCCACAGTGGCCACGATGTCCATAACCACATCTTTTAACAAGTTTTTTAATTAATGGAGGTGTCATTTTGGCTAATACGAGCTCGACTGAGTACACTTTGATTACCAAGAGCATCTCATAATGGTAGAAAAGTGGCACTGCAAGACAAGCTGTCACATCTTTGTTATATTTCACTCATGTTGTATTTTGTTTTCTTTACCTGGACAGTAAGTAAAAGAAGGTGTTCTTCCTTTGTAAAGGCAGAGTTAGAAAAGGATTATTGTTTAAGTGGCTTCTCAGGGAAAGGGAAGGAGGCAAGAAGAAATAGGGAAAATTGCTGCAGTTCATAAAGAAGTGAAAAAGGAGAATAGCTGTGTGAAGGAGTGTATGCCATCTAGGATTCTGTACTAAGCAGTTTCTACAGCTTTACATGATTATAGTGAGACCTTGTAGAGTAGAAAAGGTACTTGAAGGAGAAAATGGTGGATATGGAAATATCTGAGATAAAGATGTTAATCTGTCTGAAATAAAGATTTTCATAAAAGCACTCTTCAAATATAAGCCAGTACCAAATTGTTCCCTATTCTGCCTAACTCAAAGAGCATATTTGTCTTCTGACAGTAATCCTTGCACTGCAGCTAGGCTGTGAGGATAGAAAGGATCTCATCCCTTGGGACACTTTGTTCCACAAGATGATATTAGTCATGAGTGTTATTGGTAGTAGCTTAGTAACTGGCCTGTGCTTCCTACAAAACCAGTGGATTAGTGCTGCCTTGTTCAATTACTTTGTATGAGTTTAATTATGCCGCTTAGCTTCACCACTTCATATTTAAAATGGCTGTGAATGAGGTGAAGAGAGACATTTTCCCTTTTCATTCCAGCACGTCCTCTCCTGACCTCCTCTGTAACAGACTTGACTTGTAATGATTCACTCACTTTCTTAATGTCTTCATAGCCTTAAAGTACTTTGTATTTTCTTACTTGCTTTGCTAATTTGTTCTTCAGATTTTGTCATCATCTCCTAATCTCAATTCTATACACATCTTGAGCAGATGCTCTGTTCTGCTGGAACCAAACATGATAGTTTTTGTTTCAATAATTACTTTTACCCTTTTCCTTAAACTCCCTGAATCAAGCTTATTTTTAATCTCACTCATGTGGGGGAAATGGAAATAAAGTCCAAAAGTTCTTGTCAGATTTCTTTATGACAATTTAATCCATAGATTCCAATGCCTCTCAAAGAATGTTAAACCTTCCCTCCTCCAGCTTCCATCAGCTGATAACTATAGGACTGAACAGTACTTTAACCTGCAGAGCTAAAATATGGGATGCCCTTTTTTTGTGGTAGAATTGCATTACACTTGGCAGCTTTGCTGTCCTCATCTGACATACAGAGCTGCATACTAGTGTTATGAGGGATATTTCTTGTTTGGTTTATTGAGCTGTTTTATCTCCTGAGATAAGGATATAGAAATAATATATAGTCACTTCAGCAGAATCTGAAGACCCCAGATAAGATTCAAATTTGCAGTGTGGTAGACACTGTAAATAAATTGTTATGACACACTCCTTGATGCAGGAAAGTTTTAGCAGAACATGGATGAGGTAGACAGAAGGACAGGGGAGGACTGTCTTTAAAATGAAGCAGAAAATGGTTTTTATGTAAGTACTTTCCTCATGTTCATCACAAAAACAAGTTTGCACTATGCTGTAGGTTTATGCAACCCAACCCCTTTCGTGCTTGCTACGGTAGCACAGAATAAAACAACTCACAGTATCACAGTATGTTAGAGATTGGAAGGGACCTCAAAAGATCACCTAGTCCAATCCCCCTGCCAGAGCAGGAACACCTGGATAAGGTTACACAGGAATGTGTCCAGGCAGGTTTTGAATGTCTCCAGAAAAGGAGACTCCACAACCTCCCTGGGCAGCCTGTTCCAGTGTTCTGTCACCCTCACTGAGAAGAAGTTTCTTCTCAAGTTGAAGTGGAACCTCTTGTGTTCCAGTTTGTACCCATTACCCCTTGTCCTATCATTGTTTGCCACTGAGAAGAGCCTGGCTCCATCCTCGTGACACTCCCCCTTTATATATTTATATACACTAATAAGGTCACCCCTCAGTCTCCTCTTCTCCAAACTATAGAGACCCAGCTCCCTCAGCCTTTCCTCATAAGGGAGATGCTCCACTCCCTTAATCATCTTAGTTGCCCTGCGCTGGACTCTCTCCAGCAGGTCCCTGTCCTTCTTGAACTGAGGGGCCCAGAACTGGACACAATATTCCAGATGCGGTCTCACCAGGGCAGAGTAGAGGGGAAGGAGGACCTCTCTCGACCTACTGACCACCCCCCTTCTAATACACCCCAGGATGCCATTGGCCTTCCTGGCCACAAGGGCACAGTGTTGGCTCATGGTCATCCTGCCGTCCACCAGGACCCCCAGGTCCGTCTCCCCTACACTACTCTCTAACAGGTCGTTCCCCAACCTATATTGGAACCTGGCGTTGTTCCTGCCCAGATGCAGGACTCTACACTTTCCCTTGTTATATTTCATCAAGTTTCTCCCTGCCCAACTCTCCAGCCTGTCCAGGTCTCACTGGATGGCAGCACAGCCTTCCGGCGTGTCAGCCACTCCTCCCAGCTTAGTGTCATCAGCAAACTTGCTGACAGTACACTCAATTCCCTCATCTAAATCATTGATGAATATATTAAATAATACTGGTCCCAGTACTGACCCTTGAGGCACTCCACTAGATACAGGCCTCCAACTCAGAGAGAATTACAGAAATGAATGCTGAGGTCTGGCAAAAATTCCAGAAACTTTCACCACCAAAGCCTGAAGGTCTCTCCAGCATTCACTCCAGGCAAATACCCAAGAGCTGGGTGAAAGATGAATGGCCTGTGAATAAGAGAACAGGAAAAAATCAATGCAGCATGGACCTATGCTGTTCTGTGCCAGCTGCAAGGAGCCAGCCTACATCAAGTAAAACTGGCAATTTGTTTCATAAAGAGTGTTGGTGGCTGGCCCCAGCAGTAAATAAGGCTTTAATTAGACACCTGCTCTTCCTCATTGAGGTACTTACAGGTGGTGTGTGAGCTGGGGAAACAGGCTTTCAAAAGGATACCCATGTGGAAAAGATCACATTGACCACAGCTCCCTTCAGCTAAACTGAAGGGAAAGTCAGTAGAAACAGGACACCTGGAAGACATATTTGCAGATAGTGTTGCCTGTATGTTTATAAACACACATAAAAGTATATATGTATATACTATGAACACTTACTAATCCAAAGGAAATGGACAGTCAGAGGATATTCTGAGATCATGAGCAACCTGGTCTAGTGGAAGGTGTCCCTGTCCATGACAGGGGGCTAGAACCAGATGAACCTGAAGGTCCCTTCCCACCCAAACCATTCTATGATTTAATGATGGTTTAAAAATATGGCAGCCAGTAAATCACAGAGCAGTATGAAAACATGTTGGGGAAGATGGTATAAAAAACTGTGGCTTGAACATATATGTGGGCAGGAGATTCCTGTTTTGATGTACATCCAGGTACACCGGAAGGGGCAGCTTGTCCTGCCACCCAATTAGAGGGAAGTGTGCAAACATGTAGGGTATGATGTTTTACAAAATAGCAAGGCAAATGGAAAGAGGGGTGGCAAACGGGACACGTGGGAAGGGTGGGACTTCCAGGGGAAGTGGGATGCTGCAGTGAGGAGGGCCAGACTTCAGCTGGAAGTTGGGTGTAGAGCATCTGTCACTTCCTGTCTCTTGTGACACTTGTCCTTTTGTGACTTGACAAGCTTATAATGAAGATTTGCTTTAATAACAGTAGCTAGAATAGGATTAATTCATTAGCACCCTAAAAGAAACAAGGAAAAAAAGTAACATCTGTGAAGGAAAATTCCTACAAGAAACAACAGATGTGATTCAAAAAGGCTTCTCTGAAAAGCATTTTAAGTTTTAATTATTTAGCATATCTCACTGGGTGAAAGCAAAGCTCCCACAGATTTCTGAACCATAAATAGCAGATTCAGATTACATTTGAAGAGATTTAATGCTGAAGAGTGGACGAATTTCTACAGAATAAGCTGTACAAAATGTCATTTGTGGAGGCATATCCAAAAGAGATCTGATTTAAATACTGTACAGAAAGCAGTTTTGTACAAAGAATAAATTTCATTTCATTCTCAGAGATGCAATGATGAAATTTCCAATTCTGACTACATTGAAAAACAAACGGGACAAAGTGCTGACAATTACAGGGAAAAAAACCCACCACCTCCTGAAAGAGGTATGGACTGCATGACTGAAAAGGTGGTTTTATCTTGTTTTCATCTCTAATTTCATACTCATTTATTAACAAATTTACTCTGTGCTTCATATGATATCATGCATTATTCAAGCAACTTCTTAAAATTTAACAAAGTCACAAGGAACAATAGGCAAATGCCATAATACACGGAATTTTAAACCAAAGCTATGCTTTAAAGAAAATATCTACTAAGCATACCAACGTAAACAAGCGGGTTTCCACACAGCATGAAGCCTGGTTTTGTTTGCTTTGTTTACCAAGGTTTTTCCATGCCAGGAGCCCTGTGTAAAAAGCCATGCAGCAGCTGAGTAACACACTGCAAGTAAATGAATCATTACAAAAAAGAAAATATAATTCTCACTCAGTAGGCTCATGATTCTTATTCATTAATATATTCTTTCCCCTTGATTAAGTAGTAAAGAGGAAGAGGGCTCAGGGTTTTAAGAGAGGTACAGAGGGTTTTGAAGTGCAGCAATTCTAAGAAAAAGGCTGTAAGGAGTTAAAGAGGAATGAGTGATCTCTGTGTGCAGCCCCACACTTTAGCCAATTCAGGTTACATGCTTTCTCTGCAGGTGAAATTCTATACTCTGAAATGATATAAAGCATGGCAATGTCAGGCTGGTACAGGATGTGAAGCACTGAATGCAGATAAATTGCAACAGCTTCCAGCCTCCTTTCTTGGAAATCTGCTGTGTAATTAAGAGTTTTCCACTTGAGTGAAAACTCCTATCGTTCCATTTCTTTACTGACCTTTACTTTGCCCTAAATAATCTTGTTTACGCTGTTTGACTTCAAACCTGGTTACAATTTTTCCTCTATAGTTGCTTAAAGTTTTGCTATTGAAATGGTTTTGTTAGAAAACAAAACAAAACAAAACAAACAAACCACCAAACACCTACAACCGCCACAAAATCTGAGCATTACTCAATCATGAGATGCTTTTTGTTCAGAGAACTTGATCACAGCCAGTAATAGCGATAAGTGAGAGACAGCAGACTTCATGATAAATTCATAACAGATAGACTAAGATTACACAGGGCTCCAGAGATTTGCAGACCCAACTAAAATTAAATTGTACTTGAGCTGTTGGCTCCCTCGGGAGCCTTTCACAGCTATCACAATTTGGTATCACAGTTATTGTGACTATGCCTATCACAACAAAAGAATCTCACAAGCTCCTATGAGTCATTAGAAAGAAGTATCCCTAAAGTGTGAATGTTTAACCAGAAAGGCCTTTTCTCTGCCTTACAAGCCTAAGAATTTAGTATTACAGAATTTATTAAATCTAAATGTAGATGCTGCAATTTTAGAGCCAACTTTACGTTACAGCTAAAGAAAGAGGCTAAAGCAAGCTGTCAATATGGCTAGTGAAATTACATAAGGCTGTAGGAGAGGGAGCATAATAAACAGACACACATAAATTTGGAGGGTTTTTCTCACATAAACTTCTTTACCAGGTTGCCTTATGCTGACTGGATGCATAGATTATACATGGATTAGGCAGCAGACAGATCATCTATCTAAATGCCATCATGAAACAGCTGCCCTCTTCTTTTCTATCCTATTAATGCTAATCTTTCAAATCTCAAGCAGGCACTGGTGTTATTCCTAGAAAGCCAATAATAAGAGCAATGGACCCAACAGAACACTATGCAAAATGACATGTCACATTAGAGAAGCACTTTGTTTTCATGTGAGGATTCAAAGTGTTGGAGGCAACACATTTAGAACAAAACTCCTGAACTGAAACCTGGAGAGCTTCACAAATCACATTTTCTTTGGAAGCCAACACAGCATTTTTTACCTAATTGTCAAGCTGCTGATTTTAATGTAGAGTGGACCCTGTCAATAGGCTGGGATTAATGTTGTGGAGATTTCTAAGTACCTAACAGGAAATAGCATTCCCTCTGATAAAATCATCTTTATTCCTTGTACCTGCACTTTTTGATTGTAATGAGAAATCCTTGGCCTAGGATAGTTTCTAAGCACTTGGGAAGATATTAGGCATTTACCTATGGCTTATTCATTATTATAATTACAGTCATTGTCTGGAGCTGAAACATCATGTGCAGCAGGTTAGTTGTTTGGGGTTTTTGGTGGGTGAGGTTCTTTCCCCCTCTCTTCTCTACAGCCAAATTTGCTGAACAGCTTGGACTTTGTTTGAAACCATCTAATCCCATTTGGTATTGCTGCCCAGCTGCGAACCATTGCATCCCTGGAGTATTGTCAGCATGCATTTTATGTTTGTGCCTTACAATGTCTTTTTTGCTGATTTCTGTACACTGGAGACCGTAGAGATACCTGTGCAGTTCTTTGTGTGGCTCTCAAAACATAAAGAAGGGAAGGTGCTATGAATAGGAGGTTAAGTGACATGGTATTGTGTGATGTTAAAATCTTTGATATTAAAGACACATCAGCATTTCTAACTGTAGCCACAAAAAGTTCCATCTGTTTTGGTAGAAAAACATTTATAAGAATATTGACTAAATATTAGGAGATAATTTTGTTTTCCTTTTACAATAAGAATGAAATTCAAACTACCTGAAATTCAAATTAGTGTAGGTTTATGTGAAGTTTTCATATTAGTTCATCAGATCCCTGGTGTGAGCTCTAAATTTTCTTTTTTGTTGGCAAAACTGAATAACACCGTGTAGGTTTTGCAGGCACACACATAACCTGGACAGCTCCCTGGCCATGTTGTGAGCAATGGCTGGGAAAACACACTTCCACCTTTTTAAGACAGGTTCAGCAGCCATTTTGTCAAATGCACAAATAGTTCCTATAAGCTGGCAATGTGAAATGAGAATGCGGGTTTTTATACTGCTACAGGTCCACCTGGTTACAGCTGTAACCAGAGCTTAAGGTTTTCCATAATTTATATCCTGGTATAATTTTAACATGTTCACATCTGTAAAAGGCTGCTGACCTTGGTTAAGCAGTTAGTAGTCTATTTAAAATTCATATAAAATACCCTTGCATTATAAAAAATGACCAGATGAATTTTTCCTTCCACTATTTGACATCAGTTTTTTAACACTTCTGCATGTAGGCCATTCGAACACCAGGCATGCTTTGGCTTAGCAGCATTGCACAAGCATATGCTTGAAAGATGACGTCCCTCTCTGCTGGAGAGTCAGTAGGGTGTACAATACCACTCTCCTTTTTCTGCAGCAAAGACAAATGCATGGAACATGACTTTTCTAAAAGCCAATCAAGTCTTTTCCCCATTTACCTGGAAGAAGCAGACCTTGATGAGTACTCTGTAACAGGGACACAACTTGATTCTTATTCCTCAGGGCTTGGGTGCCAAGCCAAGGTAGCAGGACTTTTCATGGCCAGCCCTGTCTCCCCATGCCAGGGAGATCAGAATCAGAACCAGAATTACCAGGTTGGAAGGGACCTTCAAGATCGAGTCCAACCCATGCCCTACACCTCGACTAAACCATGTCACCAAGTGCCACATCCAATCTCTTTTTAAACACATCCAGGGATGGTGACTCCACCACCACCCTGGGCAGACTGTTCCAATATTGTATTATTCTTTCTGTGAAAAATTTCTTCCTAATATCGAACCTGTACCTTCCTTGGCGCAGTTTGAGACTGTGTCCTCTCGTTCTGTCAGTTCCTGCTTGGTGAAAAAGACCAACCCCCACCTGTCTACACCCTCCTTTCAGGAGGTTGTAGAGAGTGATAAGGTCACCTCTGAGTCTCCTTTTCTCCAGGCTAAACAACTCCAACTCTCTCAATCGCTCCTCGTAGGGCTTGTGGTCCAAGCCCCTCACCAGCCTCGTTGCCCTCCTTTGGACGTGCTCAATCATTTCTACGTCCTTCTTAAACTGAGGAGCCCAGAACTGGACACAGTACTCAAGGTGCAGCCTCACCAGTGCTGAGTACAGGGGAAAAATAACCTCCCTGTTTCTGCTGGCCACACCATTCCTAATGCAGGCTAGGATGCCATTGGCCTTCTTGGCCACCAGGGCACACTGCCGGCTCATACTCAGCTGGCCATCCACCAATACCCCCAGATCCCTTTCTACCTGGACACTATCCAGCCACACTGTCCCCAACTTGTAACATTGCAAGGGGTTTTTATGGCCAAAATGCAGGACTCGGCACTTAAACTTATTAAATTTCATCTTATTGGATTCTGCCCATCTATCCAACCTATCCAGGTCTCTCTGCAGAGCCCTCCTTCCTTCCAGAAGATCTACACAAACTCCCAGCTTAGTGTCATCTGCAAACTTACTGATGAAAGACTCAATACCCTCATCCATGTCATCAATAAAAATATTGAACAACACCGGTGCCAGCACAGACCCCTGAGGGACACCACTGGTGACTGGTTGCCAGCTGGATGCAACACCGTTCACCATCACCCTCTGGGCCCAGCCATCCAGCCAGTTACTGACCCAGCAAAGAGTGCTCCTGTCCAAGCCATGAGCTGCTAGCTTTTCCAGGAATATGTTACGGGGGACAGTATCAAAAGCCTTGCTGAAATCCAAATAGACAACATCCACAGCCCTTCCCACATCCACCAGATGGGTCACCTGATCATAAAAGGAAATCAGGTTGGTCAAGCATGACCTGCCCTTCATAAACCCATGCTGGCTGGGTCTAATACCCTGGCCATTTCTTAAGTCCTGCTTAATAGCACTCAGTATGAACTTTTCCATTAACTTTCCCGGCACTGAGGTCAGACTAACTGGCCTGTAATTACCAGGATCGTCCCTCCTACCCTTTTTATAAATGGGCATCACATTGGCCAGCTTCCAATCATCTGGAACCTCGCCAGTGAGCCAGGACTGTTGGTAAATGATGGAGAGCGGCTTTGCAAGCTCATCCGCCATCTCCCTCATCACCCTGGAATGGATCCCATCTGGTCCCATTGATTTGTAAATGTTCAGGTGCCTCAACAATTCTCTAACTTCCTCTTCTTGAATAACAAGAGGACCATTCTGCTCCCTAACACCACCTACCAACCCCAAAGTACAGTTATCTTGAGGGCAAGGTGTCTTCCTACTGAAAACTGAGGCAAAAAGACATGTCAAGGGACGGGAGCCACAGATATGGTATAATAGGGAAGGAGTCCAGCACTATGAGTCGCTTTAGAGCTCTCCCTTTTCTTTCTGCTGGAAAAACACCTCTCACCTGGGTGCATGTTTGACCAGGACGCACTGTGTGCACTGAGAACAGCGTGTAGTGAATAGAGATCACCTGTGCGCAAAGCAGGCTTGATCTTGCAAGCTTGTGATGCCTAGTAGCAGTGACATGTTGTAGGTAAAAGTGTCATGGTGTAGGATATCTTTTACCTGCTGTCTGAGTAATTTTGGAAGATCACGGTGTGGTGAGCAACTTCAGCGGATAAATATGACCCCAAGTAATGTAGCACTGATGTTTGTTTCCTGTGGACCAGGAACCTACCCCAATGTACGGTTAATAACATTCCTGCTTTAGACAGGTGCTGAGCTGATCCCACTGAAGGGGCTTGAATCATTTTCATAGGAATTTATCTTTTCACTCTTCATGACAGGAACTGGGAAAAGTCGGTCAAGAAAATTACTTTGAATATTCTGGTGTCTGCTAAAACACTTACTCATTGTACTGGCAGTTTCTTCTGTCCTGTAGAAGGAATGGGTGACATTGCTCAGAATCATACAGTGCTCCGTGTTCTATGGCTGAACTGCTGGCTGAGTCCCCAAGACACAGAGATTGTTGGCTCAGCGCATACCAGGTTCTGTTTGACTCCTCTTTGTGAACACAAAGGCTGGGGAGGTATCCAAGGAAAGAAAATGTACAGCAAAACACGGCTGACATGAACGGCATAATAAACAAAAGCAGATGTGCCTCTTTACATAGTCAGTGTGAGGGAAGTGGGAGCAAAATATGTTTCAACAACAACAAAAGAAAACTGGTACCAAACCCAGGGGGCTTTGCAGATGAGGAAAGATCTTGTCAGTGATTGTAAGTGAAGTAGCATTTACAGATGACTAGAAGATACAAATTGTGAGTAAATAAGTGTTGTAGGTACCAAACCCACAAGTCAACCCAGGTAAATGAGACAACCATGATGTCTGAATTCAAGGCTTCCACTGATACTGTGCCAAGTGCCAGTGTTGGTACTTGGTCTGACAAACCCAGAGACCTTCACATATTTATTAGGTGTAGCAAAGTTCATTACTACCCTGCCACATACTGTGTACTCTCAGATGCAGTCCAGTTTTCTGAACACAGACCAAAGGGAAACAAATCAAGAAATTAAATATGATTTAAACTTAAATGACTCTCAAGTGCAGATGATTTGCAATTCTCTTGCAATTCAAGATGCCTTGAAGTTCTAGATATGCCTGGCTTGTAATGTTGCTGTTGCTATAATGTCAAGACCACTGTGAAAGTACTGGCATCTATGTTTACAGGCACACAGTTTTCACTGCATGTCTTAGGGGTAGTAAGTGAAGAGATAACAGATAATTTTGATCCCACCTAAGACAAAGGTTGCACTGAGCTAGGAGTTTTACCTACCAGTTTCACATATCACCCTCACACACTGTGAAACCCAGAACCTTACTCTCTGAAGACAGATGATGGGTGAGAAAACTGAGAGGTAAGGTGACTTTCCAAGGTTTTTTCAGTGTCAGAGCTGAATTTCCTAACTGAAGTTGCATCTCATGTCTAAATATCCTTTAGGTTAAGTCCCTCTGTGCTGCTGGCAGCAAGGTACATCAGCTAAATTAGAGTATTCAAAAGAAAGAGAATAACTTCAACAAGATAAAAGGTTGTCCAATTCCTCTACTTAAATGATGATAAGAATTAATAAAATAATGGTTCTCAGCATGTTCGTATCTCTTAGAATGAAAAAAGGATGACAATATATTTCCCTTTTATATCAAGCTATCCATATCTCAGGAGATTTTCCCTTTCCCAGGGAAGCTGGTGAAGGCTGTGAGGGCTGTCCATGGACCTTAAGTGTTCAGGGATAAATAACAGGCCTTTGTTCTTCATTGGCACATCATGGTCAGATACGTACAACAGGGATGCATAAGCACTACCTCTACTAGAAAAAATAAATGTTCTCCTTTCTGGGTTCCTAAAAAGTTTTCTTTTTGGCTCATATGCAGATTTATGTACCCATATTTTGGTATTAACTATCTTTGAAACTGCAAACTTGTGTCTACTGGTTTTATAGTGGGTCATCAGAGATGCAAAGAACTATCTGTAAGTGAATCATTATAATATTAATAGCAAAACTGTTCATTCATGAGAAGCTTTAGATCATGGTCATTATTTATGACAGAAGTTTGCAGTTAGGTTGTAACTAAAACAAGAGATTTTTTTCAGTGTTACTTATCCAGAATTTAATAGTATCTTTGTATTGTAACACAGAGACAAGTTGGCAAATGAAGAGTTATATCTGAAAAATTCGCATATACATACATTCAGAATTCAGCGTACAGTGCACATAGACAAAATTTCCAATCAGATCCTTTAAGGAGCAAGAAAAATGCTTTTACAAATTATTTTCCAGTGTTATGCCTTATAGTTATTTCATAAAAGACCATTATATTTCTCTGTTTTCTTATTCCTTTACATTCCTTTAATGTCAAATGGCATTTTTCTTTTCTAATGACACTGTAGTCCAAAAGGCCAGGAACAGCAGTAAGCTTATTAAAAATTAAAAAGGGCCTCTGAGGTAAAATAGCAAGAGATGCTTGACTATGCTATCAGTGATTTTGGAGTTGCTTTGGTCTTGTTTTGGGCTTTTCTTAACTTCTTAAACTAATTTCTTTTCAGGGTACCTGCAATAATCAAACAAGAGGACATGCAGAACAGGTTTGTAGGCCAGAGGGGATATACTTCTTAAGAAAAGAGTAGGAAGTGAATGAAGAAAAAAGATTTAAAAATTATGGTATGAATATCCCTCTTCTGGGCAGTTGCTGTTGTTGCGACTGAACAACCAACACAGTTAATCACCAGTGAGAATTTAGTTATTGTATAGTTGCTTAAGTTTAACTCTCAAAGCTGAAATACTCATCACAGTCAAAGAATTAAAATAAAGCTTGGAAATTAGATATGACATCCTACACTTCAGACAATTTAAGGAAAAGTTTACATCTACAGTGTTGAGATTTATGATCATAGAATCATAGAATAGTTAGGGTTGGAAAGGACCTTGAGATCATCTAGTTCCAACTCCCCTGCCGTGGGCAGGGACACCCCACACTAAACCATGTCACCCAAGGCCTCATCCAGCTTGGCCTTGAACACCGCCAAGGATGGAGCATTCACAACATCCTTGGGCAACCCATTCCAGTGTCTCACCACCCTCTCAGTAAAGAATTTCTTCCTTATATCCAATCTAAACTTCCCCTGTTTAAGTTTGAACCCATTACCCCTTTTCCTGTCACTACAGTCCCTGACGAAGAGTCCCTCCCCAGCATCCTTGTAGGCCCCCTTCAGACACTGGAAGGCTGCTATGAGGTCTCCACGCAGCCTTCTCTTCTCCAGGTTGAACAGCCCCAACTTTCTCAGCCTCTCTTCATACGGGAGGTGCTCCAGTCCCCTGATCATCCTCGTGGCCCTCCTCTGCACTTGTTCCAACAGTTCCATGTCCTTTTTATGTTGAGGACACCAGAACTGCACACAATACTGCAAGTGAGGTCTCACGAGAGCAGAGTAGAGGGGCAGGATCACCTCCTTCGACCTGCTGGTCACGCTCCTCTTGATGCAGCCCAGGATACGGTTGGCTTTCTGGGCTGCGAGCGCACACTGAAGCCGGCTCATGTTCATTTTTTCATCAACCAACACCCCCAAGTCCTTCTCTGCAGGGCTGCTCTCAATCTCTTCTCTGCCCAACCTGTAGCTGTGCCTGGGATTGCTCTGACCCAGGTGTAGAACCTTGCACTTGGCATGGTTAAACTTCATCAGGTTGGCATCAGCCCACCTCACAAGCGTGTCGAGGTCCCTCTGGATGGCATCCCTTCCCTCCAGCGTATCAACCGAACCACACAGCTTGGTGTCATCGGCAAACTTGCTGAGGGCGCACTCAATCCCACTGTCCATGTCACTGACAAAGATGTTGAACCAGACCGGTCCCAACACCGATCCCTGAGGGACACCGCTTGTCACCGGTCTCCAGCCGGACATCGAGCCACTGACCACAACTCTTTGCGTGCGGCCATCCAGCCAGTTCTTTATCCACAGAGTGGTCCACCCATCAAATTGATGTCTCTGCAATTTAGAGACAAGGATGTCATGTGGGACAGTGTCGAATGCTTTGCACAAGTCCAGGTAGATGACGTCAACTGCTCTGCCCCTGTCCATCAGTTTCGTAGCCCCATCATAGAAGGCCACCAAATTGGTCAGGCAGGATTTCCCCTTAGTGAAGCCATGCTGGCTGTCACCAAGCACCTCCTTGTTTTTCATGTGCCTTAGCTTGCCTTCCAGGAGAATCTGCTCCAAGAGTTTGCCAGGCACAGAGGTGAGACTGACTGGTCTGTAATTCCCTGGGTCATCCATTTTCCCCTTCTTGAAAATGGGGGTTATATTTCCCTTTTTCCAGTCGTCGGGAACTTCACCTGACTGCCATGATTTTTCAGATATGATGGCCAGTGGCTTAGCAACTTCATTCGCCAGCTCCTTCAGGACCCACGCATGGATTTCGTCAGGTCCCATGGACTTGTGTACATTTAGGTTTTTAAGATGGTCTCGAACCAGATCCTCTCCTACAGTGGGCCTAGGGTCTTCATTCTCACAGTCCCTGCGTTCGCCTTCCAAGACTTGGGTGGTGCGGTCAGAGCCTTTGCCAGTGAAGACCAAGGCATAGAAGTCATTCAGAACCCCAGCCTTCTCCAAATCCTGGATAGCCAGTTCTCCCGATAGCTTCGGGAGGGGGCCTACATTGTCCCTACTCTGTCTTTTACTCGCTACGTACCTATAGAATCCCTTCCTATTATCCTTAACATCCCTAGCCAAGTTCAATTCTAACTGGACCTTAGGTTTCCTAACCTGGTCCCTAGCTTCCCAGACAGCATCCCTGTATTCTTCCCAGGCCGCCTGTCCCCGCTTCCACCTTCTATAAGCCTTTTTTTTCCTTTGAATTTTCCTCAGCAGCTCCTTATCCATCCAAGGAGGTCTCCTGGCCCTCCTGCTGCACTTCCTTCTAGTTGGGATGCAACACTCTTGAGCTTGTAGCAGGTGATCCTTGAATAACAACCAGCAGTATTGGGCCCCCCTGCCCTCTAGGGCTGTGTCCCATGGAACATTGCTAAGCAGGCTCCTGAAGAGGCCAAAGTCTTCTCTCTTGAAGTCCAGGGCAGTGAGCTTGCTGCACGCTCTTCTCACCGTCCCGAGGATCTCGAATTCGTCCATCTTGTGGTCACTGCAACCAAGGCTGCCCTGGAGCGTCACATTTCCAACGAGCCCTTCCCTGTTGATGAGCACGAGGTCAAGCATGGCACCTCTCCTTGTCGGCTCCTCTATTACTTGCAGAAGGAAGTTATCTTCCACGCAATCGAGGAACCTCCTGGATTGCTTGTGCCGGCCCGTATCATCCTCCAACAGATATCAGGGTGGTTGAAGTCTCCCATGAGAACAAGGGCCTGTGAGCGTGAGGCTGTTCCTATCTGCCTATAGAGCACTTCATCCACAGATTCCTCTTGATCAGGCGGTCTGTAACAGATCCCCACAGTAATGTCTCCCATCGCTGCTCTCCCTTTAACCTTGACCCACAAACTCTCTGTTGACTGCTCACCCATCCCCAGACAGAGTTCCATACTTTCCAGCCTATCCCTAACATAAATAGCAACTCCCCCTCCCCGCCTGCCAGGCCTGTCTTTTCTAAAGAGCCTGTAACCTTCCATTCCAACACTCCAGTCATAGGAGCCATCCCACCATGTTTCTGTGATGCCTACTATATGATACAAGTATTTAAGTTTCTATTTTACTCCTGGAAAGAAAGAAACCCCATGCATTCTAATGAGAACACTGAAGTCTGAACAGCAACATATGCTCAGAGTATTTATTCATAATGTTTTTGATACTAAATTAATTCCAAAAATTACTTTAAAATAAGAATCAGCTTTCTAACTGGTAATATACATATGTCTGTGTGTGTGTGTATGTATATATCTATATTATAGTCCACAAACTTATTATTTATGAGCAGAAACATGAAAGATTGCACCCAGTGACAAAAATTCTGTTTAGCTAGGAAAAGAGCAAATTGCTGTTGAATCACTGATGCAAAAGCAACCAGGGAAGCACAAATTCTTTGTTTAACATAATTCTAACTTATCTGTGAACTGAACTGCAGTATTTTTTTACAATATAGTCCAAATAAATGGTTTATGTTAGTGTTCAACAGGTGGCAACTAGCTAAAAACCATACATTGAATTTTACCATACAGCATGAAGGAGACAAAGCATTTGCATCAGTAAAGGTGAAATATACCAAGACTTATTAAAAATTTAGATATAATGGATGCATATGTCCCATTCTTAATGCTTCTAGATAAAAAAGAGATTTATCTGATAATGGCAATATTTACTGTTTCTTTTAGTGAAGGCATAAATCTTTGCACCTGCTCATTAATATGCTCAAACTTTTTTCCTCTTTCTGCTTAAAAAGTAGGTAATGTTCCCCAGAGACTGTAATGTAGTATTTAATTAAGTTATTTACTTTCATTCTGAAATTGCAAACTATCTAAATCACAACCCCCTAGTCAGTACTTAAGCAGTAAAAATTTAATAGTCATTTTCTGCTTACCTTATATACTAGGATTTAATTTCATAATTCCTTGGTGATGATGCTGGTATTTAGAGTATCTCTGACCAGTTTTCCTTAAAGGCATTTGATGTTGTCATGGGGGGAGAAGGAGAAAACAAGGGGAAGTGCACAGTATCATGTATTCACTCCCTTTCTCTGCTCTTTGCTTTATGCAATTGTCATCTCTTTTCAGTGACTTCTCATCTGCTCTTTAGGCTTGATGAATTATTTTACTCTGAAAATAACAAAACCACCATGGTGAATCAGACTTTACTCACATACCAAAAGAGCTTTAATTTTACCTTAGAGTGAAGCAAAAAAAAGAAAACCTGAATAGGTGTGCTTAGTTGAATTTCTTTACAAAATTTGTGCTATTAGTTTAAGGGACAATTGTAGCATTAACTCTTTTAAAATCTTGAATTGTATTTTTAAATGTTGACTGTCATTTCACTTCATTATTTTTACCTTTTTTACGCATGTGTTTGGAGATCTGCAGAGTGAAGAATTTATTTTCAAATGTTTTGCTAATCACTGTGTTAGTCTAAGCCATTACTTGATTCAGAATTCTTAGTGCATTTGAAATATATAAGTACGTTAAAAATAAATCTAGTGCCCCACCTGGAGTACTGTGCCCAGCTCTGGGGACTGCAGCATAAGAAGAACATGGACCTGTTGGACCAAGTCCTCCAAAGGAGACCATGAAGATGATCAGAGCACCTCTCCTACAGAAGTGAGATAGTTGGGGTTGCTCAGACTGGAAAGAGAAGGCTCTGGGGACACTTTAGAGCAGCTCCCACTATCTAAAGGGGAACTGCAAGAAATCTGGACACGGACGTTTTACAAGGGCGTGTAGTGATTGGACAAGGGGGAATGTTTTTAAACTCAAAGATGAGAGATTTAGGTTAGATATTAGGCAAAAAATTCTTTCCTATTAAGGTGCTGAGGCAGTGGCACAGGGTGCCCAGAGAAGCTGTTGCTGCCCCATTCCTGGAAGCATTCAACGCCAGGTTGGATGGGCCTTGGAGCAACCTGGTTTAGTGGAAGGTGTCCCTGGCTGTGGCAGGGGGTTGGAACTAGATGAGCTTCAAGGTCCCTTCCAACCCAAACCATTCCATGATTTTATGATTTTATGGTTTTCCCCACCGAAATTTGGGGAATAATTAAACATAGTGTATCTGAGTATGGGCAAATTTCCTTTTCCCTCCAAAAAGGGAAAAATTGAGGTTACTAAATGGAGTTACATGCATAGAAAACATGCTTGCCCTAGGAAAGGAAAAAAAAGAATGAAAGAAAGGAACATGTCAGAACCTCAACTGATGTAATTTCAGGTCATGTCACTGAAATAGCTGATAGAGACATCAATTTTAGGTGAAAAAAGCCTATTGGATGATCCTATTCTGACCTCCTTCATAATGCAGGCCTGAAATCTCCATTTAGTAACTCCTGTTGAGCTGATAAGTCTCTTGATTTACCCAAGAAGGGGATTTGTCTCTCCATTTTTTGAAAGATCAGTGAAGTTTCTCCCAAGGAGGTACAAGTTCATGCTGTAGTATTTAATTCAGTATTTGATTTACAAAAACATTTACAATTTTGATCTGTGGTGACTGTGAAGCTGTCCATAGCCTGTGCTGGCCTCTCGAGGCATTGGTTCACTGCAAAAGTGAAAAGGGCAGTGTTTCAAAGTAAATGAAAGCCTTTTTGGAATCCCAAGCTGACAGCTACAAATGTCTAGATGACAAGGTCAAGCGGCAGGTGTCTTTGTTATTGAATAAAAAGAAAGGTCATATATGGAATGAGTTTCTGATTTTTAACAGAATTTTAACTGACATCTTGTAGTAAGACATCAGAAACAAAGAATAAAGAAGCCTAGGCATGTACAAAATAGAGAGTTCACCTTATAAATGACAGAAGCACTAGACATGGACACAAAAGCAGAATGAAAAGATACAGCATTTATTTCTTGAAAGATCAGATAGCCGTCCATGAAAAAAGTTGCTTTCTCAGTAGCTGGATTTTTGAAGCTTGAGATCAGTCTCTCTTTTTCAATCTGCATGCTAGAATTCATAATAAGCAAAAGGTGCCATTGGCTTCAGATACATGTGTGGTTGGCATTTAAATAGACATAATACATGCAGTTGGCTTAAAAATGGAAAATCTGTGGTGGTGGAAGTCAAAAGTCATTGGCTTACTTCAGTGAATAAGAGAAAGTCAGAGGAAAAAGAGGTTAGTTTGGAAACATGAAGCTTATTTATATTCTCTTAGTTTTGTTACCTTGGTGAAATTACTCTGAACCAACTGAAGCAATTATAGCTCATTTTAAGAAAAGTAGACTTAGATTTTTGGAATAATAATAATCTGGAAATAATCTACAACAGTTTTGAAGGGCAGAGTGGAAAGAGGAAGTCAGCGTCAAGAATACATGACCTAGATTTTTTTTAGTAGGAGCTGGGCACTTCTGAATAGTCCATTAGAGGCCAAAGCCATCAGCCAGCTGCTGCAGCAGTTGCCAAATGTCCTAACAAAAGTAGATATAATTCTGATTCTTTTGTAAAACTTCCTAGCATCCAACTGAAATAATATAGGTTCCTTTCCCCAAAATCTATGATATTTGCTGTAAATCAACCATAACACACCTAGCCATTTAATCCAACACACTGAAACCAACACACGGGTTATTCAGGCACCAGGTGGGAACCTATCCAGCTACTGCATGCTCCAGCTGGCTGTGTCATAGGGAGATGCTGATGGGGCAGTGCAATGCCCAGACCACTTTGAAAGCAACAGGAACACTGTCAGCCCCAAGAGTACTCTTCAGTGTATTTGAAACTGAATCCACACCTCCCAGCATGTAGAAAAATGCCTTGATGATCAGGTATTGACTGGGGCGATGATGTTGCTTCCCTTAGAGACAGCACTGCAATAGACACTTCTGGCTAAAGCAAGTTTCCCTCAGAAATTAGGAATTCTGCATTGTGTTCACTGAGCGATTGCAGCGATTTCTCTTCTATCAGATGTATTTTATGTTTGAAGTTATTTTCTAATTTCTATGAATAATTCTTGGCTAGGAGCTCTTTCATAATCAACCTATTGCAAGTCCTGATAAAGCACTGGGACAAGTTCTCCCCTTGCTGAGGTCAGTTTTAGTCCATGGTCCATGAGTAATAATGGAACTGTGCTGATTTAGATTAGCTCAGAATTTAGACTGACACATTTTGATAGGCCATGACAAGTCAAATATCTTATTCTGATGCCTCACTGAATAAGCAGAATGAGGCCTTGGATGTAAATTATTGTTTGAATGTTCATTTGCCTGCAATATCATAGAATCATAGAATAGTCAGGGTTGGAAAGGGCCTTAAGATCATCTAGTTCCAATCCCCCTGCCATAGGCAGGGACACCTCACAGTAAACCATGTCACCCAAAGCCCTGTCCAATCTGGCCTTGAACACCGCCAGCCACATCTGTTTAGATATGACAGTAAGTAAGCCTAAAAGAGATGCACAGATACTGATGTGATTTCATTTAAAATACTGGTATATCTCATCAGTAAATTTGCTGCTTTCCTACCTTATCAGACTGTATTAGCAAGGGTTGAGAAAACAAGTAAAATTCCTGCGTACAAGGTTATTTAAAACACAGGACAGACGATGGGACCTTTAACTAATTAGTTTTTTCTTGTTATCCAGTATTTCAATAATGCTGAGCAATAAATCATGTCTGTAATGGAGGGTGCAAAGAGCTCACTAGCCATCATCCTGGGCAAGAATAAGCTTGGAAAAAAAAAGTAAGCAACCTTGAGGTAGCCACAAACTGCCACATACTGCAATATCCTGCCTTGCTTTGCATGCAGTAGGGATGTATTGCTGTGTGCCCATAATTGATTATATTCACACTGCAAAGGACCACTAAGTCAGTGCAATTACATTGCTGCTTTATATGCTGTGCTTATAGCTGTGTTTATAATTGTAATGCTGCTTTCAAGGGAATGATGGAAAAAGCTGGATTGTAGTGGACAGCATCTCCTCTACTTGTGCTTGTGGCAAAGGTGCACTAATGAAAAAGGTTTACCGGCCTCAGTAGATACACCACAGCAAGCCCATGTGCTTTGTGGGCTGGCTTTGGTCAGGTTCTATTCCAAATTCTTATTGGTTTTGATAAAGTCCCATTCTGACATGGTGAAATCAGCTTGGTAGCCCCTGTCCCTAGATGCAAATCTGTCAGCAGGGCTATCACTTGTGCTTTCCACTACCTCCAAGCACAGAACTGTCCCTGGCTGGCACGTCACTTGGGCTGCCAATACCATCAATGGGAAAATCCACTGCAGCTAAGGCATGGTAGAGAGGTGTAACCACCACTTTAATCTCTCCTAAGCACAGCTGAACTTACATAGCCCAGAGGAATGAGGAGTTAGCAATGCAGACACTTCATGTGGTCCTGTAAAGAGGTGAAGAGTAATACAGAATAAAGAATAACAGGGCACGAGCTCTTCTTCATTCCTGTAAAGCCTGACACTAGAACTGTGGGTGCAAATCTCTCCTCCTTCCACTCTTGGTCTCTTCCACTGCAGCTATCTGAGCCCTAGGTTGGGTGCTGGTGACCCACTATTTTGCACCAGGCCTGAAGCCCTGTGGCTTTCTTCCCTTAGCATCACTTACACCAGCAGCCCAGAGGCTTTTATGCAGCTGTCTCTGTACACTGGCCCTGATTTTTTCACAACTAATTGCCTGATGGCCATGACCATACTTACTCATTTTCAATTCTCTATTCTTTTAATTTATTTATTTTAGTGATAGCTCTGGTGTGTCTGGGGCAGATAAACACATGCAAAAGTCTCAAAAGTCTCCTTTTTTCATAACTGCTTCTTGAAAAAAACTGGAACACAAGTGAAAAAAAAAGGCTGTTTTGTGAAAAGCAATCTGTCAGGTTTTTAACTGGACATCTTGATGGCAGAAGGAAGAGGGATGACATTTAATGCTGTCAGACCTCAGGTGTTCGAGAATTTTATTAGGATTTTATTTAATGATTTCAAGAGTGCTTCTTCTTGTAAGCCCATCACAGTTAGGGATCACCTGTGATATTCTAACACAACTTTGCATCAAAGATTTGAGTTGCTAGTTCTCAGCTTTCTTCAGCAGATAGAAGGCAGAAAACTTCCATTTGGTCCCAAATAATCCTTGGGTTTTGTTTTTCATTTAGCATTATCTTTCTTCTTCATTAACACATAGGGGCTATAATTGTGTATCTGAACTTCCATTACCTTCATGTGTTTGCTTCCTTTCTACTGAACTGCTGTACTAGGAGTGGGTAAGCCCAACATAACAAAAGCCAGTCCCCATAACTGATAAAGATTAGAGCAGTTTTCTGGTAAAGTCTTATCAAATGGCCTCATTGCGTCTAGAAGAATTCTTCTCAGATATTTTTCTTCTTCTCATAAGAACAGGCATCCTGTATTGCCTACTAAGTCTAAGGACAAACTAAATCCATCTAAGAAAAAAACCCTCACATTTATTCTTAGTTCACTAGATTTAAGAACATGACACCACATACTGGAAATCTGTCTTTTCTTCTTTAGAAACAGAAAACATCCCAGCACTACTCTGTAACATACTGTAGAGAAAACTATTTTCTCACTTGATAATGAGTCTTATCACTTAAAAGTCAGGTCATGAGTTTCAGATTTAAGTGCCCACCTTCAGACAGCTAAGTAAAAGCTTCTTGGTTTTTAGAGGCAGAGATACCAACAATTCCTCTATTGATTTAATTAAGCATTATGAAATTTAGCAATGCTGAAGAATTCCAGTCTATTGTGTATAATGCTGTCTAGCTCTTGACACTCACACAATAAAAAAAAATATGTCAGCTTTAAAAGCTATAAGAAAAAGACAGAGTAACTGTTTAGGCCAATCCCCCTCATCCACATTTCCAGTGAGCACTTAACATGATCTGAAAGTTAACTACTATTAGGAAGAAGGAGACCTAGGGGAACAATACTGCACTGGCAAGGTGATAAACTGCTGGCAGTATAATCAGACTGTTGCAGTACAAAATTGAGAATGTGGAAATACAAGTTCTAATCTTGACTTGATGGGTGGCTTTGGCAAAATAATTTCAGTCTCTTTTCTGTTTACTAGCTGATAAACAGAGAGCAGTAAGTTACTGTGAGGATGCTGTGATATCTAATTAATTTTAGTCAAGCAAGCATTTTGAAAACTGACCATGCTAAGCACAATTTTCTACTACAACTAGCAGAAGTAAAAAAGAAATCAATCAGGTGTGAGGTGTCTCTGGGGAGACACAGGTAGAGCACCTGTATTCTTTTGCAGGCTTCTGGTACACAAGTCTTTCTACCCCAAGCTTTCAAATACATTCAGGCTCTCAGATATAGCCAGTTTCAACCAGAATTCACCAACTTGGCACCTTTGTGGATCTAAGTATCCACTTCAAAGTGAAATAAAAGTTCCTCTATATGTTCCTCATAGTGTTGTTGCAACACATCAAAAGCTGAGCGATTTTCTAACACATGGAAACTATGTTTGCTCACTCTCCAGCCTTCACATCTGTATTCTGAATATTCAAAAGATTCACCTTTGGATTTTTTGCTAAGTTTTTTAGCCTCTATGGAACAGCACAAGAAGTCTGCTAACCTGTAATATGCAAAAGAATGGGACAGTTAACACTGTAGTTGTAAATTAAATGTTTATATTGAATACCTGGGTTGTAGAACCAGTGCTGAAAAAAATAAGGGGAAGTTCTCACTTATTATTGTCTTAGCATCTCTGTTTGAAGGTTTGCATTTTGGAGACTACCAGGAAGGTAATCAGAAAGGTAATCAGCTTCATTATAGTTAAAGCTGAGATTCTGTAAGATGAACAAGAAATAAACTTAAACTGTGGATTTTCTAACCCCATAGAAAACAGATTTTCAGCATTTTCTGAGATATGATCTTCACATTTTTTTTGCAAGAGTTGTGTATTCATTATCATATCCTCATGACAACCTGGTTTTGCCTAATCTGCCCATTAAACTATGTATCCTGCCCAAGGTCTTTAATCCCCTGGCCAATAAAAGGTTAACGCAAATGTTTTCTTGTGTTTCCAAACCCACATAATGATATTTTCCTATAGTGACTACACTTCAGTGAAATAATTTTAGTTCTAGGGATTATTCGAGTGGTATAAAACTCTTCAAGTCATTTACAGATTTGAAATACAGGAAATGATTTCTGACAGCCTTGTATGTGAGGCACAGGCTAGTATAAATGATCACCATATTCTTGGGGGTGGAGATGCTGAATATAAAAGTGTGTTAATTGGCTAAGTCAGTCCTATGGTTATTGCTACACTGATGGCTTACTTCCAACAGTATTCACTCATCATTAAAAAGTTAGCATATTTTCAGCATGACATTTGGAAAGCCAATGTTGTTGAACCAGACCTCCAGGTAACAGAAAGGGCATTAAAGTCTTACAGAAGATGCAGATTTTAACCTGTGTCAGACAAAAATGGACATATTTTTTTCGAGATAACTTATCTTTTTTAAATGACAAGGAAACAATTTAATTAAGCACTTGCTTAAATTTGGACCATTTAAAGAATGGGGACAATGCAGGGTTAACTGATATCATCTAAAGTAATATCTGAGTTTGACTTCAAGCTGGAGTTTAAATAGGAATGTCAAAATAGAGGATGAGTGCAGTTTCTGTAGGTATTCCAGCTGTATCAAAACCAAGCCTAGAATTCATGTGAAAATGTTTATTTGTATGCCAGCCTTGCTATTTGACATTAAGGTACATATAGAAATTTACAGTTATTTACCTTAGTCCAGGCCTTTTGATAATCATGATATCTGCAATACTTTCTGACTGTGTATTTTTATTGTATTTCCATTTTAAAAAATTCAGAACTGTTGCAATAATTTGTCTGCATTTTAGTAATGTAGAGTCTTCAGACTACAGGGTCTTGAATGCCCTCTCCTCTCTTAGTCTAGTTTTTGGAACAGCCAGGAATGAAACACTACAAAAAGGGGTATTGTCCTGATAAAAATTTATGGAAGACTGTACCACAGCCAGTTGTCTTTGTCAGGAAGCGTATGCACCTGAAACACTCCGTTGTACTAAGTTTCAGAGTGTAAAGATGAAAAGCTCCATCCAGTCTGACCTCTTCTGTCGTGCTTCATTAGAACATGTAAGTGAAAAGAACCTCTGTTTGACTGCATCCAGCATTCATTATTGTGGGTGTCTATATCACAAAATTATCCTAAAAAACTGAACAGCATTGCTGTTACTCTTAAAGAAATGATGTTTTAGGACCTTGCTGCTATAATAATTAGAAACTTTTCACCCATATCCAGCCTGAACTTACTTATGACCAATTCATATCCACATAAGGTTCTTCAAGCCCTAGTACAATCTCTTTTATATCCCCTGTTCTAACATACGTCCTTAAATTAAGTATGTCGGGCAATTTAAGCCTCATCTTCAAAGGAATGTTCTCTATTCTACTTTTGAATGGAGAAAAGTTTTGAACAGTTTTGAAACATAAACTCACCAGTACTGCAATGATGTCTCCCTACTGTTCTTTCTCACTTCATTGTGTGTCTTTCAACTTCCAGGCATTATCGTCTGTTATCCTTCCCCATTTAAACAGGCATTTATTTAACTTGTAATATTTTCTCCATGTACACTGTGATGAAGTCACCTTTCAACAAACCAGCCTCCAGATTTGTTACACATAGCATCTTTTGAAAGTCTTTTTGTCACTGCTTCATGGGTATTTTTTGCATATACTCCAGCTTTTAGACATCCTTCAAAAGCTATAGACTCTCAGAATATACCAGTATCAATCTATCCCATTCTGTAGGTAGAGAAAATTCATCTCCATATATCTACATCCTTCATCTACCCTGTTCATATACTAGAAGATTACATTTAACCTTTTTTTGTTATGATTACAGAACATATTTGGTAGCTGATGCTGAATTACTCACTCACCATGACCCTTAACACTTTCTAGTCACATCATCATTGGAGGAGATATTTTTCCACTCTTTCTCAAATATCTAAATATATGTCCAAAGTACATGCTTTCAGATCTAATTTCATTAAAACATACTTTATTTGAATGAAACAAGTAACCCAAATGTCTGTATGCAATCAGCTTACCATCTTTCAGTATTCTGCAATTAATCAGTGGCTGAGTATATTTATAGTATTCAGATGATCCCTGAAAATGTTTAATACTTTAGACAGGCTGTCAATTCCCAATATTATACCCTTACAACATACCCAAATTGACTATTGACAGCCTTTTTTAAATTTGCTAGGCACCTGAATTTCATCCGTGTAACACACACCTTATTGATATTGTGTAGGAGCATTAAATAAATTCCCTTTGAGTACAAATAGCTTAATCAGAAAGAGCCATTCTTCTGAGAAAACTATATCAGATTTGTTTAAAAAGACTTATTTTCTGTTGACTAATTTTGACTCCTGTCATTTAGCTCTCAGTTGACACTGCACCAGGGGAGTGCTCTCTGGCTGTTGACAATGAAAGCGATTTCTACCACTGCTGCTTCTTATTAGTGGATTGGTCTCAATAAAAACATAGTTAGCTCCAGCCGTTACTCCTTAGAGAATCTAATCTTCAGGCAAGTTTAAACAGGTTGGTAAGACCCCACACTGAAATAAGAACTGAGGCATGAATGTCTGCTTTCTGCTGAAATACCCACTGGGAGCCTGCAGCTTGAGGAGCAGGAGAGGTATGCCAGGTAGAGTGACTCCACTGCTTTGTGGCAGAACTGTGGGAGGAAGTTAGTAGGTTGAATATCAGGGAGAGTGAGAGAGAAACAGCCTACTGGAATAGTACCCTACCTTCCCTGGGACAGGCCCAACTAGCAGATGGGATGCATGATACAGAGGATTCCCTGTGTTCTCTCTGCCTAGTAGAACACGCTGGCTTCAGGGATGGGGGATGATGGCAACAGGCTGCCCAGGGAAGTGGTGGAGTCACCATCCCTGGAGGTATTTAAAAGATGTGTATATGTGTCACTTAGGGACATGGTTTAGTAGTGGAGTTGGCAGTGTTAGGTTTATGGTTGGACTCAATGATCTGAAAAGTCTTTTCCAACCTAAACAATTCTATGATTTTATAAAATGCTGATATCAGTTTCCTGATGGGACCCAGGCATCTTATTAAGGTGACCATTTTTCAACACTGGGCTTCAAAACCTAGTTTTAAACAAGAAAAAATTGTGTTAATACACTCATACCATATTAGCATAACTGCAGTTCATTTGTGGTCTTACTGATTGATCTTTCTGCCAAAATTTCACTCAAACAAAGAACAAGTTCATTTGCAGCTGCAGCGCTCTCCCCTGCTGCTTCACAGCAATGTTAAATAGAGTCTTCCTGACACCTTTCTTGCATATATTTTTCACATGGCTGCTAATTACCGTTTACCTGTGAAGCAACATGGCAGCAAAAAAAAAAGGGCACTGGAAGGTTCTCTTGTTCTTTTTTTTTAGTTTTAGTCCACCAGTGACTTTAAGACAAAGCTGAGATTTAGAATTTTATTGCACTTTCTGTGGCAGAGGTAAGAAATTTCAGGTTTTGGTGTGAAATCCTTCCTGTCCCCATCCCATTCAAATGAAAGCTTTTGATATTAAGTCCGAAATTATAGTCTAGCCTTCACCTATCAGCTAGTCACCTTGCATTTTGATGTGGTGCAGCTCTTTTATGGTCAGATAGGGTGATCTGTCTGCTCCTTCAAAGAACATAATTCTGGTTTTGGTGGTATCATATATGTTTTAGGTCAGTGGTCCCAGCGTATCAAGTTATGTAGCTCAGTTTACGTTTCTATCTGACCTTCTTTCTGTTTGACTCCATCAGGGCCACCTCATCAGGAGTTCTCCCACATTGGATTTTTCAGTCAACCTGGATTCAAAACCTGTCTTCCTCTATGTCAGTCAAACTTAGGGGATCAAAATCACCAGCTATAGAGTAAGATGTAAATTGGTAGGTAGACCTTTCCTGTTGAAAGTGCTATGAATACCTTAAGGTTCATGGAGCAAGAATTAACTTAAGGACATGAAGCTGTTGCCTAGCTGTTAGGGGATATGAGAGGTAGCAAACCATAGAAGTCATAGGGGGTTTGCTGTCAAACTGTATCACCAGAAGATTTGCTAAAGTGCAACACTTTCCTAGTTTGTTGCCAAAAAAGAGTCATTGAATGAACCAGGTTAGATGGAAGACTTGAAAGTCCTCTGGGCCAATCCCATACTCATGGAAGGGCTGACTTCAGATGTAGATTGCTCCCCCAGCTTAGTATTACCCACCAGCTTGCTCAGGCTGCTGTCTGTACCACCATCCCACTCATTAATGAAGATACTAAATAATGTCATCCCTAGTACCAAGCCCTGAGTAGGAGCCATAGAGGAGGAAGCAGAGTTTTGCCTTCCCCCTGGTTATTTTCGGTAGAGGACTCACCAGGATTATAGACCATCCACTTTCTTCAAGTGAGAGTGCTAAAAATGCAGTGTGAGATGCAACTTCTTTAAACTGCATAAAACCCATCCCTTTTCTTGATAGTTAGAGAATTACTAGTGCATTACTGAACTAGAGCAAAAACTGAAATCTGAAAGCTTTTCCTATCTTGTGGCTACAGTATAGGAAATACTATAATGAAAGTAATTTGAAGCATACAGTATAATTAAGGATGAAAGAGGCCTTCTATACATTTGCAAGTCTAATCCAAAGATAAATGACATAATTTGTTCTCATAAAATTAATTTTGATGAGCAGCTACATTTTCCTAATACTGATTCCACTAGTACTAATATTTATGTAATATTTTGGGATCCATGTAGAGCTAAAAATTATTATTGGGGTCTTAAAATCCAATTTTCAGAAAAGCCTATTCCTCTAAAATCACAAGTATTAGGTTGGTGAAATAAGCAGAAATAATTTTCATTCTTCGTTTCCTAATTAGTTCCATTGAAATCAATCTCTTTAACTACGTGCATGCTTAAGAAAAGAAACACCCTAGTGCTCTGCTGAAGAGAAGCTAAATTACCAATAAGCACAGTTTAGATGCTCAGTGTACTAATGCAACACTAAATACAGTACAGTTCACTCCAGTGGAAGAAAGTCTTTCCTAGTTATCACAAAAATTGCACATATTCCCTGGGAGATAAGTTCAGGTCCTGACTTGACTTAAACCAAGTATTCATTATTTTATGTTACGTCTTATAATAGAGCCTTCAGTGGAAAAGTGTCTTAAAATAATATAACCTATGATACAGATTTACTCAGGCATCATACTCTACTTCTGCTATAGAAACAGCTATGCTAAATAAAACATTTTATTTAGAATTTGTGTGTATATACATGTGTTAACCCACATATTTTATGATTTTTCAAGAACATAAACACTAAGTAAACCTTTTTACTCCAACCTCTTCAACAACTTTTTTGATAATAAGCTTTACAAAAATGTTATTAATACCAGTGACTTAAGATTTGAAGCACTAGTCATAATGTATTCAGGTTAGGTTTATAACCTAGTCCACCTGCACAACAGACATCCACTCTGACCAGGGAAATGTACTACAACCTCTCATGGAAATAAGATGCTGTGATAACTGCTGCTGGAAGACTCTTTTGAAGATCTCCCTGTGCACTGCACGATGGGATGTAAGGCATGATCTGGCCAAAGCCAGATGAGGACAAACACATATCTTCATCGCAGCACTGAAGGACTTCTTCAGCAATACCACTTTGTCTACTTTTAGAGAGTCTTGTCATCTAAACTCTCTTTACAGTCAATGGGGAGAAACTGGCATCTGCAAGGTGCAATTAGTCTATTTTAGGTGTTTATTTTGGGATGACTCATGCACTACAGGAACCCATTTCTCTGCATTGATTATAAATCAGTTAGATCAAATGCAAACATCTACACCAGAAGCCCAACATTAATTGAAATGGATTTTACCCTATCTGTGTCTGTGAGCCTTTCAGGGAAGTAAGCTATAGGAAAGTTTCTAACAAAATAGAGCCAGCTCATGAAACCTATGCCTAACAGAGCTCATTGCTGTATGGGGAATCATAGGAATCGAGGTTACAGCCCAACATCCCAGAAAGGTGTTTCTGCTGGTTACAAATACCTGACCTTGTCATTCCCTTGTAATCTGGTTAACAGCATCCCACAAGAAATAAAACGATTAGGATGAGCAAAAAGGATCCGTCACGTCTACAGTCTCCTATTGCACCACTACTGTCAAGCCAACATTTGGCTTTCTACAGTCCAGCCTCAAAAAAGAGTCTGGCATCATTGAAAGCAGCTGAGCAACGTTTGAGGAAATCTGGGGCTACACCATCTACATTCCAGATGCCTGTGATGAAAAAGAGCCTGTAATAAAGCTGAGTTTGACACTGTCGGGCAGTTTCCTGGTTCATGTGATCATAGTAAATAGGAAGAAAGAGGCCAGCAAACCACATAAACACATTGCAAAGTTTAAATACAGAGAAATTGACAATGAGAAATGTATCCAAGTTGTGTGCTATTTGCATTATGATCAGAATTATTTCAGAGGAAATGAACCCATCAGGAAAAAAAAAGCATAAGCAAGACATATTCAGAAACACACTCATACAACTGGACAAAATCCACTTTTCTTGGTTTTTAAGTTCTCTTTCTACATGTTTATCTCCCCAAATTACAACAGAGATCAAAATCTCAAATAAATTAAAAGCCCATTTGTTCCAAAATATTTTGGTTTGGTTAAGCTCAAAAGTTTTATCTTTACTACTCTTTGTTAATCTTGCTTAATTATTACAAAGAATTTAAATTTTGAAAGAAATCATTTACATTACTCAAAATGGAATATCATACAGAAAAACTTAAGATTTAAGCCACCTGTAACATGGAAAACTTTTCTGGAATAGTCCTGACCTCTTCCAACAAAACAGTTTTGGTTTTAACAGAATTATTAGAAGTTTGTTTATTAGAAAAATCCTCCAATTCTGCCAAACTCTATTCACTTTTAGTCAATAAAGGGGCCTAGTTTTCTTCATACATCTACTGTCTTGGTCTGGAATTGCTGCAACATCACAGTGGGGACTGGGCAGTACTCAAGGGAATTAGTTGAAGAATGTTTCTTTTGATATAATTTCTACAATACACAAGAGGATGTTTGGCAGCTGCCTGTTATAGGGAGGAGGATATTAAGTATTCTATGTGTTCCTGTCCCTTGCTCAGATCCATGCTCACATGTCTTGTCTTGATTCACAAACTTAATGACCTGTTCCCTGCAAAGATAGATGCAGGCAGTAGCACCGCCAAGGCTGCACCTTAGCCACCAGTGAGTCAGAGCATCTGTCTTTCTCGTGATACCTTGGGACTGTCCTCTAATGCAAACGGCCTCAAAGAGATAATTTTTCTCATTATGTTCTTAAAAAAATATATCTTTCTGTCAGATATAAAAGAACACTCAAAGAAAGAAAGACTAAAAATTAAGATCATTACGCTACACCTATTATGGATAGTCAGGAGAATGATTCATTGAGGGCTGTGAATTTAAAAGCATGATTCCTTCAATCAAATTGAAGTGATTCAGCAGGACATCATCTCAGATTCTCTTTTTAAAGCTTCAAAACTGCCTTTAAAAATTAAGGATCAAAGCAATTGTATTTCCTTGTCGTTAAAGAAAAGTAAAGCAATTTAGTCTTTGATGTTTAATTTTGTGCTGTCTTTCTGACTGTCTGTGGGCACGATCCTGTAAGTTGTCAGGAGCCTCCCAGGTTGTCTGTAGCACGCAGCAGGGATTGGAAGGCTCATGTTTCTCCTTCTTGAAGTCAGAACATGAGAGTCCTCATCAGTTTTGTAGTACAGATGCTAGACAGGCATTCCAAAGATCCGAAGTCGTGTCCTATTGATACCTCTGACACCTGTGACCTGAATTCCCAATCTCAAAGTGCTAAAAGTGGTGTTTCATTATTCAGTTATTTAAGATGCAAACTCTTCAAGGTAGAGACTGCACTGCACAGGAACCTCTCTCCTGGTCTAAAGCAGTTTTCTTTCATTCACCTTCTTTCAAGAAATGCAGTTCTTGCAAATAACCCTGTTACCTTTTCTCACCAATATGATCATAGAGATTAAAAACATCCAAGTTGCTTATTCATTTTTTGTGTGTGTGACCACTTCAAATCAAAGAGCGCCTAAACATAAAACAATTCTTCAAGGCCCAGCCCAACACAGAACTTCAGACTGTATTATGTGCTTTAATGTTTATATATATAGAATTCCAATAAATTCATACTGAACAAAAGTAGAATTTGATCCCATCTCCTGTCTGGTAGCTCCCTGTTAGTCAAGGACACATCTATGGTCTTGTTATTGTAATTTCACTTTCCAATTTCACTTTATACATTTTGACAGGTTAGAAAAAAACCCCACAGGCTCCTGTAATACATATGCACATCAAGAGCATTCAATTTATTCATTATTCTCCTCTAGCGTTCATGGAAGATTATGATCAGTTACTTGTAAGAAATTGCAGAATTTGTCCTGAATTACTGTCTTTTCCCAGTGCTGTTGCTTTCACCAGTGGAAGACTCAGCACTTTAAATATCTGCCTCAAATTGCCTGTCCCCATTACAGGCAAAGATGAAGATTGTCCTGAAAGTAATTCACTCTCATAAGCACAACATCCTGTTGCAGGAATGGACAAATCACTCTGATTCATTTGCAACAAGCTGGGGCTCTTCTGCAGCAGAAGTCAGTCCTTTTTATTCACTATAAGACAAAGTAAATTTACTTGAGCTATGTGTAATACCAAGAAGCAAGAAGAAACACATTTGTTCCTGTTTCTATTGGTGAAGACTCATCCCAACACTCTTGCCCAGCATCACCATAAATGTGGTGTTTTTTTCCCCCTAGAAATATCATTCCCACATTCCTATGCCAGATTCAGTGATGTTTAAACTGTTTGCTAGGTAGGAAACACTTTTAAGATGAGAGACTGTGAGAGAGCCACCTGAGAATACTTTAACTGGCTGGGGCACTCTGCTGAAATTTTGTCATATTTGTGACAGAAACATATGTGGAGACTGAATTTAAATCAGAACTCTTGAAAAGATGAATGATTGCACGACTATTTATTTTCCCTCCACCATTATTCTTTTGTTCAGGTCCTGTATTCAAAAGTCTTAGTGGAAGATCATCTAAACTCTGAATCTTTGTAGGAATAAGTTAGGAAAAAAAAGAAAAAGCAAGATTTCAGCCTTTTTATGCATTAAATTTTAGACAAAATGTTTTGAAGAACTAGATGTCAGATTCAGATACATACTGTGACCACTCAGCACCAAAAATCTTTATAGGTGTACTTACAGCTCACAGCTGTCCTCATTTTGCCATCTTTTTTTACTGTCATGCAGAATTTGATTAAATATTTTATGTCACATGGGGCAAAATCTGGGCTAAGTAAAAAAGTCAGTGGAGGCTTTGCTATAGATCCCAGAGGATTTCAAAACTTGCTAAATTTAATGATTTCCTCATTAACATGTTATTTTTGGTCTTTTAGGGTTTCATCTCTCAGGAGCCAGGGGGCTATGAGAGTCTCTGATATACATGTAATACGTACAGGTGCAGGTAAAGCTTAGAAATGTGAATAGTACAGAGCTACGAAACCAAATGAAATGAACACTAAACGTATGATCTTTCAAACAAAATAACACCACAGCCTTAAGGCTTGTAAGCCGGTCTCATGACAACTCAGGGCCTGGCAACAGATAATATATTCAGGATGTAAAAAAAATGTTCCATTTTATGTGAAATAACTGAAAAGTTTTGATGATTCATTTTGCTCCTAAATAAGCATGTTTTGATATGCTGTTTGCATAAAGGTTTGTAAACAAGACCTGTAGGTGATTAAAAAAACCACATTTAGGCAATTTAATTGGAAGACTACTTTGCATGTAATATTTAGCACATTTTCACCAGCTTTGCTCAGCAATGTCTAAGCAGCTTTTAAGGTCCCCACAAATGTGATGGAAGGAAGTATCTCAACAAGTGAATTGAATTAACGTGAATCTTAAACTTGGTGCTTTCACTGTACTTTCAGAAAGAATATATATTCTTTGGAAATGTTTTTCTTTGGTTCTGTGGAAGCAAAACTTTTGCAACATGAGAGAAGGATGTGTTGTTAGCATGTTTATTCATTTAGGGGAAAGGTCTGCAGTCTGTAGAAACGAAGCCACCATTCTCATACATATTAACAGTGTAGGCTGGAGGTGCTTTTCTGCTTCCCTCGGTCATGTGCTATATATCACTGATCTGGAATGACACTGAGAATCTTTTTGGTTGTTAGAGAAAGAAAAATATCCATGAACAAGGAGAATTTTCTAAATAGTTATGTGAGTATTGTATTATGCAAGACTATGGCAGAAGGAACAGCTCTTCACAAATATACCAATAACTTCAGTTATTTGGATTCAGAGCCCCCCCTATATTGAGCCTCAGGAAAAAAAAACCAAACCAACCAGGTGAAGCAAAGTCCATCATTCCCTTTAAATTGCTTTCTCTGTTGATTAAGGATGTCACAAGAGAAAAGATCATATCCAGCAGAGTCTTCCTAATACTATTGGTCCAGGAAAGATCCTTAATATCCTACCAAGTAGGAAGAACAGGAGAGATCTGAACTGGATGTGGCCTTTGCAGCTCCTGGACTCTTGGAAATGTGTGGACAGAAACTGGTACACAGAGCCTTTACGGGTGCAGACCCAGAAACAGGCAGAGAAGTCTAAATAAAATGCATGAGCATTGCTGGTGGCTAATAAAATACCAAACATGCAAGTACCATTGATACATGGCAGCATTAAATTGCAAACTCATGCCACAGTAAAGGGCATGCAGCCACTAATAAATTTAAACTATTAATACCAACTCTTCAATAAATAAAGCCACAAATCATGCTAAGACTTAACCACAAATGGTGCAGAGCATATCAGCAACTGCTTTATTTCTGTTCAGGAAATTAATCATGACAATGGCAAAAAAAAATTTGTCAGAAAAATGTATTGAGATGGAATAATAATATTAGTAATAATCTTGCTTCCTCTTTAACAAAAGGTATAAGATTTTTGTTTAAGCTGAGGGAAATATTTTTACAGGCGTCTACCTTAAGCCTGTTTTTTCTTCTTTTTGTAGTTCTTTCTGCATTGTCCTTCCCACATGTAGGGCCTTATAATAAGAATCAGAAGCTTTTACTCCTGCTTTTATCATAATATATATTTTTATAAGACTTTTTTTAACCATTAAGTCTCAAAACACTTTGAAATGGAAGTCTTTATCCCCAGAACAGTGCAAAAAAGTGCATGAAAAACCAATATCACATAGACCTCCTAGGAGGTCAGGAACAGAACAGTTTGCTGCGTACCAGCATAACTTATTCTCCAGTAGATCTTTGCTAATTGTGGGGCCACAGATGTGAATCAGAGGGTTTGTGCCTGTTGGTACAGAAGTCAAAGACACTTTTGCTTGAGGGTAATGATGAAAAATCAGGTGTTTGGGGATGGGGACTGCATTGTCAGTCTTTCCACAGTATAATATGTTGGTGCTCACAAGGTCTTGGTATGGAACAAACCCAGCTCCTCTGTAGTCAGCTGACTGGGGCAACTGGGAAGGAAAACTGGGGTGGAAACAAAGAATTGCAGTGAAATAGTATTTCTGAACAATGGGGTTACATTTTGACGCAGAGCTCAGCAGTGAGTTTAATTAAATACTAACACATATTTACTTACTGAAAAATCCTGTTTCATTAACATAAACAGATAGGAGAGCAGAGCACCAGTGCATGACAACCCACAGGGCACTGGGGAAAATCTGTTTTGAATTTTGTACATCAATCAACTGATTCATATACATGGCATTTGCAACTGATGTCTGCCTGAATGGAGTCTAGTGATTTTTACACAAGGGTGAACCACTAAAAACCTCTCATTAATAGATAATCAGCTTCTACTGATCAACTCCTCGGCTGCATTCCAAAGCATCTGTTTCTCCTGGTTTGTGACTTAAAGCTGATAAGTGTGATGAATGTAGGTTTATGTTATTTCTTTACTCATTAACCTTATTATACTATTTCACCCTCAGCAGTGAATCTTTTAGAGGTTATTTTAAAGAAAGATGAAAAGAAAGTGAGTGAAAAATGCATTATCCCAATAACTGGCCCATTATTTCATTATGTTTCTGCTAACAATGTAATATCAAGAGCCATTCTAAGCAAATAATATTTTTTAAAGAAAAAAGGAATGAGAATAATTACTTTTTTATCCATATTGAAAAACTTATCATTAGGCTTTTAGACTTCAGGTGATTTTGGTGGGATTTTTTCCTACTAATGTTACATCATGAAATGAATGGGAAAGTAGTAGGTGAAAAAAGGCTTACAGGAATAATATTTTTTACTCAAAGCATGTAAAACCTTTATCATTTGCTTTTCAGAGTGATATTCTGGATGTTGCTTTAAGCTTTTTTTCTACTGCATGGTAATATAGTTCAAAATGCAGGGATTTTTTTTAAAGGTGATAGCTGTGTTTAAAAGGAACATATAGTGGTTTCCAGTTTTATTTTAAGTTGCTATGCTTGAAGCTGTTTATGGTCAAAACACTCATGTAACATCTATATGTTGTTTATGTATTTCCATTTGGAGGTAAAGTAGCCAAGGGGTAATCACACATATATCAGATTTGCCTCTAGAGTTTCTGATGTCTTATTTTCAGGCACTATTAAACCTGACACAATGATAGGTGGGTACAAGAGAGAAGGCTAAATAAATAAAGAGACAGTAAGCTTTGAGGAGCTAAGAAAAAAGCTCTCAGACCAATTTATTGCAGCTTTAATTTGTTTCCTTGAAAATCTTAGCTGCTAAAAACCTTAACCTGCAGCTGACACCCAAATTATAGCTGTAAAAGTATCCCATGCAGGGCTCTGAAAAGCACTCTCTTATCCTCTCTGCCTACTCTTTCTTCCCAGGTTGCTTTAGCTCTGTGAATTAGGCAGCAACCCTGATAATGTTGTTTGCTCAACAAGATCTGCAGAACTCTGTAGCAATCCAGGATCTCCAGGGTATACTCAGCCAAAGCGGATGCCTTGGTGCTGTCAGTGTTCTATTTTGTTGGTAACCCACTGGCTAGTGTGATCCTCTTCTGACCAAGCTGTGATCCTTGGCCCATTTCCCAGGATGTTGGCCCAAATGGCAGCTTGGCTCTCTGTGAGATGCCATTCCCTGAATATGTTTGACCTTGCTCTGAAGGAAAGTATCCAGAATCAGCTCATGCTAGTAGGAGCTCAGTCTGGGCTTCACTCCATCCTCACATAATTCTGCTCACACTGACAAGGAGAGGTTGTATGGGAACTGGGTCCCTCTTCAGTTATACCTTCTGGAATCATAAACTTGTTCCTCACTATTTCCACACGTATTAAAGCATGTCAGGCTCCTACCTTATACCTTATTATTAGCATCATCCTGAAACATTTATATTTTCACACTGTTTAAACTTTGCTTATTAGAATCTTACAAATTCCATTTCGTGAAATACTACCAGCACTCAGTGGGCAAGGTTTAGCACAGGCTTTAAAACAAAAAAAACCAAATAAAGGTAAATGAGAAAATTAAGTAAACCCATTCCAACAACAAATATTATGTATTATCATAACAGGTTTATCAGCAGTTAAGCAAAAGACTTTCTGCTTAGTGGTTTAAACAACAATCTGAAGGTATAGTTAAAACATGCCTTACCGATGAGTCAAGTTCAGGTACAGACCAGTCTTCAAAACACCCTCTAGTGGCTCTGTGCATCATTTCAATATATGGGTCTAATTTTCCCCACCACTTCAGAAATATCTTCATGTAAGTGATTTAATTTACTGTATTTTGCAACTGACTCTTCAAAGGCAGAAAATTTTATCTTTTAAAAATTTATTTACCTTCTTCTCAGTGAGAAGAATAATCTGTGTCAGCATAAACAGATGCTTTTTAAGCAAAAAAGTGTGTAACTGCTACACATTTTCTTCCTTTCACAGAGGAAGAGAGAGATTTGTACATTTGTAATGCCGCAGACTCCTTTTTGGTTAAAGTTGTGATTTATGTTTCAGAGTCTAGGCAGAGAAAACTGCAACATTTTATCACTAGGTATAACCCAAATAGCTTAAAGCAAGCTCAGTTGGTTTGTTCACCTTTAATGAGCTAAATATCATGGACAGTTTTGCTTGCTTAATTTCCTGGGAGTCCACGAAGGTAACACAGAATAAAAAGTAGATATTCCTCACCTACAGATGCATGGTATTCAGCAGGTCTAGTTGTGATTTTCTGCATTAGCATTGTGGGACTTCTGTGATAAATGGTACATACAAAGTGCAGGATAAAGTAACCAGTAGAATAAGATGTTTAAAAAGACAGAATTTATCCTGGGAAGACTTTTTACAGCACCAAAGTTAACTTGCTTTAGTTTCAAACCTATCTATCTTACCACAAAGAAAAGCAGATTTTGTCCAGCTTTCTGGTAGTGTCCATGTTACAGCATAAACTGTTTGACCCAGAAAGAGTCACATACTCAGAATCTGAGAACTCAGTCCAAATGTATGGCCTGCTTCACTACATCAGACTTGCAGGGCACTGGATGGAGACTCAAAACAGTGGAGGCAGAGGAATCTTTCAAATACTATATAGGGATTTTGACTAAAAACTTTAGAGGCACAGAGATACTGAATGTTCTTAAGAAAGCCTTATCTGAACCCAAAGTGTCACTGAAAGTCATTGGCACTTTCATTCTAGTGTGCCAAAGTTAGCTTTTGAAAATGAGATGTAGGTTCTTAAATCACATACACCCTTCCAATAATTTTATTTGCAATGGAAGTAAAGAAATGAACAAAAAAAGAAACATCACCTGGGAGACAAGAAAATTAGCTTTTATTTAAGTCTCATTCTATGAAAGTCTCATTTTAACTCTGACTATGACCAGGAAGACTGATGCTTTGTACTCTTTCCAAAACACTGAAGCAAATACCAACACTCTGTGACACATTCTTTGATTCATTTATGTACTTATTATTAGAATGAGAGCAGAAAAGCTGTCTTAGCTTTTCTGGCATCAGATAAGCTAATTGAAATTAATATAAGCACAATTAAAATTAACTAACTGGTGTGCAACCTGATCTTTAAAGGCATGCCACAGTGGGCAGCCAAGCACAGCAACACAGTCAGCGTTCCAACAATGTCAGCTTTAATCAACATCCAGACAGCTCAAATCTCTGTAGAGTTTACTAGACACCTTCTCTCATTATCCCTTTCCTAAGGAAAATACCACATCCTCAAATCAATAAGAATATTTGATTGAACTATAAATATGCCAAATGGGAAAATCGCCTTCAAAGAGCAGTGTCTCCACATCAGTAATAGCTCTCAAGAAAGTCATCGTAGTTTCAGCCACATTTCGTGGTGTGGTTCAGATGGCCCATTTTCTTCCTATTCCTGTGTTGCCTGCCCTTCAGACTGGTTTGTAATTAATAGCAGTGGGTTCTGTCACTTTTCCTACCCCTATTTTGCATACAACTGTGTTTCTTTTGTTTTAAATGGCTGCAAGAAGTAAATGGTATGCTATTCCTCTCTATTATTACTCTTCAGTAATGCGTCCATCATTTACTGCCTTAATTTTGAAAATGTTTCTTTTTTGTCAAGCCTGTTTAAAATGATCAATGTAGAAAAAAACATGCAATACACTTATGAGGAAGGACTATAGGTAGAAGCATTTCGATCTTACTGTGCATTTCTCTTCTTTTTCCTGCCAGTTTTACCTATCAGTTCAAGCTGGAGTGAGAATCTAGACCAGTCGTTGGCCTCTCATTGTCATCTCCATAAGTTTTAGCTCTAATGATCATCACAGGAGGGGACCATGCCTAAACATATGTTTCTTCAGCCCTCATCATGATAACACCATAAACTTACTTGCAGCTTAAAGATTCACAGAATTGGAAAAAAAAAAAAAGAAAAGAAACAATACGTAACATGATCATATGAATATGTTGCCTTGCTTAATTCATGCACTGGGAATAAAACCCAATCAGTATTTTTTAAGTGCCACTGCAGTAAATCAGAAAGCATCACATTTTTGGATAAGAGCTGTACAATTAAATGAGAGCCCAGTTTGGACATCAGCTCCCCTTACCCTATATCATTCAGTGCTTTGCCTTCTTTCAGTGTCCTGGATTCAGCAGTAGCAGTCATTTTTTCTCAGTCTTAGTAGCTGGTGCAGTGCTGTGTTTTTGTCTTTCAGCCTGGAAACAAGACCGATGTTTTTAGTTGTTGCTCAGTAATGTTTACTCTGACCAAGGACTTTCTGAGTCTCATGCTCTGCCAGGGAGGAGGGGAAGTCAGGAGAAAGCAGAGACAGGACACCTGACCCAAACTAACCAAAGAGGTATTCCATACCACAGCACGTCATGCCCACTATATAAACTGGGGGCAGTTACCCGGAAGGGGTAGATCACTGCTTGGTTGGGCTGGGTATTGGTCGACAGGTGGTGAGCAGTGGTATTCTCTTCCCGTGTTATTTCTCTTATCATTATTATTTTTGGTGGTAGCAGTAGTGATTTGTGTTATACTTTAGTTACTGGGCTGCTCTTATCTCAACCCATGGGAGCTACATTCTTTCAGTTCTCCTCTCAATCCCTCTGGGAGCAGGGGGAGGAAGGCAGGGAGTGAGTGAGTGGCTGCGTGGTTCTGGGTTGCCGGCTGGGCTTGAACCACAACATTCAGGAATGTTACAAGGTACATTGAACTGCTCCTCTTTCCTCCTAACGTTCCTGTGCAAACCACACATCAGGATGGAGTAATTCAATAATAGTCATTATATGATAGTGATGGTATTGGGCACATAATTTGCCACTGAGTGAGCAGGAGCTGAGATACTTGAGGTGAGGGTGCAGCTAAAATTAAGGCCCCTATGCTGATGCTCAATTCAGTTGGCCAGGCACAGAGGTATAAAGCGAAAAGATATGCTTATGCTGCCTGAGGTACCTGCATGAGGCTGGTGGATGTGACATGAGACCTACGGAAGAGCTGTCCTCTTTTGGAGTTGTAAATGGAGAGCAGGCAGAGCAAGACAGGATATCTCAAGTAATAAGAAATACCTATTGACGGAGAGCAAAATTGAAGTCCTGAAATCCTAAGCTGAGGCTTAGCTTGGTTGCTTAACATAGGTGTCCTGAACTGTTTGACGTGTTTTGAACTATTTTAGGCAGACCCATGGGGCTAATAAATATTGCTTAAGTTAGCACTTAGACACCTATATCTAGTCAGCTGGATTGAGCTCCTGCTGCCTCCTGAAGAGTGTGCTGAATGCTTCATTAACTGTATTGATTGGATCTCCATGATTTTTCTCTTTATCTTTTGTTTTTCAAGTTCTCTGTATGTACTCAGTAGCATTCATATTCAAGCTGACCTTTTGATCCTCCTCATATTGTTAGAGGAGGTTCCTAATTAGACAAAATAAAAATCTCTGCTTTTCTTCACCCTTCTTAGTCCATATATTATGTACCGGGAATAAAGCTCAAATCAGGTATTGTTTAAGTGCCACTGGAGTAAATCAATAGCATAGCTTTCCTTTTAGAGAATAGCTGTACAATTAAATAAGAGGCATGTGATTACTTAAAAGTGGTATCTATGTAAAAAAAAGTGATTTAAGATAGGCCTTGATGCAAAACCAATGTGCTCATTGCCAAATAGTTTGGATATTTCACAAAAGCTTGAAATATGGAAAAGTGCTACCTGCGGGAACTGCTCTTTTAAAACATCCCCACAAGCTCCTGACCCTCATTAATCAAAAGCTTGCAAATGAGCAATTGTAGTAGTAGTGCTCACTGCAGTAAATTACCAGCATGTGCACACACACACACACAAAAAAAGCTGCTAGGCAGTGTCAAAAGAAAGAAGAACAATCTCTCCCAGGTCACTTTGATACTTTTCCTGAAGAGTTAAATATTGTTATTGCTTTGACTAAAGCAGTAAGTAAATGGGTACTTGTGACCTTTTCCATTTAAAGAAATGTCCAGTATGAAACAGGCTATAGTGTTTAATGTGACCTTATTCCTTCGCAAAGGATCAACAAAGCTCAGTTTCTGTGAATCGGCATAAACAAATGACAGCATGCAACTCTTTCAATCAGTTTCCAAACCTACTTTTCCAGTACGTTACACTCCTTTAAAGCTCTATCTTTTTCCTCAGGGATATACTCAGAGGTGTTTCTCTAGTTCTCTGCTGGTTTACTCCTCTCTTCCTCCCACACATTCAATTTGTCAATTTCTTAGCCTCTGTATTCATACCCAGTGTCAGGGACATCTCGTCCATTCTCACTGTTGCTTTCATATTTCTGGGTGCCAATGTTCCTGAAATGATGGGTTTTCTTACTTTTCCTTATGATTGCAGTATAGAATCATAGAATAGCTTGGGTTGGAAGGGACCCTCAAAGCTCATCTTGTCCAATCCCCTACAATGAGCAGGGACATCTTCAACTACATCATTTTGCCCAGAACCACATCCAGCCTGGCCTTGAATGTCTCCAGGGATGGTGCATCCACCATCTCTCTGGGCAACCTGTGCCACTGTTTTACCACCCCCATTGTAAAGAATTTTTTCCTCACAGTCAGCCTGAATCTCCCCTCTTTTCATTTAAAACCATCACCCTTATCTCAACAACATCTCTCCCCATCTTTCTTATAGGTCCTAACCTTCACATAGTTTTCTTCAGTTAGCTTCAGCGAAAACTTAAAAAGACCTGATAGCTTTAAATACGTCTATACTGGTCTTGTGAACTAAGAGCCACTTGATGGCAGGTGCAAACTCCTTCTAATACAGTGTGATTTAGGAATTGTATCACTAGGATAATACATGCATGTTGATTATACCAATCCTTCCACTCAAGCTATAGCATTAGCATTCAATGTCATATTAATTATAATCATGCACACACAAATAGTATTACAGAGCAATATCAAAAATCAGGTATTTTTTGCTGATACATATCCAAGAAACTACACTATTTTTTGAAGATGGAAAGAAAGAGGATGATTCATAGGCCAGACCCTGAGGGGTTTACTCTATTTTGAAGCAACACTGCTCTAAAGTGAATGAGACAGTAATTTCTAGCAGGGTTTGTGAGTTACTTTTTATATACTGTAACCACTACAAATATAAACTTCTGGAATAAATCAGATTTGAGGATCATGTTGAAAACATTCATAATTTGGCAAAAGTAAGAATGGAAGTTTGACAAAATTATCTTATTTTTATCTTTGTCAGTTTTAGACCTATTCCAGGGTATTGTTATCTAATGGTGTTCAAAACTGACTAAGGAATAGCCCTTAGACAGCAATCCAGGCTGAATCTAGAACAGATCCATAGAGTTTAGGCAATTGTAGGATTCTTCTGTCAGATTTTTTATTTTCACAAAAAGACTGCTTATTGCAGCAACAAACCCCTTCATAGCATCCTTTCCCAACCGAGCAGAGCAGTGATAAGGAGCACATCCCAAGTTCTTGCATCTGTTTCACACACCTATATGAGACCGGGTAGTAGTAAATCAGGCAGCATGCTCTGTTACTGACCGAGATTATCTCAGGCAGTAAAAGCCTTCTATAATCAATAGAATTTAGATCTATCTAAGTTGTCATATATCTAAAGTGGACAGATTTCACTGAAGCTTTGCAACCTTAATGATATTCTAGTAACAGATGGCTTAAATATCATAGCCATAATATATGGTTGCTTTGTAGTAAACAAGAGGATAGCTGTGGTGCAACTTCTACTGACTGGAGTGCACATTTGTCATTAGAAAGATGCAGAACTCCACCAACTCTGACTGAAATATGTTATCCCTCAGCCAAATAGTGAAGAAATGAAATACAGAATGTCTTTCTCTACAAGTGGTCATTCAAGGAAGCTCAAAGGAACATAAGCATGGAAATATTAGTCATCATAGATGCCATTTTATGAGTAAAGACAATCCAGGGAGCATCAGGGTATCACTAAGTTGCCTTTAGGGAACCAAGACCCTCTCATGTACATAACATTTGGCAGACCAGTTCTTGAAGACAAAAGAAAAACCTATAGGTATGTTAAAAAAGTGATCACATGTTCTGGTGCTATATTAATCTTGCCAATGATTGAACACTTGGGAAAACAAAAGCAAAGGTCCTATAAAAGAATCCAAAAAGGAATCACAGATAATTCCCCATAGATCTATTTCAGCCGTCAGGAGAGATGATTTTCAGCTCCATCCATTAGAGAGGGTGTTTATAACACTCTATTTTCTTCAGAGCACTGAATACTAATTCAGAGCTCAACTATGTGGAAAAAAATGTTTATTAAGAGAGTGCTGAAAAGCTTTTATGAAGCTAATGAATTAGCTCAAATTGGAAGAGAAGGTCAGTAAATTCAAAGCTTTTTGAAAGCTCACTTATCTTCCTCTATAAAAATATTAGAGATCCTCAAATACTCTTTGGGCTGTCCATTTTCTGCAAGCTTCTGACCTGCTAGAGGAGGCAGGAAAAATTTAGTGTCTCTTTGTTAATGCTTGGGTTTATACAAGGAGATTTTTACACTTGACATTTTTTCCAAAGGCCATATTTCCTAAGATCCCTTACAGAGTACAACAGAGCTGGCATTATTTTTTTAAACATAGATAGGCACAACCATTGATAGAAGCAGAATTAGTCCTTATTTACATCACAACTAAGAGAAATTAAATTCTTGGTACATATACCTTTTCAAGAAGCCAACAAATCCTGTGCTGCTTCTTTATTGCATAGTAAGATTCTGTGTGTCTTTGCTTTCTGGTGATTTGAACAGACCCTGCCATATTCCTACATTTCTCATTTTGTAAACAGTAATAATAATAAAAAGAATTTCAAGCATATTTTAGAATATTTTACAAGAAGGAGTATAGGTTTGCTTTGAAAAAACCTGGTGTGACAGAGTTCTGTGTTTGCTGTTTCTCAGTGATTTCCAGATCAAACACGTTGATGTTATAAATATTGTACAACTCTCTATGCAAACTCTACTTGGAATCTGAGAACTCACACTAAGATCTTCCTTTCTTGTGTATCTTTGCCAGTGGCAGTGATTCAGGAGAACACGCTGCATGCTTAACAGTAAGTCCTACATGAAAAGTACAAAATGGTACAGAAATTCTTGAGTAAGTGGGTTCCTAAGGAGTAAGTCATTTCACATGGCTCTTCACAACAGCTTGGGTGTGGAAATACCCTTCTGTGCTACTACAGTGTTAGGCAGGCATAGCACCATGCTAACACAGTTAAGCTGCATCCAGACTCAAGATGACAAAGCCTTCTTTGTCCTTTGTCATGGGAAGGTGTCCACTAACTCAAGAATATCCTGCACACCTGAATTATGTTGCTGCTTCTTAGGTCCCCAAGGCTTTGGAGAGGGAGGTGAAATAAAAACCTAGAAAGCACGGGTAATTCTGGAGGAAAGACAAGTAGGGAAAAAAATAGAAAGCACCCGTGAAAAGGGAAGGAGCAACTAACAATTTAAAATCTTGACTTTACATTAAACTTTGTCTGTAAGCAAAGATTAGTTATATTTCAGGTGTCACTCATTTGTTATTATTTTTGAACACTGAAACGAAAAACACCCCCCTCAAAAACAGAATTGCTTTTTAATATCACAAAAACATCACAAGAGGCATAGAAGTTGTCCAGGGCCAAGTACTATGTAAGGTGGATGAAGTCAGCCTGCTCTTAAAGGAGCTCACAGCCACCTGGCTTGGGAACCAGGATTTACTGTCAGGAGTAGAAGCATTTAGCAGTGTACATGTAACCTACAGGTTACAAGGTTTTCAGTCAAGTCAAGCAGATGTTATTAGAGAGGGACTGGCCAATTTAAAGGAAACTGTTTGATCCTGAGCACTACATGCTTTTAAGGAGATAGTTCACTATGTGAGAGAAAAAAATACAGTTTGGATGAAAGAATCATCACCAGATAAATCTTTATGTCTTTTACCATACTCTGTCTGACATGCGTTTTGACAAAGAAAGAAAGAGATCTCTTTCAAGAGATTGTTCCTGCAACACGTTGTTTCCTGCTTTCGGAGGGAAAGGGTTTTTGAATGCTGGTAAAATGGGCTGCCACACTAGTGTAAAAGTGTGGCATGATGCCATTCAGATTTAGTTTAACAGGTGAAATCTTCTCCTGTTAGGTTAAGCTGAAGCGACACTAAAATGAGACAAAAGCATAGTTTCTCTTTAATATCCATCTTGAGCCTACATACAGTGAACAGAGATGAATAGATTACAGAGACCCTTTGCATTGTCTAGCTTGTCTTTATGAACGTCTTGGACTGTATATTTTTACACAGTAGTTCCAGAAAGCAGGGATGAACTGGAGGAATCCTTTACAAAGACACAAAAATTGCGTCTAAAGTTTAAGAGTGGAAGAGAATATAGAACATGAGGAACAGAAATATTTTTTTCATCTCTGGCACAGTACTGAGACAATAAAGGAATAAAGCAGTCAGAGAGCCCACAGATATTGCCTCTTCACTGCAACTGGTGGAAAGGAAGAGCATGACCTTAATCGATATTAAGGTAGTGTAAAATGTGTTCCTAGCCTGCCAGCTATTATGAGAAACCTTTCAATTTGAAAGATAACTCTATACTTTCAAAGGTCATCAGTTAGAAGAAAAAAGTTAGAGTTTGAGATTTTTTTGCATTCATGGGAACTCATCAAATGCATAGAACTAAGAACAAATGACTGTGGGATGAGCTCAAGGGGATTTTGGGGGCCAGTATCTGGAGAAACCAGCTGTTAACCTCACTAAGCTTTGACAGTCTTAGAGCTAGTGACACTGCCCAGTGTACCTCGTCTTTTTGTGTTAATCAATTTGCATTTCACAAGAGAATTCATATCAATACTGGAAAAATTCACCATTAGAACAAGCAACCTAAGAACTCTTTCTCACAGTGTCCTTTCTTGGGGAGTTGCAGATAGCTGCTGACAAGAATATTGCATCAGCACATACTGAAGTTTGAAAAACAAAATGTTCTCACTCAATATGCAAATGATGTGATCAGTGCAATAAAGAACATGGTCTTTATCACACTCAATGTTCCCAGGATGTTATCATGACTTACTCAAACTCCCACAAAAGTAAAATAAAACCTGAGGCTGCTTAATCTTTGAGGGGCATTGAAATTCAAGACGAATAATAAATACAGAACATTTGTTCCTAAGGAAGCTTAGGGATTTATCTACGCAACTTCCATTAATATGTATTTGATGGGAGCTGAGCAAGTAAATCCCTATGCACTGTGCTGAACACATGCAACAGGGTGCTGAAACAAATATTTATGTTTGAATGTTTTTCCCTCCCAGATGCTAAATACTATGTGTATTTCCCATGCCTTTCCAAGGCCAGTAGTGTTCATGGTGCCCTGTACCTGAAAGGATCCCTCTCAATAGAACTAGGAGAATGACTTCACTGATGTAATGCTGCCCACTCTGAAGTGGAGAGCAACCAACCTCTTTGTGTCTGACAGAGAAATTTTGATCAAGATAGACGCGGCAATGCAAACCTTTAATAGTCACCATGGTACTGTGATCCTGGTGGAATTAATGGATAACTAGACAGAGATGAAACTTCAGACAAATAGAAAGCACTCAGCTCAGTTTTTCAAGGAGTTGCCTTGGCTTCCACCTTAGCAGAGCAAAACATTCAGGCAGCATAAACCAGTGTGACTCTATTGAAGTTGAAGGAATGACACTGATGTATATTAGTTTCAACAGAGCAGGAAGAAGGTGTTGGGTAATGTTCCTGCACTTAAACCTCTAATATCAGTGTAAAAAGAGGGAAAGAATTTAAAACCAAAATCAGATACCCACACCGACCTTCCCAAAGTTTGAGATCCCTCTTAGCACATCCAGCTCTGCTATTACACACACAACATGAAATTTGTCTAGACAGAATGACAGTCTCAATAACTTCAAGGAGATAGGCTTTTGAATTATCTGGAAAAGCCTCTATACAGTGGCATTAAACTTACATTTATGGATATGCTATTTAAAATCTGAATGTAGTAAGCTCATTTTTACAAACAGTGAAGGGGAGAAGATCATTTCTTTGCATAATTAAACAGCTAGTGGTATCATTAAGCTAACTTACTTCCTTCGCTTGTTTGTGATATGTTTTCCATCTTACCGCTACTTCAGTACCTGAGCTCCAAAGACAAGCTTCCTAGCATTCATAAAGAAATAAATAAAGCGAATTTTCTAAGACTATATGCATGCATTTTTCCAAACATACAAATGTCTGCAGTTATTTTCTTCATGCCAGTATAAGGAAAGAGAAATCACTGTGCTCTAGACCATCAATTCAGTTTCTGATAGGAGATGGTATCCCATGTTTCAGAAGAAAGCAAAAGCCATCCCAGACTTGGCAGATTAATTTTAATATACCTCCAGCCTCTGGTCTCATTTACTTTTTAATAGTGGCTCAAGTCCAGGAGGAAAAAAACCTCAACTAAATGTGTGCCAAAATGTTAGCTTTTACAGTTGCACATCACTGCATTTTTATTATCCCTATATATTTTCAATCCTTACTGTGACCTATCTATGTATTTATGCCATGGTGAAGCTGCGAGTTCTAGCTTCAATTACAAACCGTGTGAAAAGATATGTGCTTTGTGCAGTTTTGAATTTGCCATCTCCTTGTGTTATTGAAGGTGTCCTTGGTCTAGGGTGCGGGAAAAGGAGAAAGGAAATTCCCAGTCTTTGTCCTTTGCATTAAAATTGCATAAAGAAGCACAAGACTGCAAGCCAGTATAAAAAAGAACTTCCAAAAATATAGTGTGATTTACAGGAAAATACTACAATGTAACAGAGAGATTTGGTGAAAATGGCAGTGGACTGGATTGTGAGTCACTTCACACAACCCTTCTGAGAAAAATAACCCTACGGATACCAGAACAAATAAAGCAAAAACTTCTTGTCCAAGAAAGGCAGAGAAGTCAGGAAGGCTCAAACCAGGCACAGATGAATAAAATAGCATTTTAAATTCTGATTAATCCAGAGGTTCTATTGTGGCAGGGTTTTAACTAAAGTTTGAAGAGATGCTCTTTATTTTGAACAAAGCTTTTAAAAAAGTGTCTACTAAAGAAATAACACAGAATAGTCATTAGATGATGAGTGAGGAAAGCTAAAGCAAATGAACACACCATTTCAGGTATTCATCAGGCTTATAATATCATCTTTCCAGCCTGAGATACTGGGAAGAAAATTTGTAACGGCGAAACACAGCAAAATCTGACAGAAAATGTATTTGCTTCATCTTGAAAAAAAATGAATAAGCATATGTGGAAGTTGACAAAAAGAGAAATGGAAGAGATCACCTTCAGTGTAAGGATCCGGAAAGCTCTAATTGGAACTTCATAAATTAAGTAGGAAATGCTAGATAGATTGTCAGCACAGACCACAACCAGTAGGACCAAATACTGGCAGGAAAAAGTGAGTTTTAACTCTAAACCTGCAGCTTCTTAGGAGCAAGTGAATAAAGAGCAAATATTAGCTCTCATTTGGAAAAAAGAAGGCATAATGTTCCGTCCTCATAACTGCAGAGCAAAGCTGAATACTCTGACATGAATAAAGCATAGATGTTTGAAAAAAATGTGGTGAAGATAATAATTGGTTATTATTATTTTAAGGTTTTCCCATGTTCAAAACCAGCTTCATGACTTGTGACACCTTGCTTATTTTTCTTGAGTTTGAGATTGGGAGGATCAGCAATGTTGCTTTTTCATGGATCCCCAAACCTTATGGAAGAAGAATGAGGATGAGAGCCTCTACTGGCAAGAAGCCCAGCACAGCGTAGACACCAAGTCGGTTTTATATGACTTAGCAAAAGATGTGACAGAAGTTGGTAGCAGCAACCTATAATCTGCCAGGATGCAAAGAAGTGTCATCAAAGTAAGTTAAATCATGTGATTCTTCATAGAGGTGCAGCTAGGTTTTAGTTAGGACTTGAACCAGCTAGTTTAATCCTGAATCAAAGAGTTCATACTTATTACCCAGGTACTTCAGTGTAGATGCACCCTAAAATGGCACAAAAAAGAAATCCATTTTAATTTCCAGACAAAGTTCTTGTGACCATCCTTCTTGTCTGCCATTTACAGAGAAATAAAATAAATTCAAATAATCCAAATTTCTGATGGTACATTCTGAAAAAACAATTTTGTAAAGATAGCATCATCCTGTTTAGACACCTTCAGAGTTGCATTTAAGGTTGCTTCTGTAAGTTGTAGAGGTGAAAACAAGAATTTCATGCTTTGCTTTCAACCCTTAACACCCACAGCAGCTCCAAGAGACAGTTTATTCTTGTCCACTTACCACTGATTTGCTCACTAACATCCTACCGAATGCAGCTGAGTTTATCTGCTGAATTAAAAATAGCTGGACAGGTGTCACTCAAGTCATAATTTGTCATCCAGATGGCAGAAGGGAGATTAATTCAGACACTGCATGTTGAGCTTTAAGGGATTAATGTTTAAAGCTGAAAACAAAGAAGATAACTTCAGGTGAGCAATTGTGCTGGTGCAATTGTGAACTGAACTCAATTGATTTGGAGAATTGCTGAGAAAGAGTAGAAATCCTGAATACACATCTTAATCAAGATTTCACAGTATAGTTCCATACAGCAGAATTCTTTCAAATCAGCTGTAGTTAAATCTGCTCTATTTGGATATTTGATATTTCAATCAAGAACCTCTCCTCGATTACCAGGGGCTGGCATTCACGCTGTTCATCACTGAAAAATTAATATTCCTTGATAAGCAAAAATAGCCTATGACCCCCGTTTTCATGTACCAATTCCTCTGACACTAATTAGGAATTATAGGCTGTGTCCCAGGAGATTCTTATTAGCTCAGTGAGAACTCCACTTCTGCTGAGTTCACGTGAAAAGTTTTCAGAACAGAGCCAAAAACCCCAACATGTCCTATCAAAGGCCATATTATAGCTCACAACAAAGTGGAAAAGAGAGTTCAGGTGGTTTAACTCTTCTATTCCTTTTGCTAAGCCTCACAGCTAAGAGATTACAATGCATCTGGGCCGTTCCCACTCATATTTCTCATCCTTCTCATGTGTTCAGGTTTGTGCAGCTTTAGAATGTCTTTGGCAGGGTAGCACAATAATGAGCTCAGTGACGAGTGGCCAAGGAGAAGAACCTTGGTGAAACAGGCTCTGTGAGAAGCAAGCTCTACTCCTAGAACAAGATTTTCAAAAGCTCTTAACCTTAGTCTAACATTTCCTATTGAAAGCACTGACGAAATCTTCCGTTTGTGCAGTCAGGTCAGTGCTAAAGACTTTCACATATTTACTTGTTCTTCCTGAAAAATATCCCTGTTCAAATATATGATGTCATTGCCACTGATAGGTTAAAATCCTGTGACCCTATTCTATGTTTCATTGAGCTGTAGCTTTAAATTGAGAAAAATTTATTCTTTTTTTTTTCTAAGAAAGCAGTAATCTCTGTAAGATTAGAAGGTATAAAGGAAGAATTGTACAAACTGCAGCTGGCCAAGGTCAGCATCAACTTAAATACTGGAGCTGATTGTTGCCATCCCCTCTTATCCACAAAATCAGGAGCTGTTTTCAGGTCTTTTGGAGTTCCTATATAAATCCAGCCTTCCATACTTTAAAAAGAAACAGCCAGGACTACATTTGCAGTGTGTCTCTAAATACATTTACTCAGCTTGACAATTTCTCTGTTCAACTTACCACTGCTGAAATCTGAGGGCAAAGGGGTACCGGAGTGGGGGGAATGGGTATGTGTGAGTATGTGAAGAATGGTGACAAGCTTTATCTTGCCAATTTTTAAATGAAAACTTGTCTCCATTTTGCAGCCAGCTCCAGTTTGACATTCCAGGAGCTCAGTGCAGATTAAAGCCAAGAGAAATTCTCGTTTTCTGCCTGTATGAGCTCACCTCAAGCTGTCCTGTGTAACTCTCCCTGCTGACAGGCAGTTCAGCCAGTGAACCTGTGAGTCTGTTGGTTGAGCCTCATAAAAATATGGAAAATATCAGCAGAGGTCACATAAATAAGAGAAACTTTTAAAGATGGAGTAGATATTGATCACTGGCATTTTGGGGTGGGAATCCAAACAAAAATTTTGTTTCTATTTTACATATTTTGACAGCACTTTTTCATTCCAAGATAGTTCGATAAGTGTTAATCACAAAATCTAGAAGCATATTTTCTATTATAAACACATCCTGAAGGCCAGATCCTGGTCAGATTTTGACAATAATTTTCCACCTCTCCTCATTTTTTTTACTGCCAGCATCACTTATAGCATTCTCTTGTTCACATTCCCAAGCATAAATATGGAGATATATCATAACTTATACACTTAAGTAGTTAGATTTAAGCAATGTTAGCAGTACACAAAAATAAAAATCAGATTCTGGTACCCGAATTGCTCATTGTTTCTTCTTTTTTTCCTCAATGTAGTTTGACATATTAGCATGAAAAAGATTATTGTATTTTTAAAAGTCCTACTACTAGCATAGTTTCCACCATATAAATGTGCTCTTTGAATGGAATAGAGTAAAATTCTCTGAAAATTCTTTTTCATTACAAAAAAAGATAGCACAGCTGTCAAAATTCTAGCATGGTGTTTATTCTTGTAGCTTTGACCTTACACTAGATTAATTGATATTCTGTTTTGTCCTTTTCTGAAGAAAGAAAATTCCTTGCCTTCATTTTTGACAGAAATCTTCCCATAGTTTTGGACTGATAAAGACAAATGCAGAAGAGAAATAGGATTTCTTCTAGCTAGATGCACAGATTTGACACCCATGTCAAACATTATTACAACCTATATGCTTCAAGCATAGACTGGAAGTTAAATACTGCATGGACTCAAGCCAAGCATTACAAAACCAAAATGTTTCACAGCCCACGTACTCCTTTCTATATGTTCTCAGTGATTCAGTAATGAACAACCGCTGAGATAACATTTGAAGTACTGCAATGATGCGCAAAGTGCACAAATAAAAATTAGTATATTTATAGGCTGCAATTCACTGCAGCCACAGGAACCTTTCATAATCAGGTTCTGCATGAGGGGAGAGGATGCTTGGGGAGATGAAACAAATTCACAAGCCAGACTACGGAACTACTTGCTCTCTCGCCCTCCCCCTCAGCATGCAGGAACCACATTCCCACATGAGTTTTTTAAAGCCCCAGGGTGATTGGGTCCTTACAAATATGAGTCCATAGCTTCATGTGCCCTCACTTTACTCCAGACAGCATTTAAAGATTGAGACACTTCTACCTCATGTGCATGTGGTACCCAGGTATCTCAGCGGTGCTTTCCAACCTCTTTTCCCTAGGGACAATGTAAAGGGGTACTAAGTTTTGGATCACCTACATGATTCCAACAAAGATTTTCTTACTATTGCTCTCCACTGCTCTTGTGGTTACAGCTCTCTGGAGCATTCCTTCCCAAAGAGAGCTGCTCCATTCACCACATTGCAAAATGGGGAATATTTGGGGTGAGGATACCAGGGTTGCACAGTTGAGCAGGATTCAGGATGATTCAGGACAACCTTCCCAGTCCACCCACCCCCCAGCAAAGCTGAGGCAGGTGCTAAGCCCATGTTCAGGCTTGATTGGTGCCTGCTGGTGGTCTTGCTCTAGAAGTCCTGATTAAGAGCAACTACATGTTTCACTGAAAACCAGGGCCTTCAGTCAATAACAGATATATTAAGGCTGGAACATTTTGGGTCCAACTGAGCAGAGAATTAAGGTAAATGTTTAAAATTAATCAAGTTTCTTTTTCCCCATTGGATCAGAGTTCATAATATGCTTCTCTCTCCTTCTGTGTGTGTATGTAGTTCTTTCCGCTGCTCCTAAAGTATATACACGCATATTTGCTTCAATATTCCATTTGCATAATCAAAGCATCATTACTTCATGGATGCATTACAAGGATAAACTCAGCAGTGTTTAAGAGGTTGTCAGGCTCTGTTAATGCAAGCACTGTGAAGGATGCTGTGTGACATAGCAAACAGAGCACTGCTTTTGGAGTTCCAGCATCTCAGCTCTATTCCAGCTTTATCACTAAGCCATGCTTCAGTTTGCTTATCTGTAAAACTGTATAATCACAGCACCGCCCTCTCAGGATTGCTTTGATGCAACTCACTCATAGGGAGAATGAGATATTAAGAGTAGATGCTTGGTTCATGATCCCTTCTTTTTTTCCATATTTACACTGAGGAAAGCAAGAATTCTGTTCAAAGTTGTCAAGAAAGCGGATGCTTGCAGGCCTGGTGCTGATAAAATATGGCCTGCTAGCTTCACAAACCCACACGGAACAAGATGAGAAATCTGCTCATTTAGTTTCCTGAGAACAAACACACAAAATGAATGTCACGCATTTCAGTAACAATCGGCATCTATGAAGTTCAAAGAAAAACTTCTGGTCCAAAGAGACAACAGATTTTATTATACAAATTAGGAATAGCAGTCGCCTGCCAAGACAAAGGAGCACTGATCAGAACGCAAGATGCAAAGAAGAAAGAAAAGAATTCAGATTTAACCTGCAGAATACTGAAATTATTGCTGGTGAGCTTGTGTGTTGGGGAGTTAAACTGAAATGCTTTCTGCCTGCACAGCTCAGTATGCCAAGGAATACATGTGATGAGATCCCCCATTAGATCTGAAGTCGCAGCTCCCAGGAAGGAGTGGGGCCACACTGCAGCAGCAGCAGCAGACCCCCTTGTCTGCCCACACTCTTCCTCTTTGGTCCCCAAAACTGCCCTGGTCTGATTTTTAATGAGATACTTTTAAACCTTCAATAAAAGCTAAGGTTTGCTGTTCAATCTATTCTTTATGTGAGTGTTATCAGTCCTGAAGAAGAAAAGGTCAGATTATCTGCAAGCAGGTGACTAACAGCAGGAGAAGCTGCTCTGCGTGGGGCCTTGGCTCCAGACAAAAGAGCTCCAGTTGGGCTCAACTATCTCCATCACCTCCTCCTTGCTCCCCAGGTATATGGACAAAAATAGTTTTCAAGCTGAGCCTTTGCTGACATATGTTCTTACAGTCTGAACACTCAGCACCGCCCCAGACCAAAGAGAGGTAAAATTGTAGCTGTAATTCTACTCTGATACATTCCAGTGCAAACCTAAAGTAGAGTCATTTGTCTAGTTCACCTTAAATAATGTATTTTTTTTTTCATTAGAATATATCCACCTCTGTTTTGAATAACTTGGAGCCTTCATTAGGCCATTCTGGTTTCCAGCTGTTTGGTCCGCTACCTTGTTCAACCCTGATGCATCGATACCAGATGTGAACATTGTTAAGGAGCTCAGCTTCCTTGGTGTAGGTGGATCCATTTTTACAATGTGTTGTATCCTGACACCTGAGCAGGAAGCCCATAGAATCATAGAATCATAGAATCATAGAATAGTAAGGGTTGGAAAGGACCTTAAGATCATCTAGTTCCAACCCCCCTGCCATGGGCACGGACACCCCACACTAAACCACGCCACCCAAGGCTCTGTCCAACCTGGCCTTGTACACCGCCAGGGATGGAGCATTTACAACTTCCCTGGGCAACCCATTCCAGTGCCTCACCACCCTCACAGGAAAGAACTTCCTCCTTATATCCAATCTAAACTCCCCCTGATTAAGTTTGAACCCGTTACCCCTTGTCCTATCACTACAGTCCCTGATGAAGAGTCTCTCCTCAGCATCCCTATAGGGGGGCCTATAATCCTCATTATCTTCAGATACTGGAAGGCTGCTATGAGGTTGTCGTGGTTTAAGCCCCGGCTGTAAATTAGAACCATGCAGTCTACTTCCCCCCCACCCCCCAGAGGGATGGGGAGGAGAATCGAAAAAATGTAACTCCCATGGGTTGAGATAAAAACAGTCCAGTAACTCAGGTATAACACAAATCACTGCTGCTACCACCAATAATAATAATGATAAAGGAAATAACAAGGGAAGAGAATACGATACCGCCTGCCGGAAAAGAGAGCCCGACAGAAAAGAGGACGTGCCCTTCCGAGTAGCTCCCAGTTACATCCCCTGGCATGACGTGCTGTGGTATGGAATACCTCTTTGGCTAGTTTGGGTCAGGTGCCCTGTCCCCGCTTCCTCCCGGCCCCTCCTCCTCCCTGGCAGAGCATGAGACTCACAAAGTCCTTGGTCAGCTTAAACATCAGTGTTATCAGCTTTGTTCCGAGGCCAAAAGTCAAAAACACAGTGCTGCGCCAGCTACTAAGAAGGAGAAAAACTGACTGCTACTGCTGAACCCAGGACAGTATCCACCCCTTATTCCATACCATTCACGTCATGCTCAGATCCCACATCTTCCATATACCCTCACTCTCATCTCAGTGCACTGTTATCTTAGTGCACGGACCAATTCCTATAAAGCTACTGATTCCATTCAGTTCATGATGTTGGGCTCCATCTCTTGTAACAGTCTTTCAGGGCAGGAGAAGCTGTGTGCAGTGTTGGATGGTTGCCTGCTGATGCTGATCATTCCTTTACTGTAGAACTCGTCCGGTTCTATCAAAGTTCATTCTCTGTTGGGTCTTTGAAGTACCCTCTCCTGAGGTAATCTATGCCGAGGATGCATGGAGCCTCTGGACCAGCCACAATGGGGTGCTTTTGCCATTTCCTTCCAGTCAGGCTGATCTCAGCCTCCAGTACAGTCAACTCTTGGGATCCTCCTGTCACTCCAGAAATATAGATGGGTTCCACTCCTTGACAGCTTGACGGCATCAGGGTACACTGTGCACCGGTATCTACGAGAGCTTTATACTTCTGTGGGACTGATGTGCCAGGCCATCTGACCCACACAGTCCAGTAAATCCGATTATCCCCTACCTCCACCTGGCTGGAGGCAGGGTCCCTCTAACAGTCATCACAACGTTGGACACCTAAGTCGTGTTGAAAGGGATTATTCTTCGTTATCACAGGAGCTGGAGTAAAATCAGCTCTTCCGCTCCATCTGGGAACCTGCTCACCAGAGACTGAAGCCGCAGCTCTCATGGGATGATTAGTCTTGACCTTGGTTCCTATTTTCAATTCATGCACCCGTTCCTCCAAAGCTAAAGTAGGTTTTCCATCCCACTTCGTCATGTCTTCTCCATGATCCCGCAGGTAAAACCATAGGGTGGCCTGTGGTGTTTGCCTTCTATATCTTCTGTCTCGAACAATAGGACGTCTTTTGTTAACAGCTGAGACGTGTGTTGGTACATGTGAGGAGCTGGATAAATCAGATAGATCGTCCCTCAATTGTTTGACATCCTGGGACAGTTTTTCCACAGCTGAGATGATGGAAGGGGTGAGATTGTCTTCGAACTCTCGGAGTTTATGAATCATTTCATCCACTGTTGGTGTTACTATGTCACCCCAGGTTACTGTTGCCAATGAATGGGCATATGATGACGGTGCATTCCGTGTAAGTTTTAGCCACATGGGTCGTGTACATTCGACTTCATCTGGGTCTATGGGTATATCTCCGTTATTCGGTTTGATGTGATAGATCATCTCTACGATGGCTGATTCCCTCAGAGACTGGATGCCTTTGTCTAAAGTAGTCCACTTGGCCGAACGACTCGTAACATCGTCCTTGTATGGAAACCTTTCTTTCACAGCTGCCAAGAGCCGCCTCCAAAGACTGAGGGACTTTTTCTCTCTTGCAATTGCTTTGTCAATTCCCCCTTCTCTAGCAAGTGATCCCAGCTGCTTGGCTTCCGTACCTCCTAGTTCGTGACCATCGGCCCCATTGTCCCAGCATCGGAGCAACCAGGTGATGATGTGCTCCCCTGGTTGACGGGTAAAATCTTTTCGCATATTCCGTAGCTCGGTTGAGGGTCCGAGGTCGAGAAGTCATCTCTTCTTCTTCATCATGTGATGATGACTCCTGATCAGGTGGTGGCCTGGGTGGTGAATACATTGTTTCTTCATCTTGCTTCACCCTTCTTGCCTCTTTTTTGCTTTTTCTCTTGCGTAAAGGGGCAATCGATATTGGTACGAATTGGTCCTCTGGTTTAGCTGCAGTCATTATCACTGTGGTTTGAGTAGCAACAGTACTTTTCGCTGGGGGTGGTGTAGCTGCTGTGGTTGGAGCTGGGGTAGCTTCGCTGTCTGTTGCAGTCGAAGTTTGAGTAGTGGCTGTACTTGTCGCTGGGGTAGCTGCACTGTCTGTTGCAGTCGAAGTTTGAGTAGTGGCTGTACTTGTCGCTGGGGGTGGTGTAGCTGCTGTGCTCGGAGCTGGAGTAGCTGCGCTGTCTGTTGCTTCGCCCTCAGATCCAGGGACATTTTTTCCCTTTTGAAGGTGCTGGGTAGTGTTGAACAAGGCCCGGTAAGCATAGGCCAAGCCCCAGCACGTTGACATGATTTGTCCCTCTCTGGTATGACCAGGATGACAACACACCTCATTTAAGTGTTTTACTAATTCTTCTGGATTTTGCACTTGTTCGGTGGTGAAATTCCAAAGCACTGGAGGGGCCCACTGACCTAGGTACTTGCCCATACTGTTCCACACACCCTGCCACTCATGGCTGTCCAGCCTCAGGGAAAATCTCTCGGTCGCCCTATTTTGTCGTCTAACCCCAGATAAGACCCAAACCGGACTCTGCTTAACTCTTGAGATCAGACGTAATGGTTGTGGACAAAACACACTCTGTATGCGTGCCAACATGGTGACCCCCATCACAATCAGCAAACAGGTCTCAACAATATTAAAAGGCCACTCAAAAATTTCAAAACTCCACGCAGCCTTCTCTTCTCCAGGCTGAACAGCCCCAACTTTCTCAGCCTGTCTCCATACGGGAGGTGCTCCAGTCCCCTGATCATCCTCGTGGCCCTCCTCTGCACTTGTTCCAACAGTTCCATGTCCTTTTTATGTTGAGGACACCAGAACTGCACACAATGCTCCAAGTGAGGTCTCACGAGAGCAGAGTAGAGGGGCAGGATCACCTCCTTCGACCTGCTGGTCACGCTCCTCTTGATGCAGCCCAGGATACGGTTGGCTTTCTGGGCTGCGAGCGCACACTGAAGCCGGCTCATGTTCATTTTCTCATTGACCAACACCCCCAAGTCCTCCTCTGCAGGGCTGCTCTGAATCTCTTCTCTGCCCAACCTGTACCTGTGCCTGGGATTGCTGCTACTCAGGTGTAAGACCTTGCACTTGGCATGGTTAAACTTCATCAGGTTGGCATCAGCCCATCTCACAAGCGTGTCAAGGTCCCTCTGGATGGCATCCCTTCCCTCCAGCATATCAACCTAACCACACAGCTTGGTGTCATCGGCAAACTTGCTGAGGGCGCACTCAATCCCACTGTCCATGTCACCGACAAAGATGTTGAACAAGACCGGTCCCAACACCGATCCCTGAGGGACACCACTCGTTACCGGTCCCCAGCCGGACATCGAGCCATTGACCACAACTCTTTGTGTGCGGCCATCCAGCCAGTTCTTTATCCACCGAGTGGTCCACCCATCAAATTGATGTCTCTGCAATTTAGAGACAAGGATATTGTGTGGGACAGTGTCAAACACTTTGCTCATCCTCAGATGCTATCACAGGATGCTAGGTTCTGTGCGGGTCGTAGAATCAGAATGGTTAGGGTTGGAAAGGGCCCAAAGACCATCTAGTTCCAACCAGCAGATAGTCAGTAGATAGTAACAGAATACAGGAAGTAAAGTCACCATATCACCCACTTCTAGGTTTAAAGGCATGAGAAAAATTTCCACTTAGCTCTTTGCAAGGAGAAGGTGGGAGCAAGACAGGGTACTAATGAGCCAGCATGAAATCATTTACTCTGTGGGATATGTAGAAAAACGTTCCTTTTGAAATACTTGTTTTCAGCGTCTCTCAGCCTTTGCCTGCAGACTAAACACTTCTCTCATGGTAATACAGGTATGCCACCATTCCCCCCTTTCCTAACAGGCTTGACATCTTAAGCAAATCTAGCCCACCATTTTGATGAAACACATTTGGAAGGAATTTCCTTCTGTTTCCTAACACTGGGCGACAAAGCCTCTAAAATGGTTATATAGAGCACATTTTCCTGGGGCTGCAGAGAATGAGCCACGGTAGATACATGCCAAATCAAATACAGCAAATAATCAGTGAGCTGGCATGCTGGTTGTCCTGAGAAAAGAGCCTTTTGCTTGTCGGTACTGCTGTACCTATCTACAGCAACAATTTTCAGAGTGTGATTCTGAAAGAGTATAGACTGTCCCACACTATCTTCCTGCTTCAAAGTCAGACAAATTAGCACGAAGTAGAGAGCTGTACATTGTGAGAAGGCCATTCTGGGCTTGCTCCCACACAGCACTGAGCACTGGTTCAAAGCCATGCTGTGGCTTGAGAAATGATTGTCCCATTGGCCTTGGTGGCTACCAACGGGCGTCAGTGCTTCCAATTGTCAGACCACAAGAACTCATCTTTTCAATACCATTTTAAAGGCATTTAGGCACCTAACTATATTCTGCAGATTTAATTACTGCATAACTCACATCTGCACAATCACCCCAGAGCTCTGGGATCAGAAGAAAATTCCCTCAGCCCCAAAACAGAGAAGTCTTTTACTTCTGTGTTTTGCTTGCAATTGCTGGAAGGGGTGAGATATGAACTCTCTCATAAAACAGCTTTCATTTGGTCCCTAGCTTTGCCATCCACACATAACAGGTCACAGTGAGGCTTAGGGAAACAGCTTAATGACTCTGCACCAATGTCCCCATCTGCAAAAGCAGGTTTTTCCAAGGATGCACATGCCCTTCTGCTGGAGGAGGTTCATTAAAAAGTGTGAGTAGCTCTGAGCACAGAAAGTGATGATAAAGAGCAAAACCACAAAGCAGTTTGGGCAAAGTGTTCATTTCTCTACTAGTAACAGCATTCATTTTTGTGTTTTATTTTGCCAGCATCCCAAACCTGCTGGCCACAACTGGCTAAACACTGCTTGGGGAGAAAAGGATCGAGTGTGAATGAAGATGTGTGTGCTTTGTTTTCAACAACTGAAGACGCAGTTTAACCCAAGAAAATATCTACACCAAGGGATGAAGCTCGTTTTCCCAACCTTCTGTATCAGCCATGCTGAAGCATGGTAATTTTCTCCTATGGTCAATAGTTATAGAACTTTCATGTGTTTTGGTTCATACTTATGACCTGAAACAGGGAAAGAATATAAATACACAAATAAACTTGTTCTAATAAAAAAAATCAGAAATAATTATTTTTATCTTTAAAGCATCTGCATTAAAGTTACCTCAAGGTCAGTTATAAAGGTGTAGCTATTATTAGCTTAACTATTTACATATCTCAGCAAACTAATTAGCTGGGCACCAAATGAAAACCATTTATGCCTGAGGTCTGCTAAGCCAAAAGATTATTTTAATATTTCAGGTTAAATTTTCAAGGGGAGAGAACATCTGCTTCTGGGAATCACGAGGTATTTGCTCACTCAAAATGAAATAAGAAAAGGCAAAGAAACATCAAATAAAAATGATGAAAATTGGCCTGCACCCTAACTCTAGGCACTGCTAAAGGACGAATGTATCACCTCCCCTTTTGACAGTGGTGGCTATACTTGTCTACCAGGCTGAAGCCTGCATTTTCCACCTGAAGACCCCACCAGCACAACCTGTCATGTCACCTTCTGAATGGACAGAGCATCACTAGAAGGGACAAGTCCTCCAGTTTCTTATCACTGTATCTTCACTCATGACATACTGAGTCCTGTGACTCCTGAGCAGAAGACACAAGTACCCTACAGGATAAGACTGATGGGAATTCATCCATAACCATCAACAGGGATTAGATGGACTGGGCTGTGGTGAAAAGCAGCCTTTGGAGTTTGTGGGCTGCTTTGTCCTGGCTAGGAAGGCCATCTCATAGCAGACAGCCTAAGTCATGTGTGGAAGAGACCACTAGAAACACTTCAGACCAACTGAGCCCTCTAGACAGTGAGAGACAGAAATGCACATGCTTCCAAGGTCCCTCCTCATCCTTCTCAGCAGTGCTGCCTGGGTCTCAGGAGCAGACAAAGCCATATCACAACCACTCTCCCACTCCAGGACCCTAAATGCCACACACTGGCCTAGTCATCTATCCGGCCCCTTCAACCATGTCCTACATGAATGGTCACAGCTGCAGTGCAACAGGACAGAGCAGCTGTGCCCCTCCCTCCCCATTGCCATGGGGCCAGAGAAACATCCCGCAACCCACACACAGCAAGCCCAGTGCACCCCTGTCTCACTCACTGGAAAATAAAGCATGAGGAGGTTTGCTCACTGGTTTTGGAAGAAGAACCCTATCGTGATTGCAAGCATATGGAAAAAACAAAGAGGCATAATGTTTTATTATGCAAAACCCTATGTGTTACCCCTGCTGCTAAAGGAAATTCAGCTGCTTACCCACAGCTCTTGTATTCTTGTTTTGTTAAAATGAGGAGAGCTCCTATTACTTAATTCTTGGTTTACATACAACAGATGCCTCACAGCCCAGAAAGGCTCTGCCTTGCAGCCCAGAGCAGCCAGACTTACGGGGTAATGGCCCTCCTGCAGTAGCAGAGGACACCACATGACAAGCCTGGCTTGTGTAGCTTCATCCATCACTATCACAGGCATCATGCCATGGTCATTCATTTCAGAAACAGGTCTAGCACCATCTCTCAAAAACGTGTAACAGCTGCTGCTCTGTACACAGTGGGAGGCTGACAGAAAACCCTCTCATGTTTATCCAGGGCAAAAGTCTTTCCAAGGATGCTGTTTTATTTGTGCTATGAAAGATAACAGCATCATACAAAACTAAACAGGTTTGCAAACTGTTCCAGGGTGCTAACATCATATTAGTGTAATATATGTGGGATCTGGGCAAAGCAACTTTTTAGCAGACACATTATCCTCATGTTTTCCCCCAAGACAAATGCTCCATGGATAAAACTAAATTGATTTTCTTCTTCTTAACAACTCAAAATAACTTAGTTAAAAAATGAACCTCTAATGAAAAGCTAAACCATCAAAATATTTAATTGAAGTACAGCAAGAAATCAGCTCCTTACCAGCTGTTACTGATGGAACTAAGTCAAAATCTACAACTGGGTTGAAGGAAATAAGCTGATAATTTTATAAAACAGCACATGTACTAAGGTAATAGAACCTACATGCAGCATAAATTGAAAGAACCAGAATATTCCCTCCATTCTCATCCCCAGCCTCAAATGTGGACAGGCATAAGTTTTGGGGGTAAATGAATGAAAAAGCGAGGGGATTCGAACAGCAGCAGCCACAGCATCCTGTCTGCCCTCCTGCAGCCCTGACGCCTGCACACCTACTCCCAGCTCCATGCTGAAGCTGCCTCCTAGTGCAGCTCCTGCTGGGTAGCAGTGGCTAAAGCTGCACTGGGAAAATAGGAGTCAGGAATGGTTCAGCTGCTGTTTTCATTGTGTCTGCTCTCATCCATGTTGAGACAAGATGCTGGGTTTATTAAGGGAAGGTTTCCACTCCCTTTGATGCTATGACCACGTATCAGGGTATATCAGGACTTGGAAAACCATTAGTTCACTATAAGATACCCTGAGAATGCTGAATCAGTGACAAAAGCAAAGTAATAGACAAATATCCAAATACACTAAAAATTAAGATGCAGGAAATTCTGTGCACAGACCAAATCTTTGGTCTGTTTAAATCCTGAGAGTTGGGCTTTCTGTTCAAAACAGTCCTGCAATCTGATCCCCACCACGAGCCTCACAGCCTCTTTGGTCTGATTCAAAATGAAAAGACTGACTGAGGACTCTGGATATTCAGCGTCACTCACAGCATGATAATGCTTTCTCTGCAGAGATCAGCTCACCCCTGTTTCCACGTATCTGTTTCCCAGGCTGAATTTCCAGGCATTGCACAATTTCAATGGATTTCAAACAGGTCTATGCAAGACACTTCTGAATAAAACTTGGGTTATTAGTTGGTCACTTAATGCTTCATTGAGGATACAGCACTTACAAATGAAGTTCATAAATAAAACCATTAAGCTCACCTTTAACCAACATGAAAATAAAAGGAAGAAAATGGTGTGGCTTCCTATACATAGCTTTTATTGGCAGTGTGGGAGCTTTTTTCCCATATTGCTTTAACAGAGAAACAATGTACAACTTTAAAGGAAGAAAATATTAAATTGGATTTGTGGCATGCAAGGGAGATTCCCCATCACAAGAATAACAAGTGCAATTTACATCTGAAATTGTTCAGGATTCTTTATGATCTAACAGTGGTGACCAAATGAGACCATATGAGGAGATAAATTGCATGCGGTTTACAAGCATTATGGCCACAACTGGATGTTTGGATTTCTTCTGAGCTCTGTGTGATTTAGCAGTACCATCTGGACATTGCCAAACTGGTCCTGAATAGCAAAATACATAGCCATAAACCAGTAATGTATAAACAGTAACGTGCCTCCTGTCCGAGGCTGCATGTCAGGGTTCCCTTGTTTGCTGCACAGCTGTTTCAGAGTGTATTGTGTAAGAATTAGCCAGGCTTGCATCTGTGCATCTGGCAAAATAAAGATTAGTAGGTTAGGTGTGGAAACCAGAGGTAGGAGTAGCGTGGTGTAGGGATAGTGCCCTCAGGGGTTTGCTTTGGGAATGGAGGGAGGAGTTGTGGGCAGTGTTATCAGAGATCCAGGAGGAGGAGGGAATGCAGAAGCTCAACACTGCCCAGATTTCTCACACATCTGGTGCCTTTCAGTCACATGCACTATTTTATAGGTGTCAGATAAGGCAACAACACTTGGCCACCCCTAAAACCCCAGAGGATTAGCAGTGTAAAAGGAGTTTAATCTATTGATGTGTCTAAGCAATGTTACAGTCTATGCCATTTAGGGGTTTCTTAATGCTGTTGGCAGCCCTGAAAGAGCTTCCCAGCTGGGAAGCATCTCTGATATAAGGGGAGGGATTAACTTTGGCTCCAAAGACCTTGCAAGCTAATGGACAGGAAGGCCATGCAGCGGAACAGTGCCTGGCACAAAACCATTTTGTTTAGCCCTAGAGCAGTACCTACTTCACTACTCACTTCTTCCTCATAAATAATCACACCAGTGTTTGAGCAGGAGTTCTCTTCAATAATCTGAAAAATGTTAGTCTCCACCATTCATACAGACTTAGGAAGAGAAGGATAGTTAGAAGCATTACATCTAAATCGTCTTTATCCAGAGATAAAGGACATTGTTAAAGCTTTTAGGCTTAAAATTAGTCTAAATATCTTTGATCTCTCTGCCTCCTATTTCATCTTCTCTTTGACATCTGCCTTGTATTTCATAAGCCTTGGGTAAGCATGCAGATAGACCAGCAATTTTATCTATATTTGTGTATATGCACTTGCACACATATATATACGTACACACACTAACTTGTTTTATCTTTCACAGAAAAAGCTCCCTTTGACTACAACAGTGTCCGGCCTGCAAGAAAAAGCCTCTGAGTACTGTGTCTAGCACACTGCTTACCTGGTTCTGAAATCAAAATCAATAGGGAAATGCTTAATTGCTGTTACCAGTCGTTGAGTCACCAAACTTGAATGTACACAGTCTGGCACTCATCCCTATGAAGCGCAAAGTGGGAGAGAGCTCCTGCTAAACAGAACTCACCGTCCTCAGGGGTCCACTGGGCCCATTTCCCAGAGCTCCTATTGCAGTCTTGGACTGCTTTGTCTCTTACTGGGTGAGTATACTGAGCAACCACAGGGTCAAGATTTTAAGACAGCTGTTAAGGGAACGTTTCAACAAGGCAATCTGAAGTCTGCTACAGAGTGATGAAGGGGAAGCATTAAGTTTCTTTCTCCTGACTTAAGGTCTGGATTTTAGAAGCAGAAACATCCTCTTGCATTTAAATATCACTGAAAACCTGAAGTGCCTCAACTGTCAAGTATATTCCCACCATGTAGACTATCCCAGCAGCATAACAGACTATCAAGTGTATAGAAGTATAATTTATTCTGTTTGCATGCATAGATGACTCCCTATCACCAGAGAGATATAATATTTAATGAAGAAAGAAACCCAAATCATCCAAGGAAAGCAATTGCCTCTTTGAATGCCTGAGAGTTGGAAGACAATAAAAAGGACGACAAAGCAAGCTCCTTAGCCAATATTTTGATAAATATTGCACAAAATTAATTAGAAAATCCAAACATTTGTACAAGAGAAAAATTCCATCCCCGTCTTTCTCCCCCCCGATTGAGCATACATTATTACTGGAAGTGTCTGAAAGGTCTTCCTGTCATAGCACTAGAATTTAGTGTTTGGTCTTCTTACCCGAGTTTAAACTCACATGCTGGCAATTCCTTGCCTTTTCAGTTTATAAATGTTCTCTTACTCTCCTTTCTTAAAGAAAAGGTCAGTGCTCTTCACTTAAGTAATGTCATTAAGAAATCAAGCCTCATTTTTCCAGCTTGTGTGGCTGAGCAACTGAAAGGCACAACCTTCATTTAACTTACTTCCACTTTCTGATTATGATTAAAAAAAATATGAATGCAGATAATCACAGACAATGAAGAACAATATCTAGTAGTCTGTCTCCAGAGTTGTTTCCTACAGTGTATTTTCTAACATGTATTCTGATCATTCTAAATTACTCATTTAATAAGCTAACCGTTCCTTCCTGTGCTAGGGGAGACTATTTTGCAGTGCAAGATGTTCATGTTATAAGGGTTTCTCAGTTTACCTTATACTATTATTCCCAGTTACATATTCTAATATCAGTCTATCTGACTACCTTTCACCACCCTGCAGCCAGCTTCTTCATGTTTCTGTCAATACAATAAACTGGTCTTGCACCAAACAAAGGGATGCAGTTGTTACTGGTTTCCCCAGCTCTCTATCTATTCCATTCAGAAGGTGTTATTTAATGTCATGTACATGCTATTCTCACAATATAAATGTGTCTGATTGATTGTTTAAATATACAAAGAAAATACTGTTGAGAAAATCGATGTCAGTTTAACGTATTCTGTTGCCTTCTGGTTAGCTGATGGGTCCCTCTCTTTAGAAAGTGAAACTGGTTTTCCACCAGTCATGAATTTAAGAAAATTTGCTCCAATAAATAATGCTAAAATTGACCAAAGATTTTGAAATTGGGAAGGATGCTCCAGTTAAGCTTTATGGCTCCTGGTTCAGCTCAGATAAGAAGTTGAAAGCCAAGACTGACTACAGAAAATTTCAGTTTCGATACAGTCACCTTTTGGAGCATAAGTCACATGAAGAATTTGAAGAGGGATGACAGTTTAGAGTGTGGTTTTGGGTTAATTGCTGTTAGGTACATCTTTAGCCTGTGGTTAATCAAAAGCCCCAAAAACATGTCTATCATGTTCCCTTTATGGTTACGTTGATGTTCTCTACCATCAGTACAGCCAGACTGGGACCAGGGGTATTGTCCTGGGTTCAGCAGTAGCAGTCATTTTTCTCTTTGTTAGTAGCTGGTGAGGTGGTGTGGTCTTGATTCTCATCCTGAGAACAACGCTGATAACACCGATGTTTTTAGTCATTACTCAGTAATATTTACTCTGACCAAGGACTTTCTGAGTCTCATGCTCTGCCAGGGAGGAGGAGAAGTCAAGAGGAAGAAAAGATAAGACACCTGACCCAAACTAGCTAAAGAGGTATTCCATACCACAGCATGTCATGCCCACTATATAAACTGGGGGCAGTTACCAGAAAGGGATTGATCACTGCTCAGATCAGGCTGGGTATCAGTTAGCAGCTGGTGAGCAGTTGTATTCTCTTCCCTTGTTATTTCCCTTATCATTATTATTATTGGTGGTAGCAGCAGTGGTTTGTGTTATACCTTAGCTACTGGATTGTTCTTATCTCAACCCATGGGAGTTTCATTCTTTCGATTCTCTTCTCCATCCCTCCGGGAGTGGAGGGGAGGAAGGTGAGGAGTGAGCAAGCGGCTGCATGGTTCTAGGTTGCCGGCTGGGCTTAAACCACGACAGGTACAAACTTGGTTGAGTTATGCCATATTTCAGCTGCTTCACACATCCTTAACTCATGTTTTATGTGAGTTTATATGATGCTGAGGGCAGTAATTTAGCAGCGGCCAGTTGCTTGTTGATAGCATGACCATATCTGAGTGAAAAATTGTCTCATCTTGGGAAATACCTCAGGGTGTTTCTGTTTAGTTGAGCAAGTAGCATCAAAATGCACAGGAGACGAACTCCTGTTCACTGCAGTAATGTAATATTCTATGGCTGACAGTCTCCCTGGACGGCTTATAGTCAACCATTCAATACAATAAACTAATCATATGGGCATAAAAATGAAGCAGAGTCAGATAATCACAAATGAGAGGGCTCTGCCAAGGAGCCTGATAAAAGTACTGTGCAGGACTTTGAGAGTGTAAACTAGAGAGGAAAAAGAGAAATTAAAGAGGCCTGGGATGTAGGAATTTTCCTAATCAAAACCTCTACATCATTTCCCCTCCCTGAAAGTGCTACGTGCTTCTTTTAAATACCAACAGGCCTAGCAAGATCTACTGGACTATGAGAAAGATACTCTTCTGTGGAAGTTATGGTACTAACACAACTATCTGATTCATCTGAAATTGCATCCATTGTTTGAAGCATTCCAGGATGGACATGCAGGACAGAACTGTGTCATCATACCAGAGTCTGAGAATGTTCATAATACCTAACAACCTATTTCCCCTCTCCTTGGCCCCACATATGCTTCCTTGTGCTGCCATGTGTAATTCTTATTTTGCTGATGTGCTGGAAGTGCTGACCAGTGCCAAAGCTTTCCACAAGTCTCTGCTTGAACAGAAAGTGCTCCTAGCACAGGTACCTCCAACCAGATCAGCATGCTCAAAGGCCCACAGGTGTGTGCAGAGAAAGATTTCTGCCCTCATCAGGGAACAGGAAGAGTAAAAAAAATTTAAAGGTAAATAAGAAAAATTACCTCTCATATTTTCTTCTTATCACAAGTTATGCATTTGAGATCTCCTGAGATACCAATGCTGTGTGCTGATGATAAATATCATGCAGATAAACTATGACAATGGAATAATATTTTTTTTTCCAGTCAAATTATTTGCCTGGGCTGAAAAGAAATATGTTACTTTCTGACAAAAACTGATTAGCACAAATCCATGAAGACTTGATAAACCAGCACTGAAATGGCTGTTGTTTGACAAGTAGCACTCTGAAAATAGGCAACTATGACACAAACACAAAAAAACCCGCCTCTTTTGGAAACAGAAATGCCATGTTTCTGGTAACAGTGTCATCCAGTCTGATTTCAGCTGGTATAAATCACTTCCATGCTACTGACAGCAAATGAAACTAATCTCAGTTAGACACCACGTACAGGACCATGCCCCTACTTCAACTCGCATTAAATTAGATTTATTGAAAAGGCTAGCACTGGTTTACCTTGAATTTTAATATAGCCAGAGAGCTGGCTTTAAAGATCAGCAAGAGCATAGTTTTCCTGATTGGACTCTATAATTTCACACACAAATTCACAAGTGCGATCAGACAAATACCTGTACCCCTCCTCTCCATGCACACAGACATTATGTTTATCGTGCATCTGTATTCATGCTGCATTCACCTGACTATTCGGACTGCAGCAAAACTAAACACAGTGACAAGCTGTGCTGTAGAAGTTGCTATGAGGAGTCCCTGCATAAAAAGAAGCTGCTTTAGGATCCAGGTTTCTTTCAGACCTGTAGTGGTGGTAAGACATCTTTTCAGAAGCACAGAGAGTTGAGCATTGAGTTTATAATGGCCACATTATATAAACTGAAGTTTCCATCAGATTTAAAGATTAGCCTTTATCACCTGTATCTTGCTTCTCCCACTTTAGTGTTCCTGTAAAAAGCCTTCCCAGGAAAGCACCATGCTACAATCAAAATGTATCTCTTAGCAAAGAGAAATAGCAAATTAGAGCAGTAAAATGCTCCACTTAGTGCTGAGCTAGCCTTTTTTCTTCTTTCTCTGTACGTCTTTCCAACTCCGCTCCTGCTGATCAGGATTTAAACAAAAGTAAAAAAAACACCCATGCTTTTCTATGCAGTCTTTGCTGCAAACCTAACTAATATCTACAAAGACATAAAGACAAAACAGAGTCTGTCTTAATGTGAAGCCTATTGCTTTTAACTCGAATTCATCAGAAGGGCTTTGAGTGAAAGTAGAGATTGATGTCAAGTTTAGTGGTTCTTCAAAGCTTTAAAGTCTTCAAATTTAGCAAGTTCAGAGATCAGTTTTAAGGGAAAGCAGGGAAGATGTTCGTGGTCTCCAACGAGCACATCACTTCTGTGTGCCTCATTCTCACCTTGTATAGTGCAAATGGGAGCAGCTCCAGGACACTCAGTGGAAGGGCTTTGTCACCATTAAACATTCTCATACAATCAAATTTGCCATAATTTTCATAATTATTCATTTGTGATGTATAAAAAACCTTGGCAAATGTGGGGAGCAGAGGCCTGAGGCAAGAGACATGGCCATCAGAAATACCTCAACCTTACAACTCTTCCAGGTAACTCAAGCCTTTGGTGGATGAGCAGACCTTGTACCTTGTTATACAACACTGTTAGCAACTGACACGGTCACACATTTCATGGACAGAGGTGTTAATTTTGTTCGTGTTCTTTTGTTGTTGTCCTTAAACTTAGTCAAATAAGGTCCAGAATGCATGAATAGGGTTCAGTTCCTCTAGAAATGACTTAAACTAGACATTAATGCATACTTCTCTCTTGCAGTTAGCTGATGTCCTCAGTGAACTGACTGCCATATGAAAGCTTTAAAGAACTTGCATTCCAAGGACAAAAGAGGTAAAAAGAGTGAGCGGGAGCAGGGCCGGAGGCCGGGAAGGAGGCGGCTGCCGAGCAGCAGGAGAAGGCGGCAGAGGATCCGAGCCCCGCAGCCGAGCCCAGCCCCGCGGCGACCGAGAGCATCCCCCAGCAACTGCCACCTGAGCCCTGTGAGCCCGATCCCCAGGAGGATGCAGGAGACCCCGCAGCATTTCCCAGCAAGGCAGAGGAGGAAGATCTGGACTCAGAAAAAGGGAAGCTGGTGGTGAGAGAGCCGGCAAGCACAGCAGCTGCACCAACCCCAGTTGCAAGTACAGCAGCATCATTTGAGAGTTCTGAAGGTTTTGAATGGCCTTTGGGTACCCTTGGGACCTGCCTGCTGGTTGTGATGGGGATCACCATGTTGGCATACACACAGAGTGTGTTCTACCCACAACCATTTTGTCTGATCTCAAAAGTTAAGCAGAGTCAGGTTTGGGTCTTGTCTGGGGTTAGACTACAACATAGGAGGACCAAGAGGTTTTCCCCAAGGCTGGACAGTCATGAGTGGCAGGGTGTGTGGGACAGTATGCTCAAGTATCTAGTCAACTGGGCCCCTCCAGTGCTTTGGAAGCGTGTCGTGGTTTAAGCCCAGGCCGTAAATTAAAACCACGCAGTCTACTTCCCCCCTCACCTTTCTTCCCTCTGCTCCAGGAGGGACGGGGAGGAGAATCGAAAGAATGCAACTCCCACGGGTTGAGATAAGAACAGTTTAATAACTAAGGTATAACACAAATCACTACTGCTACCACCAATAATAATAATGATAAAGGAAATAACAAGGGAAGAGAATAAAACCGCTCACCGACCGGTACCTCGCCCCCACCCTGCAGTGATCCAGCCCTTCTGGGTAACTCCCAGTTACATCCCTGGACATGACATGCTGTGGTATGGAATACCTCTTTGGCTAGTTTGGGTCAGGTGTCCTGTTCCTGCTTCCTCCCGACTTCTCCTCCTCCCTGGCAGAGCATGAGACTCACAAAGTCCTTGGTCAGGGTAAACATTCTGACCAGCAACTGAAAACATCGGCTTTATCAGTATTATTCCCAGGCCGAACGTCAAAACCACAGCACTGCACCAGCTGCTGAGAAGGAGAAAAACTGACTGCTGCTGCTGAACCCAGGACAAAGCGTCAGAGATGGAAAGCAGCTGTGTGGAGTCCCCAGTGGCAAGTTGCAGAAATTGCTGAAGGGGAGGGTGAATTATTTTGAGCCTGGTGGGCACATGACACTTCAGGCCATCAGGGCAGAGATGCAACAAAGAGATGGACTCATGATCGAGAGGTGGACTTAGCAATGGACACTATTGCCCAGGTGTTCATAAGTGTGAACACTGTACACAGCCTCTCCTGCCCTGAAAGACTGTTACAAGAGATGGAGCCCAACATCACGGATGGACTCAGCAGCTTTATAGGGATTGATCCGTGCACTAAGATGAGAGTGCACTGAGATGAGAATGATGGTATATTGAAATGTGGGATCTGAGCATGACATGAATGGTATGGAATAAGGGGTGGATACTGTCCTGGGTTCAGCAGTGGCAGTAATTTTTTTCTCCTTCTTAGTAGCTGGTGCAGTGCTGTGGTTTTGACTTTCGGCCTGAGAACAGCGCTGATAACACCAATGTTTTTAGTTACTGCTCAAATGTTTAGCCTGACCAAGGACTGCGAGTCTCATGCTCTGCCAGGGAGGAGGAGAAGTCGGGAGGAAGCAGGGACAGGACACCTGACCCAAACTAGCCAAAGAGGTATTCCATACCACAGCATGTCATGCCCAGGGATGTAACTGAGTGTTACCCTGGAAGGGCTAGTTCACTGCTAGGTGGGGGTGAGGTATTGGTCGACGGGTCATGAGGTGTTGTATTCTCTTCCCTTGTTATTTTCTTTGTCATTATTCTTATTGGTGGTAGCAGTAGTGATTTATGTTATACCTTAGCTACTAAACTGTTGTTATCTCAACCTGTGGGAGTTACATTCTTTCAATTCTCCTTCCCATCCCTCCAGGAGTGGGGGAAAGAAGGGGGGGAGTGAGCGTGAGTGCTGCATGGCTGGGTTTAAGCCACGACAAAAGGGGAAAGGGATAATAGCAAGAAAACAACAAGCCACTGTGGCCTAAAGCTTGTGACTAACCACACACAGATAACACAAACTGTTAGAAACATAATAGACTTGCTGAGATTGGAAGGTGACATATTTTGTACTGATATAAGGACATAGTGTTTCACACCAATTCCAATTCTCCTGTCTTTGACATGATATATCATCAAGGCCAAGAGCTTCACGGTAATCAGAAAGGCCAAGATTTTATATGAGTATCAAGAATGGTCACAATTATAGTAGAAAATCCAAAAGAAAAAGGAAAAAGAAAGGAAAAAGAAACAAAAAAAGGAGAAGAGGACGCCCTGCAAATGTCCCTGCCTCCAGGTGTAAATGAATTTTTTACCCATGGGAGCTGGGAGAAAAATTTTTAAAGGTTAATTTTCAAATTGCCACAAGCTGTGAAACTTCTTGTCTCTTCCTTTGAAGCAGCTGGTGCTGTCTGCTGCCAGCTGCAGAAGACTGGCCTTCATCAACCTTGAGTCTGACCTGCTCTGGCGATTCTCATTGTCCTATACATTGCAAAGTGGGGAAAAAAAAGGGTCTGCTGTCACACAAGAAATTACAGACAAATATGTTCTAAAAGACAAGGTTATCCTTTTCTCCTTCCTCAGTGAAGTCTTGGAAATAGAGCTGCTTTTATCAGGGATTTTCAAACATCCCAAATGTTTCAGAAGTAATGTATGACACCAAGAAGCCTGACCAAAAAAAAAGAAGGAAATTCTGTTTGTCTCACAGCATAACACCGTAACAAGGGGATATTTAATAAAAATGTGAGTGCAATGATCAGAATTTGAAATTACCTTAAAATCTCATCTCCACTTCAACAATTAATCAATTTCAGCAGCCACTTATTTCTTGATACACAGCACATCAACAGAGATTATAGCTGAAACAATTCCTCTTAGTCAGTCCTAGCAGTGGCTGAAATTTTCCAGAGCAAAAAAAATTATTCACACTGATGAGACAATGATTGTCTGTAGAGAAGGGCAGGTAACAGAATCTTTTCAACAGACAAATACAACACACCATTTGGATCACTACATGTGTCAAAGATGTTTTCCTTTTTCAACTTTACAAAGCACCAATGCAGCACTTGCTACATGCACTGTGACTTGCTAATTCTCCTGAAATAGAGGATAATTATATTATCAAGTGACAGAACAGATATTGTTTTCCTAGTAATGAAAAATGTGGCTCTAAAACTCATCAATACACTTCTGAAATTTCTAGCTGCAATCCTCGCCTCATTACCCACAGCTACTTTCTGTACAGGACTATTTTATTCTGAATATGTATTTTAAACCCCAGATCCTCCTCATTTGGTAGAAATTGGGATAGTTCCTCCAATTTCAATATAACTATGCCAACCTGCATCACCTATAGATCCAGCCAGAACAGCACAAAGAGAGGAAACCCCACTGTTTTAACCATTCAGAACAGAATTTTTGTGGTTCAAACAACACTTAATATTAAGGAAAATAAAGCCAGAGGAAAGGACCCGAACACAAAGCTGATTTTTCTCAGTCAGGGCTTTGTTTTTACAGTGGTAAGTGGATAGCCCCAGATCTGTATGCACCCATCTGACCGAGCCCTTCCTAAAAGCAGCATTTTGCAGGAGGATGCCAGGGTCCTGCAGATGTGGAAGTCTGTCTTATACAACCAGTTTGGCAAAAAAGTGGATGAGTCAGAGTGCAGATGGTGACTTTGAGCAAATCAGAAGAAAGTTTATTACAGAAAATGTCAGCAGCAATTCTGGTCCACACCACAAAAATTAGGCTTTTGGCAAACACTTGTTGAGACCATTTTTTTTCCATTTATTCTCATCACTGTCTTTTTCTGCCTTCTCTACTAAACATTGATTCTTCTCTGCAACTTTCACAACATCTGCTTCTGGCATCTCACATGCTACCTGCGTCGTAACAGAAATCTTGCCGTGATAGTCCTTGATGGATTTATTAATCCTGGAGCTGTTTACTAAAAGAAACACTTTTAAGTACCATAAACATTGCTTATGCTTTTTAGAAAGTTAGCAATCTATTACTGCATATATATGGAAAAGCCTTTTCGTTTAAGAAAAGCAGTATATGCCATCTCTCTTTGCCAACAGAAGCAGATCCTTGAAGAGTCATTTTTGATGAGTGACTCTAGCTGTGTATTTCTTAGCCTGTGAAGAGCAGGGGAGGTCACAGGCATCTGTAAATGCAGTTACTGCAGCCTCTTGACAGATATGAGGAATTCTGTTTCTTCAGCTGGGTTTGCTTCTTTACTGGATACCATCTAAACCCCAAGCTTCTCCGTTGTATAATTACTATTTTTAACTGTCAATACTGTTACAATGAGTTTTAAAGGATGCCATGCAGAGAAATATCTGTAATGTTTTTTTCATTGATAGTTAGTTTGTGCAATGTCCATGGTAAGTACTGTCCCCACAGTCAATGCTTATTGCAAAGCCCCCATAACACAACATACTGGTAATAAAAAGCAAAACCAAATGTTTTTCATACCATGACTGGTATGAAAATTCTCCTTCCCACAGGATGAATTCACAGATGGCTTTGTAAGGCCCTGTTTCAGCCCTAATTCTGATTAAAGCAGGTAATACTTTGAGGCAAGGAGAGTGCCCATTCTCCGCCTTACAATACCATCTGAAGAGGATGGTGAACAAGGGCTTTCGAGAGGACCAAGCAGCTGCAAGCGAGGAGGCTATGAGCTTGGATCATGTGCCAAAACACATCAAATCTACCATCAGTCAGTTCTCTGATGGATCCATGAGCAGTTCACAGGACTGCAATACCGTAGAGGACAGGTCTCCAAGTCACTACACCCTACTGTCTATGCAGTATCACCCATGTCATACAGTATGCAGCTTATAAACACACACATGTTCAAACACACATCTATAAAATCCAAAGCACTGCTTCTGGGAAATATTCACATTTTTCCTCCACTTCACCTCTGTCTTTTAAAACCCTTCAGCAACAGCTCAAGTGAAGATCCTGAGAAATGGCTCTCTGACGAAGATCCTACGTAAAACTGAAGAATGACCAATACATAACCCATCAGCTCCCAGATCAGGCAGTCAAGACAAGACTCTACAAATGCAATGTTCCACTTGGCAAGTAGCAGGAAACACAGTGCCACTCCAAACTGAAGCACCACTCATCACTGAATTCTGGAATTCCAGGGGAATATGATCCAACAGCACCAAACAATATCAGTGCTGCCCCATGTTTAATCATACCAGCAAGCAGAGCCAGGAGTGACACGCTCACTTCTGAGCCCCCCTGTAACTTGTTCAGAGAGTGGTGTATTGCACTGAGCACCCATCTGACTCCCCTCTCCTAGCACAACAGGGACTGATATTCCTGGATTACTTTCTCTTGAAACACTTTATGCTGAACAACATTAGATATGCTTGTGGTTCATAATACTCAGGGCTGTAGCTGTTCCTGAAATTCTTGCTTTAAAAGTAAAGCAGTAGGAAACCAGCAGGAACATTTTGTCCCAGGAGAATCAGAGTTTACTTTGCCTTTCTTTTATTCAAATCCTTTCCTGCAGCTCAGAGGAACTATAGGAATGGAAAAGGATAATGAGCAGGTACTAAAGTCTGCTGAAATTATTGATTACATTTCCTAACACTAGTCCTGGATTAACCTTTTCAAAGATGGGAGGTTGTACTGGGTCTAACTGGGATGAAGTCAGTTTTCTTTATAGCAGTTCATATGGTGCTGTGGTTTAGATTTGTGACAAAAACAGTGCTGGTAACACATGCCAATGTTTTATTTATTGCTGAACAGTGTTTGCATAGCATCAGGGCCTTCTCTGTTTCATACTCTACTCCTGTCACAGTAAATAGATTAGGGATGCACAATAGGTTGGGAGGGAACACAACCAGGCAGATAACCCAAACTGGTTGAAGAGATGTTCTATGCTACATATATGTCATGCTCTGCAATAGAAACAGTGACAAAGGGCTTTAGGGAGGTTACACATCTTTTGCTCAGGAGCTGGCTGGACATGATGCTACCCATGAGAGGTGGTGAGTGATTGCCTTTGCATCACTTGTTTTGATTTGCTTGCTTTCTTCTTTCATTTCTGTTTTGTTTATTAAATGTTGTAGTTTCATGTTCTTATCTTGACCCAGTAGTTTTCTAATTCTCTTTTTCCTTTTCTCATCCCTTTTCCACTGGGAGTCAAGTTTGGGGGGGAGTCAGTGAGCAGCAGCATGGTGCTTAGCTGCTTATAGGGTTAACCCACCACAAGGTTGTCCTGGGTTCAGCAGCAGCAGTCAGTTTTTCTCCTTCTTAGTAGCTGGTGCAGCGCTGTGGTTTTGACTTTCGGCCTGGGAATAATGCTGATAAAGCCGATGTTTTCAGTTGCTGGTCAGAATGTTTACCCTGACCAAGGACTTTGTGAGTCTCATGCTCTGCCAGGGAGGAGGAGAAGCCGGGAGGAAGCAGGGACAGGACACCTGACCCAAACTAGCCAAAGAGGTATTCCATACCACAGCACGTCATGCCCAGGGATGTAACTGGGAGTTACCCGGAAGGGCATGTCCCTTTTCTCTGTCGGGCTCTCTTTTCCGGCAGGCGGTATCATATTCTCTTCCCTTGTTATTTCTCCTATCATTATTATTATTGGTGGCAGCAGCAGTGATTTGTGTTATACCTTAGTTACTGGACTGTTCTTATCTCAACCCGAGGGAGTTACATTTTTTGATTCTCAGCTGCCGAGGGCCAGTGACAGCGTGGCTCGCTCGTCACAAACATTACCTGGTGGCAGAAGGATGTATGCTATAAAGTGGAAAGTTTTTAATTATAAACCTTTGTCCTGGGTTCAGCAGTAGCAGTCAGTTTTTCTCCTTCTTAGTAGCTGGTGCAGTGCTGTGGTTTTGACTTTCGGCCTGGGAATAATAATGATAAAGCCGATGTTTTCAGTTGCTGGTCAGAATGTTTACCCTGACCAAGGACTTTGTGAGTCTCATGCTCTGCCAGGGAGGAGGAGAAGCTGGGAGGAAGCAGGGACAGGACACCTGACCCAAACTAGCCAAAGAGGTATTCCATACCACAGCACGTCATGCCCAGGGATGTAGAACTGAGAGTTCCTGAAAGGGCTGGATCACTGTGAGGTACCTGTCGGTGAGAAGTTTTATTCTCTTCCCTTGTTATTTCCTTTATCATTATTCTTATTGGTGGTAGCAGTAGTGATTTGTGTTATACCTTAGTTATTAAACTGTTCTTATCTCAACCCGAGGGAGTTGCATTCTTTTGATTCTCCTCCCTGTCCCTCCGGGGGGAAGAAAGGTGTGGGGGGGGGAAGTGGACTTCGTGGTTCTGATTTACGGCCTGGGCTTAAACCACGACAGATAGTTATGCCACTGATTTCATTAGAGTGTTGCATGGCAAAAATAATAAAAATGGTCTTGCAGTCTTATGTGAGACTCTTAAGGACAGAGTAACACTGTTATGGCACTTAGTCCAAATTGTCAGTGTTATTATAGTAAAGAACAACAGTTGTCACACCTGCTAAACATTCCTCAAAATGCTCCTAACAGAAATATACTCTTAATAGCCTTACACAATACCTCCAATTGTGGTTTTCTGTTGGACTCATAAGACTACATGTAGGTATTTCTACTCTGATGTTGTGAAATAACTTCTCTTATGTTTGTTTTCCAGGAATTAAATCAGACCTTTAAAAGGTTGCAGTGTCAAAATAGGAAGTAAAATTAAGTAAGTGAATAGTAATTATGGTTTATATGGAGTTATGGTGCTTTCCTGCTTATAGGGGAGTCCTTGGTTCTGTTGTTTGGTTGATCGTTTCAAAGTCTTTTTGTCAAAGACTTTTGTGTAATCCCCTGCTCAGGTACATTGAGTCCATTTGGTCCCTGGATTATTTGGAGGGAGAATGATTCAGGGGCTAGAGGCAGCAAACCTTACATCTCAAGTAGCACTGACAGGTGGAATAAGCACAGCAAAACTGCTTTAACCTTTAAGAGGTCTCTGACATATATAGATGTTTATGTAGAAAGGCAGTGCAGAGACAGATGCAAAGAAAATGGAAATGGAGAGGAATACAGAGAGCAAGACCATGCCTATGGCAACCAACACCTCTACCTTTCCACATTCTCCCAGCTTTGGCCCATGCACAGCATGAGGAATGCCCTATAGGTGTCTTGGTGTCTGCCTTCTCTGCTTTCCCATTAGCTATATCCTAAATATATTCATGACTATTGCTGCATGAGAATGGCATGGGCTTCCTTGCACAATGAGTGGAAAGGTCATTAGCAGTGAGTGCAAATGGAGGACAAATTAGTGCCACGTTTCTGGTAAAGACTCACAGGAGGCTTGGGCTCCTGTTTGACTCAATTCTGCTTTATAGAAACAACAGATATTTTGGAGGATAAATCATCATGCAGTTATTTAAAGAATAAAATGATACATCCTGTGCACTGGAGCTACAATGCAGAAAACAAGGATGACACAACAATGAAAACTATAGCCTTTCTTGTTAAACAAATTAGAGATTTAGCATATATTGTTCAAATCCCTATAAAGACTACTGTTTCTATTACATTTGCTCACTGACTCCGAATTTCTGAATCAAAGCGTGCATGCAAGTGGAAGAATCTTTTTAAGGAAATTTAATTAACTTTCTCTCTCGGAACATGCTAAACAAAAGCATACAAAAGAGATGTGCTTAAGACAGTGTGTTTCCCAGAAAATACTTCTAGATTCTTTTAAAGAAGCTAAAGGATGCATTTGTAAAAAAGTCAAATGCTTTTCGGTAAGTAGCAATTCTGCCTGTGATTTTCTGTATCCTGTTAAAAATTAATAAATAAATAAAAATAGCAGGATTACATCAGTTGATGTTTAGGAGTTTCTTCACACAAAATATTTATTTGCATTGATCATTCAGGTCTGGAAGTCAATATACTGGTTCTTAGCTGCGACAGTCTCATTGACTATGCAGGCCACAAAGCTCTCCTCTTCAGGAAGGTCCCAGTCTGCTGCTGGAGACCGGAGTGATAAATGGGAATCCAGCCATAAAGAGAAATGTGCCTTCCAGCAGCTCATGCTCCCAGACATTCAGGGCTAGGGGGACTCTGTACAATGACCATGAAGACAGACAAAATTTGTGAGCAGTATCTGTTAAACAAAGATTGATATCTTACTCCACAGCAGCCAACACCAGAGAGGTAAAGCAGAGTGGGGAGTCAATGATAGGTGTGATTGCACAAATTGCTTTGATTCAAAGTACTTACAGCTATAACAAATCTTGGATGTCCTGTACTGGATAAAACAGACTTTGAGGGCTGTATTCCAATATCCATTCAGCTGTAAGGACTGAAAGCCTGCAGGCCTGTCTCTCTTACTTTGATTGCACCAGGTTTCTTCCCCTCTCTATTACAACCATGCATGTGTGCTCAGGCTTTTACACCTGCTCTCAGATCACACTTACATATTCTGTGAGCATGTATGGGTAAAATAGGTACTGAAATTATGGTTTTAAGCACTGTACTTGTAATTTCTTTGAATCCAAATGTAAGCTGGGCAAATTGATTCAATAACATGAGAAGCACCTCTCCTATCCTTCCCTAAAACTGGAATTTAAGCCTACCTAAAAGCAAGTTGTAAAATTGAGGACCCCAGTCCTCCATGTATTTAGTTTTCATATTCTGTATGTGCAATCTGGAAAACCAGAACTCAGAGTGCCTGAATGTAGGGTTCATGTTGTATATTTAACCTGATAAAACCATGGAGTCTAAGAAAAGCTGGAATTTACAGAAAACAATCAGTGTGTGCCCTTTTGTCTTGCCAAGAAAATGAAGGTTGTGCTGGTACCTTTCTGGTACACCTCTGTTGCCACATGGACAAATCAGAGGCCTTCACAGAAGTTCTATACAGTAATTTTGGGAGAACTCATCCATGCCCAAGGTATCTAAATGGTGAACATCTGTCTTACTAACTGCATCTCATAAAGAAATAAAGAGCATTCCAATGAGCTGCATTAATACTGAAAAACAAACCAAGTCAAACTTTCAGCAGTGTTTGCAGTTCTGTCCATTAGAAATGCCCTCTTAGATTTCCACTGAGCAACTTCATCTAATTGGTGTTGCTTTGAAGAGGTTAGGATAGAGGACATGCAGAGAGCCCTTCCCACATAAACTTTTCTGTGGGTCCACAAAAAGTGTATCAGGTGTCTAATACCTGTGCAAAGGGTATTCTCAGAGGAGTGCAATCACCCTTTTTGAGTATGTTGGATACATCTGAGCTATCTTTCAGTGACCTATTTTCCTTCCTCCTCTTCCATCTGGAGTCATAATCAGACACAGTCAGAAGAACTTGTACTCTGGAAAGTATTAGTTTTAGCAAACATTCCAGGTGCTACCGTTATCAGGTGGAGGCATTTAGGGAAGTCTTAAGATATCTCTGCTATATGTCAAAAGCTACAGCCAGTACCACACAGTGGAAAGGCAGTTTTAAGTTTCCTCAGTGCACATTTTGAGTTCATACCCTTATTCTAATGTTCTTCATAGATAGCATCAAATTCTCCAGCTGGCTCCGTGCTAAGGTCTGGAGAGTTTAAATTCTTCTGATTAGAAATAAGGATCACTTCATCTCTCAAGCATTTCTGCCTTGCTGACTCCCTCCTTCCCCAAAGAAGCAAAATCCTATTATCACTCTGTAAATTGCATTGGCAGGGTGGGTGCAAGGGTTTTGTTGCTATGTGCAGGTAAAAATTACTTCCATCCATTCTTATCTTTCCTACTGTAAATTATGCATGTATAATAACAATATACGTGATAGCTGTCCCCCAGTTTCTACCAGGCATGAGCAGCTGAAATATTACAGGTCTTAGATATGAGTACAAGAAACAACCCCTGTTTGTTTTGGACTGGATCCAACTTTATTAGACAAATTCCTTCCCTGCAATTGAAAAAAATACTAAATTAGAAATAGTCTTCATCAAACAGATTTTTGGCCATTTTTTACTCTCTGTTTTTTCGTAAAATAATTTTTAAATGAAAAAAAAACTTCCCTCCAAGTCTTTGATTTTGTCACAGTGAACAAAGACTCACTTTTTCCACCAAAAATAAAGCAAGATAAGCCTATGATCAAAACTATGCCCTCCTGGCCTTCCATTTCTTATGGTCTTTTCCTTTTTGGTTTGAGACATACAATTTTAAAAAATCCTCATCTTTTTTAAGTCATTCCCAGTTTTGTCCCTTCTCTTTTCGGAGTCTGCAATTAACTTTGCCAAGCTGCACCCCAGTAAAATGCAATGAATCCAGTTTAATTGAAGTGAGCAGAAACAAGATGAAAAATGAAAACATTTAATTTTAAGACTCTCAGGGTCTGTAGGGAGCTGTCTCCTGAGTCTTAAACACCTGGAATTTTGCAGGAATTGAGAAAAGACAGGATGTGACCACCAGCTAGAATAGGGACAAAGCACTTTGCAGATAAAACCGAAGAAAATCAAGAACTCTTTTCTGAAAATGAGAACAAATACATTGCTTCTGTTGTATCCCAATTTCTAAGGGCAATAGAGATTATCCTTTCACAAGACTCAAAGTCTCATACCCAATTTATTCAAGGTGGGAGAGTTTAGATCTATAACTGAGAAAGAGCAAGTGTAATTCAGAGTAAATTGTTCCAAGATGTAACCTTAAATTTTCTCTTCAATTCCTTACCAACCATTAATTAAACTCCCATTTTAGGTGAAGCAGTACCCATGGAGATTAGTTGCTATTAATTAAAGCTACATACCGAGTGCTAGAAATTCCTAAGTCTAGAAGGAACAGTCCAGACTTTTACTTCCAAAATAATGTTTTCTTGTTAGAGATTATGGGTCTTACACTACAAATATGAAAACAAATGATTGCAACAGCTCCAAACTTCTTGTTCCCTGTGTGAATGAGATTGAAAAGCAAACTTAGATTTGCAGTGGGAAATTACAACTATGCACACAATCAGCCTTCAGCTGTTGATTTGAAAAGTTAGGGGAGAGTTAACTTTTTCTTAGCATCCTTTAAGGCATATTTTGTGCGATGGGACTGAGCAGCTGGTATAATGCATCTCTCCTCAGTCTCTAACAGCATTTTGTTTCCAATAGGCACATTGCCTTTAGAGCCAGAGGAGAAGAGCTATCGCTGAGAATAAGTGAGAGCTCACCAAGTCTGGATTGCTAAACCCAAATGCTTTACACTCAGGAAGAACAAAAGGGCTGTGAGTGTGTTTGACACCTGCCTAGGAGTGAAAATAGCTAAGTAAAATTCCTTTAATCCTCTTTTTCCAAGCATTTGCCCATGCCAGTTGAGCAGGTACTTCTTAGCATTTATTGTGGCTGAAATATTTTGCTCCTATACTATTTCTGTTGTTAGTTTGAGAGCTTTTTTTGTGGGATTTTTTTGTTTTGTTTTTGTTTTTTGTTTGTTTGGTTTTTTTCCTTTTCTGGATCTTACCAACCTGAAAAAAGTCCCCTTTGCAATCTTTAAAGTAGCTGTATTTTATGCTTCCCACAGTCTTTTGCCCAACTCCCACCTTTTTCACACATCTACATTTCATAGAATGGCTTGGTTTAGAAAGGATCTTAAGATCATCCAGTTCCAACCCCCTGACATTGGCAGGGACACCTCACATTAGACCATGTCACACAAGGCTTTGTCCAACCCAGCCTTGAACACTGTCAGGAATGGAGCATTCACAACTTCTTTGGGCAGCCCATTCCAGTGCCTCACCACCCTAACAGTAAAGAACTTCTTCTTTATATCTAACCTGAACTTTCCCTGTTTAAGTTTTAACCCCTTACCCCTTGTCCTATCACTGCAGTCCCTGATGAAGAGTCCCTCTCTGGCATCGTTTTAGTCCCCTTCAGACACTGGAAGGCTGCTATGAGGTCTCCACGCAGCCTTCTCTTCTCCAGATTGAACAGCCCCAACTTTCTCAGTCTATCTTCAGATGGGTTTTTGTGGGAGTTTGCAATTTTGACACGTTCCCGCACCTGCATCCCTTTTCTGCCCACTCCCCACTCAGTCCTCTTAGTTCACTAAATGGTAGCCAGCACTGACTCGATCGGAAGCCCATCTTGTGCAGATGCAGGACTTGACTTGTCTCTAGTGGTGAATTAAGCTTTTTGCACCCCTGCCCTCAGCCCTTCACTCTTGCTCCACCCTGGGTTAAGAACTGTTGTGAAGTTTAATCAGAAACACTGGGACAGGCTCTGTTTATCTTAGCTGCTTCCTCCCTGAGCTGCCAAGCAAAGAACATCCCTTAAGCAGAAAACCTCCTCTTAGTTTCAGTGAAGATTTTGTATTGGTAAGAGACTGGGAGCCTGAAGAGACTTAATTTCTGTCCTAAGGAAATATTTAATCAATGAACGTCTAACAGCTTTGAGCATTTCTCACTTTTGGCAATGCAAATGGCTGAATTTACAGCACTGATGTAGCCAATATTCCCATCAGCCTCATCAGAGTTTTTGCCAATAGATGATGCCCAAATAGAGCTTCCAAGTATACTTGCAGGAGACTTTCTTGAGAGTTTCTGGAATATGTTTAATGAAGATGAGGATAAATGGTATCTTAATGAGTAGTCAGAATCAACACACAGTTATAAGTAACAGTGAATAAACAAAAGAGACTTTAAGAATATGTAATGTCGACCATTTTGACATTAAAGCGATTTTTATATATGTCAGTGACACCAGATGATAATTTGACTGAAAAGGGGAGAGATCTGCATTGCGTATTTCTGTCTGGATAAAAATAGGCAGATTAAATCTCTAAAGCTTTACCAATGCAGACACTGTCTGGTGTAAATTTACACATTGTGTCAACTAAAATTGAGTTAAAGCAGCTGTAAATGCTGGGAGCAAGTTCTATGCTAATCTTCCAAAAAATGAAAAAGTCTCCAGAAACCTCTCTCTGAACTGGGTTTGTGCCTGAACATTGTGCAATTTTTAACTTTCAACACTTCAAAAAATTTGCAATCAAACACAGGCAGTAAAAAATATGCAGTCATCCTCTGAATGGAGATGTTTCTATTATGCTTCTATCCCTGGTATATCAGGCATGAATTCACAGTATTATAGAAAAATGCTAATCACTTCAGCTATTAGAGATAAACAATCCTTTCATTATAAATCCTTTCCAGCCACCTTGTCCCACTTTTCTGAAGTTACTTCAATCTCATAGCACTGATTGCAATTCTTGAATTTTTCCGGTCCACATAAAACCAAATTAAAACATACTTCACAGAGATACCAGGAGGAAGATGACAAAGTAGAATAAGTCACACTTTTTCTGCAACTCATGGAATCCATTTCATTACAGCATAGTACAGTTTCTCTGCTTGACACAAATTTGGGCTGTGTTCTCACTATTCATAGATCTCCACAGATTTCCATATAGCAAAGCCGTCACAAAGCAGGCTATATAACACTCGTCAGGAATCAACAAAAAAATCAAAAACCTTGGAAAAAATCCCTCAGAAACTGACTTCGGAAAAAAAAAAAAAGTCAAAATGTCCAGAAAGGTCCCTTTTTTCTGCTAAATTGTCTTTTTTTATTGAAAGTTTATAAGCATTCAGCTTCTTGTAGCCTAAACACTTGGTGCAAAAGTGAAGCTCAGGATATGTCAATATAGACTGTATGTGCTGCATTATTCAGTGCTCAGCCATTGTGGGTGGATTACAGCAGAATAGATGCCAGCTAGGTACATTACAGATATAGAGAGAATAAAAACATATAGTTTTTCATTTAGAATGGCTTAATTATAAGAAAACTAAATGAATACACACTGTACCTTGTCAGACTTTTCTGACATCTCTTCTGGAGGAAGCTTCTGACTCATAACAGTGCAGAAAACTTCCCAGAAAAATATGGTCTTACAGAATCTTGTTGTATTTGGACTATGTTATTCAAGCTTTCAGACAGAATTCTCTCCCTCTGAATAAAGCAGCAGAAAAGTCAGACTCTCCACCATTAGTTATGAACTTGCTAACTCTATAACCCTCATTCAGTAACATGGAGAACTTCCTGGCTTAACTCAGGTGCAAACACTGACAGGGCCCAGTGTATCCTACAGGAGAGTCCCACTACCAAAAACTTGCATGAATAAACAAAGACAAAAGCCTGAGGTACCTTTGACAGTCACAACTTTTCAGATGTGAACTCACCTAACAGTCTCCTGCACCTGGAAAGTAGAAAGCCCTCTCTTTCAACAATGCGAGCAATGCATACATCCAGATAGCATACCAATCAGCAAATTTGATATTGCTGAAACGGAGAAAAAAACTTGAGCCATAGGACCAGCTCTGAAAAGCTGAGATGCTGAATGACCATGAAGTGTGTCAGTACTGAGAGTAGTTTTCTGTACAAGACATTTTTGTCCACCAGGGTTTTATTCAGAAAAGAAATAAACCTGAGATAAGCAGTATTTCATCACTTTGTTTGTCAGCTTTGAGTCCATTACTACAGCAAATTGGAAGATGGAACGTCAAATAACACTAACAATTACTAGTGAAAAATGAGAGTGGAACTGCAGACAAATAATGTATGATGGCTGAAGATTTTTTTTATGTATAACAGTCAGTCAGTTAGATATGCCTCATTCCCTCTGTGGCTGTTATAGGGGCCATAACTGTCAAACCTACCTTAGTTTTGCTGCACTCACTTCTAAACTCTGTTCCTGGATTAAATAAGCATTAGGCGTCTGTCTGAAGGTAGTGGGAAGACAATACAGAGCAATTGCATAGAGAAAGAAGAGCACCTACTGACAATGTGAAGGGATTTGCCACCTAAAGCTGCAGTAGAGACCTTTAATGAAATGATTTTTCAGAGTAAGAAAGACTCCATAGCCAAAAAACATTCACTTACAGGTCCAGGCACGAATAATTAACTTACCTTGAGAAATCAGGCATAAGGATTCAACTATACAGTCCAGATCGGGAAGCCTCCCTCCAGGACAGGAGGATGTACTGACCTAGCATTTTCCCAAACACTCTCTAACAGATACTGCCGGAAAGAGAGGGTACCAGCCTATGGCTCCTTCAAAATCTTTTTTGCTAATATTTTTGTCATTGAAGAACATCAAAATGATAATGCCAGATCAGACACACAGTGAGACCAGAGCCCCACAAAGATCTTTCCCCAGCAAGCAGAGACTGTCACTTCGGCGAATCACAAGGTGTTTTCAGCAGGTGATAACGAGCTTCTCCTTCCAGCTGGGCTATATGAGAACATGGTCATTACCGGACCCTGGTGGGAAGAAGTGAAATTGAACACAGAAGGTGTTTAGTATCTCTGAATATGAGTTTGACTTGAAGAGCTTGCCCTCTTTTTTATTTCCCATTTTAAAACCCCCATGTTCCTAATGTGTGTAACCCCCCTTATATTAAAATAATCAACTATAGCAGTATTTCTGTAGTAGTGCATACTATGCAATAATTTTTCTTTGCATTAAAAGGAACTCCTATTATTAGCTGTGTATCCTTGTCTAACCCTAACCTGTTGCCTCTCATTTTGATCGTCTGCTTGTCCTAGCTAGTGCAAGTAGTAAACTGAGGTTCCTGACTGGGTGAACACTGGTTACCGAATGTTCTGGTCACGTCCGTAGTGGATGGCTGGTGCAAGGAGCCTGCCAGGACCATACAAAGGGGTTTCAGAGTTTAAAAAAGATTCAGTAAACCAAATGCAGCAGTAATATCTCCTAAGTTACAACGTAAGAAAGGAGCATGAAAAAAACACAACACACTTCGGGGACCCAAGGTTATCAGATCCAGACTACAGTCAGACAAGAAATTAGAGGAACTAATATAAGCTGTAGGACAAAGGGTGAGGGTGACTTTTGTAAAAGTAACCTCTGCAGTATTATATACTACTCATTCAGAGCAAAAGAGGGAGAGGACAGGATAAGTGACTTCACTAAATGACTGGAGAGGAAAAAGAAGGAAGCTTTTCTTTTGTGATGTGCAAATGTCATTTTGAGGTACAAAAAAGCCTATCCAGATGGGACAGATTTCATCCAAACAGTGATTCTGTGGAAATAATAAGCTCCTGAGAAAGACCTCATGGGGTAACATAACTACACAGAAGGAAAGAAGAGTGGAAAGCATGAGGGTCTGGCTGAAGAGAAAAACAAAAGGGACAAATGTGCTTGCAAATGAAATGAACTATCTCAGAGATTAACTCTGGGATTTGAGGATACTACTAAAGGAATAAGAATGGAAACCTCCTGAAGAAGGTCATTAAAGGCCTAAAGCCCAAAGGTAAGAAGTTTAGCAGAAGAAAAAAGAAGGCCAGGAGCAGCTATATAAATTAAAAATCACAACAGACTAGCATGCCTAAAAATATAGCCATGAAATCAGCAAGACATAGAATCATAGAATCATAGAATCATAGAATAGTTAGGGTTGGAAAAGACCTTGAGATCATCTAGTTCCAACACCCCTGCCATGGGCAAGGACACCCCACACTAAACCATGTCACCCAAGGCCTCATCCAGCCTGGCCTTGAACACCGCCAAGGATGGAGCATTCACAACCTCCCTGGGCAACCCATTCCAGTGCCTCACCACCCTCTCAGTAAAGAACTTCTTCCTTATATCCAATCTAAACTTCCCCTGTTTAAGTTTGAACCCATTACCCCTTGTCCTGTCACTACAGTCCCTAACGAAGAGTCCCTCCCCAGCATCCTTGTAGGCCCCCTTCAGACACTGGAAGGCTGCTATGAGGTCTCCACGCAGCCTTCTCTTCTCCAGGCTGAACAGCCCCAACTTTCTCAGCCTGTCTCCATACGGGAGGTGCTCCAGTCCCCTGATCATCCTCGTGGCCTCCTCTGGACTTGTTCCAACAGTTCCATGTCCTTTTTATGTTGAGGACACCAGAACTGCACACAATACTGCAAGTGAGGTCTCACGAGAGCAGAGTAGAGGGGCAGGATCACCTCCTTCGACCTGCTGGTCACGCTCCTCTTGGTGCAGCCCAGGATACGGTTGCTTTCTGGGCTGTGAGCGCACACTGCAGCTGGCTCATGTTCAGTTTCTCATTGACCAACACCCCCAAGTCCTTCTCTGCAGGGCTGCTCTCAATCTCTTCTCTGACCAACCTGTACCTGTGCCTGGGATTGCTCCAACCCAGGTGTAGGACCTTGCATTTGGCATGGTTAAACTTCATAAGGTTGGCATCAGCCCATCTCACAAGCGTGTCAAGGTCCCTCTGGATGGCATCCCTTCCCTCCAGCATATCAACCTAACCACACAGCTTGGTGTCATCGGCAAACTTGCTGAGGGCGCACTCAATCCCACTGTCCATGTCACCGACAAAGATGTTGAACAAGACCGGTCCCAACACCGATCCCTGAGGGACACCACTCGTTACCGGTCCCCAGCCGGACATCGAGCCATTGACCACAACTCTTTGCGTGCGGCCATTCAGACAGTTCTTTATCCACCGAGTGGTCCACCCATCAAATTGATGTCTCTGCAATTTAGAGACAAGGATGTCAAAGTGTTTGTAAAGTTTGTGAATTATTTCTGACATAGTCTCTTATGGTGGAGGCCATTCTGCTGAGTTAAAGGTGAGCAGCATGCCACCATATGATCTGACATTCTCTAATTTTTGCATTGAGGGGAAGATGGTATTGTCACAGCACCACTTATAACTAATTCAATAAGACATTTCCTTAACTTCATGAACCTGGGAAGTTTACATTTGTCTTCAGGACCTTCTCTTCTGATGGCCAATCTACAGTCCATGGAAAATAACTATTGTTATTAACTAGAACATAATTCCTTTAGTCTCTTCCCAGATACTTTTTTCACAGGACCGCTCTTGTGCCGTGAGAGAGGCAGACTGTGCTCCTGAGATCAGAGAGGGCCTGGGAGCCTGAATCAGGGTGCTGCTGTTGGATTTACTCATCTCCTTCCCTTAGGGGCAAGAAGGTGATGCCCAAAGGGCCTTCAGAGAAGAAGGGATTGAACCACAAGCCAGATATCTTGCCTTGGCTGGAGGTGGCCCTGACACCCTCATGCCAGGGAATGTTCATTAAGCAGACACCATTTGTATTGGCAAAATACATCTCATATCTTCTGGCGCTAGTGAGCAATGTGACCACCTCCAACAGAGTGTAGCCACAGGATGGGTAGCTGGAGTTACCCTATGGGTTCCAAGGGATGCTCACAGATTATTTCTTTTGTCTCTGACTGAAAGTGTTCAATATTAAAGAAGAAGGAGGACAAAGATGGTTCCACAAGCAGCATAATGTCAGCCACATTTTGCAGTCTTAAGTCTTACTTGAGATATCTTTATTTCAACACTGAGAGTTCACTGGTAGCAGCTTTGCTGGGCAGTTGTCATTATTGAACTTACAGCCCTGAAGGATTGATTTCAACTATCAGACAAAGAGGGAAAGTAGAGGATGTTGCAGAGCCTTGCCATCCCTAAAAGAAGCACATGTATCCCAGTGAATAGAGTATATAAGATGTGCTATCATTTCTCAGTAGAAATATTTAAGTGTCTGCAAAAGCCCTGTAATATCTTGAAGACTACACAGCTGGCTTGCAGCTGGAAATGGTGCTGCGTAGCTTTGGTCATACAGAGTGGTGCAAGGTGCAAACAAGCGGAGTTTCCCTTAGAGCCCAACTAGTTTTCTGTCTTTCTAACCATGTCTTTAAGCAATACAGATGCAACTGAAACAGAGAAGATGCAGTTCCAAGACAGCAGCATGCTTTTTTTCTCTGACAGCCTGAAGAAACAGAAGCATCCCTCAGTTGGTTTTCCAGTTACGTCTTGGCAAGCTATTAGATGCTGACTTCTGCACTAAACTTCTCAGCCAATAACCTCAGCTGAGAACCTTAGCAAGATAAACCACTCTGAGGAGAGAGGCACATAGGATTCAGGGTGCATAGGATGCAGCTAAAATAAAAGTGTATTTACAAGAAGTGATCATTTTTATGTTCAACCTGCCTTGTGAATGCCTCCAACAACTCAATTTTCCTGTGATATCATAGACTCTGCAGATATTTGGGTTCCAGGAAATAAAAATCCAACCCTGCTTCAAAGAACAATGGATTCTGAATCAGGCCCAGAGTTCTTTGGATGGCAAAATCCACAACTGCAATACATAGGCACACATCCCAGAAAATAGACCCAACCACTCTGAAAAAAAATCTACTTCTATTCAGCATTTGTGGGTCCTTGTTTCACTCTGTAATGAATCATGAACTCAGTACCAGAACCATGATGCTGCATTGGGCCCTCCAATGTCTTTGATCCCTTGAGAGAAACAAGAGGAGGAACAGCTCTGCATATACACACAAGATGAATAAGGTTGTTGATTTTTCCTTCTCCGTGTCCCAGATTAGCCATCTCTTCCATTATCACCACTTGTCATCTGGACCTATTTTACTGCATGTCCTCTACAAGTATTCTGCTGGCCACCTACATCCCTGGTTCCTTTGAGATTCAAGTAAAAGTAACAGAGAAGAAAATAGGTTTCTAAAAGCTCGTAATTCAGCTAGTCACTGTGTAGCTTGTCAAGAAGGAGAACTAAGGGTGTCATGTTCAATGTTCTGTAGGTATATTAAATCATAGCTGTTTCACTAAGGCAGTGACACATGAGGCAAACAGCAACAATTTGAAAGTCTTAATTTAAGAATATTTTTTTTCAAGAGCAGCATATATTTTATTAACAACATTACATAGGAAATTTAGTTATCCTCTGAAGTTATTGAGCAAAGTTTTGAGACTGAGTTCATAAATTATGAAGCCAAAAGCAAACATTGCAATGTTTAATTTACCAGCTACATGAAAGAATCATAATGCTTTGTTGAATTAACCCTGTCTCAACTAAAACATTGATATTAGAAAGCAAGTGAAATCTTAATCTGAGAGATTTCTGCAATGAAAACTCGTGGCTCTTACCAAATTGTACCTGTTGCTGGTTACTCTTATTGATTTACTGTTGTGGTAAAACATACAGAAATATTATGATGGACTACACATAACTCCACTGGAATGCAGGTACCTGCTTGTACCCATAGGTATCAACTTTCTCCCCTCCAGTGCCCCACTGCTTTATATTATATACAGACTTTATAAAGTCCCTTCAAGCCCCCCTGGCCCTCAACTCAATATTCCAGCTGTTCTGGTTTGGTTTACTGTCTGGCAAAGCTTTCTATTCCCACTGTCATGTCAGAATGTGGATTTTGAAACATTCAATGAAATGTTCTGCAACCACTTTCAATCATAATTCATCAGCTCGTTGACAGTGTTTTTCCCAATTAATTTACTTCCTAATTGTTCTCATTTCTGTGAAACAGAATGGTTTAAAGCAAGTACCTTTTTTAGTCCATTGATCTTAGTTCTGTTATTTTGCTTGTAAACGTAATAAAGTAAAAATCATTTGTACCCAAGCAACCTCATCTTTCAGGTTCGTGGTCTGTTTCTCTCAGTCTTCCAAAATTTCAGTTAGTTCTCCAAGCTTAAATGCTAAAACTAGAAAACTTTTAGTTTCTTTCAGCACAGGGACACAAAGATATCTCATGCAGTCTCCCACCCCACATGTTAGTGCATCTTTTCCGTCAGTATAAGAGGAGAGGTTAGTCTTCCTGCACTCTGGCTTGGCTTGGCATTCTGATGCAGACACTGCCAAGTTGTAGTTGGTCTCGCAACTCATAAGGGAACTTTGGAAGAGTACCTGTCTCCTTTATAAAGTCCCCTCACCAAAACCACTGTGTGGCTCCTTTGGGTTTGTTTTGGGTTTTTTTTCAATTTTCAGTCACACAGACCTTCCTAACAGGTTTTATAAATGCCCAAGTGGTTAATAAATTCTCATGAAGAAATGACTAGAAATCCTTACTATTTTTCAGTTCATATCCCAGTTATTGGCATAAAGATAATCAAAGACCTTCTTTCTATGTCTCTGGATGCTTTGATTCATTTTATTCCCAACATCTTTTAATATTATAGTGAGTTCTCATTTTAATTTATTCTGTTATTAATTTAACTTCCTCTGGTAACAGTCTCCTTCCTCAGAAAACTGACTGTTCTTCTGCTATTGAGGTTTGAAATTTTATCATTTCACTGCCTTCTTAGTAAGACAATCAATGATCCACAACAAAAAACCCTACCCCTCTTAATAAGTGAGCTGCTCATTTCCAGAATATTCTCTGTTTACCTCAATTTCCCTTCTTCAGAAGCTTAGTGTGCTCTCTTGGTTATAGCTCCATGCACCAATGTCAATGCTTATCATCACCAGCAGATTCATGTCCTTCCATAGCCAGAAGTCTGTCCAACTACCAATTCCGATTTCCTATCATCATTCTGGAAAGTGCAAAGCCCTTGAAAATATTTTCCCATCTTTTTTGGCACAAAATTCCTAACTGGAGCATCTTTTCTCATTAGCCTGCTGGAGATCTCCATTTAGACACACTCAATTGCATTGCAGTCTGGGCTGTCAGCCAGCCACAGGTATGTCATCTCATAGCTGTCTAGTTCAGTCAGACAGCTGTGTCTTCAGAAATGTTTTCTGCTATTTTTGTATTAGAGATATGAAAATAGAGGGGTAGTTCAAATTGTGCTCCTCTTATTCTTTTTCCTTTTTGTTTGGATTAACTGAAAGAGATATAAAAGAAGGTTGTACATGACAACTTAATTAGCTAAATTTTGATGCAAATTTCCTTAGACTTCCTCTGCAACAACAAGAAAAAGATAAATTCCTCCAGGGAATAATTCAGGCATCTAAATAACAATCTTTATGAGGGTGATACTTAGGAGCAGCCGTTTTCCATCTGCATTGGTTACAGACAGACCAAAGAAAAGTTCTTTCACAACATACCCAGCTACACAGAATGCCTAGCATTAGGACATCTGGATATCTCTATTTCACAGTCACTGTCATCTGCCTTGAGCCATGTTACATTCTTGATTCACACACTGACACTTCTGCTTGTATTGACCACTGGAAGTTTCCTTACTTGAGTTTTGCCATTGCAAAACTGATGCATCTTCCATTTCCTTATTTAGGAACACTTTAGTTATTATAGCATGTGATGTCTGCATTTGTCCTTCTAATCTGTTATTCCAGTATAGCCACCAACTTGTATTCTAGATAGAGAAAATCTGTGCAGGCTTCAGCCAGGAAAATAAAATAACAACAGATAATTGTGGACACAGTCACTGCTCCATCTCAGGTCATTGTATACAGAAGAACATGCGTGTCATGTAGAGGGAAGTGCATGTTCCCTCTTAAAGTATTTTCTAAGTAACCCAAGCATCCTAAACAATCATTTTTGACATTTGCCATTCCTACTGTCCTGCTTGACCAGCCTGTTGGCAGAGGATGGCTTCTGTCTCCAAGCCACACAGACTCACAGACGTGCAAAAGTGTCTGTCACAAGCCTAGCCATGGGAAGAACAAAATGGAGAGAGTAAAAACACTTGTATAAGCCTACAATCGGGAGCCATTTTAATCAGTTGCTGTGTCCCCTTCTAGAAGTGCCTGTGATAAAACTACCATTCTTATAAAGAACCCAACCTATAAACAGAGCTAACTATAGCAAGGGACATAAACCTATGGTTGCACATCTTATTTATGCCTGATGACTCTTTAGTAAACACATAATGTGGATATTAATATTATTATTAATAATAATAAATGTGATTTGATTTGAAGGACTACCAAGAATCCCCAGTTTTCAACTAGTCAATTGACACCACTCATCAAACAAAAGAAGATCAAGCCACTTATCTCTCATGCCATTGCCTTCATCTGCAATTGCAAACCCTGAAACCTACTGGAGAAATCAGGTGAAGCAGGTTCCATGCCTACTTTTAGTCACCACATCTGATAGCCCCTAAATTTCTGTAATAACATTTTGACCATAAAATATACTACACTATTTTAACACTCAACATGTTTATGCTGGAAGCTGCCTCTTGGATTCCCAGGGAGGCGTTAGAAGAAAATTAAAAAGCACAGCCAAAAAATATAACCATAGTCAACCCCCACTCATAAAGTTTAATTGGAAAGCAGATATTAAGTATGTATCTTTATTACGTTTTGAAGCAATGAATAATATATGTTGTTGGCTAAATACTGAGCTCTGAAGAGTGAGTACATTGTGTTATTATTCAAACACAAATGACTGCACTGTATTATCAATTAATATGGGCACTACTTTCTGTGAAATAAATAAAGAAATCCACCTGTCTCAGCTGGTGATTTACGTACTCAAGTACCTTTAATCACAAATGCAAAAGCAAAGGTGGGAAGAACAGTAGCCAAAGCTGTTACCAGGACAACTTATCCCTGGATTTAGCATTATCATAAAGGGAAAATCTACCGGGAATTTAATTAACCGATACCTCAAACTTCCAGCCTGCCAAGCACTGCCTCCTCCCTTTCAACTCCAAATCCCTCAGGAATGGCTGCACTATTGGTGGCTGTACCAGCTCAATAGAGAAGCAGCGTGGGATACTTCCACCTGATTTCTTACAAGCCGGCATAGGCCTGCTCTGCCCCCTAGACCCCAGCAGGAGACATGAACCACATGTCAGGCCAAAACTGGCTGTCGGCCTGGAGCCAAGCCCCAACTAATGTACCATAGAATCGTAGAATCATTTAGGTTGGAAAAAACCTGCAAGATCATTGAGTCCAACTGTTCCCCTAGCACTGCCAACTCCACCACTAAACCATGTCCCTAAGTGCCTACTACGTGTGTTTTAAATACCTTCAGGGATGGTGACTCAGTCACTTCCCTGGGCAGCCTGTTCCAATGCTTGACAAACATTTCAGTGAAAACAAACTTCCTAATATACAACCTAAATCCTACATCCTTTTGTTGTTAACCTGAGTTTTGCATTGCAGTGATGTGATCACACTGCCCCTGGTGAGCTGAATGAACAGGCAGAACTTGCTTGCATCTGTCACTCTTTACAGTGCAGATTTAATCTGTGATGTGACAACTGCCAGTGAGGTTAAGGAGAAAACCAATCTGTCAGACACTTTTTATTCATGCAGTTGTGTTGGATGGTAGACAAGGGTGTGATAAATACAGAGGACCTCCCCCATGCTGCAGCTGCTCCCTACTCCTACATACTCCTGCATTTGGATGGGAGATGGCAGAATTTGTCTCATCATTTATGAATAACCTTACAACCTTCCTCAAGACTTGGATTGCCTGATGCCCACACTGCTGCTGTCAGCAAAACAAAACTGTTGCTCAGTTGGTGAAGCCACATGAAAAATAAAAGTTCTTCTTATACTTTCTGAAAGAATCAGGTGGGATACTAGATCCCCTTTCACAGCACTGTAGCTGTTTCTTCTTTTGGGTTAATTTTGGAAAATACACCTGGAAGCATGTATGAAGATACAGAGAATTCAATTATACCAATCTTCAGTCAATAGCACGTTACAGATTTTCCCACTTGAAATGTATTGCAAAATATTGAATTGTCACATTATACTGTGTGAAACAAAGACATGCAATGAACTAGAAACCGTTTTGTTTCTCCAGCAGGATATATGGCCGAAATTAGTCCTGATTATTTAAACTTTACACATTTCAGGCTTACGGACCTAATCATGGGAAGAACAGCAGCTTCTTTTTTACTGATGTTTTCTTTTCAAATGTCAGTATCCCTTGCCAAATATTCCTGCAACAGGAACAATAACTGACTGTGGTATTTTCAGATACAGTCACAAAAGGAACGTTCTGCACCAGCTGAATACCCAAGCCGAATACCAAGACTGTACCAAGATTGTCCAAGCAATGCTTTTGTGGGAATATATTAAACAAAAGATTTAATCATTGTATTTAGAGAAAATCTGTCACTGCCTCAGGGTAGCAGATATTCATTCAGAGTGCTCACCTGTTCTGTCAAGAAGTGAATTTGGTTTAGAGACTGAGAATATCATCAAGGTACAGAGGGAAACCTTGCTCAGCTAATCCTACAATATTCAACATCAGCTCAGATATACATCCTGTCATCTGCCAGGATGACTAGATAGTAAAATGAGCAGATTCAATAACAGAAGTTTGAAGAAAGTGGACTCATGCTCATGAGTGAAACTGCAGTTTGGCAACAGAATCCATCTTGGTGAATTTCAGTTTTCCAGACGTTATTCACTAGACTGAGTTCACTAACAGAGACAGGAAGTCACTTCCAAAAGGAGTCCACTGCTTCCTGAGGTGGCATATGAAATAAGTGAAACCTTTTGGATATGTTTTTCTCTCCCCATTGAACTACTGAAGAACCCTCACAGCTAACTTAGGTAAAACATTTAATTCTTAGACATCATACAGTTGGCTGACATGATGTACCTCTTTCTGTGTAAATACTATGAGAACTTGCAAGGACTAGAGATGTGAGTCCTCAAATAACAGTTCATGTTCTTTCTTTGGTTAGACATAACATGGGAAGAATATTTTTTTGGATTATTCCAGTGTTAACGTTTTGTGTTGGTATTATATTGTCCATTCAGGTATCGGCAAATGTAAAAAGATTAACAACCAGAGAGCTACGCAGAGGAAATGAAGGGGAAAGGGAAAAAAAAACCAAACCAAGTCTTATTGAACAGTTCTATTTGGACCTCAGAATGAAAGTTTTTGGTGAAGTTTCTGGTTGAAAAGAAGTTGAGTGGTTGTAAAAGATCTTATAACTCCTGAATTTATTCAGGACATGCACAACACATGCACCTGTAAGTCAGTTCACAAAATCACTGCTTAAGAGCACTGATATTTAGCATGCCATGATTTTAACATTTTTTTCATAGGAGGACGTATTTTCCGAACTAAGAGCAGTCTAGCATAAATCAAACTTTTTTCAAATCTGTTTTAAAAGGTCTGTTGCCCCACTCTCACAACCTGAAATATTCTCTCCCCTCCCAGAGCCAGCCTCGTTATGTCTTTCATCAGGTTACGTAAGGATGGCACATCCTTTTTCCTTATGGCTTATTGCAATAGTTTTCTCATTGTCTTCAGATCTTTATACCTTAGCTGGAATTTTCATCTAAGCCTGCTACTCAGGCAGCATCCAAGGAAGTTTTGAATTTCATGACTACCATCAAGCAATAAATCAATATATGGAGAAGAAGGAAACAGCAGAGGTCTGCACGACTCATGGAAGAAGAGAATAAAAGAAACACCACCAGGCTTTCAACATGACTTTCATTCTTCTTTTCTGAGCTTTTTCATAAAGTCGTGTTTACAATATATATTTTTGTAGTCTTTCATTCTTCACTTCTCTTTCAAGAAACCTCAAGAGATGAAAGTATGGAACAGATATTCTGTGTTACTTCATCATGTCAAAACAAGAGTACTGGCACATCAGCACTTCAAGTACTGTGGCATGATCAAAATGGACTTTTTTACGGGCCTAATGCTGATTAATGGTCTAATCTTTGTCTTTCTCATGTCGTAACTGGCAAAGATAAGGACTGAAATCTTTTAACATGGTGTGTCAGGAAAGCTTCAATCAAAAGTCTTTTAATCGTCTTTCTTTGTACTAACAGAGAACACAAGGGGTTCAAAATGAGATAGTGACATCAAAGCTTATGCAATGCAGGTATTATAAAGGCACCATCCATAAAACTGCTTTTCAACATCCAGGCAAATTATGGGAAAAATGTAATGTTTGACTGAAACAAAAATTTTGTAGGCACCTTCAGACTATACTAAGCCCCATGTTTCTGCACTTCCTTTCCTGCTGATGAGTGGTGGCAATAAAGCATTTTCACTCTTGGTATTCGTAAATAATAGACATGCTCTTCCTCCAACACGCTGAAGGAGTTTCCCTATTATCTCCAGGGAGAGCAGCACAGTGCCTCATTAGTGGGTTAACTTACGGTTGGCTGCAAAAATCCAGAGGACATCAAGAGCACACAGGGCTATTTTCTCCTATATCTTTGACATCCCTACTCACAGGAAATAGCAAAGATGCAGCTGTAAGTTGTTGTTTACATCCTTGCATACTGATGCAAGTGACCTTGAAGTGTCCTCTCCAGAGAACTTCATGTTTAATACAGTCACAGTTATTCTCTCTATACCCTCATATGTTGTGATGTATATGTTTACAACTTTGTTGAAGGTTCACAGAGTTTTAGTGATTGATTGTGTGATGCACAGAACAGGGATACACAGAGAGGTTGATCAAAGAATCCCATGTATTTTTAAAAGTTATATATGTCTCCCTCCCCCTCCTCTGTATAGGGCTTAGCATAACAGTATCATCCAGCCTTGGCTCAAATCCCATATATGCTTATACAGCTATTTTAAGTCTACAAGTCCTATTGCCCTCTGATAAGGAAGCCCAGAGTGAGGATCTTCTGCGGTATTCGTGATTGTAAAGGAAGGTAAAATCATACAGGTAACATACGAGTTTCTCATAATCAAAAGAGTGGGAGTAAATGCATACACAAGTCTTCGACAGCTCCAGGGGACCATGTGGAAGGTGTGGAAGTGCTCTTTGCACCTATGAGAGAGATGAAGAAAATGAGAATTTCATTTGAGAGGAAGATGTAAAAGTTCCTGCATTAGGATACTCAATACAATGTTAGGATACTCAATACATTAGGATACTCAATAAGAAGGGGGAAAGACACAAGCCGAAGCTACTGGAATGAAACACCCAGGGTATATTTGCACAAGATCCGCTCACAGTGGATCCATTAGAATGTGCAGCGCCTCCCTGTAATGTGTCCTGTAGAAGCCCCTTCCTGCTTACAGAGCTGCCTGGATCAGACAGCAGGTATCAAAATGTATGTGTCTGTGTATATTAAGAGGTTTCAGATATAAGATGAAGGCAGTATCCAGTCTCAAAACTTCTATGTGGAACTAATTGTACCTTCAACCTCAATTACTTTTTTCCCCACCTCAAAACCTCCTTTCATGTCATCTCTGTCAGACTATTCATTTCCGCAGTCTTTGCCACCTCTTGCTGCTCTGTCTCGAAATGTTCCACTTGAAAAGGAATTGCTGGATGTATCTAGAAGGTAAAACTACAGAAATAAGAGCCCTGACCTCATGAGCACAATTGCTCCACAGGAATCACATGGCACAACTGGCAGAGAAGAGGCAACTCCTGGTCTTGTGCCTGGTACGCTTGCTTGGATACAGTGAAGTTGGGGGGAACAAACATGGATTTACTGCTCAACAGTGTGAGCAGCTTTTATGTTGAAACTTGGTGGCTTTGAAAAAGCTGGCTGCTGAGAGCAGCTGGCAAACAGGAGACATAGACACAGCAAATAGGCAAGCACAGCTGGCAGATAACATCTTGCAGAAAATTTAGCCTTAAGATAGTCCCTTTGCTTGCAAACAGACCTACCTGGAATGCGAAAAGCAATCATACTGACTGGCAGATGAGCATGCAGTGTCACATTGAGTGGGGGGAAAATGCAAATATTTTCTGGGAGTAACACAAGGGATGTTATAAACTTTTGTGTGTCTGTTTAACACCAGGTCAACAACTGCAGGAATTACTCAGCACTGTGCAAACTGAGTTACATTAACTAAGCATCTGGCCCACTACGGTTAGCTATTTTATATTTATGTAATTCTACTTTGAGCCCAAAATACCAAATGTCTGCACACCAGACAGCTAAACTGCAGCCTGAACAAAGATTGAAATGGAGCAGAGGAAAGAAACAACCAGCTGGTGTGGGAGGTAACACTGCAAAAAGTACACAAAGGTGAGAAGGAAAACCATGCTTTTAGAAGGAAAACATGGGTTCATTCTGCATTCTTTCCAGCACAGGTAGCTCAGAGCACTCGCAATAACATATTCAGTTACATTTACTTCAGTGGAATAATCCCTGATTTATATCATCTTAGGTAAGATTAAGAGCAAGCTTGTATTTTAATGTGTCAAGTGGAGCACCCGGCAAGGCAAAGCTAAGCCTCGTAGCTGAGATTCACACTTCCAGGTGCTTGCACAGTTTTGGATTGTCATGCTCTTGTGAACTGGCAATATGGTTTGAAAGGTAAGCCAAAAAAAGAGAAAGCAGAAAACAGTCTTGGCAGGACTGGATGCACTGGGTCTGCTCTGCCAAACTAGTGATGGAACACTTCAAAAGCTGGTCTAAAAGTAAGACGCATTGAGTAAAAAGGCAGAGTACTGAAGAGAGAGAGATTTGCTGTACCTAATTTTGCACTGAATTAGTCTGTCAGGTTTCCCCCTCTCAGGCAGTGGTTGTATCTGTTCTTAGGAGGGGTAGATGGAGGGCTCCCATTCTGCCATGTCTGTAACTGAAGCTGGTGTTGCAACAAACTGGTGTGGCTCATGCAGTGCCTAACCGTTTTCACACAGCACTTCCTGCAGAGACCTGTGAACCAGGCAAACATTCAGCAACCAAATTTTATTTGCCATTTACAGCACAGCCCCTTTGGGATATAAGCCAACAGCATTAGGCTAAGGAAAGACAAATACCTCAGGTGAAATAGCTTTACAGAACCTTCGCAAGGCACCAAGGTTTAGACGGCTGAAAATGTGACCTTTTTGTCTTGTAGCGTTTGGGGAAATCAATACTTGCTTGCTTGTTCTGTTCTCAAAATAAACATTGCACAGCTGGGTTTCTCTTTTTCTTTTTTCACCCATGCCTGATCTCCCATATTCACGAGCAGCTCTGCAGTAAGTACCTGTCATGCTGGGGAGTGCACGAGGCAAGAACCTCAGCGCTTATAGACTCCTGGGCTGAACATGCATGCTAATGTGTTTTCAGGACAACATCATCTCCCTTGCACTAAGTATATGTGGTTATGGGTGCCTTTGTTTCCCCTCTCCCAACAACTTTTGTATTATTTAGCCTATGTCAACTGCATTCAACAGATTTAACTAATCTAATTAATTCTGCTACACAAAATAACTTGTGTAGAAGACATTGGAGAGACAAGAGTCCCTTTCTGTTCATTCCTGTCTTTCTCAGTACAATCAGACAAAAGCTTTGATTTCCCTTAGTAAATTGTGTCTCTGTGGTGCAGGTAGTTATGTGATGAATGGTTATCGAGCACCTGCATCCCTCCTACAAGAGCAGAGTGTGCAGTACACTGGGAAATTCAATTCAGGGAGCTAAAGTTCAGTCCTCCATTTCACTCTGCTCCCTAAAAAAACATGCCCACTACTTAAATAATGAACTGTTCAGAATAAAGAGATTATTCTTTATGAATGTTTGGACAGTGCCTAATAGCACAATAGAACCCTGGTCACCTCACAAGCCTCTACATGCTTCTATGATATAAATAAATAATCATAAAATATGACTTGTCAGAGAAAGAGGTCATGGATCAGCAGAGTAAATCAAACTTTAACAGCCCATCAGGGCCAGACTGCCCAGCAACCAAACAATTCATCATTAAGAAGTTTTTGTGCTTTATTATAAATTTAGATTTATAAGGAATGTTGAAATCTTTGGGTCAAATTTTACTCTGTTACTTCCGTGCAAACTGAGAGGTATTTATTGAAGTCAATGGAGCTGTTTTAAATTTAAGGAAGGAAAAAAAAAACATATATATATTATGAAAAATATTGTTTCATGCTTTAAGTCTAGGGAGCATATGCTGCTGTTTTAAATATTTACTGCTATATAAATATGGTTATTTTCTCAAACAAATTATTGATTTGGTTTTCTCTGTTATTTATACTTCTCATGCCACAGTCATTTCAAACATATATAAAGCAAAAGGCTTGGATCTCAAGTAGTCTGAATGAGTGGCTGTAAGAGAAAGTTAAAAAAAAAACCAATAAAATCTTGGTGTTTTAATTAAGATAAAGAATTAAAACTACTTTAATTTAATTAAAAAGTCCAGATTACAAATGCTGAGACTTGCCAGGTTTTGTTTGTCTTAGCGTTAGTAAACTGATAAACTGATTCTTAAAAGTCTATTCTCTTAATAGAATATATGATAAAATATTCAGGAAATGTCTTAACCGTCCAAAATCTGTCCAAAATCCCTTTTGCTTCATATATATATATTTATTTTTCTTCTCCTTTGTAGTGCATATCACCCCTGTCAGCTTCTGGCCTCAGGTCTGGCTTGGTCCATGCAGGCATCTCTCATCCTCTACACCATCTTGGTGAAGTAGCAGAGCTGATAAGCAGATCACCACATAGGACTGCTCTTTGTCAGGAGGGACACTGAATCTAGTCTTTTAAAATCACCATAGGAACATGTCAGCTATATATCCTCCAGTCTTCTTTCCTTTTTGCACTATCACAGGATTATTTATAAAGCATCCACCTCTTCCTTAATAGGACTTTGTAGCTGACTGTTGCATATCATTAAACCAGGGCTGTTTAATAACTTTCGCATCCCAACCCTGTCTCTTATAGCTTTAGGTGTTGCTGCTTCTTGGCTGACAGTTTCTGGCTTGGGACTCATCTACTTCTGTAGATTTTTCAGGAAAGTTTAATATCAGATTTTTACTATACCATCTGAATAATTTTCTGTAGGTTATAGCTTTGTCATCTGGCAGCACTTAACTGCCCTCTTTGCCTCTCCTTCCCTCTCTGTAATAATAACAATAAAATGGACTTGTCAAACACTAATGGTTTTCACAGTACTAGCTCAGCTCAGACGCTTGGAATGGCCAGTTTCATCTTGTCTTTGATCATGACAAACAAGAGTGTTTCATCAGAATATAAATGGTGTTTGTCTTTGTGATTCGAACTCCAAAGGCCTGGTAATTCTTTGCGTAATGTCAGAAAATAGGCATCTGATTAAACTGATAGATTTTACAACATGAAGCTGTTCCATATTCTGATAGGTTGGGTGATTTTAGTGCTCTGAATGTTAGGGTTTTAATTGTAAACAGAAGGTCATCTGCATAGATTAATAATTTGTGGGTGTCTGGCTTGTCCTTTTATTTGCTTTTTGCACCCAGTAGTGTTTGCTACTGTTTCTAGTTATAAGACAAGTAATTGCATCTCTTTGTATACTGTTAGCAGCAGGGGTTTTACTATCACAGATCATGACAGATGGGCATGTGTACGAAGCTCTGATTAACATCCCACATTTATTTTTAAAACCCTATATTTGCTGAGCCAGTATCACAGAAAGCTGAGAAGGAGACTGACTTTTTTATTTTCCTTTCCTAATATTGTGTCACTGAGAGTTGCCAGAAGTCAGTATTACAGATGGCCTGCAATGGTACATATACTAGGCTATTTAAAAGTATCTTGAATTACTTAGGACCTTTAAGCTATAAAGTTTTAATGAAACTTTCTAAAATTGAGCATTCAAACTGTTTAAAAATCTGTGAGAGTTGATGAAAGAATTTAACTTAAAAATGACCAAAAAATTTCAGTGAGTTTTCAAAAGTATTCAGGAGAGAACTGAAAACCAGATGAAGCAGCCAGAAAGAAAAAGTAAATGAAACAGAAAACTCTAGGTGCTTGGAGTCCAACTTAGATGGGGTTTGGGTATCTATCTCCGGAAAGCTTGATGAAACTGTAAAGCACCATGACATTTCCTGGGACTTATGTTTCACCAAGACAGAAAATCAGTACCTTCTGCTGCCTTGCACAGCATCCCAACAGCACAGAGGGTGTTAGTTCACACACTACCATCAATCTGAAGCACTGCTTGCCAAAAACCCCTGGGGGGGTTCTACTTCCCACCTTGATCTCAGTACGAAATCCGGTAACTTCAGCACTTCCACTGAAAAATGTAACCAGAATAAAGAAAGGAAGAGAGGATGTGGGAGATGATCGTCAATTTTTAGTATGGTAGCCTAAAGCACTTATTTGGACAAATCTTTTTCTGAATCACATCTTCGTCCTGAAGACATTCAAATCCATATCTCCCTCCTCTTGTGAGTGTGACCAATCAGTCTAATACCTGTGAAGGAAAGAGGGAAGACACATATTCTAACCCACATTCATGGCTTTCTTACCCCCCTTTTTCTTAAGGGTAGAGAAAGATGACAAGAGGGCACACAGAGAGGAAGCTTCTCTTTCCAGTCTTTGCCCTCCCCACTACTCTGGTATTTTGCCTTGAAATGCCAACAAATAAACACTGCATGCCTTTTTTTCTTTCATTCTTCACTTCCTGACCACCCAGATCAACTCTAAAATTAACAAGGGTAAGGGAAAGCTGCCACAGGATTACCAGTACATAAGTCCTTTTCACAGGTGGTAGCGTCCATGTCAACATAAGCCAAAATGCATAGGAAAAGAAGATAAAAGAATTTGGAGATATTTCAAAGCAGAGGTTAAGGGATGGGATTATCAAATCTACACCACTGAGCTTGTTTAGGATAAATGAACCAAATTAGTGCCAATGATCCTTTTCCCTTAAGGGATAACATCTGTGATTGATTTATCTCTAAATATTTATGGCAACCAGAACCATCCCAGATATCTCTTTGCCCTGATAAAGCAGTTCATCACATGTGAAAGCTTTGAATCAGAATAATTGGAAATTTGTCTCTGATTTGAAAGGAGGAAGAAAAATATATCCCTATTTTTCAGCGCATTAAAGGGAACTGTCTTTGAACTTCGTGGTTTAGGACTAAATGAAACTCCTCTACAGATCATATCAGAAATATGATCAAACAAAAGGGAATTATCTTTTCCATCAGGTTGTATGCTGAATATCTGTTAAAAGTTATTCATGACCTTTATCAAAAGAGTCAGATATAATCATGACTTTGCTGGTTTGATCTCATATAACACTTATCTTTTCTCAGCAGGTGTAACCTTTAGACAAGTGTTACACATACAGATAATCAGAAAGAAAGATATCTGATCAGAAAGATGTATGGACAGAAATATGGCCTTAATCTTCTGGCAAAATATCTTTAGGGCCTTACAAATGGCACCAGAAATCAATGTGTGGCCAATTGATGCAAACCTCAAATCATTCTAGTCAGGAGAACTCAAAGACCTCTGTCTAAAGCAGATGCATGCTGACAAGTCAGCTCCATTGCTGGCATCAGTCAGCGGGAAGAATCCTCAATTTGGTTGTTAAAATATAAGTATCTATTGCCATCAGGATACGCCACCTGCCCTCCAACAGGGCACAGCTGTTCCTTAAATCTTCCATAGCTGCCAGTCCTCTACAGCAGTGATAGATCTATGTTAGTAGGATACCCTATGACTTGGGGAAAAGCAGGGAAGACTGGGTTTCAGAAGCGGCATCCCACTCTCTCTCTCTGTTGCCTGTAATGGAAGCACATGCATTGGCAGCACATGTAGACCACTACACATTGACATCTACATTTAAGTGCTCTTGACTGCATGTCTGTAAGTCTGCTTTGTACCATTACAGTAGAGATAACCTTAGACTCTATGTAGCAGTACTGTGTAGAGATTGTCTGACTAGGTACCAGAAGTAGCATACCCTGGTTTGCATGCAGGAAGTTTGTCCCAACCTAATTAGGCCAGCTTTGAAACAATAGCTGTTATCCTGATTGGAATTTATAGCTATTAATGACTTTACTTCTTTTTGTGACTTGGGTATCTCTGGCCACTTATCTTACCTTAAAAATCTAAGTTCCCTGATTCCAGGCCTGTGCTTTGATTTCATGATGTGGTGCCCTGTATTGTTGTATTAAATTTGATCAGTGAGCGAAAGTGATAGCTAAGAGAAGACTCTCAAGGGAGATACACCAATCTGCACAGTGAAGTCAGTGTTGGAGTTCATGGTTTATGTCACTCTGCACCACTCTATGGCCATTTTCTATTTTCTTTCCAGACTACTTTACCCCTCTGCAACCTGGTGTATCCCCTTTACAGCTTCCTTATTCCAGCTTCCTTATGATCATTTCTTCTCATCTCTTCTGTTATTCTATTTTCACTGCTTACATTTCTCTCCCATGGCACTACTTCCCTTCAGCAAACATGAAGACAAGCAGAAACTCTGAAGCACATTAGTTTTGGCTCATTTAATTTTTTTAACCTCTGCTCCTTACCCTCCTACAGATACTGCTCTGCGCCAAGGGAAAAAGAAGGAGAAGAGTAGGAGGAAAAGCTATTAGTATACATTGAAGCACAGCTGTATTAACATGCTCCAAAGACTGTGTTATTTTGGGTTAGCAGCCTGGAGCCATGATGAATGTATTGTTGTATTGCATGGACATTCACTAACCTTGTCTAAGTTCTGAAGAAGTCTAATTCTGTTTGATTTCCACAGCAGCTGTTATTGTGTGACCTGCAGAATTATTCAATCTCAGACAGAGATACTGAATCAGAGTAACATTATGAGCTATCTTTTTTTCTTTACAGAATAAGTTGGGCTCACAGTGGGTTGAAATCCAGATTTTGAGGAAAACAAGATATTTAAAATATATTAGACAATCTCTTTCTCCTGTTATCCTGGACACTGAAGCTGAAAGGTCACAAAGATCTATAAGGGGTTCGACATTTCTGTGCAATGCAAAGGAAAATAGATGGTTGGTTCAATGGAAAATAGATGGTTGGTCCAAAGCTGGTCAAGAGGGAAAATGCAAAAAATTCACTTATTAAGTTTTGTCCTGGTTTCAGCTGGGACAGAGTTCATTTTTCATTAGTAGCTGGTGCAGGTCTGTGTTTTGGATTTAATCTGAGAACAATGCTGATAACACACCGATGTTTTAGTTGTTGCTCAGTAATGCTTATCCTGATCCAAGGACCTTTCAGTCTTTCATGCTCTGCCAGTGAGGAGGGGCACAAGAAGCCAGGAGGGAGCAGAGACAGGACACCTGACCCAAACTAGCCGAAGCAGTATTATATACCATAAAACATCATGCTCAGTGTATAAACTGCAGGGAGGTGGCCAGGAGGGGCCAATCACTGCTCAGGGACTGTTTGGGCATCAGTCAGAAAGTAGTGAGCAATAGTGTTGTGCATCACTTGTCTTTCTTGGGTTTTATTCCTTTCACTATGTCTTCCTTTATTACTATTATTGTTGCTGTTATTGTTAATATTATTATTAGACTTAATTCAATTATTAAACTGTCCTTATTGCACCCCATGGGTTTTATCTTTCTCCAATTCTCCTTCCTATCCCACCAGCATAGGAGTGAGTGAGCAGCTGCGTGGTGCTTAGTTGCTGGCTGGGGTTAAAACACAACACATTTCACTGAATAATGTTATCTGGTTAGAAAAGCAATATAATAATTAAGGGAGAATGCAAGTCATTAAACACATGCTTCAGACACAGAAGTGTTCAGTTCCATTTTAGACACCACTAGCCTTTGGGTACTGCTACAGAACAATGCTGTTTCCAATGCAACTCATGACTAACCTGTGTATCCCTTGAAGATTTCTAGGATTTTTTTTAGGGAACTTTACTACGCACCTTGGTTGCAAAAGACCTCAGGAAGTAACCTATACCCATGCCATACTCAAATACTGGATAACTTCAAAAGTTACATTTTAATAGCAATAAAAATCACAGAAGAATGCAAGAGACTATGAAAGCAGAGAAAATCTCTCACTTTTCTGCATTTGGGCAAAACTCAGTATTATCTTTAAAAAAACAACCTAAAGATGGTTTGGTCTAAACTTAGTTTGAGATCTCAGATCAGTAAAGCATAATGTTGCTTTCTTCAGAAATCAAGCCAAGTAGCAGAAGTCCAAGCTTTTATATTGTTCCCAGCAATGCACTTCATCCTAAACCCAGGGAGGACAGCTTAACTACCACTACCTTCAGTCTTCACAGAAAAATGCCAGCAGAAACACAACATGGTGCCAGCAGTAAAGAATTATGTCCCATTAAACTGAGACAGAGACCTTTAACTGAGTGCTGCACAGAACTCAGGTGGTCATAATTTCAGGTTGCTCTCTATCAGGACTATAATTCACTCTCCTTAGTAGGATTTCAGTGACTTGTAATTGGCATGGCAGTTGCAGACTACATCATGCTGAAACTTTATATAAATGTCTTATTCTCACATATCTGAAAGCTCACAGGTCCTATGCTTGCATAATGCAAGCTCATATTCATTTGATTCTTTACAGCGCCCAGGATTTCTTGTCCCCTGAGTGTACCTATGCAGATCCAGAAGAGCTTTATTAATGTTAAACCACAATACTGACGATGACCCTTTGCCAGACATTAGAGCTAGAACTATAGTACACCTGCCTATACAGAATAATATGTTACTCCAAAACTGAACTTGAGTGGTCTCTTAAAGTACGGATGGCTTATGTGCATTTATTTGTTTACATGTGAATGCTAAACAATATTTTCTTGAGTTGATGATTAGTTGTTTGATAATCCAATATTAAGTTTGGATTCCACTTGGTTTAAAAAATATTATGTATTAACTGGGTGAAATATTAAAATGCAATTATTTGTTTAGGATGGTAAATTAACATTTTGATAAAGAGGGATAATGCAGAAGCAACTACTCTTCAAATGTTTCATGTCAGTGATTTCCCCATTGGCAAGCATTTAAAATAGATGCATAATGGGTCAGTAGAAAATTGAAGAATCTTTTTCTATTCTTTCAAGCTATTTCTGTTTCCTTCTTTGTGGCCAGAATGAAAACAAGAGAGTAAGTGAAGTTTGCCTATTGCTTTTATTCCTTGTCTGCCAGAGGGATATAGAAATAGACATCGCATGGGAGAACACATTCTTTTAATTCTCCATAGATTCATACAAACTAGCATGGTGGCAACTAAAAGAGAAACAATCTCTGAAAATAACCTGAGATGTGTGTATATTTGGGTGGGTGTGTTTTACTGCCTAAACCTTTTGGAAAGTTCATGTTTATGTGACTCTTTTATTTCTATATCAAGGAGCTCAAACAAATGCTAAATAACATCGGAACACTAAAAACTTGGTTTTATTCCATTCTTCTGAAGCTATCACTACCCTCTGGTCCAGGAAAAAAATACAGCTAAAAACTACTCTCACATATTTTTGCTGATAGTTCAGGTCATGGGGATACTAAAAAAGTTACAATCACATGTATTTTAATAAAAAATATCAGTAAGTTCACAGCTATCTATTACAACCATAAATACCACAGCAGCTCCCAAGCTGCCTAGTCCTGAAGGAGCTCTCTTTAGCCAAGGGTCAATTCTTTTTCTAGTTAATTCAGTGTTAAAAATTCCTGGTGCTTCACAGAAACAGGATCTGTCTCTGTCAATATGGGCCCTGTGCTTGGTTAACTATCTGCTTCTACCTTCCTGTTTTATTAGCTCCACCCAAGAGAAATGACTGGACTTTTTTTGTCCTGAGAAAACACCTGATATTTTCTGCTGAGTCTTTTGTCATGTTTCCAAACATGCACATTTTATGTCCACTCTGCTTTTGAGAAGTTAGACCTTCTTTGGGGACAGGGTTAGAGCAGAATACCTGAAGTTCCAATCTGAATGAGTAAAGTAATCTCTTAGAATAGAAAACATTTGTGGCAAGGCAGCAAAATCCTGAGAGCTTTATCTCAAACATGACCATCAAAAACTGTCTGATGCTTATGTCATACTTCAGTTGCTTAATACACAAGTGTCTGGAGGTATTTCTGGTGAGATAAGCCGCCTGATATACCTATCTACATCTAAGAGAGATTAAACTGGGCCTGTAGAGTACGGCAGATAAAGGCCAGGTAACCTAAAACCTTCACAACAGTGCTCCACAGTTCTGCTTATGCAACCAACTCTCCCTCTTTGTGAGGAGCTGAGTTCCAGATTAGGGCACTTAGATGTAGTCGTCTGTTTGTAGCTGCCTATATATAGACTAAGCGTCCAGTCTCCCTCTCTAATCAATGCAGAACTAAACTGAAAGTCAACTGTCTAAATACAGGCATCTGATGCCATTTCTAATGCTCAAGAGTATCCAAGACCTAAAGGTGGGATGGGCAGGATCTGTGGGAGACCTGTGGCCTCTAACAAGGTGACTGCCTGCTATCACCTGAAATGATGGGTAATTTCTGTATGGAGGAAAGTGGATCAAGCCATTAGTTATTCCAGTCAGTGGTGCCTCTGGAGCGATCTGGTTCACTCTGATGAGGCACACATTGATGAGTCAGCTGGATAATTGTGGGACTCCACGAACCGGATTCCACCAACCAGACTCCCTACATCCCCACTGACCATAGCAAGAGTTCAGACTGCATTCACACATTAACTAAATTACACCTTTCAGATAGCCAGCGTAGGTGTCTTAATGTACACTGAATCCCATACTTAATGTAATTTCACCGAGATAGTATTTAATATCTTATCAAAGCTAGTTTAACAGTAGGCTCAATGAACATCCTAATGTTATTTGTAGGTATTGTAATGATATTTATAAGACAAGTTAAAGAATTTACTGTAATTTCAGATTGCTCCAGAATCCTCTTAAGCCCATGAGAGTCCTCTGAACTTCACTTCAGAAGAATCAAGAGCTACAAAGTAATTTTTGTTAGAGACAACTGTTTGAGAAGGCATAGTTAAGTAGCAATTAAGGTATAATAAATGTGGGAGGGAGCAAAAATCCCACCTAAACCCTTGTGTAGGCTCTTAGTCCTTTATAAGCAGATCTTTAAAAGCATCACAACTCTTCTGATCCGAGAGGATAGGAAAGAGGAGGAAGTTTTTTCTCATTTATTTCTTTCTCTCAAATGCTTAACATTAATCCCAGCTTTTAGTGTAACTTTGCTCTACTCACTGTTGTCAAACTCTTCTGGAAATAATAAAATAACCATTAGTCACTGTCAGCACTAATTATATTTTGCCAATTTATTATAAGAATTTTATCAAATAAAACTCTTCCTGCCCTATTTTTTTAACCCTATACTTATGATGAGTTTCACTAATACCATAACTGATGGTTATGCATAAAATAAAAGTAAAAATGGTTGGTAGAAGCATCCTACAGTTCATTTTGCATTTCTGTACCAGAACTAATCCAATTATTTTCTTCCCTCTCCCCTATTCTGCTCTGCAACTCTGTTCTGTCAGCCACTCAGAGACTGAAAGAAGTAACCATGATCTCTTTTTTAAAATCCTGTAACTTTTCACTTGCTCATCTTAGAAAACCTTAAGGTAGATCATCCGTAAAGCTCACTAAAAATCTAACTGTAGCACAACCTCTGCTCATAGAAGTCACAGAAATAGTAGCCAAACCTGAGACAAAAAGAAAAACAACTTTCATCCATACAATTCAAGCCCATGTTTTACATTTGTGGTCTACACAAACAATGCAAGGATAGATACACCCCCAATCTAAGCCTATCCCTAGCCTATCTACTCTGGTAGAGCTGACTGTTAAAGTTGACACTTAAAAGTTGATTGTAAGACCCTGAAACCGAAGGGTATAACAATATTCTAAGCCTCATGTAGAAGCAGAACTGGTCTTCTTTTCTTCTATATACACTCCACCATACAAATTTTAAATATTTCCATGCTCATTTATTTTATACTAACCATAACCCTGACACTAATCCTGTTTACTGCTTACTTTCCAGCCATACCATCACATTGGAGAAACAATAGTGAGCTGCTTGGCCCATATGTTTTGTTTCACCAGTCTAGAAACAGTACACCAAAAATCGTACCTCTTTCTCGTTTTTTGATCACTACTAATACTAACCTTAACCTTAGCTCTAGATTTCCATATTTCTCAGCCATTGATAAGAATTAGAATGGTAACTATGACCTATTGACTAAGCAATTTGGAATTATTGTTTTGGAGGCCTGAAGTCAGTACAATAGAATCCATTCTCACTTTTTCAAAATTAACTTGGCTGCTGCTATTTTGCAGTTACCAGGCATAACATGAAAAAAAAATATAATTATGAAAAAGCGGTTCTTATGAAAGCACCATCTGCAATAAGCAGCCATAATTATAGCATTCTCTCCCTCATTCCCACAAATCTAACCCTACTGTCACATGTAAAAGTAACCAAAGATAAGCCATTATCTTAAGAGGACCCATGAATATTACTTTTCTTATAGAAGCTGTAACCATATTATAGAATTTATTCTATTCTTTTTCTTGTTCAAAAAACCTGTTTGTTAAAAACATTTCATGGACCACTGAAGCTGTCACAAAAAACAGACCTTCCCTGACCCTAGTTCTCATTAACACCTATATTCAACTTAACGCCTGGGTAATACTTAATACTACCAGAAAAATTATTGACATTTCCTCCAATCCAACCCTAGTCCCTCCTACTGAAACATTAACCCTTCTTGACCCCTAAGATGTGGTATTTAAAAAGCTGCCCAGTCACCTGGGAGCAATCAAACAAAATGAAGGACTACAAATGTCAATGCACTTATCTTTCCAGATTGTACCACACACACTCCACCACCACAGAGAAGTTTTGAACCTTTTTTTCCCCAAACCTGACTCTAACCAAACCTTCAACCATCTTGTGATCTCCAGGCTGCACTAAAAGCCTGTCTCTAAAGGAAATAGCAATGTTGAGCCATTAGTCTATGCCATCAATCACTTTACTGTGAGGGTCTACTTACACTGATAGGCCCAAACCTTTCTACCACTCTTTTCTTAAAGCTGCTGTTGCTATTTCTCTGACTGGAAAGTTTCCACAGAACCTTCCCTACGTGATCCCATCGAAACAACTAACCTCAGCATTAGTTTCATTTTTCATGCTGTACAAAACAGAATCACAGATTTGTCCCTTCCCTCTCTTAACCTTAAATCTACAGGTTTTGAGGCATCATGTACCACCAGAGACTATGAAAGGAAAATAGGTAATTAGCTCCATCTGCCCCAGAGCTCAATTTGTCATGCTGTGTAGTTGTAAGTACTGGCTATTCCAGAGTACTTTAACCCAGATCCTGCGCATCAATGCATAGCCATCCATAAGATAAAATCCTGCTGTTTACAGAATTCCTCAGATCCTCAGCTCTCCTCTCTGCCCTTTCTGAGAAATAAGTAACAGCCCACAAAATTTTCCTGTCCTGGGTACTGTACTATTTAAATCTTTTTGACCCTTCTTTTTCAGAAGCTGTGACCTAATGCTAAACATAAACTTCTGATTTGGGGAATCAATCAATCAATCAATCTGTGGACACCAGGAAGTAAAATCTTAAAAATAAGTGATTCTTACAAATATCAGCATTCACCACATCCTTAAAGGTTTGACATTAGACTATGCCTAAATATATTTTGACATTTCTTTTTTTTTTTTAACCATGGATCTAATTATTCCCCTCCAAGAGTTTTCAGAGGACATGGAATAATGAAAATGTAGGGTACATGTCAATCGCAACAAGGAAGACTGTCTGGAGACTGTTGATACATGTACGACCTGTTGTTTTGAACACAGACCAGTCAAGGAAGAAGAGGAGAAGAGGCAGAGGTTGGAAAGACTTGCAATGTTTTATGGACAGACTGGCTGTGTTGAAATGATGTGCGATAGGACAGTACGTATCTCAGGGTTAGAGACTGGGTTTTGGAAAGGAAAGAGGACTTCATATTAAGAAAAACAAATTGTGGGTCACTCCTTCAAACTTCAAACTTGAACTTGATACTTCTTGTCACCTTCAGACAACAGTTACTGGTCAAGGCTCAGTATGTGTTAGGAAAATTGTATAAGGGCAAAATTACAGCAGCTGAATAGGACCTGAATCAGCCAAACAAATTACCTTGTTATCCATGTGTTCATACACATATAAACCCCATATTTAAGACATCCAACGGAAGCATGTGACTAGAAATAACTACAAAGAGTTAGAGATGTAAATAACAATAATGATATAACAACAATAAGGATTGCATAGAAACTGTCAGATATACAAAATATGTTTAATACTATTGTAGGGACGATGACAAAACTCAAGCTACTCTCCTTCTTTTGTTGCTCCCTTTCCCTTGACTGGAATGGACTATGGATGGAGTATTTCTGTTTAACACTCGATATGGTAGGAGCTGGAATCACTTGTGTAGCAAGAGACACAAATATTAATGTCATGTTTCACTCAGGGGTACAGGTAAATCTGGCAGATGCTCAGGATTTATGATGCATTTGCTAGGAAGAGGCTGATTAGAAGTATATCTATAAAGGATTTTTTGCAAAGACTGACCATTTTGGAAAAGCTTCCAAACTAATCCAGCATAGGTACTGATATGCTCCATAAATGCTGTGACTGGAGAAGCACTCAGACCATGTTGTGCTTGAAAAGATATTTAGTTTGGTAACACTGCAAACTGCTTAGATATTCTGACATCATGCTTAACAGAGGACAAGTCAAGGAAGAAGGTTTAACAGGCTCATAAACTGAATCTTTGTCATCCTCCTTTGCATCACAGGCCACTAGTCATGTAAGTACAATAAAGATTTCTGAGATCTCAGCTCTGAGAACATGTCTCTAGGTACAGAATAACTTTAAAGATTGTAAATGTGTTTCTGTAGGAAGAAACTATTTCCCAGACTCGCTGGCAGGATTAGAATGACTTTAGCACCATATATATATTTAAAAAATCCACTGCAAAATATTCAAGAGTGCTCCACAGAGAATATTGCTTTGGAGATTTTTCTTAAACATATGGCAGAAAGCATGTTAGCATGCATACCTTCTATGACATTTCCCTCTCCTCTCATCCCAAAATTGCTGTGAGGCAAATACAAAGCGTGAGGATCCAGAAGAAGAAAAGAAACAAGTAGGAGTTGGAAGTCAGGAATTCAGAGTCAGAGGATTCCTGAGGCCCAGGGTTTGTTCTTATACAGGCAGTTACAATTTGGTAGCTCTTCCAATAATATTTCTCAAAATTCAGAAAGTCCTAAATCAGCTAATGAGCTAATGAAGGGAATTTTGTGGGTATGTACACATCTGCGTAATTAACCTACTAATGAAATTCTTTTGACTGGGACTTTTGACATTCCTATTCCTATGGTAAATTATATAATAGCAAAGTGCCTCAGCTCCCCATATGCAAAATTAGAATAACAGTGCTTTCTTTCTGTAATCTCTTTAACTTCTAAGCAATTTGGAAAGGAAACTAGGTTTAGCAATGCCAGAGGCTACCCCGGATCACCTGTGTCCACTGCTAACAATGGAAAGTTGCAGACACTTGCAATCTTGCAACACTAAAAATAAATCTGAGCACAGGGAAGTTTAAAAAACCATTTTCATCCTCTCACATTCAAGTCTTTGTGATGCTCCTCAGAGGCCCAATGAAGATAAAAATATAATTATCAAAACTGATTATGTGAAAAAATTAAAAAGAAGCAGATAGCAACTTTTCTGTCCCTCTTCAGTCAACCAGTACCAGCAATACGATAATCCTGAACATCCATGCACTGATCTGTATGACATTTTACATGGTCATGTTCCTATACTAGGGAAGGCATGACAGCGAAAGGTACCAGGTTTTCCTGCACCAAAACCTTGGGAGCTGAATTCCAGAAAAAGAACCATCAAAACCCTAAGAGACTTCATTGGCTTTGTTTCTTTGCCTGATTGAGGCCTCAGCTGCACCACTCAGTAGTTTCACTGTCCTGCCTCACTGTCTTTGCTCTTCTTCACCCAAGACAGGAACTATGCATAATGCCCCAGATCCGTGTTGACGGCATGCATTCCAACAGTTTGGGAATTAGAGCACTCTAAATGCAATCGAGCATCTCAGATTTTGTGTCAGACTGATGATAAGATGTGATTTCACAGAAAAGCTGGCAAAATGGTTTAGACAAAAAGTGAACAGCCATGTAACCAGCTGCACAAAGTTTCAAGTCTTCACTAATCAATGTGTTGTGAATGAAAAGTTTCTACTTTTTGAAACTGTCAGGAAAACAAACACTAAAAATCAGTGATTATACTGTACTTTTTGCAGCATTATCACATCCATGGAAGCAAGCAAAACAACTGAAATGGTTGTTTAACCAGTAAGTTCTTTTGGCCATGCTATTAACATGTTTCTCTACTAGAGTTTTCAAACTCCAATTTGGGCTTTCATAACCAGAAAAAGTTGATCTCATTGAATCTGACAGTAGAGAGACTAAGCAGATCCTAAGAGTAATTTCCAATGACAAAAAAAGTCAGGCAGCATTCAGCTTCAAAAAGTTAATGGTCCTCTAGGCTGAGATCTTAATACAAGAGGAAGACAGTCAAATTATCATCTCACCAAGACCCAGAGAAAGTGACACTTTTGGGTATCATCATGTAGACTGAATAGTCCAATCCAGGCAAGCAAGGGAAAACAATGCAGACATAGCAGGGCTTTCTTGGGCACTTATGAAACTATCCTAGATGCCACAGACAGAAGCTGGAACAGGTTTCAGAACATGTTATCACTGCTCAGAGTCAACCCAGGGAGAGGCATTGTCAGAAAAGTGATAACTGGAGAAACATGACCAAAAATATTTGCAAAAGTTTGGATTTTCCAGTTTTAAGTATTTTCGTAGCACTTCCGTGCACCAGTGCACTTCCTCCGCTCTCTCGTTGTTTGTATCCAGCCTCACCATCAAGTTTGCCATTAAGAAGTTTGTGGGGGTTCGTATTTCTTATAATACTGAAAGTTACTAAGCTATTTAGCTTGAGTTCAGCTGTAAATGGAACTGGAAGTCCTGTTACACTGACAGCATCTATGTGCTTTTAATAAATATTCATATTTAGACTTTAAGGCAATTTACATAGCTATCCTCCATCATGGTATTTAACTGAAGTTCCTTAACAGTCTGTAATATAAAAGTCAGAATAAAACTGTGTTTAAAATGTTAATTCCCTTTAAATGTTTCCACAGCCAAGCTCTTAAAAGAAGAATGTGTAATTATCTGTTCGGCAGTGATTCCAGATAGATGACTATGTGTCCCTTTCATTTTAAAGAGAATTTTCTCACAAACTTTCAATACAATTATTTTATACTATGAAAAGGAATATGAAATTTTAGAAGCAGAATAAGAATATGGTTTAGGATGAGGATCAAGGGATGGATTTTCAGTCTGAGAGGGTTTTTTTAATCAAGATAAAAAGGCTATGCAATTACGCTTTTCCTTGTTCTCAATTTTTTTCATATAAAGCATGGACCTGTTGGAGAATGACAGAGCTCTTTTCATCCACAAGACCCCATATTATTTAGTATACATAATACCCTACAAAACCATATCCAAATCACCATTATTTTCACACTTTTCACATAAGTAGGTGGATTGTGGTTTTTGCAACCTTCTCTCAAAGAGACCAGACTTCACAGGTCTTGGACTAATTTGCACAGAGGGCAAATCAGAAGGACATTAACAACCAATATAAACACATTAATAAGCCTTAACTAGTTCATTGGCTGGCAATCAGGAAAGCTTCGGCCTCAAGCAGCTATGGAGTAACTGGCCTGAGTTTCTGTGTAATAATCATAGCAAAGTGGCAGATGTTGTTTACATCCAGTGTTGGAGGATTCCCCTTGAACACAAGCTCAGATTGGACTCTGACTGACTAATTTGGCACTACAAAGCACTTTGCTCCTTTTTAGGGAAGTTTAACCAAACATAAATGGATTCCCCCCAGTATTCACAAACCACTCTAGCCATGAAATAATAATGCTTTTGTTCAAAATTTTGGAGCCTATGCCAGAGTGTGTGAAGAGAATGACAAGAAAATACCCTTCGAAAGTATAATTTTAATAAATTCCCAGCATTAAGAATTCTTTTAACCTCACAGTACATTCTTCACCATGACTCTCGTGTTCTCCCTCAGAGAATAAAGGAGAGGCATGGACACACAGAATTATTTTTTATGTGTGTGACATGAAGAGTATCGCCCTGAGCAGTATTTATAGAAAGAATTGGGAACACAACACTTGATCCATATCCTCACTAATTCCTGTGCTTGAAGATTGCCCAACTTCTAATGAGTCATTCAGAGAGCTCTTGAGTTGCCTATTCAAGGATGCTCCTCTGGGGATACCATGGTACACACTTCCCAGGGAAGACCCTTCCTGTATGGCACTCAGCATTTTCCTGTTTACCTTATCTGTAAGGATATGTCACAAAAATTCACTATGGGAATGATAATACGTCGGTTGAGTAATGCTTCTAGGATGTTCTTCACAAGAGGAAATAAAGCCATCTTCTTTGTCTGAAAGATAGAGATACAGGAAATTACATCCGTGTAGTTGCTCAGGGCTCTGTTATTTAAAATTTCATTTTGGAACCTAAATTCTCCTGAAATAACACTATATTCACACTGAGACTGGCACAATTTGTTATTAGTGCCCTTTTTCTGATGGGAAGAATTCTTAAATATTTTAAAGAGCTCCTCGACAGAGGGATAATACTGCTGCATGATCCAAAACATGGTGTTGAAAAGGGGCAGTTTTACATTTGCTTATTAAATAAGATTGGTTCATTTAAAATTGTCAAATTAAATGTCATGTCTGGTGGATAAAAATGTTCCTTCTCCATGGAAGCATCCCTTAAAGACAAAACCAGTTATGATGCTTTTGACCCATATATGAATATTTCCTGTGTTATTGGAAATATGAGCCTTCTGAACAAGATTTAAACCAATAAAATAATTTTATGCTTGCACAATAATACTAATAGAATTGAAACCAACATTTTAAAAATTAACTGTCACAGTCTTGCAGCTTCTGAATTATTCCGTTGAATTATGTATGAAATCAAATTTTGTAAAGCAACAAATTATCAGGGAATGTTCTGAATTCAGCACAACATCATTTTCTGATGGAGACACTTCTGCAGAAAACTTCTGTCAAGTTCCACAAACTGCAGCCTATTAAAATGAATTTAGTAAAAAAATCCATTTTGGAAGTTTTACAAGAGGTGTTCACATGCTCTGCACTTAATGTCACCAGTTCACCAAACCTAAAATGGGTTCTTTCCTGGTATTTATATTACTGCAAAATATGAACATTTCTAAGTGCTCTAAGCAATTTTCTGCCTTATCTGATTTCTTTGAAAATTGAGGGAGAAAGATATCAAAGACAATGGAGCTATGTTGTGCTTTTAAAACAAGCAGTAGCGTAAAGGTCATTGAAGGAAGGAAAAAAATAGAAGATGGATTTTTCTGTAGCTCTTCAGAATCATCAAAATTGCAGATTTCAACCAAAAGGACTATAATCTACAATTGGAAGTCATTTATAATCATACCTTAAAATGTCTTGGTGATATTTCTTTTCTTCACTGTCCCTGGATTGGGATGAGAAAGCCAAGAGTCTCATTGTTTTCTACAGATGCAGGCACTAAATGTCATCATCAGAGCAAATCCCAGCAGAGTGCCTAACTATTTAATCCTGTGGGTTTCCATGCATGATACTCTACTGCAAGGGGTGATAGACAGGCAATATTGGGTAGAATCATAGAATAGTTAGGGTTGGAAAGGACCTTAAGATCATCTAGTTCCAACCCCCCTGCCATGGGCAGGGACACTTCACACTAAACCATGCCACCCAAGGCCTCATCCAACCTGGCCTTGAATACTGCCAGGGATGGAGAATTCAGCTTCCTTAGGCAACCCATTCCAGTGCCTCACCACCCTTACAGTAAAGAACTTCCTCCTTATATCCAATCTAAACTGCCCCTGTTTAAGTTTTAACCTGTTACCCCTTGTTCTGTCACTACAGTGCCTAATAAAGACTCGCTCTCCAGCATCCCTTCCCTCCAGTGTATCAACTGAACCACACAGGTTGGTGTCATCGGCAAACTTGCTGAGGGTGCACTCAATCCCACTGTCCATGTCACCAACAAAGATGTTAAACAAAGCATAGATAAACAGTAAGTATGAAAATATTCTAAAAATAACCTGTGAAACACCAAAATGGACTAAAGACGGAGGGAAAGCTTATGGGGGTGGGGGGGAGGGGAATGAAATTATATGTTTCTAATTTATTCCTGCTTTTATTTAACTGCTTTACTCAGATGATCAGCAATCCCAGGCACAGCTAGAGGTTGGGCAGAGACGAGAGTCAGAGCAGCCCTGCAGAGAAGGATTTGGGGGTGTTGGTCAATGGGAAAATGAACATGAGCCGCCTTCAGTGTGCACTCGCAGCCCAGAAAGCCAACTGTATCCTGGGCTGCATCAAGAGGAGCGTGACCAGCAGGTCGAAGGAGGTGTGCAGTTCTGGTGTCCTCAACATAAAAAGGACATGGAACTGTTGGAACAAGTCCAGAGGAGGGCCACGAGGATGATCAGAGGACTGGAGCACCTTCTGTATGGAGACAGGCTGTGAAAGTTGGGGCTGTTGAGCCTGGAGAAGAGAAGGCTGTGTGGAGACCTCATAGCAGCCTTCCAGTATCTGAAGGGGGCCTACAAGGATGCTGGGGACAGACTCTTCATTAGGGACTGTAGTGATAGGACAAGGGGTAATGGGTTCAAACTTCAACAGGGGAAGTTTAGATTGGATATAAGGAAGAAATTCTTTACTGTGAGGGTGGTGAGGCACTGGAATGGGTTGCCCAGGGAAGCTGTGAATGCTCCATCCTTGGCGGTGTTCAAGGCCAGGCTGGACAGAGCCTTGGGTGACATGGTTTAGTGTGAGGTGTCCCTGCCCATGGCAGGGGTGTTGGAACTAGATGATCTTAAGGTCCTTTCGGACCCTAACTATTCTGTGATTCTATGATAGGCAAGGTTGATCAGGGGGAAGATGTTTCTTTGCTTTCACAGGAAAAGAGGAGAATAGCATTTGTCTACAGGTGGGATAAGAATAGAAACCAGTACGAGTGAGATTTCCCCTCTATAGCACATGGGGACTGACTGCTTACTGTGCAACAAGGGTGACAAAACCCAGAAGATATCCCAATGTGTTTGCATCTTCCAAGGTAAAAAATATCAATTGTTTCTCATATTCTTTCTCTTTGCAAAAAACAAGTGTATCAGTGTGGATCCCCAAGCAAAGCACAGCAGAAGTCAGATATTTGGAATTACCAGCCATTTTTTTCAGCATGAGACTGAGCAAGATGAAGGGCAAAAACAGAAGACAAATTTGTTCCTTTGAGAATGTTACCAACCCACCTCACAAAATAAGGATAGGGAAAAAAAGGCTTAGATACACTTAATGTAAAACAGCGTGTGAGTGGAAAATTGAAGGACGGGTGTTAATATGATTTCTTCCAAAAGAAATATTTGTGTGCTATAGCAAGATGCAATACCAGGTCATGTAACACCATTACAACAAGAAACAGAACATCCCAGGAGCACTTACCATGTGTAAAGAAATAATAAATAATAACAGAGTATTTTACATTTATATAGCACCTTTCATCCCATAGGATTCTGAAACACTTAACAAATTTAAACATCCACATAGATTTATATACAGAAAACAACCTCTTCTACTGCTGAAAAAAGGCACTTTCATAAACAGCAGTGTGTAAGTCAGAAAACAAAGAAAATTACTTAAACTAATGAATCCACAGAGGAAATCTTCCCTCTTTCTTTCTTGTGTTGCATTGCAGAAGGTCTGATAGAAGAGGAAGGATTACATTATGGTCTAACTTACTTATTCTAGTTTTAATTCTTCATTTATTGTGGAGTAAACATCTGAAGAAACCCGACATTCAAAACCCATCTGGACAGAGTACTAGGCAACCTGCTTTAGCCGATGTTGCCTGAGCTAGGGGTTCAGACTAGATGATCTCAAGATGCCCCTTTCAAACTAAATGGTTCTGTGATTTTCCTGTATGGCTGGAGCAAAAATTTCTTTGGTGGCCGATGGAAGCAACAATACAATTCCATCATAAAATACCTACCTGCATATTTGCTGTTGATCTGTGAGAGACCTGAAAAATAAATCTCTAAGGCATCAGATCTAAATCAGGGCCATCTACTAAGGCATCAGGTTAAGGACCAAGATGGTGTTTTCCCAATAGTAATATCAAGTACTCAGCCTTAAGGAAAAGTATCTTCTTTGGCACATAATAATGTAGGTTTTTCCTTCATGGAAAACTAAAAGAAAAAAACAGCTTCTGGTCTGATAGTCTAACCAGCTAGTAATGGTAGCTGGCATGGAATGAAGAGTCTGTGATGCTCTGAAATCCTTGATCTGGTGATTGGGATTGGAGAGTATGTCCATATGCAGCACTTGCTCATCACCGATATTGCAGACCTGGGAGTCCTATTGTGCAGGAGAGCTCATTATTCTTACCAAGACAATCATGTCTCTAAAGGCCAACATGGAAAATCTTTGTTGCATAGAAAGACAAAAGCTTTCTCAACCAGAAGAAAAGCTCTAGGAAAGCTCTAATGAAAGCTCAATGAAAGCTCTATGAAAGCTCTAAGGTAAAAGCTTAATGAAAGCTCTAAGGTAAATTGGTAACCCATCCTAACCTTAATTTACACAGCTATAATATGTTTGAAGTTGTTAAGCTGACAAAAAGTTCAGATCTGGTACTCAAGCAGGCAGTTTTTTGTCAGCACACAAAGCTCAGGGTTGAATCCCAAGCAGACATTTCAGTTCCCAGTATAAAATGTCAACCTGATTTTACACGTGAGGTAGGAAAACAGCAAAACCCAGTAAAATACTTCAGAGAACCCAAAACATTTAAGTACCCAGATAGTTGTTCTGGAATAATTCCGGGCAACCAACCATGGGTTAGGCATATCAGAACGTCATCTGAAATCCACAGTGTAAAGAAAGCATCAGAGAATTAAAATTTAAATCTCAATAAATATATATACACACACACATGCACACACTCTGTACTGACATTTAAAGGGCAATGCTTAACCAGCTGCGTTTCTATTTTCCTTCAGAAGTCACAGAAATATGATCCAGGCTAATAATAACACATAGAGAAATACCTTCTCTCCATATTGCTGTGCTTTATGGAAAGCCTTTTTAAGATAACTGTGTAAAAGCTCTGGCTGCTGGACAGGTTAGGCTGGTGTTGGAATGGAGGGCAGCACTATTCTCCATCATTGCTGAGAAAAAAAAATCATCCCAGTCTGGGTCAGTATTAGGGTTTACAGGATAAACGAAGCTATATGTTTATATAAACAAGCTACTTGAGCTACAAAGCAGAGCTACATTATTTTACATAGTTGAGTTGTTTGGGTATCTGCCTGCTAGCACAGCTTCCTAAGCAATATTGGGGTTTTATACAGTGGACTAGCACCTGAAATTTTGGTGAATAAAAATTCTTCCTCCCAGACTTTAGAGCTCATATCAGTGCCAGACACTCCAAACTGCCCCATCACCTTCTGACATGATGCGGACAGACAGGGCTCTACTGGGACAGTCACATTCTGCAAGTGAGTAACTAGCATCATGGATCAAGTGCAGTACCTAAAATTGAACTGGCTTTCAGCTTACACTACCCTACCTTGATATCAATGCCTCAAATGATTGACTTTTATAGATAGGGTGAAAAAGGCAGAAGAGATGTGGCATGGCAGGGGAGAAGGAAGACCAGAAGACAAGACAATGGAGTGATTTTCCCCATTTTTTTACTGTTAATGAGAATATAAATACACTAAACATTTTTTCTTTTTTTTTTTTTTTTTTTTTTTTTTTTATAGTGAGTCTTTGATGGCTACCAACTCTGAAGGCTCAGAAAATAAAGGGAATATTCACAAAGCAGAGCAGAGGGCTCGTGCAATGATCATATGTGCACAGATCCCTTGAGCCAGCCACCTTTCACTGGTACAGCATTGAGTAATCAGCAATGTTTCCGCAGACACTAAAACCTCTACTAGTGTTCATAGCAATGTGCGTAGGAAGCTGACATTTCTAACAAGTATAGAAACAAAGCAGTAATCACACTGATTTATTTGGCACATTAACACACAGAAGCACACCATCTATGGCTTCAAAGAAAGGGATCATATGTGTGCAGTATGAACACCCAGCTAGGTATGGGTTTGCATGGTGGTAATGCTGAAAGACCTGCAGAGCATGCTCTGTTCCCTGGAGGCAATGGATGTGCTGTAAATAAGGAGCGGTGCTCCAGGTTGCTTTGTCTACACCTCATCTCTTGTGCAAGGGCACCTGGGAATAAATAAACTCTGCAAGCTCCTGTCCAGTGGTCACCACTCCGACAACGTGCCAGAGAAACTTGGGTTTAGAGTATATCCCTGTTTTCTGCAGGGGAGGATATTTTTTCCAGTATCAACCGGAAAACAATATTCCTTGGTTAGTCCAGTGTCAGGACCCTAATGGATTAATGTGCTGAGTAGCATCAGAAGACACCACTTACCCTGAAGATATAGAAAAGGTTTTATCCTCAGTTAAGAACCAAGAGAAGGAACCCAAGAAAAGGTGTGAGCAGGGCAGTGAAACATGCACCCTACAACATATTTGCTGCATTGTCATTGCACTCTGGCATCCACCTTTTCCTGATACCCTGTCACTAATTCAGGAGAGGAGCTTGATATCTGAAGCAAAGGTGAAGGGATAATTGAAAGCAAAGTACTAGCTGGTTTTTTTTATTTTAAATTCATATTGTTATGTCAGATGGATAAAAAGAAAAGGGAAAAATGCACAGGATATGAAGTATAGTGGTAAGAGTAAAGGATGTGACTAATAGGATAGCCTTTCTGACATTTAAAAAATGGGGGGAAAGTGAGTCTGTTAATTTGTTCATTCACTCCATAAAACTGTACAACAAGTAAATAGGGATCACATCCCAGCCAGAAGTCAAATGCAGAGCACGCAAGTGAGAAGTTGGTAATAAAGCTGCAAATGAGCCTACTGCAGCTGTGGGCGAGTCTTATTAAAAAGAGAAAGTGAAGGCGAATCTTCTGTAGATCACATTTACTTGTGATGCAAAACTGAGAGAGCAGGAATTACACCAGAGAGAAACAAAATACTCTGTGTCATGGGAACAGTGGTCTCCATCCATCTGCCCACTGCAAAGTATTATCCATCCCCAGAAGTCATGGTCAATGGAAGCAGTTCATAATATGTTCTGGAACTAAAAATCAGTCCTAAGGACAGACACAGTCATCTACAAGGGTTTTTGTCAAAAAGAACTTCAATGTTTAATCTGGAAACATAACTGCAAGGAAGTGAAACCAGGTGAGCTGATGACACTTCATGTGAAGTGGCCTGGGGAAACCTCTAGTGAAGACATCAGCCTACAGCAAGAGTTACCCTGTACATTTACAAAGTCTCAGTACAGACCTGCTTAGAGAGAAAAGAAAACAGCAGTCCTGAGTTTTAAATCCAACTTTCCCCAAAGCTTGGCAGACAGCTATTATAGTGTCATTTTTCTATAGATTATTTCACACAAGCAACCTTTTTGTCTTTCTGGATTGACTCCTAATCACTGTGCCAGTGAGAATGATCCCTTCTACTTTGCCCACATTTTCTTTACAGAAGCACTGATTTTTTAATTCAGTTGTGCTCCGAAACTTAGTGCAACCCTTGAGGACTACACTTTCTGCAACAGCATGTATGCATCCAAGGGAAATGCCACTGACTGAGGGAAGAGGCATTTGAGTTCAGCTTTTCTAAACTTATAATATCTAAAATTACACAGGGAAGAGCCCAAAGAGGAGGTTTTGTAGATTCACAGCAGGGCTTCCAGAAACTGTTGGATAAGACATCAGTGTGAAAGGAAGAGCTGAAGCAGTAGGGACCTCATCAGAAAGGGAAAGTCTGTATCCTGGCTCAGTGAAACATATAATCTTCTTCTGTTTGTTAAAACAAAACATCAAAAGTACTTTTCGGAAATCAGAAGATTTGCTGCAGCTCCCTTATGGAGGAAAAGTGGCAATAAGCCTGCTGTGAGATGCTGAGTTGCTCATCCATGGTGAAGTGAGCACAGATCCGAAATGTAATGTATGATGATCAATTTGGTGCTTGTTTCTTTTCTTTTTCTTTGCTTTATTGTACTTTCATGATATTCTTCAGACAGATCCATATTCTTTACACAGAACCATAATGCCTGAGGCATGTAACTGTATGACCTCTCTCGGTGCAGTCATAAATCTTGCCTTTAGTTGTCTTTTCTCAGCTTTAAGTTGTCTTTTGTGTCACGTAAAATTCACTTTCTCAAGCATCTCCTTCAGGTTTGGAGGGGGTTGAGGTTTTCGTTGTGTTTTATCCCCTTTTTAGCACTGCACTGGGTTGTGGGTTTCTTGATTCTGCTGCTGTTACGAAGAAACCAGATAGATAATCACCTAAAGCCAGCGGCTGTGGCTGGCAGAGGTGAGCTATTCATGTTCCTAATGACTCTCTGCCCCTGCAATGGGACTTTTCCTTCCCTTGCAATAAGGTCTTGTCTTGTGCCAGCACCAGCTACTAGAGAGCATCACTAAAGCTACTCACACAATGCTCTAGGGCTCATGGAAGTTTTCCTTGAAAAACCTAAGGTCTATATAGTTTTGTTATAGCTCCCTGCACTACCATGGAGCACTCACCGCCTGGCTGGGCTCCCTTGCCTTCACTCTGCCTGTAAAGCAGCCTGTGCTGAGGCACCTTAACATTTGTACAAGCAGGCTGGACATTGGCTGTCCTGAAATTCTTGCTCTGCATGACACATGAGCATCTACCACCCCTTTAATTAAACTGCTTGTTTGTTTTGTTTGTTCATCTAAGTCTCACTGCTGGATATTAAACATCATTTGCAATAACCACACAAACTGGGCGCACACAGGGTTTAGAAAGTGAAAATTACCGTGAGTGAGGAGCGACAGATTATTATTTGTGTTTTATTATAATTAATCACCTTGCACAGCTGGAAACCATGTTACAAGTCTTAGGTGTTCGCAAGAATGAATGGCCTTGTAAAACATAGATGGCAGCTAAATCCATTCTTGTCATCCGTGCTCGTTTTGGTGCTCTCAGTGCTGGATGGATGTGCCTGTCAAAGGCTCTCATAGGCCCATTAGTGTCTGGAGTGGCTGTGCTCTTAAATAGACATTTTTATTGTTCTCTGCCCTTTGAGTCGTAGTAGTTACAGGCACCTAGGAAATGCATGATACACATAAACAGCTAGGACAAGCCAGATAACCAGGTCTTGTACAAAAACTGCACATTACATATATTGATAATTACACATCAGAAGCCATCTGTTGAAATACAGTTATTCTTCAGATCCATTTCTTAGCCTGCTGGTATAATTCAGGACCCCACGTGGCTGTTAATGTAAGGAATCATTAAATCCCCACTTCAGTTTGTGAAGGAAAGATGAAAAGAAATGCAAACTTAAAAGAAATTTTCTTCCATTATTTTCCCCACAGTTGGATGCGTTTGGTCATGTGAAACTCTGATTAGCTCACACAGAACTGCCAGTATTAGGTGGGTGGTTGTGCAGCACTTGAAAAGGCTGCAGTCCCTTGTGTATCCATAGGTGTAAGGCTGGTATGGCCCACAACGATAAGTCTAGGAAGCAGGTGGGGTCTGAGCATCCTGGCACCTGCCACAAGAGGATGCAGCTCCTACATCTGGCTCAGGATGTGAAAGATGTTATCACTGCTGTAACCAAAGATGGCAGAAAATAAGACTCTTCTTGGGATATTTTGGTCTTTTCTGCCACTATGCAAGATATCTGGGTTTGATTCTTAGGCCAAAGTCCATAAACATAAATATGGTTCAGCTACTGAGCCTCTGGTGAGGAATAGCAGAAACTTTTGCTGGCACAATATCTTTTGATTTATTTGTACTTGACAGACATTGCATTATGTAGTCACTCAAAGGTAGGATATATTTCCTTCCATAATGACTACATTATCTTTCCAGAGATCCCTTGTAAACAAAGTTTTAAGGGAAGTGTTTAGGAGAGACTCAGTATGTCAGTGTCAGAGATGGAAATGAGAGTAGATATTGTCCGAAAAGGAGTCTTCAGTCTTTCAAAGGAACTGGAAGTCATTCAGACCTGTCCAAAATCTTTGAATTTAGACAATGATAATTAATAACTGGTGTAGGTTTGCTATTCAACATAAAATGCTCTTAATTTATCTGGGAGTAAACTCTATTTAGTCTATTATTTCCTCCCTGAAGACAGGCTGCTGTCTTGAGACCAGCTGAAATCTCTATCAGGATATGGAAGCAAGGCTTAACCAATCAGGAAAATAGCATTAAACATATGTTTATATATCAGTTGTCACAAAACTTCACAAAGACCTTTAAAATTAAAGGCAATCAAAAGGTATGCTTCATGTTCAAGTAGAGATGCAAATGATAGCTTTTGACAGGCCATATATGCAGTGTGGGAACATATTTTATGTGTAGTCTAAAGTATGAGTCTCTGGGAAAATAAAAACATAGTATAGCGAGAAAGAAGCATTTTCAGAGAAAATCTACTATGAAAATGAAGGCAGTGGGACCAATCAGTGTCATGAAGGCCTGAGTGTCTTTGTATGTGATCAGAGGAACATGATCAGCCAAGGAATGCAAGAAGTTTGAATACATGAAAGAAGTTATATGATCCTGCATGATATGAGGTGGACAAATTGAAGATTAGGACTCAAACTTACTGTCAGTCAAGGGCAAGAAAAGAGTTAGTTTCCTCCAGATTTTGATCAAAGTTAAATAAGAGAAGTCCCTTGGTATGACCATTCTTAAGAATGTCTGGCTGAGGAATAAAGATGATCTTATTTAAAATTAATATTCATATTTGAAGGAGACAAGCCAAAGCTCAGATGTGATTAGATTTGCTGATCCAATTCTCTAAACTTTCTGATTATAAAGTTAAGCACATTGTACTACTGTGTAATAGTGTTTTATAGGAAGCTGTTGCCCAGGGAGGTTGTGAATGCTCCATCCTTGGCGGTGTTCAAGGCCAGGTTGGATGAGGCCTTGGGTGGCATGGTTTAGTGTGGGGTGTCCCTGCCCCTGGCAGGGGGGCTGGAACTAGATGATCTTAAGGTGCTTTCCAACCCTAACTATTCTATGACTCTATGATTCTAAGGTATTATTGTCACTGATTTCTGATATAAGAGTTAAATACATATATAGGCACACTGACCTTAGGAAGTCTTAGGACGATACTAGTGTCAAGGGCACCAAACAATAGAAATGATTTATTTACCAAATGTACTTTCATCAATAAAGGTCTTTTTTGTTGTCCTCATCCCTTAGAATCCATAAGGCTTGTTTCTCTGTTATTCCTCTGCAGTGTACACTACAATACCTCTCACTTGCTCATGGGTAAACACTTTGTACTCACAGGGTAACAAGGCATAAGGATTCAATCTACGTTTCAGCCTCATTCATCTGTGAAAGTGGAGATTGTGGAGGAAAATAACCCAGTTATACCCTGAATCAGTACTGGAGGATAAGAGATAAAAAGATGCCTGATGCTTAGGTCCTTCCACCTCAACAATAATCCTTCCTAGGAAGGATTGTCCATGGAAGATAACAATGCATGAAAGTAGGGTCTAGATTCAATTCACTTAACTTCATGCTGTTATTTGAGTTATCTAGGCTCCTATTATGGTGACTTTGGGGTGCAATTAATCTGTTCAAAAAGGGATGTTTATTTTAAAAAGAAGTGAATTGCTTTAAAGTGATGAGCATACTGAATTTGGGAACACTGGTTTCTAGCAATTTAACCCAAGATCTGTTCGTCCACTGGCATGAAGCAGAGAAATACAGTTATTCTAGCTAATACATTACTATTTCAGCCAGTATAGATAGCAACTTTTTGAGACATGAGTGATACTATTTCCTTCTGTAAAAACCTAAATGATGGGGCTACCCAGCCTTATTACAGAGTCTTTGCCAGTGCAGAATGTAGTCCACTAAAGGATTTGAGTAGAAGGTGCTCCATAAGAATTACGTGCCATGAACACACTTGTCAGTGCAATATGTTTTTTTCTCTTGACTAATTGTCATGATATATTCTCTTTACAGTCATGGACAGAAATTCACCTTGATGGGGCAAAATGGGTGGTCACAGCCTATTTAAATGATAACTAAAGAACAATTTTACCAAAGTTGGCATACAGAATCATAGAATCATAGAATAGTTAGGGTTGGAAAGGACCTTGAGATCATCTAGTTCCAACCCCCCTGCCATGGGCAGGGACACCTCACACTAAACCATGTCACCCAAGGCCTCATCCAGCCTGGCCTTGAACACCACCAAAGATGTAGCATTCACAACCTCCCTGGGCAACCCATTCCAGTGCCTCACCACCCTCTCAGTAAAGAATTTCTTCCTTAGATCCAATCTAAACTTCCCCTGTTGAAGTTTTAACCCATTCCCCTTGTCCTGTCACTACAGTCCCTGATGAAGAGTCCCTCCCCAGCATCCTTGTAGGCCCCCTTCAGATACTGGAAGGCTGCCATGAGGTCTCCACGCAGCCTTCTCTTCTCCAGGCTCAACAGCCCCAACTTTCTCAGCCTGTCTCCATATGGGAGGTGCTCCACTCCCCTGATCATCCTCGTGGCCCTCCTCTGCACTTGTTCCAACAGTTCCATGTCCTTTTTATGTTGAGGACACCAGAACTGCACACAATACTCCAAGTGAGGTCTCCCGAGAGCAGAGTAGAGGGGCAGGATCACCTCCTTCGACCTGCTGGTCACACTCCTCTTGGTGCAGCCCAGGACACGGTTGGCTTTCTGGGCTGCGAGCGCACACTGAAGCCAGCTCATGTTCATTTTCTCTTCAACCAACACCCCCAAGTCCTTCTCTGCAGGGCTGCTCTGAACCTCTTCTCTGCAGGGCTGCTCTGAATCTCTTCTCTGCCCAACCTGTAGCTGTGCCTGGGATTGCTCCAACCCAGGTGTAGGACCTTGCACTTGGCATGGTTAAACTTCATCAGGTTGGCATCAGCCCACCTCACAAGTGTGTCGAGGTCCCTCCGGATGGCATCCCTTCCCTCTGGCGTATCAACCGAACCACACAGCTTGGTGTCATTGGCAAACTTGCTGAGGGCGCACTCAATCCCACTGTCCATGTCACCGACAAAGATGTTGAACAAGACCGGTCCCAACACTGATCCCTGAGGGGCACCACTCGTTACCGGTCTCCAGCTGGACATCGAGCCACTGACCACAACTCTTTGCGTGCGGCCATCCAGCCAGTTCTTTATCCACCGAGTGGTCCACCCATCAAATTGATGTCTCTCCAATTTAGAGACAAGGATGTCACGTGGAACAGTGTCAAAGGCTTTGCACAAATCCAGGTAGATGACGTCAACTGCTCTGCCCCTGTCCATCAGTTTCGTAGCCCCATCATAGAAGGCCACCAAATTGGTCAGGCAGGATTTCCCCTTAGTGAAGCCATGCTGGCTGTCACTAGCCACCTCCTTGTTTTTCATGTGCCTCAGCATGCCTTCCAGGAGGATCTGCTCCAAGATTTTGCCAGGCACAGAGGTGAGACTGACTGGTCTGTAATTCCCCGGGTCATCCATTTTCCCCTTCTTGAAAATGGGGGTTATATTTCCTTTTTTCCAGTCATCGGAAACTTCACCTGACTGCCGTGATTTTTCAAATATGATGGCCAGTGGCTTAGCAACTTACATGTCGTTGAGGAAAGCATTCTTAATTTGTGGATACCTGCCTGAAAATGTCAGAGGTTCAGAAAAGCATCCCAAGAGCCCTAGAAAAGTAGCTATAGCTGGCATGACTAAATTTAATCAGGTTAGTTAGTACAATTTAATCCAGATAAGCACTTATTTGCATGGCCTTAGGTGAGACAATGTCTTTCAGTTTCACCCACAAACAAATCTAAATATTATAGAGGAGCTCCTGAAGGGATGCACCATACCCAGGCAAACCCAGAGTCTATTAAAATTGTATATGCTGGCTGGACTATAAAAAGGAATAACAAGAATAAGAATAAGAATATAAGAAGGAACATAGGAAGGCAAACAGGCAGTTCCCAACATCTGAACAGCCAACAAGGATAACTTTTGGGAAGGGCCCCTCTGGCACATGCTCCAAGACCAAAACTTCTGTACCTCCCTACCCCTCAAACAGATAGCATTTCACAGATGTTTCTTCCACTAAGTGCCTACTTGAAGCCTCATGAGAGTACAAATTAACACACTAAAAATGCCTATTATGGCCAAGGAAACATATGAATCTCTGAAGAAATCTAGCAACTACAGGATTGGGATTAAAAAAAAAAATCATGGGCAAAATCCTAGTAAACTTGTGCTGCTGTTAAATGTTGTCTGGAGAGCTGCAAAATGGTTTTCTGTACTCTAGGAGCAAATAGTCCTAAATGACAATCTGTAGGACTTCCCAAAGTCCCACCCATGGGACTTTACAGGTTGTGTTACCAGCACCTGTCCTTCTCTACCCTAACAGTCAAGTCTTTAAGGGCAATTTCTTCCTGTGGTCAGATATAGCAGTGATGAGCCTGCATGTAAGAGTTACTCTGTGAGGGGAAGATCATAGAATCATAGAATCACAGAATGGTTTGGGTTGGAAGGGACATTAAAGACCATCCAGTTGTAACCCCTCTGCCAAGGGTAGGGATGCCTTCCGCAAGGCCAGGTTGCTCAAAGCCCTGTCCAACCTGGCCTTGAACATTTTCAACATGGGGTAGCCACAGCTTCTCTGGGCAAGATATCAGAGAAGATAGGAAATGTTAGAAGCTGCTGTGCTGACAGCTTTAGAAAGTCTGACTGGGAGACTGTTTGGGCTGTACAGGATGGTCTCACCTGAGCTCTGTCTGAATTACTCTGGATGCTGTAGCAGCCAGTTTGACACTCAATATGTGGTATCTCTGGTGGTCCCAAAACAGGAAAAACTAAAAGAGAACAGATGGAGGCAGAGAACATCCTGAAGAACAGCTATAGCAGCAAAGGCTTGTGCAGTCAAGTCAAGGTTATGAAGGGAATTACAGAAACACAGACATGTCATTTAGCTCTTCCTTCAAACTGCTGATCCTTACACTGAGTCAGCTCCACTTGGACTGACCTGGCTCCGTGGTCCTGCCTCACTCTGCTTGTGTAAAGAAAAGTTAAGATTCAGCTCAAACAAAGCAGTGAAGAGAACAGCAGGAAAGAAAAACAAAGCCCATCTTCTTTGATGTTCAATGTAGGGAGGAGAAGAAAAAGGAGATATCAAAGAACCAGGGGAAACAGCTTGGGGAAAGAATCTTCGAACTGTCACTGGAAATCTGAATTCTGCCAGAAAGGACCTGCAGCAGCACCTGCTTTACTGCTTATTTTGTTTCTGAAAGCACTGAAACAGCCTGCCAAGGATGTGGCAGAAGATTCACTGTGACAACCTGAAGCTGAGGGAAGTCTGGCATTTTCCTGTGAGAGACAGTTCAAGGCGTGACAGAAAAGAGCTTTTATTTTCCTTGTATGTTTCCCATTACAGTCTGACTTCATTGCCCCAGGCTAATATTTTGCACATAGACAGTGAGAAATCTGAGCTCCAGCTGCAATATAATGTACTATTCAGGTATGCAGTACTGCTGCAACTGCTTAGCTGACTGTTACCGGTAAAACCTTAATAAAATCAATTAAGATCTGTAGCTGTAGGTCCATGTTTTACTAGCACATGAAAATGAGACCAAACTCTCTATAACATTGTTCTATTTTTCCATTTATAGTTGCAGATATCCTACAGTAGCCTGTGAACAACCCTTACTTCAGACTACTTACAATAGACCTGCCCAAAGTTTAGCCATCAACCAGGTAGGAATACTGGCATAGTTAACATTTTCTTCATCTTTAAGCCTGTCATGGGAATAATCTTTTGCTCTGTAGTGATAAGAAGGAAAGTAATTTTAGGCTAACATCAGTGTTAATTCTGTAATAATCTTTCTAATGACATGGCGCTGAGACACACCAGCTTGACATTCATCTAGGAATTTTTAGCTTAAAAAGTAATTGTCTTTTCCCCAGAGAAGCCCAAAACAATGTTTTTAAAGAGATGCAAAGGAAGAAAGGTCAGAATCTGAACTGAGGTCTGATGAGCTGCCTCTTCACAGCCAACATTTTTAGCAGATGCTTCTTAAGCTGTGGAAGATCCAGGGTCCCAAACTATGGTTTGAGATCATGATTCTGGTTGGTGTTTCTTTATTACTTTTTCTTCAAAATATTAAACTTTGATCAAATACAGAATTCTTAGGTGATAACAGTGACAGCTATCATACTAGTGTTTGGTCACCACAGCCAAATCCCTGTTTTACCAGGAAAACGGCACAAAACAAAAGAAAACCAAGTACAAGGTTTCTGTGCATCCTGGAAAACTTTTAAAGGAAAAAATTACAGCAATTATGTCTTCTTTGCTTGCCTGCCATACCTCTGAAGAACTTGCGAGCAAAAGGCTCTTCAATGAACTTCATTGTCCATGTAGCTTTGCACAAAGTCATTCAACCAAAGCAGATGAGCCCATCTCCACCACTCAGTAGCAGTAACCAGTTGGCACAGGTTTCAAGTCAAGTCCCTAAGAAATCAGCTAGAAATTTCCTCACTAATGAAGAGGACACAGTCTAATCAAGCTCATGTAGCTTCATTCCACTCCGTACTGGGTGTCACAAGCACAGGCATCTTGGAGATAAATCTGGAAGTCTCCCTCTGCCCATTTACACATGATAGAAAATCCACTCGTCTACTTCATAGGACCATCAGACTGTTGGGGTCATGAACATTGCAACAAATTAAAGGCAAATCAACCTAGTACCACACGTGTGGTACTGCAGCAGTTTGAAACAGGTAAAGCTGCAGCTTTAAAACACTTAACTTCTTTTAATTTTTCCTTCAGCAGTTCACTGCCTACTAATGGTGTATTTCTCAAGTAGTATTATAAAATTAAAATGAAAGAATAATATCCTCGATATTATAATTTCTTAATATTAAACATAAAATTTGTGGCCAAGTATTTGCTGATTGTTCTTATTGAGTCATTTATAGTGGCATATTTTTTATTTCTGCATTATGGTATATTATTTCTTCATAATGGCATATTTTTTATTCCTGCATTAAATATGCAAACTCATTAAGATATGTATTTTACACTATTGGGAGGCTGTGCCGTTGGGTGCAGCAGAAATAAGGTCAAAGCTCTGAGTGACTTTTAAGACCAGAATGATTTGATATAGAAGCAAAGTGTCAAATGAGCTTCCCATCTCCCAGTCCTGTGTCCAGAATATTCAGTTGTTGCTAAGCACCCTGCATTTTGACAGCAAAAGCACCAGATCTGCAGCAGCTGATATACCTGGCATTTACCAGCACTTTAAATTTTGGAGGAAATAAATAAATAAATAAGTAAAAGCTGAAGCTGAAGCTTTTACTTTGAGCACAATTTTTGACATATTTCTAAAACTGGCAATGGGATCACATTGCTGTTAAGGGTGTGCAAACAAACTGACAGGTACAGATTACTTTTGGCTTTAATTCATTATTCTGTCAAGGATTTAGCCATGTCAACCAATTAAAAATTATGTGAGTTGAAAATAATTGCACTTGTTGCTTTTTTCTTACCAATTACCAACCACAGTGCCACATCCTTGAGAGAACAGTGATTTCTGAGCAATGCCGATTGTTCCTGAGTTTTCTCCTTTTCCAGCTGTGTATTTTATCTTCCTCTAGTGTTTTCTGAAATATAGCGCCATCTCTTTATTTATCAGAATTCTGGTTTTTTGATATGTAGAGATATCCACAGGCTCCCCTAACCTTGCTTCATGTCGCTGTGTTGTATGAATTATTCAGAAAGTTTAGCTTTTGAAGTGGTCAGTAATTACATAAATTAACACCCAGGTAAAAGACAGAGAGAGAACACGAAGAGACACCACATAACAGATTTTCTGTCCTTTAAGTAGGGCCTCAGTGGCTAAATCTTAGAGACAATGTGAAATTAAATGAGTACATTTAATGTACTCGTTGGCATTTTACATTTTTAGAGTTCAAGATTTTCCCCCTGCTACCTAAAGAACACTTAGCTCCTCTTTTCCTTTATCCACCTGTCTACCCTTTAAACTGTTCTTCTTGGGGTTAGTAAATCCTTAAAATACTGGATTATAAGAACTAAGAGTGTATACATGTATAGGTCAACACCAGATTTGCCTATGACACTGGCAGAAGGAGGTACTGTTTGAGGAGAAGACAAAAGCCTGACCTCTCTCCATGGTTTCCTTCAGCATTTAAAATGGCTCTGCTAGATTGTTAGGGGCTCATCTCCATGTCCTTCATCTAGTATTTGTTTTGGATCTGTTATCTGTGAATTTGCATTTTTTAATATTCTGCTACAGTTTCCCTCCAAAGCCTCCTGTGGCAGCAAGTCCCAGAAGTTGTACTTTTTTGTTTTCTAACCGGTTTTAAGTCAATCTCCTGCTAGTTTCAGCAAGCTCTCTATAATTCTCATGTTTCAGTATGGGGGTGTAGCAGTTCTGCATTTGCTTTTTCCTATGCTTTTGTGGTTTTCTTAGAGCTCATCACTATCCAAGTTTGTTTAGATTATTTTTCTCTGGATACATTACCTCATATTTGTCTACACCAAAGCTCGTCTGTCACCTCTGACCACTCAGTTTTGTGAAGGACCAATGTAATTTCTTGTCATTGATAAAGTTTTTGGCTACATGAAAGATTTTAATACAACCCTTACATTTCAAGATTTTACCACATGTTCCCCTTTTTGGTTCATTGATGAGATATCAAATGAAACTGATCTCAACACTGTTTCAACACATCCATCTCAACACTGATGTGGGGCTTCAGTACACAATAGCAGTTACTCCATAAATCAAGCATTGTAATAACAAAATGGGTGTGATATTGCCCTTTTTTCAGGAACCTTGCCTAACTGCCATGACTTCTAAATTATTATGGAGACTAGCTTGGCAACTACAAGAGCTAATTCCCTCAGGACTCTGGGATGCATCTCGTCAGGTCCTATAGACTTATGCAAGCTCAGGTTCCTCAGGTGGTCACGAACTGATCTCGTGGGAGGGACTTTGCTTCCCCAGTCTGTGACATGCAGTCCATGCACTCGAGAGGTGTGGGAAGAGAGACTGCCAGTAAAGACTGAGGCAAAAAAGTTGGGTACCTCAGCTTTCTCTTCATCGGTTGTTACCAGTTTGCCAGTCTTGTTCATTAGGGGGGCACACTTTCTTTGACCTTCCTTTTCTGGCTGACATACCTATAGGACTTCTTATTATTCTTTGTGTCCCTTGCCAAGTCCAGCTCCAGCTGCTTGTTGGCCTCCCTGACCCTATTGCTACACAACAAGGCAGCATCCCTATAGCGTACCCAGGATATTTGTCCCTGCTTCCACTGCCTGTGCATTCCCAACTTGCCCTTTAGTTTGACCAGCAGGTCTCACCTCATCCATGCCAGTCTCTTGCCTTCTTTTCCTGATTTCTTACACCTAGCAATCAAGAGCTCTTGCGCTCTATGGAAAGCATCCTTAAATATCTGCCAGCTCTGCTCTGCTGCCTTGTCCCTGAGGGCTGTTTCCCAGGAGACCTATTGACTGACTCCTTCAAGAGCTGGAAGTTTTCTTTCCCAAAATTCAGGATCCGACTTTACTCTTCATCGCAGTCCCATACCCCTCAGGACTGTGAACTCCATCAGTGCACAATCACTGCAGTGCAAGCTGCCTTCAATCCTGGTGTCACCGATTAGCTCACTTGTGTTGGTTCATTTCCTTTGAAGCTTTGCAGCACATTTATCAGACTGCTTTGTTTGCTTGTTGATTTGTAGTAGAGAGTTCACCTAGGCTTCCAAAAGAACAGCCATCAGATGGAGGCTTATTGCTTGGTAGACTTTTTTCTTTTTTTTACTAGTTGCAAAAAGATTTTTTTTTTTACTAGTTTTTTTCTTTTTTCACTAGTTGTCTCATTTTTATATAGATCCATTTGTGCTGTATTTGTCCTTTTCTCTCTCTAAAGTGTCACATCTAATCATATTGTGATCACTCTTAGAGATTACATCTCTCTTTCTACATCTTAAAATTGGTGCTTCAAGACCAAACTCAGAATGACATTCTTTCTGGAGTGCACTAAGACTAATTGCTTTGACCTCGTCTACATGAAGATCACAGAGGACTCCCACTATCACCATTTTCTCTAAATGTGCTTTAAAGAAGGACCAGCTTAAGAACTCCAGCTTAGACGACAAAATAACAAGCACAGGTCATGAATCTTAAGTCTTTGTGCAGATTCAATCAACTGCACATGGTTTATACTAAGGTTGTAGCTGTGCAAGAAGATTCCAAAAGAAACCTGAAGCAAACCAGTTTATTTCTCTACCAAGTGAGGTACACCATCATTTTTGTGACTGTTCCACAGCTCTGGTCATTCTCTTTAGTCTTACATTTTTCAGTATCAAACAATTTCTATCAATCAGAATGCCAGCATTTCAGAAGTGCTTTTCTGAAAGGCAGCAGTTCAACTACATCACAAATTGGACATCCCATATTTCTTTCTGTAGTGTAATGAACATATTGCAATGGGCATTTTTGCTGCGTCTAAATACTGCAGTATGTTAAAGGAAAATGATCAATAGAGGTTTAGGGGTTTTGTTAGGTGTTCAAATGAGAATCAACAAAAGATAATCATAGTGAAATACCACCTATTTTGAGGCAAAGTACTTCTCTTCTGAAAATTTGACCTAGATCAGCATCTTTCTACAGAATGTTTCCAATTTGACTGATGTGCCCTACCAGAAACCTTTTCAACCATACTCACTGCACTTTTTGTCAATCTTTTTTTCAGCTGCGACACTGAAAATATGTCAATGTGATTGTCTCCATATCATATTCATGTAGACTGTGTTCAGACCCTTTGTATTTGAATTTAGGAGCTGTTCCTTCATGCTGGGGCTATCTAGGAGGACTGGAAATGATTGCAGATTTGATAAGTAAATCTGTTGTGTCTGTCAAGGGTAACGACTCATCACTTGCATTGAAAGCAGGTCAGTAGCTCCATATATTTCTAAGACATTTACCGGTGTTCCCCAGTAAATCCTTTCTGATTTTGAGCTTGACAAACTGTCTTCAAGGAGTTGCAAAAGCTCACAAAGAATCAGGTGAGTAACCTGGGTTTCAACAGTGAAGAAAGAGGAAAAATAACAAATCCAGGACTTCATATTTTAGAAATTACGGATGGTATACCATCAGTAAATTACTTTCCAGGTTGTCATTATTTCCCACAGCATACAGCTGCATGCTAGATATTATAGCTAAACTGCTTGGCAGAAGCACTTATTTGGGCAGCAAGTCTTTAGAAACATCATTTTTGGAACTGTTTCAGCTTTTATTGGACCAGAATCTTACTTGCAGCTATTCACTTATTAGCTGGATCTGAGCAGATACTTCAAGCAAAACCCAGCATTCTCATTTTCAATTAAAAAGATGTTTTATGCTCTACTGACAACACCACTTAGTCAGAGGTCATATTGAAACTAAGTTCTGGGACAGTTTTAAAGAGGAGATTTCTTTTTTTGGTCAGCTTTAATTTAGACTACTCCAATCGGAGAAAATAACTCTTCATCTCAGACTGTCCCTGAAACAGTTCAAAAGAGTCCTCATGGTGCATTCAAGCGCCTTAGGGTAAAATGTCATTATGAATGTAAGAATATTGTAGAGGATTAATGACTTCCAGAAGGACAGGCAAACCTCCTTTTGTTCCTTCTGGGAAATATATATATATATGTACATATATATGTCTCTCCATGTGTTAAATCTTGGTGTGGTATAGAAAAAGATTATTTATTTCTGCTGAAGCTGGTTCATTCACACACAGAAACTCATTCTCAGGGCCATCAGTATTTCCTGGTTCTCATCTGCAACTACAGCCCCAGCAAAACCCTTAACTTTTCTAAAACTTTTTTCTTACTTGCATCATTTTATAGAACATTTTCTTGAATATGATAGAGCAGCTTTTCTGTCAAGATAGGAGATATCTTCACCATGCTGCTGGATGGCTTCTCAGGACCCTGTTGATTTGAGACTGTTGCTGACGTGTCCCTGCCCATGGCAGGGGGGTGGAACTAGATGATCTTGAGGTCCTTTCCAACCCAAACCATTCTATGATTCTGTGATTATGCTTCAGTGTCAACAACTTACCTCACCTTGTCTATGTTTATGAGGATCAGGTAATCAGGGACCTTAAGAAACAGCAAGTTAAAAAAAATCAATACTCTCTTTCCCACGTCAGCCTCTCTCAACATGTCTGATAATGCTCCTAGATCTTCTCCAGTCCAAAGTCTTCGTCGATATATATACCAATATGACTTGCTCAGATGTCCACCTTCACTGCCCACAGCCATAGCTTCTCAGATGAATTTCTCCCCCTAAATACATGTACCTTCCACCCAAGTCACCAAAGGGGATTCAAAGCCATATCCAGAGAATTGTTCATATGCGGGAAATTCATATTCACATTTCCCTTCTGACAGATTCAGGGCAATGATTAAAACCATGCCCCAAACCTGAGCTGAATCCAAAGGGCACTATCATACCCTGTGTGACCCACAAGATTTGAGGTTATGATGCACAAACAAGTTACTTTAGATCAAAGGTAGTTGTAAATCAGATGCTTTTCAATAATTCTCCCTGTACCTGTTCCTGCTCAATGGTACCCTACAGTAAACACGGTGTAAGCTGAGGTATTTTAGTCTTTAAAGAAAAAAGGGCTGAGCTACCTGAAGGGGACCATGTGATAAAGGTAAGTGGAGGACAACAGCTGAGTGGCTGACATAAGCGATAAGATTAATCTGATCACATGTAAGCATCTTTTACCTGTGTTTAGCTATAAGGTAGTCACCCAGGGCTCAGTTCTTTTCATCCTGAAGTAGCTCTCCAAAATATGTCAGATGAATTGCTCCCTAAGTGTATGCATGCTTTCTACTGACTGGAAAAGGAGCGGTGATGGGGTCAGTTGGAGGTGTACGCACACAGAATCAGATAGGATGAGCCCCTATCATGGACACTTTTTGTTCCACAGCAGTTTACACAGATGTAACGCTATCCCAAAGCGATGTGTGCACATGCCCATGACTTTTCATGAGCTGGGCCAGAGATTAAATTTTTCCTGCTGTTGAGGGGTATCTTGCCGAGAGAGAGGTGAGGGCACAGCTGCAATAATGATTTTTTCAAGAGCTTTGTTTGTGAGGATCATCTTTTATTCCAAACCTCTTAGGAAAAAAAAAAAAAACAAAAACAACCAAAACCATTTTTGCATTAATTAGCACTTTTATTCATGTATTTACAGGAACATTTCACAAATTTCAGCTTTATTTATGAAAGCATTTCATGCTGCTCTCCAAGCTATCCCTAGAAAACTGCATTGTTTGCATTAAAAATAATAATAAACAAGCAGGAGTTCATTTGAAAATAATAAGGTTTCCAAGCAATTTCATTGTGTTTGGAAAAAGGGTCACTGCTGAAAGCACTTTCATTGAGGCTGATTAGATAGAGAATAGGGTTTTTGTGGTGGATATTTTGATACCACCAAGGATGGTGCTAACCATTTAAAGTCTCACAACATGGAGGCAGAAAACAAAAATCAGATTGTTACTGGGTGCCTCTTTAACCTGCCTGGCACTCTTCTATGAACAATCCTGTCCACTCTGCCAATATCACACGGAGCACCAGAAATAGCTTTTATGTGGGAAAACTATACAGGTGTTGTAGGGCAACTTTTTACAGCGTGAGACTGTCTCACAAATTCTCCATGCTGATGGCTCCGGTTTCAGGACTAAAGAAGAGCCGTAACAAATAAGGAGCTCTACAATTCAGGCTATATGTGTATTGGGTTTGCATGGCAAGGTTTTGGTAGTGGGAGGGCTACAGGAGTGACCTGCAAGAAGCTGCCAGAAGCTTCCCCCATGTCCAAGAGAGACAATGCCAGCCAGCTCCAAGACAGACCCACCACTGGCTGAGGCCGAGCCAGTCAGCAATGGTGATAGCACCTCTGGGATAATGTGTTTAAGAAGGGGAAAAGTTGTTGCACAGGAGCAAAAGCAGCCAGAGAGGAGAGTGAGAATATGTGAGAAAAATAGCCCTGCAGTCATCGAGGTCAGTGCAAAAGAAGGGGCAGGAGATGCTCCAGGCAGTGAAGCAGAGATTCCCCTGCAGCCCATGGAGCAGACCATGGTGAGGCAGTGCCTCACCTGCACACCCTGCCTCACAGTGGAGGTCCACAGTGGACCAGATACTCATCTGCAGCCCATGTTGGTCCACAGAGGAGCAGATATCCCCCTGCAGCCGGGGCAGGACTCCATGCCAGACTAGGGGAATGCCTGAAGGAGGCTGTGACTACATGGAAGTAACCTATGCTGGAACAGTTTGTAAAGAACTGCAGGACTCATGTTGGAGATGTTCATGGAGGACTATCTCCTGTGGGAAGGACCTCAGACTGGAGCAGGAGAAGAATGTGAGGAGGAAGGAGATGCAGAGACAATGTGTGATGAAGTGAGTGAACCCCCATTACCCATCCCCCAGCACTGCTAAGGGAAAGAGGGTAGAATTACTTAACTCCCATTACCTGGGAGTGAAATTGAGCCCAGGAAGAAAGTGTTTAAAGACATGGGTTTATTTCTCATTATCCTACTCTGATTTGATTTGTAATAAATTAAACTGTTTTCCCCAAGGTGAGTCTGTGTTTTGCCTGTGACGGTAATGGGTGACTGATCTCTCCCTGTACTTATCCTGATCCTCAAGTCTTTCATTGTATTTTCTCTCCCCTGCCCCGTTGAGGGGAGTGATGGAGTGGCTTTGGTAGGCACCTGGCATCCAGCAAGGGCTCAACACACTGCAGTGACTAATCCTTTCTATTCTGAATTAACCCATGTTTGAGGCAGATCAAATGAAGCCCAGCTCAACACCAGCTGCAGTGAGTCTCACCACTCACCCACCGTGTGGTGAGTCTCTTGTAGGGTGAAATTTATGGTTGCATTAAAACACTCCGATTTCACCGGTGATCGGTCTGCAGCCCACTGCACTGATCCTCCCTGAAGAATGCAAAGTGAACCAGCTCTTCAAGGCAGCTCTGACAGCCCCCATTGCTTTACTTGGTAGTACAGATGGCTCTGGCTAGCTTGAAAATCAGAGAAAGAGTACAGGATGTGCAGGCATACCCAGGCTAGCTTTAATCTAGATCAGTTCAACTCAGGCTAACCTCTTCAATGTGTTCTCAGATGGCAACTTGAACAGACTGTGCTGCCACAGCTACTCTCTTGTTGATGACAGTCAGTGTGTCTACATGTACTCTAAGCATACTTCTGGTTACTTAAAATACAGGGCTGTATTGGCAGAGACCTCCTTGAGCACAGCTAGGAGTAAGTCAGTGCATATTTATGAGAGCAGAGCAGGAGCTGTGCTCAGTGCTCTGGGGAAGCTTTGAAAAGACATGGAAGGAAAAACGGTCTCTGGTTTTGCACCTGGCAAACAGGGCACGGTTTTGTTCTTCAAATCTTCCTGCATCACCAGTCACTGTCGATCAATGCCTCAGTTCCCTGTCTGCACTGTGTGTGTGGTGAAGGTGAACTGATGCATCTGGCAGATGCTGAGGCCCTGCAGCCCCAGGGGCAGAGTCACAGAATCATTGAATAGTTTGGGTTGGAAAGGACCATAAGATCATTCAGTTCCAACCCCCCTGCCATGGGCAGGGACACTTCCTATTAGACCAGGTGATCAAGGCCCCTTCCAGCCTGGCCTTCAACACTGCCAGGAATGGAGCAGCCACAGCTTCCCTGGGCAACCCATTCCAGTGCCTCACCACCCTCACAGTAAAGAACTCCTTCCTCATATTTAACTTAAATCTCCCCTGTTTAAGTTTTAACCCGGTATTCCTTGTCCTGTCACTACAGTCCCTAATGAAGAGTCCCTCTCTAGCACCCTTATAGGCCCTCTTCAGACACTGGAAGGCTGCTATGAGGTCTCCACGCAGCCTTCTCTTCTCCAGGCTCAACAGCCCCAACTTTCTCAGCCTGTCTCCATATGGGAGGTGCTCCAGTCCTCTGATCATCCTCGTGGCCCTCCTCTGGACTTGTTCCAACAGTTCCATGTCCTTTTTATGTTGAGGACACCAGAACTGCACACAATACTGCAAGTGAGGTCTCACGAGAGCAGAGTAGAGGGGCAGGATCACCTGCTGGTCACGCTCCTTATGATGCAGCCCAGAATGGATGATGGACAGATGATGGAGCTGGATGACTGGGGTGTAGGTGTTCAAATGGTTGCAAGAGCCTTCTCAAAGCTATGACATATTTTAGTTCCCTGCTGCTGGAACAGAGACCTTTGGAAAATGTGCTCTGAGGAAACCTTGTGGTTAACAGTAACAAGGCCAAGTCACCCCAGAGCACTACTATGAAACCATATGAAAGAAGAAAAAGTCTGAAATCTTTATTACAGTTGTTTCCTTGGCAGATTGTTGGGAAGGGGTTACCTCAAAGGAGAGATAAGGGGGAGAATCCTATAGAGATGTGACTGATTTGGGTAAAGAACCACTTGTGATAACATAAAAACCCTATCATCTGAAGCTGGAAAAAAGTGGTGAAGGGCAGGGAAACCCTTTCTGTCCTCCAAGTCCAACATTCTTGGGGTTGGGCATGTTATACCTGCAGTCAGGTATCCAATGGGTGCAAAAGGACCATTTCCTTTGATAACTATTACAGTGTTGTCATGGTTTAAGCCCAGGCCATAAATCAGAACCACGCAGTCCACTTCCCCCCCACACACACCTTTCTTCCCTCCGCTTCTGGAGGGACGGGGAGGAGAATCAAAAGAATGCAGCTCCCATAGGTTGAGATAAGAACAGTTTAATAACTAAGGTATAACACAAATCACTGCTGCTACCACCAATAATAATAATGATAAAGGAAATAACAAGCAAGAGAATACAACTGCTCACCAACTGGTACCTCACCCCCACCCTGCCATGATCCAGCCCTTCCCCGAACTCTCAATTCTATCTCTTGGGCATGACGTGCTGTGGTATGGAATACCTCTTTGGCTAGTTTGGGTCAGGTGTCCTGTCTCTGCTTCCTCCCGGCTTCTCCTCCCCCCTGGCAGAGCATGAGACTCACAAAGTCCTTGGTCAGGATAAACATTCTGACCAGCAACTGAAAACATTGGCTTTATCAATATTTTTCCCAGGCCGAAAGTCAAAACCACAGTGCTGCACCAGCTACTAAGAAGAAGAAAAACTGACTGCTGCTGCTGAACCCAGGACAGTATCCACCCCTTATTCCATACCATTCACGTCATGCTCAGATCCCACATTATCCATATACCCTCACTCTCATTTCAGTGCACTGTTGTCTTAGTGCACGGACCAATCCCTATAAAGCTGCTGAGTCCATTTGGTCCATGATGTTGGGCTCCATCTCTTGTAACAGTCTTTCAGAGCAGGAGAGGCCCATTGCAAAGTCCACCCCTCGATCATGAGTCCATCTCTATGTTGCATCTCTGCCCTGATGGCCTGAAGTGTCATGGGCCCATCAGGCTCAAAATAATTCACCCTCCCCTGCAGCAGTCTCTGCAACTTGTTGTCGGGGACTCCACACAGCTGCCTTCCATCTCCGACGCTTCCAAAGCACTGGAGGGGCCCAGTGGATTAGATACTCGCCCATGCTGTCCCACACACCATGACACTCATGGCTGTCCAGCCTTGGGGAAAACCTCTTGGTCTCCCTGTATTGTCTAAACCCAGACAAGACCCAAACCTGACTCTGCTTAACTCTCGGGATCAGACAAAATGGCCATGGGTAAAACACACTCTGTGTGTGTGCCAACATGGTGATCCCCATCACAATCAGCAGGCAGGTTCCAAGGGTACCCAGAGGCCATTCAAAACCTTCAGAACTCTCAAATGATGCTACTGTACTTGTCACTGGGGCTGGTGTAGCTGTTGTGCTTGAAGGCTCTCTCACCACCAGCTTCTCTTTTTCCGAGTCCAGATCTTCCTCCTCTGCCTTGCTGGAAAGTGCTGCGGGGTCTCCTGCATCCTCCTGCGGCTCAGGCTCACGGGGCTCGGCGGGCAGCTGCTGGGGAATGCTCTCGGCCGCCGCGGGGCTGGGCTCGGCCGTGGGGCTTGGCTCCTCCGCCGCCTCCTCCCGCTGCTCGGCAGCCGCCTCCTTCCCGGCCTCCGGCCCCGCTCCCGCCGCCGCTTGGTCCCCGGGGCCGCTCTCCCGGGCCGCTTCGGCCGCCGCCGGCTCCCGGGGCCGCTCCCCCTCAGCTCCCCTCAGCCTCACGAGGACGGAGGAGAGGACGAGGGCCAGGACGGTGAAGAGCAGCGGGACGGCCAGGTACAAGTCCACAGCCACGTCCATCCCGCCCTGCTGCCAGAGCCCGCCAGTATCGCAAGCCATTACCATAAAATACAATGAAACAAGAACCTTAGCCCAAGGCCCACACTTGATAAACACTAACACAGCAAATACCGGCTCTAAGTAAGCTACGACATACAGAAACTGTGATATCAAAAAGAACAACTTTGAGAGCCCATAAATCAGCATTGTGCCTCAGTCAGATCTGTTGTTATCTCAGCCCTTAAAGCCCCACGTTGGGCGCCAAAAAAGAACTGTCGTGGTTTAAGCCCAGGCCGTAAATCAGAACCACACAGTCTACTTCCCCCCCACACACACCTTTCTTCCCTCCGCTTCTGGAGGGACGGGGAGGAGAATCAAAAGAATGCAGCTCCCATAGGTTGAGATAAGAACAGTTTAATAACTAAGGTATAACACAAATCACTACTGCTACCACCATAATAATAATGATAAAGGAAATAACAAGCAAGAGAATACAGCTGCTCACCAACCGGTACCTCACCCCCACCCTGCCATGATCCTGCCCTTCCCCGAACTCTCAATTTTATCTCCTGGGCATGACGTGCTGTGGTATGGAATACCTCTTTGGCTAGTTTGGGTCAGGTGTCCTGTCTCTGCTTCCTCCCGGCTTCTCCTCCCCCCTGGCAGAGCATGAGACTCACAAAGTCCTTGGTCAGGATAAACATTCTGACCAGCAACTGAAAACATTGGCTTTATCAATATTTTTCCCAGGCCGAAAGTCAAAACCACAGCGCTGCACCAGCTACTAAGAAGAAGAAAAACAGACTGCTGCTGCTGAACCCAGGGCAAGTGTGCTCATTACTGCCATACTGAGATGTATAGCAGCTCAGAAACCTGGGAGAGAAACAATATCTGCCAGCATCTGTGAGTGAGCAGCTCTTCTGCTGCTGCTTTAGAGAGTTATTTAATTTAAACTTGTCTTAATTTAATTCTTCTCCTCTCAAGCTATCAGCGCCTGTCTCTGCAGTGCCAAAAAGGCCAGCCTTCACTGCCCATTAATCCAATTCATGCTCAAGCACCATCGCCTCCCTCCCAGGCAACCCATCATCCAGAGAGGAGCACCCTGTAAAATCTGCAGCTTTAATATTTTCATCTTGTGAATGGCTTTTCAGCCAGGGTGCTTGTAAAGCAGCCCAGCCATAGATAAAGACACCGAACTCCTCTCTCTGCTGCCCTTGTATTGAACATGATGGTTTGGTATGATTTTTGTCTTTTCCCCTGTATTGTTACAGCAAACCCAATACATCCATTCATGATCTCTCTTTGTCTGCTATAGTCAAACTATTCATATTATAGAATGTTACCCCTAGTGAGCAGGGGTAACAGCAAATTCCTTGGCTGAAGGGACTATTTTCTCTGCTCTTTGACCAGCCTCTAAAGGTCTTGATCCCTCACAAGGACCTTTGGGCCTTTGTTTTGGTAACCAAGTTCTTTACTGTGAGGGTGCTGAGGCACTGGCACAGGTTGCCCAGAGAAGCTCTGTCCGCCTCATACCTGGCAGTGTTCAAGGCCAGGATGGATGCGGCTTGGAGCAACCTGCTCTAGTGGAAGGTGCCCCTACCTGTAGCAGGGGTCGGAACTGGATGAGCTCTAAGGTCCCTTCCAAACCAAACCATTCTACGTTTCTAATGTCACAAATCATTTGGCCTATAGCTGTCACTTTCAACATAAGCAGGTTATTGCTCTCTGTGTCTGGGTTTTGCTGCAGTTTTTCACTTCGCTTTATAAGACCGTGTTCTAGTACATTTAGAAGAATGGAAAATATTAAAGCAAACTCTTGCTTTTTCTCTACTCATTCCATGGTCTTTGACCATCTAGCATCTAGATTAGCAGTCACTCTTGAATTATTCTTAAATAGTCTTAAATCAAAGGGCTAATGTGTTTGCTAAAAATGTTAGGGGTCTATAAGGATGCTGGGGATGGACTATTAATTAGGGACTGTAGTGACAGGACAAGGGGTAACAGGATAAAACTTACACAGGGGAAGTTTCGATTGGATATAAGGAAGAAATTCTTTACTGTTAGGGTGGTGAGGCTCTGGAATGGGTTGCCCAGGGAAGATGTGAATGCTACATCCCTGGCCGTACTCAAGGCCAGGTTGGACAGAGCCTTGAGTGGCGTGGTTTAGTGTGAGGTGTCCCTGCCCATGGCAGGGGTGTTGGAACTAAGTGATCTTAAGGTCCTTTCCAACCCTAACTATTATATGATTCTATAAGGGGAGAGCTGAATTGGATGTTAAATGTCAATTCATCAGCCTATGGCATGGCTAAAACTCAGGTTAGCAATAAACACAATGGATTTCAGTAGAGTCACCTCAAATATACATAAGTATAGCCAAGAGCTTAATTTGATCTTAAAGTAACATTTCAGAAGACTCATCAGAGCAGTGACTGGATTTTTAATAGCAGCCCTTAACCACAGTTCAGCCATGCAGTGTCATTAGTGTTGGTGGGCATGCTCAAGTGTAATTTGTCTCACTGTTTCCGAGTAAGCAAAGTGGAGACGATAACTCTATTAATGAAAGCTGGAACTGTGTTTCCCAAAGTGGCAGAAATAGAGTCCTGTGTCTATATACCAGAATGGAAATTAATCAATGAAAAAACATGGAGTAGGAAGTGCTATTCTAAAAATAACAACAAGAAAATGAACCAATAATTATCTTTTTCAACAAGGCAGCTATTTTGTTGACTGCAGTATATATGTAAGGCATTAATAAGCCTGCAGTTCTCTTGACAGAAAGACAGCAATCAAATCATGCAACATATTCTTCTGCTCTCATGTTCAATACATTAAATTGTGCTGAGCAGGCATCAGCACAAAGCCTGTAGGACTTAGAAATAAGCATCATGTCATCAAATGAAAGCATTACAAGTTAGTTAACCATTTATGCAAGAGATAATAGCATCTTTATTGCTGGAGATGGGGAAGAGCTAGAGAGCAGAGAAGCCAGACCACAACGCAAGTATTCTTACAGTTTAAGGAACATTCTTAGTGAAATTTTAATTCCAAACTTGGGCATGCTTAGGACAAAGGAGCACAAACTTTATTCACATTTTATTTGTTCATTAATAAGCTAAATTGTTTACTGCCTGAAGCGGTACCAATTTTAACAGCTGACTATTCTACGCAATAACTTTCACCCAATGGTTTCTGTTATCATTTTGTCATTCAATTTAAAACATTAGGTCTAACGAAAGGAAAGGAAAATTGTAAATGCATTTTTGTACTATAGCATATGAAGAAACTAAAGCAACATTAGAGTTAATCATAATTTAATTATATCATTCTGTATAACCATCTGTTGTAAGAAAATGACCTGACAGCAAAGCAACCAGAGCCTGGCAAGCCAGGTTGCATGTAGACAATAAATCATTTGACAAATACAATCTGCTTTCATTCTTTTTGCTAACTAATCTATGTCACTGCTGTGCTGAGTTACTGGATTTTAGAAACCTGCTACTGGTTCTTGACATGTACACATGGATGCTAATGCAGTGAGAAAAAGGTTACGTATTGCCTAAAGGCAAACTAAACCAAGCTTTATTGACATTCACTAGTAGATGCTCTAAAGATTGCTGAGGAATTAAAGATACAGGACAATTAAAGGAACATCAACAAACTTTAAGATATGTCTGGAATATATTTCACAATAGCAATGTTGATTGCTATTAGGATTTTACAGTCATAAAGAGTAAAGCAAATACTTTTAGTGAAAATAATTAATATTTTTATATTAATAGACTAACAGACTGAGGAGAATGAAATTTCCATAGAGACAAGTCCTGGTACGTGCCTCCTCTGGACTCTGAACTAGATACATCCCATATTAGGACTGTGGTAGAAGATTAAAGGTACACATGACAAGAAAATCAAAGGTCAAAGCAATGGTAATAAACAGGGCTGAGATTTTCCTTACAAGTGCCAGACTTGTAAGTGCACAGCACTGCACCAGAGCGGCATTGAAATGCAGCTAAGTCTAGTGGCAACTGCATCCACAGTCTGAGGGTGATGAAATGAGCTTGGGCTTGAATTTCATTCAGTAAGCTAAACCATTGGTCTACTTGGTCCCAAACCCCAGCAGCTCATTTCACTTCTTATTACACTCTTATACTTTTTAAGCTTAAGAGTGACTCTGATACCAACTCTCCCAGAGAGAAGCAGTACTAGCCATGCCAGCCCCAGGGCTGCTGAGTGATGGCTGGTACTAATGCGAGCCAAGCATGTGTTCACTGACTGTGCAGCCTCTGGTGCACAGGGCTGTGCTTCTCTACCCACCAGGCTTTGATGAATCTCACTCAAGCACATTTCTGTTTGGTCTTGGGCTCATTATCAGTGTATCACTTATTTTTAGCATCCAATGCCTACTGGGTCAGCCTTGAAGTCCATGCTAGAGCTATCAGCTGCTTCATCAGCTACTCTCAGCTCTCTCTTCACCCTGCTGAGGCTACTTTGAGGGGTGTTATGCTCATCCAAAGTGCTGAGGGCTGTCATTGACTGCAGCCCATTGTGATATGCTCACTTCTTGCCAACCCCTATGCACATTACCAGATTCCATTGCTGTTTTTCCTGTCTCGTTTTTTTCTCTGCCTAAGATGAGTATGGTCCCATAATCCTATAGTGCTAAATTAAAGAGGGCCAGGGAGAGATCCTGATGCCAACAGGTATGGTCCTGCTCGTGTCTACATTGTTTAGAACTAGGTCCTTGCAGAGAAAACTAGCCATGACCACATCAAGTGGGTGCTGGCCGCAACTTTCCTCTGGTCTGAACATGGGGTTTCTCTGTTCTGGACATCTGAAGTACAGTGAAGGCAGTGGTGAGATCACCTGCATAGCAGTAGTAGGACATGAAGCACAGTGTGTATTGCAGCTGCCATGGTGCCTGTGAGGGCACAGCAGGAGGACTGCAGGTGCAGAGCCTGCTGCATCAGCACAATGACCTTCGTATGATGGAAGGACCCAAACCTGATTCATCCTCACTCTTTCAGGAGTGGTCTTTGGAGTAAACCACTCCCTGAAAGTACACCCAGGCTTGGAAAGAGAGTCTTAGACCATGTTCAGTGTTAGAAGACTGTCGTGGTTTAAGCCCAAGCTGTAAATCAGAACCACGCAGTCTACTGCCCCCCCCCACCTTTCTTCCCTCCGCTTCTGGAGGGACGGGGAGGAGAATCAAAAGAATGCAGCTCCCACGGGTTGAGATAAGAACAGTTTAATAACTAAGGTATAACACAAATCACCACTGCCGCCACCAACAATAACAACGACAAGAGAAATAACAAGGGAAGAGAATACGATACCGCCCGCCGGAAAAGACAGCCCGATCGACCAGGGGACGTGCCCTTCCGGCTAGCTCCCATTTCCATCCCCTGGCATGACGTGCTGTGGTATGGAACACCTCCTTGGCCAGTCTGGGTCAGGTGTCCTGTCCCCGCTTCCTCCCGGCCCCTCCTCCTCCCTGGCAGAGCATGAGACTCACAAATCCTTGGTCAGTCTAAACATCGGTGTTATCAGTTTTTTGTTCCCAAGCCAAAAATCAAAAACACAGTGCTGCAACAGCTACTAAGAAGGAGAAAAAAAAAAAAACTGACTGCCACTGCTGAACCCAGGACAGTATCCACCCCTTGTTCCATACCATTCACGTCATGCTCAGATCCCACATTTTCCATATACCCTCACTCTCATCTCAGTGCACTGTTATCTTAGTGCACGGACCAATTCCTATAAAGCTACTGAGTCCATTCGGTTCATGATGTTGGGCTCCATCTCTTGGAACAGTCTTTCAGGGCAGAAGAAGCTGTGTGCAGTGTTGGATCGTTGCCTGCTGATGCTGATCATTCCTTTACTGTAGAACTCGTCCGGTTCTATCAAAGTTCATTCTCTGTTGGGATGATGGTCAGAGGGAAGTCAGAGCCAGTCGCTGGTGCCCTGCAGACTTCTAGTTGATGGACTATAGCAGGCAACAGCGTACAATTGAGTTCATTGTCTGTTTTCCCCTAAAATCAAATCCCCTTGAGGTACGCATCGGACTTCCCCATCTTCCCGCATTACCCACCAAGTATATCCAGGTCCCTGAGCAAAAGCAATCCCACGAGTGGGTTTGCCTTTACCTGAAGCAGGAATAACCCAGACTGTCTTCCCCAGCAAATTCTTCATGTGCACCACAGGAACTTTGTCCCCCTCTACAATATGTAAAAGTTCTGACTGTGCTGGGCCAGCCCTGTTGGCAGATCCTCTGGTGTTGACCAACCAGGTGGCCTTTGGTAAGTGTGTATCCCAATGCTTGAAAGTTCCCCCACCCATTGCTCTCAGTGTAGTTTTTAACAGCCCATTGTACCGTTCGATTTTCCCAGAGGCTGGTGCATGGTAGGGGATGTGATATACCCACTCAATGCCATGCTCTTTGGCCCAAGTGTCTATAAGGTTATTCCGGAAATGAGTCCCATTGTCTGATTCAATTCTTTCTGGGGTGCCATGTCGCCACAAAATCTGGTTCTCAAGGCCCAGGATAGTGTTCCGGGCAGTGGCATGGGGCACAGCGTATGTTTCCAGCCATCCGGTGGTTGCTTCCACCATGGTAAGCACATGGCGCTTGCCTTGGCGGGTTGGTGGGAGTGTGATATAATCAATTTGCCAGGCCTCCCCATATTTATACTTCAGCCATCGTCCTCCATACCAAAGAGGCTTTAACCGTTTGGCTTGTTTAATTGCAGCACATGTTTCACACTCGTGAATAACCTGGGCAAGAGTGTCCATTGTTAAGTCCACCCCTCGATCACGGGCCCATCTGTATGTTGCATCTCTGCCCTGATGACCTGAAGTGTCATGGGCCCACCGGGCCAAAAATAATTCACCTTTATGTTGCCAATCTAAGTCCATCTGAGCCACTTCAATCTTAGCAGCTTTGTCCACTTGTTGGTTGTTCTGGTGTTCCTCAGTGGCCCGACTCTTGGGTACATGGGCGTCTACATGGCGTACCTTCACCACCAGGTTCTGCACCCGGGCAGCGATATCTTGCCACAGTGCAGCAGCCCAGATGGGTTTACCTCTGCGTTGCCAGTTGCTCTGCTTCCATTGCTGCAACCACCCCCACAGGGCATTTGCCACCATCCATGAGTCAGTATAGAGATAAAGTACTGGCCACTTTTCTCGTTCAGCAATGTCCAGGGCCAGCTGGATGGCTTTCACCTCGGCAAACTGACTCGATTCACCCTCCCCTTCAGCAGTTTCTGCAACTTGTCGTTGAGGATTCCATACGGCTGCCTTCCATCTCCGATGCTTTCCCACAATACGGCAGGACCCATCAGTAAACAAGGCATACTGCTTTTCACTTTCTGATAGTTTATTATATGGTGGGGCCTCTTCAGCACGCATCACCTCCTCCTCTGGTGACATTCCAAAATCTTTGCCCTCTGGCCAGTCCATGATGACTTCTAGAATGCCTGGACGACTGGGATTTCCTATTCGAGCTCGTTGTGTAATTAGTGCAGCCCATTTACTCCATGTCGCATCGGTTGCATGATGTGTAGAGGAGACCCTGCCTTTGAACATCCAGCCCAGAACGGGCAACCTGGGTGCCAGGAGGAGCTGTGCTTCAGTGCCAATCACCTCCGAAGCAGCTCGAACCCCTTCATAGGCTGCCAGTATCTCTTTCTCAGTTGGGGTATAGCTGGCCTCAGATCCTTTGTATCCCCGACTCCAAAAGCCGAGGGGTCGACCTCGAGTCTCCCCTGGAGCTTTCTGCCAGAGACTCCAGGTAGGACCATTCTCCCCAGCTGCGGTGTACAGTACATTTTTTACATCTGGCCCATTCCGGACTGGTCCAAGGGCTACTGCATGAACTATCTCACGTTTAATTTGCTCAAAGGCTTGTTGTTGCTCAGGGCCCCATTTAAAATCGTTCTTCTTCCGGGTTACATGATAGAGAGGGCTTACAATCGAACTGTAATTCGGGATGTGCATTCTCCAGAACCCCACAGCACCCAAGAAAGCTTGTGTTTCTTTCTTATTAGTTGGTGGAGACATTGCTATTATTTTGTTGATCACATCTGTAGGGATCTGGCGACGTCCATCTTGCCATTTTATTCCCAAAAATTGAATCTCCTGTGCAGGTCCCTTGACCTTACTCCGTTTTATGGCAAAACCAGCTTTCAGCAGGAGTTGGATTATTTTCCTCCCTTTCTCAAAGACTTCTTCCGCTGTATCACCCCACACAATAATGTCATCAATGTACTGCAGGTGTTCTGGAGCTTGCCCCTGTTCCAGTGCATTCTGGATCAGTCCATGGCAGATGGTAGGGCTGTGTTTCCACCCCTGGGGCAGTCGGTTCCAAGTGTACTGGACGCCCCTCCAAGTAAAAGCAAACTGTGGCCTGCATTCTGCTGCCAAAGGAATTGAGAAGAATGCATTGGCAATATCAATCGTGGCATACCACTTGGCTGCCTTTGACTCCAGTTCATACTGAAGTTCTAGCATGTCCGGTACAGCAGCACTCAATGGTGGTGTGACTTCATTCAGGCCACGATAGTCTACTGTTAGTCTCCACTCTCCATTAGACTTTCGCACTGGCCATATGGGGCTATTAAAGGGTGAGCGGGTCCTGCTGATCACTCCCTGACTCTCCAGACTACGGATCAGTTTATGGATGGGAATCAGGGAGTCTCGGTTGGTGCGATACTGCCGCCGGTGCACTGTTGTGGTTGCGATTGGCACTTGTTGTTCTTCGACCTTCAGCAACCCCACAACAGAGGGATCCTCTGAGAGACCAGGCAAGGTGGACAGCTGTTCATTTTCCTCAGTCTCCAAAGCAGCAATACCAAAAGCTCATCGGTACCCTTTTGGGTCTTTGAAGTACCCTCTCCTGAGGTAATCTATGCCGAGGATGCATGGAGCCTCTGGACCAGTCACAATGGGGTGCTTTTGCCATTTCCTTCCAGTCAGGCTGATCTCAGCCTCCAGTACAGTCAACTCTTGGGATCCTCCTGTCACTCCAGAGATATAGATGGGTTCCACCCCTTGACAGCTTGACGGCATCAGGGTACACTGTGCACCGGTATCTACGAGAGCTTTATACTTCTGCGGGACTGATGTGCCAGGCCATCTGACCCACACAGTCCAGTAAATCCGATTGTCCCCTACCTCCACCTGGCTGGAGGCAGGGTCCCTCTAACAGTCATCACAACGTTGGACACCTAAGTCGTGTTGAAAGGGATTATTCTTCGTTATCACAGGAGCTGGAGTAAAATCAGCTCTTCCGCTCCATCTGGGAACCTGCTCACCAGAGACTGAAGCCGCAGCTCTCATGGGATGATTAGTCTTGACCCTTGTTCCTATTTTCAATTCATGCACCCGTTCCTCCAAAGCTGAAGTAGGTTTTCCATCCCACTTCGTCATGTCTTCTCCATGATCCCACAGGTAAAACCATAGGGTGGCCCGTGGTGTTTGCCTTCTATATCTTCTGTCTTGAACAATAGGACGTCTTTTGTTAACAGCTGAGACGTATGTTGGTACATGTGAGGAGCTGGATAAATCAGATAGATCGTCCCTCAATTGTTTGACATCCTGGGACAGTTTTTCCACAGCTGAGATGATGGAAGGGGTGAGATTGTCTTCGAACTCTCGGAGTTTATGAATCATTTCATCCACTGTTGGTGTTACTATGTCACCCCAGGTTACTGTTGCCAATGAATGGGCATATGATGACAGTGCATTCCGTGTAAGTTTTCGCCACATGGGTCGTGTACATTCGACTTCATCTGGGTCTATGGGTATATCTCCGTTATTCGGTTTGGTGTGATAGATCATCTCTACGATGGCTGATTCCCTCAGAGACTGGATGCCTTTGTCTAAAGTAGTCCACTTGGCCGAACGACTCGTAACATCGTCCTTGTATGGAAACCTTTCTTTCACAGCTGCCAAGAGCCGCCTCCAAAGACTGAGGGACTTTTTCTCTCTTGCAATTGCTTTGTCAATTCCCCCTTCTCTAGCAAGTGATCCCAGCTGCTTGGCTTCCGTACCTCCTAGTTTGTGACCATCGGCCCCATTGTCCCAGCATCGGAGCAACCAGGTGATGATGTGCTCCCCTGGTTGACGGGTAAAATCTTTTCGCATATTCCGTGGCTCGGTTGAGGTCCGAGGTCGAGAAGTCACCTCTTCTTCTTCTTCTTCATCATGGGATGATGACTCCTTATCAGGTGGTGGCCTGGGTGGTGAATACATTGTTTCTTCATCTTGCTTCACCCTTCTTGCCTCTTTTTTGCTTTTTCTCTTGCATATGGGGGCAATCGATATTGGTACGAATTGGTCCTCTGGTTTAGCTGCAGTCATTATCACTGTGGTTTGAGTAGCAACTGTACTTGTCGCGGGGGGTGGTGTAGCTGCTGTGGTTGGGGCTGGGGTAGCTTCGCTATCTGTTGCAGTTGAAGTTTGAGTAGTGGCTGTACTTGTCGCTGGGAGTGGTGTAGCTGCTGTGGTTGGAGCTGGGGTAGCTTCGCTGTCTGTTGCAGTCGAAGTTTGAGTAGTGGCTGTACTTGTCGCTGGGGGTGGTGTAGCTGCTGTGCTCAGAGCTGGAGTAGCTGCGCTGTCTGTTGCTTCGCCCTCAGATCCAGGGACATTTCTTTCCTTTTGAAGGTGCTGGATAGTGTTGAACAAGGCCCGGTAAGCATAGGCCAAGCCCCAGCACGTTGACATGATTTGTCCCTCTCTGGTATGACCAGGATGACAGCACACCTCATTTAAGTGTTTTACTAATTCTTCTGGATTTTGCACTTGTTCGGTGGTGAAGTTCCAAAACACTGGAGGGGCCCACTGACCTAGGTACTTGCCCATACTATCCCACACACCCTGCCACTCATGGCTGTCCAGCCTCGGGGAAAATCTCTCGGTCCCCCTATTTTGTCGTCTAACCCCAGACAAGGCCCAAACCCGACTCTGCTTAACTCTTGAGATCAGACGTAATGGTTGTGGACAAAACACACTCTGTATGCGTGCCAACATGGTGACCCCCATCACAATCAGCAAACAGGTCTCAACAATATTAAAAGGCCACTCAAAAACTTCAAAACTCTCAAACGATGCTGTAAACGGTCTGGAAGGGGCACTGGGAGGGTAAAAGAATGTCTCCTTCATAGGTTGACCGCCCAGGAAGGAGAAAAAAGATGTATAGTTGCTAAGCATTTGTATTATATACCTCCCAAAGTATAAAGGTGGTGACCACATTGGGAACATAAGCCAGATCAGTTTCATGATCAATTTTTCTATTGTATTACAAGTCATTACTATAAAATATAATGAGACAATAACCTTAGCCCAAGCCCCACACTTGAAAAACACTAACACAGCAAATACCGGCTCTAAGTAACCTACGGCATATTGAGACTGTGAGATCAAAAACAACAACTTTGAGAGCCAATAAATCAGCATTGTGACAAGTGACTATCAATCCAAAACACTGAATGCTTATCACAAATACGATTAGACACACTCCAGTCAGATCTGTCGTTATCTCAACCCTTCGTGCCCCACGTTGGGCGCCAAAATAGAACTGTCGTGGTTTAAGCCCAAGCTGTAAATCAGAACCACGCAGTCTACTGCCCCCCCCACCTTTCTTCCCTCCGCTTCTGGAGGGACAGGGAGGAGAATCAAAAGAATGCAGCTCCCACGGGTTGAGATAAGAACAGTTTAATAACTAAGGTATAACACAAATCACCACTGCCGCCACCAACAATAACAACGACAAGAGAAATAACAAGGGAAGAGAATACGATACCGCCCGCCGGAAAAGACAGCCCGACCGACCAGGGGACGTGCCCTTCCGGCTAGCTCCCATTTCCATCCCCTGGCATGACGTGCTGTGGTATGGAACACCTCCTTGGCCAGTCTGGGTCAGGTGTCCTGTCCCCGCTTCCTCCCGGCCCCTCCTCCTCCCTGGCAGAGCATGAGACTCACAAAATCCTTGGTCAGTCTAAACATCGGTGTTATCAGTTTTTTGTTCCCAAGCCAAAAATCAAAAACACAGTGCTGCAACAGCTACTAAGAAGGAGAAAAAAAAAAAAAAACTGACTGCCACTGCTGAACCCAGGACAAAGACATACCCAGAGGAGGTGTGCACATGCTCAATATTGTTCATAGTCTGTGCTGATCTGTTTGTGGCTTGCAGCTTTGTAGGTGTGCTTCAGAGCTGTGATGGCTTTTGCAAGCCTGCAAAGGATTAATTGAATTGTGTTGCCTGTTTCCATTTTTGTATTGTCAGAGATAAATTATACCTTTCCCACCTTCAGTTACTGTTTCATATCTAAGGCAATACACTCCTTCAGAGAATCGCTTGTCTCCTCAGATAAGCTTTTAGAAGCATAATATATATTACCCGAACTCATTAAACAATTATATAAGTTAATTGCTTCATTCTGTTTGCCAAGGGACCACTGCAAGTGTAAGTTATGTCCTACAAGCATGGGAAATTCCAGAGGGTTTTTCTTTCAGCATGTAAGAGTCTGCCTCATTGATTTTTTCAATGAGATTTGTGAATGATCAGCCTGAGGTTTTCTACGTAAGAATTTTCCAGCCTGTTCATAGGGCATGAGTTCAGTTGATACAGGAGGCTCAGCCTCACATATCAACCATCTGGTGAATCAGCCAAACCAAGAGAAAACATAACATAAAAATTTTGGTTCAAATGGTTCCATATGCACATATTTAGCACTGAGGAATTATAGAAGACACGATGAAGTTGCAGCACATTTTTCACATGAAGTATAAAGACTGAATTCCATTTGCTTTCCCTCTAAACTGGAATGATTAAACCTCAGGGGCCAAGGATGGAATATGGATTGCAATGAATGCTCAATGCCTACTATGAAAAACAGTGGTTTATAAGGTTGAATAAGTTATTTTGTGGAATCCCTCAGGTACTGAAAATAGAGAGACCTTACCTTTCTAGATCAAAGATTTAAGAGCTTTGCTACTTAATCAGGTCTTCTCCATAGAAATACTGCATTAATAGAACCTGAGGCAAGTCAAAAAATTTACCACATGAAGTCTATTAAGAAAGCTAATCAAGCAACACCAAAAGAGACAATGAACCAGGGACAAGAAACACAGTGAAGTTCACTGCTGCTATAGAATAAAGCTTTCGGATGTCTGTGGCAGATAACATCTTCAAATGAAATACTTGAATATTTTCCACCAAAAGAATGACAGAGCACACCCACAGTGAAAGAAGAAAAAAGAATAAAGTCACAATAAAAACAACAGGAGAAGATGAAAGTAGCTGAAATGTAGGTCCAGACTTCGACCTGTTACAGAAAATGTTTATGCTACAAGTGATCCCATTGGTTTGGGAAACAGTATTCACTGAGTAAGCTCCTCTTCTGTATGAGAAACCTGTAAGAGCTTCCATCAAGTTAATTACACTGTCAAATGCTGACTAACACTGACACGAAACTCTTCACAGTTTGTGTTAAAAGAATCCCTGCCTGTGATGAAGGAAAACAGTACAAGCAGAGATCATCTCCCATGGTATCTTTATTGAGAATAAAGGGATTGATTTTTCATATACATCCATTTCTTTCAACTCCATTTCTTTGGAACAACTCTTACTGTTTCACAAGTATGTGCAGGAGATAAAACTGTAAGCAGGACTTACTTTTTGTGCCATAAAATATTGCATGCAGACTTCAAAGCCATGACCCCGACTGCATCTGTACATATGCATGCAAATCATGTCTGCAGGCAATCTGGGGCCATAAAATTGCAAGAATGCAATCAGTTCTCTGGACAGCCTAAACACATGGTCAGTCAGAGCATTCAGAGCATTGTAGATTTAGCCAGTGAACAGTGTGGACAATGTCCTTCATTGCAGAGGTTACTGAGTTGTCTCATTAATTATAACTGAAGTGCTTTGCTCTGGATGTAGAGGAAACCAGGGCCAGATGCATCCATAATGCAGACAAAAAGAAGAACCTACAAAGTCAGGCAGCTGCTTACCCTTGTGTGATATAATGCACGCACTGCTGGGAGTGTTGCTAATGCTTCCTTTGACCTGTTCTCCCCTACTAGATATTTTTCTCCTTTTCTTCCTTAGGAAAGTCCCTGCTTGGATAAAAATCCATTATTCCCTTTTGCTGTCTAGCTTATTTTTAAAGCTTTTTTGTGTAACCTAAAGTCATGATACCCAATATTATTCCTATAGTCTGAGAAAAACTGAGCAGTCACAATGAGAGCATGAATTCTATGCTATTTTATGAAAAATTACCTCTAACTTTTCCACAGAGGAAGACTAAGGTAACTTAAAAATATGCTTGAAGTTTAACTTAAATATTAACAAAAGGTAATTCAATATCAGTTTCCTCTAACTCTAAAAGCAAGTAAAAAGCAGAGTTATATTCCCTTTGATTTTCGTGTGGGTGCTGGAAACCAAAAGGAATTAATTAGCTACAAGTATAAAATACAAATAATGACCAATCTGTTTCTTTTGACCAAGCTGCTTCCAATGAACAGAATAGCTAGTAAAAATGTGGTCCTGTAACATTTCCATAGGGAAAATTTTGATCCTTTAGAGGAACTTCAAATTTCAGGCAAGACCCACATTTAAGAGTTGGACTAGTTATCTAAGCCAAACTTATGACCTTGCGTACTCTCCTGCCTCACTTCTGCTCAGATAAAATCTTCTTTTGTTTTTTAAACCAAGTTAAGTAGATTATTTCTCTGTTTCACCAAAAGAGCTTAAATCAAATCAGATATTTTAGTGTTCATATAACACTTGAAATATTCACTGAAATTGAAATAATGACATACATTTTTAACATAAATAATAATCAGGAACTGCATTAAGCTTATAGCATATGCAAAACTGACTTCCCAGATTTTATCTTCAAAATTGCAGTAAATGAGACATAGTGGGAGATACTCCTTAGTGGCACTAAATTATAGATGCCCCACGATTGTTGCTGCTTCTTTTTTAGTGAGAAGTTCTTCATACTGATCAAGTGATACATAAACTAAATAAGTAGCTACATAGTCTTTATATTTCTTATTATTAATACCAGCTAACTAAAAGTCTTTATTAAATTTTACTTCCAGGAAGGGAAAGCGGAGCTCTTCAATTCACCAGAGCACAGCTAAAACACAGGCAAAGGTTGCTCCAGCTCCCTTGTACTAATCACATCATGCCAAGGCATAATTCCAGAGTGGAGTGGATTGATGGTTTCCACAAGGCTGGCAAGGCTTGGCAAAGCAAGTGCTTTCAAACTGGGCCACTCAGAAAGGAGACCAAACATGACATTACCTAACCACTGTGCATGGCTATCTCTGTGCTGCAGGATGTGTAACACCCTTGTGCAATTTCCACTAAAGGGCTTAAAAGCAGCAGCAACTTCATGAAACAGCCTGTTAGCCATAACAGGGTACAGATGGATGTCCTCAAAACTGCTCTTTCACTAACAGTCAGATTAAAGGCCGGCAAAGACATATTGCAGATAAAATGCTCTAGAGCCACCACTGGGCATGGATCTCAACCTGCCCAATCCAGCTACATATGTCTCTGCTTAACAGAGTCAGACCTGAGTGAGTTTGACAGGGTGTCTGCAAGTAGAGTATGTTGGCTGAACATGTCTGGGAAAGGCAAAATGGAAACACGAGGTTGGAGAATTTGCCATCCCTGGAGATGTGTTGCATAGTCTTCAGTAGATGTTAAGGCCTTGACAGACAGTATAGGTTCAATAATACCTTTAGCATCAGTCTATACCTTGCTCCATAGTGATGTGTGGTGCAGTGCTCAGTCCTCAGGAAAAAAACAAAGATCCAGGCTGCTGGTACTTGTGCAGCTTGAGCCAGTTGTGGGTTTGCATGCTATCTTGCATGTTGAAATCTCCAAGGATAAGAGGTCCAGGTATTTCACCACTGCTGCTGACAGGTGTCACTGGGCCTCTTTAGTTTAGCTTGAAAATGAGCCTAAAACTCTATTACTTTTACTTTGGGTCTGCTTCTGTTATCAGGTAAGTGGATTTCAAGTGACTTGCCTGACCTGTGCTTTTTTCCTTAGCTTGGTGAGCCAGCTACACTGAGGAATAAGTTTGCCTTCATGTCCTCCATAAACATGTGGACAGTACCACCTGAATGTGTGGGACATCAGACTGTTCTGCAGCTCTGAGTCGGGTATCAAAAGCACTGCCAAAAACCATGAAGTGTAAACCATAAATCTTAGACAAAAGAAGTGGAAGACACTGAAGTGGCTCTCAGGGAATTTGACAAGTAGCTCCCCTACTCCATTTAAGTGTGGTGATGGATTCATTAAGGCTGTGTGCTTAATGCTTCAAGCTGGTTCATTTCTTCCTTCGGATAAGGACCAAGTATCCCAGCCACCAGGAACATGAGTCTTTTGTTTACAGATCCATCCACTCATATTACATCTTTCATTCTGGCAAAAGAGAAGCTTTTGTGGTCCTGAATTGGATGTATCCATTAAACAATTCAGAACTGCATTCTTCAGCTGTTTTGTTGGACTGACCGTGCCCACCACTGTTTCACAATAGATATTTGCCAGTGGACCTGAACAGTTATCTGTGTGATAGCAATAACCCAAAGATATGCTTGAGGAACACTTTCTGGAGCTGCAATCTAGTGCAGTCCAGGGATAAAGATACAAGTACATCGTAATTTATGTTTTAGAGAGCTGAAGGCAATGACTTTCAAGGAAGCTTCAGGCCACTGGTTTCAGCCTTAGCTATGGAAGGGTATGTCTGAGAAAATCTCCTGAGCTGCCCTGAAATTACATAGGTCAGAGATTTGTGATCCTTACAACACAGACAACAGTAATGCAAAGAAATGCCCTGGTCCTTCTATGAGCTAAATTTTCCATGCAACATGAAATTTAGATCTGCAGTTCCCAAAGTAACTATTAAAGAAACAGGATCTTCCACACAGGAATCTTTACTCTGCGGTCTCAAAGTTCCAGTGTGTGTGTGGGGAATAAGTAACTGAAATATCTTGGTGATGTGAGCGTTGGCATTCTGTGCTACCTAACTGCTAACAGTGTGTCTTTCAGGTTTTCCCCTGCCTTTTGACTCCAGTGGATTCAGCAGACAGGGAGAGTTTGCTGGGATTGGAGAGGGCAGCCTGAGGAAACACCGTAAAATCTCAATGCTCAGTGTGTGTTCTCCTGGCAGAAATGGAGTTTTATCACGCAAGGGAAGCAAAGCACAAGACATGCCTTACAGACTATACCATAGTATGGTTTTGTTCGTACCAACCCATTAACAGAGACAATCCTTTTACCCTTTTAAGGCTAATCATGCTGAAAGAGCAGTAGGAATTGTGGTCATCTAAGGGAAAATTGTCCTTTTATGGATTGTACTACTGTACATCCTGATTAATAAAATTCTCTCTCAGTCACTTAGAACAGATCTCACCTGGTTCAGCTCAGAAGTATAAAAGGCACCAATTGTGAGGCTGATAAGCCTCTCAGCTAAAAAATGTGGAAAGACACAGAAGACTATAGATTGAATGAATCCCATTTTGTCCAATGTTGAAACTCAATTTAGCATGCTGTAATATAGAAGAACTGTGGTGAAAATGAGATGGGGTGAAAGGTAGGGAGCTATCACATAAATGTATTCATTTATTCTCATCGATCAAGAAATTATATCTTTTCATTTACATTCTTCAAGCTAAACCCAGGGTTTTATTCCTTACTCAGCATTACAACAAAACATTACCTTATAAAAAACTACAGATGCTCAAGGTAGGCTGTGCCTACTCATAATCATCTAGTGGAAGAAAAAATGTCTTTGTATTCCTGGAAGGTCCATCTTCAGAGCACGTGCTATAGTGATATGATTGTTCCCTAAGTGTGGCATGCAAGGACTTCTTTCCTATTTTCCCTCACTCACTAAACTGCTAGGCACTTATTCACCATGGCTGGAATTTTTTTGTACCCCATGTTAAATGAAATTAATCCTTCTCTGGTTATTTCTTAAATTGGGCTTTAGAACAATCTCTTGGTCATTTTTAAACTATCACATTGGTAAGTGCTGACAGTGGCATAAAATAAAGCAGTGATTAACAAATGACCGTCACCCTGACTACAATAATTCATAACATTTTGACCAGTTCACTAGAGGTGACAAGTTGTCCCTCTATCCCTCTGCCCCTCCAGGTCAGCCATCTAACTGTCATCCAGGCTGACACAGAGCTGGGGCCTTATTATAAGCAACAACAAATTCTGTTTCAGTCATTAGAGAAAACAGTTCATTTGCAGTTTCCATGTGCCTCTGTTACCTGATTCCCTGCAGCTCGAATGTAAATCACTGTAGGATCAGTCCCTACCGGCTATGCTGGGACCTTAGACACCTACAGGTAAATATCTCAGCAGCAGTGTCTCATCTGTATCTAACTTCCACCCTAAGAGCCTTCCTGCTTCAAAGATGACAGAGCAAAGGTATGGGTATAAGTCCTTCTCAGGTGTGTTACAGTGAGTCTAAGATGAGTGTGCTTTGGTTTTTCACATGAGCAGGACAACTCCTGGCCCCTCACACTGGAAGAGCGATCACATCTAAGGGTCTACAACAGCATCAAGGTCTGCCAAGTCACAGAGTGAGACATATCTCACTCCTCAGCTGAGCTACCTCCTCGATTTCTTCATTCCCCTCTGCATTATGTAGGTGGCTTCTCCATACACAGGTAGTGAAGGACTCCTCCCAGGGAACAAAAGCTGTGGAACTGCACTGTCTCACATCAATCCTCAAGGCATTTGTGCTATTTAGCCTGTTTCTCTGTGCCTGGGACAGCTCACAAAAAGGAAATACAGGCATTATTTTTTATGGGACATGTCACAGCACCTATGTGTTAAAATAATATTAACTAAAATGTCTTCCTCTGAAGTCTTTTGCCTCAATTTCCCCATTTGCCAATAGGATGGTTCAACAGACAGATGGTTCTTCAATGTATGTTTTAATTTGTCTCTTACGTCTTCCACAGCTGCTCTCATGACAAAGATTCACAAATTCTGAGTGACTAATAGGAAGTTCATCTCCAGTTACTTCTTTTCACATGTATTCATAACTTCCATCTATGTGGTGCTGCCACCCTGTTCAGAGAACATTAGAAGTACCTTTAGATGATTTTTCCATAAAGATACAATTTTGCCACAAGGACAGCAGCAATCAGTTGCACACAAAAGTGAAGTTTAGGAAAATAACCTACTATTCATATAGGAGTGGTACACAGCAAAATGCAAATATGGTCTTATTAATTTTGTCTCATCCTCTGGTTCATTAGTAGACAAAAGCAAAGAGCTTGCATTCCCTAAAAACTCTGATTAATACTTTGCAATAAATGCAAAATAAATAGCTACTTTAGAGAAGTCTTTACCTCTCAGAAATACGTAAAGACACTGTAAGAATATCCATTAGCTTATATCATCCTAATGTGTCATAGTCAGCTAACATCTGTCATTGAATTGTAAAGGGCTCATAAGCATCACAAAGTGGCATCAGTAATGGAACAGTTTTCCACAACTTCTTCTCCTTTGTCACACACAGCCTTAAGCAAATCTGGGGAAAAAATGATCCTCACAATCAACACTTCAACTTCCATATGTCACCTGGGCTACCCTGCGTGAACATTGTTGAGGTTGGCATGACAAGCTGAGGAAGGCAGAATGTTGTAAGCAGGAGGCAGAGGGAGTCCTACCTGATCACTCTCCTCAAGACTAGGTAGATCTGCTCTCTTATGGTGTCATTTAAAAAACCTATGCAATCACCTCTGATATTTCTGCAATAGCATCATTCAGAGTGTCCTAAACTTTCAGATGTTCTACATAAACCTAACTTTAGAAAAACTTTTGCCATTGCCCTCCTTTATGTTTTCAGGGTAGAACAGCTATTTTTCTACTGGTTTTTAGAAGAACTTCTCCAACAAAAGTTAAAGAATACTTGAGGCTCTGCTATACTTGCCTTATACCACTGGACCAATGAATAATTCAGAAACCCAGATTTTGAAGTGAGCAGTAATTAGTTCAACTTCCATCTGAATGGAGTGCAGCAGAAAAATTGGACTCTTTTCTTCTGCTTGAGTTAAAACGTTGGTGAGATGATATTGTGTGAAGTAAAAGTAGAACCGAAAGCGAAGTGCAACCATCAGTGGCCTGATATTTCCATTGCTAGAATACTATTTTACTCTCTGAAAGAAAACAGGCTTGATTATGAGGATGATGTTCTTTCTGAGCACTGTACTTAATGTCTCCAAATTCAAAGGACTGCCCAGAACCGGAGCTGGCACCAGTCTTTTTAAACTGATTTTCTTTTTCTTTTATGTTGTGCCAGCGCAAAATCCCACATCCAAAAATACCTTTTAAACCTTGGAGGTGGAATATGAATTTTGTGACTTGGATCCTTCACTAAATATTATGGAATAAAAAGCATTTATTTTTATGCTAGCATTCAGCAACTGTTACTCTCCAGAATTATTAGCCATTTCAGGTTTCTGCTGCTGGACTGTACCTCTTACTTATAGATCATGCCAACATGCAGATTATTATTCCATAGAAACCGGAAAAGTGGGTGTTGGAGCACCCACTGCACTGCATTAAAAAGAAGACCATCTATATGCAAGCTGTAGCTATAGGTAAGTAAAATTATTGCACAACATTTCAATAAAAACAGGGTAAATTAAATTTTCCCTTATGGTCTCCTATTGCGTTACTATTGCATTACTGCTGTTAAGATGTAGATGACACCGCATCAGAGAGTCTCAACTGCTCATTTATCTTTGCAGCAAAACAGACTTAAATTTGCCACTTGCTCCACTACCATATCCAAGCCACTTTTGCTTCCCTGTTGAATTCTCCCTAATTCCTGGAATCTGAATGCTGGAGCTCTGTTGAACCTTACTGGCGATCCCCTTTGGAAGAAAGGATAGGTGCCTTGTTCCCAGAGGGCATTTCAAGCAGGAACATGGATGAGGCACATTCATTATTGCAGTCTGTTGGGTCTTTGTGTGAAATCTGTAAAGGACTCTGTGCCCCTCAACACCTAAGTCTCTGACACATGGCCACTTTTTGACAGCCCTGAATTAAGGGTCCTCCTGCAGAGTGGGGATGCAGGGACCTGACACAAGAACAAGTAGATAGGGACCTCTACCAGCTGATGGGAATGATGAGCAGAGGGGTACCTCTCTAAGTTAGACATTTCCTCTCCCCAGTATTCTTCCCCAGTATCCCAATAGGATCTTCTCCAATGGACACTAAAGACCACATATTCCCTCCTTCCCTCATTACGTACTGAGAAGGTTTCAGTGGCATCATCTGTTCAAGACAGCATCCTAGATTGCAATAAAAATTAGCTCTGCAAATTCAAGACGTTTTGCAATAGCAGGGTTGGTGTTAGCAGAGTATTCTGAGAAGAAAAGATGTTTCTTATGCTCCTTGAGGAAAAGAAACTAACACTTATTTCTTCAACATAAATGTATTTTTTCATGGCTAGGTTAAAGATCAAATTACTTGCAAATTGCTACTACTAATATATCATTAATTCATCATCACTGTTTAATCATTAGAGTTCCTCAGCGATGCAGAATTATTAGGTTTTGTGTCAGATATTAAAAAAAAAGCAGGTGATAATTTTAAGTAGCTTCCTAAGCACAGAACTGAGTGAATATTCGTAACAAAGTAAAACAATCTGAGGAATGCTTGGTAGAAGACAACCAAAATCCTATTTAAATTTCATAGGAAACTTCAGATAAAACTTTTGTGTTTCAAAATGCACCATGAGCAAAATTTTCTAGAAATAAATTCAGCTCTGTTTCATAAAATTGAGTCCCTTCCAGCAGGATGGAATTGTGATTAAACGGAATGTTTTACGTTTGACCTTTGCCAAAAAATAATACAGCAAAATAGAGATAATACAGCAAAATAGAGATTTCTCATGCAAGCACCTCCATTTTGCTTAAAGTTATTTTCCTTTAATAAAAAAATCCATTCTAAAAGTTTCATGTAGTTCCATCCACAATAAAAGCAGCAGATGATCCTCAATATGTTCATCAATTGCTGAGGTGAGCAGCTCGAGAGAGGACGCCTTCAACACCAGGGCGGGGCAAAGCTCAGTGTCCAGGAGCCTCAACTCAGAGCGGCAAAAGCCACCGAAGGAGCCCCAAGTCCTCAACACGACTTGCCCAGGAGCCGGCAGCTCAGCTGACACAAGCAGGGACTCACAGGGGGCCGAGCCAGGAGGGACGGCACCAGCCCTGACTGGGTAAAAACCTGCCCCAGGGAGCGCGAGCGACCGGGAGCGCAGCGAGGCAGTTTGTGCGGGCAGGCGAGCGGGATGTTGAGCACTCGCCTTATGACCAGGGCCTGGTCTGGGAGCTCTGCTCTGGCTGCCCCGGCGGTGGCCAGCGTAGGCACCCAGACAGAGCCGATGAGAGGGGAGGCTGCAGGGCAGAGCTCGGAGTGTAGAGAGTGCCTGCACTGGTCTCATGAGGGAACGGTGCCCAACCGGCAGGGCTGCACTCGGTGCTCCCTGGTGGAGGCCCTCCTGCAGCAGGGGCTGAGCTGTGGGATGCTGTTAATAGGCTGCAAGATGTCAGGGAAGCTGAAAGTAAGCAGGACTGCTTGCTCCAGGCCCAAACTGTGCAGGGGCCTCAAGCGCCTCCTGCAGTTCATGGAGGAAAGGAGGCGGCCGCTAACCCAGGAAGCTGGGAAACAGCAACAAAAAAAAAGTAGGAAAAGGACAGTTAAAAGCAAGGGACTTCCTCCTAAAGCTGTTGTCCCCACCCAGAACCACTTTGCTGTCCTTCAGGGGGCTGGTGAGGAAATGCACTTGCACCAGAAACAACCAATGATGCGCTGGTAAAGAAGATCTCTACTGGTGCTGCCAGGAGCAGAGAGACCGTGAGACCTCACTTGGAGTATTGTGTGCAGTTCTGGTGTCCTCACCATAAAAAGGACATGGAACTGTTGGAACAAGTGCAGAGGAGGGCCACGAGGATGATCAGAGGACTGGAGCACCTCCCGTATGAAGATAGGCTGAGAAAGTTGGGGCTGTTGAGCCTGGAGAAGAGAAGGCTGCATGGAGACCTCATAGCAGCCTTCCAGTATCTGAAGGGGGCCTACAAGGATGCTGGGGAGGGACTCTTCATCAGGGACTGTAGTGACAGGACAAGGGGTAACGAGTTCAAACTTCAACAGGGGAAGTTTAGATTGGATATAAGGAAGAAATTCTTTACTGTGAGGGTGGTGAGGCACTGGAATGGGTTGCCCAGGGAGGTTGTGAATGCTCCATCTTTGGTGGTGTTCAAGGCCAGGCTGGATGAGGCCTTGGGTGGCATGGTTTAGTGTGAGGTGTCCCTGCCCATGGCAGGGGGGTTGGAACTGGATGATCTTAAAGTCCTTTCCAACCTTAACTATTCTATGATTCTATGATTCCCACCCGCAGAGAGAAACGCAATCTGAGTGTGATAAAGGCTCCTTCGTTCCCGTTTGCAGGCTGAAGAAGTGGGTGGGCGGGGATTGCAAGACTTCCAACCTGGTCTGTAGAAGCTGCTCAGGATGAGAAAGATTTCCAAATTGAGCATACAAGATGTAGGCAATTTCTGAGGAATGACTGTAGAGGTGAAATCCTCCCCTTGTGGATCCAGAGGCTGAGTGGGAGAGCTCCAATACTACCCATGGTGCTTGCAGGTTGCCTGCAAATAGGAACCTTTCTGACAGCCTCAAGTCTATTTCACCTTGAACCCAAAACTGTGTCAGACTGGGTCCTGCTGAGGCATTTCCTCAGCTAAGGCCATGCTCTGCCATCTTGCTCTATCCCAGCATTGGTCAGGATTCTCCATCTGATGCAGGCAGGGTGACTGTGAGGAAGCACCTCAAGATCCAGCTGAGTGAGTTCCCTACCAATGGATTGCCTGGTCTTCCTCAAATCACTGCTCTGCTGTCCTCCATGGTGTGGTTGAGGAGCTGGCAGGCATATTTCTTCTATGGCACACAGGAAGTGTCACATCACTCCTACCTTCCTCCATCCTACCCAGCTTTGTAACACATTGTGGTATGTGTTAAACAGTGTGATGTGACATATGCTGGTGTTTTTAAGTGAATATCCTTACATGAAATGGATCGGAAGAGAGAAACCAGGGTGATAGCTCTGACAGGGAGGGGAACAAGTAACTGCAAAGTGTCAAAAATTTGAGGATACCACTGCTAAAACACAGAAGAAAAAGCTGCTGCCTGCACAGGAAAGCAAAATCAGCCAGAAACTGGGAGGGATTTGGCAAAGTCATGCTTCTGCTGGTGGTGTTTGTGCTAGCCCTAGGTAACCATCTGCTGTGTTGTCAGACCCAACTGAGCTTTTTTTTGTTTGGGTTTTACATTATTTGTTTTTTCTGTTCTTTTAAAATTAACTTTCCTGAAGGAAATAAAATCATCTTGCTGTTTCAGAGGAAAAACATCTGAAAGACGATTTAGGCTGCATGCAGGGAGCATCCTTCCAGGAGGCCTGGCTGCCTGGCACGGGAGTAGTGGCAGCACAACCCTTGGCCTCCCTTCCTCTCCATGACTGTCTGCCAGGCGCAAATTAAAGGATCAGCTGACAAACAAGCAGCATCTATTCTAGTATTTCCCTGGCTTCTGGCATGGTTTGGATCTTCTCTATATGAAGTAGCAAGATTTTGTATGATTCTGAGTTAATTCCTTCTGCATGGACCACAATAGTTTCGTTTTAACAGTGTTTCCACCTTGTTGTTTGTTGCTGTCTTACTTAACCCCTTGCATTAATGTGAATGGTCCTACTGTTTGGTTTATGTGAACACACCACCACATCACAAGCATGGAAAGACAGAATTGACTTAATGAGACAGTTTTGAAACTAAAAAGCTGTATCTGATAAAAGTAGTAAGGCAAAGGCAAAAAGGTTTGCAGGAAAACAACCCTGCAAACAGGTCAGATAATACGGATTGACCAGGGGTGACCCTAGCACTTTCATGTGGTGATGAAACTGCCAGATCCCCAAAGAGGAAGAAGTGTGCTGCTACCTCATCTCAGTCAAAGAGCACAATCACTTTCTGAGCTGTTTCTACCTGGATGCAGTTAACAAGGCTGAAGTGCTTTTGTTGTATCTATCAGCTCAATGGTATTTTATCAGGTATCTCTGTCAGTCACCACTCTGTGCCTTGGAAATTCAGCTGTATTTCAACTGCTGTGCTGCTTCACAGGCTAGCACCTGGGCTTTAATCACACGCAGGTAACTAATATGGCAAAATAGAAGTCAATTTTGTCCAATGTGCTAAGAATAAATGCAAGATTAAATAACCTAATTCGAAAGCACAACCCACACACTCCCCGCTTGAGCTGCTAATAACGGTTCAAATGACTGAAACTGAAGTAATTATGAAAATATAATTAGTTTACACAGTTGGCACATTGTGTTTGGTTTTGGCACCTCTCTTGGCTTAAAGCATTTTCAACGCACCAGTCATACAAAGGGCTGACTTGTGATTAAGACATGGAGCTGATATTCTGTGAAGGAGGGTTCAGTTTCTGGCGATATGATAACATTCCTGTGTGACTTTGCTTGGTCTTATCATTTCCCTGTACCTCAGTTCTTCCTCAGAAGAACAGACACAAGATAGAAATGCATCCTTTGCCTGGCTTCTTGTTCTATTTAGACTAAAAGCCCTTTAGGTAGCAGATTGTTTTTTAATGTGTTTACACAGGGTAACATAATGAGGACATGATCTTGTTTGAACAACAGAGTGCAATCAGATAGACCACTGTGTCAATAAAACAATCCAGAGAGAATTTTTTCATTCTGCTCCTTGCATGAGGAAGAATTTAAAACCGTTTTTAACATTGATATTATGATGTGTAGTATTCCCTAGGAAAGAAAATACTTAATAAATGAATAGGAGGAGGTTTTTGTAAATAGTGACTTGGAATAAAATAAACAAAAGCACACATTGTTTTCCCACTCCATTACAGATGTACCAAGATCAAAAAATAGAGAAAAGCAGTTGACATCTCCCCTGAACTCTGTAATTGATGCATGCAGTTATTTTGACACAGATACTGCTTGCATTCCTCTGGCCACATTTTCGGCTCTGTGAATGGGCACTGCACATGCCATTCACCAGCAGGAATCACCTGGCAGCTGCTGAAGTCTTGACTCAGGGAAAGAGTTTACAGCATGTGCTTCAGCATCAGTGATTTCAGCAGGGTTTGAGCACATGCCTAGATTAAGGGATCCTATTAAGCTTCTTTCTTAAATAAAGGCAGTTTACCTGTCCCAGGTTTTATATACTGTTTGGCTTCCCTTTTAATGAAAGTCACAGCAATGCTCTCCAGTCCAGTCATGACAAATGCCCTGCATTACTGGCAGCACTTATATTAGTGAAGAAAATGGGGCTGGAGTGCCACTTTGAGCACAGACTCTGCATATGTCCACTTTGCTTAATTACTAGCACCTTCCACAGCATGATTTTGACTTGTACCTGCTAGTGGGTCCCAGCCAGTACCTGTACACTGTTTAGGGAATAACACAAGCCAGGGGATTCCCAAAAGACAGTTGAGAAAAGTTTGGCTCCTTCTCTGCAGTACACTCTTGTAGTTTCATCCTACCAGGGCTCTGCATCCCCAACACAGTTCCGTATGTCCTAACACCATACTGGCATGTCCTCAGTTACATGACACAGAAGTGCTGTCCTGCAGGGAGGTAGTCCGGGCTTCATGATATTTCAGACACTGAAAAAAAAAGAAAAAAGAGCACAAATGTTCTGTTATCTTAAGGTTTTTCATTTTAAGAAAAAAGTATCTACTCAAGTAATACAAAACAATCCTTTTAGGCTGAGAAAGTTGGGGCTGTTCAGCCTGGAGAAGAGAAGGCTGCGTGGAGACCTCATAGCAGCCTTCCAGTATCTGAAGGGGGGCTACAGGGATGATGGGAATGGACTCTTCATCAGGGACTGTAGTGACAGGACAAGGGGTAACGAGTTCAAACTTCAACAGGGGAAGTTTAGATTGGATATAAGGAAGAAATTCTTTACTGTGAGGGTGGTGAGGCACTGGAATGGGTTGCCCAGGGAAGCTGTGAATGCTCCATCCTTGGCAGTGTTCAAGGCCAGGTTGGACAGAGCCTTGGATGGCATTGTTTATTATGAGGTGTCCCTGCCCATGGCAGGTGGGTTGGACCTAGATGATCTTAAGGTCCTTTCCAACCCTAACTATTCTATGATTCTATGATTCACCATGTTTTCTGTAGTGGCTTCTGATGAAGAATCCATCCCCAGCATCCTTGTAGGCCCCCTTCACATACTGGAAGGCTGCTATGAGGTCTCCACACAGTCTTCTCTTCTCCAGGCTGAACAGCCCCAACTTTCTCAGCCTCTCTTCATACGGGAGGTGCTCCAGTCCTCTGATCATCCTCGTGGCCCTCCTCTGCACTTGTTCCAACAGTTCCATGTCCTTTTTATGTTGAGGACACCAGAACTGCACACAATACTCCAAGTGAGGTCTCACGAGAGCAGAGTAGAGGGGCAGGATCACCTCCTTCGACCTGCTGGCCACGCTCCTGATGATGCAGCCCAGGATACGGTTGGCTTTCTGGGCTGCGAGCACACACTGAAGCTGGCTCATGTTCATTTTCTCATTGACCAGCACCCCCAAGTCCTTCTCTGCAGGGCTGCTCTGAATCTCTTCTCTGCCCAACCTGTAGCCGTGCCTGGGATTGCTCCAACTCAGGTGTAGGACCTTGCATTTGGCATGGTTAAACTTCATAAGGTTGGCATCAGCCCACCTCACAAGCATGTCGAGGTCCCTCCGGATGGCATCCTTTCCCTCCGGCGTATCAACTGAACCACACAGCTTGGTGTCATCGGCAATCTTGCTGAGGGCACACTCAATCCCACTGTCCATGTCACCAACAAAGATGTTGAACAAGACTGGTCCCAACACTGATCCCTGAGGGACACCACTCGTTACCGGTCTCCAGCCGGACATCGAGCCACTGACCACAACTCTTTGTGTGCGGCCATCCAGACAGTTCTTTATCCACCGAGTGGTCCACCCATCAAATTGATGTCTCTCCAATTTAGAGACAAGGATGTCATGTGGGACAGTGTCGAACGCTTTGCACAAGTCCAGGTAGATGACATCAACTGCTCTGCCCCTGTCCATCAGTTCCGTAGCCCCATCATAGAAGGCCACCAAATTGGTCAGGCAGGATTTCCTCTTAGTGAAGCCATGCTGGCTGTCACCAGCCACCTCCTTGTTTTTCATGTGCCTTAGCATGCCTTCCAGGAGAATCTGCTCCAAGAGTTTGCCAGGCACAGAGGTGAGACTGACTGGTCTGTAATTCCCCGGGTCATCCATTTTCCCCTTCTTAAAACTAAGGGTTATATTTCCCTTTTTCCAGTCGTTGGGAGCTTCACCTGACTGCCATGATTTTTCAGATATGATGGCCAGTGGCTTAGCAACTTCATTTGCCAGCTCCTTCAGGACCCGCGAATAAACACGTCCTAAAACACGTCCCAAAAGTCCCCAATGAACGAGCTGTGTTGGACATTACTACAGAGCACCAATGTATCTGTCCTGACTGCTTTGGCTTCCAAAGATCAAGATGTTACCAAGGTTCAGCATACAGTGTAGGCAATGGAAGGAAGTAGGAGCCATCTTCACACAACCCAGCAGAGGTGGCTTACTGAAGCATTGAAATTCCTCTCATTCATAACTGTAGGGAGCATAACCTGGTGTGTAATCACATGATTTGGAGGAGCTGCTGTGCTCCACTGAGGAGCTATGGGATGCCCAGAGATTACCTGTGTGGAGGCTGAATGGTTCCTGAAGCATAAATCTGATCACTCTGGAATGACAGCCATGGGCTCTCTTGGCATAGAACTGCACTGTTTAAAACTCACCATTTTGGTTCTATAGCCCTGTATCTCCAACAACAGCTGCTCAGATTAAGAAAAGAACATTAAAGGCCTGGCTGGCACTCTGACTTGGTCCTGTTACGTAAAGGTATAATTGTACATATAGCCCCTATCAAAGCGTACCATGAAGCTGAGAATTATGCACCACCATATTTCAGTTCTATACCATGGTAAAGTAAGGACCAGCATGTCAGAAAGAGAAATCAGGGTACATCTTAACATCAGAGAGAGCAGTCACCAGCCAGAGATAAATCTTAAGAGACCTAAGAAGGATTTAAATGTGCCTCATTATGACCTCGGGTAGATATAATACTTTATGAAACCTCATTTACTTAATTACATTTAATACTTATTTTTGCTAACACTCCAGAGATGAAACCTGTGTTCAGGGTTTATTTCCATAGCCATATTATTTTGATTAATGAGTGATTTGTCATCAACTGGTCAACATTAGTCAAATATTGCACTGCAAAAAGACTAAAAAAGCATATATTTGGATTTTTAAAATAACTATTGGATAAAGAGTTTGGTAAATCATTAAGGTAGAATCAGACTTATGGAGAAGCTGAACCAAAAAGGTTTTCAAAATGTGGGATCTGTTGCCAATCTCTGTGTGCTCCCACTGAAGTGCATCCCTGTGACAGTGGATGGCTCTTGACCTTGTACAGTTAAACACTAGGTTTGGGGAGGAGGGGGATGGATATGAGGTTTGCAAAGCTACATCTGAATTGTGAAATTTTTGATATCTTAAAAGTCTCCTGGGACCCTTCTGAAACCCAAATGTAATAACAATCTAATTCTAGAGGTCCTGCCAAAAACCCAGACAAATATTGTGCGCACCAGTCAGCAGTTCCTATTCCCAGATCACTTACACCATCAATTCCAGCTGTGCTGTATGGCTCGCACTAAAAGACTTGTCCTTTGCGCTGGAATTTCTCCTGAATTGGCCACATTACTGTTCATAAGATTGTAGTTTATCTCAAGGGGAGCCACACTGAAATTATTAAAGCCAAAATGGGATGGTCTCAGCTCGGACTGCCGTTTGATTTCAAGTGGTTTGGTTATTCTATCAAAACACAGCCTGTATGCCTTTCCACTGCTTCACATTTCCAGGCTGTGCCCTGCTGACTTTCGTACCTCTTGAATTTCCCTATTTAGCCATCCATTTCATGCTGGTCAACAACACAAGGTATTTAAAATGACTCTAAGAATTTGACCTAAAGGACACTGCACAGAGCTGCACACAGTTCATACTCCAGATGTGGTAAAAGCCAGTGAAGTGTAGTGATCCAACCAAGCTAATCAGCTGGCTAATTAACCCAGGCCCAGCTTTTACACCAAGATCACTTCCAGTTTACCCATTGCTAGCTGACAGCACAACCCTGTCCTGCAGAAATATGACCTCACTTCCAAGAGGATGCCAGGCTTGAGGAGACAGGGCCAGATGCACAGCTTGTCTGAACGCCCTGGAGCCGACTGAGCTCATGTCCAAGGTGGTCCCAGTGAACTCTCTCCATGCACATGAGTGCCTGTACTCTTTATTGGGGTCCAAGCTGATGACTGAGTTCATGGCATTGAGTTTCATCTTTTTGCACTCCAGGAAAAGCATGTACTTTCACCCTGTGAAAGCACTCTGAAAACCCAGGGCTGAATTATTTTATGGTGTTGGGAACACATCCCAGCCTCATCACTGGTGGTAATAGCAGTCCCTCTGGTCTCATGTACTGCAATTCAATAGCCCATTTTTAACAGTTTGAGGCAGTGATCTAGCCCTTCTGATTTTTCACTTCTGAATGCAGCTAATTAGTTATGATAATTAGCAGAATTACAGCTCTCCATTCCCCACTTAGGAGTACAATAGTCACAATCTTATAACCACCTACTTTATTCTCCATCCCTGCTTTCTGACAAACGGAGTCAAACACCTTGATTAGAATTTGAGTCCCACGGGGAATAAAAGGCAGAACAAAACAGTAATTTAGCAAGGCAGATTGTTAACATCAGTTCTTTGTCCATTACAGCTCTGTTACAGTGCTACCTAACAAGAATAGGGCCCACGCAGGGCCAAATCCTGCAGGTGCTGTGGCTGCATTTGCAGGCTCTGGCTCTAGATGATAATCCTTTTCAGTTCTGAAACCTCACCAACCCTAGCTGAGACAGAACCAGCTCCTCTCAAAAGCGAGAAAGGACAGAAAAAGCTTCTTAAATCTTGGTCTTGCTGGTTTTTAACTGCTGAGCTGTGTCCTCTAATATGAAAGGTTTAATTTCAAAGTTATTAAACACTATGTTTGACAGTGTCAGTCCGCACTACATGCCAGCTTTCATACCACATAAAGTGGTGAGTCTATAGTACATTTTCTAGCAATCCGCACTTCCAGTGCTGTTTACTGCTTTAAAGCTCCCTTCCTACCGAAGGAGCCACAAAGCTTTACCCTAAAAATCATTTCATGTTATTGTACTGCAACTGAATCTACGCAGAACAACAAAACCCCTGTATCAGCTGGGAACTGCTTTTACCAGAGCCAAGAATATTTCTCAGGTAGCAAAACTCACGCTTCCAAATCTATCATGTGTGTAGATGATGAGTGAACTTTCCAGCTCTTTACCTTTACACCCCGTTGATGTCTCATATAAAACTTTGAAAACTGATATTTAACAACAATGTATTATTTGTGCGCAGAATGTCCTGTATTTTTTCCCTCTCTGAGGACAAGTGAATGACAAGCAATATTTTTTGAGTCTCTGTAGTTTATTTTTCCTGCCTCTTTTGCTCTTGTTCATAGCAGGCTGTCCACCTCTGCTGGGATAGTTATTACCCACTACAATCAATTTTAATATCAGTAAGTATTATCATAAATTGAGATAGAAAATGGGGAGCTGGACAAAGAAAACATGCATGACACAGGGAAAAGCAAAGCCCTGCAACTGCTATGTCCCACCAAACTCCTGTGAACTTACTCAGAGAAGGAAAGCCTGAGGAAGAATTCAAGTCCTGGTCATGCTTTCAAAGCCTTGTGAAGGAAGTGCACATTTGCTTCGTCCAAGAGGGCAGTCAGTCTCCTCTGCTGTATGACCTCTTTGGTGGAGGAGTTAAGATCATTCCCAAATTGCAATGTGTAACACCCAAGTTTGAAAGGTTCTGGAGAGCTGAGGGACATACCAAAACCACAGAGGTTATCTGGAAAGTTAATACAGCTTTTTCTGGGAATTCTTGATAATAATCTTATATGCCGCAAGCTCCTAATCTCTAATGGGTGTCTTTTCTATACAGAAATTATATAGGTCATTACTGATGCTCATGTGAATTTGAGGAAAAAAATGCAGCTGAGGTGAGAGTACCCACTCCCAGCATCAGGGCAAGTGAAGACCCTAATGCTGACGTGTGATATGAGCCTGGGGAGTGGGAGATGAGACCTTGATTGAAGACAACTGGATTTAGTCATCATCTCCAAGTGGTTCAGATTTGCTTAGGCTGAGAAGCCAGAGATGTAATGTAAGTTTAACCACTGTCCTGGGTTCAGCAGTAGCAGTCATTTTGTCTCCTTCTTAGTAGCTGTTGCATCACTGTGTTTTTGACTTTTGGCCTGGGAACAGGGCTGATAACACTGATGTTTAGACTGACCAAGGACTTTGTGAGTCTCATGCTCTGCCAGGGAGGAGGAGAAGCTGGGAGGAAGCAGGGACAGGACACCTGACCCAAACTAGCCAAAGAGGTATTCCATACCACAGCACGTCATGCCCAGGATGTAGAACGGAGGGTTCCCGGAAGGGCTGGAACACTGCGGGGTGGGGGGCGAGGTACCGGTTGGTGAGCGGTTGTATTCTCTTCCCTTGTTATTTCCTTTATCATTATTACTATTAGTGGTAGCAGTAGTGATTTGTGTTATACCTTAGTTATTAAACTGTTCTTATCTCAACCCGTGGGAGTTGCATTCTTTCGATTCTCCTCCCCGTCCCTCCAGTAGCGGAGGGAAGAAAGGTTGGGAGGGAAGCAGACTGCGTGGTTCTAATTTATGGCCTGGGCTTAAACCACGACAACCACACAGTGCACGTTCCCAGCAATGCCTGTCAAGTTGTAGATATTCAGAAATGCTTGTAGGCTTCAAATAAAAATAGCTATTGCCCAGTGACACAGAGTACTCATTGCCCAGTTCTCTGAAACCCAACAACCACAAATGGTGACACTGCAGATGAAGCTGCAAAATGTGCTATGCTATTTAAAATCGACCATTCCATATAATTAAGGGAGCACAATTACCTAAAAATGCTTGTGATGTAAACAGCCATGCAAATTGCATTTCTAACTACTTTGACTGTACCCACAGCATAATTAGAAGTAGCAATTTATTACTCAATGTAATAATTAGAAGTAATTAACTACTAGAAGTAATTAGAAATAGTAATTCGTTTCTTAATGCTGTGAGCTGCTTTTGCAGCATGTGTGTGCATATATGTACACTCACACTCAAATACTTAACAGTGATTAGTTACTTCAAAATGCATTCATCCAGGGCTTCCGATTCTGTTTTGTATGGAAATTATCTAATATGTGGTGAAAGTAGGTCATAACTCTGTACTAAGTATCTCCAGACATTATTTGTTCAAGAAGCAAGTATCCTGTAGACAATATATTGGGATTTTTCTTCCCAAGATGAAATAGTGGATGGACAGCCTCCATGAAAGAATCAATAACATTAACCAGATCCAAGATTATGTGCACTTTTTCGTTTGCTTACAATTCTTCATGGAATAGCAGGTACAGGAGAAACACATTGGAATAGAGCACATAGTTAACAGTGATACGTAATGATATAAGAAAAATCATAAAGGATCTGTATCCTGGCATAACTGTTGTGTAGTACTTATTTATTAGAATTTTAGAATATTGGCTGGCCTAACTTAATGAATAAGAGGACAATAAAAGCGCTATCCAAGAGATCTAGTGAAAATGTGGTTTGCTGTTTTAGACATTCAAAAGATAATGGACAAGCTCTTGGTATCAAGCACTCTACTTTCTACCTCCAGGTGGTTGCAAAGCTGTTTTGGAGCATACAGCAAAAAACAGTGAGACTAGAGAATGAACAATGAACATTTATGTTTGTCATATATATTAATCATAGAATCATAGAATTGCAGAATGGTTTTGGTTGGAAAGGACCTTAAGATCATCCAGTTTCAACTCCCCTGCCATGGGCAGGGACACCTCACAATAGACCATTTCACCCAAGGCTCCATCCCACCTGGCCTTGAACACTGCCAGGTATGGAGCATTCACCACTTCTTTGGGCAACCCATTCCAGTGCCTCACCATCCTCACAGTAAATAGCCTCTTCCTTATATCTAACCTAAACTTCTCCTGTTCAAGTTTGAACCTGTTATCCGTTGTCCTATCTAACACAGTCCCTGATGAAGAGTTATTCTGCAGCATCCTTGTAGATTTAGCATACTGCATCTTTTGGTCTCATTAAATGATACTTAAAAAATGAGTTTTGTCTGTTTAACCCACGGTGAACTGGGTTAAAACCATCCATTCAAACCTCCTCCTTTCTCTCATACTTCCTTTGGTGAAGGGATTCTGACAGCAATTTACCTGGCTGCAGATTCCTGGCTTTCCCAGCAATGGGAAAGGTGCAAGAATGTGCAGCTATGGGCTTGTCTTGGAGACTTCCTAGGATCTATAGTGTGTTTGCTAATCCCACATAATCTGAAACCCTCCCATTCTCCTTCAACAAGTTTCTGGTGAATGTTCATACCTTGGTCAAAGATTCATCATTTAGCTTCTTTCTCAAACAATCTTCACCCACAATCCAGATGTTACCAAAAGCGTCCAAAGTCTTGGCTATTCACTTGTCTGTTTCTCCAGTTCCATTTTTCACCAAACAAATAGCTCTTCTCTTCTCACCTTTCAAACACCTTTTATAAAGCAGATTCCCCCTTTCATTTCCCACTGGCCAAGGCTGGCTAACATTACTGAAGATGCTGCTGGAAAAAGAACAAAGCCATTCCTACTGGCCTTAGTTTTCTACAGATAATGCACTCAAGGCAGGTGATCATGATTTCTCTCCCAAAGCTTCATAGCTTTGAAACTGTGCAATATCTGTAAATTATGTTCAAAGGTATACAACTGAAAGGTGCCATAAAACAGTGAGGTAGAGTTTAACTGCAGGAATGCAGCTGCTTGGAGTACCATAGCTTTAAGCCCAGGGGATCCTGGGGAGAACTCACAGATCACTCTCTATTAAAATCACTTTCCTCATCATCTCTTTGTGATGCAGCATTTTCCCCAACAACTAATTCCCCAATGCAACCTTTTAACATGACTTGGCATTCATTCCATCACATCAGTTAATCCAGCTGTGTGAGTTGTAAAGTCACGGAACAAGATATCAGGTAAATCACAGCTGTGAAAGGGAAATTCACCAAATTAAAAAGAAAACCAAAAGCAAATCACCTTTACACTTAAAATATGAATTAAAATTACCATAGCAGAACTGGAAGTGAATTTCCTGACTGCCCAGTCTTTGGCTTCAGTCCCATATTTGGGCACTTGTGATAAAATAATCATCCTTCTTGGAATTCCTGAGAGAAAAAAGAAAAGCAGTTAGAATAGACTTATTTGTCATACTCTTTTTCTTGTTTAACTGCAACCATGGTCATTTCTACTGAGGTATTTTGCAGCACAAGAAAAGAGAAAGGAGACTCCAGTGTCATGCATTGATTTTTTTATTATCATTATTCTTGATTTCATTGTAGTTATTGTATTTTCACTGGAGTTATTAATACCTGGAGAAAATTAACAGCTCTGCCAAAGATGTCCTGGATCAGGGAACTTTCTCAGTCAGCAAAAGAACACAGTATTCACTGAAAGGTCATTCTGAACTGAAGTCATGTGTATGGCTGTCATTGCAACACAGAGCTGGAATCTACTGAGAGTGTCCCTGCCCATTGCAGGGGCTGGAACCAGATGACCTGTAAAGTCCCTTCCAACCCAAACCATTCTATGAGTCTATGAGAACAGGTGTATAATCGTATGGAAGAGTCAACGCTCACATCCTACTAGCACTGGCAACTTCCAACAAGGATCATGGTACCATTATCCTAAATGCAGTATGAACAGATAATTCTTAATTCCCTACAGAAACCCAGACTTAGGCTTGCTTTTGCTTTCTTTAATCTTCTAAATTTGTGTCCTAAAGGAATCTCCTACAGTCCCACACCTTTCTGCAAAAAACCCTTGTCTCCATATGCGCTTGGAAGTGCTGTGGATCTGCTGTCGAGCTTGTGTGTTCTTTAACATGGAGAAGGAAAGTGTATGCAGGGAGAAATAAAAAACATGTCACCCACTGACACTTCCGTTTAGCTCTTGCTAAAGACTTCTCAGAGGCAAAGCATGAATTTTCTAGCTCCAGAGAAGTGAAGACTAGATAACATTAGGCCACCTCTGCGCTCTGTAGATCCGGGTTTACTCCAGATACTCGAAAGTCTTCTAACATACTATCAGCATCCCTCAGGCCTTGTCTCAGTTGTTGTAACCTGCCAGAGTTGCCTTCTTGTGAATTTTTCCCTCTCCTAATATTCATCTATTCTCAGCCCAGGGTTGTAAGAAGAAAGAAATTTCATCACCAGCTTGGTAACTTCTAGGTCTCAGGCTACAGCTGATATAATGAGAGGAATGGATTGTAGAACAGCAGTCAACCATTGTCCCCACCTGCATGCCTAAATGGGAATCTGAAATTTCAACAGTGGCTCCAGTTTATGTCAATGAGGCAGTACCATAGACAGGATTTTTTCTCTTTCCGGGAATAGTGAGGTCAAGGGAAGACAGACTTTGTCCGAAGGCTTTAATTAGCCTGAGTTGTGAAACTGTCTCTCTATGCACTAATCATGACACACAGCAGAGATACAACCACTCTAAAACTCAGATGGTTCACCCCACTTTTCATATTAGTGGCAAATTGTAAGTGCAAAGGACCTCAAAAGTTTACATACTCCTTGAGTCTTACTGGTGCTGTTCAAGCAAAGAACAAGCAGCATTTCTGTGCGAATGGTTTTCCAAGCATTCATGACATGGGATTTTCACAAGTCAGAAAGAGCTGGGCAAATCACTTGTGCACTTGTCGTGGTTTAAGCCCAGGCCGTAAATTAGAACCACGAAGTCCACTTCCCCACCACCACCTTTCTTCCCCCCACTCCTGGAGGGACAGGGAGGAGAATCGAAAGAATGCAACTCCACGGGTTGAGATAAGAACAGTTTAATAACTAAGGTGTAACACAAACCACTACTGCTACCACCAATAATAATAATGATAAAGGAAATAACAACAGAAGACAATACAACACCTCACCACCCGCCGACCAATAACTCCCCCACCCAGCAGTGATCCAGCCCTTTCGGGGACTTTCAGTTCTACATCCCGGGCATGACATGCTGTGGTATGGAATACCTCTTTGGCTAGTTTGGGTCAGGTGTCCTGTCCCTGCTTCCTCCCGGCTTCCTCCCAGCTTCCCCTCCTCCCCAGTAGAGCATGAGACTCTAAAGTCCTTGGTCAGAGTAAATATTCTGACCAGCAACTGAAAACATCGGTTTTATCAGCTCTATTCCCAGGCCAAAAATCAAAACCACAGCGCTGCACCAGCTACTAAGAAGTAGAAAAAATGACTGCTACTGCTAAACCAGGACAGCACTTGAATACTCTCTTATGCTGCACAGGTCCTGAACTAACCCAGGTGTACTGCACAGTAGCACAACAGGGAAAATGATTTTATGATTTCTGCTGAGTAAATAAAGAAACAACTCCGTGTGCAAACAGATTGGTTTCTCTCTTCACTCTCCACCTTTGCGTGAGTTTTCATCTTATCAGTTAGATAGAGTTAAGCAGCTATATTCCTAGAACATTTTGCCCATATTTTATTTAGTTTCACTTACATTTTCTTTTAGAATCCTTGCCTACATCCAACTGAGACAATTATTTTTCTAAAATGATATATACTCTGCCTACACATGCATAAAGAATACACCAGGTAACATGAGATAATGTAAGTTATATAGCAATACATCCAGGGTGTATCAAAGCCTATGGTTTTTTTATTGATTTATAGCAAAAATCTAATACAGTCTTTGATATATTTAAATTGAGTTTTGTGGTTTGGAATAGGGGACAAAGAAAGGCTCCTCCTCACAGTTCAGGCCAGCATAAATATTCTCAGATATGGTGGTGACGTGCCACAAGGCACATTCCATAGCAGGTGTGGGAGCAACTCTCCCTGCCATGGTAGTGTTGTTCTCCTTGATCCTGGCAGTGAATGGAAAGGGAATGAGGAGGAGAGATGGATGCTCTATGTCAATAACTGTTTGCAGAGCTGATCATAGAATCATAGAATAGTTAGGGTTGGAAAGGACCTTAAGATCATCTAGTTCCAACTCCCCTGCCATGGGCAGGGACACAATGTTGGCAAAAGTGATTTGACTTCTACCATCATTTGCCTGGGAGAGACGGGATTCACCTCCCTAAGTGGGGTACAGGTCTCTTTGCTAACAGGATGGCTGACCTGGTAAGAACAGCTTTAAACTAGGAATAACTGTGGAGAGTTTCCAGCAGCTCTGTGAGGGAATGATAGAGACAGTTGACAAGTAAAGGTTCTGGGTGATGTGAACAAAAGAGAAGACAAAAATCAACAAAACAAGGCTTAAGTGGGGTTACTTCAAACATTTGCATGCAAGCAGGGATGTGCCTGCAAGGCACAATTATGGGGAAAACTTCAGAACATTTTACAGAAAAAAGGAGTTTCCCTCTGCATTTCAGGAAATAGTCTTATACGGTGGGGGTGAGCAAACACTGGAACAGTTTGCAGGAAGAGGTAGTGGATTCTACCCTCTTGGAGATATTCAAAAGCCATCTGGACTTAGTTATGGGCAAGCAGCTCTGTGTGGTCCTGCTTCAGCAGGGGGTTTAGGCCAGATGACCTCCAGAGGTCCCTTGTAACCTCAACCATTCTGTGATTATGTGAGTCATGATAAAATCAAAGTTTGGAAAGCTCTGTGTACTACTTTTAGTGCTTAAATACAGAATATTACTTGGAGAGAGTTATTTCTTTTTAATGAATAACAAAGAGTACTCAATCAGATGGTTTCACTGTAATCTAAAAAGAAATCCCTCAGATCTATTCAACTTTCATTTAGCAAACACTCATATTCTGCTCCTGCTGACATTAAAATCAGTGGCAGGACTACCATCTGCTTTAGACATGACCCTTTGTATAATTCAAGCAGATCAACAGGCTCGATGTCTGTCACACCAGTAAAATTTAAAAGTAGATGAATTAAGGTGAACACTGTGGTTTAATCATAAAGTAAAGCCAGGAGGAGAAGCAGGCACACTGTGTTTCGCCAGCTTTCCTATAACAAGTAGGATTTAGAAACCTGCTGATCAAATTCAGCCATGCTTGGGTAAGTAATGAACTCCTCACTGGTAATCATGTACCTACAGGGTTTAGAAGTCAAGAAAGCTCAAGAGAAGCAGGCAGAATATTCACAGATTCATCCCAGCTCTTCAGCCCCTCAGCTAATTTCTAAGATGAAATGCACTCAGCTGTGCATCCACAACAAAACAGTCCTAGAAGCAGTGGTCATAATGGATGAGAGGAACAAAAATGCCAAGGCAGATGAAAAGATTACAAACAAATGTTAGTGTGAGTCAGTTACCAAGCCACTCATCTGAGTGCTGAAAAATCTGTTCCAGAATCAGGCATCTGTACTCTGTGGCTCACAAATTACTTGTTTACAGATTTCCATTTTTATCTTATTGTTAACAAGTTCATGAGCTTAATGAGATAGAATCATAGAATCATAGAATAGTTAGGGTTGGAAAGGACCTTAAGATCATCCAGTTCCGACCCCCCTGCCATGGGCAGGGACACCTCACACTAAACCATGCCACCCAGAGCCAACCCATGTCAACGTGGCCTTGAACACCGCCAAGAATGGAGCATTCACAACTTCCCTGGGCAACCCATTCCAGTGCCTCACCACCCTCACAGTAAAGAACTTCTTCCTTATATCCAATCTAAACTTCCCCTGTTTAAGTTTGAACCCATTACGCCTTGTCCTGTCACTACAGTCCCTGATGAAGAGTCCATCCCCAGCATCCTTGTAGGCCCCCTTCACATACTGGAAGGCTGCTATGAGGTCTCCACACAGTCTTCTCTTCTCCAGGCTGAACAGCCCCAACTTTCTCAGCCTATCTTCATATAAGAGGTGCTTCAGTCCCCTGATCATCCTCGTGGCCCTCCTCTGCACTTGTTCCAACAGTTCCATGTCCTTTTTATGTTGAGGACACCAGAACTGCACACAATACTCCAAGTGAGGTCTCACGAGAGCAGAGTAGAGGGGCAGGATCACCTCCTTCGACCTGCTGGTCACGCTCCTGATGATGCAGCCCAGGATACGGTTGGCTTTCTGGGCTGCGAGCACACACTGAAGCTGGCTCATGTTCATTTTCTCATTGACCAGCACCCCCAAGTCCTTCTCTGCAGGGCTGCTCTGAATCTCTTCTCTGCCCAACCTGTAGCTGTGCCTGGGATTGCTCCAACCCAGGTGTAGGACCTTGCACTTGGCATGGTTAAACTTCATAAGGTTGGCATCAGCCCACCTCACAAGCGTGTCGAGGTCCCTCTGGATGGCATCCCTTCCCTCTGGCGTATCAACCGAACCACACAGCTTGGTGTCATCGGCAAACTTGCTGAGGGCGCACTCAATCCCACTGTCCATGTCACTGATAAAGATGTTGAACAAGACCGGTCCCAACACCGATCCCTGAGGGACACCACTCGTTACCGGTCTCCAGCCGGACATCAAGCCATTGACCACAACTCTTTGCGTGCGGCCATCCAGCCAGTTCTTTATCCACCGAGTGGTCCACCCATCAAATTGATGTCTCTGCAATTTACAGAAAAGGATGTTGTGTGGGACAGTGTCAAAGGCTTTGCACAAGTCCAGATAGATGACGTCAACTGCTCTGCCCCTGTCCATCAGTTCCGTAGCCCCATCATAGAAGGCCACCAAATTGGTCAGGCAGGATTTCCCCTTAGTGAAGCCATGCTGGCTGTCACCAGCCACCTCCTTGTTTTTCATGTGCCTTAGCATGCCTTCCAGGAGAATCTGCTCCAAGAGTTTGCCAGGCACAGAGGTGAGACTGACTGGTCTGTAATTCCCCGGGTCATCCATTTTCCCCTTCTTGAAAATGGGGGTTATATTTCCCTTTTTCCAGTCGTCGGGAGCTTCACCTGACTGCCATGATTTTTCAAATATGATGGCCAGTGGCTTAGCAACTTCATTCGCCAGCTCCTTCAGGACCCACGCATGGATTTCGTCAGGTCCCATGGACTTGTGTACATTTAGGTTTTTAAGATGGTCTCAAACCAGATCCTCTCCTACAGTGGGCCTAGAGTCCTCATTCTCACAGTCCCTGCGTTCGCCTTCCTAGACTTGGGTGGTGCGGTCAGAGCCTTTGTCAGTGAAGACCGAGGCAAAGAAGTCATTAAGAACCTCAGCCTTCTCCAAATCCAGAGTAGCCAGTTCTCCCGATAGCTTCGGGAGGAGGCCTATGTTGTCCCTAGTCTGTCTTTTATTCGCTACGTACCTATAGAATCCCTTCCTGTTATCCTTAACATCCCTAGCCAAGTTTAATTCTAACTGGGCCTTAGGTTTTCTAACCTGGTCCCTACCTTCCCAGACAACATCCCTGTATTCTTCCCAGGCCACCTGTCCCTGCTTCCACCTTTTATAAGCCTCTTTTCCCATTCAAATTTTCCTCAGCAGCAACTTATCCATCCAAGGAGGTCTCCTGCCCCTTCTGCTGCACTTCCTTCTAGTTGGGATGCAACACTCTTGAGCTTGTAGCAGGTGATCCTTGAATAGCAACCAACAGTCTTGGGCCCCCCTGCCCCCTAGGGCATGAAACTTTGAAAAACATGAAACTCCCATGAAACCTTGCTAAGCAGGTTCCTGAAGAGGCCAAAATCTGCTCTCTTGAAGTCCAGGGCAGTGAGCTTGCTGCACACTCTTCTCACTGTCCTGAGGATCTCAAATTTGACCATCTCATGATTGCTGCATCCAAGGCTGCCCTGGAGCACCACACTTCCAATGAGCACTTCCCAGTCAGTGATCACAATGTGAAGCATGGCACCTCTCCTTGTCAGCTCCTCTGTTACTTGCAGAAAGAAGTTGTCTTCCACACAACCGAGGAACCTCCTGGATAGCTTGTGCTGGGCCGTACCGTTGCTCCAACAGATGTCAGATAGGATATTTACATCCTTGTTTTATCTGAGAGATTGCAATGGGCCCTTTGCTTTTCTAATCATAGAATCATAGAACAGTTAGGGTTGGAAAGGACCTTAAGATCATCTAGTTCCCACCCCCCTGCCATGGGCTGGGACATCTCACACTACTGTAACTTTTAGTAATGCAATATGGAGCCATCATATTTAGTGAGAAAAAATTAAATTACCGTTAGTATAAAACCAAACCTGGTATTATAAATGACTGCTTTTGCTTTCGTGGACACTCAGTCCTGAAGGGACTTAGGCATGAATTTCTGTGGCGCGCCTAACAAACTCTAACACCCTATGGGCATTCAGTCCACGGAAACAGGCTGAAGCCAGTCCAAATTAGCCTCTGCATCCTGAAGGACAGGTAAAGTGAACAGCAGGTCTTTGGCATTCACTGTTTCATTCTACAGATCTGCTCCTATTGCACCGCACTGCTTGATAATGTAAGTATAACTTCTGTGACTGCAAGACTGGAACTTAAAATGAGACTTATTTCTGCAAATAGGGCTTGAGAAAGAGTATTCAGCCTGTATGTTCCATCAGACTGTCTATAAATGCGATGTGATTTGTGCATGCAGCAAGTGTTCTGGCTTTTTGAACAAGTTTTACACTTGCTGCTTCCATGTAAAGACACCCAACTCCTAGAGATTCCTCATCATTCAAAAGCTTTGATTTTAGAAAGAGCTGTCTCTGTCACACACCCCCACAAACACATTCATGTTCCCATAAGCATGTTAAAATATTTATATAGGGTGACATTTCAAGAGTCATTGTTGTTAGCTAGATTTTCTATTTCAGTTTTTAAATAGCTTCCCACACCATATACACCATGTTTATGTAGTTATTTTTCTAATAACACGGTTTCTTTTCTCCTTCACAAATGAGCAAATAGAAGTTGTGGGGATTTTTTCCTTCTTCTGTTAATGGCAGGTTAAGATTAAAACAGTTATGGCAGCATCACCATTCTGTAACACAGTTTAATTACATGCAACAGAAATTCTTTCCTTATGAGCATTTTTTCTGCCCCAAACACAGAATCATTTTATTACAAATCTACCAGTACCACTATTTTAATATTACCAAGCCTATAAAACATGATCTGACAAGACGACTATAAAGACACCAAACCCTGTACGGATTCTATAATCTCAGAAAACTTACCCATTGCACAATTCAATTACATCATTTCAGAATCTGGAAGGAAAGGTATCTATCTGAAGTGTTTTCATGACAATCTTGATAAAAAGTGCCCTCATTGTCACCCTGTTCAAACTAATTGGCATAGTGGGCTGTGTGAGTGTTCTACTAGTGCCTACTGCTGCAAGCTCATTACACTCTAGTTAAAGGTGACTCTTGGAGGAAAAAGAAACTGCAATAATTTTAAATCATGATGTTTTTCAGTTCTATTCTTGTTAGAAACATGAGGTAGAGCACACACAATTGTGCTGTCATGGTTGTCATGTCATTGTATCTCATCTTCAAGAAGGGAAAAATGGATGACCCGGGGAGCTACAGACCAGTCAGTCTCAGCTCCGTGCCTGGCAAAATCTTGGAGCAGATTCTCCTGGAAGGCATGTGTCCTGGGTTCAGCAGTAGCAGTCATTTTTTTTCTCCTTCTCAGTAGCTGGTGCAATGCTGTGTTTTTTGACTTTCAGCCTGGGAACAGCGCTGATAACACCGATGTTTTTAGTTACTGCTCAAATATTTAGTCTGACCAAGGACTTTGTGAGTCTCATGCTCTGCCAGGGAGGAGGGGAAGCCGGGAGGAAGCAGAGACAGGAAAGCTGACCCAAACTAGCCAAAGAGGTATTCCATACCACAGCACGTCATGCCCAGTATATAAACTGGGGCAGTTACCCAGAAGGGCTAGTTCACTGCTCAGTCGGGCTAGGTTTTAATGGGTGGTATTATATTCTCTTCCCTTGTTATTTCCCTTATCATTATTATTATTGGTGGTAGCAGTAGTGATTTGTGTTATACCTTAGTTATTAAACTGTTCTTATCTCAACCCATGGGAGTTACATTCTTTCGATTCTCCTCCCCGTCCCTCCAGGAGCCTGGCGGGGGAAGAAAGGGAGGGGGGGTAGACTGCATGGCTCTGATTTACGGCCTGGGCTTAAACCACGACAACCACCCATGTGATGATAAGAGCTATCAGATGTCCCAGGCATGGTGGCACTTTTCTATGAGCCACATGGGCACAGACATATCATATAATCTGCACATGCACAGTACATGGAGACAAGCCTCCACTCAGTCTTCCTCTTACTCCCCAATGCCCTTCATAAACTCACAACTAACAGTTATTTTAGAGAATAGAGTGCAAGGTTGAACTACCTTTTTGTTGTTGTTGAAATTTTGCTGATTTTTAAATGAAAATGCAGCATTTTTAAAAAAATGTTTTCATTTATTTTACTGAAAGCCAAAATTCCCAAAGTTTGCTCTGTTCTCAAAAATAACAAAAGCAGGGAAAAGTGTACTTTTTGTCTCAGTGGTGTTGGATCTTACTGGCAAAAAAACCTGTGGCGATTTTGAAAGTAGTGTTAAGCATATGCACATAGTCTCAAATTGGCACAGTTTCTGGCTAACTCCAGTGGGATTTTCTGTTTAAAAGACAACGTAACCTACCTGCAGGTATTTCAGTGAGAAATATTCCATCGAAAAGCAAATCAAACAACAAGGGAGTCACTAGAGCTAAAGACATCCCTAATGCTTCACTTCACTAATGCTTCTCAGAAATCACTGATCTTGTACCTAACAGGATCTTAACCACGGGATCCCAATAAGCTCAGTATTGTCATGTCAATGTGTACATTAGCTAAGGATTAAGTGGGGTCTCAAGTTTTGTGGAAGCTTTTCCCATTCAGTCCCTGGAACTTTTGCTTTGTACAGCTGACTAGCTTCTCCAACAGCTCCGACGGCTAAAGCAAACTTCAGAATTACTTGGCAGAGAACAATATGAAGCTACAGCAGGAGCAAGTATCACACAGAATAGACACCATTGCCTTTGGGAGAAATCATTTATTTCATTGGAAGCTGGAGATTACTTGTTATCCTTTAAAAAGTTGATAGAGCACAAAGTTCTAATACCTCCAGCCCAGAATCACTATTTTCTTGCAACCCATGATGTTTTAATGGTACCTAGATCTGTTCCTTCACAGAAAGTGCTATGTGGGGATTACTTGAAATCTAAAAATATATTAGCAATATATAAATTACACATCTGGTGCCCTAAGAAAAGGAGTCTCAAGAGGAAGTCTTGGTAGCCAAGATATATTCACATGATTCACCTGCCTATGAGATGCTATTCTTGTTATTAAGCAGGAGTGCCTTTTAACAAGCTTGTGACTAGCAGAAAGAGCTAGAATTTATCCATCAGTCAATGTCAAATCAATGTCCATCAGTCAGTGTACTGACTGGCATCTTCATGTTGACTGTGAAACGAGTGGATGTGAAATTGAGAGGCCTTGACTGATTGCTAATGACAAGTGGAAGACAGTGGGTGTTAATAGTGCATCCTGGTCATAGCCCAAGTTAAGTAAGAGCAAAGTACATGGTAAATTCTCTCCCATGATCTTAATTGGTCACAGGACTTTTTGTTCTTGTCTTTCTGCTCTCTGTTGTTGTGCTATGGACAATTGAGCTGCAGCTGGGCTTGACTCCAGCAGCTTCAGGGTTTCAGAGAAGAATGAAGAAGGGCATATTGTGCCAGTGATACTTTAGATTTCTAATAATTTACTTACTAGAGAAAAAGAAATAGCTTTCACCTATCTCTACTTCTGAAGAGAGCTATGAATTAAATTTGTAAAGACAGATATTGGCACAGGAACTTACCCGTGTAGGTAACAACCTAGCAAAAGGAGAAGCAGTTGAAGCGAAAAGGAGAACTACGAAGCTGAAGAACTGCATCCCACAAAAGCAGATTTCTTCAGGAATAGATCCAATTATATGCTATCAATTATAAAGGGTGAAAAGAGGAGACATTGACAACACAAAGGCAGAAGACCCTGTCAGCAAGACAACTGGACAACCCTGAGTGCTAATTAAAAGGTTAAATTATCATACAAGGTAACAAAACAATGCACAGGAAGATGCATTAGCAATGAGTTTCAGGCTGTTTTAAAAGCAGGTACTGCTTTTGGTGGCCACAAAAGTCATGGTGGCCACAAAAAAAGCAAAAGCAGACATAGGATGCATTAGCTCAAGTATTTCCAGAGGAGATGGGCAAGTATTAACAACATTGCATGGAGCATTATAAAGACTTCATTTGGAGCAATATGTGCTGTACCGGTAATCCAGTCTCAGTTCAATTAATTCAGACTGAAGCAGAGCAGGAAGACAAAGGGCATATGAAGCCTGTCTTATGAGAGAAGCCTGGCAGAGTTTGGGTTTTTAAGTCCCCAGATGAAAGTTGAAAAGGATAGGAGTGCTTTCTACAGGTGTATCCAGGACGTGAGTGCCAGAGGTCATGAAAACATTTAAGCTATAAACTAGAAGTTTTCTAACAAATGGGAAGTAGGGATTCTGCAACAGTCTTGCCACGGGAGTAACAGCAGCAAAACATTAGTTGGTTTTAAAATAAGAGGATACTTCTCTAACAAGGGAATATATGTCATGGCTGCCTGCAGTAACAGAGGTAAATGGTCAGAAACTCCATCACTCCTTTCCTGGTCTGTGTTCTCATGAATCTTCAGTAGCATGATCTATGTAATTTATACTATGCGTATGGGCTCATTAGAAGCTTGTGCTCTCTAGGCTATGTAAAATGCACATGAAAAATAGGAAGTGACAGTGTCTCTTCTGTGACTTCCCATTCCCCTGCCTCAAAATTCATACTTCATGCAAAAAAGTGCCAGGGGAAAAATTATAGTATTACGTGATCATAAAAAATGTTCAGGCTGAAAGGGACCTCAGGGGGTCCCTAGTCGAACTTTTACCTCAAACCAGGGTTAGCTTTGAGATCAGACCAGGTTGTCAGGGTTTTATTCAGTCAGGTCTTGAAAACCTCCAAGTACAGAGACTGCACAACATCTCTGGACAGCCTGCTCCACTGCTTGACTGCCCTTATGGGGAAAAGGTTTCTCCTTTATAACTAAAATGAGCCTCTTCCGTTTCAGCTGATGCTTGTTGTCTCTCATCTTCCCACCATACATCACTGTGAAGAGCCTGGCTTCTATCTTCTCAATAAGCTCCCATTGGTACCAAGGGACTTCTGTTAGCTTCCCACAAAGCCTTCACTTCTTCAGGGTGAACAAGTCCAGCTCCCACAGCTTGCCCTCATATCACAAGTGCTCCTGCTCCCAACCATCTTGACGCCCTTTCTCTGCCATTTTGTTATTGTAAGGTCTCAAAAACAACATAGACATGACAGCCACTTCCTAGAAGTACCCCTTATGCAGAAGTCCAAGAGAAGAAACTCTAAACTGCACTTTTACACCAACCAAATATTTCTAATGCACAAAAGAAGGAAGGACATGCTGCAGGTCCCATTCTTCCAAGTATTGCCCTGTAACATATATTTCCAGTATCCAAGCGGCCTTCCTCAAAGCAGAGTATTTCAACACTACCCTGCATTACAAGAAAGGCTAACTTAATGTGGTTGACAGCTGTGATCACTTTTGCTTTCCTGCAAAACAAACAGCGAGCACAGAACTGCAACTGAAGGCTTAGAGCAGAGAACCAAGCCGAAGATACAAACATGGGACTTGGAGGATGCGCACATGTTAAGCTCTATTCACCTCAGTTATTAGCTCAGTTAAAGCTCTAATCACCCAATTCTGCTTCTCTTAAAATAAAACTGCAACACTGAGAAACACAAGAGAAACTAAAATCACATTTCCAGATCAAGTAATCCAAACTGTCTGAATGTTTGGAGTCAGCCTACTCCAGAAATCACGCCGTTAGAGACGCCACTGCCTTTTGGCAGAAGACACAAACTACCAAGGCTTTAATAGTATATAATAGGGAACCTGTAAATTAAAACATACAGGTTTTCCTTACCTTTGAAACAACATCTGATAGACTTCCACATGCACATAAACACATAAGATAGAAGAGGAAACAAAGGACTCAAAACATCACATATCGCAGCAGGTGCTGACTATTCCTTACTGCCTCAGTTCTGTTCTTTTGTGTTCAGCAGCTTCTTCTGGTTTAAATATTTTAGCAGTTCCTTTGCTGTTGCCTGTTACAGCTAAACAAGCATTGTAAGCTTTGAAGCACGGTATGAAACCTCAGAGCTAGTTTACAGGGACAGCGACTGGTAACTTGGAATCCAGAAGTGAGACCAGCTCAAGCTGTTCCTGTTCTCCCCTCTCCGAAGGCTACAGCTGCTTCTCCCAGGGATAGCAGAGCTACCTGGGATAGCAGTGAACATTCCAGCTGCAGCACAGATGTTGCCATCTGCACCGCTGCAGGTGGCTGCACAATTAGCCCAGCACACTTCAGCGTTATACAGAGCCATCTACCACCGCCTCCTTCTTTAATGTGCATCTGTTCACTGCTGCAATTAACTAGAAACAAATCTGTTTCTTAGCTAAATATGTCAATTTACTTGCATTGTGGAAATATTTCTTGGATATTTCTAATGGTGACACCTCACAAATCATGAGCTACAGACCAGCATTACTTCAGCACCATGCTTGGTCTAAAGGTTGAAATCTAGGAAGTGTTTCTGTTAATAATCCTTATTAACAGTGGTTTGCAATGGAAAGATAGAAAAACTGACATTAAAAAGCCAAAATATCCAGCAAACATGCAGAATGCTCCACAGCAGAGATTTTCCATCCTGAATTTCAACACGGTCGCTTTCATTAGTTTTTTCTTGAGTTTTCTGAAACATTAGATGCAGGAGGCAAAGGAAAAGTCCCAGAACCCAAATCATTCTGTGGCAGAAAAATTTCCTGCCTTCCAAACATTCCTGACATCTGATCCCACTTCAGATTATAAGAACAACTGATGAAAGCTAGCAAGTGAAAACAAACTTTTTTGTTTATCCTACTCGTTTCTTCTTCTGAGTCTCCTTCAAAGCATAAGAGATGAAATTAACTTACGGGATGCTAGAGTCATTAGAAATCAGAAATTGTATTTGAAGGAATGGAATTGATTATCAGGATTCAAGCACCAGTGCTCTCAATAAGTCATGTTCTGCGTGCAGAGATTTAATATGAACTATGCTTTCAGACAGGATAAAAGAAAAAGAATGTTGGGCGATATAGTCACAGAACAGGATTGATTCTACAGACAGGCTGGGAGGCTCTAGAGCTACAGGAGCATAGATCTGCTGGGAAAGACATGGTGTGATATGAATTTAGTTGTTGGAAATGTGAAGATAACTGGAATGTTGCTCACTTCAGTGGGGTTCTGGGAAAAGAGAAGACAACAAAACAAAATCCCACACACCACTGGTAAGTGTGTCAACGTGGAGGTTCAGAAAATGATCCATCCATCATTCCCCACCCTCTAAGTGACCTTGGTCTCAGTGCCTCTCTCTACAGCTGCAGTAACTGCATCTCTTAAATCAGTCCCGTCATGTGGGTACAGCAGAGGAGTGAATGGAGCCCCAGGCTCAGCGATGACCTTTTTCTTTTCCTTTTTAATGGGGGATTTCAGCTTCTCCTGCCCCCAGGGACCTCCATCTGAGGGTTATGCAATTGTACTTACCTTGCATGGAAGTAAAGCTTGTAAGAACACACACATGAAAGAATGGAAGTATTCTGGTCCTCTAGGAATAAGCATGCAAGCAGCTGAGAGAGATGAGTAGAAGGTAAGAACCTAGCAAGCTCAATTTCTCTGGTCTGCAATGTCAAGAGGTGGATCACCTCACAGAGCTGAGGAGGAAGTTAGGAAGATTTGCTTTTACAATACACCCATAAATCCTTCAAACTGTGCAAAGCTATCCAAGGAGTTCTGAGAAGAAAGCTGACATCTATACTGCTGCAGAAAAGGAAAGACTGCATATGAGCTCTCTCTGCATGTGGTTCTCATAAGCATGGTCAAACACCTCCTTTGATGGAGGAGGACCAAATGCTTCAGAAGAAATCAAATTTGACTTGTGGCACTATTGTTCTTGCTGTGTTCTAGGTATACTTGGCCTGAAGACATCTGCTAATGATTTTTAATATGAGCTGTTGCTCAAAAACTTGTTTGCTGTATAGTTAAGTTGTAATCAAATCAATACTGCAAGCAAGAGAAAGGTAACTTCAAAGACCATATGTTCAAATATTTACCTTTACATCAGACAAAGCTCCCGCTAACAGTGAAATACTCTTCTGCTTCATTTACAGTCCTCAGTAGCCTACTGTATAACCATGGCATCTGACTGTGTTGAGAACATTTTATGAGACCTCAGAGGTGAAAACTCAGATAATAAAGCAAAGATCCCTCCTTGCAATCTCTGCTGCTAAAACAATGTCTAAAACCAAATCTGTTACTAGCAGTGACAAAATTCTTTCAGGCTCTGAGACAAATTGCAAGACAGCAGTGTCTTTTGTGGTGTGTTATTTAAATATGAAGGCTCTGTCCCAAAAAAGCCACGCTGTCTTCAGCAGTGCTCCTGCAGATGAGAAGTGACAAAGGTGAAGGAGGAGGCAAAGCTGCACTTAGCATCTTCCAGCACAAAACCATCCCTCTCAAGCTGGAAATGTGGAAACCACAGGAGGTGAATATTCCAAAGGAGGAGGTGGTGCATGGCTTTTCTTTTTGCCTCTTAGAAACAGCATGAAGTATTGTATGAACTGAACCAAAGAAAAGATTTCTCACTCCCACAGCTCCTTTCAGGGAAATCAGTAGCCCTGGGAGTGTCATTCTGCAAGCAGCATGAAAACCAGAAATATGAGACTAACATAGTCCAAGCCTCAAAAATATGCTGTGCTCACCACAGCAATGGGCTCCCCAAAAAACACTGCCTGTCTGCATTTATTGGTTAGTACAGGTCAGTCCAAGAGCAATTAAATACATGGTACTGAGCACTCCCAAGTCAGTACCTGAACTGATTGGATTAACGAACCAGCCAAAAGCTTAAATAACAGAGCAGAAATGCATTCTCAGTTTTCCCACAACAATGGGAGACAAATAGCAACAATAAAAAGATATTTTCTAGAAATAGAACCAGACAGAGCAGGACTTGACAAAAGATCTGAATAATGCATATACTAACTAAAAGGATTTATTATTCCTGATAGGGAGGGGAGGGAAGGGAAGGAAACAAGTCTGTGTGTGTGTGCTGCCATGCAGAATCAGCTGTTTAATACAGGACAGACCCACATCTTCTGCAGTGTCTGCTGAAGGCTACATGGACACACACTGAGTTTGGAGAATAGGCTGAAACAAGTTTGTAAACTGCTTGACACTTGCTCCAATATGCTGCATTTCAAGGGATAAATTGTGGAGGTTTTTTCTCTGTAGCTTTTGTTAATATTGCTGGTGTCTGTGTTGGGAGGGGAGGAAGGGATTCAGTCAAGTATTGAGGAATAGCCACATTTTTCCTCAGAGAAGAACAGGACCGGGGGATGCAGAGATTAATAAACTCCCTAGAATTACTAGAATGAATAGCCCGGCTCAGTTGCAGAGACGGAGACATACTGTAAGTCCTGTTCTCCACCTAGAAAAAGGGATGAGCACCAGAAGCAAAGGGTGCTGAACAGCTTGCGGGAGACATCTCCCCTATCACTGCTGATAACAGCTGCCTGATAACAAAAAAATGTAGCATATAGAAATTTTCACTTTTTCCCTTGACATCTTCCTGAGATTTATTTATTTTACAGATGCAGCCACCGCAGCTGAGCTCCATTCTGCACTGAAGCTGAAACTGCAGTTTGAATGAGGACAAGGCAAGAAAAGAGTTCAGAGCTTTCACAGGAGCTCATCATAAGCACCAGATCACCCCCTGTGCCTCCTCCTTCTGCTGATGTTTGCCTGAACTGTGAAAACACATAAAGCAATACCATGTGTACAAAGTAATTCCTCTGGCAATTCCTCAGCCAGGTACTGCGTTTGCTTAACTTCTACAACTTTCATAATCTTAGAGCCTGTTTGGATCCACCTTTGTGGGCAAAATTACTCTCTTTCAATAAATAAAGCTCACAGGGTGCTGGGCCTCTGGTAAGATGACCCCACCAGATGTCTCTGTTCCTTTGGAGCTGGCTGCGATCTCTAAGAGAGTGCTGGTGCAGACCAGTGAGCAAGTGACACAAACAGCAGAGCTTAAACAAGTCTGTCCTCATGCTCGCTGTGGCCATTTTAAGCCCTTTCCATGGGACACCTGGGGATCCCTTTAAAACTGGGTATGAGGTGCTGTCAAACCAGAATCCCCAGTGGCAGATGAGAACTTGTAAAATAAATTACTGAGCCGAAGAGGAAATGGCTCTTCCTTACTGTTTCCTAGGGCAGTTGCTCTTCCCCCAGAACACCTTGTCTGTCATCATCAGCCAGTTTTACCAACACCACAACTATTGAAGCTGCTGTTTGCTTTAAACAGAGCTTCATAAGCGATTGGGTTGACCAGGTCATCTCAATGCATCCTGTTTACCAGGCCATTCTTCAAGGGTGAGCCGTGATAGCACCACACACTATGACATTAGGCTAAGTGAGCAAACCCTAGAACCAGCTCTGGCTCACACTTGCTCCTGTACAATTGCAAAATACCTACTCACCTTCAATCTGACAGCATCGGTTTGAGCAGATGCACTTCTGAGCCCTGAAATTTCTAAGTAAATGCTTCCTTTGTCTGTGATATTCCTTCAGAAGCAGTACAAATAAATGTTCAAGGATGTCACCTAAACTCAACCCTCTTCTCAGGTTCCACCTAGCACTTGTTCTGAATGGGATTTTATGTGTCATACACAATTAGGCAGGCTAAAAAAAGGAATCCATCACCAGAACAATCTTTATTGGAATGAAATTCTGCTCCTTTTTTTACTTTTGGTCCCATAAATGAAACCATTCACCTCTGTGAAACATACCAGTCGCTTTGCATCAGTTCATGAGCAGATTGAAACCCTCATGAACACCAGTGTGTTCAATGAAGGGTGTCTAACATTAATACAGAGCTCTGTTTCATGATTAAATCATAGTCAAAGGTGAACTGAAAGTGACTGCAGTGAGCTATGTCACAGACATGGGGTTTAGGTAACTCATCCTGTGCTCAGCAGAAGACTGAGCAAATGGAGGCTTAGTGATTTCCACAAAAGATCGGTTTGAAACAGGCAGGAGTGGTTGACAAGCTATGGATTGTGAAGTGCAAAGGGTCATGCTAGATAATCAGAAAGGACTGTCTAGCATAAAAATGCATTAATTTACAATAATATTGCCCTTAGATTAGCCACAAGCCCCATCAGGTTATAGGGTATGCTGGGTAAACTTGACAAGTAATCAGAATATTGGATGAGATTCACAGATAGAAATGAACCAAAGATGTTCATACACTGTAATTGAAGACTTGGCTTTATGACACCAGATAATTAAAGCATTATCCATTTCTCTTTTAAGGACAGTATATTACAGTTTATTTTTCAATTGCTTCAAGCTAATAAATATGATGAGGAATTAATAATAAAAAATGAAGTAAAGCAGTAAGATAATTCCGCTGAGCCAACTCTCATATATGTAATTGATGTTCATTTCATTACCGGGGGCCAAACATTGCTTGTTTCACTGACATGAATAGTCCCATTCTTACAGTGCAAGTACAATCTAGGGTCCAGCCTCCGATGAGATGCTTATGCGGCGTCTCAAGCTTGAATATAATATTAATTTTAATGGAAAATAAATTCTCAGGGACTGAAAAATATTGATGTGACCCTGTTACTTTATAGAACTAAAAGATTAAACATGGTCCACTATTTTGAGTGTACAGACTTTAAAGCAACAGCCATTAATAGAAATCTTTACCAATATTTCTTACAGAGTTTGTTAAAAACACTTGGAACGTAAAATATTCACAGATAACTCATTTTTTTTCAGCTGAAAAGAAGTCTTTTAAAGTAAGACCACTCCTGGAAGCTTTTAAGTGATACTAAAGATGGGAACCACTGCTCTTCTTTGGAGAGAAATGGACTGAATTAGTTGTTGTCACTCTTGTTGCTAAAATCTGATCCAGTTTCCTTGAAGATAAAACAAGACAAACTACATAAAAGCAGGGGAGAAAAAGAAAAGGTTGATGCTGTGGCAATCAGATAATGATAATGGCTCTTTCTTTTAGCTCACTTTTTCAGTAAGTTTGAGCACAGCACTCAGTTTTGCGGGCCAATCTGAGACTTGGCAAAATCATTGCAGTATCAGACTCGATAAAGTGTTGTTTGTCCAGGCTGAGAGTAATGGTCCTGGCTGGCAGATTCATGCTTAAGAACAAAAATAGAAGGAATAAGTAAAGAAGATGAAACAACACATGAGCAAGAAGGTGACAAGGGGAAATTCAAATCCTGTGTTCTGGATGTATGTGCTGACAGAAGTTTAAAGTCTGTGCACACAGCATATAAGGCTCAAACAGAGCATCCTGGTGAATGCTAATGCTGTGTGATCCCCACCACTGTACAGAAATTTCCCAAGGGAACATATTAACTCTGTACTGAAAAGGAAAACCGAAATCCAATCAACTGTCCAGGGTCACACCACAGAGACGTTCTTCTTCTCTAAATTAAGTGAAGAATATGAGATTATGAGTTACTCCATCCATCTGTAACTTGTAGTATCCTGTATTTCAAACCATGTGTCCCAGATCAGTGGAAAACTTGCCTGAAGGACCATCCATGTATCTTACAGAACCATTCTAGAAAATGTAATAATTACCTTTTCCTAAGGGTATTCTCTGAACACTTGCAGGCACCTTCCAGAAATATCACAGGCCATGTTTTTATGTCTGATTATGAAGAAATCTTTTTGTGCTCATTTCCTGATTTTCACAGTCGAATTGAAATGCACTGTTCAAATAGGCAGCTGTTATACCTGAAAAGGGATGCAGAAAAGCAGAGGTCTTAGCCATGTCCTGCAGGCAGACAAACTGAGGAAATCTTAATTTTCAGTGCTGGTTTTTCATTCCTTGACACCTAAACTTTCTGACTAAAATCAACCTGGTTTCAGAAAGTCGGAGTCATAGAATCATAGAACCATAGAATAGTTAAGGTTGGAAAGGACCTTAAGATCATCTAGTTCCAACCCCCCTGCCATGGGCAGGGACACCTCACACTAGACCATGCCACCCAAGGCTTTGTCCAACCTGGCCTTGAACATGGCCAGGGATGGAGCATTCACAACCTCCCTGAGCAACCCATTCCAGTGCCTCACCACCCTTACAGTAAAGTTTCTTCCTTACATCTAACCTAAACTTCGTCACTATTATCCTTACATTTCAGTGGTAGTTTTCCAAGATGAAGATCTAACTTTTAAAAAAAGGAAGAATCAAAGCCTGATTTTATAGTATCTGCACAGGGTATGGCTGCTGTCAATGTCAGGAGCAGGTGTCAGCCAGCTCTTAAAAAGTCAGAGCTTTGCACTGTTAGACAAAGATTCATATTTATGCTGAACCCCACAAACGTATCCCCAGAACGCTTGGTGTATGCTGAGTTAGAATGGAAATAGATGCTTTTCCTGCTGAGTACAGAAGTAAATCAAAAAGAAGCAATAAAATAAAAGGTTTATTGCTGTCTAGAAAAGCTATTTTATATTAAGAATTTAGTATATAAAACCATAGTCATGTTGCGTAAACTGTTTGGAATACTTTGATAAGAAGCCAGTGGAAATAGCCTCCTTAGACAAATTTATTTATTTTATACCAACTGCAAGACTTAACAGAAACAAAACTTCTTGGCATTGCATGCATAAAAGAAAACATAATGGAAAAACTGCCCAGTGAGTTTTTGCATGCCAGTATCTGAGCATGCACAAAGAATCCAGCAGCAGCAAAGAGTCTGAGCAGAATGAGGGAAAGGATGAGTAGCTGTAAGCGAGCAGAGAATGGATACAAACAACACTGAAAAACTTGGCTAAACTTTACATGTGCACAGGGGCAACTGTGCTCCTTCAAGACATTTAATAAAGAGTTGTGCCTTGCTGATGAGTTATAACCTTTCTGTTGAGTTATAACCTTTCTGTTGTGATGAGCAACAAGCTAATGAACTTATAGTGATGATTCTATATCTCCCACCTTTTCCAGAAGACCATAAACCATAAGTGTCTGGTGAAGAGCCCAAAGGACACCATCTTAATAGTTACTTTTACACTGGCACCGGACAATAACAACTAAGAGCGAAAGCAGCAAAGAATTCTTGCCTCAGAAGGCTCATACCCCAAGGGCTCACTTGTGCAAAAATTAATATAAGAATTCTTTGGTTTTGTTTTGGGTTTTTTTTAATAGCACAATTAGCTTGCATGAGCAGAACCCGATGTCAAGCATTTGGGGAGGGTTTTCCACCTCCAATCTCACTCTCTGCTTCCAGCAGAGAACAACTTTGCCAGGTACACAGAGGTTGCTCTGTCCAGCTGCAGATCCAAGAGCTCAGATGACTTGTCACCTAAATCCCAGCTCTGGGATTTCTACTTTTCTGTGCATGCTTAAAAAGTCCATTGCTGAGATTTTCATCAGGAGAGGTCAAAGAGACCTGCGTCAGGTCTGGTTCACTTGTTATTTATACAGTCATAAATCAGAAGTAACAGCAGAAAAGCACTGATGAACACAGAAAGGAGTTCAACCACACCATAATTTAGCATCAATCTACGCTCGGATTGGAATAAAATACTGAACGTAAAAGAGGTCTCTTATCATTAATCTATTAAGCATTGCCAGGCAAGGATTTCTAAAGCTCTTCTGAAGCTATAACACTTCACCAGAAAATTATTCTCTGGGTTAGAGGGGAAGGAAAAGCAAAGGCCTGGGAAAGGATGATTCAGGATCATGCTCCAAGGATAATGGATTATCTACAAGTAAAATGGCTTCAGCAAGTGAGTTTCATCATAGGAGCCTCAGTAGCATTCCTCTACCAACAGCAGCAAGACCTAGGGTTGAGTTGACGAGCACATTTTCAAACCTGAATCTCTTAAAACACATCAGGCCTAACAGCCAAACATTTATCTGTCCTCCCTGCAAAGATCTTGGGTTGTTTATTCCCACTAGCTTCAGATGTTAAAATAACCAAATAATCAGGATTATACTACTAAATCCTAATGGGACAGTGGATGTCTTGGGATGTTAAAGACCAACTTGTAGCTGCAGGAGCTTTAAGGCTTTTAACAGTGCTGGAGCACTCAATTTAGTTACTCAGAGTAACTCAAAGCAGCTTTTAAGTTTCTAACACCATTTATGATCCTAACCTGAAAAAATTTTTCCTGAGATTCTGTAGTTCTTCACCTCCCAAGTCCTTTTCCTTTATTTCCCAACCAGAAGTGGCCTGTTAGAATGAACAGACCAAAGATCTAACACTACAGGCCCATTCCAAATGAAATTCCTTTATGAATTCAGAATATGCTTATTCAGATGGATTATACCTAGACCTCATTTGATTGGTAAATGCTAATATAGATCATTTAGAAACATAATTGTTGTAGCAGTTACAGACTGTTTCTAATCACTGGACTGGATGGGTTGATTTTTCTTCAGCAGTTCAGCTATCAATTCAGCAGAGGCAAGAAACAGCCTAAAGTGAGTCAATGGCTACCCCTTAGCACAACAGATGGGGACATGGCTCCGTGTTTCAGAACATTCAAGCTCTGCTTCTCTCTCCTCAAGCAGAAGCTTATCCAGAAATTGTTAAAACTGTGAGAGCAAAACTGCTTCCACTCTCCCTCCCTATCCTTCTCGCTGCCACAGCTGCGGGATTACCAGCATTGCTGCACTGTGGCTTCTGCTTCCATCCTCCCTGGAGAAAAACCTTTAGAAATGCTGTGTCTCTGCTCTTCCCCTTCTTAGAGAGAAGTCCTATCAGCTACATACCCTGACATGTCTTTGCCTACACCCCAGCTTCTAAAAGAAAGGGCAACAGCTGAAGTTCTGATTAATTGGCTGACAATGTTCCTGTTTCCCCTTAAAAAAAATGCGAACAGTAAAACTGCTTTAAATAGAACTTCAGAGCAGAGATCCTTCAAGTTCTCTGTAGAGACATTTAGACCACAATTTAGCAAAGTTTGAGAGCAAAAGCAAATCCTAGACATAGGCTTCTAAGGTCTCCAGGCTCTAATCACCCATTGCATTGGGATCTATAATGGCTAAGTAGAGTTCATGCCTGCAAGAGTTGTCCATTTCCTCTTAATGGAGGGTATGAGCTCTAAGCAGCAAGTCAGGATGCAGGAGGCAAGAAAAGATACTAAAGTCTTCATCCAAAGAGACCTGAGGAGCTGTTTTTATTTTAAAATAAGCAGCTTAGGCCTTACTGCCCTGCTAGAAAATGCCTGCACTTCAGGGACTGCCCCAAGCACCACTCTGAGGTGCTCGGACTTCCAGCATAGGCTCAGAGGGAGTTAGGCATTACCACAAGGAAGCACAATCCTCATATGCTGAGCAGAAACCCAACTCAGTGCACTTAAGAAACAACACTAGGTATGAGGTATATCAGTTCTCATTCTCGAGCATTTCCATAGTTCAGGCCCCACCAAAGCTGGCAGCAGGTGCCTAGTACTTGCTCATGGAAGTGTTCCTTTTCCGAAGACCCTCTCATCATTGGTGGTGCAGGTCACCACTATTTTTCTATGAGCCATCGTGTCAGATCACTTGCGGTAGACCAGGGTTTCTTTCCTTTCCTTCTGCTTCCTCTGAAGAAGCTCTTTTTCTTTGCATGGCAGACATATAAATGATTCATTAGGCCACTCAGAGAAGGCAAGGGATAACGTGTTCAGTGCAGCCAGAGCTGTTACTTGCTAGAGGCAACCTGGCTTCAGATCCTTACCTTAAGGAGAATACATTAAGTGACCACTGGACCACTGTAGCAAGGACTGGAATCAAGAAATCCCTATTCATGTAAAACACCTCCAATTATTAAAATTCATGTTGCCTTCATTCTTGTTCCTTGGCCTTGACCAGATTCATAATCTCAGCATCTCAATCTGTTCCCTGTGACTGTGTTCTTTAGGCACTGTCCTCACTCACGAGAAATGTCGATTTGAATTCCCTCTGGGTATTACACTACCAGATAGAAGAGTCAGAAAACTTCTCTTCTGGCAAACAAAAGCAGGAATGGTGTTATCCCCACTATATGACCCTCTACTGTTCTGTGAGGGCCAATTTCTGAGAATGTACTTTCTGGCGAAAGTCTGAGCTAACACTGAAAAATAAGAAAACAGTTTATGGCTTCCCATGGCAGTAAGATGGGAGATAGGCAAGTCTTCTGCTCTGACAAGACCAAGACATTCCTGGACAAGATCCATCTAACTTCTAGATGGATGGTTGGATGGTTGAATGGATAGATAGATACTAGACAGATAGATGGATGGATAGATAGATAGATAGATAAACTGATCAGTTAATCGTAAGGATGGAGCTTATCAAGTTAGGCAACAACTGAAGTTTTGAGGAAGACATTTGCTGATGAAGGCCTTGCAGCCCCATCCAACTGCACAGCACTGGGAGTAGCTCAGTTATCTAGTGTGACACCAGGAGTTTGGGAGAGGAAAAAAAGCTAATCATCATAATCCTGACAAGTCTCCTGGTGGATGACTGGACCAACCTTCCCCCCTCTGGGGCAGATGCAAACCTATAATCTTCTGGGTCACAGCCTGAACTATAGTTCTCTGTTTTCATGCACAAGTAGAAGATGTTGGGGGGAGGAAGCAACCTTCAGTGGGATGTATTTTTTTGGGCTTTACTATAGTTCTGACAATAAGTAACTCACTGGACACTCTGTTGACAAACTGCAGCTCCCCAGGCATTCCTGGAACTGTTATGGTGACAAATCTGGTCAAGTGTTCAATCCACTTCAGGAAAAAAAAAAAAAAAAAAAAAAGAAAAGAAAACAAAACCTTTATTTTGCCTGGTTCATTCTGTCATCAGGAGACAATAACAAATGCCGCAGCCCACAGCCCGTCTTCAGGATAAAAAGCAAAAAATCAGCTGTCCTGGTTTTAGAGACGATGATTTGCTCTTCTAATTCTTTATCTCCCCCTGTTTATTAATCTATCACAAAGTAGGTATTTCCTCTGTCTTCTGTATCTATGCAGAAAAAGAAAGTCAGTTAAGGAAGTAATGCATCTCACCTTGTCTCTTAAAACCAAAACAGCTTCAATTTCTTCCTAAAACAAAGTAGGAGCTACATCTTTCCATTATCATAGAATCATACAATGGTAGAACAGGCCTGTCCAGGTCTCTCTGGATGGCATCCCTTCCCTCCGGCGTATCAACCAAACCACACAGCTTGGTGTCATCGGCAAACTTGCTGAGGGTGCATCAATCCTACTGTCCACGTTGCCAACAAAGATGTCAAACAGCTCTGGTCCCATACCAAACCCTGAGGAATGCCACTCATCTTTGATCTCCACTTGGACATTGAGCCACTGACTACAACTTTTTGAGTGCAACTATCCAGCCAATTCCTTATCCACCGAGTGGTCCATCCATTAAATCCATACCTCATCAGTTTAGAGACAGGGATATTATGCAGGACAGCATTAAAAGCTTTGCACGAGTCCATGTAGATGACGTCAGTCACTCTTCCTTTATTCACCAATGCCCTAGTCCCATTGTAGAAGAACACCAAATTGTTCAGGCATGATTTGCCCTTAATGAAGCCATGTTGGCCATCACCAATCACCTCCTTATTTTTCATGTCCGTTAGCACAGTTTCCAGGAGGATCTGCTCCATGACCTTGCCAGGCACCAAGGTAAGACTGTAGCTCCCAGGTCCTCCTTTTTTACCCCTTTTACAGTCAGTGAGAATGTCACCGAACTACGACGACTTCTCGAACATGATGGATAGTGGCTCAGCTACTTCACCCACTACTTTCTTAAAGACCTGTGGATGCATCTCATCAGGTCCCATAGATGTGTGCACCTTCAGATTGCTTAGGTGGTCTCAAACCTTATCTCCTTTTGCAGACAATTCTTTGTTTCCCCCGGTCCATGCCTTTGCCTTCTGTGATATGGGCAGTGTGGCTGGAACACTTAGAGACCGAGGCAAAAAAGTCATTGAGTACTGTGGTTTTCTCCATATCCCATATAACTAGGTCTCCAGTTTCCTTCTGGAGAGAGTCACATTTTTCCTGGTCTTCCTTTTACCACCATTGTACCTATAGAAGCTTTTCTTATTGCCCTTGACAACCCTGGCCAGATTGAACTCCACCAGGACTTGAGCTTTCCTAAACTGATCCCTGGCTGCTCCAACAACTTCTCTGCATTCGTCCCACGATATCTGTCCTTGCTTCCATCCACTGTAGAATTCCTATTTGTGTTTCAGTTTGTCCAGGAGCTCCTTGTTCATCCACATACCCGTTAAGGCACTACCAGTACTGCTGGGAGTGATGGTTTTCTTCAAAGTCACTTTGCCCACCTCTTTAGAGAACTTTCAGACCGCTCTCTGCTCTCCCTGTTTCTGTCCTTGAGCTGCAAGGACCTAGCTGAGTTTAAGAACTGTGGCTGGTTAATATTTTTCCCCCGGCCTTTAGCAGTTCATGTGAAGTTGAGTTCCCACTGTTAAAAGAACCTTAATTGCCAATCTACACTGGCAATCTCATCGTGGTCCCACAGCAGGCACTGGACTAATTACTACAGACCTCAACATAGGATTTCAGTCAGTTTGGCTTTTTTAAAGCATCTTTGTGTTGCTGCAAATCTTCAAATTACAAACAAGAACAATACAATTCTACCGCCCATATTCAGTCTGAAGTTTCTGATTTATCTAGAGATTATTTCACCAAAGGCCAAATTTCATGCTGGGAGAGCCTTTTTCTCTTTCCACTTTGCTTGCATAAATCCCATATCTTATGAACTCAGTTCAAATTCTCTTTATGCTAGAGATTGGCATCAGTCCCATTTTCTCCAAGCTGGTGCAAAATTGAAAGGAGCATTTGGCCTATGGGAGCTGAGCATATGCTTTGGGGGATGGTCTGAAAACATATTTTCAGTGACAACCCTGCCAGAACTTTTGGGAGATAATGCAAGAAAGGTTCAGTTCTCTTTTCAGCCCAACCCTGATGCATCTTGAAAGAGACCATGTAGTCCTCTGAAAAAGTCACCCAGGTTGCTGTTATTCTTAGAGATGTGCACTGTAAATGTCAATGCACGCAAGAGCACTTGAAGCCCCTTGTTGTTATTTTTTCATTTCTCAAGTTTTCCATGATCACTTCCTACAGAGTTTATCTGTAAAACGTGCCAAGTGCTGAGTTCCTTGGTTGTATTCAATAAGAAATCAAAAGCCACCACCAAAAGGGTTAGCTTGGCTACCAGCAAAACGCAGGATATTCATTCTGGTAGCAGACATTCTTTGCTATGAACAGCACTTCTTTCTTGCTCACATGGATGCTAGGAAGTCCAGGGAAAGTAAGAACAACTTTCTCACAAAGTCATATTTAACACGGCCAATTTCAGTAAAAAACAAGGACTTTGCATAGGTAGAACTCAGAGCAGAAACAAAAAAAACATCTTCGACCTATATCTATTGCTGATTATTAACAAATGAGACCAAGGCCATCACAGTTACTGCCTCATGTTGCCGGAGGATCCTGCATCGCTCCAGACTCACATTTGCTCCAACATTGCTATTCAGGCTGGAGGATCTGCTTCTGTTAATGCTATAAGGATTACTGAAGAAAGGCTAAGCCACACTTGTATCTGGGATCAGCTGTGAAATATGTCTGCAGCTCCATCATCGAATGCTTCAACATTTCATTTGTATTTTTCATTTCTGCTGGTTCTGAGGGATTTCCAATGGAAAAAAAAAAAAAATCCATATTTTATTTTATTTATTTTTTGAAGGAACTTCCATACGGGAACAACTTAAAAGACCTTTACATTTTTCCACTGCTCTGAGTAAAAGAAGAGTAGGCCAACGGAAGCAGGAGTTGAAAAGTAATGGATAAGCCACTTTCAAAGCTAATGTTCCAAGAGAAAAAAAGGAAGACTCTTGTGGTGTTTGAGAGAGTGTGGGGCCATGGGTCATTATTCCACCCTCTTATCACGATTGTCCTTAATATGCTAAGCCTGAAACCGTGGAAGAATCTCAATTACTGACGTAGGTTAGGTTTCCATGGTTAAGAATCACAAAAAGGTTGGGGTTTGAGGTTTGGGGTTTTTTTCAATATTCAGATAGAAAACTAGCACCCAGTTGCAAAAAAAGCCTTTTAGTGCCTTGCTATAAAAGATGCAAAATCCCTAGATAGATGCTGAAATGCCAGATTCATCTCATCTGCTGATGTCACTGGGCTAACTACAGTGGTTTCTGAACCTCTGCAGTTGAGCAAGTGACAGGGTTTCCATTATCAACCTAAGTTTTAGAACTCATCAGTGAAAAAAGCCCTGCTTTGGGCTAAAACTTACAAGTTTAAGAAAAAGTATGTTATTTTGCAGACATAGAAAGCTTATTTTATGGTAGAGGAACTAAAAATGTAGCTAATCATTTTGATTTAAAAAATAATATTTGGTTATAAAATGTCTCCTGCACTGGATCAGCATCTAACATTTTTATTATATATTTTGCTACATAACCTAAAAATGCACATTTCAGTAAAAGGGACTGAATACATTTCAAAAGGCTTGAATATAATAGCCATGAGGAAGGGAAACAAACAATACACAATTCATTCTAGCAGAAATAAAGAGATCATATTTCAAAAAAGTATTTAAGCTTACACAATGGACCTTGAAGGCATCCACTATTATTTTTCAGATTTCTCATTTGGGTCATTTGCAAATATCTCCCTAAGTGTTATTCCCACCATATTTACAAGTATTTTTCACAAGGCAATGTAATCCAAATATGATAAATAGCCCTGCCTGGCCATGCCTTCCAATATTGGTATAATTTTCTGAAGTCAAAAAGCAACAGTCTAAAACACCATTATCTAAATATATGTTGATGGCAGAGCTTTCTCAACAGCAAGGCCCAGGCTTGGAGACATATGGTGAGGCACAAACCCACTACTTGTAAGAATAGATTTTCTGCCTGGTGCTCCTTTACTGGATTTAGCCTCCTTTTCCTGTGTCATGAGCAAACAACAGGCAACGTATTTAGGCTCACCTCTTACTGATCCCTTGTATGCTCCCTCTTGAGCTGAAATTCAGTTATGGTGGTGATGGGCACTAAGTCAGTGCTTGTAATAATTTCTGCAAGGCATCAAGCACTAACATATTTCTGACCAGTAATTCAAGAAAACGACACAGGACTACTTTTAGTAAGAGTGTAGCTCTGAAAGAAGTGGATTATAAAGTGAAAGTTCACTAATCCACAACTTCTGACTGCCTTGAAAATACGAACAGTAAATACACGTATTTTACATGCTGTTCTTTTGTCGTACTTTACAGTAAATTGTTCATTCTCTGCTGAAGAACTCAAAGTGACTCCTTCAAGGAATACTCATTTACACTACCAGTCAGACTGCTCCTGAAATTCAGTCATCTGTTAATCTCAGCAATAACATGACCCCAAAGCATTCTTCTAGCAGCCTCCACCAAATGGGCTGGTGCTCCTCAAAAAGAGAACAGTGTTATTAAAAAGGGTTACAAAAGGTCTCTATAAGCTTAAATAATATTCAAAGTATTAGGGATTAATCTGACTATAAATACACATTTGATTTTAAAGTATTTTCTGCATGTTAATCAGAAGTGTTTTGTGAAGGAAGATACACTGAGCCTGGTGAGAGCTCAGTTTTATTCTACGTATCTCAACAAATCTATTGCTATGAGTTCTTAGGGTACAATGTGGTGCTTATTTAAATAACTACATGAAAAGAAAACAGGACAAAACCAAGGGACTGGACTAATAGTTCACTCATCACAAGATTAAATATTCTGAAAATCAGGGATTACTTTTAATTGCAACACCAGCCCAATATATGATTGAGTGTTATTTGTGCATTAAATTATTGAATGATGAGAAACACCCTGAAATTATGCAAGTTCAAAGCTATTCTTCTTTAACCTTTGTCCATAAGAAAAATTCTGGTCTTTGTGTATTTTGTCGTACTCCTTGAAGACTTCAGGTTCTCTTATTTGTGCTAACATTAAAGTACAAAACATGAACAGATGTTATAAATAAACAGCCCACATTCATGTATTAAGTCAAGTCAGGTACTTGCCTTTTCTTGGAGCCCAGTTGCCACTGCTTACCATTTGTTTTTATGCAAGTACTCTAAGGACCTGCTTTCCATTATAAGATGAAGAGCTAAATCCTCAGTGACAGGCATCTGTCCCACACTGGAACAGCTTGTGAAGTAACTGAAGCCTTTCTGGTGTTCTAAGTTGTACTGAAAAAATCTGTTTTGTTTGAACTATTTCCCACTCAACAAGGTCTCTCTGAATCCTTGGATTCTTTGTGACTTGACAGTAGGGATGTTTTGGCCAACAGCAGATCCATCTACAAGATCTGCAGAGCAACCAGGGACCTCAGAGGTCCTCCAGCTCATCAAAGGTCCTCAAGCTCACTGCATAAACGCAGCCCAGGAAGGTTCCTGATCAGCCAGATATGAAGTTTTGTGGTTTGGTACAATTCATCCTCAAGCTAAATTAAAATAGAAACCACATGGATGAAGGTGGAACTTCTTTTCTTGGCTACTAAGTAGTAATGGAACAAACTATACCTTTTTGAGAGAGTTCATTGCTGTCGTCTTTGCTATTGGTGGCAATAATGTTCTACTGTCCACAAACAGAGCAGTAAGGGTGCATGAGATGAGAGAGAAGAGTTTGCGTTACAACAAAACACAGCATGTTAAAGGTTTTCCCACAGGATATTCTTGTACTGTAATATAATACTTGTGATAATCATGAGGTTTTTACAAAGAAATGCTGATTTCAACAAAAAATAAAATAGAATTTTAACAAAATACTTCAGTGAAACCAAATTGAAGCACTTACATTTAACTCCATTTTCTTCTAGAGATCTTAGCATTATAAAATAAATCCAGCAACATCCTCCTAAGAATTAAAAGGTATTTATTGTGTTGAAACAGAATCTCTCAAGTAATCCAGCATGAAATACATACAAAATTTCCACTCTAATTGAAATTTCTGAGTTTGCTAGTTTTACAGCAGTTTGCAACAAGTTTTAAAACTGCACTTTTTCTACAGCATAGGAAATTCCATTTTTGCTCAGATTTACAGTGTCTTCCTTGAAATAAATAATATGCACACAGCCCTATCATACACCTAATGAACATGGCTGTAAGATCAAAATGAATATGCTTATTTCAGAGATACCATCATTGTGCTCCAAACTCCAGCCTCCAACATAAATACTGCGCTAGGTGCATTACGAACACGGGGGAAGCACCACCCGTGTCCCTGGGGAGCTGTCTGCCAGCTTAAGAAAAGATACCTCAGCTGAGTAAAATAGCAAGAGACTGTGTGTTAATGGCGACTCAGACAACAAAAGCAAGCAACTGAGTAGCTTCATTGCTTCTAATACAGTAAGAGAAGGGTAAAGAGGAAAATCAGAGCATGGATTAACAAAAATTTGCAAGCTATGAAAAGGAAGAGACTTGGATATTTGTGCCAGGGGAGTCTGAACATTTTGGAAACACTAAGTGCAGAGATAAGGAATCTGGGATAGGGCACTGGAAAATGGAAAACAAGGAAAAATATGTTGAGCGGAGGCAGAGCAAAGGAGTCAGGGAAGTGACCAGGAAACAACAGAGTACTCACACAGCCTGCAAAATATCCGCCTGATCTCACATCCCTCTTTTACACCAGAATGGAACGGTGTATATTGGGAGAAATTCACAGCAAGTGAACTATCCATCAGTAAGCATTTAACTAGCACCTGTGCTGGGTGCCTGTCCAGGAATACTTCCCTTCTCCCTTAAAGTAAGAGTGTGTGCAAGCATACCCATATATTCTCCCAAACCTGCTGTTCCCTGAACTGTGTGTGAGATCTGGCTGGGGAAGTGGTTGATGACATACAGGGAGCACGCAATCAAACAGCATGGATGGTTGTTAACCATCCTTGTGTTATGGTCCTGATATATTTGCTAGGATGGTCACAGTCAATGAGACAATGTTTACTCTCGAAATGAAGCAGGTCCCAACAGATTAGCACCAGAAAAGTAACAACTGGGACAGAGATCCCCCAATAAGAGATGGCCCTATCCTAAATGAGACATTAACCCAAAGGGTCTTATCTCTATGAATTTTAATGTTGCTTGTCATTTGACAATGATATAGCCAAAGAAGAAGATATAGCCAAATATACTGAAGCTAAATCTGAGGACTAAAGAATCTCCCTCATGGCAGCTATTTTAGGGACATCAAAATGGTTCCTATTTCCTTTTCAGTGATGGCTACGTTCTTTACCAAATGCATTAATTGGAAACCACAAATCTTGACTGGTTTTAATTTACATGACTGACTAACAGATTGGACACAAGATGGGTGATGCCAATTCCAGCATATGAATATTTGCCACCTGGATCCACTCCATTTCTGATTTAAGTACAGTTTCCAGTGACACAAAATGGAGCTGCAACTTCTGTATCTTTGACTTCGTAACCACGGAAACCAGCACTAATTATGTGTATCACTAAGTTTTAAATATATTCAAATTTCACACATTACTCTGAAAATATTGAGGTTGTTTTTCTTATTTTCTCTCACCTTAACATGTTGCCGTTTGCCTTCTGGCTTATTTGGCTTATAAGCAGTTACACTCATAAGATAAAAGTATGTAGGTAAAAATTACACTCATTTTCTTTTATGTAATCAAGAGGTAGAGTCATGTAAATGTTTGATCACACACTTCCTACCACTGCAGTAATCAAATGTGAGGGGTTACAATACATATTAAAGAGATGTCATTCCCAAAAATGAGAGAGAAAGCAGAAAAGTTCTGCCACTGACATTGCAAAAGATCAAAATCTCTTTAGAGCACATTGATGGTTTATGGAAAGAGGAATACACAGGAAAGGAAATAAGGAGGAATGAACCCCACACTTTTATCTTTCTTTCTATTGCTGTACCATGACACCTACAGCTACACGGCAGAGGAAAAGTAAAACTGTGTATCCAAGATTTGCAAGTGACCTTTTGGCTTAGTGAACTGCCAAATTCCTAACCATTTTTGTACTGGGTTACCAAATTCCATGACTAATGCTTGAAGGATCCCAACCCTAACTATTCTATGATTCTATGATCCTGACCTGCACATTCATCATTTAGTCAAATAAATGATCAGAGACACATTGGACCACTGTATAGCATCTGCCCGAGTCAAAACATGATGTAGAAGCACCAGAAAAATGAAAGGCTAAGGGTTTTGGACCAAACACCTTTCAGTTATCACCCTTTTTTCCCCCATACCAACAGCTGAGTATGCAAAGGTGACTCTAGTGGAAGAATCCCCAGGTGGATGACAATATGTGAGGCTTGGACCAGAGTTTCTGGGTATGACTACACAAGCAAGCTGAGCAGTGTCTGTGACTATCCTCGGAAGCAGAACTCAATCATAGCAGTGTTAAATTGTGAGGCATGTCCTCAGGGTGGCTCTGGGCAGAACCAGCTCTATGTCTTCCAAAAAATTCCCAGCACAGCTCAGGAGCAGGTACAGATCCAGGAATTTTCACAGTGCACAGTTTGGATGTGGCTACTATATTTTGGAGACTGAAGGCACTTAATAGCACAGACATAGGCTGTTAGTATAAAAAACCCAAATGATTTATTTGTATGAAAGTGGCCCCTGAGGCAGAAGTTTTCATCTGAAGCCCACGTGTGTTCAATGACGCAAAGCAAGTGATTCAGTTGTCTGTGATGCTTGGCTGCTGGTCTCCATCTACGTTTCACAAAACTTTCTCACATTGATATTGGTCAAATCTGAACTGAAGAGGCTTCACAAAAGCCTAAGAAGGCCACTTCATCCTCCAGGGCTCTCTATTCCCTGACTTTGATGAATTGAGTGTTCATTACCAGCCTGCTCAGGGAAAAAAATACCCATCCCTGGTGTCAATCAGGGACAGGAGGCACTCAGACTTGTTTGGGTATTTAGAGAGATGTGATTAGTCTTCCTAGGCAACTTACCTAGTCAATGCAGACACACAAATCCCTCCAGAACATGATTGAAATGAACTGTTGAAATTCATCTACAGCAGCTGGCAATTTGGGGTTCTGTATATAAGAAGAGCCAGGGCAAAGCAAGCCTCCTGACACGGGTTAACTTCAGGTGCCTCCCACCACACTTGAATTCCTCAAAACATTTCAAGATAGAGTTAATCTTTGATAACTTATTAACATAAATCAAACGTTTTGCATTTCATAATCAAATTTCAAGAAGAAACTGGGCCTTTAGAATGTCACCTCTATCAGATAAAAGAGAGAAAAAAAAGAGTAATATATTTAGCAAGTAAAAGACAAGCAAAAGTCTCTGTTAAATGGGCACAGGGAAATCGCTTTTAACAAAATCTGATAGAGGGTTTGCTCTGCTGTGTTTAATAACACCCATGAAAAGAAAGAAATATCTGAGACCATCAACTGAAAATAATAAAAAAAAAACAAAAAACAAGGTAATACTAAAAAGGTTGCTTCATTTTATCTTGCCCTGTTGCAGCGAAATTACTTCAGGTATGGCTGTTTTCTGCCCGGTCTTGTTGTGCTAACTTTGTAAACTAAAGGTCATTTTTCATCTGACAATGAAATACCAAAATGATCACTCCTCATTTCAGGAAAATAACAAATTCGAGAAGCAAAAGTAAATCCCCCTGAACTGAAGACACTAGCTAAAATATAAGACTTTTCCTTCTTACACTTGGTTTGCTGTCTGGCATTGAGATGTCACATTTATCCTTCGTTTACTTACATTTAACAGTAACTTCCAAGATACTGAAACATAGATGCTATAATGCAGCCCCTGAATACTATGGGAGCAACTTAGTAACCTCTGGAAAAGCTATATTAGGACTGCGTAGACCTTCTTATTTGTATTGTGATAATCCCTATTGCTAGTGGAAGTTTTGGAGACAGGCTGGTTCAGTTCATGTTCCAGGCTGGGCAGGGGTGATTTGTCCTTGGTGAGAGTCAGGGCACTGCACTGGCATATGAACAGGCTAATTAATTCCTGAAAATACAGGCTGTCCTAATTAAAAAGCTGTAAACAGAATCTGAAATAACCTGAGTTCTGCATGGGGTAGCAGTAGTTGACGTCACTGAATTTCCTGCCCATTTTGAGAGGCCAAATGAAGAGAATGGCCTGATGGCTCCCACTCAGCAGTCATAGAATCTGATTTACTCTTGGTATGTAGCTCCATGCAAAACTCAATTAGACTCAAATTCACAGTATCACAGTATCACAGTATGTTAGAGATTGGAAGGGACCTCAAAAGATCATCTAGTCCAATCCCCCTGCCAGAGCAGGAACACCTAAATAAGGTCACATAGAAATGTGTCCAGGCGGGTTTTGAATGTCTCCAGAGAAGGAGACTCCTCAACTTAAGAAACAAATAACTGGAAAGAAAGCAGAATACACATTTATACCATCACAGCTGATGTGAGAAGGAAAAACAAGGCATGACTACCCATTGTTTCTTACTTTACAAAACTGAGAATTAATTAAAGAAGCTACCAGGTGATAAGCTGAGAATAAATGAAAAGAAGTTGTTCATCCCTGAGAAACACACACAAAGCAATAATTAGATTATACAGCTCGTTACCACAGGATATGGTGGTTTATAATCCAGTTCAAATAGGGATAAGACAAATTCAGAGAGGATCCACCAAACACAAATGTCCCAGGGGCAGGATCACCTTCAATACAGTTGTTTCACTTCTATCCTTGCTTTAGGCATTTGTTACCAGCCAATGACCAAGAAAGGAGACAGGACTTGTACCTGTGTAGTTGTGCTTGTAGTTCTGTTAGTTTGTTTTGGTCACGTTCTCAGAGCTTAACAATGAGAACTGATTGTGCTGGCTACTGTCACCAAGGGGATTGCAAGGCAGTTTTGAAGATGCCTTCCCCTCAGTCAGTGGATCAAAAGCTTCGTTATGTAGACCTATTTCTAAAATACTCCAAGATGACCACACATCCTTTGGAAAGTACACTGCAAATGCTGATATGTCATACCACCATGCCAAAGCTTGCTTATAGCACTTAAGAGTAAAAATTCCTCCACTAGTAGTTATTTTTGGAATGGAAAGATACCTCTGTAAGTATCTTGTATACCTTTATAGAAGATATATAAGAATGTCTTCTATATTCCTAGATCACTGAAATCCTAAACTCACCCCTTATTATTCTTCAAAAGATAAAGGGCAAGGGCAGAGGGAGGGGGAGCAGGGGAATAGAGTTTACATCCTCTTTACTTAATCAACAGGGTCATCTCTTTAAAAAACAAGAAGTAACAAGCTGGTCTGTACACATAGTCACTGCTGTGTTGTTGCTGAAAAATAGCACTGACCTTTCATGAACTCTTCTACAGTCCAAGATTTTCTGAATCCTTTCAGATTTCTAGATTTTTAACAATTTAAATGCTTTACATTCAACTATACTTTTACAGCGACATTACTAAAATGATAGATTTAGTCAGACTAAATGATAATGGTCTCTGAAGCTGAGATTGCTGAGAAGGCTTTAATGCAGAAGGGTTTTCCTTCTGAATTCCAGCTCTGCTATTTCCTTTTCACTACAGGATGGATTGGCTGCCCACACTCACTGATATTAAACCAACTTCTGAACTCACCTTAATTATTTCATGAATGTCTGACATGCAACTGAGTGCAAAATTCATTGGTATTTCATCTTATTACAGGAGATAGAAACGGGCCCATTGAGCTGGCTTCTTTGTCTGAGCACAATACTATTGCATTTGCATAAATTCCTATTTCCGTCACCACAAAGCAAACATTGCTTTTGAAGCAATAGGGAAGCAGGCATATTCTGCAGTGCAGCTCAGTACTTCATGCCATCATCCGCAATACATCCTCCTATAAGAGCAAGTCTGAGTCCACCCATGCCTGAAACTCAATTTAGATAATGGAATCTTAACAATCCACCCTAAAAAACTACCAGAATCCTCTGTAACACAGGACTATTTCAAGGAGAATTTATAGGTAGCAGGTCTTTGGTAGATGGTGGTGTTACCCATCTGTGAATTCCCATTGCTGTGCATAATTAGGAAGTATTTACATATGCTACTGCATTTCACGGTTCTGGAGCACTCAGAGGATTCCAAGCTACTGTATCATAAATCGTATTGTTGAAGCAGATGGAGCTCCTTGCTCAGTTAAAACTTACAGTTAGGCATAATTAGAGAAGTCTGTGCAGAATATCTGTTATTTCTTTAACAACTTATCAAGTTCTTTATATTGTGAAGCAATTCAGATGAGAGGTCTTTTGAAATGTGTTTCTAATAAGCGTTTTTACACTGTATATTGCAGACAGCTCAATCACTGCACATAGAATGATTGTTTCCCACCCTTGTTCAGACACAGTTACACTACAATTCTCTTCCTCTTTCCCTCTTGCAGAAAAAATACGACTGGCCATTTCTCTAGTATTTTCCATTTAATGATCTCAGAGCATTACAACAATGAAGCATCACAACACTCCTTCAGGATACTAACCTCATTAGCTTCTGAAGAAATTGAGTGGAGAGAGATTAATGTGAAGATATTTAAAAAGTTGCTGAAGGTTTGATTGCTTTTCTTCTGTAGCTCAAACTGGCCTCATTTTCAGAAGTGCAGGTCAGCCACAGACCCAGGCAGTGGAAATTGTGGATGCTTCATGTCCTAGTCCCTTTTACAGGGCTCAATTTGGGTCTGGGTTGGCTGAGCTAAGCTGGTGTTGCAGTTCAAACAGAACATCATTTTGTAATTCATGGTCATGGAGCGGGCTGGAGCATCCTAGATAGTGCTTGGGTATTTTACAATAAGTTTGTGAACCTAGTAAGGTCCCCACAAAGGATCAGTTTTGCCAGGCTTTGTCACTTCACTTGGTCCTGCTGGTTGCAGCTGAGTGGTTACAGCCTCTCTACAGCACAGCCTCTCTACAAGCACTCAGCTGTATGAAGTCTGGTGCAGGCCAACCCAAAAGCTCACTTCTTGCCTTCAACAGCAGCACACAGCAGCCAAGAGGTTTTCCAAGCCAAGCACTGGGGAGCAGGTGCAGAGGCACAGCTTCTGGGGTAAATCACCTCAGATCCTGCACAGCTAGTGATGATAAAACCCAGATAAAATCAGCATTAAATGCAGAGAGGTCCTGGCTACACTCCTGTTCTAGAAATACAATGCAGAGAGACCTGAACTGGGTCCAGAAGGATTTGTATATTAGCCTTGTTGATGTGTTGGAAGCTGAATTAGACAAACTGAGGTGCAGCATTTCTGGATTAGTGAGATGCTGCACCTCAGTTGAGTAGCCCTGCCAGGTTCTTCTTCTGTAGTACAATCCACAGCATGGACAACCGAGAGGCAACACAGAAAGCTGGTGCTGCAGATAAAGCCTTCTCCCTCCTGCCGTTGGTTCACCACACCTGGATGAGAAACCTTCAATTCAAACTGGGATCTGTGGTCCAACTGTCTCTCCTCTTCAATTGCTCCTCTGCAATTTAACACACTTCCACCTTCACACCAGTTTGGGGATGTAAGATCTCTCTAGAAGCACCTCCTTCCCGCACCTCAAAACACAGAATAGGACATTGCAAGATAATATGGGGTCAATGTTATGAGGAAGATTACAGGACACAGGCTGTAAGAAAACCAGGAGACTTTGTGCAGGGATTCTGAGCACGCTGTTGCACTCTCCTTGGCTGAACAAATACTGTGAGACTTGTGTAGTATAAAGCTCTTGAGGATCCATTTGCATTTAAGACAATACTTCTGTCCTCCATTTCACACTTCTGTATGTGCTCTTGAAGGAGATTTCTGCCCCAATCTCGGAATATCCAACAGAGCAACCAGGAAAGTTTTGCCCAATGCAGGGTCACAATCTTCTTTCTCAGATGACCAGCTCCAACAGGCAACAAGTGCGCTCTAGTAGGGGTTTAGTTGCCAGGTCGTTTCTCAATGAAAAACACTTTCTTCTCTCCTGAGCAGAAGCAAGTCAGTAGTTTGGAGTATTTGCAATTTGATGGGAGCACTCTCAAGTCAATGATCTTCACTGATTACCCTCCTGAGTTGCCTCAGTAGGTCTCTGCAGCAAGGATTCTTGCAGCAAGGCCAGCATCCTCCAGGGGTATTAGACCAAGCTGAAAGTAAAAGGACAGTAGGAGGGTAAAGCAATGTCAAGCAATCAAAGTGGACTTTGCACTCTCATAATTCCCTGTTTGCACTCTATCTGCACAAAACAGAAAGCCATGTAAAGTATTTTAAGAACTGCTGGGAAAAACAAGCAGGTGAAAGAGGAAGTGCACAGAAGTTATCACCGCAACCCATCATAATCATGCTTTCTCCATGCTCTAGCTGTGACCACCTGAGACTTGTTAGCTAGTCTCTTAGCATGGGAGAAATTCCAGTTTCTAACCTCCTACATTTGTTTCTTCTGATGTAGCTCAGCCGGAAAGTTTTATCACATACTACCACAGACTTTAAATGCAACTATTGCATCTGACTTACTATTTCTGACCCACTCCCAAATGGCTTTTAATCTTGGGATTAATTGCTCCATGGCAAATTCAATTGCTGACAGATGATGTTCCCGTAGGTACTGAAGCCTAAGGGAACAAAAAAAGTTAAGTGACCAGGTACAGAATAATGGAGGAAATTAGAGACCACCACCTCCTTGCTTCTCCTTTGTCCCTCATCACAAAGCTCCTTGTTTCAAAAAACTACAGGCACATATGCTCCTTATGCGTTACAACTTAAAGAACTTTACAAGGGCAGTTTTAAACATTCCTAGCTCTATACAGCACCTAGCACAGCAGGTTCTAACTTTGCACATCACTAAGCACTGCACAGTGTAAGCGGAGTCAAGCAATGAATAGAGCTGTCAATATTTAACTTACTGAGCATTTCCCCAGGGCTCACAGCACACCTCTCAAGAACTCATGCTTAGAGGTTCTTTCACAATGAAGAAAGCTTATCCAGTTGGTTAACTAATTTTTTAGACTTTTCTCCAGTGTGACCTGTGCAACACCAAAATGATACTTCCATATCAGGATCTGAAGCTGAATACAGGTTCCTCTGCCTTTTCACTCCCTTTCGGAACAAGGCAGCTCACTGAAGTGTGAGACACCCTAATCCAATATCTTCAGCCTTTTCTCACCAGCCATTTCAAATTCAATCAGTGAGTGAGGAGAGGGGACAGTTCTGACATGCGGGAATGACTTGAACTGGCTTTCTTCCCTTTCTTCCCCTACAGAGAGTCTGTCCTCAAGAAAAAGTAGGCAGGAGAGAGAGCTTGAACAAAAGGCCTTGCAAGAGGACACAGAGGTAAAATATACACATAATATGTCACAGCATGTGTTTATCACAAAGTGAAAACGGTGATGGAAAGGACTTTAAGAGGTGACTTAGTCCTTCAAGGCAAGGTCCCTTTCTTTCAGTTTTCCAGCACAAAATAGCAACATGCAATTTGCTGCTTCTTTTCCAAGATAAGGCTTCTTTTCATGCTTATGATTATATCCATGCAACCCTCAAGGAGATCTGAACACTCAGAGGACACCTAGACTAATGCGATGGGCAGAAGACATAACCTGCCAACAGGCAGATTCAGAAAGATGGATCCTTTCCCAAAAAAATGGGAGTTCCTTCAAGCCAGGAAAGCAGTCGGATTTAAAAAAGCAGACCTCAGGAGCAGAATAAGGCACAGGCAAATAAAAAATACAGGGAAAGAGAAACTTTCTTAACAGCGTGTCCAGCAACTGCGCTTCAAGCTCTTACTTGTGTATGAAATGTAACACAATAGGACTTTGCAGATTGAGGCAAAAAGGAAGGCAGGGAGGGTCAATTCTACTGGTCCTACTCGCAGTGTACTGAGTACACTCAGAGCTCAGTGATGCTCTCCCAGCATTTTAACAGGGGAAAGGCATGAAAACTTAGCTTGCAGCTAAAGGGTCCATATATGAGGCAATATCTAAATATATTCAAGCTCACACAATTGTTTCCAACATAAAGAAAATTAAGAAAGCCAAGCTTGGTCTTAAAGAATCACTTTCTTCAAACTGGGACAGTGCTTTAAAGCACTCTGAGCTGGATTTGCACTGGGTGCAGAAGTAACCAAAACTTTGAAAGGAATTACAGTGACTTTCATGTGCTGAATTCTGTTTTTGCCTTCTGTCCTGATTTCAAAATCACCTCTTTCAAAGAGTAATCTTTTTATTTTTTTACCCAAGAATGCATTCATCTGTCCAGGTTCATTGCTGTCGCTTCAAAGCAGGATTACACAATCACTGATAAATACAGGAACTTTTTTTTGCCACGTCTGGATGTACGATCCTGCATAAACAGATTTTTTTTAACAAACAACCCTTGGTTTCCTGTCGCTTTTTTACCCAGGGGTTAATTTTAGCATGCCACATGCTATGGGGATATATAGCTTTGAGCCAGAGAACAGCGGGTATGCTGTTTGTCTGCAATGTGAAAAGAATGGAGCTAATCACTAAAGAAAATGAACATTCGGCCCTGTGCTTTGCCTTCTTTGCATGGGGCTGTTCTGAAGGTGGCGTTTGGTCTGGCTGATTAAAAAGAAACCACTGACATTGTTAGTACAGTGACTCAGCCCATGTGTGTTCACTGCAGAATGATACCCTACTATAAAGCACTGAAGCATGATATCCAGAAGGAGGGTCTGTTCCACTGTATGGAACAATGTGTGAAGTTTTGCAAGCACAGCTCTATGCTAAAAGAAGTCTGACTCACCAGGACGCCCTGGGAAGCATGCACTGAATTAGAAAATATTTATACCAGTAAGTCTCAGTGGATGTTTCTACCCTGCAAAGGGTGAAACTGTCATGAATTAGACCACAAACAAGACAAGCAAAAAGGCAAATGTTAGCTGCAAAAAAAAATCATCAGACTAGCTGCTAATGGATTTGGTCTGGTCCATTTTGTCATAGCCAGGAAGATCTCTGGAAGATTGTCTAATCTCCATGTACAGAGATGTAGCTTTTAAGAAATCCCAGCACCTGTGGCAGTTTAACAGAAGAGAGGTACAAAGCAGGGCTCTGACAATAAGAAAGGATGGCCTCATATTTATCCAGACAAAGATATTGTAAACCTACATAAGATGACTTCCCTCTGTGGTGAAAGCCAGTACATTGCATAAAAAGCAGTAGCCTATCATTTCTGTAGTAGGTGACAACATATGCTCCTTAGTACAAGGGCAAAGCGGCATCAGGATGCATCTCAACATCCACAAGGCTTTCCTGAGCAATGTGCAAATCAGTACAAATGCATCCCGATAACACATTTCATCAGCTAGCAGTGGGGTTTGCTTTGAGATGAGAAACGTCCACCAAAGCAGTGCCATGGAAGTTAGCAGATACATCCACGAGTGCTCCCACTTCCTCCTCCCCTTCTCCTGACTATCCCCATAGCTCCCCAGCTCCCTCAGCAGCTCTTGTACTCCCCACAATCCCACCTAAAGCAGCCACATCCTTGAGACATGCAGGAAGGCTGATGCTACAAAACCACACTACTTGACTTCCAAAGCCATCCTGTGAGGTGTTTCCAAACACAGCTGGTTTTGGCATGCCAGCAAAAGCAGAATGAAACCACAGCATCACCAGGACTTTAAATTGATATTGTTTTCAAATAGCCATTCTCCTTGGTTGACCTTTTAAACACTTCTGAAGTTCTCTACACTCCCTGAACAGAAAGAGAGCAGCTCCCACTCCTGAGCTGCCATTCAATCCCAGCACTACTCTGAAACCTAAGCTTTCACACTGATGTGTCTAAACTCAAAGAACTGGACCAGCGCCTATGACCCAAACCCTGCTCACAGCTTCATTTGCTATCAAAGGCCATAGTCCTCCATATTTCATAGAAGCTGCTTCCTTCTCTCTCCTGCCTGCCATACGCATGCAGTACTGAATAGCACTGTGGGGTATGTTTACCCTTTAGGGTAAACCCAAAAGGCCAATTCAACCATTAGGAAGGAAAAGGTTTTTACCATGGAGCAAACCTATCTGTCAGTGGCTGATTTCCAAATGGTACACAGGGTTTAGTCCAACTTGGTCATCAATTTCAAGGACAGCTTCCTGGCTAAGTCCCACACAGTCCTTTGAACCATATCTTAAGGCCTCCATCCTCAAGGGAGGAAAAAAACCTCATCAGGCAAAAATGAATGTAATGAATAAAATATTTAAGCAAGCTCCTTGAGAGTTTATTTTCCCTGTGTGTTTGCCCAGCGGGGCCCTGGCAAAACACGCAGGTCATAGTAAAAGCTGCAGAACAAGTAATTGATCATTACTTCTGCCAACCTCAGAACTAATCACTACGTGGATATCTGCACCACTCCGTCTGCCTTCTGCTTTCCACCTCTGCTTTAAGATGCTCTTTAAGGAGAGGATTTTGAAAAAGAGCTTATGTAGCTTGCCACTCCACTCTTCCAGGGCTTTAAAAAGAGCTCAGCACTGCAGCTCTTTCGGTACATTCAAAATTGCCAGCCCTGGATATTAACCTATTTTCTTTTTCCACCCTCATGCTTCAGAGTTCTTCAGCACCAGAAAAGAGCATTTGTATAGTTTTAATTTCCTTTTTTTGATGAAAGAACATCTTCTTCCTTCTTTCTGCTATGAAAAGTAGAGGGAGCAAGAAACAAATAATGAAATGTTTAATTTCACCAGTGTTAGATGTCCAGACAGTCATCAATATCTCTTCCTTCATGCTTTTTTTATTCCCCCCTCCACACTTCACTCTTTCTTTCCCTTGCCATTACAGGCCCTCTCCTATAGCACCCTTCTCTATCTTGGCAAAGGAAAAATTTTGCAGACTATTGGAGAAGAAATTCTAATGCTGCTTTCTTTAGAGAAAGACTGGAAGAGTCTCCCCAGGGAAGCGCCAGGAGTCCAACTGATTGAAACGTTTAGAATAGTCTTACTACACGTGTGACACCTCTACAATGTGATACTCCCACCTCCAGGCCAGCATCCCCATTTTGCGACCAAATAAAGGAGAACAAAAAGCACCCCAAAATGTGAGCAAGCAGCAGACCCACAGATAAAACTGGATCCTAGATTCATTATTTCCAATGAACCTATTTCCTAAGTTCATTATCTGTCTAACACTGATACAGCACAGGAGTGACTCCACATTACACATGAAAATCAGTCAGGCCCAGCATCAAAACCAAAACTGCAATTAGAGTGAATGCCTGAAGAATGTAAGTCCTGCACCACAGCACTAACCTTACAAAAAGTCTTCCTATAATTAAATCAAACTCTCCAGCAAAATGTTTACACCATATTGTAATTGCACCTGCTGCAAGATCCACAATGATGGAAACTCTTTGGAAAGGTTAGAATTATAATTCTATAATATGAGCCTATTAATGGACATTTTATCATTTAAACAGTCAGACAGGAAAAACACTTTCTCCTTTCTCTCTCCTCTCATTTTCCAACCTTCTGTTGTGGATGCAGACACTGTGAGCAACCATCCCATCACTCATACTTCTTTTTTATTATTTGCAAGTACTTCTCTTCATAGTTAGAATGGCAATCATGAGACCATTTGAAAAGAAAGCTTAAAGGCTTGAAAAAGTAGTAGTATCTTGCACTAAAAAGAAAGCTTTGGAAAAAAATCTCAAAAGCTGTAGGATTTTATACCGGATAAAAGCTAGGAATAATAACACTTTTTTTCCCCTCTTTAAATGCTACTTCACAACTTCAGAATTTAGAATTCAAAAATCTATTTTATTCTTAGCTAAATACAGCATACAGGCATGCAGCCTTAGCTGGGGCTAAAGGTGTTTCTACAGAGAGCTCAGCCTGTCATCTATTCACACCACAGCAATAGCCAGTTTCTCATCATTACTGACATGCGGAGCTGCATTTCCCAGGGTTCTTAGGAATAGGAATCACACTGACATCCAGCAGGATTTATGCTCCCAGATAGTATTTGAAAATCCAACCCATAAATATTTAAATTGAAAATATTGCCTGGAATACATCTCACTAAAGTCACTGTCCCAGTTGCTCAGAGTAATGACAGAGTGATTCAAATAGTAACAGCAAAAACATGGCACTGCACAAATGAGGCACTAAGGTAGGTCACACTGAGAAGGAAGGCTGAGCTTGGTCCAGCACAGGATGACACAGTGAATCATCTCATTATGATCCTGACAGACAAAGGCAGAGCAGAAATACCCAGCAACGACTGGTATTTCAGTGGCATTTCAGCAGGACACTTAGCACCCTAATCACCAGCAAATAACACAGCCCTTCCTCCTAAAGCTAAATTGAGGCTATTGCTCTCCAAATAGGCCAAGCCCAAACTCACACTTGATTTGGCATTAAACATGTACCTGGGCATCACTGCTGCAGGCAGGGCTGGCTTCATGGGGCAGCCCTCATCCCAGCCAGGCAGGAGGGCTCCCATGGCTGCAAGATGCTCTGCTGGCTCACATTTGTACTGTTGCACAGAGCTCAGAGAGACACTAAGCCAGAAACACCCAGAGTTCTTTGTCCAGATGTGGAGCATGGGGAAAAGAAGGGATTTTGTGAGGTTTCGGGGATGCACCTACAGTGCTGCCTGTTGGGATGGAGTTGTGAAGATAGGACAGCTGGGAGATGGCAGCAGTGGAGGATGGGGTGAGCACTACTTCACTATCCCTCCAGATGGCCCTTGAATGTCAAAGCAGAGATTCAGCCGTGGAATAGAAACTACCATAGGAAAGCTTCTGTAGCTGAAAAGTAGGAGGCGATGTAAGCAAAACTATGTCAAATGAGTGCAAAAGCTGTGGAATTAGGGAAGCAGCAGCAAGTACTGGAAACAGTAAATCTTTGAGTGAATTAGAATGGCAATACTTGTTTAAGATTTATATGGCTCTCAAAGTGAAGGGCGAAAGAGGAGAAGTAAATAGTGCAGAGGTATTTCTTACAGCTGTTCAGGGTGAAAACTCTCAGTAGAAACCCTGGAGAGACCAAAGAGGTAGCCCAGAGGCTAAAACTGTGGAGAGCTTCAAAATCCCAGCCAAAGACTGTTTATGAATACATAAAGTATCTCCAAAGCAGTGAAACCACTCCACTGGTTTGAATTTCAATTACCCACAGTAGTGTAGAGCCAAGCAAAGACTTTGATAAGCATCTTTCCCATGTCAGAAAAAAACCATAGACTGCACACACTGCCCACATGTACACACAGAAAGTACTTTCAGACCCTCATCATCTCTCCTCCCAGGAAATCACTGCCTTCTGGGGGAAGTGCAACAACATGGACCACTCCAGCATGGAACAGAGAGCAGAAAAGCCAGCCCCAGTAAGAGACCCTCAAACCAGAAATTTCCGAAGTATGGAAGCACAGATTTCGTCTGTAAGACATATCTTCACAAATTCAGCTTTGCCCCCAGTACAAAGATACAAAGCTCGTTATACAAAATAAGCATGCCAGCACTCAGTGCAAGTGCAGAGCAGTGGCACTGCTCAGTTATAAGAAGATCCTCAGGTTTGGCTCAGGGACCACAGTGAAAACAAAGGGCACTGTCTCGCTCGGCACTTACTTGTGTTCTGGGTACCCAAGAAAAGCTTAGCTGCAGTAAGAAATACCTTTTGCAGCCCATACAGACAGGCATGGCTAACTCCCCTGAGCTGTGACCTGCTGTGGCTAGTTTGCAACTGAATCCAAAGTCAGTAAGTGAAAAACCACTGGGTGTCTCTGCACAGTACTGCTGTGATGTCCTGGCCCAATTTCCATTAAAATGAAACTGTGGATGCCCAGTAACATAGTGTCCTTTTGCTAAAAAGCAGGAATTTCTCATTTTCCAAGTGCTGCATTATTCTTCTATTTACCATCAAGCAAGAGAGACTGGTTTCGAATTTACATGTGGTTGACTAGATTACCTGAGTGATGCACTTATTTCCCTTGGCAAATGAAATGAAGAGAAATGATAACGCTCCATAAGAATTGTGCCCAGCATAGCACACACTTCTCATCTGGCCATTGCCTGTATCACACGCAACTGCAAATGGGTTTACTTTTATTAAAGACCCAGCTTCAATATCTCCTGCTCTAGGAAGAGCTACTCCTTGCAAGATGGTTTGAAAAAATTAAACACATTTTTTTCTGTTCTAGTTTCAGCTCTTCCTAACCTAAGTGACATCCACATTTAACACAAGCCTTTCCCTTCGTACTCAAGTGCTAGAGCATTTCTCAGCATTAAAACACCTTTGTTTCACTCCTACCAACTATTATTAAGGGGCAAGGTTTGTATGAGTTCACCAGGCCAAGATGTCAGGCAGACCAGCTACAATCCCTAGCCATGCTTGAAACAGTGCTTCTAAAATAGCTACTGAGAGGAAGACTGGACCAATGCCCGTATCTCAGTGCTATTGCTAGGGTGACATGAACCAGCCAGGTTACACGATTCAAATACATGCTGCAACTACATCACCCTGTTGCAGTAGAAATAAACTTTCGCAACAGCTATTTGATAAGGGAAAGAGTATGCTGAAAGGGCTGGGTGGGTCAGAGCTAAGATTATAGTAAATGGACTGCAGTGTCACATGTGGCAATAGCAGCAGTGAGATCAGTTGCATATAGTTCAGAGCAGTAACTTCTCATTTCCTTGTTTTTTCTGGGTCTGCGACTAGCATGTGGCTGCCTGAACAGATCAACTTAATGGTGTTCCTCCATCTGTTGGGATATAGTGTGATAAGCTTGTATAATTTGTAAGTTAATTATTTACATATGTTCGTGAAATTGGAGGAAAAAAGAACTGCATTGCAGGGAACGAGCAGGGATGGAGGAGTTAAGGGGTGCAGTTGACCTCGATCTCATTGCAGCTCATGGAAAGCTTGGGGGTTCCTACAGATTTCCAGGAAAATGATACGACAGGGAAAGAAAGGAATCCAAAATGTAATCATCAGGTTTCCAGCTAAGAGAATTAACGCAAAAGAATCCTAAGGTCAGTTACCGAGTCTGAAGTTAATTTGATGAAGCATGAGGCTTTCCAGCCAGGCAGGAGGGAGGGAGTTGCTACTGGCATCCTGCATTCCTGCTCCGCTGCCACGGCTCAGCAGCAATGGGGATCCTGCTCAGGTAGACCCCATGTGCCAGAAGCTCCCTCTCATAAAGGTGTTTCTTGCAAGGAGGTGTTTCTCACCGCCAGTGGATGTGTTGAAATATCCATCTTTTTCATTTTACATCATTTTCAAAAGTAGCGCGTTCACAAGCCTGGTGGAGCAGACAGAAGGATTTGGGCCACAGCTGCTGCCCCCTGCAAACACCCAAAGTTTAAGAGCCTCACGTGTCCAGACGGATTTTAGTCATGGATTTCGTTTACCTTTAGCAACAAATGATGTCCCAAGATTAGGGAGAGGCAGGAAACTTATATTCTCCAGTGTTTGCCTTGACATCACTTGCCGGTAGACTCCAGGGGGATGACAAAGCTAGCTTGCTCACTTCCTCACTCTACAGATTGCATCCAGTGTGAAGGAGAATCTAAACAAGTTGTCAAAGCTGTTTCAATTTTAGTTTTTACCAAGGTAAAGTTTTTGTGAAAGAAATGTATTTCATTGAAAAAAATATTTTTCCCCAAAACTCCTATAATGTGTTATTAGTTGCTTTCACATTGCCATACTAAGCCATAAGTAGCAGCTTTCAAGACCACATTGTGGCCAAGACAAGATGCGTCTGAATCAGGCTGCCCTGAGATGATGCTGTCCCTTGCCACAAGAAGGGATGCAGTGTATCACAGAAAACACATTCTCATAAGGATCCTGGACTGCAGGAAGGAAATGTATATTGAATTAAAATATCCACTACAATGGCATGTCCTCATTTGAATTTTATTCCTAATGCAAATTTCCCACTAAAACTCCTAAAACTCATCTTTAACCGTTCAGCACAGATACATGTCAGTATCTGCTGTAATTCACTTTTCACATCTGGAGGGAATGAGGGTGCTGGCAGGTTTGACAAATAGACGATACTGAGGAGACAATACCATGATACTAGAGAGATTTCCTGCAGTTTCTACTCAGACAAGGAATTCTTAACCAAGACAAGTAGCACCATCCTCTGGACATCAGTGGGAATCGAGCACAAAGCAAACAGGCTTCAGTCATTCCCCAGGTAATGCCGTATACAGACTTCATCAGCCGGAGTTCCCTGCCTCTGCATCACTTGCTGGAGTTCAGCATGAGGTCTCCATCCATGCCGTACTGAACAGATTCATATATTTTATTCAGAGTAAAAGAAAAGCCTCTGGAGCAAAAGATTAAAGTTGGGAGGAGGAAGAAATTAGCTGAAGAGATAAAGCTAAGAAAAAGCAATATATATCAGGGTGTAAACAGAGCTCTTCTGAGACCTATTTTCCATGTTGTTTTACAATCTTTAGATCACTATTATACTTTCCAGATTCATTGAGTCAAAGCCTAGAACAGAATTCATTTATTCTGAGATTTACGTTGAAGAAAGTTTTGACTACACATTAATATAAAAGCAAATCTTGGTGTTCTATTCCTGCATTCTTCATTCAAGAATTTAAGGACCTGGCAGAGAAAAAGAAATACAACACTTATAGTTGAAATTATGGTTCAAACCAGCTCCTCTGTCAATAGATTTTAAAAGATCCAATTTCTTTCTCATTTTGATGTTTCTGATTATGTCAAATGTTTTAAAGTCTGCGTGCAACTGTGTAAGAACAAAGTAAAAAACTACCAGTTTGTTCTAAAAAAAGTGCTAGAAAAGGAAAATTAATTCTTGATTAGAAACAGATGGATTTTTAACTATGATGGAGCAAAAGAAAAGATTCATATCATCACCCTAACTGGAAAAATCCATGGGAAAATACTGGCAGTAGTTCATCACAGAATTGATAATTCCTTCTTGTCACAAGATGTCTCTAATGGCATCTTTCTTAATTATACAGCTTACTTAAACAACAGACTTTGAGGCCTGACACAATTCATGTAAGGTACAGAAGCAGAATTCATGGGAAAACATTGACATCAGCAGACACAAAAGATGTTCAGCTGAGTGTAATCAAAGAGAGAGTTCTTGGGGTTTGCTCATAATCAGTTCTCCTTATTGCTGATGAATTCTGCTCTTCCAACCACAAGCAGATCAGAGTTTGGGGATGGTTCCTTACAAACTTACCCGGATCTTTGTGTAATGGCAATAACTTCTTATAGTAACAGATGCGACTGTTAGCACCAGACTTGCAATATCTTTGTGTAGAAACACATACTGACTGTAGAAAAAAGCTCATATTCAAAGATACAAATGCATTTTGTCCAACTTTGAACTCACTCAAGACATTGCAATCGGGAGCAGAGCTGAATGCACCACAACCCTGGCCTCTTGCCACCTCCCTGCCCGGCGCTGATAGCTGCTGACAGAAACTGAACTGGTTCAAGCCTGTGTTTCTTGGCTCAGGAAAGCACTTTTTGTAGCAGAGGTTAGGAAAGCTAAAGGATCTGCAGATGACTGCAAACTACCTGGGCTGTGCATGGAAAGAAGGGTAGTGGCTCAGTTCTGATTTTCTCGTTGGATGATTGTGCCCTACCAGAAGTTAAGCACATCTACATGTGTATATATACCATGATGTACTGCAGCTTCCTCTCACCAAAGGAAAACACAGATGGCACTATTAGCTTCCAGACACTCTCTAAGTGATGCTGCCCCTCTTTTGATATTGGATGAATATCTTACTTGCTGCTCTCCAATCCGATTCCCTGCTTTAGAAGTACATTCCTTATATATCTACCATTACATCAAAACAGAAATGCATGTCTTCCTCCATCTGCCATGTAACCTTCCTATAACACCCATCCATTCCTTGAAGATAAGTTCCTTAAATGGAAACCAACTCACAGCATGATCATTTCTTCATGTGGTGAGCCTAAAAATAAAAATCTAAAGGCGAGGGATTTTAAATGGTAAGTGGTGCGAGGATTGCAGTCATAAGATCTAAAGAATATGAAAACACAAGGACTTGAGCTGAGCAGTAGCTTCAGGAAGGACGAGTGTACTGATCACAAAGCTGAAAAACAAACACATACTTCTGTCTTACCTTCTGTTGTCGAGGTGCAGAAAGTGTGACAAGTGCCTTATTAATCATATAATGCTGATGTGTTCTTCTGCTATGGATGTTGAGCTCCTGCGTACTGCTACACTGCTTACAACTGAATTTGTTTTGCTGAAGTTAAAAATGCAGCCTGCCCACCTCCTATTTCTTGGATGTTAGTGTTGCTCAGCCTTCCTTTACAATGGTTTTCTAAAACCTCTCTAATGGTTTGGTGCTTGCTTAAAAATCACCGCACTTACTTTAATCACATTTTTTTCCCTAGAATGCTTCAGCCAAGCGATGCAGAGTCACAGCCACCAGAGCAGGCAGGTTTGGGAGATAACCATTCTTAGCTAGTGCTGGAAGCCTCAAGGTTTATGGCTCATTACATACTGAGATGTGAGAAAATAGAATACTGCCTGGGGGATGAGGGGCTCCTTAATTTTGCTCTTTGAATGATGCACCTTCTGCTTGGGAAGAGATGCACAGAGTTCTTTGGTGCTCAGTCCATACACAGCTCAAAGAGCCAGCAGCTTTCACATGGGATGCTGTAGGATGAAGACACACGAAATACCTCTCCCACAGCCCAGTCAAACCAGACTTCTCCAGGTGACCTGTCACCCTAATCTGGCATCCTGTTGTAATGGGAGAATTGCACTGAAACAGAAAACCAGCTGGAAATCCAGTGGTGTCAGACATCCTAAAAATGCTCCCAGTAATTTCTGTTCTTGGCTCTGGCTGAAGTGAGCTGCAAATATTTCTGAGTACTTTGCAAATGCCTAGAATTTCAGTGCAGTAGTAAACATTATAGACTAGAGGGATGGTTCTTGAAATATTTGTACTGACTAACAAGAGAGCAGAGAATGAAACAGAAGCTCATCTTGGTCCTGGAAAGGACTACTGAGATAAACCTGCTTCTGCAGAGTCCCAGCATTCATGATGTGCCATAGTCAAAAGCCATGATTTCCTTTACTTCAAAAAAGCAGTCTGTAGCAGCTCTGGCTTCACAGCTTCACTCTTGGTCCAGTGCTGACCTGAATGGAGCAGGCAGAAGGAGCCACAGGGTATGTGGTCCTGACGATGGACCATCAGGCTTTTGATCCAACAGGCATTACCACTTCCTCAAGCAGAGCATTTTATGGTTTCCGTTCTCTCATCACGAACCTTGCCTTAACATCTACCTGAGGTATTGAGCATCTGAACTCCCCAAAGGGATCCCAGTGCTCATTTCTTCCACTAGAATTCTGAGCCATTTAGAGCTGATTTTTTTTCCCTCTCTAGAACAGCAGTTTAAATTTCTCTAGTTCCATGATGTGTATTCTATTGTCCATAGTGCAAAAAGTTCAAAATATCATGAATCTTCCCTTGCATTTACTGCACAGTTAAATTGACAGGAAGCATTACAACCACAAAACTCTAGGTGATGCTAACAGAGTTGCTGTGGTGTAAGTAAAGGCTGACTTCTTTTCATCCTAGAAAACTCCCGAAGCTTCATATTGTGACCTTTTGCAAATCCTCTGTCTATTGAAACAGATATGTTTCCAAATGCATGGCATTTGAAAACCAAGAACTCTACAGATGCTATAATTATGCTTATTTTGTCAAGGTCTGTGCTACTCTTTGAAACACTTGCAGTAAGCCACAATCTAGCGTATCCTGTAAAGCAGCAGCACTTTCTAAGGAAACAGGTTAAGGTACTAAATATATTTGCTTACTACTCTGCACAGGCATGTTAGTGAAATATTCAGCAATGAACCATCCTAGTATTTTCCATGAGCTATTCAGAGCAAAGTATTATTCCAGCACCTACTGGACGTGTTTCAACGCATGCAGTACATCAGTCTGACCCATCCAGTACGGAGAAAGGAAGTCCCAAAGTGGACATTGGCCAAGAAACTGGATCCTTGTAATTTTGCCAGGCTACTCCAACAAGTATTCTTCGCCCTGTCATAAACAACAAGATGAAAAGGATTTATCTACCAACTACAGGTTAAAATTCCTTTGAAATGCCTGGGTCTACTCTAAGGAAGAAGAAAAAGTTAATACTTTCCTCAACTTCTTTGCATTTAACCTTCATGTTAATGTTCTGCTATTTTTTCACAAGGCCCTTAAGGCTGTTTCTATATGCATCTAAGCATATCACAGCTTAAACACAAAGGTTTCCTATTTATCAGTAATATTGCTAGTTCTCTTCTTGTAAGTACTAGAAATACTGTGTCCTTTGACATTTCAGTGATGCATTAACCTGTTGTCTGGAATATAAATGTGAGCTGAGAACCGATTTTGCAACAGAAAGTAGATTAAGATTTTCTTGAAAAAGTGGTTCAACTTCTTCATATTCTGTTTCCAGTTTTTTCACTGGACAGGCAGAATTTGGCACAATTACACATGTTTGAATGAGGGCAGCGCTTCAACATGAACATTATCTGACAGAAATTACTACTACGATGGCCAGGAAAGGGCTGTTTAAGTGAAATGGCTCCTATTAGGTACTCGGCGTTAAGGTAACTGTTGCTTCTGTTAAGCAGAAGGTGCTGAACTAGACTGCACCAACTTCATTAAGCAGCCCCATTAAAACCATAGACTGCTAGTTAGTGAGGTCTGTATTGCTTCACTTTGTATGAATACTACATGTTAAAAAGCAGAATGTAAAGAAAGATGTCGGTTAAAAGCTTATTTACAGAAAACGTAATGTAGGATTTTCAGACTAACATCAGAGCCCACTGAAGGAGGCTGCTGTCTCTAGGTGCACCCCATGGATGAACCTTTGCACTTCCAGGGAAGAGACCTAATTCACATTCACTGAACTTCCCACTGGAGGAATTTATTGCTTTCCACTGATTTCCTGGGCCTCCTGTCATAGAGACTCTTTAATTATATATGGAAAGTTGGGCAATGTCTCCTTCACTGCCTCCTCAAAATCATGCTCCACTTTTTACTTTAAAAAACAATAGAAGAAGAACAAAACCCACAGATGTGGTCCTACATCAAACTTTTATCATTTGAACCTTTAACTTAAGCAAACAATAAGCAAGGTCTTCCAACACATAAGAAAGTGTTCTTCTGGATAAGTTAAACTCTCCTCTGCTTGAATACTTCAACCCTCAAGTAGTTCAGTTGATTAAAAAGTGAAACATCAGGTTTGCACTGTGACTGTAGCTATATGCTTTCCCCTAAATTAATGACAAACCATTCTCTGCAGTCACATATTTTCAAAGTGCTATTTCAATGATAGAGATATGACTTGAGGGGGGTAGTTAATAGACCTGATGCATTTGAAGAAGTTCATGAAAAGTACATTACTTCATTTACAGCAGCAGCTCAGTAGCATCGATTGCTTTATAATCCCATATTGTCTGGCACATGTGAGGCATGCAACTGCAAAGCAACACTAAAGGAGGATCAGTTTTACCCAAATCTCAATTCACCACTACCATAAGAACATTTTAAAACCTTTCTGAATTTGGCTCTCAGTTATAAACTAAATAGTGCTATGGAAGGATGAAAGGAGTTTGAAGCTTTCCATTTAAATAGCCTTTGCAGGTAAGATAATTCAGGCTCACTTTTCCCCAGTGCAGCTGTATGCAATTTCCAGTCAGTTAGCTGAGCAAAAGGCATCTGCTCGCAATAAAGCAACCGGCAACAGCCACAGCAACTGATAAAGAAGCAGAAACATGTCCTAGCAGGGATTGCCCTTTCCCACGAAAGCCTTCGGGGCCAAGCTTATGCAGGGGAGACCACACACACACAAGGGAGGTACCGAGTTCCCTGTGGCCCCAGGGCTCCTTCTCCTCCAGCAACCAGCACCCGCATGAGGTGCAAGAGGTGGCAGCAACCTTGGCTCTCAGGGGAGTCAGGCAAGGGTGACGACACCAGGCTGCTCTCTGCACTGCTGCATGTCACCTCCCTGGGGCCAACAGCCCTCTGGAGTCCTTTCCCACCATAGACAAGATACCTTTCTTCAACTCATCCACTTGTCAATGACCACTAGTGTTTTCTTCATTCTTTTATTCAGTTTCTCTTATTTTATGTACTTATTACAGGACTCAACAGGCCTAAAACTCCCTCGCCATTCAATGAAAAAAAAAAAAGACAACATGGCTCTTTTCTCAGCTGGTTCCCACTCCTCCCCATCCTCCTCCGCTCTCTTGGTATGACAATGAAACTTGGCTGCCTCATGGCTTGGCACAATAAGGACCCAGATATTTGTCAGCAGCATTATGGAAATGAGCAAGATGCAACAAAAGTATAGGGTTTCCCAGGTGAGGTTGCCTATGAGTAAGATGCAAACCAAGAACGGGGTTGCCCAGGTTCTGGTGCCCTGCTTCACTGGGCAATGACACACACAAACCTATGGTAAGACTGGTGTCTTCTTCTTGTGCCAACACAACATCAGGGGCTGACTCTCCCATCATGCTTTCTCAGCCACTTGTGCTTGCGGTTATGAGTCTTAATCAGCAGCGAGGATCCAGTCCAGTGCTTGGCTCCCAAGCAAAAGTCACAGCAAAGCTGGAAGAGGCAGGATCAGCCCCCAGGGAGTTTCAAAAACAGCGCCCTTCATTAACTTCTCAGTGGCTGTGGTTTTTAGAGGAGAAAAGTCATCTCTTTCAACATCACAGTGAAAAAAAAATAGTGAAATACGGACTTTGAAGTGGTGGGGAAGCACCATTACCCCACAGACAGGAGCCTGGCATTCATTATGTTTGATAGGGAGGCTGCGTGCAGCCATGCGTGTAAGGACACATTTCTTACAAGGAGCAGGAAAGGGGCATGCTTCATGCTCACATGGCATGCATGCGATTTCTCACACAAGCTGGGCAGCTGGCTCTTACTGTCCCCTGCACTGCGAAGCCATGGGGCTCATCCCTTTTTGGCCTTTCTGCTTTCTGAGGCATCTTGAGGCTGGTCGAAAGTTTATCATGCAGGCATGTGGATTGTTATCCAGCTTTGGCTTGTTTTGTTCAGCCTCTTAGAGCGAAGTTTTGCTTTGGCGAAGTTTCATCTCCCACCCAGTTGAAAGGCTGAAGTCCTTGATCCAGCTGCATTTTCTGTATCCCTAATCCCTGATAGCACAATTAATGGCTCTGTTTTTCACAGGGAGTACTGGATTAGTCATCAACATCGCATATCTTTTCCCTGCTTCTACTGCTGTTCTTCTGTTCACCCATAGATTTATTATAAATTCTGTAGTGCAGGTAGGACTCCTTGAAACACCAAGCTGCCTTTCAAAATTAAAAACTAGGCCAGCCCTAACAACAAAAAAATAAAATCTATATTTAGATTACCCAAGAAACTCAAGTTCCTACTAACTGATAATAGAATATTGGTTGAGCAGATCATAGAATCATACAACAGTTTGGGTTGGAAGGGACCTTTAAAGGTCATCCAGGCCAACCCCCCTGCAGTGAACAGGGACATCTTCAACTAGATCAGGTTGCCCAGAATCACATCCAGCCTGGCATTGAGTGTCTCCAGGGATGGGGTATCCACCAGGTCTCTGGGCAACCTGTGCCAGTGTTTTACCAACCTCATTATAAAGAATTTCTTCCTCATGTCCAGCCTGAATCTCCCTCTTTTAGCTTAAAACCATCACCCCTCATCCTATTGCCACAGGCCCTGCTAAAAAGTCTTTCCCTATTTTTCTTATAAGCCCCTTTTAAGAACTGAAATCTCACTCAGTCACACTGTATATGTTACTGATGAAGTTATGAAACAGCACTGGTCCCAGTAGAGACCCCTGAGGGTGCCACTTGTCACTGAGGTCCATCCAGACATTGAGCCATGCAGCCATCCAGCCAATTCCTCATCCCCCAAATCAAATCCATATCTCTCCAATTTAGAAAGAAGGATGTTGTGCGATACTGTGTCAAAGGCTTTACAGAAGTCCAGATAGACAACATTCATAGGCCGCCCTTTGTCCATTAATGTAGTAACGCCATCATAGAAGATGATGAACAGTAATAGTAAAAGCAAAGGTTTTAGCTTTATCATTGCATTTCCTGGTTAGTCAGAGTTTATTTTATCCCCTTGGAGACTGCAACAGCATTGTTTGCATTGGATACCATAGCTAGACTGTACAGCCTGTTACCAAGGACATATATCATTGATGATGATATAGTCACTTAAAGTAATATCACAAGGATATTTCACAAAGAAATATCACAAAGAATTAGAAGACTATGACTGGGGCTTGACATCTAGGACTATTCTGTCCTTTTCTTGGCTCTGTGAATTATTGGTTTGCCTGCTACATGCCTGATAGCAAAAACCTTGCCCACAGAGCCCTGAACAGCAATAATCCTACAGAACTGGGGATCTCTTGAAGGTCTCCCAATCAGAAGGCATGCACTAGGTGTACGAGCGAATATCTCCTCTATTACATCCAGTGGCACTGACAGCAAAATCATCACTTTCTCACAGGGTTCCTCGCTGGAGAAGATCCAGGGAGGAGGATTAACATGCTTCCTATCTTTCCCAAAACTATACCCATCCAAAACCTGTTCAATCCCCCTGTTATCCTCTGCCAGCCCCCACTAAGCCTCCCCACCTGCCTGTGCAGAGATCTGAAGGACTGCAGGATCTCAGGGGCTTGTGGGGAAGCAATTACAAACGGATTTTGGATCCTGGATGAAAGAGCTTGACAACTGCTCCAGCTTTTCTGAGGGAAACAGTGAGAAGCCAGATCCTTATCTCCCAGTCCTGTCCTGACAGTGTGATCTTGCATCAGTCACTGCCATCCATGTGTTCAGATTTCTCCGGCACCAAACAAAGCCTGATAGTGCTCACTTACCTACAGAAGTGTGAGGATGCAGTGTGGATTAATTATTACTTGTGCAGCACTTATGAACAAAGCAGCCTTTTACTACTAAATACATGCTGGAGTCACCTCTGGACAGCCATGTTCAAGGATAGATTGGGTCTATCATTCCCAACTATTAATTGTTATCTAAATAATAGCGATTTCAGATATTCTCAAGTTCAAAACCTGTTTGGGACTGATTCCATGAAAGGGGTATTAAAATTGCTTTCGACCTTCTTCCATGGAGGTAGAAAGGTTAAACACAGAACTTTACCAGTTCACAAGAACCATTCCAGCAATGCTCCTATTACAGATCTGTTCATGTTAATTACTGTATTATCTGTTTAAATGCTCTAATTGTCTCCCTGTGGCATTTGGGGGGGGGGGGGGGGGGAGAGAGAAAATGCAATTTTGCCGGAAATCCCTCATAAGTAGGTTTTTTCCGCCTGGTTACAACGCAATCTCAGCACAAGGCACTGTCCCTGCTTCTTTGAGATTCAGGCAGAATCTGAGCTCCCCCTGCTGTTGGCAAAAAGTTGATGTACGGCTGAGCTAAACGAATTCTTAACACCCGGTTTTTCAGCCAAGGGCAGGCCCTGGGGATCCCGCTATTCAGTCTTTGGCTCAGGCTGCTACATGGAAAGAAATAAGTGGCTAGATTTCAGTCAAAGCCTGTTCTTGCAGTCCCACCACTGAATACGGAAAGTATTACGCTCAGAAGAAGATAGCTGTATGTAAAAAACAGCTATTTGGTGTATGAGTCAGAAGACGAGAACATTTATATGAGCCCAAAAAGGTGCTGGCCTGAAACCATCCTATAATCTGCAGCCAGAAGTAGATTCAGCCCTTTTATAGTAGGCAATATTCCCAGCAACAATCCTAGGACCAGAGCCGAGGCTGTGTGATGCTGAAATTACTACGTCTTTCATACAAACAGTAAGTCTGCCCATGGAAAGATGTTTTATATATGTGAAAATATTCTGAGCTGAGGTTGTTGGAAGAAAGCCCAGTCCCCCTGCCAAAACAGGGCTAAGTCGAGAGGGTGCAGGTCTACACTAGGGATATCAACTACTTGGGGATGCTCACCTTGACAGAAGTGAACAGAATCCGGTTATCATGAGCCAAGAGTTTCAAATCCCATTATTAAAGTGCCTCTGGCACCTTGGTGTGTGGTATGAATTCCCCTTAGATTAACCAGTCATTGCCCTCAGTCTTTTAATTCGCTCATCAAAGAGGCAGACACCTCTGAACTGCTCTCCAGGGAAGGTTAAATTAGACGCTCTGAATCACCCTTTGGAAGAGCCCCTTGTGCTGCCCAGACGGGGAGAGTGTGGCAGATCCTGAGCCAGATGAGACACACCAGCGCCTTCAGCACCAGTCCTTGATCTCCCCACCTCAACTGGTGCATTTGAAAAGTAATTTCTTTTACTGATGTTAACCCCAAGGGAGGGGGGAGAAAAAGAGAAAAATTAAAATAAAGGAGAGTTCATCTAATAAAGATTCCCCAATGTTAAAATATATTCCTGTTTTTCTGGTTGTATGTCAGGTCTCATTAGGCTGTGCTAATGAACTTGTTCCAGGCAAGTTTTGGTCTAGTTGTTGTTTGTGGTTTTGCTTAACACATGTGAAAGGGCAGGTTAAGTCTGGCTTGTTTTCAAGTTAGTTTAACAATCAGTAGAGTTGGGTGGGAATATAAAGGGACAAGCAGCTTACAGTTTGAGATTCAACACTTGCTCTATAACAGTAAGAAAAAAACTAAAGCACTGCTCTGCACTCCAGTTTGGGCACACAGATGCATGACTCTTAAGGGGGATTTGGTATGGTTTTGTCTACATTTGGGTTCCATTTTAAAGAGCAGCGATCAGAAGCTACCTCACATAAGTCCTGCTGTGCTGTTGATGCAAAAAGTACTTACCAACACAGCCATCTTGGCAAAGCCCTGTCATTCCTAGAAAGTTTTAGTAGATTAGATAGGTCTTTGTGATACGGGCAGAAAGGTCACACAGCACTTGTTTTCTTTGGAAGAATTCCCCACCTTCCAAGTACATGGGGCAAAATAGGAGCTGGATACAAACAGCAAATGGAGATAACCAAACCAATGAGGGCTGCCAAAGCAAGAGCTTGGCATCATCAGTATTCTTGAGATTACCTCAGCTACCCCAGCCACTGCATTCCTGGAATATCAGCACCAGTTTCTGAAGGGAATAAAGTTAGTGACACCAAGGCAAAAAAACCTCTAACTCCTAAATTTTGTCTACTGAACAGATATTCTGCAAGAGATACTGAAATCTGTAGCAGCATCTGGATGATAACAGAGGGGATGAGTCAGCCACACATTACTACTGCTTGCTTTGTTTATGTTTCCCATGACACTTTGAGTCTCTCCATTTTCCATATTTTGCAGCATCGGGGTTGCAAAAACTGAGGGCTGTTACAAAAACAAGGTCAATGCCCCGCTGAGTACAGAGTTTGCAAAGTATCTGTGCAGCTGAACTCTATTCTGCAATCCTCATATTTAAATGAACTGTGAGAGCCCAAAACAACTGCCAGATCACAATATTCATGGGCAAGGTCTGCCAGATCTTCATGTCTTCCTAATGAATCATGCAACTGCTTCATCTTATGTGCACCATCAGAAATCTCAGTCATTTAGAGATGCAAAGGTTTCCACTTCTCTTTAAGCAGATACACAACATTCACTATGTAGGACACCCTGCTAACACTGAAAAGCTAAATGAGAGCAGTACTACTCAAGAGCCATGTCTCACAAGCCTGTACCAGCGTCATTGATAGCTAGCTATCTCTGATCCTGGAGAACCATCTCTGTAGGACAAGTTCCTTTGCCTCACCGCTGTCCAGGTTTCAAACTCCTGGTGAAATAGGAAGAAGAGGCTCATCCCTACCACCCTGTTCCTCTCTGCGCTCTAACTCCCTTCTTATACACCACTAGTGTCTCTTCAGCTCCAAGTGTTTCTCAAATCAGTTTGGAAGTATCACTGTATTAACAGCTATCAAAATCCTTTGGTTTTACCATCAGGCACAGTATCTTCCTATGCCTATTTCTTCCTCAAGCACCACAGCAAACAGCATCCAGTAGTTTTCTCTTACCACATTTTAATTCTTAACTAATAGGCTCCCTTCACCATCTTTTCTACTCACCAACCTCAGCAGGCACAAGAGGTGCTTGCCCAAGACCTGAGCACCTTGGCTACACTGCAGCATTATCGCACACCTTTAACAGGCCAATAAACGTGGCTACACCACACAGTGTATTGGCAGCACACAGAAGAACCAGGGAAAGCCTGTAGCAGCCTTTAACACAGAGTTGTTTAACCTGCCCCAGAGCAACACCACTGTCTTTCCCTTACACCCTTTAGGCAGTTGCATTCAGGTTTCCTATAAACTAGCAGCATAAACACAGCTGTGGACTTGGGCTCTCCTGAAGCCTCATTATTGCAGTTCAATTGTTGCTGGCTTTTTTTCCTTCAAGTTTCCAAATTACCTCCAGCCTCTGTGTTGTTATAAACTAATTAGGCTTTAATAAGTCAGAAAAGGAGGCAGATTAGGGTAATTAGGCCCTATGATTGATTACTGAGGCTGTTGTGGAATATACCAGGTGAAAGGCAATGAAGGACAGAGTGGGCATTTGCAGAGGGTGGACAGGGTTAGGAAAGCAGAGCGCCAGGCTAGCCCTGGCAAAGGTTAATCTTGAGCTAAACTCAGTCAATTCACAGTAAAAATCCTCTAGCATAGACGCATCCTCTTCTAGTTGCAAAGGAAAAGCCAAAGGCTTAAACATCCAAGGTGTGGGGTCCCAGCATTTCAGCAAACATGCTTGCCTCTCCCCCTAGCTGAGATGGTTCTATGGGGAGCAGTGATGGCAATGCTCTGTCCTCTGCATCAACCTGCTGCACAGGCAGCACAGGAATGAGGTAAATCACAAGCCCTCCTCAGCTTTCCTTGCCTTGAGAGCTTCCAGAAAGGCTTTGAGTCAGCCAGAAATACCTGCCCCTGTGGCCCATCACACCAAGCGCTTGCAACCACTCAGCCAGAAGGTCTTTAGGCAAACACCCCAGAACAGAGGCAGCTCTGTGCTCGTGTACGGGCGAGCCGTGAGTCATGCCCTCTGAATCTAGGTGTGCGATTTTATTTCCCACATGATAATAAGAGGGTAGTAACGCTCAGGTAGTCGGCTCATCACATCAGCATAGCAAAGGCTTCATTTAATAACCTAATCCAGCTCTGAAATTCATCCAGATTTAAACCAGTTGAAAATAAGAAGTTCTCCAAGTGGTTTTGGGTGAGTCAGTTTATCGTGTAGCTTTAAGTGAATTTTGATAAAACGTTCAAAGAAAATTACCGTCCCTGTGTGAGGCAATACTGAGTAATAGGGAAAGGTCTCAACAGAGACAGCCACGTTTTGAAAAACACCCGAAGAGAGCAGATAAAACCAAATAATTTTTTCCATCTTTGCTTCTTCCTATGTATCCTTAACACACTTTCTTCTGTTAGATACCTGTAAAAGTTGGTCATATCTGGGCAGAATATGATTACGGTGCATCAATGCTGGTTTATCAAACCTTTGGGTGAGCCTGGGTGGCAAAATTGAGAGGGAAATTATAACTCTGTTGGGACAAAAAGGAAGTTTTGTTCCAGAATTAGAAAGTTCCATTTGGCATCATTAGGATTATGATAGCTTAAATATGCCAAGTTATCAATTCTTTGACGAGCACATTAGTGAAAAGCTTTTTTAAGATGCCAGCCCTATAAATGCACAGTTTTATTAGGAAGCAGGTGGGCACTGATGAAAAAAAGCCTCTTATCCAAGAGCTGTCTCTGTAAAGCAGAGCAGCAAGGTGTGGCTGTTCAACAAGATGAACTGAGGACCCAGGATCCAGTCACTGAGCTTACACGTTGCAGTAAGTTACAGGACAAAGGTTTGCAATGGAATATAATTGCAATAGGCTTAGAAAACAGCTCTTAAGTAAGTCTCTGGGGTCATAGTACTCAGCTAAGGCACAGAAAAGCTGCTGTCTATCCCTCGCCAACTGCATGGGTTTGGGCACATCATCAAATGCTACTTTTATTCTGGGTCCAGCACCCACATGAGAAATAGTTGTAAGCTCGGTTCAAAGTTGTGAATATGAACATCCCTGCTCAGCTGCCACATGAGTATCTCAGGTCATGACCCAACACCTTCTGACAAAATGCTGGCTTTTTGGGAGACTGAGCAATTTCAGGCCTTGTTCAAACCTAAGCCCGGAATCCAGGTGTTCAGTCCCAGCTTATTCACAGACAGGATCAGGCCCCTCAGGGAAAACTGTGGTACATGATGCTTTTCTTCCAAAGCAACAGACTTTAACACCCTTAACCAGTAAGTGGGGAGCTGAAAGCTGAATTATTTCTTCTGCTAGTACAAATGAAAGCCCCTGTTTCTCCCCTGCAGAGTTATACACTTGTTCTGAAACAGAGGTATAGATGCGGTCCTACTCAAACAGCCTGGGATTCTGCCTGCAAAGAGCAGGCTGGGTTTCAGTCTAGGGTTGGTTTTGCAGAAATCATTGCTGCTTTATACCCTTTCTCAGCCAGAAAGTATGATGTGATTTTCTGCATAGTGGCAAGGCTGTGAGAGAAAAGGAGGGTGCTGTGCCCATTCTTTAGCAGCCTGCATTGCCATATTTAGGGCATTTTTCAAGGAATTACTATTTGCAGGTTTGAAAGACCTGAGTCTCAGGGGAGAACAACTGCTCCATAACTGCTGGACTGGTACAAGAGGATAAGTGGTACTCTCTAAGTCCTTCAGAAAATGGGAATCCCACTCTCAAGTTAGAAGGGATGTGCATTTCCCAACCTTACTCTTTGCTGTCCCTGCTACTCTCCCCAATACACTCCTTTGAGCCAAGGGTTTCTAAGAGGCACAGGGCTACACGCTTAAATTAAGGCTTCTGGGGCTGGGATTTACCACCCACCCCGGTTCTCTGCCGCTCTGACTAATGAGCTGTAGGCAGCTGCATACTGAATACATTGACTCTGGGCAATTCCCTGCTTAATGCACCAGTTTTTTGGGTCATCAACTTTTCATTGCCTCGGTCCTCATCTAGAGGGACAGCATAGCCATGAGAGGACTCTATAAGAGGAAAGCATCTCCAGGAAGGAGATGCTATGGGGTCCCTTAGTAAGCCCCTTTCTACACAGGTTCTCATACACTAGTGACAGTGAGGGCTCTGAATTCTGCTCTAATCTCTCTTGTCACTTGACTTTTAGATGCTTAAGTCCTTTCTAGAGTATCTTCTCTTAATGCCTTTCTCACAAGGAGTTATGGAGTGGTGGGGCTGGCTCATAGCACTCCAGGGCTGTTTCTGCAATGCCTGCTACAAAAGGGCCCATGTTTTCTCTGTGGGTTGCTGAGATGCAAGCGGTGTGCTTAGTACCAGGCAGATATGAAGAGGAAAAGGTTGTTTCGAGTTGTGAAGAAGCAGGTTTGGCTGAGGTTCTGCTAAGTCAGTTCCCACACTTGAGCTGAAAAGCAAATGCAAATGTTTCATAGTGCCCTGAGCAAATTTCACTCAGTTCAAGCGGGGCCAGCAGGATGGCTCCTCCAGGGAGCCTTCCTCCTCAGCCTCTTCCCTTCTGCCTCTTTTTTTGCTCTGGTGCAAGGGAGAGAGTCACCAAGAGCTTCTTTCTCCCAATGGCCCGATGAAAATGTCTCCCTCCATGTTAGCCATAGGGAAGCAAGAGAAAGTGTGGACAAAAGCTCAAGCTTCTTTTCCTTGTGTGTAGGGATGTTTGTAATTATTAATCTCGGAACAGCAGGGGTAAATACGATAACTGCATGACTCAGGCTGTGCCTCAAAGGTCATTCTCTGTTCCTAGCCCAAGCCAAAGGGGAAGAAGGAAAAAAGCCTGTTATATTAATGTTCTTATTTCTCTCTGAGGTGAGTCACCCTACCAGTTAAACACTATAAAATGACAAACATTGGTAAATAAGATAATATTAATGATACTGATGACTCAACTGAAATAAACACACATCAGTCACAGCTCAGCAGCCTGAAAGAACCCTATGAGAAGAAAAAACCTGCTCAAATCAAAGACAAGATGATGATGGCAAATCTGCTATTAATAAATATTTCTCTATGACAAAGCATTCCACGCAGTATTTATATTTCATTATGCACAACACAAACCAAGCGACTGGAAACATTACTCATAGCAATTGTGGAAAAAAAATCTGTGAGAACTCTTTTTCGTTTCTGCTGGGGCAATGTAATTGCCTCTTTCAAAAAGCAACAAACTCGCCTTCATATAAAACCCTTTCGTCCTCTGCCCTGGAAGATTAGGCTGTGTTCCAGGATTTGCACCTTTCTTCTAACACTAAATGTGGGATGTAGCCTGAGTGACTGGTCAGCAGAGAGTCCCCAGCTCCCTAATTCACCAAGGAACTGCACTGCAGGTCTGATTTGAAGGTATATTCTGAAAGCATGGAGGCAAGCCTGCAGTAGCTAAAGTTTGAAGCTCCTGGGAGAAGGACTGGAGGTTTTCAGGCCTAGGAAGTCCCAGGTTTCAGGGCAGAGCGGCCATCGCAGGGCTTGGTTTCATGGCTCTCATGGTTACAGGTATTCCCCAAGGAGAGAGCATGACGAACAGTGCCACAGCACAATGGCAATGTTTGATCATCAGCATATTCTCAGGTTGCACTCACATGCGTGCCTGTGACCTTCCTTCTTCCAGCAACGAACTGAACAGACCCTGTTCTTCCTACACATGTCCCTCTCTTTATTTTGATTTTTCCTATATTAATGACTCTCTCATTCATCTGAAGGTATTTTTGTCCCTCAGTAGTGTCTGCATCTCTCTGGGAGAGTGCAAATTAAAAGCACTGAGCCAAAACGAAGCCTAGATATTACAGGAATTGGTGTGTGGGCTTTCATGCAGGAGGCAGTCCTTTTTTCTGCTCCTGCAAGAACCTCTCCTCGTGATAAATTCTGGAGATATAAATTCTGCCTCCCAATAAGTGGCTCCCACTGAAGTCATCATGAGGTGTTTGCAGACAGAGGGTAGAATTTGCACATAGGGAAGGATCGTTTGCAGTTTGCTTTTCAGAGCAGTTAAGCCTGATCTGTTGGAGATACGTACGTGAGTCATCTCACACTCACTCACTTTCCTCCCCTTCTGAATAGTGAGCAAACTTCAATCTAGTAACCACATATCTGTTCTGCAGTATCTTTCTGTCTTCTTCCCTGAGTGTCTTCTTCTCTCCAACTTAGAGAAGGAGAAAATTTGCTCCAGAATACTGAACAAGTTTAGGCCTGACCTTGCACACAGAAGTGATGGACTTCCCTTCCTGATCACATACCCCAGAGCGTTTTCATTTACCAGGATATAAATATCGAGAAAGTTTAATGGCTTTGGGTGTAAATTAGAATTAACTCAGAGGAAGGCACTAGAGGATTTTTTGTCATTACTGGCAGTATGTGCCATATATCATGTAAACCACACACTTCAAGGCGAAACTCTGTTCTCATCTAACATGGTATAAATCCAGAGGAACTCAGCTCAGCACACCCGAGTCTCTCCAGTACTAAATTCATCCAGCTGTATTTGTGATTTAGCAGCTATAATGCAAATGTCACAGCTCTGAAAAGGCACTGAGGACAATGAGCAGCTCTGCAGTTAACCTTGAGGCCAGGCATCTGCATCAGGCTGCTGGCTCTATCACAGGCTCTGTATTCTAATTTCCTCAATCCCAGATCAGCTTTGCCTCTTGGAAACATAGGTTATTACTTTCCTCCCAAAGTTGTCTCATTTATCAACACTTCATTACAGGGACAGACCCTTAGTAGGTGTTAAAAATCTCTGACTAGGTTGAAAAATGTACTGTTAAACATGCTTGTATACAGTAAATGCAAGTTAATCCCTGCATGGCATAACTGTGGCATTAAAAAATGTCAGTCTCCTTGCTTTGCTTGGCATTAATCAGCTTCTTCTACAGGGGTTTTAAACAAGAGGTCTTTTAGGTGTTATTGGCTACGTGACCTTGCAAGAAAACTTTCCTTTGGAACTTCTGACTTCTTCCCCAGGCAATCAAAATAATTTCAATAGCTCTGTGTCCATCCCCCCCCCCCCCCCCCCCCAAGTTCATATGAAAACCATTAGGTTCTGAGAAAGCATCTACACAGCTGAGCTTACAGTCCAGAGCAATGAGGAAATACCTCCTCCAGCTGCTGTAAATTTTACGTAGAACTGTCAGGGAGTGTAGTCCCAAATGTAGCTTTTCCCCCTTAAAAATAGTTTTCCCATGTTAGGCTTTGGGACCAAGCTTTTGGCTATCATTTTTTTAATCTGCCTTGATTTAATGATTCTTAATAAGAAGTGTGGTTTTCTGAATTCTCTGGATTTCATAGCTAATCAGTAACGGATACTGAGTGGAGTTACAAACAATAACCACAGTACAGGAAGATGATTAAGATGCCTGTCTCAGATGAAATAGTATTTTTAGGGGTTGGGGGGAAGGAGAGGGCACATCTCTGTTTTTCTTTGGGACCACATAAGAATTTGCAACGTGAAGAACTGAACACAGATAAAATAGGTAACTTAGGTGTGTATCATACTGGGCTGGCACAAATGTTACAAGGGACAAAGGCAGTCACCAGGCTAGCCAGGAATGCCATAATGTGAAATAAGTACACTCAAGCAAGGAGCTGCTCCTTCTTCTGCTCCCTGGCCTCACCCCCTGGTCTCCATCTCACCTGTGTTGATGTGCCTCTAAGGAGCTCTCTCCATCTCAGTAATCCTTACCCAAGAGGAACAGATCACCTCATTTGCAATAACCCAAAACTAGACTAGCTCCTTGCAATCTCAATCATTAGATTTAAAATACATTCTCTGAATGTGGAAACAAGCCTGGCAAAGGGGTGCAAGGGAGCAGATGGTACCATACCTACGTTCATTCACCACCCTCTTAAACCAGACCAATTCCTTACTGACAAATGCTCATCATTCCCTATCCTGCAGTGGACTTATTTTCAAGAAGAGGTGTAGGGAACCACCTGTGATCTTGAGAAGGGAATCTGGGGCATTACCAAGAGTATAGAGCTGCCCTGAGGTGTGCTGGAATTTTGCCTGGGCAGCTCTTCTCCTTAGAAGGAGTCGTGAGGGCATCTTAGTGCTGCTTATGTAATTTGTTAAGCAAACCTGGCTGCACACCGGAGCATTTTCGGGACGTTTTCCACAAAGTGAGATTTCAAAACCAAAGTGTTCTTGTCAGGACACCAGGTTTTGAGAAAGTTGGGTTGGTTTTTTTCTTGCAAGAGACTCATGTAATTTACATCCTGGTGGTTAGGACCGCGGCCAGGAAATGAGAGAGCCAGGTGAAACTCCTCTCCCAGCACAGTTGAGAAAGAGCTACAGTGAAATCGTTTGACCAGGAAGACAGATGGGGCTTGAACAAGAGACTCTCATACTCCAGACACCCAGTGCCTTCAAGATAGGGAAAAAAAACCCAGTATGAAACCTTGAAAATTACTGCAAAACAGAGTAGTCATCTTCTAAGTCAGTTCTCCTGCATATGCAGCAGGCCTGAGTAAAGTGGTTTCATGCAGGGAACAGTGATTGAAAACAGTCATTGAAGTGGCAAACAAAACGAGAACGCTAAATATTAATGTGCAGTAAGTGACCTTGTAGGTTTTCCTTCAATATGAAGGATTCAAACCCTTGTATTTTATTTGCAATAACCCATTCTTGTTTTTAAAACATTTTGTTCCAGATAACTCAAAACCCTGCTCCCTCCTGGCAATGAGAACAATAGTTTTCTACTGAAAGCAAAGGATAACTTGTTCTAGGGTGACAAGTTCTGCAAAGTTCAACTAAGTGGCTACAGGCAAATGGGTTTTGTAGGAAGAATAGTGGGTCAGAACCTTGGGTTTTACTTCTCGTCTGAAAAAGAGCACCTCCAACAACACAGAACCCCACAGCAACATGCTCAGGCATTGACTCTGCACTGAGTCAGAGGGAAGAATGCCATGTAATGACTCACCAGCACCACTTATGCTGCATTGTATGGTGCTAAATAATCTAATCTGTCTATCTACTCGAGAGCCTTTAAAGAGTGCTAGTATGCAATGTAAAGAGTTTTCATTGGCATACAGAAAAGGCATTAAGGACTGGATCGCACTCAATGGAAAGTTGCCATCATTTCCACTGGGAGTTGGACCAGAGCTTATATATGCAATACATAGTGTTTGGGAAAGCTCTTCAGGGGGGTTAAAAAGGAGGCTGTTAGAATCAAAAGGCAATAGCTATCAAAGACAGTGGTTTCTGGACAAAGTTCTGTTCTCAGGTATTCTGCATTATCTGTGCATGCAGATCTCCCTTTGATGTCGATGGGAAACCTGCTCATCAGGGGAGCCCTACACTGACAGCGAAATCTTTTGCAGAGCAGGGAGAGGGCCAGTCAGCCCTGCAGCTCCCTGGACAGCCGCTGAGATTCCCGGCACTTTCCTGTAGGTGGCACTGCTAAATTTTTGAATAAAAGTGAATTCTGTGAACTCTGACAAAGTTCTCAGTCATTCCGTAACCCTACCTGAATGGAAAGCGTAAACCACGCAAGTGGTTTCCCTGTCACAGCAGCATGCCACGCACAAGCAAAAAGGAGTCTATGCCTGATTTCGTATCCAGTGAAAGTCAAGGGGAAAAAGAAATGTAAGGTCAAGAGTTGCATTTGTATCATTCCTGCTAGGAATTCAGTCTAGGTGGAAGCATTCTGGATCTGATTTCCTCTCAGGATTACAATTTTAGGATATCTCTACCTATCACACAGGTTACACAGTGATATGTGGATGTGTTGGAGCCGTTCCTTGCTTCCAGTATAAAACATGTGCTCTTCTTTCAGTTCATGGCCTGGGTTAAATAGCCATTTTGCCTGCTGTTGGCTATCAATTTCAGTCCCTCACAAACAGTGCTGTGGGAGTGCCACAGGTATTAAGATGCTCCTTTTCCAGCAGAAGAAACACTTCAACTTTTCCAACCCTACTGACAAACCCTGGTGTTTGCAGCAAACTAAAACTGTCAATCATGGCTGGAAAAATCAAAGTGGCAGTGGACAAACAAAGGCCATCTGGAGGGCAGAAGATAAATCTTTCTGGGGACTGCTCACTCCATACAGCCCTGGGCTTCACATCTCAAACCCCTACACAACAGAGCCACAGTGCATCTGCACACAGCATGCAGTTAATGAGGATACAAGAATCGCTCTTCAATCACCATTCAAGAGCCAAAACCAAGTTGTCATTTAGCTGCTTAGCAATGAGCTGACACTAAAAGGACAGTCTCATGCAAATCTAAGTGTGTATTAAAATGTCAGCAATATAGGCTGATTTTCCTGATAACACTACCTAATATCTAATATGTAGCCTGTCCGATGAAAGTCAATACCCTTGTGTCCAAATGGTGCAGGTGAATTCATAAGCTTTCAGAGTGCTGAAAAAGTCTTTGTTTCAGAGCATCATGTGGCAAAAAGTCCCACATGTCAGATGTTATGTTACAAAAAACATGTAAAAAATTACATACAAAAATTACCTCCTCTTATGCCAATTATGGCTCTGTCACCCTCAGTTTCACTGGTTCCTTTTGTCATCAAATATAAGGAACATTAACCAGCAGGGACACGTAAGCTTTTGTAGCACCCTACCCACAAATCCTTGTTCAGGCTATCAGTCCAAAGGAGCTTCAGGTTTCCCCCTCTTATATGCTGCTTTCCTTACTATGGGAAAGGAAGTCAGGCAAGATTCTGAGCATGCCATAATTAAAGCTTCTCTGGTGGTCACATTCAAGGACACATGGATATAATCATGAGCCAGAGAGAAACTTGCCCTTTCTGTACCTCTTCTTTTGTTAACAGAGGATCTCTCAATCCAGCTGCTTCTGCCAGCACTGAAAGGAGAGAGCAAAAAGAATCCCTCTCTTCCTTTACCTCAATTGTACTCGTCTGACAGGCGCTCAACCCAAGGACGCTGCTTGCCTGCCAAGGTGAAAGCTCTTAAAAAACTGATGCTGATGTATCTTGTAAACTCCCAGGTTTTACTATCATCGTGGGATTCAAGTATCTGGAGAAGAGATTTGACTTATGAGAGATGGCAGCATTAGCAGCTCAAAAGTTCATTCATCCTCAAGAGCATATATATCAGCTGAAATGAGTTTCGAAGGACCGTTCACTTGAACTGATTTACAGGTACACCAGCAGACACAGAGACACTTGTTTCAATGACATAATTTTAATAGGCCAAGCATTTTTGCTACTGCAGCCAAGATCAGAATATTTTTATTTTGTTTCTCAGAAGGGAAGCTTTGCTTTGCATGCATTTATCCTCAGGAACAGAGTTTCCTGACAGCATTGCCAAGAGCACATCATTTTTGCAACAGAGGCAACACTGGGAGAATTATTTGCTTCACTGGTCTTGAATGGAGTTTATAAATGCTTTTGCAGCCATCACATAGAGGACCTGAGCCAAACTGTCCTGTGCAGGTGTGCAGAGAAGGGAGCCCAGCTCTGCCCTTCTCTGTCCCAAGGCAGCAGGCAGCGGTGTTGGGCTGCCTGTGCCTGCCAGCACCAGAGCAGACCAGCCCAGCTCCACTTCCAACAAGACAAAGGTGCCTGCCTGCAGCACTTCATGCACTGCCATCACAGGGGACACTTTGAAACAGGCTCTGGAGAAGGTGGAAAAATGCTTTATTTGGGTATAATGTTTTTTTCCACAGCCCCAGGGAACCACAAGCCACAGGCAGACCATGTAAGTGCTTCCCAGGCAGTTGATAATGCAGTGCATCAGCTCAGCAGCAAATCCCAGTCCTAAGCAGCACTGCGAGTAATGCCTGTGCAGAGCAAAGCTGATGGTGACGTGATGGGAGAGAGTTTGTTGATGGAAAGGGTAAATTGCGTAATATTTCCCATCCCCACAGCAAAGCCGGCACTTGATGGGGAAAAATGAGGTGGCATGGTTTTATTTTTCTTACATGACATTTTTCCCCTCCGTTAGAAAGAGGAACTTTTCAGCCACAGTATTTTCACCTCCAAACTGAGTCTGTGAAACAAACTTTCAGCTGCTGACTCAGTCAAACCCAATTTGACTTTCAGTGGGAGTTTTGCCCAACCTATGACTGCAGGGTTTGGTCACTGCTCCATACGAAGTCATTTTAACTCACAAGATGCCTTCTCCACTCTTCATGGAAGAGGTTGCCAAAGCCCATGTTACTCTGATGCTTCCTCAGAGTTCTTCCTTTAAGTCTATCCAATTGTCTTTCTGTTTCAAGGGGGGAAGATAAAACTGTGAACATCTAAGTTAATTCCTCATTTAAATCTCTCAGAGAAGAGGGCTTAAGTACAGGAAACTAAGCATTGGTAGGCAGGGACCATTTTTGTGTGCTGCTTCTGTAACATTAAGCATTTTGCTGAAATTTAATAGAATCATAGAATAGTTAGGGTTGGAAAGCACCTTAAGATCATCCAGTTCCAACCCCCCTGCCATGGGCAGGGACACTTCACACTAAACCATGTCACCCAAGGCTCTGTCCAACCTGGCCTTGAACACTGCCAGGGATGGAGCATTCACAACCTCCCTGGGCAACCCATTCCAGTGCCTCACCACCCTTACAATAAAGAACTTCCTCCTTATATCCAATCTAAACTTCCCCTGTTGAAGTTTTAACCCATTGCCCTTTGTTCTATCACTACAGTGGTTTTTCTTTATTTCAGTAAGGCATTTGATACTGTCTCCCACAGCATCTTCATAGATAAGCTAAGGAGGTGTGGGCTTGATGATCAGGTAGTGAAGTGGATCAAGAACTGGTTGAAAGGAAGAAGGCAGAGAGTTGTGGTCAATGGGGCAGAATCTAGCTGGAGGTCTGTGACTAGTGGAGTCCCTCAGGGGTCGGTGCTGGGACCAGTGCTGTTTAATATTTTCATCAACGACCTGGATGAGGGAACTGAATGTACCCTCAGCAAGTTCGCTGATGACACTAAACTGGGAGGAGCGGCTGACACACCAGAAGGCTGTGTTGCCATTCAGCGAGACCTGGACAGGCTGGAGAGTTGGGCAGGGAGAAACTTGATGAAATTCAACAAGGGCAAGTGTAGAGTCTTGCATCTGGGGAAGAACAACCCCATGTACCAGTACAGGTTGGGGGTTGACCTGCTGGAAAGTAGTGAAGGGGAAAGGGACCTGTGGGTCCTGGTGGATAGGAGGATGACCATGAGCCAGCAATGTGCCCTTGTGGCCAAGAAGGGCAATGGCATCCTAGGGCGTATTAGAAAAGGTGTGGTCAGTAGGTCAAGAGAGGTTCTCCTCCCCCTCTACTCTGCCTTGGTGAGGCCACATCTGGAATATTGTGTCCAGTTCTGGGCCCCTCAGTTCAAGAAGGACAGGGAATTGCTTGAAAGTCCAGCGCAGAGCCACAGAGATGATGAAGGGAGTGGAACATCTCCCTTATGAGGAGAGGCTGAGGGAGCTGGGTCTCTTTAGCTTGGAGAAGAGGAGACTGAGGGGTGACCTCATCAATGTTTACAAATATGTAAAGGGTGAGTGTCAGGATGATGGAGCTAGGTTTTTCTCAGTGATGTCCAGTGATAGGACAAGGGGTAATGGGTGTAAACTGGAGCATAAGAGGTTCCATGTGAACATCAGGAAAAACTTCTTTACTGTGAGAGTGACAGAGCACTGGAACAGGTTGCCCAGGGGGGTTGTGGAGTCTCCTACGTTGGAGATATTCAAGGCCTGGCTGGACAAGTTCCTGTGTGATGTACCCTAGGTTACCCTGCTCTTGCAGGGGGCTTGGACTAGATGATCTTTTGAGGTCCCTTCCAACCCTCGGGATTCTGTGATTCTGTGATTCTGTAATGAAGAGTCCCTCCCCAGCATCCTTATAAGCCCCCTTCAGATGCTAATTTAACTAATTGTAACTGTGGATCAAATCATTGCCCCTGTGGAGGATCCCATATACCACTGTCATGTTAAACTCATGTTAAGCAAAATGCAGTCATGCAATAAATATCATAATAGCAGGCATAGACATAGTTAAACTCACTCCCACATGCACTGAGCTCAGCCTGACCCAGCTGATCACAGAAATGCTTCAGCCTGGAGCAGGGTGGGGGGTTGTGAAGGTGAAAGAATACTTTTTACTCCGTTTTGCTTCAGATGTTTCAGTGCGAGGGCTGTTGTACAGCAAGACATTGTCAGGTACTTCATGGCAGACAGCCACGGCCCTCATCAGTTGCACTGAGGTGAAAATTATCGTGCTATAATTCAAGTCCTGTCATGCCTCATTGCTTAATTATACAGTTCTGATTACAACGGAATCATTTTTGTATGGTATGTCCCAAGCTGACATCACTTTGATTAACAACTCATTTATCTGATTACATAGTAACTCAATTACATTTTGAATTGGAAGGAAACCAGGAAGTCCTTTCATGCCCATTCAGCTTCCTAGCTAGTGCGCATAGAAGTACCCTGTAATTTCATCTTCTTTATTTATAGTTGAACAATGCTTTAATGACCTGGAGAATGGAACAAGCAGTAAGGTACAGAGATTTGAAGATAATAAAAAGCCTAAGAGAAGTGAGAGAAAGAGGTAGACCCTACAAGGCCCTGTAGCAGTCCTGCAGCTAGTGTCACCTTCAAGCTTAAGTTCCTAATCGTTTATTACAGAAAGGCTATGAGGCCCCAGCTATGTCATAGCCCTATTATTTTCAGCTCTGAGCAGGCCTCTAATTGAGGAGAGTCTGTTTCAAAGAACTCACAGTCTTAGGCTTTGATTTAGCAAAGAACTGAAGCATTATGTCTCTGACTTTAGGCTTCATTATCATACCTCCTCTTGCAACACCGACTCTTTCTTTTATGACTCCCAATGTTTCCCATAATATGGTGTAGTTCACATCTTCAAAGTGCTATAAAATATAAGTAAATTAAGCTTTAAAACGGCCCCAGTGAGATCAGCAGACAGTTGTTTCAGAGGCAGAAACTGAGTCATATAAATATGAAGTGACTTACCCAAGGCCCCATGGTAAATCATTGATAGCAAGTCAAACAGAGAAATGCTGGTTCCTAAATCTCTGTTAGCCCACCACACCTTGCTATTTTTCTTGATTCACCCATTTGCTTTACGTAACTTCCTACGTATGACATGGACATAGGAACAGAAGACCATTTTCAATGACCATATGGCCTTACCCATTATAGGATCCAGGGGAGAGAACTAAGAGACATAGCAACTGCATTCCAGCCAAAAGTCTGCCCATCAGAAAGGGCTGATTAAATGAGATTAGTATTGCACAAAAGCACACTTGCTCCATCAAAATCCCAGCGGCAGTCAGTAAAGGTGGCTGGTGTAGCCACTGCTTGGTTCATTCCTGCTACTCAAATTTAGCAGCACTCCAGGGAACAAGTATGCCCATGGAAGTGGATGGCATCTACCTGCAACCCTGCAGCCTTTCCATTGCCCCATCTCTCCAGCAAACCCCTGCCAAAGCCAAGGCATTGGCACCAGGACTGTTTAAACAAGTAGAAATCATATATTCCAAAACTGTTTTTTAAATAAGATAGCATTTATTTTATTTTATGTACCAAAGCTGATTTTTTCAGCTTGTTTAGAACAGTTTTTCTACATTCCTCTCAACAGTTTTAACTGATTAAAATAGCACTCCAGATTGTAACATCCCCAGGAAAGGGATGTGTCTGCTGCACATGTAAGCTGATGTTAACAGCTACCTCATATATTGTTCATTGTCAGCTCATGATTATTACTTCTCTGACCCCTTAAATAACAGTCCTAGTGAATTTCCAAGGTATTTCCACAGCCCATGTTTGGCATACGCGTTCTTGTCTACGCTGCATACAAATGGGGTGCAGGTATTTCATTAGGTACTGTCTGCAGGTTACTCTGAGTTTCCAAGACTTAGCAGGATAAACTGAACCTCAAATCAAGCCCTTTATCACGTCACGTGCTGCACAAATGCATATGAAATAAGCCATTTGCTGCCAAAGTTCGCAATCTGTGTGACAGATGCAATGCAGCAGGTATGGTTATCATGTCAAAAATTATCTTGGGAGCTCTCCAGTTGTTTCCTGGTCCAGCATCTGTTATTGACCTCGCTGCAGTTAATCTGTGAATACTTCCCATTTCTCTTCTTGACTACAAGGGCATGGTATGCAGCCTTCTGCAGGAGACAGATAAAGTTCATCATGTGGATACTCAGCTTGTCTGGAAATGTTTTGCTAAGTGCCAGTGGAAATGAAATGCTGTGTATACATACATCTGTGGCTGGACTGAACACAAAATGGCAGGCAGCTGGATGAAGCCTACAGCATCCTCTAGTAAATTTATAGAGGCAGCAGAAGCAAAATCATCAGCACTTTGAGAGTGCGTGCGGAAATGCAAAAGCCAGGACTTGAGTCATTTTACTAACAAGCATCAGGAAGAATCCAAAAGAACAATTTCCAACCTGCTTCAAACCTCCAAGAATGGATCTTTACCATACAGCCCATTGCAGTAACAGTTACTTAGCCATCCCTACCACACAAAGACATCTGGCTTTGGCTTTTATCCACAGTCCAGCATTCATTATTTAAAAGGCTGGCAAATGTCTCAGGCCAAGACTGATCCAGCTCTGAGCAACTCTGGGCAAATTAGGATCATGGGGTGAGAACCATTATTACAGATTTCTGAGTCCACAGGTCATGGGACAAATCCAAACCAGCCATTCATGAACACCCCCTCCCTCCCCAGATTCAAGCAAGTCTTTAGTATCCTGAAGGACTGAAGCCACTGCATTTGCTCTAGACATGCTCTGCTTTCTAATGGAGAATAAAAGACAAATCATGGCAAAAACATGATTGTGAAAACTTATTGCAGGACCCATCCTGCTTCACTTCTAGCCCAAGGCATCAATGCCAGGGGAAGACAGCTATAAACAAACTGCACATAATTATTCCATTATTACAGTACATGCCTGCTGCGTGGGTGGGAATTCTTCTCTTCTATCTCTAGCATGTTTCCATGCATAGCTTCCTCCACCCCCTGTCATCTGCTCAATTAGGTAACACAACCAAAGGACATTACCTCAATGTATTAGCAGAGGATACCAAAGCACTAGCAGACAATGTCTGAGGAGCTTTTAGAGAGGTGTGTAATCCTCTGATTAAAAATAACAATAATAATAACAACAACAACACTCCCACAACCTCCAGGTCCTTCACTGCTTTTCTTTGCCTTTCCAGCTTTACCAGGTGTAAGTTATTTGCATTTTATTATTACTTTTAAAAGAGTAGTAATTAGGGAGGGAGTGAACATAGGAGCACACTGCATCTGGCTATAACCTTTGCCAAACTTCGAGTCTCCCTTGCATTCCAGGGTTAGGATGAGGGTATTAAGGAGTCTTGTCATGTGGTGGTGTAGAAATACATATTTCTCAACCTGATTCTTTTGCTCACTCATATGCATGTAAATTGGGGGTAACTGCATCAAATCAGCCAAATGCTACAGCATTAGGATTTTAAGGAGCAGAAGATTTCTTGCTTTCTTTTTACAAAAAAAGGGGAAATAGAATGACAGCTTTCTTGCAGACAGATTGCATTTGCATATTTATTCTCACAAGTATAGAGGGGTTTTTGTGTGGTTAAGGAAAAGATGTATTAATTGAACAAAAAGCTAAGTATGATACGATGACCAGCAATCACCCTAAAATATCCTAGTGCTTCCATTAGCTGAAAGGCTTGGGTTATGAAACACAAGTTTAATAGGTCTTACTTTTTCAGTTGAAAAATGGGCTGGACTAACTCTTTGCAATGAAAATGCTTACAGCACCTCCATGACCCCAGCCTCAGTGGGCCAGGCTAGAGCAGATGTTACAGTTTTGTCCCTCAAGAGTAGCACTACCGGGTACAGTCAATCTTAGTGAATAGTCTTAAATGATACTTAGATCAGCAGTGCTCCTTTATGCTTTGTTGCAGAGGTTGTGTTTTTCTTCCACCATTTTGACTAGCTTCAGACCTACTGGGATTGGTACTGCACCCCACAGGGAAAGCCTGCAGTATATTTGCCAACCTCTGGTGTAGCTCAGCAGTTTGATATTTCTTGTGTATTTATTGATCCATTAAAGACCCTGTCCAGTTTCCAAGGTCTTGAATTCACACTCAGCTTTCAGTTAACAGAGGACAACAAACTGATGTTGTCCTGATTGCCAGGTGAGGGAACACCTTGACTGGAACATCACTTCCCTTTACAGAACTGTTCACCTGTAAGGTAGGTGGGTCACCAACTTCTTCAAAGATTGCATTCTTCTACAACTCTCTTCCAATTGCACCCTATGTGTTATTCACACCTCTGTATGGAGTAAGTGTTCATCCGGCTGGAGACCGGTAATGAGTGGTGTCCCTCAGGGATCGGTGTTGGGACCGGTCTTGTTCAGCATCTTTGTCGGTGACATGGACAGTGGGATTGAGTGCGCCCTCAGCAAGTTTGCCAATGACACCAAGCTGTGTGGTTCGGTTGATACGCCGGAGGAAAGGGATGCCATCCAGAGGGACCTTGACACGCTTGTGAGGTGGGCTGATGCCAACCTGATGAAGTTTAACCATGCCAAGTGCAAGGTCCTACACCTGGGTCAGAGCAATCCCAGGCACAGCTACAGGTTGGGCAGAGAAGAGATTGAGAGCAGCCCTGTGGAGAGGGACTTGGGGGTGTTGGTCAATGAGAAAATGAGCATGAGCCGGCTTCAGTGTGTGCTTGCAGCCCAGAAAACCAACTGTATCCTGGGCTGCATCAAGAGGAGAGTGACCAGCAGGTTGAAGGAGGTGATCCTGCCCCTCTACTCTGCTCTGGTGAGACCTCACTTGGAGTATTGTGTGCAGTTCTGGTGTCCTCAACATAAAAAGGACATGGAACTGTTGGAACAAGTCCAGAGGAGGGCCACGAGGATGATCAGAGGACTGGAGCACCTCCCGTATGAAGATAGGCTGAGGAAGTTGGGGCTGTTCAGCCTGGGGAAGAGAAGGCTGTGTGGAGACCTCATAGCAGCCTTCCAGTATCTGAAGGGGGCCTACAAGGATGCTGGGGAGGTACTATTCATCAGGGACTGTAGTGACAGGACAAGGGGTAACGGGTTCAAACTTAAACAGGGGAAGTTTACATTGGATCTAAGGAAGAAATTCTTTACTGAGAGGGTGGTGAGGCACTGGAATGGGTTGCCCAGGGAGGTTGTGAGTGCTCCATCCTTGGCGGTGTTCAAGGCCAGGTTGGATGAGGCCTTGGGTGGCATGGTTTAGTGTGAGGTGTCCCTGCCCATGGCAGGGGGGTTGGACCTAGATGATCTTAAGGTCCTTTCCAACCCTAGCTATTCTATGATCCTATGACTGTCCAGCTTGTTGTTACACCAGACATGGTGCTATCCTTTACAGCTGTGCACCACAGAGGTAGGGTATCGTGCTGTCACAAGTAAATGAATCCTTTCCGCATTGCCCTAAAGGACTGTGAAAAGCAGAGGGCAAAGGAAAGACAATTTCTTACTCCCCTGAAGGACAACAGTACACAACGTACTTCTATAAGGGCAATAAGCTTTCATGCCCAAAAAGGAAGAAAGCAGGGCTCCTGCATTTACTTTCCTGATCCCTCAAAATTTTTGCAGTCAGGTTTTGCCCATAAACATCCATTACACTTCTGAAGTAAACAAAAACTACAGGGTGCTTCTCACTTATCCAGTCCAGCATATTTCTGTTTTGTGAAAAGAAGTAGATCTCAGTACAGAGAAGACAGTTTTCCTCAACATGCAGAACTACTCTTCTCCATTAAAAGAGCAGCATGTTATAATTAGCCAGCCAGTCTTTGAAATACAGTTTTAGCCTTTAGCTAATGTTGCAGGGAGGAAAACGTAATCTACAGCCTTTTAAACTTTAGTGAAGGGAATTATTTATGTCCACATTAGGACATTGACATTTTGTCCGTTGGAGTTTGCTCGTACCAAATGAGACTTTTATTTATTATTCACAAGGTGAAATAAAATACTGGCAAGACTGGACAAGGAGGGTGTGACTCAAAAAAGGTCTACTTTCAGCAGGGCTTCAGAAGGCATCTTACTATCACTAGGATCTTCAAAACCCCTGCTCAGCTAACATCCAGAGCTACAGGCAACCAAGTTCATGCCAGAAGCAACCTCTTGACATGACTATGAATCTTTTTGATAGCATCTTAACTAATGCCCAAATCCTGTCTGGGCAGGATTGAACCTAGATATTCTCCTACTTGTCTCCAAGGCCCCAAACCAATAGTTGTATTCTACATATACTCTATAAACAGGCTTGGTCTCACACAGAAGACCAGTGGTGAGAAGGTGATTTTATGATTATGTCCCATTTTAAGCCATACCTAAGAGATTGCCCTTAGAATGGGGGATATCAACATTTATTCCCTTTTTCAACCACTCAAGAGGTGGAAGAATTAGAAAACAAGTGTTCTGTCTCCCAGATGGCAGACCTAGCTCTGAATATCTCGGTACAAATAAGAAAACATGCCCTCAATGAGAAAGGATTGTGCTGACAAGTTCTAATGACAGAAGAGGTCTTCATCACATACAGGCTAAATCTATGTCCTGGATGAAGGCACCACATTAAGGGCCTGGGTTTTTCTACCAGGCAAATAAAAGTTAAACCCTGTGCTAGAGGTTTGATGCTCCCTCAGCTCTGCATGGAAAAGAAGTCTGAGTGCCTAACCCAGGCCTGGGGAATGCCAAGAGGTAGCAGGCTGCTTGCAAGTTAGGCGATACAAGGACTATAATCAACATAAAGAGTTAGCCCAAAGGGCCTTGGAGGTATTTCACAGGGAAATGAAACAGTCTCTGACCATTGCACCACTTGCCATCAGAAACTGCAAAGGCAGCTGATTTTGTGAGAAATTTGCTGTGAACACAAGCATTGACATCTTGTGCTTTATACTTACACATGCTTTGCATGTAACATCCTCAGCACTAGGTTGAATAAGTTGTAAATGCTTTATTTGTCCCTTTTCCAGTACTGTTACTGAAATTACTTTGCTTGTTAGAGAAAACCCTCTTCCAAGAACCTCAAAAGTCAGTGAAGCAGGTAAATGCTCTTGCCTCCATTTGACAGTCTCTTTCAAGCTCCTCTTTCCAGCCCACCAGTTGACAGGAGAAGCTTAGAGCAGCCTGATCTGGTGTGCTAGAAACTTGGTTCTGGTCCTGGCTCTGGTATTGACCTTCATCTCCATGGAAATCCACTTCCCTCCACCAGCTCTGTCATCCCTCGCTCTTGTTAGACTGAATTCTTCCAGAGACTGCTTCTTATTAGCATGAACTCTTTCACTTAGAAGAAGCCTGATATAAACTGGACAGTTTTAATTCTTAAATGATGCAACTGCCCACCTAGGGGAATTTAAAGAAGCCAACTCCTAATGATAGACTAAAACACGATCCTCAGGCTGAAACTTCTTTTTGGCTTCGGAGCAATATCAAAAGACTGCAAATGATTCCTACCATTTTGTTTGTACGTCTTGATTTTCCAGTTCTGGTACGAATGCAGCCAGCAGTAGCTGGATTTCAAGGAGGCCTGTACACTGCCAAGACAGATGATGTTGTGAAGCTCACATCATTCCATTTACAGAAGATGCCCAGAAAAGTAGAGAAGTTAATAAGCACCTTTTAACACTCAGTGGCCTGCAAGAGAGGCTTTCTGGGTTCATGTGAAGTCTGCACTGTCTCAACCTTGAATACACTTTCTGTTGGAAGGGAATTGCACAAGCTCAGATTTCCTCAGAAAACAGCAGTTTGTTACTGTGGTCTGCAATAGTTATTACAGCTCTGAGAAATATTCCAGATAAGCAAAATCCTCAGAATGTAATACAGCATCTTTGCTTTCAGCAGATGAGACAGTGCTGACCCTGCTACATCTGTGAGTCAGGTTTGCAGGGCAGGCAGATACTCCCCATGGATGGGATTCCTTCACCTTCACTTCACCCTCTGAAAGTTAAACACCAACATCTGCTCTAATCACCTTAGGCTTACTATATGGGCAGCCACAAGCATTTTCACTTCAATTTCTCCTTCCTATCCACTTAATAAAAAAGATTCAGAGTTGACTAGGTCAGACTTAGATGTCTTCCCTGTGACACATGCTTGTGTACCCTGCATCACACACCCATTGATGGGTTAGTCATACATCCTCAAGACTACACCTTGAAGTTGGAATAAAGGCCAACACACCTCTTTTCCCATTCTGGTGCTTGTGTTCATAGTGCTTAACTCGAGTGCTTTCACTCAGGGCTGTCAGTCTGAATAAACTGAGGTGCAGATCATCACACCTGCCTTCGTGCAATGTGGCTGATGCTTTCAAGAGTAAAATTTGAACAGGAGAATCAGATTACCAATGGACAACGATTTTGAATGATAACAATAATCCTAAAGTATCCACACAAAACAAAAAACAAAGTTCTCTTCATTTGACTCCTTCTGAAGTAGCCATACTGCAGTGGAATGGGCATAACTGGAGAAAAAGAATCACATTTTAGGCATAAGCTAGATTTTCATGACCCATAAGCAGGGCAGTGATGAGGTAGATAACTGCAAGGTTAATTTAAAGGTTCAGCATTTAACATGCTTTTCAATACTAATGGAGGTCTCTGTGCTACCAGACCTGCAACACATTTGCTAATAAAATATCATCTTCTTTTACTGGTAAGTCCTGATTTTTAAGCACACGGGAGAAGATTGGAAACATGCTGTGAATTTCAAGCATTCAAGAAATATATCCCAGAAAATTCTGGGATATAGATCTGCTTCTGATCACTGTTAGTACTGACTGAATTTGGATGGCATCTAAATCCAGGTACATATTAACATCGTTGTAATGTCAGATTTCTGAGCCATAGGCCAGGTATGCTACATGAGATAACAAAAGTCATCAAAGAGGCATTAATCTTGCAACCAGGAGGAATAGATCTCACAACCCCGGAGGATTATTTTCCTCTGGTCTGCAGTGGACTGTCCTTGCAGTTTCACGGCAATGGTTCTGACCCAAATAGATCAGCTAGAAAACTGCAGAGACCCAGAATTTTCATAACATGAAAGTAATTTTGGAACTATTATACAAGGTACATAGAAGCAACACTAAGAGCAGTAGCAGTCAGATCAACACAGTTGCTGCTCCTTTGAAGATGGGTATGCAAACAAACAGAAAAGGACTTGTGTTTCTGAAGGATTAAGTGCATGTTTTACCAACAAACAGTAGAAAACCCAGCCTATAATTCACCAAGCCTCTGTCCTTCCCCCAAAAAGTAACCTTCTAATCAAATATTGACTGAAGTGGTTATTAATATTAATTTATTATTAATATTAACTAATAATATTTATATTATTTTTATTATTTTATTTTTATTTATTATTTATTATTTTATTATTATTAATATTCTAATTAAAATATTATTAATATTAATTAATTATTAATATTAAGATATTAACTTCCTTGTGGTCTTCTACTCCAACTGAACATTCTAGTCCAATTACATTTGCTTCGCACAACCATTTCCCAGTATGCTTTCTTCTGGTTTCAGTTAAGACAAAGTCCAAAGATTGCCAACCTGTTGTGCTGATTTGCTTTACATGAGATTTACAATAGGGAGAGGACACCAAGACCTGGGCATAGAGGCCACAGGAAGCAAAGAGGTAGGAAAGGTTTGTATGAAGGACTTTTAGTCTGGAAACTAAAAAAGTATCTGTCTTGTTAATAAAAGAAAACACAGTAAAGCTGAGCATTGCCTGTATGCACTGAGAAGGGAAACATCAGACATGATTTCCTTGCTTTTAATCTCACCATAAAGATAATCGCACCTGTTGACTGTAGGTATCAAGGAACTGAAAGACTAGTATGTATTGTTTTGCTCTGCTGTGTTTGCTTACACAAAGGAGAATTCCTTCAGATGAAAGAATTAAGTTAAATGGTATGGCCCACCTCAAGTAGCCAGATGAGATCATCTGCCTGACCCCCTGACCTTAAAAATTACAAAACATGCCCTATCATCCAGATACGGTGTCTCTGAAAGACAAGTCACCTATAACATCTTAAAATTCAAGCAGCTACTGTGAAAATATTGTCTTTAGATTCTTTAGGCCAAATATCACTTTCATTATAACACCACTGAAAGTGTACTGAAAGAATATATCCCTGGTGTTCCCACCTGGCTCTCCACCCACACTAAAGTCAGAGTGTTTCAGGCTATAGTGTGGTTTTCTGCTTTTTAATCTTGTATACTGTCTGTAATGTCCAGACCACTGCAGAGTTTGATACTGGTTATTCATGTTTATTGGAAAACTTATTTTCATTTAAAACTCTTTTCAATACTGGTTTTTCTTCACTGAATCCAGAAATGTGAAGATTTTTAAATGTGTGTGTGGATATGCTGGTTTTGGCTGAGATAATTTTCTCCATAGTAGCTACTATAGAGCTGTGTTTTGGATTTGCGCTAGAAATGGTGTTTCTAGGGATGTTTTCTGCTGATCAGTGCTTACACAGAGCCAAGGCCTTTTCTGCTCCTCACACCACCCCACAGTGAGCAGGCTGGGGAAGCACAAGGAGCTGGAAGTGGACACAGCCAGGACAGCTGACCCCAGCTGACCCAAGGGACATCCCACACCATATGGCACGATGATCAGCATATGGAGCTGGAGGGGGAAGAAGGAAGGGAGGATATTCTCAGTGATGGCATTTGTCTTCCCAAGTAACCATTACATATGATGGAGCCCTGCTGGCCTGGATATGGCTGAATACCTGTCTGACTATGGGAATTCTTTGGCTTGACTATGGGAACACAGTGAATTAATTCCTTGTATTGCTTCAATTGCGTGGATGGCTTATGCTTTACCTATTAAAATATCTTTATCTCAACCCATGATTTTTCTCACTTCTACTCTTCTGATTCCCTCCCGCATCCCGCCAGGGCAGAGTGAGCAAGTTGCTGTATGGGGCTGAGTTCCTGGCTGGGGTGAAACCATGGCAGTGGAAGAAGCACCAGAAGCTGCCCAAGACTTGACTCTCAGCTATGTGTGCTGGCAATGACCCTGCAAAGCATTTAAACACATGCTTAACTCAGTGCACAGGTATGTCTTCATTGACTTTGCTAGGACAGGTATGCCAGGTATGCAACATCTTACAGAGCAAAGCTCTTCACACAGCAGGTCTCAAACACTTCCCTGTTATAACTCAGTTTCTGACATCCTCATGACTAAATATTAATCCAAACACTTTAGTATCTGTTGAGTCAGGACGCCACTTGTAACCCACTTGGGGCATGACCTCTAGTCCCAGAAGAACTGTCCTAGAGCCCTGAGAGCACACGGTAAGTTTCTGTGGTGATTATAAGTCAGTATGTGACCACTACACAAGTAAGGAAAACCTACTCTCTCTCATTACTGAGGCTGGTTAGGGCGCTAGTCCAGTTCTGCCAAGTCCTTTATCTTCCCATGTAGTTAGTAATCAGTTTGTTTCTACCTCACCTGTATTTACTCTGGTAGCTGAGCATCATCTCAATAAAGCAAGCAGCTCGTTTTGTATTCACTTTCCTAATTAGATCCTTTAGGCACCAGATCATGTTTGTGCAAGACTTTGTAGCTCAAAGAATTCAGTTCTAGTTGATTCAAGCAGTAGAGAGACTTGATATCATCTGCTGCATCTAAGATGAATTTGTTGCTGTGACCCACCATTTCAGATGAAATTTGGGTACCATTTTAGATCACTGAAATAGAGCATTCCCATATGTGTGAAGTATACAGTATAGTTCCAGTTTTAACCTATGACTGTAAGCACAGTATAACATTAACTAAGCAAAGAAGCCAATAATCATTCATTCCATACTAGGAGGCTAATAGCAGGAAATTAGCACAACAAAAATGTCATTTTAAATGACCATATAACTGTCAGATAGTGGCAGAGGAAGACTGCTGGAACCAATAAAACACACTCAGTTCCAGCAGAAAAAGATGCTTATTTGTCCGCAAAGGAATTTTTTATCCTGCATTCATGAAGCCAGCAATTAGAAAAAGAAATCTTTATGGTTTCAAACACATACCATCTCCTATTTTTACTCTCATTTTCCATGTAAACAAGTATTTCCTTATAAAACCCAACACTGTGGGATTCATCAGCTGAAGTGCATACAAGATGGCAGTCCTTTAGGCTTCATCCATGCTCCTTGATGAGACAGATTCTTGAAATGCAACTTAATCCCATCCTAAGCAAAGAGGGCTTTGTCACCTGATACTTTTTGCTTCCCCTTTAATTGAACAGTCCCTTGTTCTTTTATAGCTCAAGAGGGTAAACACGAACACACACCTCCCCCCTGACTTTCTCTCTTCCATTCATTAATTTGTATAGCTCTTAGTCATCTGCTCTCTAACAAAATAGTCCTATTCTTTTCAGTTTCTTCCTGAGGGAAGTCTGTCCATGCTTAATTATCTCTGTTGCCTGTTCTCAACCCTCCTGTGTTTCTGCTGTCTCCTTTGTCAGGGCACTGCAGTTGGTAGTCCTGATTGTAGGGCTGACAATTCACACTGGCAATTCACACTATGCTGACTAGTTGTGCAAGACATTCAAGTTAGGGGAAGAGAAACTCCACATATCTTGTGTAACTAAACAAAGCCATGTAAATTACTACTGAATATGCAACTAGGACTGTTCTGCTTCCTGCAGGGAAAAAATAATGGGATGAGAACTTCTTGGTAGGCTTTTGTGTGCGTCCTGCTTCGAAGCCAAGAAGAAGAGATGAAGCTGTGAAGAATCAAAGGTATCCCATGCAAAATTTAAACATAGCCCAAGACAGGGTGCCTTACTGTCTCAGCCCCCTGCTTGACCCTTTCCAGTGTCGTGATTGTTGCCTCACGGCCCCCATGATTTAGACCTCCCACTGTAGCCCCTCCACCCCCACACCACTCTGCCTTTCAACCTTGACACCAGAGCAGCCTGTACCACTCTCAGCAACCAGCCCCAGAAAGGACCTGATCTCTTATTCTGCAAGGTACTCTCTACTTTGCACATCCTCTCTCAGCCCATTCTATGACTTAATCATCCCACTCCTGAATGTCCCTCTCGTCTCACCTCTGATCTGCTACTCCTCGGAAACAGTGGAGTGTCTGTAAAAGAGAGGTTTTACATCCACAGGAGGATGAAGCTCCCCCTCTGACAGACTTTGCGCTGGGGACAGCAGCAACTGGGGCTCACAAGGCTGGTTACCACAATCCAACAGGAGCCTGGCCTGCACTTCCCACAGAAACAATTATCAGTCCTTGCTCTGGACACAAGGAGGACATCAGCCACATCTCAAAAACTCTCCCTCAATGGCACCTCAAAGGGATGAAAAGGACATGTCCAATGAAAAGCAGGAGCTGTTGAAGCCCTGAAAACTGGGATTCATTCCCTCCCTTCCCCCCCCCCCCCCCTTTTTCTTAAAGCAGCTGTGTGTTATTGTCTGACTGGATGGCAAACATGATTCTCTGTCCTGCTGTTGAGACCAAACGCAGGCAGAAAGCACAAGCTGCTCACAAAGATCACCACCCCATGAGTGACTTGCAGGGAAAAAATGTGAGTGATTTCCAGCAGCAAGGCAGTCTTGGGTGTTGATTATTGGCACCCACAGCAAGACAGCCACGGGAGGCGGAGGCTTTCCCGTGAACCAGTAACAGGCGGGTATGTCCCACATAAGCTGGTTAAATAACACAGTATTGACTCTGCCCCTTGGCTGGGCATCTTAGGTAAGAGTGAATTGTGAAATCCCCAACCCAATATTACCCTCTGACATTTGCTTTTGAAGAAGTTACCACAGAAACCTCAAAAGCAGGTTTCAGAGAGACACACACAGGGCTTTGGTCCTGCATCAGCCCTGTGCAGGAAAGCGTATTTCATCCTTCCCAAGGCCCCAGCACTCCATAGGGGTCTTTGTCCCAAAGGCAGAACTGCCTCCTCCCCATGGAAATCCCTATGGGATGGAGCAAGATCCCCATGGTCTCTTCAAGGTGGGAAGCCAATCAGAAAAAAGAGCTGATTGAATATACACAGGAACAGCCACACATGTTTACAAACCCCAGCCCCAATCTGGGTATCTGGCTGATGAATAGGGATGGCAGCGGATGGCTCTAGGGGTTCCCATCTTCACCTCCAAGCCCTGCCCTTGCTTCAAGACAGCCCAGCTGCTGGTGTGGCAGTAATTGAACCGTTGCAAATTACAGCTTGGTGCATTGAGCAGAGCGGGTGCCAGCTCTTCTGTTCATATTATTGGGTCTGTGAACCGTGCTGGTTTAACAGCTGCCTCCCAGACAGCTGAGCCACCTTCCCAGTGCGAATGAACACTTCCAAAAGAGAGGTGGGGCAGACAGCCAGCGGCAGGAATCACTGCAGCCATCTCCGGGTAAGTCATCATTGCCCGTGAATCAGAGGCCTTACCAAGTGGATCTGAGGCGGGATGTAAGATATTACACATAGCTCTAATAACTCTGGGTTTTTTTGAGCCTCACGCTGTATGGCATTCCCCCATGGCACAGACTAAATCCATGACTGCATGCTTTCTAAGAAGCTTAGGAAGTGATTGTATAAAATTAGTATTAACTAGTTTCACTATTATTAAATGGAAAATTAAAGCTTTCAACACTAAGCTATTCAAGGTGGTTGCTACACAAATGCTCTGTAATGCCCTCATCAACAATAACCATCATTAAGGCTGCTCCTTAAAAGCTGGGGAAAAATGCATAATCCGTTGTATTATAATCCACTTTCCTAGAGCAGCCATGAATTTAAAAATCTATTAAGAATGGTGTGCACAGGAAGCAATTTCCTGTAAAATCACAGAACGGCTCAGCCATAAATAGAGCAAACCCTATCAGTTCAGCTGCAAAAGATTATCAGATATATCTTGTCCCAGATTCATAACATCAATTTATCCACTTGGCTGACTTTGCTTCACTCTTTATATTATATTTTGTGGTTCCAGTGTACCAGGATACTTAAAGAAACCAAAAACCATGAAGGATATTTCCTTTTCACCACATTTTGGTCATCTTAAAAATCATGCGTCTTGTTCTCCCCTTATTTTTTGAGGTCCTCCGCATTTACAGACTTCCACTGCATTACTTTTGGCCAGGCAAAGAAACACAAATTATCCCTCCTGGGCCTGCTAAGACAAACCAAAGGAAAAAGCTAGTGTCATTGACAGTAGGGCAAGGTACTGCCATCAGAATAAGGGGCAGCAGCTGCTGCTGTGTCAGAGTCTCAAAGAGCTGTCCACATACAAGAGAAGAAAAAGAGGGTAGAAGTATCCTAAGGCTACAATAAGGCAGCAAGCTGCCAGCTGGAGCACAGTGCTTTATCTGAATAGAACACAGTGGAGAGGGTCATCTTGCATCAGACCTGCAAGGTCAGTAAATAATTAGTTTCCCTATTTTGCAGATGAGAAAGTGGAGTCCAAATTCTTTAAGGCCATCCAGTGGGTCAGAGGTAGGACCAGGACTGGTTTTCTCACTGTCTCTGAGGTATATGCATAGTTTTCTAGAATACTATACTCTACAAACAGCATTCAAAATAAAATTATAAGGCTCAGGGCATCAGCAACAAAGAACAGTACAGATTTTCTGCTCTGCTGGGTCCTTGATTGCATTCTTTGCTAGCATACACAAGAAAGGAACAGCAGGGAGAAAGGGGAAGTCTAAAATGTCCGTTAAGGTTCAGATTCTTGTAATTATTTAGGTGGGCAAAAATTTTGTTGGACAATCCCATGTTCACTCCCTGTAGCAGTAATTTCTGGAAGGCAAGGCAGAAATCAAGGGACCCAGGCAAGTTTTAATGGGTGAAGTTTAGTGCTCAGCAGAAGTTAATCAAATGTGAGATGTTTTAAATGAGATGTTTCTGTCTCATTGATAAGACAGATGATTCCATGTCAGAAGGACACACCTATGTGCTCCCAGGATTGTCACTTAGGTGTTGTTCCAGAGTGAAGATCCCAAAACAGCCTTTTCCCATTAAAACAAAAAAAACCCAACACCAATAGCAACAACAATAAAAATTAAAGAAAATCACTTAATCATACAGTTATCGTTCTTGGACTCAGGTTTCTGAGATTTCTGAGAGTCAAGAGGAACGGGATGGCCTTGAATTTAAAGCTGCCGTGAGCCAAAGTAATGCTTCACCAGCATATGTGCAATATTCACCAGCCACCTTTTAGACAACCCCAACAGGCTTTCTCCAAATGTGTTTTACAGGAGGACTGGTCCTAGCTGTCTTTCAAAGATGCTGTGTAGTCAAATATACCCCATGATGGCAAATCTGAGACTCCTGTGAAGTGCCACCATGAGCAGAGGCTGTGACATATCCCATATGCAAGCACTTGGGCACTTCCACCTGTGTTCCTGAAGAAACTGAGCATCAGGACTTTTTCAGTCACCTTGGCACAGCCTTTTCCTCTCCCCCTACTCAGTGCATTTTACCCTGAATATCCTGGCCTAGATTTTGCCATCAAATATCTTAGTGCCAACTTACTGTTGATGGAACATGGTCTTTTTCTTTCACAAAAAGAGCTTTAAATAAATCTCCTATGTGAACACACAGGGTTCAGCAAACAGCAAAAATCGGATTTTCAAGAGATCTAGTTGTTGTTTTCGTTAAAATTAGAAGCAAAACTCCCATTAAAGCTGAGGTGAACACTGCAGCCAGTCCTAAGCTACTCTAAAAACCCTAGACTATGAAAAATCCGTAAATTAGCTCATAGGGTAATCAGCTCTTCAAAGTCATTCCTATTTGTTTCCTTGGAAATGAAGAACAGCCAGAAGAAAAAGTCTTCAAGCTCATGAAAGTGTTCTCTCTATAGCTACATGAGAAAGATCTGAGGATTTAAGCAAATGTTGAGTGCTCAGTAATAACCTCTTCAAAGTGTGCCCTCTATGCTAATGTCCTTGATTGCAATAGTCAGAGGAATATTAAAATCACAGAGACTAAAATTCACCCGTTTAAGTGGTGCCTGCTTGAAGCTAATTCTCTGCACGGAGGTCAAGTTTGGGCCACTGTAAAACTGATAACCAGGTAGTGCTGTGGTTCATAGAAACCCCTGCCAATGTTTTTTAAATGTATGGTTGATGCTTTTCTGGTTTTGGTTTTCATAGAGGTTTTTTTTCCTGGTTAGATTGTAAAATGGAGGGGATTAGGGAATTCTTAGGACTGGAGTTTAGTCTGCTAGATTTAATCCAAGCATAAATCCCTGCCTTCCCAAGGAGATACCTAATAACTGGTCAGTGGCTGCTCTGAAATAAGTTGGTGGGAGCATTTTGGGAAAGTTTCTTGGGAGAGCATTGTCTCCCAGGATTTGAAAAGTTGAAGTATGATAGATTCTTCTGCTGTAGACATCCCTAGGATTAATGCACTCTGGTTTTGATCTGTATTTCCTTTCATATTTCCACATCTTAAAGAATTAACACTATAATGTCTCATCACAGCCATGCTGGCACAGAAGCTTTCTATTTTGGTTTGGATTTTTCTACATGACAGGCAGAATTTGGGGCCCTTTAAGGAAAGAAACCCATCCTCTGTTATTTTACTAATGAGTTGTTTTCTCACATTCCCTGGTGGCTACGGAACCTGGTGATTTTACTGGAGTAAGAGCTGTTTCCACTCAATCAACAAACAAGACTTTAAATATACTTCACTTTTAATATCTTCTGCCTACAGTCTCTATTCCTTCATCACACCAAAGTTCCCAAATAAACCTTTCTTTATACAAGCATTTATAAATGTCTACCTCCTGACATCCCTAACCAAAACCTGACCCAAAAATTGGACCTCACTACCACTCTACCAGACATTATATCAAGACATTCTGAAATTGCTTCTTCAGCAAATGGATCATCTTACTTATCCCCTTTGTCAGACAAAAGAGAACATGAGTGCCCGCTTGGAGAACTGCATCTTCCCAGAAAGTCTAGCAGCAGCAAAATGTCCCAGCTTCCCTCTGGCAACTGTGGCTCCCAAGTGTCCCTGGCATGAAAACGCCCTTAGCAGAAAGCCCTACGTCACTTGTTCTCCAAAGGGACAGTTACTGCCCACATCACAGAAGTGCTTTCACAGTGCATCTCCCAGAGAAATTCTCTCTTTAGGACTTCTGATGCCTTTGCTCAGTCAGCTTGGAGGTCCTTGTGGGTAATTAAAACTGCTGGGCAAGCTCCCACACACAGCAGCTCTAGGAAAGCAAAATTAACCTCCCTGGTCACCTTTGCCATCTCTCAAGAGCCTTTTAGGAATGTGGAGTCACACCTACTTTTCTGTTTGATAGGAATACAATAGCAAGACATCTGAAAGTTCTCTGTATGCTTACAAAGAAGAAAACAAGCAAGCCTAATCTATGCATTGGGAGTTTGGTCCACCTCTTATTCAGTCCCTCTTATTAAAGGGTTGTCTTACGGTTGTCTTACGGAGAGCGCTTGCACTCTCACTTTGGCTTCCCTCAGAGCCCGTTCTTCCCCCATGGCTCCTCCGGCTCTGAGAGCAGCATGCCAAGGCTTTCTCCCGAGGAGCAGGGCTGCTGGACCCACCGCTGGTCGGGGGCTTCCTTTCCCCCGTCTTTCCCCCTGCTCAGAGCGGCACCGGCTCCGCACCGCCATCGTGTGTCGGCCCTGCGGGCAGCGCGTCCCCATCCTCCGAACCAGCGGGGTTCAGGCGGTGCGGAGGTGCGGGAACCTCGGCCTCCTTCCAGGCACTGCCCTGAGCACTGCTGGAGGGGAGGAACTGTCTCTGCCCCGTTCTGTAGGGACCACGCGCAGCCGAAGGATGGAGAATGTCCACCCGGGGACATCTTCCAACCTGCCTAATGGGACAGCTACATGGGAGATGTGTGTTCAGGCCTCCACTGGTAGAGAAAGAGGTAGAGGTTCTGGATGAATGAATCCATGTTTTAGATGAATGTCTTAACCACAGCAATACCTGGATGCAGCTTTTATGGGGAATATCTGATTTTCCATGTGTGCTCAGGGATGCCTTTTGGCTCAGGCCCTAGGTGACAAACAAGAGCAGGAGGAGTTTAGATTGGATATAAGGAATAAGTTCTTTACTGTAAGGGTGGTGAGGCACTGGAATGGGTTGCCCAGGGAAGTTGTGAATGCTCCATTCTTGGCAGTGTTCAAGGCCAGGTTGGATGAGGCCTTGGGCGGCATGGTTTAGTGTGAAGTGTCCCTGCCCATGGCAGGGGGGTTGGAACTGGATGATCTTAAGGTGCTTTCCAACCCTAACTATTCTATGATTCTATGATTGTGGATCATGTAGGGGTGTTGGCAGTCCTCTATTCAAAGCAAAGCAGAAGCAGAAACAAAGCAGACATGCCTAGAAGAGATGTTAGGAGCTGCCACAACTTTGCTGGTGAAAACCTGACGCCTGCTAGCTTTACATGCCTCCTAATTCGTAGTTTGTTTAATGTATAGGCTTTCTGTTCTCTACAGGTGAGACTTCAATGCTGAAATCTTTATGTGAATTCATCGTGACTATAATTAAATGGCTGGTGTACTATACCATCATCTGGGACAGTCACATTCCAGTCCCTGCTCCGAATAATACTTTGCAATGTGAAACAGAAGCCCACCATCCAGAGGCATTCATAATGACTCACAGAGTCCCAGCTGACATGGAGTTGCACGCATACCCCGGTTCTCTACCAACAGCCAAAAGCAGATCTGAGTTTTGGCCTCCTACATGCCATAAGTTCTCCCCAGCACTCTCATCCTCTCTAGGCATGAGGGCATTTGTTTTCACATGCTATTTTCAGAGTCAGACTGGACCATCACAGCAAGACAGGAAGTGCACCTTCTTTGTGAATCCCATTAACGAAGAAGCAAACTTCTTTCTCCACAGAGTTATACAGAGGCAAATGTAGAAATAATGAAGTAATGGAGATATTCCTGTCAGAAATTACAGTGCTCAGAAACATAAAATGAAAGAGATCTTTTGAGGGTCTAAGTTGGCAATTAGATATTTAAATCCTTCTTTTAAGCCTACCTACATCCTTCTAGATCACAAGGACCCTAGGTGTATTTCTACTTACAGCAGCTCAGCAGCATTCTGCACTACCTGTGTTTGTGTAGTAGAAGCAATATTGATACTGTTGTCTCCATATATCACCATTGCAAGCAATAGAGCTGACTACAAATGAGGTCATTAGAAACAGGTTAATAAACTATTATATCCATTAAATGAGTGAATATAAATGCATGTAGTCAGACAGGACAATTAGGTTCAAGGCATCATTATATTATGTACTTCAGATACAGATGTAAGTGCTGGATCCTGGCTGGAAGAGGGAACAAGATGAAATGGAAAGTGGTTATCGGGTTGAGGGGTACTATTCCTTAACATATTACACAATTACCTTATTTCCTGGGGCATTATAATTAATACCATAGTCCTGCCCACAGAGGTAAATACCTCCAGGACAGAGCTGAGGGCCATCACCAGAGCAGCACAGGGAAGATAACTTGTGCTATGCTCCCTCATGGACTTAAGGGAATTTTTTCATAAGCATTAAACCTTGACCAGTGTTTCCTGCCAAAATCCAATGAATTTGGAAAAACAACACTGGGATTTGCCATGTGTTCAGCAATGCCCAACATCATATTCAGAGCTGTTAATGCACTTCTATTCTTCTTAAAGTGACACGGTGCAGGAGAGAAAGGGGAAGTAGCAAAAAACCCAGTGTCTTCTCCCTGTGCCTGTTTGATCTCTCCTCAGCTCCTGCTTATCCATGGCAAATAAACTCTAGAGCTAGAATCCCAGCAGAGGGGCAAACCAGCAAGCGAGCATGTGACATCTGGGTGAAAAGTTCCTTGCCCTGTGGAGTGGTAAGGAGCAGGCTATGTTTTGAAAGCAGACTCTTTGACACAGGGTCTTGCATTTCATCTTGCTGTCACGCTGTGTTACCACACCACATCAACAGTGTGACATAACCAACAAACCCTGTTGTAACCTGCCTTAGTATGTGTCATGGGAAGGCAACCTTTCTGCTTGATGCTTGATGCTTGATGCTCGTTTCCTTCAGGAAAAAGGCAGTCCTGCTACTTCCCTACACCCAGAAGCGTACCAGAAGCAAAGCTGAACGTACAGAGCTGCTGTCTTCCTGCTGTCCCTAATCAGCTCCAAGCAGTCATCACTTGTCCCCTAGAACATTTCAGAAATTCCAGAGTATGTAGCGATATAATGCCACTGAAATGGAGTAACATCCCATGAAGAAAGAGGCTGCCTGTTGAAACCTACTATTTCACATTCAAGTAGGAGGTGGTATGATAGAGCACACCACAGCAGAGTCCTGGAAGCACACGTCAGTAAGGACAAATGAACTTTCCAGTGCTGACTAAAGGCATTTCAATGTTGTCTTCCACTGAAGCTTGCTCCACTAATCCTCTTCGTGCCTTGCTGCCTTTATGGTAGTTATATCAGTTGGGAAGTGATACCAAGTAAATACTGAGAATCTGAGAAATTCATACTTTTCTTTTTGCTCTATTCCCCAGGAATTACCAGTTACCTCACTTTGTAGATGTCCCCGTGGATGACATTAAAGCAAGCACTCTCTTGATTTATCTTGTCCCCAGGGGATTTCTAACCTATGTGGACTATGTCTGTGGATAATGAAATACATTGTCATACCACAAATTAAACACATTAAACTAAATTACTGTCTCCTGTGCTCTTTCTCGCTTTGTGAACTTCTAACCATGTATCATTGTCCTTGACATCTTCAATACCATGGACTCACCTCAAATTCAGATAAATTAATTCTGTCCTGCAGCTCAATAAGCACCATTTTAGAAAGCCTCTTTTTATATTCCCCAAGCAGGTCATTCACCTCCTGGTGCCAGCTCAGCAAAATGGTGAGATGCTCTTTTGCACCTTGGCATAGAGGTGGATTTCATCCAGCAAGAAAAATTTGCTTCCCCAGCAAACAGTCTTTAACTGCGAGCCATATAGGCAAAGAGTTATTTCTGTCCTCAGCATCTCCCAGAGCACTCTTTTGTCAACAAGAGGTATCAGGGAGAAAACCTCACTCTGTGCAACGTAATGTACAGACCCCCCTGGTGCCCATCCCTCCTACCTGTAACACATGCATTGCAGAAGAACAAAATATTCACATCTTTAAGCATTTGTAGTTTGGGGTGAATAAATAGTGCAAGATACAAGTTGAATTCTCCCACCCAACCTGCATTGCAATGCACTGGGTTCTACCTTGCGAGATTCCACGTGTCCTTCAGTGCATCAAGGCAGGAGCAGCCCAGCATGACATCAGTGCAAGTGGTATGGGAAGGAGAGCAGCTCACCCTCTGTGTACAAAGCATCCACTGAGGCGAATGGCTGCGAGCAGTGTGATTAATAAAAGCTGGAATGTGCATCTATCTTGATGAGAGAAGCAGATTGGGTTGCAGTATGGGTTACTCTCTGCAGGTTTGCAAGGGAGAAAGGACAGTGCTGAATGTTTACAGGGACAGATGGACATGGGAGCAGCCCCAGCTGTACAACCAAGCAGCTTCGGGAGCCCCAGGACACTGCACCACGGACAGGCAACGCAGGAGAGGTGTACTGAGGGCTAAGGCTTGGAGGGAGCAGGGCTGATAGCACTGCAGGTCTGAAGGCCAGATGGAAGCAGTCTGATCCTACGGCCCCACTCTTCTCAGCTTTGGGGCTGTGATGTGGGCTCCCACATTGGCCACCACAAGCTGCAGACAGCAGACAAGGGCCGGGATGGCAGACGGCACTCGACCCACAACAGACAGCCTGACAGCCACTGGGGCCGATCAGTCACTCACTCTCAGGAGCAGGACCGGGACCAGCAGAAGAGCTGCCCAGCTCCTGGCAGGTGGCCTGCCCTCCTTGCGCTGTGATCTTGTTGGATCACCTCAGAGAAAATGGCTGGGTGCCTTGGCCAGCGCCCAGGCGGGACAACAAAGGGTGAGCACGGGTGATTCATCCCCGTGCCAGACGCCCTCCCTCCCCACCGGCGCCCACAGCAGCACCCTGCACACCCCAGGCATGGGCATCAGCAGCCTCTTCTCCACAGTGACCCCCTGACAACACGTTTAAGGTTTTAATGTTTTAATCCCAGCAAACTGGCCCAGCTCCTGCACAAAACCCTCCGGACAAGACCCCTTCGCAGCCTACAGGTTCCCACCTCCCTCCCAGTAGTACCCAGCTTCATCCACGGACCAGCACCTCAGACACCCCCTGACTCCCACAGCCCCACTCTCCTTCCCAGACTAAGCCTTGGATGGGCTGTTTTGGAGGATGAACAGGAGCAGATGCTTTTACTTACATTGGTTTCCACAGTTTTGTCTTTGTGTAGCTCCTACCACAAATCCCCAGTTCCTACAAGGCCCAGGCTGCTATAATTAGTATTAGGTAGGATTAAGACAAAGGGTAGCTAACTAGCTCATTTATAAGGGATCCAAGAAGAAATAAACCCTGAGTGTTGATGCACATTACAGTTAAGGTCTATCGCTCCTCACGTCTTCAACATCTTTAGTATTTTGGGGATTTGTAGAGCAGCAATTTCAATAAACTTGTTCAGTGGGCATTTGAGACACTGATCTCTAAAAGCACCTAAACTACACTCGGTTTTCCATCTTATTTCTCATCATCCTTTATGCAGCATATTGCTTTCAGAGACAGCAGGGCACAGAGGGAAGGCTTAGAGAGGAAGTTTACAACCTTTTTTTTCACAGAATACAAAATCTTGAGTTTTCTTTAAAATTGCAGAAACAAACAATTTAAGCAAATGGTTAGAGGGGAGCAGGAGGCTCACAGCTGGAGAAATTGTATTGAATGTGCGTATCATATCTGACACTACACCAATACATATCAATGCCCAGATAGTCCCTGAGCCCCAGCCCTATAATCCAAAAGCCCGTGTTCTATTCACTGTATGTTCAATCCTTTAAGACTAGTACAGTTGCATACTATAATAAACATACATGCACATCCTATTGCATTGCTGTTATATTTCTACCTCATACATAGGTACATAATATTTTATGCCCCCTGTGGCTATGCACGTACTTCTTAAAGGCAGAATATTTTACATTGCTGTACAGTGTTTTCACAAATAAATATGTTAGTAATAAAATATCCTCCTCCAATTTACAGCCAAGCACCTTTTGCTCCTGGCTGGGGAAGCATGCTTGCAGTGACTTCACAACCTCTTAAAATGTATAAATACAGCCATATATCTTATGTAGGGAAAAAAAAACAGTCATCTGTCATGATTTATGGGTAACTCTCTCTGTTAATCCTAATAATAGGGTTAGGAGAAGCAATTTGCAACCTAGTTTAATGTTTCGATATGAGGTTCTTCAGAGCATGTCCTTCTGTTGCTCTTCAGCACAAAGTGTAGTGTAAGAGGAACAGCACACTTGGCCATCCAAAGCCAGAACTGTCACATTACAAACAGGAAACCGATCCGGTTTAAGAGCAACAGCAAACCGTAAATATACATCTCAATGGACACGCGGTCTCAATCTGCAATGTTCTGAGCATACACCCTGATGCTTCACAAATGCCTGGAGGAGGACAGCGACACTGTAAAACTGACTCCGAGCAATCTCATCTTCTGAGCTACAGCCTGACAGCCGTATAAATGGTGCAAGAATGACATTCCTCTGTCCCTCACCACTGAGTCACTGGTTCCCACCTTTTAGCTGGGGAATGGACACACAGTCTCTTATGACCCTGTACTTTAGGGTTCCCTGACCCCATTAATGCCTGCACAACCTTTACAGTAATATGGAAGGGACCAAGCATAGGCTCTGCATGAAAGTGAGTCTCTCGTCCGTCCCCATAGCTCTCTGTTCCACATAATGTCATTTCTGCTTTCCAGTCCCCATCATTTACTAGCCTCACACCTGCCTCTTGCTGCATGAGCTAGACTCCCTGGCTGGAATCCATCTCTGTAATGCACTGTAGTCATCAAATTGCCATGCTGCATCCTGTCAGTGTAGACAGCATGGAGACTATAGAGCAGTAAGTAAGGGTAATGTAATGCGGCCAAGGGGCCAAGAGGCACAAGAGGAGCTGAGACTGGAAGCACAGGAAGCCTTCTCCATGAGGCATTAGAGATACTCATGCAACCACACTGATTAATATTGCCTCTCCCAAAATGAAATATGCCATCCCGAGGTCAGTGGGAATGGAAAAGCACACCAGGGTAAAACTCTCAGTTTGCTCAGATTGAAAGAAGTTAAAAAGGAGTGCAGAGCAGAGGGAAGCAAGCAGTAATAGCAATGAAGATTATAGAGGAACTTAATAAGGATTACTGCCTGTCATGTAGTAAAGAGGATAGCTTTTTCTCTCCCTTTTCCTTTTTGAGTTCTTTCTAAAGAAACAGCCTAGGCTGATAGTTCTGCAGATGGGCATTGAACAATGAGCTGATCTTGGTTCAGGAAGAAGTTCCCGTTGCAGATGGCAAGACACGCAGACAGAAGAAAGTTCAAATGCCTCCACAGGAAAATTGGACAAGCGGTATGTGGAGTACAGAAGTTGCCTCAAATAGGGGCCTCTAAGAGTTCCAGCTGGCCTTGAAGACACTTAAATAATGTACAGACAAAGAAAGGAAAGGAGTAATACAGCATGTGAGGGTTTGGACATGTTTTTACCTCTAGAATCTTGGCAGGGACATTTTTAATGGTCTGTGGGAGTGAGGTCTTTTGCAGGAAGTCCAAGAAGGCTACAGGAATTGGTAATTGCTTGCAGGAGATTTGTTTCAATGAGTGCTGTGGTCTTGCTACACCTCTACAGATCAGGCCCCATCATGTTTGTGAGGGACACCAGCACAAGGCACTGTCTAAATGCAGGGGTTATTATTAGTACCCATGCTCTGTGGATGTACAAGCTTTAACCGCTCAGGCCCAGCCTTGGGAAGAAACAGCCTGTGTTTAGCTGTGTACATTTGCAATGATTCATGAGATTGTCTGCAATCACTGTAAAAATAGTACTTACGCAACTCAGGAGCTACTACTGAAATCCTGACATTATTTGGTCTTCCCCTCTTAGTCACACTCATTTCAATTAATTTCCATGCTACCAAGAGAACTTCATACAGAAAAGGCATAAACCTGAAAGAGGAACTGGGGGAGTTAGGAAATGCAGCGAAAGGGGATGATCATTTCTTTGCAATTGTGATGAGGAAAGATTGCAGCTGTTATTCCCCCTGTAGAAGTGAAATGTGCAAACTCAACGAAAAAAGGGAGACAAATCTGTAGAGCCCTTTTTTTTTTCCTTTTTTTTTTTTTTTCTTTTTTTTGTTTTTTATTTTGCCAAGCTGATGTTTTTTCTTCACTTTTAAACCCAGCACTATGGCATGGATGGAAGGCATGAAGGAACACATTTTTCCACCCATTTCCACCAGTGCTGTCCAATCCTTTCTCCATTACTATTTGGGGCCAGTTCTGTACTTTTTGCTGCATTCACAGTGTAACTTGTGTCAGCTCAGCAGCACCCTGATGAGGGTCCCTTGAAGGATGGCTCAGTGCACACAGATGCACACGGGGTTTAGCCTTTTCAGACACAGCAATCTGCCAGATCTCATCGACTGAGACATGGTTCACATATGCAGCCCTTGTCCTCCATGCCTTGGGGGTTTTCCTGGCCCAGACCTTATGCTTCCATGACACAACTGCCAACACAAATGGAGAAGAGACCTGGGGAGCTGGATAAGGACAAGGGCTTCTTTCAGTATTCAAAACACTGAAGAAGTTAAAAAACTATAGGGCCAAATTATGAGCCCCTTTGCTATACTGGCAAAAAGCCCTATAACTGCTGCGAGACACATTGAACCCATGGGTGCTCTTTGGTGCAAGATCTGCTCCTTAATGTGAGGAACACACAAGGTAGCCCACAGACCCAGGCCATCAGGACAGGGCCACCTTTGTCACAAAAACTATGCGGATTCCTGTTTACTCCCATATTAAATAGAACCTGTGCTGTGGAGTTACACTGGTCTGAAAGTTCAATATCAGTACTGCAGATTGGGTTAAATTTGTTCCTGGTTTCTTTTCAAGTCATCTAAAATCCAGCTGAAATTGGTAGAGCTCTGTGCATTTGACACACTGGAAAAGAAGGCTTTTGGACTGCACTCTCAAAATGTGTTTGTCCATTTGCTGGGACTGGAATATCATTTATGTATGCAGCAGTACTAGATGAAGGCCATCAGAAAGTTCTTGCCATTAGGTTTGCTATGCACAGCAAAGGAAACACAAATGTCAAGCTGTTTTATAGAACTCAAGCCTGAAGTAGTACTGCTCAACTTCTCATTCGTAACAAGGCGATCTTGCAAAAACTGAATTGAAAAACCAAAAGATGTACCTGGGCCAACTTGTACAATAATCTATGGTACAAAAGCCAAATTTGGGTCCCTTATTGCAGTAGGTGACAATGATCTAATGTCTGCTTGAATCTCACTGCAGTCCGGCTGAGGCTGCCAGATCATTTCTTCACTTTATCACTCTGGGATTCTTCCTAATTCTTCTTCCTGCCGTGGAAATGGGATTTCAAAGCCCTAAGTGCTCAACACAAGCAAAGCCATTGTTGGTTTCCCAGTAGGTTAAATACAATTTACACCTCACTGTGCCAGCAGTTTCCTCTTCATGGCTATATGGCAGAGGATGCAAAGAGACATACAGGTTTTGCGGAAAGAAAAAGAACATGGCAGTCAAGTGCATAAACTCAACACACTGGAAGATCCTTTACTTGCAACAATGAGATACCTGTTACACCTCCAGGTGTTATGAAAAGGAGCACTCAGAGAGACACAGTCAGGGCAGAGCATTGAGTTGAAATGCAAACACTGAAAAGAGATTCTTAAGGCCATCAAGTCAGGCTGAGCACCTTTTACATGAGCAGTGTTTCAGAACAATTTACAAGATTAGATCACAGCCTCTCAGAGTGCATGATCAGGCAGTAGGGCAAAAAGCATAGCCCATGGACCTGAGGAACCTCTCTGAAATAAGCAACAGCAGAGAGCATTCAGGTGTGAAAGAGGTAGGTAGGACATGGGGGAAAAAGCTTTTTTCCAGTGTTTCCTGTCCTTTCTAGCAATGTGATGCAATGTGATGCTAGTTAAGGACATGGGTGCAATTTAGCTCCAAAATGTGCATTTGCTTACGCTCCACAGAACAGAAACAAGAGATGTAGCAGGTCAACATTCTTCTTACTCAGCTCTCTGTGCCTCCTGACACAAACCAAGAGATGTCCTTCAGAGAGATGTCCCCTGTACCCATTCAATCTGGTCTCTAATGCCAACAGAAGTGGTGATTTGCATATAGACAGCTTTCTACTGGAAAACTGCCCTTTCTTCTAGAGCAGAGAGCAACCTTCAGCTGGTGATTAATGACATGCTTTTTCTGTAGTCAGCCAACACTCACTGCAATGGTGCCGTACCAGCACAACCATTCAACAGCCACGTTTTTCTGTCCCTCAGCTGAACTTCTGCAAGCAAGCCCCTCATCTGTACAAATCTTTTAAAGAAGAATGCCTCAGGATTGCAGAATTAAAAACAAGAAGACCAAGAAGAACAGGAAGGATGACAGGGAGGGATACAGATTAAGAAACATCTGGACAGCTTAATGTGAAAATACTCCTACATGTGAGACAAAGTGACAGAAAGGAAAGTATAAATCTCACTTGTTCCCCACCTGATTCTCAATGTAATAGCCTGGCTGAGCATTCTCTTTTTACAGAATACAGTCATGGGCACTTAGTTTATGGCAATCAAAAGGGCCAAAAATATCCAGAAGTAATCAAAACCTTAAGTAGCTGAAGGAAGTACAAAATACTGTCTTTTCTCTGCAAACAAGGAAGCTTAAGTAAGGAACAGACATTCATTGAGGCATCCATTGCCCCAAATGCAGGGACTCATCTGAGTGTCAGAGTGCTTCCTTTCTAATCTGTTCCAGAGAAGAGTTCCCACTAATTCAACACTCAGAAGCAAGTCTGGAATTTCCATGTGGTTTGGGTCCCTGATGCATGAGCTTCTTGCTTTAAATCTCACTGTCAGAAAGCTTTCTCCCAAAATCCATCTTCATACTCCCTTTCCCTAACTGTCTGCCATCCTCCCATGCTGCACACTTTCTTTTGATCATGGAAACTGAATACTATATTTGCCAACTAACCATATGGCCTTTCCTTTAAAGCTGGAGTTATTCCTCTCACCAAGCAACACAGGCATGGGGAGCTCAAGGGCAATGGGAAAGAGAGCTGAGGTGTTCACGGCACAGCAGTGAGCTGTACCACTGGGAACCACATAGTACTGGAGGGCCCTAATGAAATACATTGGCACCAGTATAAACCATTGTCTCTCTGATTACAAAATGGCTGTGTTGAAATGACTACCAGGCCCTGCTAAAACACCAAGTTCTTTCTTATATACCACTTGTCAGCCATCATTTTCAAAGCACTTTCAGAGGGTGGGAAATGATTTATGCAAGGTCAATGAATAGAAGAAAAATTAAACCCCTCTGTGTTTGAGTCATCTGCCAGCAACCTAACCACTGAGATACTCCAGGAAACCCTGGCTTCTTTGTCATGTTAGCCATCCACAGGGCAGGGTATAGCAACAGCAGCAGCAACAGCTATACAGCTGGGATTTGGTTAGACAGAGTTACCAAGACCATTTTAAGTGGTGCAGCTCTGAAGCACTACATGTGAGAAATAGATCTTGTTTCATGTGCAGCACAGTGATGCACATCACAGCCTACTTTTTTCTCTGGAATCTATGGGACAGAGGTGCTCAGGAAGGCCACACTAAAATCACATTTATGCTTAAAGTCGTCGAAGCAGGAAACGAATAATTTTTGAGGTAGGAGAAAAACTGCAGACTCTACAGTTCTGCGTGGTTAATGATCTTTCCATGACCTTTCAGTTTTGCACATCATCTTTTATTTAAACTATCTATTTAGAGCCGCAGGGCTCTGTATGAAGCATATGTCTGGATGTATTTTTCTTACAGCATTTCAAGATTAAAGTGAGAGGTTTTGGTAAGGAAGCCAGAGGGAGAGGTGCTTAATGTTTGTCTCTAAGCAGTTTTACAGAGCTAAGCAGGGAGTCTGCACAGTGAAGCACAAAGGAGGCTAGGGGATAAGACTCCAGTCTTTGTATCAAGCCAAGTATCATCAGGTTAGCCACTTCATCACTCAGCTTTTGGTGCACTGCTAAATTGCGAAAATGGTTACCTCAGCTCCTTGGACTGTCAGGGATAATAATGCTGAATTACTACCTAAACTCAGGGGGTATGGAGAGCTTAGGATAATGTCTCTATCAGCTGTAGGAACACTCATTGCTAAAGTTGGGTGGCCTGGCTTCATTCTTTCTGTGTCCAAGGTCACCCCTCTCAAGTCCCTCCATTTGTTTCACAGATAGATTGGGAACCTTAAAATAGCTCCCAAGATATCAAAAAGTATTCTGTTAGAGGAATTAACACTGAAGGACTGAATTGGACAGGATAAAAAATGCCAGCCAACTAAACTGAGCCAATCTGCACAGTTTTCAGAAGTGGGGAGCACTGGAAAGCAATCTTTAATCTGCAGGGCATTTGAAAATCACATCACATAGCAGGAGCCAGAAGCCCAGGCTGAGGACATCACTTTGAACATCTTCTTGGGAAACAGCTTGAGCCAGCACCCTAGCACGTTCACTCCCATTGCACGTCCTGCACTGAAGTGCTGTGTGTCACTCCCCGGATTTGCTAGAGCCATAAACTCATCCCATTCAGTCTTCTGGGAACTGTTGTGCCATTAAAAAATGTAAATAATAATAGCTAAAAAACTAACCCATAAAAATCTTTGAAGTTTGCTTACAAACAAAATACCCTTATAAACCTTTCCTATAGTGTTTGTGCTAAAATATTGACTTTTAAGGGAGGTAAATATTTCTCCAGTGCTCATTGCATAGAAGCTTGTTTCTGCTGTTTATTCACATGTCAAGGCCAGTAAGTACTGCTGCAGTGTATGTAATCCTAGTTTAGAGGCCGCAGTACAGCTCCCAGCCTGTTGCCAGGAAGTTAGCCAGTGGCAATACTTTCATTAACTCTGAGGCGAGCCCGGTTTTATTTGCCTGCCTGTAGTGCTACTCTGTGCCTTAAAGTGTGTTTCAAAAGCTGTTGTGGTCTTTGGGAAGACATCTTTTGCAAGCAGACTGCTCATCTCTCTTGTGCCCTGCTGCCAGGCTCCAGTGCCTTGCACATGCCCTTCCACAAAGTTTGAATCATTTGTTTTTCTGGGGTAACAATCAATGGCAGATGATACTTGCAGCTGAGTCATTTCTAGCAAGGGCAAAAGGTAACACCTGTTTGTGCAAGTGTAAGCCATATCCCTTCTTGGGGCTGTGCCATTTGACTTATGGAGGGTGGCAATTTTGCGCATCCTCCTCTCCCTTACATCCATTCACATTTTATTTATGTTTTATTTGCAGAGCAAGTGAATTTTGTCTTTTTTCTTTTTTTCTCTTTTTTTTATTTTCATTCATTTGACTACACCTCGGAGCAGCCATCTCAAACACTGGACAAGGTCATGTAAAGTGCAGCTATCAATGCAGAGGAATAACCTCTCCTATCTGCCCTAGGAGAAAAGAAAATATTTCCCTGGAAACAGGAAAAATAAACCAACCTATTGTATATCCCTGACAAAGTCACCTCCATATCCTCCAACTCACCTCATTCATTTCCAGCCTCTCAAACATCCTTCCTCTCTGCTAAGCCAGGAAAAGAAGAGCCACTACAGCACAGAACATAGGACTTTCCCAGGCATAGAGAAGATGGGCCAAACCTGGCCTTCTGCAGGAAATCCAATGCTCAGTGAGAAGAATGCTGGGGCCTAAGGTCACAACCTTATTACAAGAATGAGGAAAAGCTCCTGCAGCAGACACGCTTACACATCTGATTGAGGCAGACAGGGAAGCAAGCTACACAGCCACATAACTGCTCACCTCACATGATGGGAGACACGTGCCTACTGTATGCAGGCTTAGATAGATTTCTCTTGCCAAATGTTTCCTCTTCCCTGTCCTGCCCTCAACACTTCTGCAGCTGGAGGGAAGGGATAGAACAACCCAGAGAAATGACAGGACTTAACTAAAGGTATATTGTAGGTGTGCTTAAACCACGACAGTAGGTCATTGGTGGAGGTACAACTTGAATCAGCCTTCTGAATCTCAGGGTCATATTTTGCAAACAGGAAGGTTTTGTTGCCCTGCTCTTTTCTTTTTACAGCATGTTATTGCTTACTCTCGTTCCTTCCAAACTGCATCCTTGCAGTTTCTCTAAGCACCTTACCTCTTCTCACAGCCCCAGGAGAAGTTTCTGATAATTCCCTTTGCCTAGGCACAGATGGAGGATTTGGGGAAATTTTGAGTCAGATTGACTGTAGTGGACCAGACTCAAAAATCTAACACACATACCTGCCCAACCCTGCCTGCTGAAATATTAATCCAGAGGTAGCTCCTATTCAAATACAGTGGCATATGTGTGGATAGACAGATGGGCTGAATAAATAAGGAGATACATACCCTAATTCTCTATTTTTTTCAGACAGCAGCAGGAAATAATCTGATTCCTGAACTCCCCCACATGACAATTTCCCCCTTCCCCACACAATGACATACCTTTGTGTACTGACAGACATTATGCTTACAAACAAGGAAAGACTGATCTGGGATAAGATGGTCAGGACAGACTTGACTGCAGTGATGGTGGAGTACAGGATCCTGAGAGAAGGGAGCACAGCAAAAAGCAGGATCACAACCTGAACTTCAGGGTTTCTTCAAGTATGTCAGCAACAAAAGGAAGACTGGGGAAAATGTAGTCCTGATGCTGAATGGGGTAGGGGACCTGGTGAAAAGGGCATGGAAAAGGCCGAGGTACTTGATGCCCTCTTCACCTCACTCTTTACTGGTAAGACCTGCCTTCAGGAATTCCAAGGCCCTGAGGTCAGAGGGAAAGTCTGGAGCTTGAAAGACTTACCATTGGTGGGTAAGGACCAAGTTAGGGAAAATGAAGCGAACATGTCCATGGGACCTGATGACACGTACCTACAAGTGCTGACGAAGCTGGCCAATGTCATTGTGAGGCCACTTTCAGTTAACTTTGAAAAGTCATGACAACTGGGGAAGTTTCTGTGGACTGGAAGAAAGCAAATGTCACTACTGTCTTCAACAAGGGCAAGGAAGGGAAACTGGGGAGTTACAACCCAGTAAGTCTCACTTCAGTCCCTGGGAAGGTGATGGAGTAAATAATACTGGATACCGTATCTGTACATACGAAGGACAAGAAGGTGACTATAAACATTGTGCATGGATTTATGAAGGGGAAAATGTGTTTAAGCAACCCAATAGACTTGTATGATGAGGTTCCTGGTTTGGTGGATAAAGGGAGAGCAGTGGATATCGTTCATGTTGAATTTAGTGAGTGTCTTGATAGTCACCCATAAAATCCTCATAGATGAACTCATGAAATACAGACTAGGTAACTGGATGCTGAGGTGCACTGACAACTGGCTAAACTGCCAGGTTTAAAAGGCTGTGACTACTGGCACAAACCAAGCTGGAGGCCATTCATTATGGTCTACCCCAGGGGTTGATACTGAGAACAATACTCCAAGATCTTCATTGATGACCTGGATGCATCATCAGGGGTTGACCCTATCCTTCTGCTCGACCCCAGTGAGACACATCTGGAGTGCTGTGTCTAGTGCTGGGTGCGCTTGGCCATATCCAAAGAAAGGTCATGAGGCTGATTAAGTGATTGGAGTATCTGTCATATTAAGAGAGGCTGAGAGAACTGGGACTGTCCAGCCTGGATATTAGAAGGCTCAGGGACATCTTATCTATGTGAACCCTGGTGGGGGGAGTTAAGAAGATGAAGCTAAACTCATCTCAGTGTCACACAGTGGTAGCACAAGAGGCAATGGGCACAAATTAAAATGCAGTAAATTTCATTATATTAAAAAAAAATAATATGAGGATGTTTTCATATTTGAAAAATCATGGCAGTCAGGTGAAGTTCCCGATGACTGGAAAAAGGGAAATATATCCCCCATTTTCAAGAAGGAGAAAATGGATGACCCAGGGAATTACAGACCAGTCAGTCTCACCTCTGTGCCTGGCAAACTCTTGGAGCAGATTCTCCTGGAAGACATGTTAAGGCACATGAAAAACAAGGAGGTGGCTGGTGACAGCCAGCATGGCTTCACTAAGGGGAAATCCTGCCTGACCAATTTGCTGGCCTTCTATGATGGGGCTACGGAACTGATGGACAGGGGCAGAGCAGTTGACGTCATCTATCTGGACTTGTGCAAAGCCTTAGACACTGTCCCACATGACATCCTTGTCTCTAAATTGCAGAGACATCAATTTGATGGGTGGACCACTCGGTGGATAAAGAACTGTCTGGATGGCCGCACACAAAGAGTTGTGGTCAATGGCTCGATGTCTGGCTGGAGACCGGTAACGAGTGGTGTCCCTCAGGGATCGGTATTGGGACCGGTCTTGTTCAACATCTTTGTCGGTGACATGGACAGTGGGATTGAGTGCGCCCTCAGCAAGTTTACCGATGACACCAAGCTGTGTGGTTCGGTTGATACGCTGGAGGGAAGGGATGCCATCCGGAGGGACCTCGACATGCTTGTGAGGTGGGCTGATGCCAACCTTATGAAGTTTAACCATGCCAAGTGCAAGGTCCTACACCTGAGTCGGAGCAATCCCAGGCACAGCTACAGGTTGGGCAGAGAAGAGATTCAGAGCAGCCCTGCAGAGGACTTGGGGGTGTTGTTCAATGAGAAAATGAACATGAGCTGGCAGTGTGCGCTCGCAGTCCAGAAAGCCAACCGTATCCTGGGCTATCAAGAGGAGCGTGACCAGCAGGTCGAAGGAGGTGATCCTGCCCCTCTGCTCTCGTGAGACCTCACTTGGAGCATTGTGTGCAGTTCTGGTGTCCTCAACATCAAAAGGACATGGAACTGTTGGAACAAGTCCAGAGGAGGGCCACGAGGATGATCAGGGGACTGGAGCACCTCCCGTATGAAGACAGGCTGAGAAAGTTGGGGCTGTTGAGCCTGGAGAAGAGAAGGCTGCGTGGAGACCTCATGGCAGCCTTCCAGTATCTGAAGGGGGCCTACAAGGATGCTGGGGATGGACTCTTCATCAGGGACTGTAGTGACAGGACAAGGGGAATGGGTTAAAACTTCAACAGGGGAAGTTTAGATTGGATCTAAGGAAGAAATTCTTTCCTGAGAGGGTGGTGAGGCACTGGAATGGGTTGCCCAGGGAGGCTGTGAATGCTCCATCCTTGGCGGTGTTCAAGGCCAGGTTGGATGAGGCCTTGGGTGGCATGGTTTAGTGTGAGGTGTCCCATGGCAGGGGAGTGGGAACTAGATGATCTTAAGGTCCTTTCCAACCCTAACTATTCAGTGATTCTATGATTCTATGTTTGAACACTGGGGCAGGTTGCACAGAGACACTGTGGAGTCTAAATTCCTGGAGATAGTCAAAACCTGACTGGACATGGAACTGAGCCACCATCTTTAGTTGCCCCCACTTTGAGCAGCATGTTGGGCTAAACTACCTCTTGAGGCCCTTTCCAACCTCAGCCATGATGTGAGTCTGGGTCACTTAAAATGTGCTGTCCAGCACAGGTAAACTGAAGAGGAAGGAACTCTTCGGGTGATCCTTCTTGGTTTAAAACATGATCCTTTAAAAACAATAAACTGTTCCTATGTGATTTCTGTCATGTTTGCCTTGCTTGTCCTTCAAGCTCTACTATTGATTGTAGTGTTTCTTTGTCTTTGATCATTAGGGGGTTTTATCCCAGTAACTAATCTGAATATTTTCTAATTAAATTTAAGCCACTCGTATAATGTACTATAAATCTCTTAAAGATGAAGTACTCTTTTTGTATTTGGAGAACCCTCTTGTGTTCCCCTTCAGTTTTCACTAAGCTAACCACAGTTTCTTCAGCCTCAGCATGACAAAGTAATTCTCTTCAGATCTCTGCTCATTTCTATTTCCCCCTTTTGGGCTCTCCCCAGGTGACCCATATCTTTACTGAAGTGCCACAGACTCAACATAGCACCCCAGCCAATGATAAGTAGAGCAGAAGGATGACTTCATCTGTCTCGCAAGCTGCATTCCTCTTATGAGAATCCGATACAATGTCTGCCTTTTTTGTAATCCCATGACACAGCTGATTCATGTTCAGCATGTGATCTACTATAACCCTAGAGTCTTCTCGAAAGAGGATTGCCAGCTAAACAATTGTTCCCTATCCCACATTGATCTAGTTACTCTATTTCTGCTCACATGTAGCATTTTGCACCTGCACTACTGAACTTTTCCTATTTCAGCCCATTTCTGGAACTTGTGCCAAACATTCTGAATTCTGACCATGGCTTCTATAGCATACAAGCTTTGTCATCACCCAGATTATTATAGTAGAGGGTGACCCAGGGCAGACCCTTACAGAATTCCACTGCCTAATTTTCCGTGTTGATGGTGATTAACTCATGGTTAAATTAATGGTGTGTTTTCCAAGCCATTTTGCTAGCTACTGCTAGTAATTTATTCTAGAGAGTATTTACTTGTTGTGCAAGACTACACCAAGACAAAAAACAAGATGGAAAACCCTGAACTTCTTTCTATTCCCTAAACCTTTGACCTGCTAAAAAAGGAAAGATCCATTTTACATGACTTGCTTTTAACAAATCCATGTTGACTGCTGCCCACCTCTTGAGCTTGCAGTTTGTTTGATGCTTTTTCCAGAGTTTTCCAGGTTCTGAAAAGTGGCCATCCATCTACCTCTTCCCTCTCCTCTGTTCCATTTTAAACATATAACCAATCTTAATACTGCCAGAGGAATGCCTAATTCACGGAAGAGAGGGAAATGGTGCAGGAAGGTGCGTCAGAGCTTCAAACTGGAACCTCAGGACTGGCCAGGTCTGTGAGACTCTTGACCCAGCTCCAAGTCTCCTTGAGCTGGCTCTCCTGTCTGGAATAAGACAAAGGATATCGATCTACTAATGTATGGGTAAATTTGAATGACACTTTCAAAATAACCACCTTTAAATGTCAGCTCTTGCAGAATAATGTCTGACTAGCAGAAATTGATGGCTCCTGTGCCAAAACCTGGAAAGACCAAGATTTTTATTATGCAGAGATCTTAGACTCTCAGTACTGGAGAGAAATTGGTTTCAGAATAAGATATCTATGTCCTGGCATTTTGTTATGAATATTTTCCTGATTACTGCTCTGCTTTATGGCTTTCTTGAGATAAACTGGCACATTATATCATGGGTCCTATTTATCAGGTATAGTTTTAAAAGTAAATCTTGCATGGTTTTGCAGCACATGTGTACTTGCAGGCCAGACTGCCTTGAGCAGTCAAATCAAATCAAACTGCACCAGGCTCTGTGCTGGGAAGGGTCTAATCAGATGCACAAAAGGGCAAAATCTCCACTAAATCTTTCCTCTCTCTCACCTTTCCCCTGACTGGCAGGTTTTCCTTCCAGTGCTACACTTGCTGGCTCCCTATCAGGCTTTATTTTCCAGCAGCCCACCTGTCACCGGCCCTGTTTTCCCAGAGATAACATTTCTGCACGTCAATGTTCACTATCTATCCATGTCGCATTCAGCTTTAATCCTTTCTTAGACTTTTATGCGAGGCCTTTGCAGTCAGTACCTGTTGCAATGGGGGTCTTGTAACATTTGCTTGCAAACTTAGTTAGGCAACCCGATTGTGTTTGATGGAAGTATCTTGAGTAAACAGCTTGGTATGTACACGGACACTTGCTCAAGAGGTTGAACGTTGCATTACTCATTTACGCATGGGATGTTTTGAAAATAAAACCCAAAACACTGCTTTCTTATCAGATAGTGTTTAACTCATTCATGTTTGCGAAGGATGATTCTGAAATTCCCTTTCTATAGTTCCTCTCCTCTTATGACTGTTTATAAAAAGTGACCAAGCTTATGACTACCTCAGGGAGGTAGCCATAATTAATCAAAGCACAATTGAGGTACTTACTTCCCGCCTATCTGACATCTCCCTCTAGTTTCAATTGAATGAGGCTTTCTTTTCCACTTCCTAGCCTAAATTGTTTCTCTGGAATGTTAAATATTTGCCACAGATCACTCCAAAACAGGCTGTACTTCAGCAGGAGATAAAGTGACCTCTGGGAACTCTTTGTGACATTTTCAAGAGGTTCTGAAATCCTACAAGGAAAGAAAGAAAAGAATGTATATACAGAATAGGATTTTTTTTTCATGATTAATTGATTAGCATCATATTCATTTTGTGAACAGATAAACTGAATCAGAAAACCCTCAACCTTACCTTCACGTTTAAACTAGAGCCAACTGGAACTGAAGAATTTGACATTAAGATCATGATTCCCAATAAAAGGGCTCAAAAGCCCAACTGGAGATTCAGCAACTGCAAGCAGGGTCATGAATCTGAAACTCACTGTAATCCTAGTCCTCAACTTGTGCTGAATGACCAGCACAGCAGGGAAGAGTTTGAGGAATGCAGTCACCAAGTAACCAGGCTGATCAAACAGAAATATGCTAAAACACACAAAGTTGCAGTTGAAATTTCCTTGCTATTAATCTGACGTTAATAAAAAAGCCGTAGGTAGTGTAATGAGCTGAAGAAATATAAAAAATACATATTTTGATAGTAGAAAACATACCATTGTGATCCTCTGTGAAAAGAAAAATAAGTTTATTATTATAGCTCTAATTGACACTATTTAAATAACCAGTTTATATCACCTGCTTCCATGATTCTAGTGCTGTGGACCAGGTTTCCAGCAGTCAGAACTTCAAGTGTTCCAATAGCCCCAGGCTTCCATTTTTAACCATTCCTGTTATTTTTCCCTTTTGGACTCTTAAGGATTCCACTTTCTAGCTTAGCGTTTTGCTCTGCAAAATGCTGAGTGCCAGTTTTCTTTACTCTCACATCCATCTGGGGAGCCACAATAAGTCACAAATTTCAGAAACTGCAATAAAGATAAAGCAAACAAACAAAAAACCCCAACCCAAACCACCATAGAAAAAGCAAAGTCAAATGCTATTGAATTCTGCCAGCCTTGCACAGACCCCTGAGGCCAGGTTTTCAAGCGTTTATTATGCAAAATTACCGCTGCTTTTTTACAAAACAGTGCATATTGGGTGCTGAGCACCCACCCTCCTTTAAAGATCTGGAACACACAGTTAATGCAAGCAACAATTGTGCAATCCTAATTACCTGTTTACACACACTGAAATAAGTGGTCACAACCGAACACTATGTATATAGTGGTAAAATAAACGTGCTTGGGACCATTTCTGGCCCTGAGGCCAACTGGCATAGAACAGCGTGTCCATACAGTTAAATTCCCAGTTCCCCTACCCATCAAAACAGGGTAGCCGTACCCAGCCTGTCCACTGAGAGCTAAATAGCCTGTACTGACTCCCAAACAACTGTGCCTGGGAATTGCTTGGGATCCTGCTAGTTAACACAGTCCAGCACTGCACAATGGAATATTTTAACTATTCCATTGCATGGATGATTGTGTATCAGGGCCCAGGAATGTGTGCTGCTTAATATACTAATATGGACACAGCCTGATCGTCAAGTATGACCTGAAAACTTTTAGTTAGATGACAATTAATTCTTTTACTTAGGACAAAAATAAACGTCCCAATGTAAAACCAGTGAAGGCTGTCTACGCCTCTCCATGGACTTCAGTCAGTTTTGGCTCAGCTGCTAGAAAATATGTATTTATAGGGCATATTGTTAGTATTTATGTTGCAGTATTGCCAAGGAATGCCAGTCAAGGACAGGGACCCTTCCATGAGCTGCAAACACAAACCAAGGTGTGTCTACTTCAAAGGTCTGGGGACATCATTGTTCCAGCAAATCCAGGATATTTTATCAGCATCCACAGGGCTGATCACGCTGGCTGTCGCAGATAGATGGATGCTTTCTCTGTCCATGATAATCCCGTGGTTGGAAGTGTGGGAAGCGTGGTGCTGAGAGATTCATTCAAGCTGGCCAGGAGCCAGCTCAAGTCCAGATGTAGTCTAGACAAATCAGGCTGTAGCTGCCAAGAGCCAGGGTTTGGGAGCTCATAGAGAGTGCCATGTAAATACAGCCTGGCTTCTCCAATCTGGAGCTAGCCGGACCCTTGCTCTGCCTCCTTGGTGTGCCAAATGGGTCTCGGCTGCCTTGGGCAGCCCCACGCTGCAGTCTGTTTCATGGCATAGATGTTCTCTTACCTTGTACCAATCTCCTGGTGTAGCTCCTGGCCACCACAGTTTGGCCACATCCATGTTAGAGCAACTGGGTCAGTGTGAGACTACCTGCCTTCAGCTAGAGCTCAGAGCAGGCTGCAAAACTCGCCTGTGGAGCTTCCCCAGCTATTTCCGTGCTATAGGCAGCACCACAGGACTGACCACAGCATAAAGACATGTGTCACTGTTTGAGGAGAGCCTGTGGTTAATGTATGTGGCTGAGGCAGTGAGTGTCAAGTTTGCAGCTGCACAAACCTAAATTAATCTTGGCACTTGGGCATAACTGAGGTTGAATTGTGCGTGACCCAAGAATGAATGAGAATGATATTTGCCATAAGCATTAGATTTCTTCTAATATTGCAAAATATGTTTCTTAGACAAAAAGAGGAGGGTCTTTGACCTTTTCCATGCCCTTTGAAAATCACTGATTTATTTCTCTCTATGGTAAACAAAGAAAGAATCCCAAACAAGCTAAAAAAATTACAGCTTGGTCACAGCAGAAACAGAGCCTCCTGTGGTCAGCATCTCAGCCTTAGCTGCTGCTGGCCTATTCACAGCCTCACAAGGCACTGGTTACATCCTCTGTATCGATCCATGGATTTCATTAATGTACTGCTCCTGAGAAACTGACCTCATAGCTCGGCTGTGGAGCTCACATCAATGTGAGCCTCTTACTATGGCTGCAATGTTAGGGCTGCTGTCGGTCCCAGAGGAGCTCATCCCACAGCCTCCCTGAGAGCCTCCACTTCCCACTGCTTCACAAGAAAAAGCCTTTTCATCTTAACTCCTCAGCTGAGCTCAGAACTGAGCCTTTTGATGTCCTCCTCTACTGCTGAGGAGCTCTAGGGAGGTCTGAGCCCATGTGAGGGCTGCCTGGCTGCATTTCATCTTTGGGGCTTTGCAGCACCATGTGATGAACCCAGGCTTGCAGCACCTCAGAGGGCCAGCTTTGCTCATTATTCCCTCTAATTCCAGTGCTTCTGAAGGAGCTCAGAGTAATTAGTTAGCACTATTTACAAATATGGCAGAAGATGTCTTAGCATGCAGCATGCCGGGGTGTCTGTGCACCAGATGGAGGCAGAAACGCCGCAGCTCCAGGACTTTCCCATGAATCTGGTCCTGGAAATCTGTGTTAAGCTCTGCCTAGAGAAAAACTATTGAAGACAGAACCCTCTACCCACTCCCACAGTGACTGATCTCAATCAGGAGCCAGCATAGAGACACATATTGTTTGTGTTTAAGTTTAATCTTAGGTACTATAACATGCCAGGAGCTGTAGTGTACTGCTTCCAGGAAAGGGTAATTCCCACTCAAGCAGGTAACTGAGAGGAGGAAGGAAGATTCACCATCAGTTTGTGAATGACAGTATGTGAGTGCTCATCTAACAGTGACAGAGCTGAACTGCAAGGAGGTGAAGAGTGGCCTCGTTCAGTCAAGAGCTGTCCGCCTGTTCCTGAAAAAGGAAGAAATCGGGTAATTTCTGGGAAACTGGTGGATGCTGCCAGGCCCTCTGAGTGGATGGGCAGGGGCAGGCAGGCTCTGAAACTGCCCCAGTCCACTAGGAAGGTAGATTGTCTTTCCAGAATGCTGCAGAGGTGTAAGAGCCATGGAAGCATGGCAGACCCTGCACCTTCACATCAGGAGAGGCAGCGTTATGTTGGTGGCGACCAGGGCTACTTCTGCAGCTTTGTCCTGTTGTGAGCAGATAAGGAAGGGGGGCCTGATCTCCTCCCTTTAGAACTGAGTCCTGCCTGTTTTTTTCCACTGTGCACCAGTGCTTTTGTCAGTGTCTCGTGTCATGCTGGCTGGCATTGTGGGTGATTTTGAGATAACTGGGGCTGGGAACAATAAGGCTTTCCTCACTCAGGGGTGTGGTGAATGAACAAATGGGGCTATTTGGACACCCTGGTCCTTGCCAAGTGGCCCCACCTTCACAGAGGTGTCACCGATGACCAGGGCAAGAACCCCCAGCCCTGCCGTGTCTCTTTTGGTTATTATGCTGACCATGCTCTCAGCATTCACTGACAGAATCTAGACGGGGGCATGCTGGGGTCTCCAGAAAAAGGTAGCCATTGCTGCAATAAGGAGATGGCTGGGGGTTCAGCCCTGTGCTGGGACCTCAGGAAGCAGCAGCAGGGTGTGCTACCTGCATACCTGGGGTCTGGTGCAGTAGCACTGCTGGAGGGTTGGAGTTTCTGCTGATTTTCATGGGTGATTGGCTGCTATTACAGAATGAAGGGTGCTGCTACTGATAAAAACAAAAGCCAGGACATACCGTTAAAGGGCTGCAGCCACATAACGCTTCCCAGTTGCCATCCAAGTTTGGCACCTGAGCTGCTATGCAGGCAAGGGCTGAGTTTCAGCTCCCATCACCCAGAGGGGATTTCTATCCACACCTTCATTGCCACTGTTCCTTGCTGCTGCTCCCAATGCCGCCAGCAGCCAGCCAGCCTTGGAGAGACCTGCTTTCCTCAGGGGTGGGAAATGGCCTGTTCATTGGGGCAGGCACAGGAGCCCAGCACTGCATGCCGCTCTTCCTGGAGCATCCCCAGTTATGACGCTTTCTGCCCTGTGTTTGGTTATTAATCATAGTCTTATTTTTCTTTCATGAAAGGCCCAAACGGGTCCAGCTGTCGGTTATTCCTGCTCTCTGGGTTGTTGATCCTAGGGGAGATGTCATAGCTGGCAGCTCTCCTATGTCTAGCAGAGGCACTGCAGAGGAAATAAAATTAATCTCGCTGGTTTCCAGCAGATAATAAAATCTTTGCAAACCACTTATTTTACCTCATTTCCCACTTCTTTTTTAATATATACTATTTCATCCTCACCTTTAGAACATTTATTGCTTCTCTGCATGCCATGCACAAGCCTGGCAGGGAGCAGTACTTGGAGGGAGGGTGCAGGGCAGCTCTGCTGTAAGCATCACATCCCCAAGGTGTTTCTCATTTCTCCTCCAGCCTTCCCAGGACAGAACAGGGCTCTACATGCAGCCCCACAGCCTGCCCCCAGCATTAAACCGGGTACCAGCTGCTGCTGGTGGGGTACTGGCAAAGCATGAGACACAAGCCCTTTGGTCTGCCAGCTGCAGCAACAAAAAATGAGTGCACGTAATAAAGTTTACCTTCACCTGGCTTCTTCTTACAACTGTGTCTTACAGTCACATCAGCCTGTGTGGTATCCTGCAAGCTGACATTTCCTGCGAATAGTCAACTTGTCAGGAGAGGCAGCAAAGCAAGTGAAGTGATAAATTAGGAGCAAATACTTAATGAGCACATAGCATACACGAACTTGTTTCTTTAATCTTCTATCAAACATTTAGTAACAGAGGAGGGTGGTGGGTTTTTTAAATGCAGCTCTGCTCCAGTTGTTTGGTGGTGGAAGTCGATGCGTGTGCTGGGAAGAGAGCAAACAGTCAGTGCTGGCCAGCGGGAGAAGTTCTTTTGGGCTCTGCTGATGTCAATGCCTGCTCCCTGCATGGAAAAGATGCAACATGTGTAAGATAAGTGAGTCATCCCGGGTCAGGCCTGGAGCCAGCAACTGCTGAGCTCTCTTCCCAGCTCTGCTACTGATTTGCTTGATGGCCTTGGTGGGTTTGTCAGGCTAGAAATCTGATATTCCCTGCTCAAACTGCCCCTTAAGAAAGCAGCTGGTTTCTCAGCATCCACCATTTCTCACAGCTTCCTAAAATAGCAGCCCATCTCTGTTACCTCTTTGCTTTTCTACCTGGCTAATGGAGGTAATTGCTTAGATGAATCCTAGTGCTGTGCAAACAGACAAGGTCTTGCCAACACAAATATGCAATGTTAGGCCCTCTAACCCTTTACTGTAGGATGGAGATGTTTGAGTTACCCAGAACGAAGCTACAGAAACACTGACCTCCACATGGCTGACTTTGCTCCCTCAAACATCCTTGGCTCGCTGCTTCCCCATTAATTCCCTATTAATAACTACTTTTTTGCATCTGTCACTCAACCAACTTTTAACCCAGGTGGTGTGTGCCCTATTCATCCTGTCTAATGCGGGCTCATTAATCAACCTGACATGTGGTGGAGAAAGCCAAGAGTAGCGTGTCAACCAGATCTCTGATTTTGTCTAAAGGAAAAGACTAGAGATTTATTTGACAAGACATACCTTCCACAAACCCTGCTGGTTAGCATCAGTTTTCATTTTAGCCTCTAATGCCTTGTTGCTGGAGGCCTGAATTAAGTTTTTGGTGATTGTGTCAAGGGATACTGTCCCACTAACCAGCCTATTGCTCTTTGGAGTATCCCTTTTTCCACCTATTAAAGTCCTGGAGCTACCCTGGCAGTCTCCCACATCTTTGGACTTTCCCCAGATTTGTAAATATAAAACTTCACCGCACATTTTAGCTGGCTCCTTTAAGACGCAAAGATAGCCAGGCCAGATGATGTGAAACACGTTTAATTTTAGCAGATGCTGCCTCACATCCTCCGTTTTTCCAGATGGTAAATGCTGTGCTCCATCAGTAACATCATATGGGATGAATATCCCGCTCCTTTCCAAACGCGGTGCAGAAATAGCTGTTGAACATTTCTGCCTCTTTTTTTCTTGCACCACTGTTTATGATTTTACCATCTGCGTTTAGTAACTGATCTATACTGCCATGGCATGGGTTTGGGAGAGGAGGCAGCATTGATCCAGACATGATTTTTTGAGTGTTTTTTGCATTTCTTTCACTCCACTGGCTATTGATAGTCTATTATAGAATCATAGAATCAACTAGGTTGGAAAAGACCTGTAAGATCATCAAGTCCAACCATTTTACCCCAGCACTGCCAGCTGATACTGTTTTACCTTGTAATTTACAATCAATCATCACTGTTCTACTTCCGAGGGGGGTTTGCCTGCTTTATACATCATTTCTTCATGTTATATTGCTCTTTCTAGATCTCTTTTTAAACAGGCTGTTTCTTACCCCATATATCTATTTTCCATCTCTATGATATCATGGATTTTTGAACATCCAGTAGAATAGTCTTGGATAATTTCCAGTTTTCATTAACTCTTCACATTTTACATTTATGTTCCCAGGCAACTGTGCCAGCAACTGCTTTAAATATGTGCACACACACACACATGCACGCACACATAAACACAGCACAACCTTGAAAACTCAGACACAAGGGGACCACAAAAAAATGGACTTGTTAGCAATAATTTGTATGAAGTGGGAACACCAAAGAACAGACTTGGCAATGATGTGTTGTAAGGACACTGAAGTCAGAGAGTGCGTTTAACCCACACTTGGTATGGTGAGCAGGCCTTCAGTCATGTCATGACTAAAAAAAGTCAGTGATCTTTGTCTCCAGGATGGTGCTCTCTGCTGCTCCACAGAGGTCTCGGTTCCATCAGTCACAGTGAAGTAATGTGATGTACCAGCCTGTGTCTCCAAGAAGTGACAAAGTTTGTCAGTGTGTGCTTGGGTTTCTGACAATGATGCATGTTCTTCAGGTCTGCTGACTTCAGCAAGGGCACCAGCATCACTTGGATTTTCTCCTGAAGAGGCTACAGCTAGAAATTTGACCACAAGGTCACAAGGGCTTAACTTGCCCCATGGCTACTAATGTTTCATTGGCAGAAACCCAATCTTTTATGCAATCTCTTCCACCCTTACCAGGCCATACACTTGTCGATGGCTTAACTGTTCTTACACCACCACCACAAGCTTTGCCAGATTCTCCACCTCCAAGATACCATCTTTATGGACAAGCCCAGACATCTGAAGCATCAAAAGCCATCAATGAAATGGAGATTGCCCAGCACCACAAATGTGGAGATCCTCCTCCCCACACCGGGCAGCAATAATCTCCACTTGGTGTTTGGATTCAACCTTGTGTGTATTTCTGAATATAGAAATGTATGGGTGTTTACATTCACAGACTTCTGTGTGCACACTGCATGCAGAGGCTGACAGTGCTCTGATCTACTTGCATGAGATAAATCTAATTTGATTATGATCTATGGTACAAAAACAGTCTCTAACTTCCAGATTGAGTGATTAGTCCTTGCATTTCCGTCAGAAGGCAGCTCTCTTTCGGGTTAGCCAGAGCTGCTGCAGTTCAAGAAATGAAACCCTCTTTTTATAACCCTGGGGAACTGCTGTTGGCTGGATAAAGTGACCCAACTAACAGTGAATTAAAACCCTGGTGGGGTTTCCTCCTCTGAGCTGTGAAGGGGTGACTGGAGGACTGAACGCCCTGTTCTTTTGCACAGTGTGGTGGTCTTTTCATAGCCACCCATCAGTATCTCATTTCCAGTTTTATTAAGTAGAACTTCACTCCATAAATCACATCTCATTACTTGCAGTACCAGAAGGAAGACATTTCCTGCTGGTACTGGGCACAAATGCTGCGCAGGGATTTACAGCTTGGCAGCTGTACAGAGCCCAGTCCTGGTGCAGAAGCACAGAGGTCCTGGATTTCCCAGGGCATCGGAAGGGGTCTGACTCTGCACCTCTACAACTGGTCTTAATAGAAAGCATGAGTCAGTGTGGACACCGTTCAAACAATTCAAAGTAAGAAGGTAGGACAAGCTAATACCAGTATGAGAGGAGGACGGCCAGACAAGCTTCCCTGATGTGCCCCATCTATGCACTTGCCCCAGTGCCCAGAAGATTTATGTATAGTTTGGGATTGAGTTTCTGCATGCTTTTCAGGTTGAACATTTACCTGTGCTTAACAACCATGTGACAGTAGCTGCTGCATTCCCAAGTGTTCCAAAGCAGCTCCCTCAATAGTACAGTAAACAGTTGCTTTGTCTTCTCTCTTTATTATTCCCACAGGAGACAATATTGCCTTGCTTATGACCCTGTCTTCTTGCTGGTACAGCTGTCTTCCTGCCAGAGCACGCATTAGTTCCTGAGCTCAGGGTGCGTACAATGTGTTTTGTTATGTGTTGACACAGACACACACATGCTGGTTTACCCTCATGACGTGGGTCTCTCTGAAAACTGAGAGCTGAATTCCAGGTGGCCATGGGGGCTATGCAGGATCCAAAATGTTACAGGATGTCTCCCTATATGTCAGAGCCGATTTTGGATGGACAGGAAGACCAGAACAGGGAGGGAAAAAAGAAATAAAGAAGATGATTTAGAGGCCGAAACAGTCATCTGGCATCAGTGGTCATGACTGAGCTTGCTCTTGACAAAGGACAGACTTTGTCTAATTGAGTTGCCCATCCTGAGAGCATGAGAGTATGTGAGCTGCCCTTGGGTCCTGCTCCAAATCCCAGGGTCATGGTGACACAGTCCCTGCACTCCGCTAGCTTCAGTTTCGTCATTCCATGCATCTCCTGGCGCAGGCAGGCACAGGCAAGCAATTCTTGGCAGCCACCTCTGGAACCACATTAGTACTGTACTGTAGGGAGCTACTGCCATGGAGATGTCCTCACCTTCATCCAGCCCCACCAAAGGGCATCACTGCCCTTCTTGCAGGAGCGATTGCGGTGGTCAGCAGCGCAGCAGGTACAGAAAGTGAAGCCTAGCATCCAGAGGTGATAGGCTTCTGCTTCAGCTGGGAAGCCTGGCTGTCTACAAACTGGTTTAAAAGGTTATCCTAGGTGAAGGAAGGCAAACAAAGCAAACTTGTGGGCTTGTTTCCGTGGATACTGGCCTGGAAGTAGAGGCATCCTTTAGAAGTCTTCATAGCCTCAGTGCCACAAATTGTAATGAATCACTTGGGACAAATACATCCTCAAAGCAACAATGACTTTTTAGTCCATTGTAAGTAGCTCATGTGTTGATATTTTAGAGAATAACATTGCCTAATGTGTTTATACTCTCTGAAGGATGACGCAACAAGGTCTCTTTATAAGGTAACTGTCTCTTGTGGAAAGACCCATATGGCAGGTAGAGCATCTCTGGCACTATTATCCAGAGCATCCTGTTGTCATTTGCAAAGAGCTTTTCTTTAGGGTGTTTGGACATATGCTTTTCTCCCTGCTACTTTTTCACTCCAGCAGATACGTGCATGGCACCCGTTTATAGCCCATTCCAATTTTGCTTGCTGCAGGGGCAGAACTTTTTTCAGAACCTCCATAAAAGTTCAGTAAACTCCCTGATGTGTGTTTATGTAGCCTTTCATCAAAGACTATAGAAAGAGGCCATGTGGTCTTGTGGCTAGATCAAAGCTAGAAAGCTCCTGAGATCTAATCTGGGCTGAGCCAATGACTCACTGGGTGGTTTTGGCAAGTCACATGACCTCAGTTTGCTTAAGCCTATCCAGCGGAAAAAAACCAGGCGAGAAATACATGCCGAATCCAATCTGAGCTTTCCAGCACAGATGTATTTACAGGAAGGAATCTGAATTGATGTGCCACACATGCAGGCTAGAGTTAATATTCCACAATAAAGATGCCAGGCTCTACAGTAACACGTATTGACTTTGGACCTGTGGCTCTTCCCTTTGCAGCTCTCAAACAGCCTCGATGTATGCAGGATTACCTGAACAAAAGGGTGTATATATGCATGAATCCTTGGGATCCTGCTCTGCAGTCATGCTTTTCACTCTATTCTTTAATCCCCCTCCAATAGCAGGTATCATACATTGTCCGTTTCACTGGCAAAGGTTTGTGTTTAGTTCTTTTTGCCATCATTGTATTACCATTTTAACACAGCCTCTCAGGACGCAGCATGTGAGCGCACAGGCAATTACCCTCATGCATGCGTGCAATGGCATTTCTGCTTTGCACGGGCCTGCAGCCTGTAACGCTGCTCTCAGACTACCTCTAAGTGGGAAAAGCCCAACTCAGCAGCTGCCTGATCCCAATCTCCAGTTAGTATTTATCCAACAATTCCTCCTGGAGAGATTCTCCACTGGCAAATAATTTCCCTCACGTGTTTTCCCCTTCCACCTGCTTTGAGGCTGAGAACATTAGGACGGCAATCCTGATCCTAATCTATATTGTAATCCTTTCAGCTGAACATGGGATGGAGTGAGCAATCTTTGCCTGACAGTTGTAATATCTGAAGGACAATTGTGCGCCCGGAGTTACGCTGCTGTGCAGCGATGATGTTGAGTCACGGGCAAGGGGGAAAGTAAAAAGTTCCTCCATGAATCTGAGATTTTCACTATTACTGAAACCCTCCCACTCTCACACTTGCAAGCCCAGCGAGTGAGTCAAAGGGCACTTCTTGGCTTTCAGTAGGCTGGGTGCAACCTTGGAGTCATCTGAACAAGTGCCCCACCACCCCCCTTTTCACCCTTCCCCAGCCTGAATAAGCCTGGAGGCTGAGCTGCAGTTGGTTATTGAGGCAAGGGGCAGCAGAGGCAATGTGGCCAGTGGCTTGGTATCACCCCTACAACTAGAAAACATGAGCAGCATCCCAGGCAACCCCATAAAAATAACCACCCCAAGCTGCTCCACTTCCAGAGCCACCCTCCACATCCACACTCTTCCTCCCTGTAGCATTGGTGGGTTTGAGAGCATCTCTCATGCCAACATACACCCCGACACAATGTTTACAGTGCCAAAAAATCTCATGGTGCTTAGGCTGGGTGTCCCCATTCCTCTTAGACCTCTGTGGGATGGTTTTACTTCCAAAAATCACCCTTTGCCTCTTATTTTCACAGTCCTTTGCAAGTGAAGCTGCAGCTGAAGAACCTAGAGGGATGTCTCATAGCTGGAAGTGTTAAAAACCTGAATCCAAAGTTTGAAGCTGGTTTGGGGGGCAAAAGAAATTCAGACCCTGAGTCTAAATCTCCAAAACTGTTTTAAAGCACAAAGGACCTACACAGACTCATCTGCAGTGAAGAGAAGGGAGCTTTTAACTAAAATTAAACAAAGCACTTAATTAATACCCACTCCTACATAACACCCTGCAACTGGCCATCGTGCTGATTTTATTCTAAACCAGAGAGAAATGATGCATGTATTTGCCCCAGGGGAAATAAAACCAGTTTTGCCTGCAAATACATTTGGTTTTGCCTAAAGGGCACAACGGGGCTGCAGCTAACTTAGTGCTGGGCTCATCCTTCCCATCACAGCAGCTGCCACCGCAGCCGGATACCCATTCCTGGCAGCTGCTGCTGGGTCGGATCCGGAGGTGTGGGACTGCTTGGTGCAGGGTTACCAGTCAGGATCGGAGGTGAAATGAAATGTCAGCAAGCTCTAATGGTGCTGACAATCCCTGTGCTCTGTTAACTGTATTAACAAGTAGTGGCATAGTGAACTCCAAGATGCATTGGAGTAATTAAAACAATAAAACCTTTAAGGTTGAAATGATGCCTTTTGTTGTGGGTGGAAGGTGAGCGGAAAGAAAGAGCTTTATATCTGCATCAGCTCTTTGAAAGAGATTCCTGAAAACAGCCTTGGAAGCAGCACCTTTTCCCTGCATAAATACAAGAAGGGACAGAGAGGGTATGAGTCCTAGAGTAAAGCTCACCCCACTGCATGGGTGCACCGTGTATGGGTCTTCCCATCTTATCCCACTCCTCGGTCCCCCCCAAAGCCCCTCCAATAAACCTTCAACACCGGGGAACTCATCGGATGTGAGCAATGAGCAGTCCTTGCATTCTGCACGTGGCTGAATTTCACTCCAGTGAGTAAAAAAGAACCCTAACAGTTGAATTCAGCAAAAGGAACTACAGTGCCTGTGTGTCGAATATGGGAAGAGTCACGACTTCTGCCCTGGGCTCCTTCAGCTCTGGCCTGGATGGAGAGCCCAGAGCAGCGCTTTGCTTTGCGCAAAGTGCTGATGCCAACACATACCATAATAGTGGAAGTAGCTTTAACAAAACACTGCTGGCTAGCACAGCACTTCTGAACCCCAGCTGCTGGCTGGTTTTTTTAAAGCTGTTTGGAAAGTTAATTGTTGAGCCTCACAAAAAAAAAAAAGAAAGTAAAAAAGGAGTTGGGCAACTATTTATGCCAAGGTTAAATTGGGTCAAATCCTGAAATCCTGACTTCAGGCCAGACTCTACAGTTCCCATTGATTTACACAGGAATGCTGCATGCACTGGAGAATTTCTCCTTGGGTTGCTCCTTAGGTTCCACAGGGTGAACGCTAAGCTGGGATCTCTAGGTTTGACCCAGCACGCAGCAGGCTATGCAGTGGGCTGTTGAGCAGACCAAGCCTGACTTCACTCCAGATTACAGTGATTGCATTATAATTTATGCCAGAGCAAAACTCCTGCGTATATCCTGATTATGGCTGCATTGTAATATGTGCCAGAGCAAAACTTTCGGATATACTCTTATGATCTGGGGATTTTCTGCATGTGGGATCTGTGGGACCAGATACCACATGCATGGAAACTGGCTCATCCCTGCAGAAGACATGCTGGGGTTGCCAGGGTTTAATTGCAGCTCTGCCTTCTCAGAGGCATCTGGTTTGAGTGAAGCCTTTCTGACTTGCACCAATGGGGTAGGACCCACAAAGGCTCACAGCAGACAACTCAATGTACTGGTTGTTCCCATCCCTGGCTGTCTTAGCCTCTGCAACTCCCTGGCACTTTCTGACGCTTTGCTAACAAAGGAGGTGCAACTGGAATATGAGATGGCTCCATTGATGCGTCCTTGTCACCAGCAGCATCCTCAGCTGGTCCATAAAGGAAAACTCCAGCTCTCTTAGGCTGCCCAGCATAGCAAGCAGATATGGGATGAGAAGCTGCTCTTGTGTGTTTCCAGAGCATGTGTTTTATGTACACACACAGTGATTTATTTCCCCTTACACTGGACTGTTGCAGAAGCCTGGATCATGGCTGTATCATTATCTGCATACTCTTTTTGGTTTGGATGATTTCTTCCCAGCTTAACTCCTCCTGTTAGGTCTTTAACTAAAGAATTTCTCCCTTTGCTTTTGAGGGCTACACACATCCTTCATTGGTTGCAAACATACCTGAGGCAAGTGCATTACCCAGTGCATTGGTGGATTATCCTGTTGGGTGTTTTATGTGTTGGTCCCTGGAAGAATCTCAGTGCTGAACTATACTTTGCCTATGTTGGGCATGTGGTGAGACTGAATAATCCTGCCTGTTGCAAAGTCACTCCTGCTAGTTGTTTCCAAATGAATCAATAACCCTTTTAAAGCCACAGCTGCAAGACTGTGATCTGTCTACCACTGCCTTTTGAACTGCCTACAGTCATACCTGGCATTTGTTACTCTATGCAAGTCATCCCATTGACTCTGAGAAGCGCTGGGGATGCTCAGGGCTGTGTGTGTAAGTGCCAAACCATGGACACGCTTCCACTCACCCGGTGCTGGGAGCCCACTGCAGCTGGAGTGCTTTCCAACATGATTCATCCTGACCTTTGCATGAGACACACAGCAACTTCCTAGAAAAGATGAACCCAATTTCTAGAAGAATCACTCTAAGGCTGTCATGGAAAATGTTCAGAAATGGTTAAATGCAGTCTTCGCAGGAACAAGAGATCTGGACACCTGCTTCCTGGCAAGGCCGTGAGGGGGGGCTGGACCACCACTCAGCTGTCCCAGTGCCTGAGCAAGATTAGCACCTGGTAAAGAACAGCTGATGGGTGCTGAGGATAGCAAGACCGAGGTCAAACCAATGGGAAGAAGAGAGGTAAAGACTGCATTGCTTTTCCAGAGGTGTCCATCCATCATAGAATCCCAGAATGGTCTGGGTAGGAAGGGACCTCAAAGCGCATCCAGCTCCCTGCAGCGGGCAGGGACATCTTCCACTAGACCAGGTTGCTCCAAGCCCCGTCTGACCTGGCCTTGAGCACTGCCAGGGATGGGGCAGCCACAGCTTCTCTGAGCACCCTGTGCCAGGGCCTCACCACCCTCACAGCAAAGAATTTCTTCCTAATATTATCTAAATCTACCCTCTTTCAGCTTAAAGCCATCCCCCTTGTCCTGTCCCTACAGGCTCTTGTAACAAGCCCCTCTCCAGCTTTCTTGTAGGCCCCCTTTAGGCACTGGAAGTTGCTCTAAGGTTCCCCAGAGCCTTCTCTGGGCTGAACAAGCCCAGCTCTCTCAGCCTGCACCCATAGGAGAGGTGCACCAGCCTCTGATCGTCTTTGTGGGCCTTCTCTGGACTTGCTCCAACAGATCCATGTATTTCTTACATTGGGTGCCCCAGAGCTGAATGCAGTACTTCAGGTGGAGCATCATGAGAGTGGAGTAAGGGGAGATGGACATGGAACTGCTCAGCCTTGCTGTGCCTTCTCACTGCAGGAGATGGTCATCACCTTAGGATGTGTGCGCTGGGAGCCCCCAGCACCTCCTTCAGCTCTAAGGCATACAGATGCCAAAAGGCAGGTTCTAGGTTGCCTCTACAAACCCATCCATCGCATTTGCATTGAACCTCTGACAACACGGTGGGAGATCTGGTTAGCGCCAAACCCCCTTCCCTGCACCGCACGTGTAGGGATTTTGCGGAGGGAGGCTGCCGGCAGCAATAAGCAATCTCCTCCATCAGCACAGAGCCCTGCACCACTCTGCCTGCCGCTGGGTGAGGCCTCTTCCTCTCGGGCTCTGACTCATGCCCACATGCATGAGCAGGATGTGCATCACGGGCCAGCCCCCGGTCACCAGCTCGCTCCACGGCGCTCTGCGGGAGCAGCCCTGCCTCTGTCCGGGAGCCAAAGCCCTGCCAGCCACCATAAGCCATACCCAGCACTGGGGAATGAAGATAGGTGCAACTCCAGCATCATGCCTTCAGCACAGAAAGACGTCCCAGGATGGACCATGTCCTGGCTGTGGCTATTAAAGGCAGTGCTGTCTCCAGCAAGCATGGCTTGCCCAGTGGGCCTGCAGGAAGGGGGGTCCCTCACGACTGGAGTCCAGGTCCCATCCCGACGTGTTGAAAGCACTCTTCCTGCAAAACCACCCTTGCCCCGTGCCAGAGAGAGATTTTTCAGGGCTTTCACTGTGGTTGGCACATGCACGTGAGGTGCCTTGGCCACAGCACAGCACAAAAAGGTGCTCCCCCTCCAGCCAAACCACAAATCCTGCTTTTCCCCACACGCCCAAAGAAAAAGAAGAAGAGGAGATTGAGAAAAATGCTACCAAGTCAGGAAATCATTCTGGAGGAGGGGAGCAGTTCCTCTAACCCCGCACATGCGGAAAGAAAACAATTTGCTGATTTCGCCTTATTTTCTAATTTATTGTTTTGCCAGCTGCTCAGATAAAAGGACAAAGCTCTGCCTGCTCTAATGAGGCAGCCAGTCAAGCATGCCTCTGCAGCACGGAGCATCCGGCTGGGACACCGGTGCCGAGCAGGGAATAGTTCAAATTGTTCACAAGACACATCCTTTCAAACATGTCTTTGCAACAGCTCGGACCGGCCACTTGCTCGTTCTTCCTGACATGTAAGGTTGAAATCTTCTGGTGATCATTAACTTCAGCAGACAGCACTCTTACATATTAAGGATCACAAGACTCATGATGAAAAATCCCATGAGTTCGCTGATTAAGCCTCTCTGTCCACTGAGCTCAAGTCCTCATCACTACAGGCACTGCAGCCGCCTCTGAAGGCTGCTGCCCTGCACAGAGCGCATTGCTCTGCATTGCCCCATGGCAAGCAAGAGCAGCACAAAGTCCCCCAGAACTGGACCAGTCAGTGCTTTTCAGTGGTTCCAGTCATATCCTTGTGTTTTGGTGCATATCCCCTTTCCAAGGAAGGAACAGCACCGAGCTCTGCTCTGGAAATCACTGCCGCAGGATTTAGAGACCACAAAACAGAGACAGGGTCAAAGGCAGTCCAGGAACTGTTTGATAAGAAGATCCTCAGAGAATAGTTAAACACCGGAGTGGGCATCAGTGGGCCTTGATGTCATAGAATCATAGAATGGTTTGGGTGGGAAGAGAACTTTAAGATCATCCAGTTCCAACCCCCTGCCATAGGCAGGGGCACCTTCCACTAGACCAGGTTGCTCCAAGCCCCATCCAGCCTGGCCTTGAACACAGCCAGGGATGGAGCAGCCACAGCTTCTCTGGGCATCCTGTGCCAGTGCCTCAGCACCCTCACAGTAAAGAAATTCTTCCTTATACTTAATCTAAATCTATACCCTTTCAGTTTAAAACCATTACCCCTCATCACTACAGTCCCTGATAAAGGGTCCCTCCCCATCTTTTCTGTAGGCCCCTTTTAAGTAATGTGTGTCTGTGCTGCAGGGGCAACATCACAGAGAGAGTCAGACATGGTCCCATGCAGTGCTGTAAGCATCTGCTGGGGCTTCTCCTGGAGGTGGGTAGACCTGTTGGACCCAAAGCTTCCTGCCTTCCCTCAAGTCCAGACAACTTGGTCACTGACATGAAGCTAAGAAGGAGAGGGTTCACCCCCATACTTGTCAATCAACAATATCACACAAGCACCAGGGTGGATTTTACCCTTTTTCCTGGTGTTTGAGGAGTAAGAGGAACTACCAGCAGGGTTACCCCCCTGCTTTGCAGTGAAGGCTGCCGGCTGACCTTTGTGAGCCTTATTCTGCTGCCTTTACTCACTAGAGGAAACCCTTACTCACACCAGACATCCCATCTGCAAAGTCATTGTCATTGGGCATGAGAGTATTGCAAAGCCTTTTGTACAAGTTATGTTGAGACTTGGCCCCCGGTTGCTAGCAGGGCAAGGAAAACTCACAGGATTTGAACCTCAGCGAGAATACAACCCTGACAAGTCGAGACTTGATGGGGATGCTATCACAAGGCCCAACAGCGGCTTTACACTCAATTACATTTATGATTTCTGTGATTCATCTCAATGTTTATGACTTTGTCACTACCTGGAAGTTCAGAAAAGAAAAAAATGAAAAGAAAAAAAGCCCTGCTATGAACCATTTGCTGGTGCAAGACACTGGGTGACATAGGAGAAACTGAGCAACTACCTCAGGTGATGGAGAAGAGTCATTCTCTGTGGTGACCAGAGCTATATTTGATTTCTTAGGCAATGTCAGCTTTTGCATGCTACATTCTTTGGCTAATCGCCAGTGCGATGTGTAATACTTTAGCCACACTGTTGTTACTTAATCCTTTCCTAATCTGCAATTTGCGCAAGAGGAGTAAAATCTAAGCAAAGCCACTGAGAACATCTCCACTAATAATTTATCAAACTCGACTTTTGTTGTTGGCAGCAGACAGCAGTCGATGGAGGTGAATGTTTTTCCCACAACAGCCCTGTATGATAAACACGGGGCAGCTGATTCATGCAGCACTTATTTTCTGTCATCCACCCTTCGTGTCACCCTGATATTTCTTCGAACGATAAGCCTGCGAGTGTGCTCACAGCGCACCGCCAAGGTCCCGGTTTCATCTCTTTCTGCAAATTACACATTAATTAACCATTAATAACAGTGGGAGTTGCATGCAGAAATCCACACCCGCTGTGATGAGACCATGCCCTTGGTGAGCAAGTGCCTTATTAATCACCTGCATTTCAGCACCGGAGCTGCCTCTGCAGCCGGGCGAGACAAACATCCCTTGAGAGGAAAGCATACGGGTGCTCACCAGCCCTAATCCTGCCGTAAAGAAAAGCGTTACCTCTTGCTCTATGAATTTTATTTATTTTGGTCCTCTGGGCAGTGCTTGCTGTTGTTAGAAACATGATTGCTTCATGCAGTTATGTTAATGTTTGCATTTGACAGAATGTAATTGATACTTCGGCTGCTCCGGCTTCAAAGCCAAATTAGGAAATGAAGTGCTGCACATTAGCTTGTTTAGCTGGTTAAATACTGTAAATAAATACATACGGGGCAATGAAAACTAATGAGTTTTCTTGAAGGCATTTTCTAAATAGCTGGCTTCATAAAAAAATATATAAAAGAAAATGTTCCTGCTGTGAACTCATATCCTGAAGGATTTGTCGTTTTGCTGCAACAAAAATTGATCCTGGCTGAAATCTGAACTCCGGGTTTCACTCAGATTTTGCAAGTTATGGAGGAATGATGGTAAGAACTGTTGCAAATTTCACGGTACTTTTACCAACAATAGTTCTGAGAGATGTTGCATTTAGCAAAGCCATTAATTCAGACCGTGGTTATGTGTCAAGCTATTCTTCTCAGTGCTCGCTAGGAAAACGTTATATATGTAAGAAGCATTTGCATAGGAGATTTCTTTGTGCTGCTAAATCTGTGCAGTGCCATAATGCTAAACACTGGGGTTTCTCCCTGACAGAATGCAATAGCATGAAAAAAGTGAGAAAAAAAATCTGCTTTTATATAAAGAGATAATCTGCAGCGATTTGCCTGACAGAATGCACTCAGCACTGATTGAATAAAATGTGGTTTCGAAGTTACCCCTGAAGCCTACCCTCAGTGCATTAAAGCAGAGCTAGAGCAGAGCATTGCACGGGCTTTGTGATCCAGCCAAGTGCAATGAATCTCCGTTCTTCTACATTTGTAAACAAAATTGCTCTTTCCCCCCTTTCTTTCATAAATAATACCTGGGTGCAGAAGTGCCTTTGACTGACTTGAAGGTGTTCTAAAATCAGAGGGAGTTTTTATCACAAGTAGAACTGAACCTCTACCAATCCTTCTTAATTAACTGCAAATAACCTCAGCAGTATCACCTGCTTGGCAAAGAGATGTTGACCTTATAGCTGAGCTTGCTGAGCTGGCTGTTTTACCTGGCGCTTTAGGAGGAAGCTGGTTTATAGATTCTGCTGTGCTACTTTAAAAGAAAATTATTGAACTGATGCCTAAAATGCAGCCAAAGTATCAGGAGCTGATAAAAATACAGACTTTGGATGTGAGATCTATCCTGACTGGGAGGTGGCTTGATGCCAGTTTAGGATGGATCCGAGGATGTAGTGAAAATCCTCAACTTGCACTTTGAGCAGCACACAGAGGAGTGAAGGCTCCCAGCACTATTCAGAGAGGCCAGCAACATCTTGCAACTTCAAGATGAAAATAGTGACCAGGTCTGAGAAATACATAAGAGATGCCTACACTCCTCATCCAAAAGGGCCATTTAAAAATAGACAAATTATGACTCTCTCAAAAAGAAACGTATGCATTGCATAAATCAAAGTTCTCACACCCACCATCAAAGTTTAATCACTTCATATGCCGGTGCTTTCAACACGCTTTGAAACTTTGTATACAATAATACAAACGATGGAGTAACGAAGCAATAGCAATTTATTCTGCTGTACAAACGGATGTTGCATTATAATCCCTAAAGCAACACAGAGGCTGTTTGCAGATGTTACTACAATTTGGCGTTTATTTTAATTGCTCTGCAGCGTAGCTCATGTGAAATAAAGTCACGGGATGGCCTACACATTCACCTACTAAGGGTGACTTAATGCAAGGGGTAAAAAAAAAGGTGCTTTGAAAGTTGTCAAGGTTTCACCGAAACACAAACGTTCTGCAGTTGTTTCAAAAGGGAGCACCAGGGCTTCTATCCAAGCCCGAAAGCATCATAGGGCAGGGGGTAATTCAATCAGACAGGCTATGTGGCGCATGTATGTTTACAAGTCTTGTAAGAATAACATCAGTAAAGTAACTTGAGATATTTTGGTGCCTGACATTCACTCAGCAAGTGCTTACTGCACAGATCGCTGTCTTCTCAGAGTGGGAGTCAAGGTGCCTGGTTAAAGTCAGTGCACTTCACTTTATCACCAACCAGGTCCCTATTCCTCTTCTTTCTCTTTCCACTCCCCTTCTAAAAGCAAAATCCTTTCTAAAGTTGGTCCTGCTCAAAGAGCTGCCTGGAAGCAGTTGCTCTGTGAACAGATTTCAAGCAAAAGGACAAAGTTAAACATGAGGCAAAGTATAAATAAAAATCAAGACTCTCTTCCTCCTCCTCTCTACTTGTGAGTGATGATCTCACCGCTCCGGGTGGATTGCAAGGGTGGCTTGATCTCTTTCAGGAAAGCACATTCTCTAACCTTGATACTGCTGCTATTTATACCCCTCTCTTCTCACCACAAAGAAAAGCAGCTCTAATAATCTTTCTCTCCATTTTTAACGGGAGCACCGGGTGCCCTCGGCTCTGCCTCCCAGCATGGGGATCAAGACCCTGCCACTGGCTCCAGCTCCCCATTAAAGCCAATGCCCTCGACTGCTGCCTCTGCTTCTGGCTGCTCACTTTTAGTCACCTGAGATCTGACTTTCCACTGGCTCGAGCATCACATTGCCTCTCACACAGGTGCAGGATGACAGCCATGCCGTGCCATAGCATTTTCTGCTCACGGGGTGCAGATGGAAGTGAATGCATGTGCTGAAAGGCAATAGGGTTTCTAAAGTTCAGAGGCAGAGCTGTAACTCCTCTCCCTCTTGTTTATTGGATGAATAGGATACCCCATTTCACATGGCTCTAGGGGCATTTCAAGCCCTTTCGACCCCACAAGAGGCAGAAGCCATCCCCTGTCCCCATTCATCCCCCTGGGGACACAACCCCAGGCAGACCCTGGTAGCTTAGGCACGATGGAGCATGCACAGAGACCACAGATGAGCAGATCCCCATCTTTTCAGATTAAACCAGGCATACTCAAGCTGTGTTCCCCTTGAGACACCGCAAGAAATGGGGACAAACCTTATGAAACCAAGTTTATTAAAACTTTCTACAAGTCAGACTTTCTCATCCAGGTTTCCACATACATATACATATTTACAAGTTGGACATAGTGTTTTTAGCTTTTCTGGCAGAACTTTCTACCAATATATACAAATGTACTGTTTTTCATAGAAGGGTTAAACTGTATCACAGATACAAATGTCAAGCAATCATGAGAGGTTTAGTGCAACGGAGAGCTGTAGCGCCCTGCTCTTAATGCTCATGATTCTGTCAAGTTAGTATTGCCAACAATAATTCACATTAAATTGCTCTTCGACACCTCTTATTAGGACAAACAAAGTACAACAGAACAAGAAAACAAAACCCCAAAACAGTAAGGTATGTACAAAGTACACAGTCCATGAGGTATACATGGTATTCTCGCAACGCGTGGTGGGACTGCAGATTGCCAGGGGTTAACCCTAAAAATGACTTCACTCGACCTGTGTCACGTCAGGGACATGCGTTACCCACCTCACGGCCATTCCCAAAGCCGTGCTTTTGCCTAAGGCGAACGGACACCACTTTGCATAAGCCACTGGACACAAATGTGAAACGGAGCAGAAATCGTCGGCAGGACTAAGCTTTACTGACCCCCAACCCAGGAAGCTAATGATTGAGATATATTCATTATCCACGCACATTGGAAAGACTATGAATAATCATGCAAAAAAAAGTAAAACGAAATTTAAGGGGAAAACCACCCCTGTAGCTGGGGGCAAACAACATACCTGAAAAATCAACTAAGGGCGTATGGAGATTTTACTCTTAAGACTAACTTTCTGGGGGGTGGAGGGGGGAAAGAGCAGAGTGGATGTGATGTTTTCAAGAGTTGAGCCTGTAGGAAAACACGACGTGTTTATAGGTACTGTACAAGATACCCCTCATCGTTTTCCAAGGGAAGGCGCCTCAGCCGATAGTGTTACGGGTCAGTAAACAGATATATTTTGGCACTCAGAGCTAACAAGACCTGCTATTTGACAAGCTCGCAGAGGGCATAAAGTTGTATAGGCTACACCATGGTAACACAAGGCTTAAGTCTATTTAAAATGCTTTCCCGGTCAGCGAATGGAGTCGGAGGGGATCCAGCTGGGAGATCCACTTGTTTCTGCTTCGGAAAGAGCCACAGCAGTGCTTTGTCTTACAGGTGGATCTAGGAGCTTCATGCCTCTGAAAGCAAGATGAGCTGGAGGAGCAGCAGCCAGCAGGCAGCTGACTGTGGCAGGCAAAGACCTCCTTCCCTCGCTAAAGTGCTCTTACAGTCAGAAAGCTACTTTGCAACTCGGTGCGGCCGAGCCGATTCCCCTTCCTACCACTTGTGTCAGATTCACTCGGTTAGAGGTGCTCCTCGTGCCTCCCACCCCTACACATCGTGGCTGGGGCTCTGCACCCCCATGGGAAAGCAGAAGGGGGCTGCCTTTCTGTCTCACCCCTCGCCAGCCGTAAGACTCTGCAGCCAGGATGCGACCAGTTACATCGGTGGAGGATGCGGGAGGCAGGAGAAAAGCCAAGGGGCTCTCACAAAGCTGCATGGGTCCTCCAGGGCTGGCAGGACCGACCTGCCAGCAGAGGAAGAGGATGAAACTGAGTGCATTCAGGGAGCGGAGACCTATGGGTCAGTGTTTGTCTGAAACAAGGTCACTTCTCTGACCATACTGGCACTTTAAGATGCTGTTGCGTTTGCAGACGTGGAAAAATGAAACCCTATGAAGATGCCGGAGGTGAGAACCGCTGAGGTTTGTGAGATTTTGTGGTTAGCAGAAGAAGGAACTAATATCGTCACTGTCTCCGTGGTATTCTGGAACGATCTGATCCGAAGTTCCTGCCTCCTGGTCTGTATATCCAGGCTCCAAGACTGCCTCGAACCAAGGGTGAAGCAGGATCTCCGGAGCAGTGAGTCTTTCTGAGGGCTCCCGCCTCAGGAGGCTGCGGATGAGGCATCGGGCTTTGGGGGAGACGTGGTCAGGAATACAGAACTGTCCACGCCGGATTTTGGAAAACAGAGTGCTAGGGTCCGAGTCATGGAAGGGATAGCGTCCCACCAGCAGGGTATACAGCATCACTCCCAAACTCCACACGTCAGCCGATTTCCCAGAGTAAGTCCCCGTGGTGTTTAGGATCTCAGGGCTGACGTACGCCGGGCAGCCGTGCTTGTCTGAGAGCGCATCGTCTTCGCCTTTGATGATGTGTGTGTCTTCCAGGCTCTCCAGCCGCAGCTGAGTCCTAGGAAGGGCAGGAGAGGAAGCGGAGGGTTAGAAATAGCAGCATCCAGGCACAAGGGAGTCACAGCAACCTGCACACACACACACACCCCCCTTCTTGCATTGGCAAAATGAAAAGGAGAGGAAACACTGTTTAATGTGCAGCAGAGAAGCTGCCTGGACTCCTGGACCCATGTAATGGAAGCACAGCTACGTTCACTGAGTAGGTGCACAGAGACGCCTGCTTATTTCATGTACTGGAGACTTTAAAAACACGGAGGGCTCTCGAGGAACACCAGCAAAGTCACCTTCTATCTACACAGCTTGCACTGCAACTGCAGGGGTTTAATTGCCTACAGTGCTGCTATTTGTGTTTCAGACTTTGAGCAAACAGCATCCAGCTGCGTGACTTTGCAAGCTGCGAACCCCAGCTCCCTTCCCTGCTTGCGGGATCATCGCCTCTCCCAAGGGCTCTATTTTAGCTTTGATTTGGTCCTTTACTCTCTGTGCCTTTCCCGAGGGTACCACGCACCCCCCACCTCCCAGCTGGAGGTGGCTCTAACCCCCGACCTCCCATTCAGGGGTGGGAAAGGGATGCTCCACATCAGCAGAGCAGCCACCCCTCGCGCTGGCAGGCGCTGGCTGCAGCCTGTCCTCAGCCTGACCTCGCCAAGTACCCATTGGTTCTGCGAACGGAAAATGTGACTCAACGGGAACCGTGGGCCCGGGATTGGCTGCGGGAAGCCCTGAAACTGCACCTGTGCCCAGCGCCGGGCCCGCCTGCCATTGCTTAACCCTCTTCTTGCCAAACGCCACGCACATGACACCCGCCTGTGCAACGCGCTATTTCCACATGGGACCAGTGTGTGCGCAATGTAACATTTCAGCAGATGTTTCACCTCCTCATGGGCGGGAAAAGCTGCAATAGTTTCCTTCAAAGGAATTGCTCTCTGTGCGTGTCAACATGCGGCTGTTTCTGTGCAAGAGGGGCAGCGCTGCTTCGTTTTCCTATCACGTTCATTAATGACACCCTGAGCAGCCGCAGCCCGGTTAAACAAGGTGAAAATGCATTTTCTTCTGCTTCAGCAGCATCACCTCCAGGCTCACCAGATTAAGCACAACTCCATTACAGCTTTTACTTCTTCTTTTAGCTTTCCACAAGATGATCTTAAGGTCTTTCCAACACTAACTATTCCATGATAAGCAACTAGTCAGAATCAGTTTTGCTGATAAAAAGTGTATTCCTGGCTCTGCCACATGCGGTGAGGCACTATAAACGCAGCAAGCACTCCAGGGAAATACTGAATTCTTTCCTTAATCTAAATGTAACAGCCAGGTTCTGGGTCTCCTCTCTATAAACCTAGGCTTTAGGCTAAGTTTTACGCAAGTGCAGGATTCCCAAATCAATACTGAACACTGCCGCACCTTCCGTCCTGTGTGTGTCCACATCCATGGGCACAGGGGCACGGACAGCACTGCCACCAGTAGCGAGGAGGGATAAAAGCCTTGAAGGACACAGCACATCCTTGGTGAGCAGCGTGACTCTGATGAGGGGATTCCAGGAAGGAGACCCCTCCGCAGCACCACGGCTCTCCCAAGGAAGGACCAGAGCTCCATCCAGCTCCTTGCACCTCCTGCTTCCCGAGCCAGGATGTCCAGCCTCCCTCCTCTCTGCCTTTGATTCACTTCCCACTGACTGAGGGGCACACATGACATCTCCTGGCACTAACGAGCACCCGAACTATCGTCCCTTTGTCTACCAGAGGGCTCCACTGAACTTCAGCTGAATGAGAGGAAGCTCCTGGCGAGCTTCCTCCCTTTCATCAGCTCCGATCTAACCAGGAGTCAGCGCGTACCGGTTAGATCCGGGACCTACTACACACACGTGATGGGGACCTACTCGGATCACCTGCAAGTGATGCCCGGCTGACATGGCAGCTGCTCACACTCCCTTGTGCATCTCTGGATGTGACATGCCTCCCTCCCCACTCCCCCCAGGGCCGGCTGGTGACAACCACTCACCTTTCTTCGTTGGAGAAGACAAATTTCCTGAGCTTGAGGTCACCGAGTACGATGGCCGACTGGTGGCAGTGAGCTACAGCCGAGACGATCTGCTTGAACAGCCGGGCAGCCTCCTCTTCCCTCAGCCTCTTGCAGCTTCTCACGTAGGAGTGCATGTCCCCAAAGTCCTTTTCAAAGAACACATAGGCCTTGGTGTCCCCGAGGATGACTTCGACGACCCCGGTGATGTTTCTGTGTGACGGCAGCTGAATGTACGGCCGGATCTTGTCCTGGTAGTGTTTGAGGGGGAACACCTGTAAAGAGGAAATTAAAGCAAAATTCGTTCTCAAGGGCGTTGAAAGCAGCCGCTCGCGTAGCAACTCTCCCCAAACAATGACGAGGGAGCTGGAGAGGAGCCAGGGCTCGGCAGGAGCGCCGTTCAAAGAGGTTACCGAGACCCTTCCTGCTCGTTTTGCATTGAAAAGAGGGGGAAAAAACCCAGTAAAACAGAAGCACCGTCCCCACAGCCTCTCGGGGAAGGTGCTCCGAGGTAACCCGGACTTAGCGCTTACTCCCGGCGCCTGTAACTGACTCCCCAGGGCGGCAGGCTGGGCACTTCCACCCGGGGAGCAGCGGGAGGATGTTTTCCGCGGCTCCCCCCGCGTAGCGCGGTCCCGCGGCGCTCAGACACACCGGGACGGTCCCGACCCCCACCAAGCCCCGCGCCCGCGGAGCTCACCTTGCAGCGCAGCTCCCGCCCGGAGCTGACGCTCAGCGCCCTGGACACCTGCTCCCGCTCGGCCAGCGGCAGCAGCAGGTACGAGGCGATCAGGCTGGGTCCCGGGGCCCCGCCGCCGCCGGGGGACGCGGGGGAGCAGGGCGAGCCGGGCGCGCTCAGGCAGTCCGGGGGGCCGCAGTCGGCGAGACGAGGGCACTTGGCGGCCGGCGCCTCCTCGGCGGGGCCGTCGTGGAGCGGCTGGAGCCGCTTGGCCGGGGCGCTGCGGCAGCGGGCGGCCGGCAGCAGGGACGCGGGGCGGCTCATGGGGGGGGGCGGGCGCGGGCGCGGAGCTAGAGGCGGGCGGTGCGCGCTGCGCGCATCCCTTCGCTGTCCGCGCAGACACGTCGGGCCGTGCCCACCATCGGCCGCCGACTCCGCGCTCCGGTGCTCGGAGGCTTTAAAAAAAAAAGGGGGGAAAAAAGCGCCGCGGTTCCTCCTCCCGGGGCTGACGCACGGGGAAAGGGGAGGAGGGAGCCGCGGGCACGCCCGCCCCGCGCCGCTCTGCCCGCCCGCCCGCCGCAAGCGCGGCCGCGGCGGGACACGCAGCCAGGCGGGGTGGTGGGGTCTCCTTGCTGTGGTCGTGCAGCCGGTCCCGAGCAAGGACGTCTCTTGGCCGAGTCAGGCTGTTGAGGATGGCAGAGCCTGGGGGCACACCTCGCTTTGGGGGTCACCCCTCGCTTTTGGGGTTCGCTTTTTTGGGAGTCACCCCTTTCTTTTGGGGGTCACCCCTCACTTTTGGAGTTCGCCCCTCACAAGCCCGGGGTGCTGCCAAACCCCTCAACCCTCCCCTGCTCAGTTGTAAGCCCAAAGAGAGGCTTCATGAACCCAAAGCAGGGAGGGTTTTCTAGCGAAGCGAAGCAGCAATAAAGTCACCGGCACGGAAGGATGAGCATTTGTTTCTCCTGCAAAGGCGGCCCTGGACATGGCAGCAGCGGGTTTATCCAGGGCCAGCGTGCGCCGCTGGGAAGCGGTGCCAGAAATTCCAAATGCTGCTGTAGTGCTTTCGAGACAGCATCGCCTCGTGCGATGTGTGAAAACAAAGAGTGAAGCCAGGGTGAATGTGGAGAGAAAGCGAGCCCAGTTCAGTGCCCGGCGCTTCTCCTGTGTACATGTGCTGTGGCTTCTCCCCAGCCCCAATCCTTGCTTTTCATTAATCACTAAATAACCATCATTCACCCCAAGGTTTGCACAGTGAGGCTGTTGTGTGTTAACCATGAGCGTCAACTTAACGTGCACCAGCAGAAACACTTAGCATTGGGTGTTTCCCATGTTAAAACCATCTGCTCTCCGAAAAAGGAATAGCACGGAGAGCAAGCAGCAGCCCGCTGCTGAAGTGACCGGTGAGGAGCAGACAGTCCAGCTCCGAATGTGTGGGTTTAAAGGAATAGTAAATAGATTTGCAGCCAGGGCTCTGAGTAAACAGAAGAAAAATGAGAGAAAACCAGACAACAAATGATCCCTGGAAAAGCTGCAGACAGCTCTAGTGTTGACAAGAGTGCTTCAGAAGGCAACTCTCCAGCTTTGCTGTTTACATATATGCAAATCAGTGCTGAGGCTTCCCTAATGACACTGAGAGCCTGCGTCTTCTTACTCTGCAGGATCAGTTCCTCTCCCGTTTCGGTTTCCAGGTCTGTTTAAGCAGCAGAAGGGCCCCATTCGGGTGCCTCAGCTCCAGAGCCGTGATGCTGTGCGTGCAGGTATTTGCTCAGATTCCTGACAGATAACTGCACCGCAAACCCGTGCATGCCTTCAGCTACTTCCAGTGTATTTTAAGAAACACATGAAACTCTTGTTCAGGATGACTCATAGCATAGCAGTCCCATTAATGCATTTAAACATGAAATGCATATGCCATAAAGGGATATCCCAGGGCCTGCATTTTCCTTTCCCTTTTTTTATTTCCCAGAAATTCAATTCCGTTAATGCCTGCAGATTGTTTCTGAGCCATTCACCACAGCTCTCACAGAACACTGTTTCATTCCTCTCATAGCTAAAACACACTCCAGCAGCCATCAGACCTTGTTTTACTTTTCCCTTCCTGGAAGTCTTATGACTGGGATGCTGCTGCTGCGTGAGTTTAGCTGTAGGATGCTGCATGTGTGGGCTGCTTCCCATGCCTAGGATAGCGGAGGGTGGGGGCGTCAGTGCTTTTGGGGACAGTGGAAGGGTGCAGACACATCAAAATAGTGATGGACCTACATAAAAGTGCTCACAGGCATGATTAGTGTATAACAGCATCCCTGTGGTGCCCTCAGGCTGAGATGCAGTGTGAGCAGCAGTGAGGGTGGCAGTGTGAATACCAAGTGATGCACCTGGGGTAAGTGCATGCCTTTGATCCTCACCCTCCGGAAGACCCACCCCTATCAGCCCCTGTGCCACCTCACTGTCCCCATGGAGGAGAAGAGCTGTACTGAGGATCCATCTGCACACGTTGTTGGAAGCTGTGTCCTTCACCTTGCCAGCCTCCCACCCACTTGAAGCCTCTTAGAATCCACAGCTGGCCACCTCATAGAGTCATGGAATGGTTTGGGTTGGAAGAGCATTAGAGATCATCCAATTCCAACCCCCTGCCATGGGCAGGGACACCTTCCACTAGACCAGGTTGCTCCAAGCCCCATCCAACCTGGCCTTGAGCACTGCCAGGGATGGGGCAGCCACAGCTTCTCTGGGCATCCTGTGCCAGTGCCTCAGCACCCTCACAGGGAAGAACTTCTTCCAAATATCTGATCTAAATCTGTCCTCTTCCAGTTTAAAGCCATTTCCTCTTGTCCTGTCATTACAGGCCCTTGTCAAAAGCCCCTCTCCAGCTTCCTTGTAGGCCCCTTCAGGTACTGGAAGGCTACAACAAGGTGTTGCATGGAGCCTTCTCTTCTCCAGGCTGAACAAGACCAACTCTGCCAGCTTGTGCTCCAGCCCCTCTGATCATCATCATGGCCTCCTCTGGACTCACTTCAACAGGTCCATGTCCTTCTTGTGTTAGGGACCCCAGAGCTAGCCCTATGCGACAAGCCCAGGTGCTTGGTAGCACCCACTCATCCTTAAGAAAGGCAAAAAGCCACTGTCATCATCCTGTCCCCCAAAACTATCTGGGGTGTGAGAGGAGAGCAGAGCACAGAGGTACCCACAGCATCACACCCCACAGTCCTGCCACAGGCTCCTGGTGTCCAGACTGGACTGGTGTCCAGTTTTGATGCTCTGTGGGTGTCCCTGCTAACTGGAGCACCAACTGGGAATGCAGTCCCTGAAGGCCAGGAAAACAGAACCCCTGGTGAACCCTGCTGTACAGACCAAACTTCAGTGTCTGCATGGGGCTGGGATGAACCCAAACTTAAATCTCCTGCCTGTTGCATCTTTGCAAAATGGGGGCAGGAGACCTTCATTGCCTCCTTAAAATGCCTGGCATGTTTTCAGGTACTCGGAGCATTAATGTCATGAATAAACATATATTAGCAATTATTAACCAAATTAATAATGCTCACTACCTCATGCTCAGTTTTACTGTTTGGGTAAAGCTCCAGTCTATATCCGGACTCCTTTTCTTCCCCACAGAATTCATTACAAGATGCAGAGCAGGGAAGTGATTCCCACTTTGGCTTTTCTGTTTTCTGTAATTTGGGCTGATCCCCAAAATGTAAAACCAAAGGGATGCCAGCCATGATGTCTGTCGACCTGCAGGGCATGGTGCTTCTCAAAAGGGTTGAAACTTGTCCTCCTTCCCATCTCCACCGGTGCTTGAATGTAACCAAACCATGGTTTGGTTATGAACCAGCACAGAGAACTAGGAGGAACTCCAGGGAGAGGTTTGTGAAGAACAGAAGTGTTGCAGCACTGCAGTATTAGAACATGTTGGCAGGATATGGGGCTACCACACTTGCCATCTGGTTCATTCTTGTTCGTTGTAGGTCATACCACAGGCTTTTAAGCATCCAGGATATCTCCTGCATTAGTTTCCTCCTGAAATCAAGTTATTTGGGAGCCTTCCTTCTATTTCCTGCACAAGCCTTGATCATTCCCATCTCTGCCCCCAAATTCTGGGGGGCTACCTGCTTAGCGTAGATCAGATGAATACTTACATGGTGATTCTCAGGTGTGCCTGCAGTGAATTTCAGTCTGAATGGCTTTAGAGCCCTTCCAAATGAACCAAGGCAGTGTTCCTCATCTCCTATGGATAGCACTGTAAATCACTGTGGAACATAGATCAGTGCACAATTACACTTACAGACCTCATGCCGGGATAAAACATTGACTCTCACGTGGATGAGGCTTGCTACACAAGAGATGGAGAAACAAACTGCTGTGAGCCAGCAGGCTACAAAGGAACAAACACCCAGCCTGGAATGCTCCAATGGGCCTGGTAGAAGTGAGGTGGGGAGGGATGGCCCTTGGCAGTACTGGTCAATACTTCGCAAAGGAGAACTGAGCGCAACAGGCACCTTCCTGATGCTCAGGAAGTCTGAGGAGCTCCCAGCCAAAGGACATGACAAAATCACTTCAAGGAGTAGATCCTGCCTGGAAAAACAATGGTCAGAGCAAGCAGGACTGCTCGCTGGCTCTCTTCTTCCTAAGTCCCAGGTACTACACGAGGAGCTGGGACTGGAGCTCCTGTGGAATGTGTGCCACAGATTGGGCACATCCCTGCACAGATTTGCCAGAGCTGTGGCAAGCTCGATGTTGTTCTTCATATGTTGTTCTTCATATAGGTTTTTTCTGTTTTAAAACATAGAAGCAGCACTATTGCACCTGCTAGATGAAGATTTAAGAATCCAGACTGCCTGGGGTCAGGAACTGCCATTCTCTCTTCCTGGCATGTTGTTTTATTCCGGGGGATTTTTGTTACGTGGTGTTCAAGCATCTGCCCGTCTCACCCTCAGCCAGTGCCTACCTCACCTGAGCGGCTGCTTTTCCTTGGATGCTCACAAAATTATCTCCGCTGCTCCAGTTCTCTGACCCTTTATCTTTGTAACTAGAGCAGCCAGAGGCAATGAGAATTGTGTAACCATCTCCCCACTTCCCAAGTGCTTGGGACAGGTCTGGTAACTTTGATAGTATGTCTCATGGGATACACAGCGTAAATCTCTATTAGATTAGGCCACTTATAAATAAACTGGCTGCTTGCTATGGGAAGAAATTAAGAAGTCAGTATTTTAGTTATGGGATGAGAGAGCCACGACACACAAATATTGCAGCTAATGTTAAACCACCAGGCAAATGATGAAAAATAAATATCTCTATTTTACAAGTTGTCTCAAGCCATATAATTAAACCTAAACTACTGCTAGACTGAAAGGCAGCAATCTAAAACCAGGAGGTTGTCCATAATCTACAAGTATACAGAGAGTGTACACACTACAAGTGTGCAGAGACAGGGCTCAAAGTAGTTGTGTGGCCAGGTGATAAAGAACTTTCATGTTTTTTATAGCAGGAATGGCACCTGTGATAAAGCCACAACCATCCTTAGACACTGTGGAACTCAGCAGCAGATTCCCTGTGAAGATATAAAACACATGACAAACACGTATCGACATCAAAAGAAATGCAATGTAATAGTGCTCAGATGCCTCTCCTCAAGCCTGCACAGAAGCCGCACTGAGGGTTGCTGTTGCTAGGAACTCTAAATAATTCCCTTTTGATAAGCCAGTTGTTATCAAATCCAAGGAGTCTCACAAGCAGCACCTCCTGACTTTGTTCCTGTGCGGACTAAAGAGCATGAAGGCTTCTTCTGTTGCTTGAAAGACATGTGAAGGCTCAGGTTTTAAACCTCAAATCCTGTTTTTAGTTCAGAAGCTGATTGCACAAGCGGATAGTGAATAAGTGTCTCTCCATTTCCCTTGCGGTCAGAGAAGATCCTATTCATACTGAGTTTACAAGCAAACACTTCCTTTGGTAAGCTTCCCATGCAATTCAATTCATGTGTGTGCTTTCAAGCTCTGTCTTCAGGCCTGGGCTAACATCAGAAAAAGCGAGCGAGGCAGCTCTCTGCTCAGCCCTTTCTGAAATGAAGAAACACTCTATTTTCTCTCTGTTGCTGCAGTCCTGTTAAGTCACTGACATACTCATGCACACACATGGGTATCTACTGTATGATGTACACATACCCCAGAATTGTACTTTGCTTAACAATCAATCTAATGGTTTTACTTCTTACAGGTACTGGCTGGCAGCCTAGAATCGCTGGCACCTCCACATAGGGTTCTCCTCTGTGCATTGCTGGAACCACATTGTATGGTTGGAATAATCCCCATTAACAGTAAGGACTTCATGACCAGAAAATAAATCATTGTTTATGGATGACTTGCAATGTGCAGTCAGTACTAGTCTGTACTTGTAGTGAGGAGCCATCAGTTTAAGGCTTTGGCTATAGCAAAAGAAAGGAAGACCTGTTCTTGGGATATTCTAACATTGTCCACTCCAGAAGGCCCCTTTCCTAAGTGCATCCTCTTCATTGTATAACACAGCACTACCCACTACGGAAATGTTCAGTTAATGGAGCACACAGCACCTCAGGATCCGTACATGGAGAGTTTTAGGGAAGATGGAGCTCAACATTCACTTGAAATGGTAGTGGAAGCTACCACATCCCACAGTGAATTCTAAGCTAGTTTGGGCCACAACAGTAGAGCTGTTCTTGAGAAGAACGTCATGAGGTACTGGTCACCACAGGCAGGTAAGACCTTTGTCATCAGCCACTCATGAGGAAACATGATGTATGTCCAAGAGGACATTGTCTAAAATAAGGCAGTGTGTTGGCCTTGGCTGCCGAGTCATCGGTATCACTTCCTGCAGCCCTTGCTTTTGCTCTGGGTATTTCTCAAGGGAGCACTGACTTAGCCTGGTCTTTTTGATTCTTCTCGAATGAATAAGATCACAGCTCCGGAGCAGTAACGATGAATATGTCCTTGATTCAGAGGAATTGCGCTCCTTTTAGCACAAGTGTGCTAAATCTTCCGTGAGGTGCCTGCCTGATCAGTTCTGATATGTACGTGTCCTGGCTTCACTGGTTTGAAAACTTCAGAGACTGTTGTAAAATGCAGAATTCTGCTTCACGGGGAGAATCTGTTCCAGTGAGAGAGCTGCCTTAATGGCTCATGCCTCGGGGTACCACTGAGAGCTGCTGCACATGGATCCCTCCTGCCTTGTCTTTGCTGTAATGTTTGATTAGGCATTTCTTTAATCACTCCGTGGAACTGCTGTTCTCTGGCAGAGGCAGGTTCTCACCCGTGTCAGTGACAGACCCTCCTCAGCCACACTGAGGTTTGCTGCATTAAGGAAAGTTAAACCCACCTCACCTCTGAGTTTCTTTCCTTACATCTTGTTGCAAACTTTCTGACGTCAAACAGTGAGACACAAATTACCCTGTGAACTGTTAACATATGCCTGTTTACATATGGTATCTTATAGGCAAAACAGATTAAGATTGGAAGGTTTAACTGCTGTTGAGTTTCCACTTCTGTGAATCATACAGATCAGCTTACTCATCACAAACACTTATTTTTACCCTTTAACTCTTTCAAGCTACTTCTGTCCAGAGCAGAGTTCAGGGGGGACATGAACATGGGAACAGAGAGGTCACAGCTGCATCACGAACCCCAGACTTTGCAAATGGAAGAGCAAAGAGCTGCCAGGAACCACAGCCATCCCAGTGGGTCAGAAGCCGTTTATAACTTCCATCAGGTGAGTTGACATGCACAGAAGTCTCCCCCAATTGCCAAGGCTGGTCTGTCCTTCCACCTAGTAAAGTGTCAGCTGCAATTCACACTGATGATCAAGCCTGTAATCTTTCAGTTTCAGAAGGAAATTACTCCTGAGAATCAACAAGAGAGAGACAGCCAAGAAAACCCAACAGGATTGCTCAAATTCCAGGTCCAGGGAAAGAACAATAATTATTTATTGAACCAGCATTCTTTGGGTGTTATGATATAGTTTAAATTCAGAAATGCCAACATTCTGGGGGGAACTTCATTGATTTTAACAAATGCAGACAGTTTTCTCAGTTGAATATATGCAGTGCAGCACCGATTTTGAGGGGACTCAAGTACCCTCGTGAGCAATCTTGATATAAGTGCACGACTCTTCATCTTTCTCTGGATAATATGGCTGTGGCCATACTTGAAAAGAGATGTATCTGATGATAAAAGAAAGAAACCTACCTCTACTTAAATACATGTGCCTCTTCACCTCATCTGTGATCTGGTATTAAAGCTAAGCAAGTAAGTGCTGCCAAACATCATTTCTTTCAGCTGAAGACTGGATTTCAGAACGTAGGCACTCGCTGTTCGGGTGCTCTGACTCACTGATGCTGCCTGGCTCAGGCTAGCAAAGGAGAGAAGGAAGATCATGTATATTGAGGCAGGAATGTGAACATTCAGAAATACCTTTCCACTTAGAGTGGCAGTAAGTGAGTGACTGACTATTTGTTCTCTTAAAGTGTTGCTTCAGATCTGTTTGTTTTCTTTCCCAGCTACATCATCCTAAGCAGGCGGTTCACATTGTGTTCACTTGTGCATTAGCTAACACAGAGACAAATTGAGTGCAGCTACAACTAGGGCCACCAGCACTGCTATGGGTCAAACCCTTCTCTTTTACGTAGGACAACAAGGTGTAACCAAGACAGCAATCTCCCTCACAGCATTACTCACGGGAACAGGAGGGTAATGACTGTATCAGGAACTGTAGCTATCTAAGGGTATACTGGTACAAACACCACCCGTAGCAAACCAAACCTGCTGCCACCAGTCTGTCAGTACAAATTAATCTGGATCTAATTTAGCATTTATAATGTTATGTGTTATTGGAAGGCACACTCAAGCATCCAGGCACCTACACAAACTAACTTTGAGGTGCGATGCTGTGGCCATGTAGAATGTATGTACATCTGGAAACCTGGGAGCCTGGTTACCACCAGGGATTGAATCAGATCCATGAGAACACTAATGCACCTCTGTCAGAAACTGCAGAGATTGTTTAACCATTACTAGTTTCTGTATTTTGCTTATAAGTGGTGCTGGAGTAAATTTAACCACAAACTTAAAGATGGAATGAAAAGCTATGAACAGTTCAGGACATTCCCCCTTAGTCCCCTTTCTTTTTTTTTTTTTTGACAAATGCTTTATTTAACATCCTCCCTTGTGGTATTTAACTGAAAATAGTGACCCATCTTAAATACTATGGGTTTGAGATCTGAGCCAGCTCAAAAGGGACCTGATTTTTACACATAAAAATGCAAACAAGTACATACTGCTCAACCACCCCCCAGTCTCCTTCAGCTATTTCAGACAGAAGCACTCATGAGCACTGCTGAGATTTGAAAAGATGGCCCTTTGGGGTTAGGCCACATTATGAAAATTACCCAGCTAATTCCCATGAAGTGTTCTGAACACAAAAGCTCAGTGCAAATAATAATGGTTCAGTTCCCTTTTCCAGCTATGAAATCAGCTTGCAGATTAATATTCTTCAATTACAAAACAACCATTTCAGTTTGAAGTGGTTGGCACTCTGATGTGCAATTGGGGTTAATAACGGTCTACGAAAGGAAAGCTGTTAGCACACAGAAACCCAGAGTGAGATGTTTAGCATTTAGGAACCTCAGCTACATTTTACACTCAGTGTCAGATTGTAAATGCAGGAATATGACCAAGGAAAACACCATCAATCCGCTCAGGATCCCAAAGCTCAATGAAACCTGTATTTTCTGCTTCACGTATGCCAAGGGATAATTGCCATCTGACCAGCAAGGCAGCTCCTTTTACTTTTGGCTATTTCTAATTCATAGATGTAGTGCCTTATCTGCTAGATGTGTTCAGATCAATTGAGGTAATAAATATGGAATGTCACCAAGTTTAAATCCTTGTTTGGATCTGTGCCCAAATAGGTATCTGGAGCTTATATAAAATGATATTAACTGCTTTTCCATCCAAGGCATATGGTTACGATATACTTGTATTATCTACAAATTACTTGTTAGTATACATTTGTAAATGACTGTAGTCTCCTTACCTACAGTATTAAGATAAAGCCTTCTGGGACTTCCAAATGCACAAGGCTTCTGCATCTCAAAAGAAAAGCCAAAGTTAGGGCAGAGTGTTCAATAACTGTAAGAACCAGGCCAAGATCTTCAAAGCTGAGTGGTAATTTTGTGTGTCCACATGCAAGGTATAGATGTGCAGCACTTCCTGCAAATTAACCTCTATTAAGGTTCCCTGAGGTTTGTATTAAAACATGGACGTGCTCCCAAGCAGGGTAAACCCCTGGTCAGAATGCCCTGCTCTGAGTATTCCCAACAGTTACAGAGGCAGTAACAGAATTATCTGCAATACTGAGCAAAGCACTCGCTATTACACACCAGCAGAATCTGCACCTCTAATATGCTGGAAAAATTAGCACACTGACAAGGCAGGTTACGTGCTGCAAAACATGATTTATTTATTGAATGCAAGCTTTCAGAATTTCAAGAAGGTTAAAAATACACCAAACAAGTTGAACTGGAACTTCTCACATTTGGCAGTTTAAAAAATGCTTTCAGTTACAGCTGAGACCTTCAACTTTGCCTATAAATGAAACACTTTCAACAACAGGCTGTTACACAACCTACTTACAATCAGCAGCTTATCTGACAAGACCTCTAATAAGAAATTTTCTTTGTGGCAGCAACATATCAAAGTGTTTCATCCAGCGTTGACCAGCTTTGTTTATTCTGACTGTCGATCGCTCTTTTAAGTGCTTCATCTGGCATAAGATCTGATCCTTTTACATCAGAATGGCTGCAGCCAATTTTAGGGCATCTGTTAACAAGAAAAGAGAGACTTCATTAAACCAGAAGAATTGTGTTCATCAGATATAGGGGGGTTACATAACATCTGCTGGTTTATCGTATTTATCTGGGATTTTCTCTGAGTTCCTCGCTACCTCTTTTCCTCTTGACCAGCTTCTCTGAAGGGAAAAATAAATCTATTTATCTAAACTGGTGGGAATCAACAGCTGAAGGAAGGAAAGAACACAGTGAGAGACAGAGTCTCTCACCTGTGGATCACTCTCTTGCTTTATGTACACATGCTGCCTGCATCAGTAGTGACACTAGCATTGCATGGACATCTTTCTGTGTTGCTTTCTCTCTTTGCCAGGTAACTACCTCATATCTTATTAATCTGCAGTGGAAGACTATAGCCTTCACTGGCATATAAATAGAATCATAGGATCATAGAATGGTTTGGGTTGGAAAAAACCTGAAGATCATCCAGTTCCAATCCCCCTTCCATGGAAATTAATTTCTAGGAAAACAGATAAAAGAGAATGAGACTTGCAAAGGCAGCCTGGTGAAATCAGTGCACTAACCTAGTTGGCGTAAAAATTTCCCTGGCCTTTTATGAACTGAGAAAGCACAGAAAAGAGAGCTGGGGCCAAACTAACAGCCTTTAAATGATAATCAAATACAAAATGTCTTACAACTACTTCAAACAGCCACATAAAGACAGCAGGGTGAAAGATACTCAGGGACCAAAGGTCATTTTCCTTTGGCAGCAGCCCAAACATGCACAGATGGTACCTGTAGTCAGAAATAACACTTTTTACTGAGTTTTCCTCTATTAGGAGTAAATTTTTTCTGAGGTGCTGAACTTATTTACACTCACTACTCATAGCTTTTACTCCAGATTTGTCCACAACTTACTGTGTTTGTCATGGATAAGTCACTTAATTGCTCTGTGCCTCAGTTTTCCCATTTATCACCTTATAAGAGCAATAGCCAGATTAATGAATAACAAGTGTTCAGAAAGCTTCCCACATTTCCTGTAAACATAAAGTATTAGCACGTCCTTCCAGGCAGTGGAAAACAGTGAGCAAACGGACACACGTAACAGTTGCCTGAAGGAGCCTATGACCAGCCTATCAGCACAAAACCGGTGCCTGTGCATATGTCAGCCGAAGAGCTGACATTGAGCTAGTGCACTGCCAAGTGCACCGAAGGGATCCCATGGCTTCAAACAGGAAAGTATGTGTGAAGAAACAGCCACTCCTGTAACTGCAGCGTGAGCAGCAGCTTTGATTTCAGAGCCAGGATAGAGAGGATCCCCCAAACCACATCTCTGCTCTATCAGGGCACCTGCTTCCACCTGAATATTGCTGGTGCAGTGTAGTCAAGTAGCAACACCCCAGAATGGGGTACTCAAATGGGAATTTGTTGCATCAGCTGGCCTCTGTTCCTGCCACAGCAGACAATGGTTTATCAAAACTGACCGCATCTTCATGAGAAAGGGTAGAATTACAGTAGGCCAGTGAGACTGGGCAGAGAAACCAAGTAGTCTGTCTTTATTTAGTAACAGAGAAGCAGAGTTACAGCTCTGGGTGTGCTTTTCTACCATACTGGACTAACTGCTGTAAAGATGGTGAGGTTACAAGGCAAAAGCTTGCAATTAAGAACTGCTAGTATATAGACTGCACAAATAACTTCAGTTTGGGTATAAGGTAGCTTTTAAAGCCAGGTGTTGTACAGCTTACATGCTTTTTGTTTTACTCTAGACTTTCTCTAAGTCAAGTCTTTAATTTCCTACAAGGTAAGATGAAATTCAACCATGTGGCCTATTAGTTTTTCAGCAGTGCTGAAACTTTTGATCCACTACAACAATCTCTACTACCATGGCATTTTCCTGACGGATTTAACAACACAGGGAAATAGATATGAACATCCTAAATTCTGTATTGCACAAGCTATTTTTGTTGTGTCTTTGGGCTGTTGAGAATATGCTTTCAAGCCTGTCCCTATCCTTCAGAATACTCACTTTCTTCTCTCCAGGTTATGAGCTATTTCCCAACTCCCGTTCATTTTTCCAGCCAAGTTTCTGTCCATCCATGTTGCTGGTTTTGTTGTAATTCCCAGCATGTTGCATCCACTTCACTTTTTCTCCCTAGACCTCATAACACAGACAAGGTACTTCCATCTTGCTCTTCGAGCTGTCTTGACACTAAGATAGTGGTGAAACATCCCAGCTGATGCTTGATTTCATAACTGTGCTTTCCTGTAGCCAGGAACAAGCATGGAATAAGAAGTTCTGCTCCACCTTTGCATCCACCAAGGCAGAGTATGTAGAGTCTAACAGATATGCAAGAGCAACAGATGGAGGAAGTGAGCCGCCTGTGGCATTATCTTTGGGGAAATCAGGTTGTTGGTCTCTGACAGTCCTTCCTGAGCATGTGTAAACTGCACACTCATTAAAAAGGCCAGAAGTGGTAAGTTTCCATGAGGTCATCAACCCCAAAGCGTGAGGCTCTCGCTTGTAAAAACAAATGTAAAATTAAGGATGAAATGCTGTGTCCTCTCAACTTGCTCTCAAAGGTGTCTAAAAGGAGTCCCCTTTCTTTTTTCTTAATAAAAACTATCCTAAATTTGAAACTTATCAGGGAGAATTTCAGAAATTCAACTGTTACATCTTTTCATTCAAAAAAATACATCCTGAGTGGAAAGTGGAGGCCTGCTTTGGTGATATAGTTAAGAAATACTTAATTGCATCAGAGCAGGAACTGCAAAATCCTGTCTGATAATTCTTAAGACTCTACTACCTAAAAAGTTGTATTTTAATATTTCTCACTTGAACACTCATTTGATTGTTTTAATATTTCTCAGCTTTACTGGAATATAACTACAAGAGGAAGTGCACAGAGGAGACGTTTAACTTTCGTTAACTTCAGGGCTTGCTAAATAAGCAGTGGAAACAGAATGAGCAACTACGCTTTAGGAAGCTGAAGTTTCTCTTTGTTGTTCATGGCTCTACAAAAGCTCTTTACTTCTGTTGTGCAGGTACTACGAGTGGCTGTAACTTCCTCACACACTTCCTGAATATTTCCTTACACATTGTTTTCATTAAAAAGAAAAGCTTCTTCACATGTCCAGTGCTAATGAGGAGACTGTGACTCGGGCAGATGCTGAGGTATTACTTCCTGCAGCCTTGCCAATCCAAATACATTTCCTAGAACAACTGGAATAAAATTCCACTTGCACAGCAGAGCAAATAGCTTTTCCACACATTCCTGTTCGCTTACCGGACTTTCTTCTTTTGCTGCTTTCGAGTCTGGATAAACTTTAGAATGGCGTCTTCTTCATAAGTATGTCCACAGATCTTGTTTCGGACCGGCCTCTTCATTTCCATCTGTAATCGATAAAGGTTCCTTTAAAGGAACTGATAATGCCCAGGAAAATGCTTCCTATGAGATTTTATGTAAAACAGCAGGAAGTGTGTTTGCCATTCATACACAGCGTTCCACTCAAATTACAGGGTCAGGTCCTGCGTGGCTGACTGCATTCCTACTTACACAGGGCTTTTCCCAGGCAATGTTGCTCTTCTTCAATAGTGCTTGTAATTGATACTGCCTGATTTTAACAAGTATTGCAGATCTGTAATAAACCATCAATGAAGAATATGAAATAACTATTTCCCAATCGATTATACAGTGACAGCATACCTGTGTAATGGGACAAATGAAGTTCATCTGACTCTGAGTCACAGCTATATCTTCATCGATTTGTTCAATGGCCTCTTCACCATTACCTGATTTATGGCAAACTATAATGGGAAACAAGGCAATTTTCACTTAATATTTAATATAGACAGGCAATACATAAAATAAGCAAACAAAACCCAGCATTTGCCAAGCATTATATCTATATATATATATCTCTATATATCTAAGATGCCACAGCATATTTCTGTACCACTCCCTGAACAAGATACTGCAAAAAGTACTGTGCTACAGTTTCTGTTAGAAAATGTGGAGTTTTAAATGGTAACCACCTTTATGTGTGTGTGTGTCTATTTATAGCCAATGCTAGAAAGGAGACCTGGGAACGAAAGCAGGCTGGCCTGAATATATCAAAACCTTCAGTATTCCCTGTTGAAGTTCACCAAAAACCAGTAACATGCAGATGAGGCCCCAAAATCTAACAATGGGATGAGGTGGGGCTTTTGCAGATTTGGCAGTCCTACCCTCAAGATCAGTTTGTGTCTGAATGTCATAAATGGGCTTGATATATAGGCTGTATACGCAGCACATACTTTGAAAGGAATTCATGCTATTTATCATAATACATTCTTTGTAAAGTGATGCTGCTGTATTTTAACAAGACTATAATTAGTGAAAAACAAAAGCAAAGAAAGCGTTATTTGAGATGGACAAAAGAACTGTTACTGAAGTAACCTTAAGGAAGGGGGCAGAATGGAATATTGAAATCTCCCAGAAAATCTGATGGCCCAATGCCAGCAAATGAGGGGCACACAAAGAAGGAGAAATCCACCTTGAGCTAGAGAAGTTGCAGCTCCCCACCTTTACCAGAAGAAGAAGACAAGGTGTAAGCATCTCTGCATACCCAGGGGCACGCCAGCCAGGGGCTCAATGCAGAAACTAGTGAGAGTCAAAAGCTGAGATACAGAAGCAGCTAAGGAGGAGTCTAACCTTAATACACACATACACATTGATTTATCTTTTCCTAACTTTGCCCTGTTATTGTGAATCTAGGCTTTTACTTGAATGCATTTGTTTTATCTCCAAATCTTATCTGGTAATAACAGCAAATGTAACACCTGCCATAACTTTCCATTCCTTTGGGGTAGTTCTGCAATGTTTTTGCAGCAGTGCCCTGGGGTGCAGTCCTCAAGGTGTCCCAAGCTGAAGAGAACATTTTTCTCTCCAGTTGCACAAGCTAGTCTGCAAGGTAGCGACACAGGGTTCACAGAGCATGAAGTCTTCAGTGCCCTGTGTTGCCAAGGAGGCAGTGAGAAACACAAGTGTAAGCAGAGGGTTTAGAGCTACTTCATGTTTGGCTTTCTCAAAGTCTCAGCCTTGGTTCCCTTTGCTGCTATTGCACCCTATCAGCCGATCTTTGCACCTTTGCATCCCTGGTATTTGGTCTTCCACATCTGTTAAGGACCAGTGTTTCCTAACTTGGGGTCAGTCCTGCATACCTCTATAATACCATCACCTTCCGGATGATAACAGCAGACATCACTCTTGGAGCAATCACAACCTCTCACACCCAGTCTAGACTGAGCACATTGCCATGTGAGCCAGCACAGCTATTGTTGAGGTGCTCTTGGCATGGGTATTGCAGCCATCTCTCCACCACAGCACCTCTTGGGATGCCGGTTTTATTTGTATATTCCTCCTTCCTCCTCAACGCAGCTTGTCCTTCTCCCTATTCCAATATACCAACAGTTTTCCAATCAATCAGGAATGTTTCTGACCCCCCAGGTCCTACAATCCTTAGGCAAGCATCAAGGGTATTTCTGTTTTTGTCACTGAGACCTCGTTCAATCAGTGAGGGTGTGGATGAAGGGGGAAAGGAGCTCAAATGCCCAACATCAATAATAATTTTAAGGCTTCAATCTCCGTTGAATATTAACATCCCTATACCAGATACTGACCCCCACACCAAAGTAAACACTTGCAAATCAGAAGGAAAAAGTGAGCACAATTTAACTGTAAATACCAAAACTGCAACGGGATAGACATCAGAGAGAAACTTGTACCAGTTACCAGTTTTCAGAAAAGAAAACCTGCCATGTATTATTCTTAGATTGTTCCTATATAAGGTTTATTCTATCACAAACACACAGTATTTTGAAGACTATACAACTTAGGGTGGGGGGGAAATGTTGGGGGACTTTTCTAATGAAGCTTTTCAAATACAATGGGTGAAATTCCACCAAGACAGCAAGGCTTAAACAATATTGCAAATTCGGCACGGGATGCTTTATTTAAATACCATACTGACTCTTTTTTCCAACAAAGACCAAGAGATTCAGAACCCTTGAATTAATGTATCTGCCATGTTTGACAAATTTAGCAGCTCTAATCTTTCCTGCTGAAAACATTTGGAAACTCACATTTTTTGATGTACTGTGTTTCAACTCATGAACTTGGTGTGTAGTTCCAGTGTAGCAGGGCATCGAATCATAGAATCATATAGTTAGGGTTGGAAAGGACCTGAAGATCATGCAGTTTCAACCCCCCTGCCATGGGCAGGGACACCTCACACTAGACCATGCCACCCAAGGCTCTGTCCAACCTGGCCTTGAACACTGCCAGGGATGGAGCATTCACAACTTCCTCAGGCAACCCATGCCAGTGCCTCACCACCCTCACAGTAAATCAGTCAATGAAGTTAGAATGCAGCAGTACCAGCAAGATCTAAGACAGGTGACTGTTTACAAAGGATGATTTTATTGTTCTCTCAATATGAGGATGCCAAGGAAGGGGGGCTCAGTTTTAAAATGTGGGAGTTCTGCCTGTGATTTTACTTCTAAAGCACAGGTATGTAAGTGGCCTCTTCTGGAAGTGTTCAAGGCCAGGCTGGACGGGGCTTGGAGCAACCTGGTCTAGTGGAAGGTGTCCCTGCCCATGGCAGGGGGTTGGAACTACATGATCTTTAAGGTCCTTTCCAACCCAAACCATTCTGTGATTCTTGGCATGCGATTCTGCCCTAAAAGCTCTGGTTATTTCACATTCATGACACTTAAATGTGCTTTCAAAAAGAATGCCTTTTCCTTGGAAAATACTGGAAGTGTTCAAGGAGTGTTCACCTTGCACAGCACCTTCTGACTTTGCTAAGGAGTCACCACTTCACTCATCACTTCTGTGTGTGCTTACTTAGGTATCAACACAAGAATTTAGGAGACTACATTGAAGCATCCAAGTTTGAAAGCACGAGCTCAAGCTCGGTTACTGCTGCTTGAGTCTCCCCAGGGGCCTCAGGTCTCTAAATTACATGAGCTAAATCACAGGCTGGGTTTACCTCTTTCTTGTACTGGCTTTGGAGATGACTTAGATGCCTCATGTTTAATGGCTGAAATTCCATGAGTTGAGATCCTTGTAGGTGGGATATATTAATCTTCCTGGATTCAAATCATCCTCTTGTTGCAAGCTTATCTTAAACGCTTCAGGTTGCACTTCATTTGCAATGGTTTTGTATACAGTCTACCAGAGCGGGGCCCTGATTTCAAGAGGTTATCACAGCAAAAATGATTAATTCTTGAAAAGATTTCGTTTTCATAAACAGCTAATATTTTAAATAATAAATATATAAGACTGGGATGATGCAAGTGATACCTCAAACATGTCAATAGCAAATTAGCATAAATCAGATAAACCACCCACAGATTTGTTGTTATTGCTTGATGATCCAGATTACAGCAGGAGAGAGGAAAATAACTTTTTTCAATTAGAGTAGATTTTGCAGCCATGATGCAAGACGCACATACCTCCTGAACTGGTCAGTAACACGCTCTAAACTGTAGGCCTATGCCTGTAAGCTCATACTGGAAGCTTTTTTTATTAAGGTCAAAGGGGCTTTTTTTACCATATTAAATGTATAAAGGTTTGGAGGATCTAAGTTGCAAGTCTCGCCATTCTGTTCTATAGAAAGAACAAATAAAACCACCAGGTCATACATATTTCAGCTAAGTCAGGCTGCATTTTTGTAAAATTGAGTTTTCCGTGCAAATTAAATCCAGATGCAGAAAACATTAAGTTATTGTGCCTGAAATTCAGATGTTGCCTTAAGTAACAGAAGTACATGTATCTATTTTGGTAGTCTGAGAGATTATACTTTAAGAGCCTTAACAGTTTCTAGTTTTCCATTCCAGCCAATTGAAACCTGTTATGAGTATTAGTAACACATTTTCTATCTGGCTATCTCAGCAGTGATGTTTACAGCTGATTAGTACCCACTGTTGTAATAAAACTGCATTCTCATAAAGGTATCTATTTTTGGTAACACATTATAATGAATTTTGCAACTGCCAACTGGTTTTTTACTCATTCAATTTTAATTAAAAGCTGGTAGTACTTTATATCTCTATCACTTTCATCTCTTGATAAAAATGTGACTAATCCGCCTAAGCTCAGGTTTTACCTACTCTACTGAGAGAGACTGAGAACTTTTAAGCCAACTTTAAGAAATAAGAAAACCATAGCATTGAGACATTAACTGCTATATCATGATTTATGTTAACCAGGGATAGTACACGTATTAAGAAAGCATTAGAGGAAAGACCCTTTCCGTTGTCATTGCCGCTTATATGACAGACAGACTGCTGTCTGCTCACTGCTTCCAGTGCCAACAATGTCCTCTACCCAATTCCTGTTTCTCTAACCTGGCCCCGAGTACATGTTGCAATGTAAACTTAATTGATTTCTTTTGCGCTGCTGTTCTGCCTTCTTACCTGCCATCACTCAGACACTAATCCCGGAAACCAAAGGGTAACGTTAAGCATGGAGGATTGAGTCTTTGTGAGCCTGAGCCACTAGACAGACAAGGTCTTGGCTCCCAAGAGGGTCTATTGTACTGCTGACTCTCTAGAAATAACAGAAACTCATCCAGGCCAGGAAAAAACCTATCACTGAGAGCTCCAAGAAAAACATGAATGTTATGAGGGCAAGTCAAATGCCAAGTGTAGCTGCCAGCAGGACACAGACAGTAATGAAAGGTGGGGGAGGTGAAGGACATCATTACATCCAAGAGCCGTATCCTGAGTCAAAAGGAGTAGGGCACTGCTAGCATGAGGTGAGGAAGGTTCAAGGACAAGTCTGAAAGAGGGAATGAGCCCAAACACTGCTTTCCACGTAACACATTCTGAGACCACCATGGGCGATGCTTAAGAGTGGGTCAGCATGTGCATTAGTGCTCTGAGTTTGGGTTAGATGCCAGATCCAGAGAAGCAAACCAGAACAACCATCCAGTGTCCTGCTCCCAGGATGGTTCCACAGTAAATGCTACAGGAGGAATGAAAGACGAGGGGAAGCACAGAGTAATACCTTGCTGGCAAACTTTCCCAGTCTCTAGCAATTTGTGGCCAAGGACTTCCTGAGTCAGAGGTAATATCTTTGTACTTAATAAGCCCTCGAGTTTTCCTCCAATGAATTTGTCTAAACTTGGAGAGGGGAATTTGGGCCTGGACTTTTCAGCTTGATGAGAGACAGTTATCTTTGCTAGAAAGGTTAGCAACAGTTTAATTTGCCTTGAAACTTACCGCAGAGGCTGCAGGTTACAGTTTAATTTGATTTTTAAGAGGGAAAATAAGGTGTGCAAGCTACAGCTGCAGTCAAACAGTTCAAAGGCTTTCTGCTTTTGCCAGAGGCATGTGATAGTTTAATTTGCCAACCAAGCCAAACTAGGCTTTGCATTAAAGTACATTACAATTTGATTACTTGCTGGTGTTGCAATACACAAGTTGATCTAAGGAAGGTGGCCTCTAACATGTTGCTCCAGATTGCAATTGCAAATTTACTTGCTCTTGCTCAGGCAAAGCAATTTGCCAGTAATTTACTGACAAGTCCCTTGTATGTGCCCTGTTTTACACACACGTGTTTAAGAAGTACATAGGCAAGCACTTGGTCAATCCAACACAAAATGACAATCCTGTAAATATAAGCTATTCTTTTCCCACTTTCCTGGAGTGTCAAAGACAGATGAACAAATTAGCAATTATTAGTTCCTTTACATAGTAACAGTGGGGAAGGAAAGAAGAGTATCGTGCACTAAGCAACAATCCTCTAAAACCTCCTTTAATGCCATCAAATTCACTGCGTGTTTTACAGTATTCTGTCTAACTAAGCCACAGACTAAAATACACTAGTCCAAATGGAAATACAGTTCCTGTTATACCCTTTCACTACAGGGTAAAGCTGGTTGATGCCAGTTTTCCAGAATGACCTTAAAATGAGGAGAGGTCATAATTTGATGGAAATGTTACGGGACACTCATTACAGAAACGTTAGTGAAGGAGACAGAAAGACACTTGGAGCTAGATACAATCTGCTGTTTAATGTATTAATAAATAAAATGTGACTACAAATCCCACCTAGAAAATAACCCAAAACCAACTCCAGAGGTGCCCTGTGAAACCTTCAACTCATACACTACTGAAAGTAAGACATCATCTCTGCCTCTATATTGTGGGATGTTCAGACTGTTGTGCAGTGGGAGCTGTGTCCCTAGAAATGGGAACAGAAAGGATATCTTTGATTATAAACCATACAACTCGAATGGTATGGTAGGCAAACACACAGAAGAATCATAGAATCACAGAATAGTTAGGGTTGGAAAGGACCTTAAGATCATCTAGGTCCAACCCCCCTGCCATGGGCAGGGACACCCCACACTAAACCATGTCACTCAAGGCCTCATCCAACCTGGACTTGAACACCGCCAAGGATGGAGCATTCACAACCTCCCTGGGCAACCCATTCCAGTGCCTCACCACCCTTATAGTAAAGAACTTCTTCCTTACATCCAATCTAAACTTCCCCTGTTTAAGTTTGAACCCGTTACCCCTTGTCCTGTCACTACAGTCCCTGATGAAGAGTCCCTCCCGAGCATCCTTGTAGGCCATCACCCCAGTCTTTTCCATGTGACTCCTTGTAAAAAGGGAATCTCCATCTTCTTTGTAACTACCTTTTAAATACTGGAACATGGTCATAAGGTCTCCCCTGAGCGTTCTTCCTCCCTGCTATTGCAAACAAACATGAGAAATCCACACTTCAAAGCCCGTGGATGACATTTCACACAGCAGTTTCCTCATCACTGCAGTCTGGATTCAATCTGAAGAAGCTCCTAGGGGAGATGAAGATTACCTAAAAAGATGTCATGAAGGCTCCATCACTAAACTCAGAGGAGTCACTCTTTCTGGAAAAGAGAAGGCCATATTCCATCTTGATTATCATCGCCCACAATGGTGTGTAAACTTAATAAGCATGTTAAACACCAAAGGTTTGCTGAACATAAACCCAACTGATAAACAGACTACTTAAGTGACCAGGAAACTGTAGGTCTGTATCCGGGTCTGTATGAAAGCATGCCAGGCATGTGACGAGAGTGCAAAAGTGTTAAGGATGCCACAGGATGAGCAAAGCAAGACAAAAACTATAATATCTTATGAGGAAAAAAATCAGACATAAGCTATGAAATAGCAAATACACGTAAAGAACATTCTTATTACTTCATTTTTCTCCTGCTCTTCAGAAGAAAAAAAGGCTGAACAATCACTGCTTCATACAGTATAGTGTATAAAGGCAATGTCCAGTCTTAGAGAGCATCATTTCATGTATGAGATGAGAAGAGTATCACACACATTTCAAAATGAAGAAATTCACTCCAGGCACATGAAAGAAAAGTTGCAAAAGATGCAACCAGAAGAGCTGAAAAAAAAGGCTCCCATTTCATTAGAAGATGAACCACTTTCCATTACTAACATTGTGGTCAGAATCTGGAATGTCACTGATGCAATGCTAACCATCAAATGACATGAACATGTAGGGCTTGCCTACACAAGGAAGCTGTTGCAAAATAAGCGAGGGTGTGAATGCAGAATGCATTAGCTACTTGGCATTTACTCGCTGTGTGGACGCTCTTATTCTGCACCAGGAGTGCCTTTTGGCTGTGTAGCCTAATCCACTTCCACAGTGGACTTGAGAAAGGCATTGTTGATGCTGGACAGGAGTAGTGAGAGGAAAGCTGTTGCTATTGACAGCAGTTTGGAGCCATATTCAAATGATATGGACGAGTCCTTAGCAGTGCCTGGATGGTATGCTCCACAAATTTAATTCAGGTTTTCTCAGAACAATCCATGCCAAGTATTCTCTATGTATTAGCTCATAAGCAGAACCCATCTCTACGACACCTCTGAAGAAAAAGGAACATCATGTATCTTGCAACCTATATGGTTGGAGGTTGCTTTGCCTGTTTCAGTATCTCATTTGTGCATTGTTATAGTTCATTTACTTCTGAAAGCTGAAATGGTGACAGATTTTCAGGTGGAAAAAGCTTCTGCTAGAAAACATTCCTGAACAGAACTGTTCCAGGGTAACAGAGGGACAGGAAACAAAAGTGCTGTGATGAGGCAAGTGGACGAGGTAGCATAGCTTCCTAGCAGTCCATCCAACAGGCTGCTATGGAAATGGTGAGCAGAAAAACCCCCAGCTAGCCCAAATTATAAGACTATCATTGTGATTATCATTTCAATGTCTCTTCATGTTCTCCTCACAGGACTTTTTGACAAAGACTTCACTGTGTATCTATTCTGAACAGCTCTGTTGAAAAACACCTTTAAAAATCAACAAAATAATGCTCTCAGCCCTGGTGTCAGGAGAGTGGTGAATACAGACACATGTAGTTTGTTCTGTGTTGGGGCATAGGAATATATATGAGGTATATGGTAAGAGGGCATGAAGCTATAATCCCTGAACATTAACCTATTGATTTTGTGATTGGTGAGGATGGCACCAACCCAAAGCTGTCTGAAACTGCAGAGAGAGCACAGGAAAGAGCAATCTCCCACTTCAGGAATCAGCAGGTTTGTAGTGCAGGAAACCAGCTTCACTGCCCCCTTCACCCAAAGGAAACTGGAGAGACAGACCTGCCACTCTACCACAAAAAGACCAATGTAATATATCACTCATGAATAAAGACATGAGTACAGATAACAAAAAGTCAAACTGAAATGGTGGGAACAAAATACTCTTTTCTCCACCTCCTCAAACCCAACATTGAAACACTTGAAAGAAACTTTTAGGTGTGAGATTTTATTTGAAAAATTAATATTAATGATGAGAGCAACATTTGCAATCCTTCAGAGCGCTTCCTGAAATGCCTGACTACTACAAAAAAGAATTCACTTAATTTAGAAGTATGTAACGTCAAGTGATTACAATTCAGTGTGCTTCAAAAGCACTATATATACATCCACACAACTTAATGGAGCTATATTATTAAGATGTATAAAGAGAGAAAAGTTGTGTTCGTTTCCCAAGATCTTTTTTCTACAGAGGTTTATTTCTCCTGTGTTTTACACATGAACTTTACCACTCCAGTTATTCTGAATTCTGCAGTTTTTGCACTGCCTGAAGTGCCTCTGCTGAAATGGCCTCTGGGATAGGCAAGAAGCCTCAGCCCTCTGCATGCATAGTTGTTACTCCAGCACCAGGGACTGGAGCTTGTCCATGCTGCAGTGGCTGCTCTGGGCACTGGCTGGGTACCTGCTCAAGGCTGCATCTCCCGCTCTGCTCCTGCCTTTGGTCACTAGCCCATGGCCCAACAACCTCCTCAGAAGAGGAATATTCCTAAAGCAATGAATCACTTCTGGAAGCAATAACACCCAATTCCTTCTTCTCTTGAACACAACACACTATAAAAAAGGTCAGTTTTTCTATCATGACCATTTGACAGGAGGAAAACTGAGGCACAAGACAGGAATACATCCAGAGCCACTAGCACATTTTGTGTGCTAGACCACTATCTCTGCCATTTAGACTACACTGCCTTCCCCCTGAGTTAAATAAAGTTATGAACAGTTTCCAAATACATTCTTAGTGAATGCATCAGTTCCATGCTAAAAGCAAAAAACCAGTATCTGCTAGTAACTGCACAATGTCTGGTTGTTTATTTTGAGGAAAGAATGCAGTGATGAACACATGAGCAGTTTCTGGTAAGTCATATTTATAACATAATGCTTCTTCACTAAACTACCTGAGACAAGGGGAAAAAATTAATATCATTAAACATTAACTTGTCAAAACAAGTTAAGAAATAAAACTCAGGTTTTGTTTATTCTTTGTTAAGAGGAACTTCCAGATCTGCCATTGCTCAATCACAACGTGCAAGGTTTTCACTTAGGTTGTATGTGTGCGTATTAAGTCATTCTGCATAAATGATGCTGAGCACACCGAGATCTTCACTATTATAATCCTCTGCAAGCTGCTCCCTAAAAGAAATAAAACATGTTGCTGATCCCAATTTATACAGCATCCTCCATGCGGTGTATCCATCCAACAATGTCACAGGGGGCTTGTGCAGATAACACGATCATCGGTTAGGAACAGCTGAACAGTTCTTTTTCTCAACCTGTCCTGTGAGGTAGGATCAGGCTTCTTGAATAGCAGAAAATCTAACGCTAAAGCCCTGAGCTATAAATACTCATGGATTATAACTGCAGCAGCCTGGCAGCTTCTGATGGTAATTAGTAGTTAATTTTAAATCTGATCGATACTTATTTTAAATCTCTCTCTGCAGATTCTCATTTGCCAGGAGCGCATCTTCAGCAATGCTACATGCATCAGAAAATCATTACCATTCTACAACTGTCATCTATACAGCAACATATGCATTTTAGACTTCACCTTGATGTTTTTCATAGTGCAGATAATAGACAATCTGGAAACGACTGTGCTTTATGGCAAATGTGCTGGGAAGATTGAGAGGCTTAACTAAGGTCGAGTACAAGTCTTTTAAACCCTCAAGGTCTTTGTCTACACTTTCCTCTCCAGATCAGGTTTAAAAGGGTAGTAAAGTGGGACAGAAAGAGAAAGGACTTAAATAACCTCAGCACAGATGCACACAGAAACAAGAACAGCTAAGCAGGACAAGCAGAGCGAGGGAAGCTACTGTTGAATTGATGGGACAGCAGCTGCAGTGTCACTTCAGTGCTTCAGAGTAAGGATAATGAGCACAAAGCTAAATCACGTGGCATTCTGCACAGTTCATCTTTCTACCAGGATGGAGTAACATTATTGTTGTCTTCTTAAGAACTATTAACTTCCCTTACACTCTTCTCTTTGGCTGGCACATCAGCTGTTGCAGAAACACGTACAACCCCTACATGGGAAAGATGAAGATTTTATATGTCGAAATAAACAGCTTAATGTAAGTGAAACAATCAAACTGCACTAATTAAGGAAGGAAAACAACACTAAATACAACAGAGCTACACTAAGGAATCACCGTTTCAAAACAACGGAGATAAGGCACAGCCTGTTTTTGTCAATGTTCTGTCACATCAGATCAAGCACAGCTCTGCAACCCAGAATACAGAATTTAGGTTAGGTCAGTGTAACTGAGACTCCTGGGTTTGTACAGGTAATTAAGATTCCTCCTTTGCTACATATTTGGCTACAGCTAGTAAAAATATGTGTGAAATGGGTTCAGTCACTGGAAGGAATGGGAAACCTTTAAGAACAGAATCAGTATATAAAGGGGGATCATTAGAAAGATGGAGAGAGCCTTTTTACCAGCATGCAGTGACGGGACAATGGGAAATGACTCTAAACTGAAGGAGGATAGATTCAGATGGGGGGTGAGGAAGGCATTCGTTACTATGAGGGGGGTGAGACACTGGAACAGAGAAGCTGTGGATGGTGCATCCCTGGAACCGTTCAAAGCCAGGGGCTTTGAGCAACCTGATCTAGTGGAAGATGTCCATGGCCACGGCAGGGGAACTGGACTAGATTATCTCTAAAGGTCCTCTGCACCCAAACCATTCTGTATTTCCCTGATTCCAAGCTTTTATTTACAGATACCAGTGCTGGCAGTTACAGCTCTTTGGAATCAACTACTACCTTGATATGGCATATATGCCAATACTAGAGACATGTAACTCAATTTAGGAAATTATTTCTTAGATTAAGAAGCTGCAGAGCACTCTTACTAAAGACCATAAAGGGACTATAACCTTAAAAACTGCAATGCTAGAACATGCTAGTCATGGCCAAACGACACAGTCAAGCTCTCCCCATGACAAAACACACTCAGCCTTAACTGAAAAACCATTGCGAGCATACACTTCATAGAGGTGTCCTGCTAGCTTTTTACTGCAAAGCTGAACATGGTACAGATTCCCATTTCATAGAAAGGAAAACATATAAAGCATCAAAGGGGCTCTTCAGAATGCACATGGTTGAATAATAAATAATTTGAGCTGGGGAGTATGGGGGAATCTGGGAAGCAGCACGAGTCACATGGCTACCTTGTAAACATAGGAAATGATCTCTTCCAAACTTTCAGCTGCTTGAGGTGCTGTCCACCCTTATATGACAAACCCAAGAGGGAAGAGTCACCGTGTTAGTGACACCCACAGGTATGTGGAAAGGGCAGTCATTTAGCAGTAAGCAGAGTTCCTTGGGAAGTGACAGTCTTTGCAATCATGCATTCCTGGGTTACTACATTTGGCCTCTGGCTTGTACAGCACAGAGCTTGAAACCAGGAGCTCCATTATCACTGACAATGTTGATCTGGAATTTCAGGAATGGGTTGTAGTGGGTCCCAGGAAGCAAACAGCATTTATGAAGCAGAGAAACACTCTATACCTTTGCCAACAAGCAATGTTATGTTGCTCCAAGATGTTGCAAGAGCATGCAAGCAGTGTGGGAAAAGTGCAAAACAGAGCTGGTGCAGTAGGAACTACAAATGACATCATGTTATTTACCAGGGGGAGCAGGAAGGCATATGGAATTTCACACCCCTCAGTGCTTGAAAATATTCTTCAGCAAATTATTAAACAATTTTACTGTAAGAAGCTAAAGGATAACAAGGCAGTAAGAAGCAGTCAGTATCTTTCTTGCCAGATCAAATCATGCCAAACTGACTTAACCTGCTTCTCTGATAGATTAACTGTCCCTTGGATGAGAGAAGCCAGCTAACATATATATGTTGATTTTAAGTAAGAGCTTTTAATGTTCTCCAGATGACATTCTCGCAAGCAAACTAAAGAAATTAATATAAATCTTCAGCCAGATCCAAGAAACAACACAATAATTACGCTTTCTTCTCATTACAGTTTCTCTTTTTCTAAAACAGATCACGGGTGTAACAATCATTACAGCACTGCCTAAGAACCATAATAGAGATCAAACAAGATTGTACAAGACACTATACACATTCATGAAAAGCCAATTTCTGGCATTGCAGAGCTACAGTCTAAACAATCAGGACAGACAAGGAAACTGTCTTACCAGCACTGGCAGAGATGGGAAACTGAGGCAGAAAAAGATTAAGAGCCCCAATTTCAGATGAGCTCAGCAGATTTGTTGCTGAGCTCACTTGAAATTCTGGCCACAATCAACATCATGGAAATCACCAGATATTGAGCTCCTTTGAAAATCAAACTTCAGTATGAAAATTTGGCCCAGAGGTCTTTTGAAAATCTACATCAAGAGGCTCACCCAAGGTCACCCAGGAAGTCGGTGGCAGGGCTGGGAACTCAACTTACATCTTCTGACTCCCACTCTGGTGCATAACTAATGCCGCTCTGCGCTCTGTTTTAATTAGCTATGGGGAGATCTCAAACCAGAGAATGCTTTTGAAATGAAAGAAAAGAAAACCCTCACAAGTGCATTCAGCTTCCTTTCAGAAGCATCAGCAGAATGGGCTACAGGCGACTCACAAGCAATTGGGATTTCTGGCTTTTGTTTTCTTTTTATCCAAAGATAAACTGTTTGTTGTTTGCTTCTCATATAGAAAGAACTGCTCATTTTTTCTCTTATAATTTTATGACTTGCACTATGCCTCTGACCCATACAAATATTTTTCCAGTGACAAATGAGGATAGAAAAAGGAAGCCTGAAGAGTGCAAAGGCTCCTGAGGATTAGTAGACAACCTCTGGGGCAAGGAGTGGAGATTTATGCTATTGCTTATTATTACTACATTTTTCCCTAGGTAGAGAGAGTCGTTTGAAGTGGTTTCCTTGCTAATGCAATGGCAGAGCAAACTATTTACTTTGCATGTATATGTGGTTGCTTCAGTACCTCTCTTGCTGTTCCTGTGGAACACCTAAGATGCATTGTTTTCAGCAGTCCACAAGTTCTTTCTGGAACATCTGGGTTCTCCATATTTTTTCTGGCTTTGGCAGCATCCATGGGTCTTTAAGCATCCTCCCTGACAAGTCTTTGTTGGAGAACTACTGCAGCCATCTCAGCAGAATACAGAAACTTATAACAAAGGTGGGAAACAAGCCAAAGCTAGAGTAGGTGTCTACAGAAGCTTCTTTTAGCCCAACGCACTTTGCTAAAACCTAGATGTGGTGTTCTTTTGTCGTTGACAAAAATTATAGGTATTTGTATTTATAAGTTTGCAATCAAAAGCTTTAGCCTACTTTCCTGTAAAAGACTATGTAGGTTGATACGTCAGAAGAGCAGGTCATTTCCTCAGCTCTCTGACGCTGATATGCTGTCTGTGATCACAGGGGACTTCTGAATTCACTTTGTGCTACACTGGGAATTTCACTGATAAAAGCCAATGAGAATTTTGCCCCATTTTCCTCAGACAGAGAGGTACTGAGTGGATAGAAATGGAAATTCTGGCTCACGCTGAGGCTGGAGATTTCATGAGAAAGGAGCTGATGGGTTCATTATTCCCAGGATTCTGTCAAAAGCGGAAAAATGGCTTTCTTTTCTCTTCCCAACTTTCAGTCTTCTTGTACCTCTTTAGTGCTATTTTCAAGTCTTCCTCCTCCTTTCAAATCTGCCCCAAATACTTTGGGGTATGTTTGTTTCTCTTGCGCTTAGAACAGAATCGTACTTCTCAGTCAAAACCTTCCACTTTTCTTCTTCATAAATGTCACCCCTACAAGTTTACGTGTCCAGCTGCAAAGCTGTGTAGGTTTAAAAACAACTTTATCTAGAAAAGCCAAGAAATGCTTCACTGAAGACAAAACATAATAGGTTTGTGAAGCAAGCAGATGGCAGGGTGAGAGACAAGGTGTACAGGCAATGTGTTTGTTCTACAGATTAGCTGGGCATACTGCTTCTACTTAAGGAGCCTTTTAAGTTTCTTTTAATCAGTAAAAAGATATAGACATTATTAACTCTGGTTTAGCACCAGTTCAGGGATTACTACTGTTTCTACAATGGAAGTCATTGAAGGCAGGGGGCGTTGAGAAAAGGCAGATTTATTTTACAGGGCTCCCTTCCTTCTGGACAGTGTTTCTCATGGAAGGGCTGGCACAAGAAAAAGCAAAGGGACACCTAGGGGAAATAAGGGAAGCTGACAGTGAGGTCGGCAGTGCTGCCCAAGCAGAGGGGAAGCGGGTGACTGCATCAAATCACACTGCATGCAGCTGGGTGCGGCAGCAGTCTGAAGGTCCTCACAGGTAAAGCATTCCAGAGCCAACTCCTGCAAGAGTCCTATCTGTCAGGTTCTTTTTTTCCATCTTATCTGTCTCTTGTTTCACTCCACACCCTCCTTTTCTTGTATGGATTTCTCATTGTCTTGTCTCACTTATCTTGGATCACAAGTATTCTGGGGCAGGGAACACATCTTTATATAGGAAAGAAGCAGGGCTTTTATGGCACTATATGCATAATTAATAATAATTTATTCAGTTTATAAAGTGAAACTTCTCAAATAAGCATTAAAAATTGGTTGTCTAGAAAAAGGGATCTCTTCAGTTAATGAAAAACATCACTGAAAATCTTGGGGTTAACCTTAAAGTGTGTGCTTAAAACAAACCATGACCACTATTAAACACACAGGTTGCACATGTTCTGGAATGCTGATTGAGCAGGCTTATGTGGGATCATCCAAAACCTTTGCAAGCTGATGAATCTGAATAATTAAGGTCTCCCTCATTACAGGTCTCCAAAGCACATTAATCAGGTCTCCACAACAGTAAAGTTCACTTCGGAGACAAGAACACATCTTTGAGTAACTCATCAGCTGGATTTGGTAAACTGCGACTGCATGTGAGATACAGTATTGACCATATACAATATTATAGGCTGCCATATGAGTCATGCATTCTGCTGTCTGCATACTGACCCAGCAATAGACCTTACAATGTACATTCTTTTACTCTCCCTCTTTTCTGACAAGTCTGAATTTCTAAGGACCTTATGGAGTACTTTATCCTCTTCCAATACAATTACAAAAGGAGTGGGGCTTGGATTGGTCTGGTTAGTCGTTAACTAGGGAATTTGACTCTATATTACAATTCTGACCATGAAATGAGCTCCACAAGGGCAGTACCAGCAGTCTTGTTAATTGTGTTGAGAGTGATCTTGTCCCTTAGGTCACTGAGGGATGGAAATCCTTCTTTACACATACTGCTGTCATGGCTAACACCCTGAGAAGGATTTGTCTAGTTTGCTGATAACACCAAAGTCAGAATTTCAGTAATACTCAAACCATATCCATGCATGAAAATTCAAATAAAATTACAAATACCAAATAATACAGAAGTGCTTTTGAGGCTGCAGGGGAAAATTTATTTGGAAGAACACAATTAGAACCCTCCTCACACTGATCTAAAACCCTGGAAAAGGTACAGAAATCAGGCAGCGCTGACACACTCGCATAAAGCTGGTATAAACCAGTAGCACTAGCACCACCTCACTGCACTCTTGCTTTAAAACTGCAAACTTGTTTGGCATAGGTAGCCAAAGGCATTTTTTCTAATATGCAATGTCATAAAGATCTAGTTCTTGGATATTTGAACATTTAAAGTGGCTTGAGCATTCTAACATTATAAAGGCAAGTTTCTAACTGAAAGCTCAGTTAGCACCACACCATGCATTTCTTTCCGAAAGGAATTAACTATCCTAAGATAATGCACAGCTCTAATACTATACGTAACTTTTTTTGGAGATAGAGCACTTAACCAATATTAGCAACTTACACTCAAGTATGATTTGAAATGATGAAAACTTCCTTATCAGATGCCAACATCAGATTTGATCCATTGAGCAATACTTGTGATTAGTACACAAATAGATGGGTGGAAATGCAGAGTTATTAACATTTGAGAAATTAGGAAACCTTATAATCAAAACATTATTTTACAAATTGATTTAAATACAGAAGAGGAGTATGTTCAGGCAGGTCTTCTATTTCAGACATTTTCTTTCCCTTTGAAACTTAAGAAGAAGCAGCAGCAAAAGAAGACGACAGACACGTCAATGGCTGAATGGGTGGGTGGGTCTTCCTGTGAAATGAATCATACTTTTCACTCAGTTTTATGAAAGCCTTGCTTCAAGCATGCCTGTAATTACTATTTGTTGCAATGGCACATCAGTCTGCCACGCAGTACAGTTTACTGCTGATTTTCTAAGGGTGCGAATCTCTTTTGGGGACACAAATTGCAATGTGGGTCCCTTCCTCAGCATGCACACGTGGGCTGGGAGAGCTCATCAAGAGATTTTAATACAGGATGGTGAGGAAGGTTCTTTTTATAATAGTCTGAATGGCTAATTGAAGATGTTTAGTAATCAGGATAGACTGAGATAACTATCCAAATCCTGTGGCCAAAGTTAGCTCCACCTCAGAAGCTGTTATTACAAGGACACACTGACTAACCCACAGTATGACCTGTCTCTGTCAGTCTTGATGTTTTATGTAACTTTCTATTAATGCCTTGCTTGGGTACCTGCTATGTAAAATGAAAAGTGATTCTTTTACAGGTGATTCCACCAAAGGCGCCCAGCCACTGTGTTGGAAGAAAGAGCACTAAGATAGGTGCTGAAGAGTCCTATATAGTGCTTCAGGAAAGCCAGCTAAATAGCAAAGGGGTCTACAACTACCACTGACCTCAACTCCTAAAGATATCACACAGCACATGCTGATGACAGCACTTCAGATCTAGCATATTTGGGAGTTTGGTGCTTTATTCTGCAAAAGCCTCCCACCACCAGAGACTTAGAGTTCTAAAGCTTTCCTGGAATGCAAAGCTCTTTCTTTCAAAACAATAGGAGACAATATTGTTTCTTTCAAAATATGTCAGGAAGAGAAAGCAATAGCACAACTCTTTCTCTTTCTTTTAATAACTAAGAAAATAGAAAAAAAGCTGAGTTATTCTTGGGTAGCTTGCAGCCCTACTAAGGGAAAAGTACGGGGCCACTCTGATGTCTTGTGCTGAAGCTGGACCACTGTGCAGCTGCAGAAACAGGTTGAAAATGAGAGCAAAAAAATCCAGAGCATGATTTTGCAGCTCCACAAGTAGGGCATTGAGCTGGGAGGGAGAAAGTATTGAGCTTCTCCCTTCACTCAAAACTGCACTTGCTTTGGAAAGAAACTAATTGTGGAAAATATCCAACAGTGGACACTTTTTGCCATGTTGACCGATCCATTCAATTATCCTTCTTTCCTTTCTGCAACTACAAATACTGCACAGTACTTACTAAAAAGGAACTGCCTGATCTTGAAGAGATTCCAAGGGGCTATTCTGGAGCCTGATGATGACGACAAGATAGGGATGTTTTTCAGGGATGGCCCCTTAATTCTAAGAAAGTCAAAGAAGCATCTGTTATGCTCCTTTGAACTGGATGAGTGAATACTGGCTTTACACCACTGCAGCCCTTGTGTTTTGTCTTGAACCCCTATACTTCCTCCACTGCTTCCCTCTGGTTGTGTCTACATTAGCATTGTCTTTGATAACCTATTTTTCCATGGGCAAATCAGCCTAAGCTGGGCTAAAAATTCTGTTATCAGTATCTGCACTACACAGTTTAACAAACTGCTTCTGCCCCTTTTGTGATCACAGCATACACACACTCAGAATATAAAGAAAAGTGTATAAATAGAAAACCTGTAAGAAGGAGTAAAGCATCTATAAAAATGGAAAACCTATAGAAAGACCAACAACTGTGTCTAACACATTATTTGCAAACTGATTTTTAGGCACCTGAACAAAAATGTCCTGATTCTCGAGGTGCTCATTATGTGTAATTCCTTTCACTTGGACCTCAGTGTTTCTAAGAAATCAGGACACCTACTCACATGTCTAAACAGTCGGTCAGTTTATGCCAGTAAATGCCATAACAGTGGATCAGCATCTCTTCTAAGAAACAGTATTACTAGTTACCTCATGCACTGAATGAAACCTTATGTTAAAACTGGCCTTCAGATTAGAACATCAGTTATCTACAAGCTCAGAAGTATCAATCCATACATTATTTTCCTGTCTCCATGCAGAATGTTCCAATAAAAGTAATTTTTTATCCACATACAAATGCAATTATTTACACAGCCTCCTTCTGCAGACTTGTGTTACTGAGAATTAGAGAAAAGGAAAAGCAAACAGTTACAGTTACCGAAGTATTTTTGCAGTGCAAGAGCGGATTAGCAGAAACTACTGATCTCGGAGGGCTCAAGGTCATTCCTGAAACCAAGGGAAAACTGCAAAGAAAGTTAAGTTTTCCTGCCATACTTCCAAAAGCACAGTTAAAAATGCTTGAACTTCTTCCTAGCTTTTGAACAGTTTTGTTTGCAACACCAATTGGCATTGTTTGCTCTTAATGATTTTCTCTCGGAGGATCTGTGCTCCACATCCTGCCAACAGTTTCTGGCGAAGCTCAGCAAGGCCATCGAGCAATCTCTCTTTGCCATTTGTGGATGGCTGCCAGAAGAGTCCAAACAGGAGTTAAGGCTTGATTTAAACAAGTCTCGGTTTCCATACATCTCCCTGATTAGCTCCTTCAGCTAGTCACCACCATAAATTATATCAGAGAATTATGCTCTGCAGTGGGCAAAGCGAGAGAATGGGAGCGGGAGAGGTTCACTATGCATTTTACCTGATAGATACATGAAGAAGGATTTTAAGTGCAGTACTAAAACTGAACTAATTTGTCCTGTGCAGATTGTGAAAGGCCACTTTTCTGTAAATCCAGCAAATACAAAGACCTTCTAAACCTCTCTGCCCTTCTAAAACTATTCAAGTAATATATGACTTCTAAGGATCTCCCTTAGATCAGAATCATTTTCATGAATGATGCTTCATCTGAACTAATTAAACCTCACACTATCACTGCAAATTAGCCACCTTTTTTCCTAATTTCACACCTCTAATCCCTTGCACCACTTCCCAGCAGACTCATAATGTGAACTTTCTAACAGAAGTTATGGGCAGAATGACAGCAATTTTTAGCAGATATAATACTGTTAAATCGTAACGATTCAGACAGAAATTTTCTGAGCCAGGTGGCTGACTCTTGCTGATATGCGTGTTTTGATGCAAAATCCAGCAAATGTGGTACAAGTCTGTTTTGAGATTAAATTAGGTCAAAACACATGGGAAGAAGTACAAAGATTAACAAAATGATGTTGTGAATTATGATCTCAAGAACTTCCAGTATCAGGTATTTGGCAACAAAAGGGACACTACCATGTCATGGATTTGACATTTGGTGTCTCCACACACAACCAAGCACATTAAAAGTTTAGCAAAAGAACCCCAAACAGCAAAAATTGTGCCTATCTTACTAAATTATTATTACTTAGGAAGCTGAAATGTCTAAGGATTTCCTCACAAACAGGAGCTGAGGCGTAGAAAATTCCACATCAAAGGTTATTAAAGGAATTATGTTTCTGCAGGACTACGCAAAGATGCTGTTATGTATTGAAAGTTGAAGAAGAGCCAGCAGTAGGACCAGTGATCCCTTCTAGGGATCCCTGCTGGAGCCAATTTTATCAGCATTTTCACTGATGAGCCACAGAAAAGGAAGGTGGGGAAATCTCCAAGTGTGCGGATGCTATCAACTCCTTCATGTAGTCAAGTGCTGCCCTGATAATGAGAAACTACATTAAGACTGTACAGAAGTGTTCAAACGGGTGATAGAAGAGCTTCAACTTAGACAAATGATCTAAACCATGCCAGCACAGTGTTGTATTCAGACCTTGTAGTTACGAATCAGGAAAGAGATCTTGGAGTTGCCACTACCGGTCCTGAAGCATCTCAATGCACAGGACAAGTCAAGGAAGCCAAGAAGGTTCTGGGCATCACCAGGAATGGAGTAAGAACATGACACTGAGTGCCCTCCTGCCCGCACAGAAAACAGTGCTGCACCCACACTTAGGGTGCAGTGCTGATTCGTGACATTCAGGGACAAAGCGGAGTTATAAAAGGTACAGAAAAGGGTAACTTGAATGATCAAACAGAAGGATAAAATCTTTACATGGAGAGACTAAAGATGCTGAAACTCCTCCATAGCCTGGAATCTGAGTCTGCAGAGCCTATGAGTGAATAACAACAGGAAACTACGAATAGGAAGGGAGGCAGATGTGGGTAACAAGTAACGTAAGTGGTAGGAATGCACAAGGCAAATGAACTGGGCAATAATTAACATGGTAAAATGAAAAATACAGTAGCACTCGGGTTGCAGAAGAGGTGGGAGTGACAGGCACAAGCAGGGGCTGGGTAGAAGAATGTCAGGAAAATATGGAAAGGGCAGCAGGGAAAAATATCCAAGGCTGCAATAGGAAAGTTTCTACATTTTCCCCTTGATTCTCAAATTAAACTTGAAATTCCACAACCTCAGCACCGGGGAAACCTCTCACTAGGGGCTGGTCAGGAAACAGAATCACAAACTGTTGTTTCTGCTGGTATTTCTTTGCCTTAGTGGCAGCAGACACCACATAGCCAGATGTTCCAAATCAGCTGGTAACATGTAAGCTCAATACAATCTTATCTTTTCAATCATTTCTGTGTAGTTCCATGTGAATTAATTGCCTGTAGTTACACACTGAAAGAGAAATTCCTTAACAGTTCTTGATCCCCACTCCCAGCAGGTTACGGGGCATCTATCTTCTCAAGAGGCGAGGATGAGCCGGATGCACCATTCTGCTTTACTGCTTATAGAATCATAGAATCAACTAGGTTGGAAAAGACCTGTAAGATCATCAAGACCAACCATTTTACCCCAGCACTGCCAAGGCCACCACTAACCTATGTCACTGAGGGCCTTTTCTACATGGTTTTTGAACACTTGCAGGGACAGTGATTCCATCACTGCCCTGGGCAGCCTGTTCCAATGCCTGAGCACCCTTTTGGTAAAGGAATTTTTCCTAATATCCAATCTAAACCTCCCCTGGCACAGCTTGAGGCCATTACCTCGTCCTGTCACTTGTTACTTGGGAGAAGAGACCAGCCACCTCCTTGCTCCATCCTCTTTCACGGTAGTTGTAGAGTTATAATGAAACACAATGGTTCAAACATATCCGACTTTCCTTTTTACTCGCCCCACCTCCCCGAAAAAACTAAATCATAAAGTCTTGTAAGAGTTTTGTCATGTTCTGGCATGACTATCCATATGAAGTGGGGTATTGGGCTAGCAGAAGGTTGGTAGGTGGAAAAGAAGGGAGGAGTAAGGCATAACAATGAGACATAATTCTGCAGTTTTATAAGGCTGTTTCTGTGACATTTGAATGAATCATTTTCCAACATCAATAAAACTTACAGAATACTCATGTCTTTTTATAAGCTGTTGCAATAATGGATAATAAACTAACAAGGGATTCCTTACATCCCTAAGAGGGAGTTGTCAAACTCCACATATGTTGCTCAGTATACTGCCTTCATGGCAATACAATAGCTTTTGTTCCATAAAAAAAATAATCAAGTATTAAGACTTAACACCCCCCCCCCAACTCTTTCTGAAAGTATCTCCTTTTCCCAGTTGAAATACTATCACCATTTGTGGCAAGCACTCCTTAACCCCTGTAGAGAAGAGGGAAGGTCTGTATAATTCTGATAAGATCAGTTTTACAAAGGAGTATGTCTAAACACTGTTTACATGAAAGATTTCAGTTTACAGGAAAGAAAGGGAAATCCCCCTGAAGGAATTGCACAAGATGTGCCAATTAACAAGGTATAACGTTATGACATAAGGATATGCTTTTATTTTGTGCTGATGACCATATGAACCACAAAGACAAGACTTCAACAGGCTGCACTCTGCACAGGTAACTAATGTCAGGAGACCATAAACTCACTTCAGCCACCTTATGCAGACAGATATTTTTAATGTTGGTAAGAAACCAGTATTGAAAAAGAGAAGGAACACTTGTAAATTTAAAACACAAACCACCAGGCAGAGCACTGTGGAACTGATCACTTTCTTTTTTAACATCAGAAAAACAGAAAGCAGATTTACTTGGATGAAAACTGTGACAAATCTAGCTCTATGAGCTGCTTACATATTCTTTAATGAAAAATACTTCTAAACAGAAAATAACACTTTTAATCTAACACACACGGCTGAGAATTTTACTGAAAGCAAAATCATGGAAAAAAAAAAGCATGGAAATTTAAAATGCTGAGCCATGTAAATCTATTTGTGGTTTCTCTACGCATTTAGAATTTACCCTTCTGACCTCATGTCTGAGTAAATAAATGTCTTTATTCAAGACATTATCAAACTGAAAATCTTCTAATTTGATTAGCCACATCCAAATGTAATTCCATTCATATTTATTCATATCTATAGTTTTGACTTGAATAATATGGTATTTCATAACAGCAAGTGTGATTAAATACTTCCACTTTGAAGTGCTGGAATTGTGCAATATTCTTCTGAAACATCTCACTAGAATACTCTTTGATGCCATTTTTGTCTTGCCCATCATTTAAAAACCATGCAATTCAAAAAGTATTCATATAGATCTTCTTGCAGTTTTAAGTGCCCCTGTATGTTCACTTAGAAAGACATTATCCACTCAAGTAGCCAATAAAATCTACTTTCTGTATATGTTTCTTCACAAAATATGATTCAATACACTCCTATCTTTATATTTTGTGTCACATTTTCGTAAGTCTTGGAATCCAAAGAAAACAGAAGGAGATACCACATCAAGAATAACAGGATAACTGTCTAAAGTACTTTATTTCTTTGTTAACAGTATTTCTACGTATCATAAAACTCTCAGGCAGCAAGAGAAATCTATTCTGTTGCTACAGAGACTACAAACTCAATTAACTTCTTCCTGTGATTTTAATGACTACTCATTTAAAATTCGGTGATGTAAAACATCAAATAAATCTTAATAGCTGCACTGTGTTCACTACAAGAGTCCTCCAGCCCTCTGTTCCCATCACCGTCCAAATATTTCACAATCATTTTGAATAGATGAATGGGAAGAGCTATCTAACTTTGACACGGCTATCATCTCCCACAAGGACAGCTTAAGATCTCTTTAATAGTTTTGATGTTCTAAATGCCTTAGATGTAACTTCATGCATCAGTTGTTTCACAACTACCCTCTCAGGTTTGGTTTTGGTTTGGCTTTTTCATTTTCAAAGCCTCTATGTAAGCTCATTGTTTGGTTTTTTTTATTAAGTCAATACTTCAACTTTTAGCCTTATTTTCTGCCTTATTTTAGCTTATTCCACTTATTTTAGAATTATTTTACATTTCTTACATATCCTTTTAAAAAAAAAAAAAAAAAAATTGGTTTGTTCTTCCTGTAATCATATTTTTGCCTCTCTCTTTCCTGCATTGAAATACTGTTTTTTAAAAGCACAGCAATAATAAGACTACTTTAACATGATGAAAAGGCTGTATTTGTAGAATCTAAATTTGGGAGATCAGTTCTTGTCCTCTCTCGTCCTCAAATTCTCCAGGAAGTTATGAAAGGAGAGAAAGCTAAAGAATCTCCAATATGCATCATTTATGGTTTTGCTCTTAAAAACCAAGTGCATTTGACCTTTGAAGCTAAATGAATGTTTTATATTTGTTTTACAGATTTTGAACTGGTTAACTTGTACCTTCTGATGAATCACAATGGAGCAGATCAAGAGTTACATTTCCACATCTGAAAAACAGTTTAAATCCGTCACTCTTTCCTGAAGATAAGCTGCCCTGTGCATTACAAAACCGTCCTTTAGTTATACAGTTACATTAGAAAAAACATCCCAACATGAGGTCTGTGCTGCTGAGGACACAAGATAGCTGCAGAGCAATAAATAGATCAGTCTTGAACATTTCATTCTATCATCATGACTCAGTGTTTGGTTCAATGTCTCATTCACTAGAGCCATCAAACCCAGAATTACAGAAAGCTCCATTTCCTCCTAGGCTTTTTCACGTCAGTGGCCGGTCTGTATTCCTGTCTGTATTCCTGATGCTGCACTGACTGGTGGGGTCACCTTCAGAAAATCACTTTCCCTGTCAGTGTCTGGATTTCTTCATTCGAGATGCCTTTGTTGGTAAAACACATCAAGACCTAGTGATTAAAAACAAGGTATATATGCAGTAGTAGTTAAGTAAAAACCAGTTAGCTATCTTGTACTTATGGTGCACAAGCCTGTAAAGTCATCAGCACACCCATAAGACCTTACACCACGGTATCCATGATAATGACTATTGCTATTGCTAGGACATGACTATAAAAGAAGCTCTTTTCTGTATAGATGCTGACAAATACTACATTCAAGTAAGGAAATTCAGTATCAGGTAAAGCAGGATACTAAAAGCAATGGACCTCTGCAAGTTCATTCATCATCTGTTATGTGCTCTGAGTGTATCTGCTGACAAAGAACTACTTTTACTGGGTTTTTCTCCAGTTTCAAGCCTTTTAAAGGAACTCCAAAATATATTCAATATATTTAATGGAGTTGTCTGTACAATCAAAAGATACAAAAAGTAGCAGTGACAGAAAATAATCGAGTATTGGGGCTTATTGCTGGTTCTCATCCTAAAAACGCCATCAGTGCATGGAATCTCACAGTGACAATAATAATGGAGAAAGGTGCAAGAGAGAACAGAAGAGCAGTAACTTGTTCTGTCGCCACCGAGGGAAGGTTTTACAGGTGCCCTCCGTTACACCCCTATAGAAGATGATCTTTCTGCATTAAAATATTCTGTGCTGCTAATACTTTCTGTACAGTAAAGTGGCAAAATCGCTGCTAGAAAAAGGGACAGCTGAATATTTAAGCATATCAAAGAGAACATGTATTACAAAAGACTCAGAAAGGATGTGAAACCTCACGTCCAAGTACTTATGAAATAAAGCATGCTTAATGAAACTTCTGCTGAAAATGAGTAAATAGCACATGATTACGCTTTGCTTCTCTATTTTAATGTAAACTCTTCAATCTAACAAGCTGACTCCAATTGAGAAATTATTTCTATGACCCTTGCTGTTCTGCTTTACAATTTCTTACAGGATATTTTTGCTTGGCAAATTTAGATTTGGCCCTTCCATTCACCATTTCCCATCCTGTTTTCAGCCTACTGCTTCAAAATAGGGCTCTAAATGTGTAACACTGATTACTTACGAAACCAAACCAATCCCTTTTTCGTCACCTCTTCTCCTCCGACCATTACAAAATAATAATAGTAAAAAATCAAACAAGCAAAAAATTAGAAGAGGTAATCAATATTTCACCCAAGGAGCACCCCAAAGCAGGCATCAGTCTTGATGCAAAGGAATAGCTCAGAAGATCTCGGCATTAACACATGTAATCTCTGGGATTTTGCTTTATAGAAATTAGAAACAGTACTGAATTTCTCACTGCCTGTTCTGCATCTAGACTATAATCTGTTCTAAGCAGGGATTACTTCTTATTATGCATATGTGTAGCACCCAGTCTGATGTGACACGCATCTTAATTGAGATTAATAGAATTTATTCCTGTGAAAATCATGAATGCATACATAAATACGGACAGTACAGCCATGGGAACAGATTGGTGGGTGGGGAGGAACTTGAAAATAGACTCAATAGGACTAACAGAGCAATCACTTGAGAAAAGCCTCCAAACAACACTGAAGATTTGCCTAATAACTATGAAGACTGCAAAATACAGGTAGGTGGCCTTAGCTTCTACAAAGTGGAAATACAAATACACACATGAACAGTGCAGTACACAGTGTTGCTGACATTGCTGACAGTATTTCTACAGCACAAATGTATGCCGTATTTGCAGATTTCACAATAGAAATCAAGATATTGTTTTCCCTGGCTTTTAATGTACAAATCACATCCAGTTTTTTAGAAGTACAATGTCATTTTTATCTCTGTAACCCTCCAGCAGTTCCCTGATCGCAGCAAACACCTACAAATGTCAGCTAAAGGTTCATTTATTTCCTCAGTGATTTCCTGTAAAACTTGTGACTCAGCAAGTCATCTGAACCTGTTACTCTGTGTACTGCGAGGACATCGAACACTTTTGCAATCGTGCTCCAGCTGCACACTTTCTACCTCCTATTCTGTGAGCAATGCAGAAGTCATCACTGAACCTGGGGTGATCATTACCCTGTTACTAAATTCAGCCCTGAACACATGAACACATGCACACACACCTTGCTAACTGTGCCAGAACTATTGGTCATCGTTATTCACTAGAGATGATAATACTTCTTTCTCTATTCACTACAGAAGAATGCTTTTCTTTCTCTCAAATAGTTCTGATGTTAACTACAGTCTTGAGTAATTCCCTTGCATCACTGTCCTCCAATAATTCTTCATGTATGAGATCTACTTTTAAAAATGTAGCTATCTTTTCAAATGCAAGCCAGAATCACTCATGTGCTAGAGTATTTACTAGAAATAGTCGTCAGACTCTTCCGTTCTCGTATCTACGATGAACTCTTTCAGTCTGAATAGCTGGCTATTTAGCATCACAGACTTCAGACTAAAATCATTACGGCTTTAAAAAAAAAAACCCTTCTCACATGACTTCTTACTATTTAGTCTTTGAATTTCTGTAAAGGTTTGGCTTCTGGGCTTTCAGAATATTTTTTGTTTCCCAATGTAACTACATGGGTTTCTGGAAGCTAATTAGAAAGTTTCTTTTTTGTTTTATTTATTCAAAATATATACTTTAATTTTCGTTTTTTAATATTGAATTACTCTAAGCATTAAAAATGAAGTGAGTGTTTCACTCTGCAGGTTTAAACAGAACCCACTTGAATACTGTAGAGCGTATCTCTATCTGCAATAAGGAGTAAATTGTACTCTCTAATTTGTTTTCTTGGCATGATTCATCACTTTACGGGCCTCTCTTCTGTCATTTCATTTCCAGTCTAGATTTCTTCATGCAAGAAAGTTTTTTTGTTCCTTTAATAGTTTTTCCTGCCTTTCTCTGAACTTTATTTTAACTGCCTTCTCTTTGAAGATAAGATCCCTGCAGACGAATACAGCATTCACAGTGAAGATATGTAATTTGTGTATAACCTCTCAGCTTTCTCTATTCATTTTTAATATGATCCTTTTCCTCTTGCTGTATGTATCATGGTGGGCCCGATTTGGGGGACCCAGAAAAGAAAGAACTCACTGTTTTAGTAATAAAAGAAGGCAACATCTAGCTGCAGAGATTTAGGCTGAAATTATTTCTGCTTCTAAAGAGCTTGGGAGGAAAAGCCTGAGATGAAGACAGCTTTATACAAGGAAGCTAGTGTGTTGTTGAGATCCTTTCTTGGGAAAGTCAGAGCCCTCCTCCACAGAATTATTCTAAAGAGCACAAGCGCAGAACAACAAAGCCATCTGCCTGTAACATCTGTTTGACCTCAAGAACTGAATCTGTGTTTTGAAGTGTATTTTGTATTTTAAGTAAGAAAATCTTTTATGGAAAATAACTTAATTTCTCCTCCTGAAATGCCTTGATTTTCTGTACTAAGTCCTTTGGAAGAGGAGACTGCTGGCTGCCAATAGAGGTACCTTCTGGTGCTGCTGCCAGGCTGTGTGATCCAGACCAATACTTCGCAGCTGTCCTTCAGGCACACAGGGAGTTTTGACTCTAATCACACATATGCAGACTTGAAGTTCTCTTTTCTGTAGGCATTACCCCTAAACTGATCTGTGCTACCTTGAATTAACCTCAGGTAATGCTCACTACAGTTCACAGGTTTTCTACTCTGGTCTAAGTTGATTATTCTTAATAAAACTTACTCAATAAAGAAGTTATTGTGTTACGATCTTGTTTCTGAATGGATCCCTAAGTCACCTCAAACTGACTCTCCTCCATGACAAAATGTGTTACCTATTCCTGTTCTTTATTTTATCCTCTTTTGGTCCATATTTAATTGCTTTTTGAAATAAATGGCTTCTCATGTGCCACAGAAAGGGACTTCATTTTTCCAAACCTGATAAAGACTTTATTATCCACAACGATTTCAGATTTTGTGCCACGGGTCAGGAGACCAGCCTAATTCCACCGTTCAATAATACTTTACTGAAATTATTCTCATGCTTAGAAAATTCAACAATGTTAACTTGTTCACTACCTGAACAGAAATACTTTAAAGGCTTTCTGAAAGCTTTATGGGTTCTGGCCTTATAATTCTGGAAGTTATGTCTCTGTTCTTTAGGGATAAACTTCAGTTGCACAGCTTTACTCCTGGCAAGCAGGCATTTTACTAGGGCTCCTTGTGGCCAAAGATACCATGCAGCAAGCACCCTCCAGGTACATGTGCGGCTTTAAGGTGTGTATAGAGACAGACTGACAGTGAAAATAAGGATAGATATGGTCAAGAAAGGATGATCTGAAAGAAATATGAGCCTGTGACAGAAGATATGTGGATTCAGTTCTGTGTTCTGACACACCTTCTGTAAGCTTCTGCACAAATGACTTCAACCCAGATCCACAAAGAGAATGATACGCCTACCTTCCAGTGAAACCCCTGAGAGTTAAGGCCCCAAAAACATTTTTGTGGAAGGAAGTCTTGTTTTTCTGGGTTTCCAATATCCATCCGTGAAGTCAGCATTTCTCTCAAAGCAGCTCACATATTCCCCATTCGTATCCACAGTATGGAAGATTTTAAAGACAGTACTGGCTGTGTGGGGTATTACACAAATACACATCTCAGTCCCAAAGCTGTACTTGTCTTGCAAATAAACAGTCCCAGTGTCTCAGCAGTCACAGTTTCTCTGACACACGTTACTGCGCTAGGAAGATTCCAGAAGAGCAAAACCATCTGTGGTTCTACAGGATGAGAAAAGAAAGATAAGCAGCAAGGGTATAGCAACCTACCCTTCCTTTCAAAACTTAATAGAAAGAGGAAACATTTCTATATTTGAAATGGAATCAAAGATTTTCTGCCAAAATATTGTTGTCATTAAGTTTCATGCATTTGATTTATTGTCACTTCCTGCTGTTCCTATTTAAACTCTCCTTTCCAGCAGGCATGCAATCAAAATCATATTAAGTGTTCCAACAGCTTGCTTGTCGTGGCTATTTATAGTAAATAATTACTGATAGTTACTTTAAGAGAAAAATTAAGTCCTACACATGGCAATTATTTGGAAAATACTGATCAAATTCAGTTGGATCAACACTTGTATAGGATCTGAGGTTTGAGGAGAATTAAATTGAGTCACATTTTGCTTATTTTTAGCACCTATTTCAATTGCTTCATGATGAATCTACAGTGCAGTTGTATCCTAGCATGTCACAGAGATGGGAAGCTGAGAGACATTTTTGCTGCACTAAGTTAACTCATTAGATATGGAAAAGTTCTCTCTATATGAACTGTCACGTTGGTGACAGCAGTTGTCATTTGCTCAATTCATTTACAACCTATTTTAATGGACAGTGTAAAAGGGGTCTTAGGTTTGATGACAGCAAAAGTTTTTAAACAGCCGTATTCTGGAGTTTGGAGAGTTTGGAAATTCCATGTCCTGCCAGAAAATAAAGTGTGTGTCTTCAGTTACAATGGAAATCACCATGGATGTCATTCAATAGTCTGCTGAACAGCTGGAATTCTACGACTGCAAGACTGCAAATCAAAGAGCACCCAAGCAATTTTTCGAAGAATCACATTAATACAGCAAGCCTGTGACAGTGCCAAAGCCCCTTATTTTAGGGCTTTTCAGGATTTAGGCCTCTCACTTCATGATTAAATTGTCAGCTGAATTTATTTCATGCTAACTGTCTCAATACACTAAAACTGTGATCAAGCTGATGATTCAAGAACACATCACAACCAAGTGATGAAGTGGCAGGCAGCAGGAGTACATATAGTCTCCATGGATGCAACTATCAAAGGTTTCATGTATTAGATGCACTAATGTGAGGGTAATGGATACCAAAAGAAACAGAATCTGGCAGAATCTGCTTCATTAAAAAGGAATGGTGTAACTACAGCTAACCTGTTACTCTGGTATAAAGAATATAGAATCTAAAAACTAGTCATATAGGTAAAGGTGCATGCAAACTGGTGAGCAGCTGCACTGGTGAATCAATGAATCACAGGCAACAGCAAAGCCCATCTGTGAGCACTGATGCATAAAGTAAATGCTGCTATTCTGACACAATCACAAGCAAAATAAACCACAAACAGCACAAACTGAGCAGTGAGAAAAAAGTACATCTTAACAATCCAACACAGAAGGTATATGTGAAAAGTGCATGGTCCTAAGAGATTCTGAATTCTTTAGCTTGGCTTTGGTAGTTGTGAACACAGAGCCTGGATAAACAGGCAAAGGCAGAATAAACCTCCTTGTATCAATGACCTTTACTCAGAAGCAGCACTTCAGTTTTTCCAGGGTTGAAAATAAGGTAGCTTTAACACAGCCAGCTGGCAATATCATCCAAGCATTACTTCACGGGAGATGCTGAACTTTCAGGTTCTCCTGAGTAAAGAGAGACATGTCTGTATTTCACCAGCATACTGATGAGGCTCCTTTCTAAATTCTGAAGCGGTGGCTCTACAAGGCATCATATTAAACTACCTGGGAGGGAGAATATGGCCTTAAGGGCTGCTGCATTTCAAAACAGTTGATGATGACATAGTTGTCTGCCAGTACCTGTTAAGCCCTTTCTTAGAAGTGCAGTGAAGAGCTAGAATAGCCTCCAACATATCAGCAATGTCCCTCATTCACCAAAGAAAGAAACCACAATCAAACGTTCTTTTAGACATTCAGCAGAAATGTGATGATGAGGCAACCTGACCTAACAGTGAAGAAATTCATGCAGCAACCAACACACCTAGTACAAAACACAGACAAAAGCTAAACGTGGCCCAGAACCTTTCCAAACACCACTGACAGGCAAATTTAAATTATTCTCTCCTCTTTTTTTCCAAATGGATGAAATCTTGGTATTACTTAAGTCAAGGGCACTCTCCATTTAACAGTGCCTGTAATTCATCTGCAGGAAATTAACTGTCAGGCTTCCAAGCATTTTTCCTCTTGGGTAATGCTTGAAACATTAATCAACTGCGTAGCAGGATCCCATCATCCCTGTTTAGTTCTCTTCTTGGTAGACAAAGATTGCAGCAGCTTCCATGGTGCTGCATCTAGCCACATTTTTAATAGCAAAATAATAATCTTTCTACTTCCCCTAATCAGGATGGCCTTTTTGCAGTCTGAGCTCTTCAGGTCTCCTCATCTGCAGCTGTTAGTAAGTGAGAAGCTGCTGCTTTGGATCATTTGAGTATTCTACCACTTTCTGCTTAAGAAACATAATTCTAGGAACAGACAAGTCAGCTGTCAAGAGGTTATTTCACAGATGCACTTGGCATCATGTGAAGCCATTTTCAGCTGGCAGTGGCTTGAATAAACATGTAATTCCACTACAGAAAAAAAGCAGGCTTGGAAAAAGCAATGATGAAATCAACAGAAAGCAACATGCACTGCTGAACTGTTTTCTGATGTTCCGTATTCCCTTACAGAACCCAGTGCATACCTCACTTCTGTTTAGTCCAGGAAGTCTGCCTCCTTTCATGAGGCACCAAGCACAGAGGCAAAAGGAGATTTAACTTATCAAGGCAGGGCATTATGTATCAATAACACAAGCAATTGGCACAGTGAGATATATAGGTTTAGTGCCCTGATTCACCTTTCAAACTCCAGATTTTATAGGGCAATAAAAATATTTCCTTGATTACACAGTAGATGGACATTCAGATTCACTGCTTATGTCAGGAATATGCTTATACTCCGATTTCTGTTGTGTTAACAACTATGGGACTCACAGGTCTAGTAAGTGTAGAGAACATAGAGTATTTGATGTTGAACAGTCTATTCCAACCACAGCCTACACTACAGATCGAGTCTGATTACAGACAGATAACATTTCTCACAGGATGTTTTATGAGCTGAAGTATTTTCTGATCACTCTCTGGAGCTGGAAGGAAATAAGTGAGTTCATTATTTGTTACTTTCCAGGTTTATCTGCATTCAAGTAGCACTCAAACTGTGCATGGTGAGTTTACCTGGAATTTTTGCTCGTGGTCTCCCAGCAGAGTTCCCAACCAAAGGAGACACAACAGAAGAAAGATCCAGCTTATAGAAAATTCAATTAAGCACTTGTGCTTCAAGTAAGAGGCTTATTCCCAGTGCTATAAGAAGAGACTGAAAATGCACATTTGTATAGCTAATCCTATGTAAATGCACCAAAATGCATATTCTAGAATTGACAAACAATGTGCATTTTCTCTTGCACATCACATTCCATAAAGTATTTGCACTGTAAGCTGCTTGGAGCAGAGACCTGTCACTGTTAATTAGTCCCCAAGAACTATGTACATTAGGGACCCCTTTTAAGACTTTTTCTTCGTTTTAAAATTCCAAACAGCAGCTTTGATTTTACAGTTCTCCTATGAATTAGAGGCTAAGGAAAAGAAAGCAAAATCCCATTTTCAATAACGTAACTGATTACTTGGGTTTTCTTTTTATTCTTTCTTTCTTTACTTGTAATTTTAATGTGAATGTAAATGATAAGGAGAGCAGGTTTTGGTGTTTGGCTTTAATTTTTAAACAAGTGTTGGCACCTGTTTAAATCTCCAGTCTTCTCCAGCTGCACTATCTGGGATATACCTGGACGAAATTTCAGAATCACATGTTCAGGACACGTCTGAGCTATTATCTTATACTCAAAATGTGTGCAGTTATTAAGGAGTCCAAACATCCCTCAGATAAAAAGATTTTGTTGAATCAAATACTTGGTTGAGGACTACAGAAACAGGAATGACTGGGAGGCCACGTTTTGGTGAACGCTGGGCTTTATATTTTTATTTTTCTTAGAAAGAGAAGACGACATGTGTGTCTTCCTTAAAACTCAAGAAGAGGAAGTTAAAATCTTCCAGATGCCCAAATTCAGAACTAGCTGGAAAACTGATTTTTGAGATCAAATTACAGAAGTCATTAAAACATCAATAAAATCTTTTCTGCTCTTATTGTTCCTCCCATCGTGCTGACCACACTGACTCTTTCAATATACAAATCTGAAGGAGCCAATCCAAAAGGGAAACATTTCTGAAATGCAATTTAAAGAAAAGAGAAGAGGAACCAGATTGGGCACACGTTTCAAACAATCCATTCTTTCTCAAGCAATGCGAGCATTCATCTCTCCTCTAATACCAATTGTTTGCCAGAATTGCAGCATTTAAGATTCCAATTCAAACACTCCCCAAGGAAGCTGAATACCCTTAATTCCTACACATATATACAGTTGTGATTCATTGACCTTACAGTATTTGGTCCAACACTATCATGAACAAAAGCATGTCTAAAGAAAGAGCTCAACCGTAAGTGTATTTTACTAGAGGTAGAGCTATTGCAAAAGCAAATACTTTGAACAATAGGTTTCTGCACACCTGGGAAGGTGGCAGCCAAACCCCAGCAAGTACAGAATGTAACTTTCCTCTAAACATCTCAAAGTACTAATTTGGACAATTAAAAACAAAGGTCTTTATATATATATATATATATATGTCTGGTTATGCCTTGTAAAGCACTTGTGAATTTTAACATCCTGAAAGATCCCCCTGTAGTTTAGTACCATTTATAATACAAGTCAACCTATTGTGGGACTTTATGAATCCATGCTATTTAAAAATATTTTAAATTTAGCATTTCTATCTTTGAGGATTTCCAAGGTAATTTATTAATGGGCTGTAGGACAACAGGTTTCAGTCTGTGGTCTCTGAGACTGTAGGGTTTAAGAGAAGAAAACTAATCTTCATGAGACTTCGGCTTGTTTTCTAAAGGCCAACACCTTCATTGTGTGAAGACTGCACTTGAAATCAGTAACTGCTGCATTAGCAGTAGACAAATCACACCAGTATTAGTAAGGCCAGGATCAACGGAGCACCTCTCCTATGAGGAAAGGCTGAGAGAGTTGGGGTTGTTCAGCCTTGAGAAGACTCCGGAGAGACCTTATTGTGGTCCTTTCACTTCTTAAAAGGAGCTTATAAGAAATATGGGGAGAGACTTTTTAGGAGGGCCTGTTCTGACAGGACAAGGGGTGATGGTTTTAAATTAAAAGAGGGGAGATTCAGGCTGGATGTGAGGAAAAATTTTGTTTCAGTGAGGGTACCTTGCTTGCACAGGTTGCCCAGAGAGGTGGTGGATGGCCCATCCCTGGAGACATTCAAGACCAGGCTGGACGTGGTTCTGGGCAACCTAATCTAGCTGAAGATGTTGCTGTTCATTGCAATGAGGTTGAACTCGGTGACCTTGGAAGGTCCCTTCCAACCCAAACTATTCTATGATTCTATGGATCATCCTTCCCACAAACAGGAAGTTTTTATTAGATTCAAAGTGTCCTGGATTTCCCCTGATACTCTCTTCACTGTTTAGTCCATGCAATCTACTGGATTTACTAGCTTATCAAGGCTGTGTTTGCGAATGGGTCTAGACTTCTGTTTGTTTAAAAGAATTCACTACCTTCTCTTTTTCAGCTCCGAAAAATGGGAAAGGTCTCTGTTCTTCCAGCTGTCAGTCACTGCTCTGAATTTGCCTTAAACCTACATGTGCACCTCTTTTCAGTTTGGCTTCAGATAGAAAAGTGGAAAACCATTTTTCTAGTGAACCTGGATAGTCTCAGTATCCTTCTCATCTAGCACGAACAAGATGTGTGACAGCAATTCAGCCCACAAATTCAGCAGCTTTGAATTGCTCACAGTAAGATTTCTGTTTACAGTACGTTCAGATAAACAAGCCATTTGCTACAGCTGAAACTTGCCTTCTCCTTCTCGCCTCACCAGACCTGATGATCAAGAAGTATGTAATTTCTGCTGTCTGGGATATATTCTGTTAAGGTATGACGGGCATCATGTAGAATTCACCAGTATTTCTGCTGTCCTGCCAATACTGTCAGTATTGCTGTGCTTGGAAGTGGTACAAGAGGATCAACCCCACAACATCCCATCACAGAGGATAACTATATTCTGTATTAATCCCAAGACTTTGCCCCTCCTGCAGATACTCAGGTTTTTCTACCACTTTTCTGCTGCATCTGTGAAGAAGCTAAACCACTCTGTTGTATATAGTGCAATAATATAATAGTGCAATTTAATCAAACATTAGTTACCAAAGAAAAAGAGAACTAGAAATTTCTTTCATGACCCAATGTAAACCCATCTGAGAAAGCTAGTATCAAATAAGTTAAATTAATGATATTTTGCTATCACACATATTCACAAACAGATCACATTCAGCAGTTTTATTACAAATAGCAGTATAAGTAATGCACCAATACAGGGCTTGTAACGTTGCTAAATGGTACTCACTTGGACTGAAACTGACTGAATCATCCAGAGCACCAAAATCACAAAGCTAAGGAAAATTATGTAGTTTTACCACTGTAACTCCAACAGTTTGTTCTTTGGACAGCTCCAATGTCCCTTTGTGCTGAATCAGGGACCTGAAGTTGAGCTCAAGTCACCACTGTGTTGGGAGTAAATTTCTGTCTTTCCTGTAAGCATCTGTTCATTTCACCCAACAACAACTTCCTGAAAAGCTGAAATCTGCACACTCTCTCCTAGGCTTCTGGGCTCAGTAATACTGAGATTTCATCTAGACTGGGCATGAGTCCAGAAGAACGAAACGAAGATGATGATTCCACTGCCTTAAACTAAGTGGACTAAGTGGAGGAAGAGGCTTTCTGACTGAAATGGGGTAAGAGACAAGCTTTGGGGACATAAGAGGAAGATTGGGAAGGGCAGCCTGAGGGGGATGAATGAATGAAAGACTGGTAGGGAAAAGGGAAGTTAGGAAGGGAGTTTCCTCATTCCAAATTTAGAAAAAGAGCGATTTGAGATGACCTATGAAACCTGATGTAAGCCCGCAGTCTGCTTTGCACAAATGCTTAAGTCAGTGGGAACTGTTATGCTATGATAAACAAAACTCTGATAAACCAAGTCCTAGACTTCTCAAAAGCTACCCAAAACATTTATGATAATCCCTGTGAATTTCACTTTCCCATCTGTCAAGTGGGAATAATAATAAACCTCTCATATGGGTAATGTAAAAACAAATTCATTAATGCTTCCAGATACCGTAGTAATGAGTATCATTAAAAGAGCACAACAGAAGTATTAACTGCATTAAGAACAGGGTTTGATTAGTCTGCAGTAAACAACAAATGGGCCTTTTGTTCTCTGTCTGTATTTATATCTTAACAGTATGAAGCCTTGATATTTAATAACTCTTAAGACTGTAAGCAAAACCTGTTACAGCAGTAAGGAAAAGGCACTGACCATTTAGCCAACAAGGTAGAGAGTACAAATCACTGAATCAGAATTGAGAGGAAAAAGTAAACTGTGACTGTGTAACTTAAAGGCTGTCTGAAAGAAGGAGAAGGGGATAAGGTAATAACTGCAATTCAGATAGTTTGTAAGGTTGCCTTTGCAGCCTCCATCATTACCTTTTCAAACCCTGATATCCACGCAGGCACTCACAAATCTTCCACACTGACACTGTATGTACACCTATATCTCAATATAAAGTAATTTTCAGTTAAACCAATAAAATACATCCAGAACTAATACACTCAGTGTTACTGCATAATGACGTTAACAAATTCACTTATAGCATAAATTATTCATGCACAATAGCAGCTTGAAAACATATTTTTCATAAGACTAATCTTAAAACAACAAATGATGAAAGTTCAAACAAAAGCTAATTCTGTTTAATGAACTAACCAAGGAGGTATTGTGAAAGTATTGTGCAACCAAATGCTAAGCTAATTATTGTGAGATCTAATAACTGTTGCCGTAGTTACTGGACACTGTTTTCCATAACCACTTTTATCTCTTCACTAAATCTTTGTGACACAACAAATATATAAAGTTGACTATAAAGTGACTATTACGTTTTCAACAGCATTTCACTATGACTGACTGTCATTGTGCTTGTGTTCCCGTGTTTGTAAGAGGATAATAAAAGACAAGTATCTGCTCATGTTAATAGAGAAACAGTTAAGAGCTTTAGGTTGGCCTGGGGACTGCAGTTCAGGTTGTTGATTTTAGCATAAGATACTTTCTTGTGTGTATCAAACACATTTGTGTCAACTTCTCTTTAGACTGTAAAGTATCAAGACCAGTTTGTTGTCTTTTTCCCCCACTAGTGTATTATTACTTTGTGTTAGTTCACATTAGATTATACAGTGAACTCTACAGTAAGTGAAACCTAAAATCAAAATTTGGGTTATAAGCAACTGAAAGAGGGCAGATTTAGATTAGACACAAGGAAGAAATTCTTCACTGTGAGGGTGGCGAGACATTAAAACAGGTTGCCCAGAGAAGCTGTTGGATATCCCATCCCTGGCAGTGTTCAAGGCCAGGATGGACTGGGCTTGGAGCAACCTTGTCTAGTGGAAGGTGTCCCTGCCCCTGGCATTGGGGTTGGAACTGGATGATCTTAAAGGTCCTTTCCAACCCAAACCATTCTATGATTCTGTGATTCACAACACCTGACAAGCTTAAGCAGCAGACTACTTAGAACTTAAGATGTAGATCTTAAGTTAGATTAAGATCACTTAAGTGATCTGGACTGCTACACGAAGTGTCTCTCCTTCAGACACAGGTACCTTTTTCAGGGATGCAGACAGTACAATGTGACATATACTGTTCCTTTAAGAGACTCTTCCATGTCTCCAGTGAGCAATTCAAAAGCCTGAGCTGAAACACTGCCTTTGTTTATTTGGGTGTAGACCCCTGTCTTCCCCTCTGTTGCTCAGAGAAGCTGTGGCTGCCCCATTCCTGGCAGTGTTCAAGGTCAGGCTGGAAGGGGCTTTGAGCAACCTGGTCTAGTGGAAGGTGTCCCTGCCCATGGCAAGGAGTTGGAACTGGATGATCTTTATGCCCCTCCCAACCTAAACCATTCTATGATTCTATGATTATGAAAGTCAACATCAAAGGCATATACCACTGCATAATGAAACAAATCCTGCTGCTGTGATTGAACACCCCTGTATCATGTCATAGACTCAACAGCTGGCTTCTGCAGAAATTGTCCTGAACAAATGAATATTTTACATTATCTACATTTTGATGTACACAGTTATACCAGGGGATTAATGACTAAATCTAATGCTTGGAATTAATCTAAATTTGAAAGTTCTTGAAAAAACATACTGATTTTGACTGCTGAACTCCAGGAAATAAAGACAAAGATGGATACTGGAGAACAGGCTCTCAGCCTCTCAGTGGAATTTTCTAAAGTCAGCATTTGAGTATCGATGTTGAAATGAAATCCCCAATAGCAAAAAATTAAATGTCTTCTAGACATTTGTATGAAGTGACAGTTCTCTGCTTCTCTGATACCCTGCAATTTCATGTAACTCCTGCCAGCTTACACAGGATGCTGCAGAAAGTCCACAAACCAGATATGGCTCCAAATACGCTTCTGTCTTAAATTCATGAGCAACTGATTATCAACGGAAGTTAACCAGAAATTCTACAATGACAAACATGAAGTTCACCAATTTCATATGTTTCAAGAAAACACTATGGATTTATACACCTTTTTTCATGTCACCCACACGTTTCTGATTTTCTGATGAGTTCCTGGGGAAAAAGGAACTTCTCCAAACACAAAACAGTCTCTTTGTACTAGATGTTCCAGATTTCCTGGTTCAGACTAAGGAAATCTGGCCACTGCAAGGCCCACAAGATCCTACTCTTGCCAGACTTTGTGGCAGTAAGAGGTAAAGAAGCCCAAAGGTCTAATTCAAAGTCACATTGCATGGGAAAGGTTCCTTTGCCATCACAGTTTGACTGCCACAATAAGGGACTGCTGGTGTTCCAGACTTAGAATACAGCAGGCCAGAGAAGCAGGAGGCAGGTCTTACAAGGAGAGATTGTGTTAGAGCAGTCAGGGTTCTTGAAGTGCCATTCCTACTAGGTTCATAGCGGTTACACAAACAAGAACAGTACAGTTCAAGTCAATACTGGGACATTGTGTATCATTTCAGAGCCACAACTTGTCCATTTCTTCTGAGGAAGTATTTTCACAATTTTCAATACAGAGGAAATTTTCTATTTTAATCAGTTCAGCTAACAAAAAAACAACACCTATTTTTGGCTATTTTCACCATATCAGTCAAGCACAAGGACAAAGGAAATGAGATGGAATTTACAACTCAAAGACATTCCACTTCTAAAACAAGCTCTAAATAAAAAAGTTGCCCGGGTTTCTATCGAGATTAAATCTCTGCCGACTGTATAATGCCAGCTTTGCATTCCACTGATGTTTGGTGCTCCTGTGGCCCCCCAACAGCGTCACAGCATCTGGGCAGTTCATACGTGAGCCTAGAATTGGGAATCGAAACCCAGTGCCATCTATCTTTCTGCTTCTCAGCTCAATCAGAATCTAATGTATCATGTTAAATAAGACAATATGTCTTTTTGCATACAAAAGCATCTGATCAGGTGGTTAACAGAGGAACCGGGTAATTGAGAAGGCACAGCATAGAAAGCAATAGCTTATAAAATTAGATTTGAAAACAGCAAAAACCAAAGAGGAAACCAGCTCTACAGGACTACAGCAGAGAAGATTTTGTAGTGCTACAAGGGACTCTAATGCTGAATTTTGGATCACAAGTCAATGATTCATGCACTGCTGGGTATATTTTTCCTCCTTTCGCATTTTCTCAGCCTAGTAAGAAGCTTCATTATTAATTTACCTATGTTTGAGTGCTCAACTTAAGCTAACCTTTAGCAAGCTTTTCAATGTTTCTGCCATTTCAGTATCACATGCCTGAAATATAAACTGCTGCTTACTAAAACTCCTTTTCACCTAGAAAATAAAACACTCCATGTGTTCCAAGGGTTAAGTGTTTAAAGAAAGAGACAAACTGGTTAGTTACATTTGATGACATTCTAGAAAGCTAAAAATCCTTGACCAAATAAACAACAATACACCCTGTCAGGAGCCTAAATCCCTGCAGTCGTCACTCAGGGCAAATGTGTGTTTCATTAGAGAAAGGATAAGGTTGCAAGAACTGCATTTATAGGAATTAGAATATTGGCTAATTTTACAGCAATTCTATACAGCAGTTGAGAGCATTCATTTTTCTAATCCAGGCTATGTTGGAGATGGAGATCTTTACTGTTGCCAACAAAACTGCTTTTCTTTTGAATGTTCTTCAACTGTTCATTTGACTGGAAGCCTGTGCGCATCTAGTGCTGTGATGGATTTGCGCTTTGCTTATGTTAAACTGCAAAATATTCAGTGTATTATACAGATATCTTATGAGGTGAAAACACTGAGTCTGCAATCCCTGCTCATGGGAGCACATTTTGCACTGTGAGTCGTGCCACAGTTTTGAAGATAGTTTTGTGCTTTTGCTTCTTATAACACTCAAAAGCACAAAGATACATAGACTTACCCTGTGCATCTCAGATGCATCTCTCTCTATGCATCACGAAGACCTTGATTAAACTTTTGAGCACCAACTTGTATGGCATTTTGGATCTTACTTCTCCAGTACCTTGACAGAACAAAACCCTTATGAACCCAGATGGTAAAGGCTCCATAACCTCTGACAATACAAGCCATTCCATGATGCCAGACAGCTAGAAAGCTGACAGGCTGTTTCAGAGAGCAAAAGAGGTGAAATGAGGAAGGAAAGCTGAATAGTAGTTGTAAGAAGAAATTCAGACTTCAGTGGTTGGGGAGATTATTAGATTTAGGTCAGCAGCCCCACTGCAGTAATTCCTAATTTTTTCTTTCATAACCCAACTTCTAGAATTACAACACTATTTTCACTGCAACTTTTCATAGTGCCATATTTGCAAATCACTGCTCTTAATAGTAATTTTGAAGTTTTATGAAATTATAAGAAGTTATTCCAAAGCACTGGACACAAGAGAAGGAAAATACACAACTCTTAACTCTGCACACACATCACTTGTTTAGTGGAATTTCCCTTGAGCTCTAGCAGTGTAATCAAAGGGGTATAAGACTTTGCATCTCTTACAGAAATAGGAGACGTTCTTTGTACCATTACAGAAAACTCATTTTGCAGAAGACTTTTTCTAAAGCTTTTATACTATTTCACTTATTTCCTTGCCTGATTAGCTTTTAACCAAATGTAGATGTTTTCCCTGACCTATTTCTCAAAGCTAACTAATCCCTAAATCCCCCAGTTATGCAATCTTGAAGGATTAAATGTTTGTCATGAAAAAGTCTGGATTTGTTTAGACTGAATAAATTTCAGTGGTTTAAATACAGTTCATTGATTAAATTACATTCATAGAATGCTGGCTCTTGTCACAGGGAGCCTGCCAAAGGCGCTGTATTTAGATGTATATGATACAAGCTTCTGCTCATAGTTAAGCCCACAAAATATTTGCATGCTGTGCATCTTGGAAGAGAATGAGGCTCTTTTTATTTAAAACACTTGTTCCATCTCTGCAGAAGTATTACAATAATATAATATCTATACTGCAATAGCACCTGAATTCCAGCCTGGTCAGATCAACCTTATACTAAGGTGAAATGACAATCTCTACTCCAAAGCATGCAACCTAAAAGGCAAGACAAACCAGGTGGAGGAGACAAACAAGTGGGTTGGTCTGGGGGTGGTAGCAAAGACGGGGCAACAAATAATAGGATGCAAAGGATTTGCAGCCAATGAGGAAGAACAATCACAACACGCCATCTGCCCACCCATAATTAGATTAGTTCTCTCCACGCAGTACGGAAGAGCAGTTTTGAAGAGACACCTGGAGGAGGACAGGACTTTGTCTTGGAGCTTCTCCTATGCTTAGTAAGGTGTCATGAGGGAAAGGATGAAGATACCCAAGGAGAAGTGGCCAAGTGAGAAAGATTGAGACAAGCAACAAAGGCAGGTGTCAAGCATGTTGTAGTGAGACAACAGGTCACAGACAGAAAGGGCTAAATGGTCAGAACATTCTTTAAAAGTCACCTTTGTGGTGGTTTAAGCTAACTGGTTTTACTTCTTACTTACAATGCACTGGGAACTGCTATTTCCAGTTACACTTAGTTGAAAGGGTATAACCTCAGTTTGTTGGCATTGAACAGTTGCTTTGTACTTCTTAGAATGCACTGAGAGCAACTGCAGCAAAATGAAGATGTCTTTACTGGAAGTGTATTTACAGAGTGATTTAAAAGAACTGAAAAATTATTCCTCCAGGGTTACACATAGAATCATAGAATCATAGAATAGTTAAGGTTGGAAAGGATCTTAAGATCATCTAGTTCCAATCCCCCTGCCATGGGCAGGGACACCTCACACTAAACCATGCCACCCAAGGCCTCATCCAACCTGGCCTTGAACACCGCCAAGGATGGAGCATTCACAACCTCCCTGGGCAACCTATTCCAGTGCCTCACCACCCTCTCAGTAAAGAATTTCTTCCTTAGATCCAATCTAAACTTCCCCTGTTTAAGTTTGAACCCGTTGCCCCTTATCCTATCACTACAGTCCCTGATGAAGAGTCCATCCCCAGCATCCTTGTAGGCCCCCTTCAGATACTGGAAGGCTGCTATGAGGTCTCCACGCAGCCTTCTCTTCTCCAGGCTCAACAGCCCCAACTTTCTCAGCCTATCTTCATACAGGAGGTGCTCCAGTCCCCTGATCATCCTCGTGGCCCTCCTCTGGACTTGTTCCAACAGTTCCATGTCCTTTTTATGTTGAGGACACCAGAACTGCTCACAATGCTCCAAGTGAGGTCTCACGAGAGCAGAGTAGAGGGGCAGGACTCTCTTTAAATGAGAAATTCAAGATTTATTTTGCTTTCCTTGGACATGATGATCCCTGCTTGTGTTTCTATCCTTTCTTCCAAAATAGTGTGCCTCAGAACAGGAAATCAGAATACAGGAACTGCTTTGTTGAACTGCTGTTTTCACCTACTCTAGCAATTGCTATTTTAAATAGCTGAAATACAATGGTCATACACAATTCAACTTCAGACCTTCTAAGTCTGTAGATTCAGAACTTACTCCATGTATCTAGATTTGTGCCCCTCAATTCTGAAGTGAAAAACTTGGGATTTCATTTGCAATTCATTTATTGATAAATCACTCCATTATGTGAGCAGGGACTGCGGATTATATAGTCATGAAATTCAGGTTTAGCAGAACGGTTATTACAGCATTGCAACATATCTACTGAATATAAGATGCAAAAATAGTACTTTCCATGTTCCACAACATTTTCTGTAAATAGTCTTTTACACCAATTACATGGTCCCTCCTTTCTGTAAATGTAAGTCATTTTCAGTTTCTACAAGGACAGGAAAAACAGCTCACTGAACTTGAGGCCTCACTATTGCAAAATTCTGCACGGATAAGCTAGCTCTTAAAAAGAAAGAGCTACTTGCTCACATCACGGGTGAATACCCCGAGCAGCTGCAAAACACGACTGCAACCATTACTCCCTAGCAAGCAATAGATACCCATGGCTTCACAATAGGTACGGACAGCAGCAGACTTGTGTATTCAAGACAAAATCTGGGGCAAATTCACAGCTGTCACAGCTGTGTGTCTGCGTCTGTAGCATCCCAAACCAAAAATACTGATTAAGCATGAAAAACAACCGAATAAAACCAAAAATAGAAAAATAAGACTATTCTTGAAAATAATGGAAATTAAGGAAATGAAAATGAAGGGAAACTTGGTTGTAGTGAAGCACTGGCGAGGACTTCCAAGGCCTTGAGAAATGAAGGAACTATGTTAGTGTACGTGTGTCGTGCTGGGCAGCCTCACCGTGCAATCTCTGAACCCCCAGTATTCATCAGAATATGGCTAATCAAAACAAGTGGCTGTGAGCAAGAAGATTTAAGACAAAATCTGTTTCCAGGAATAGTAGGTCAGAGAAGTAAATCAAGGATACAAGATTAATAAGAATACCAGTAAAGGTGGGGTTTTTGTGTTTCACCTTCCAAACTTTAAAAGCACGTATTTTGAATCCAGTGTGGGATTTTTTTCCTAAACCAATGCAGTCCCAATATATAATACAGTTTGATTTATTTACTATTACACAAGCTAGACTGCACATTAAACAGCTGTTACTGTAAGCTTCATAAAGAAGAGCTAAAAAGCCTTGCTTGGATTGTGAGCTGAATTATCAGAAATGAGTTGAAGCGTACCTCCTGTTGTTGTTACTTCAACAGCAGGTAGGATTTAAGAGCAAGGTTACAGGACATGTTATTAGAGATCTGTCACTGTAAGTCAGCACTGATGCATGACCATCTATGTACCTGGTGATGCGCTACAAGGGCAGTGGGTATTTATATCCTTAGCAAGGACAAACCAAATGTAACATCTAGAGAGGCCTCTGCTTCTCACAGAAAGGGCCTTCTCACAACATCTTCTCACGCTGGGATCTGGCTAGACAGCACTGACACTGTGAGAGCAAAACTTCAGCGCACATCCGTCAGCCACCGACCAGAAAAGGAAAGCCTGTAAGGTTGTAAAGCAAAGATGAGAGATATGGGCACCACAAGGAAGGGTGTGAGACAGGGCTTGACGAGCGAATCCCCCACTGCTGGCACAACACTTGACATGAGCAGGTAGCAAGCACAGTTACAGAAGTGAACGTACACACAGCGTGTAACACACAGTATCTTAAAAACATTAGTGAGAGGGTGAAATTCCTGCTTAAATTGACCACACTTATAACTACAAAAGACCATAAACACAAGTTTTAAGAATAAAAGTGCTGGGTCGAGTCTCACAGTGGCCATGGGTACAGGCCTAGCTCATTTATTTTGTATTCCTCAGTGTGTCTGGGCAGACTTTGATGTAGTTGATAGTATGTTCAAACTTAATACGTGTTTCTAACAGCAGTTCCTTTGATGTGTGCTTAAAACACTTGTCTCTGAATATAAAATTATACATCTCATACACGAAAAGCAAGCCATTTTTGTATTTACTCTCAAACCTCAGCAGAATACTGTACTTTGGAGAAGGAGTAGTCAAGTAGCTTCCAGTTCAGCCCTTGAAGAAAAGCTAACTGAGAAGTAAAAAGACTGTCAATGTCAACGGCTATAAGAGGATCTGAGGAAATGATATTACTAATGGGTACAAAAGGGTCCGGCATGCAATGCCTAAACAGTTAGAAGGCACAATTTCTCCAACAAGACAGCGCACTAACGTCTCTCTGCCATGGTCACAGTCATCAGGTTTCACCTGAATATTAATTTTCACCCGAAATAATGTTGAAACCAAACATTAAATCAAATGTGTATGGAGCTTTTGGGAGTTCACTACAGGGCAGGGATGATATTTGCCTCCATGCTGAGGACTTGCATAAAATCTAGGCATATTTTATGATGGTGTGAAGTGCTTGCAGTGGCACATACTTCCTGTGGTGCCTCATCAGAGTTAGTCCATACAATATGCAAAGTTTCCCAGATTAAACTCTAGTGCTACATAGGTGAAACATCCCTTATTATTTAATTATTGTTTATGAATTAATTTCTATAAGGGAATTACATTTTAGTGTTACAACACTACCCTCAATTTAAAGAGAACTGCCTAGAAAAAGAGCAGAACAGAAAGCATTATTTCAAGTTAGATTTTTTGCTCAAGTCTGGCTATTTATTTTAAAGACCGTATCTTGAAACAACTTTTTGTCTAAGACTTCTGTTGTATTTTAAGCCTTCAACAATCTGTTCCATGAACCACCTGGAAAAAATGTGTTGAAAAATAGCTGAAAACATCCTTTCATAGTAATTCCTGGAAAAGATGTGACAGTCATTATCTATTGTGAGACTTTTATATTTACAAATACTTAATTTAAATATTGTGTTGATCTTTCCTTCCCCTTCTAAGCAGTACTGAACAACCAGAATTCATTACCTTGCCTATTATAGATCAAATGCTGTTATTTCTTCTTACAATGAAGACAGTACAAAAACCACACCAAAGCAGAAAATATCACCTGGTAAAACTGAAACAACATTTTACATAAAAACCTCTTTTCTATTCTTCAGAGTTGGAGGAGGCCTGCACTACAGAGGCAGCAGTGCTGGCTAAATACTGCACCACAGTTTTCATGGTCCACTCTTAAAGGTTGACTGACCCAAAGAGATAGTATCAAGGGTTCTATTACTCAGCCACACATCCTAATGAGAAACTTTCCCATTCCTGTACCCGCAACCACTGGCAGGCTGGCTCACAGACACACCTTTCTATGCATCATCCAGGCAGGTCAATGGGTTGCACAGACGGTCTGAGAATACCAATGCAGAGAAGCCAGGGAATGCTGCAGTGCCTTACGTTTCAACATGGAGATGTTGTTCTGTGCTTTTATGCAACTGCTTCTAAGGAGGTTAAGGAGCTGTAATTAGCATACATCACCTCTCTGCCAGTGGAGCTAATCAGGCTGAAAAATCCCAAGCGTCTCCACTCCTGAGCAGTCCTGCTTCTTGCAATGGAATTTTCAAGCTCTTCTTGCTAATTGCTTACACTGCTTTCAGACTCGCTGGCACCACAGAAAGCTTCCTTCTGGTGTGGAAATCGGGCGGGGGGAGGCTTTCGCTGTGGAAGTGACCTTTTCTTTCTGCTAGGAATGTCATTAGAGCCATGGACTCTTCTGAAGACATCTACTGATACTAACAATACAGACCACTCTGAAGCCAGTGTTATACATTCAGTTTAATTCTCACTGAATTTCAGGGGTAATTCCTGGCCTCTGTCTAGCCTATAAGATCAGCAGCTGTTTGACAGCGAAGTATTTGAGGTGTCACAGCTGGCACCATGCTGCCAGCTGCCAGCACAGCTGTAGCTTAGGCTCAAAGCATCCAAATTATGATTACAGACAGCAGAGGTTATGTGATCTGCTGGTGAGTTGCGGTTGTTAGGAGCTCAAATCTACTTGCATCTGATCAAATCAGACCACATGACTGACACCCTGGGGTCAGGCTAGCAGCCTCACGCTTTCCTCATTGAGAGCATCTCCCAAACTCAGACCCAAGACTGCACCTGAGCACACACCCAACATAAACAATGTGGATGATGGGCAAGTCTGGACCTGAGAATGGGCTTAATAGTTACTATTCAGTTATCTTGAATAGGCATTTACTCAAACTTCAGAATCTATATACGATTCACTCAATGCCTGCTCAGGTCTAAACGTGGTGTTCAAACACCTCAGATGCAGATGATCTAAGACCAAACTGCTTAAGAAGCTATCTAACCAGCTGCCTTTTCCCGATTATGGCTACTGTCTGATGGACTTCTCCTTACGTTGCTTTGCCAGGAGTAACAGTAAAGTATTAAATAGTAAAGGTATTTAGACACTGTCTTCATTTATCAGCTTCAGAGTAATTTTTCACTGAAGTTATCTGGAAGATCACATAACTGTTTCACACTCTGCAGTAAGAGTGTACTTGTAGCAAAGTGCTTCATGTTATTAAAGTGCAAACTCCAAAATAAGTCACTATGTAGGGAATGTCATGAGCAGAAAATAAGATTATAATGGCCAAGACCTAAATAATATTTAGATGACTTTTTATGTCCTTCTTATATCACATTAACATGTTTTTGTTTTTGCTTTGTAGCTATTTTTTCAACCAAATAATTCTTAGAAATCAGGGCTTCATGAGTTCACCATGGAAAAAAGAACCACACAGAAACTAAACAATAAGTAATTCTGTTGTGTTGATATACGACAGAAGGATGATATATATTGTCAACATAAATGCAGACCTGAAGTAGATCTACATATTGTAAGATTAATAAAAAGGTAGAAAACAGGAAAGCTTCTGATCATTTTACTAGAGGACGTAGTTTAAAAATGTCAAGGACAAAATTTGCTTCATAGAAGTAGGGCACTGCACTATATCCTCATCCAGTTTTTAAGTTAAAAAACAAGAAAACAAACCAGCAATCTCCCTGCTTTATTGAAAGGTCATTGTAATGCAATAGGACACAGTAAGCAGTTGTGAAACTAAGCCCTCCAGAACCTGGTTGCAGCTTTGGAATGTGACCATTGTTGTGCAATGGAGTTTGTCACCATCATATGAAAAACCCATTGGGAAATAAATCTTTTGTTTACCTGCTCATCAGAGATAACCATCAACTGATTCACATTCTGGATTATTTTACTAAGGTCTAAAACAATACCTTAACTGTAAACATGATCTTTTTCTTTAAACAACTCTATTCAAGCATTTCTGGAATAAGCTTCATACATCCTACATACAGAATGTTTTCTTTTGTGCTCCTCTTTAAAGAGAAGGTTTGTGAACAGGTCCACAGCCCATTAGAAGCTTCTCAGTTCTTGCTACCTATTTTTACCTGCTTAAAAAAAGTACAGCACCGATGCTGTGCTAGATATCCAGTATAAAATTAATCACACTGATGTCTCAAGCAGAGGCTTGACCTCTGCTCAGGAGGAACAAGCAGTAAAAGCAAATTAACCCACATGTAGAGTCATCTATATAAGCAGAAGTATGAGCACATTGTTTTAATTAGACTCTTCATTCTCTGGAATTTTTAAGAATCTGAGAGCACATCTACATAGGTAGGCGTAAACAGAACTCCTTCGCCCATCCCCTTGGGTGAGCTGATGGAGACTAGTGCTGATTCAGAATTTGTATAGCCACATTTGCATGGTACTGAACTGGCTAGATCTAGAGACAACGCAGGCAGAGGAACTCAATATGTCTGCACATGTCTGTAGACACTCATCCTGAGCTGCAGACTTTCCCCAATATAGAGAGGGCAACATAATAAAGATGATAATCAAATTTCTCAATCAGGGACCTAAAGAGATACTCCAAGATTATACATAAACTAAAAATACGGCATGAGATTTAGATTCCTAAATGAGAATTTAGGAAATTAACTTTGTAATGTACAGTGCTGATGCAGAAAGTTAACTTTCTGTAGGAGTTTCTAACACGCTTAGTGAAAAGCACGACTTTTCACTCCCGTTGTCTTTAGTGATTTGACTCCTCTGAGACTAAGGACTTCCGTGATTTAGAAGTTCTTTCCAATTGCTAACATCTGTTTGCAGTTTCTGGTCTGTAGTTAATCTCAGGGCAAATACGTCCACTCCACAAAAACACCTGCCACCATCAGTATAAAAGGAATAAAAACCCACAAAAAGCCAGAAGCAGTGAAATCTGCCAGACTAATGGCTTTTGAAAAAGAGAAGAATTTGGCAGATGTTTAGAAATGAGCAATTTAACATTCAGTCTCTTCTTCTCAAAAGGTGACAGTGATTAACAATCAGTCCAATGATGTTACTGGATCTTGAATGAATCAACGTCAGACAAACTGCAGCAAAAAGGGCTATTTTTAAGTTTAAGGGCTCACGGGACAACCTTAATCAGTAAGCTTGGTTCTATAAGGGCACAGTCCCATAAGAAATAGTGCAACAGACACTGGCCATCTGGAGCTGATGCTATGCAAGTACTACATTGAATAGCAAATTTGCTTAGTAATAACTATATATTCACAGCTCATGGGGAATAAGGAATTACATCCTAAAGCATCCTGTCCATTATATATGAAGAAAGTTCCTCCGGTTAGATGTACCTGATAAAATCAATTTGAAGAGTGAGGAAAAAAAGCCTCCATTCTGTTGTTGAAAGCAGTGCTGAAATGGGATGTACCCACAGAACACAGTTTTAGTCCAAAATTCCCATCACTTCTCTATTGACAACTCACAGATATATTGGTTCCTATACTGTACCTCAAACACACTTCAGGACCCAGGAGAAGAATGCAACAAGATGGACATTCTCACAGCCTGCATGGTTAGGTGGATATGATTTTTTTCAGCACTGTGCATGATTTACAGCTTTGCATAATATGTTTTGTTTGTTCTAGCATACAAAAATACTAAAGAAAATCATCTTGGATTCATAGCTGGAGCAGAAAGTGATGTGAGAACTGAGTTTTCATCTGTCGCTTTAGGATGCACATGTAACAGGATGCTGGTTTCAGTTCAACAGTGTATTTCTTATGAATTTATGGAAAACTGTTAATGCTTTGTACTGAAGTTCACATTCAGTGCTAGACTACTGTGCTTCTGTGTGCTTTATCTCGAGCTCAGCACATGGTCTTTTGATATGCTCTAAAGAGAAAGACTCCTGCCCGTACTCTCTGTCTGTGTAAGTGCGAATGTGCACATAAAAACCCAGGCATATGTGAGGGGAATTAATTTGCTATACCTTAATAGAGGCATTACTTACACAACGTGTATAGAGATGCCCAAGAGATATCATGCCTTAGGCAGTTCCAATCTTTCTGATGATCCTTAGAGCACAAAAACCTCCTACACAGAGCTGTCTTTTTAAAGGTACAGTCTTACTCCTAACATAAATTCTCATGTCTGTATTCTGCATAACATGTCTGGAGGTGTGGCTGAGGTACTGCCTATTCAGTAGCTATGAAGAGATTGCTAAAGAGCATAATACCATGAGTAACTACCGAAACCATTTAAATAACAGTGATTTGGGGGTCACCGTCAAGGAGGTAATACAGAAAAAAAACCAACCCCCTGTTCCACTTCCCATTGTTTGATACGACCCAATAATTTTTTATTCTAGGTTTAGGAAAATAACATGGTATTATTTTTAGCATGATTTTTAGACAGGAAAACTTAAAGAAAATTTACTTTAACCTTATTTTATTTAAGTACTGAACAAATTTAAGTTTTAAACAGAAGAACTCTCTTCAGCGCAGTTACGTCTGCACTTCTATTCACAAATTCATGTTGAAATAAGGTAAGATAGTGCACATCAGGACAATCTATAGGATGCCACTGTAAAGCTTAATTAATCATTCTCATTTCTCTCTTGAGTCATCATAATGAGATTCTTTTTTATAGGGAAACCACTTCAAGAGAAATTTCTGAAGTTGGTGTTCTAAATGCTTAGATAGAGAAAATGCTTTAGCTTATAAAGATCCTGTGAGAGCATGTATTACTAAATATACAGACGAATGCACTGTAGAGTCTCTATTACCACCATCTGTAGTTGAAGGAAGAGATACACAGCAAGATTTTTAACCATACCCAGGTATGTGGGATTCTACTTTTGTAGGTGAACTGACATTATTGTTATTTTAATTAGAACTTACATTATTAGCATTTTAATTTGATTCACAGTACCCCCTTTGAACACATGCTGAAGGTTGTATGCTGATAGCATAAGGTTTTTCTTCAATTATTCCTAATATTTTTTAAAGTAGAAAAAGATCTGGAAAATGTTAAAGGATTTCAATATCTATTGTTCAAAGAAGAGGTTTTCAGTCAGAAACGACATTTAGGTGGAACCAACATTTTAGCAAAGCAAAGAGTAATATTTGCCCCTGCCACTGTATTTCAGGATATCATCACATGGTTGCCTCAGCACGCTGCTTTTAGTTTCAGCCCTCTCTTGTTACCCCTTCCCATCTGACTGAAATCAGCTGATCTTTTATAGGGATTCCCACCTCTTGCCAGCAAGCTCCTCGCTGTCAGATACCAAGCACCATATTTAGGGTGTCCCTTTTAAATACAGAGGCCAATAGGAACACAGTTGCCTCGTTTTGTCTGCCCTGTAAGAGCCAACTGCCTTCCCATCATTAAGCCTTTGCCAACCAGAGGGAACACGTTCTCAACCTGTAGGCTCAGCTTTCTGATTCCACATATGCCTTTGCTGAAAATGCAAATAAATAATAATATTAATAATAAGGTATTTTAAAATAAATTTAAAGTGTATCTTACATAATCTGGATAAAATGCAATTAACTTTTAACATTCATGCAATCATTTTGTTATTGCAGCTAAAAAATAGTTCTCAGAATCCAGCTCTTCCAGAATCTCCAAGAAAAATACTCTTTGTTTCACCATTTTCTGATTCATTCGACTTTGGAAGCAAAATAAACACATTGCTGTGTTTAATATCGTTGCACAAGAGAATTCACAAGAATGAAATGTGTTCAAAGTTCCTAGAAAAAAATGTAGCAACGCAGGCTGCCAACTTGTTCAATGTCAAGCTCTAGGCAGTATAGCAGGACTAGCAGTAAATGACTCAGAGTGAGTCACGCTTTAGCTATTTTTGCTTTTAAAGTAATGCCAGGCGCTGTGTTAATATTCAACCCAGAGTAAATTTAGCAATGCAAGAAAACAAGTGTTTCCATGGTTGCTCCTTCACAATGTTTATGGTATATACACAGCCATTAGGCACAGGAATTAAGCCAAATTAAGAATATGGAAATGTTCCTCTTTCATTTACAACCGAATTTTGCTACACTGGGTTTTATGACTCACTCGGCTACTCATTTTTCCAACTCTAACAAAAACGTAAAGCCATAGCTAGCACACCACCAACCATACTGTTAGTGGTCAATAGCCACTGCTTTCCCCTAAATGACTGCTTGTGCTGTGTGCACAGCTGAGCTGGAAGCATGCTGGTGTATCAGTAACTGCAGTCAAAAGCAAGTGTAATCATGATAATGAAGTTACACATATCTTTTTCAGGACAAAACAAGACTGACGCAAAGGCCTCGCTAATGAAACTAAGGACATCAATCGTGGGTTACATGTTTTGTGACATATAAGAAGGAGCTGACAGGGAGGAAAGTTGAAGAGGAGCATTGAAGGGAGGAAGGAGGTTGTAGCATCATATGAAAAAGGAAAGCAGCTGTAGAAAAACAAGGAAGGATGCTGATTCAGGCTGGGGAGCAGTTGGGTAAAATGAGAGAAGTGGTAAAGGGGGTACGACAGAGCTGGAAAATATCCTCCCACAACATAGCTGTGATGTGACAAAACCCATATGCAGGCATGATTTCAATGGAGCTACCTGCACAGCCATGCTTTCTTAGGTGAGCAGGTATTTGTGGAATTGTGGAATTGCCCAACTAATGCAGACATCTGTCATGGCATAGCAAGGCTCTGCTGGAGAAAGGAAGGGAAAATTCAGTCTGGGTTGTAGGGAAAAAAAAAACCCAAAACAACTACAAAATCCCCAAAACCCCAAAGCAGTGGGTGCTGCAGCAAAGGTTAGGTGAACAGCTTACTTTGCCCACACTAGTAGCAGAGCTGCCAAATGATTACACACGATGGCTTCTTACACTTTTTTGTTCACATTTTAATATAGCGTTTTATTCATTAGTCTTAAATTGCAGTAATTACTATTTTTACTGTAGAGGCTGATAAAGCAATCAGGAAGCTTTTACATTTTTCCTCTCAGAGAAAACTCTTCAGCTTTTCTGCATGAAGTCTTCTTCCATGCTGTGATAAGCAGGGCTTTTTTTCCCCCGTTTTCCTATCTGATTATAAACCAGCCACTTAGTTTATACTGGAAGTTTATAGATAGATCCTGATAAAGAGTCTTTCTGGAAAGACTTCTGATTTCAGTAAGTCTCGGAATGACACATAAACTTTCAAATAGGGAGTGAGAGAGAATACTCAAGTCTGGGCCAGATCCAAAGAACTGAAGCAAACTAAAGACACTGAAGTCCAAAACGCTGAAAAATCCTGTATAGTGTCCTCCTAACCCTGAAGGCATCTAACTCTGGAAAGCCTCTCCCAGGTTCTCCAGGGATCTGAAGTTCTGACTTCAGCACTTGCCCAGAGCTGCCCCATCCTGAGTACCAAAGAATATGTTGTTTGTTCTGCAACCTCTTTGGCTCTTTAAAGTAAGCACAGCTCCATCCAAGTGGACGAAGAGAAGGTGGTGATGCAGATGTAGAGAACCCAGTTTCCCAATCCTTGCTGGGTAAGTTAACTACTGGAGTACACAGTCATGCACCCTCTTTGCATCATCCCTTGCCCCCTTCCATTTCCAGCTGCACAGGGTGCAGATTTTGCTTCAACAGGAGGGCTGAAGAGTGCCCTCTACAGACCAGCCTACGGCCGAGGGGTTGCTTAAAAGCCTGTGAGCAATCGTATGATGTCAGATGTAAGGTCCAGCCCATCCAACAGTCTTACTCTGATGATGAGTAACAGCAAATCTCTCCAGAGGATACGAGGCAGGGAAAGCCTACAGCGATGTTTACCTGGTATTCTTGTCCAGCCTCCAGTAATCTGGTCAGTGGCATCTGGAGGATCCAGAAAGGTGCCAAAAGTGACATCTTCCCCTTAAGGGATTTTTCTTAGCTGCATATTTGTGAATTTATTTTCCTCACTTCCTGGGCAACTGCTGTAGACACAATGCTATCATATGAAACATATCACCATCGCCCCACTCACTGCTTCTCTGCCTCATGAGATATTTTTGGTGCCTGCTGGAACACCTGTTAAGCAACTTGCCTTTAATCCTGAGATCATTCACTGCAAGCCTGGTAACACAACAGATCTACGTCCGTATTTCAGATGGTAAGACACGATAAACCTATCCACACTTGTAAAGTCAGATCCTGTGTCACAAAGGAGCGCTAATAACAGGTGAAAGATGACAACTTAAACCACTCTTCAATTGTGTCAGAACATCCAAACCTCCAAGCCTGGTTTAGAGTGCAAATGCCTACGAAAAGTGTTGGACTTCTTTGACTTTGTGCTAACGGTGACTGAAAGCAACATATCTTAGGTTACCCCTGAGACACAGTACACACAATTACCACTTCAGCTCCCTGATAACATCAGCAATCATTTGAGCGCCTAAAATTCCCAATCTACAGATCACAGTCATGGTCCATTTCCTCTCCAGCTGTATAATACAAGCATGTGTGCTCAGTCTCACAGTACAAGTCCTGATTCATTCCCTTCACGTTACTTTATAGTTGGCACATTTTTAGTCATCTTCTGCAATACTATGATTGACATACAGATGTGAAGCATACTGTGCTGGCAGAATAGATTCATCACTGAACAAAGTTGTTGATGCAGATGTGCCATAACCCTCCTCATGGGAGCCAAGGCACTTAACTCTGGGCTCTGGGATCCAGCCTGAGGTCCACAAACCTAAAAGATGGGTGTTGCAGTCCTTTAGTGCTTCTCTAGCTTTCTTCCTCCATTTCAGCTCAACTTATTTAACAGTTTTGGGTAGTATGAGGAATACCTCCAGTACATTTAATGGCATAAAATTAAAGCTGGAAAGAAAACATGCTTTGCTGTGAGGTTATTGGTGCCTACAGCTTTCATGAGGGAAACAAAACAGTATGGATATCAAAAACTATGGTAAGCAGCCAATGCGCATGAACTTCTGATAAGGAATTACAGGATGTTTGTTAATCTTGCTGTACATTGCTAGTTTGCATGTTACTGTATATTGCAAGTATTGATCAAGGAAATTCTATTGATTTCAGAAGCTACACTAACACTTACCAAGGCAAGATGTAGCTCAATCTGCATCTCTTCTGAAGGCCATACCAGAGAGCTACATGACAAATAGTTTCAGGACCCATAAAAACACCAAATGTTTTCTCTTAACTGGAGAACTCTGAGGTTACCATGCAGTGTGATATGCACTGATGGATTATTATTTAGTCAGCATTATCTCAGATCTACATCCTTGTTCTTCCTCAAATGCTTTATGTGCTGGCACTCAATCCAAATCCATTACTTGGAGTAGTATTTCCCTTGGTACTTGTGCATTCTGGTCACACAAAGTCCCACATACAAATGATTAAAATGAACATATAGGAAGGGTAAAAAACGCCTACTGTCTATCCAGGAATAAGATAAATAGAATCACAGAATTGCAGAATCATAGAATAGTTGGGGTTGGAAAGGATCTTCAAAGCTCACCTAGTCCAACCCTCCTGCAATGGGCAGAGACATCTTCAGCTAGATCAGGTTGCTCAGAACCACCACATCCAGCCTTGGCCTTGAATGTCTCCAGGGATGGCGCATCCACCACCTCAAGTAACACTCAAGTAACAGAAAAAATGAGTAAACAAAACAAAGTTCCCTAAGTTTAAAGCTTCGCTTTATTTGCCTCCTCAATATCTTAACTTCAAAATGAGAACATTTCAACTGAAAAATTGTAACACTTAGATGCTTTTCCTTTCCTCTTCTTTGTTTTCTTCTCCTTGGACCATTCTTCACCTGTTTTCCTGTGGTCACACTTGAAGTTTAAACCATAAGCTCATGGCATAAGAATGGAAATCCATCCTCTATCTTTTAAATTTATCTGAATAGCAGTCAAAAGACATAATGGCAAGTAAAATTGTACTAAGCTGGCAGAGGGAGTCCTTGCGTTTTTATGTATGTATAGTAAATACATAGTATGTATATACTATACATATGTATTTTACACCTGTATAGTGTATATTATTACACCATGAAAATGAATGAAAACTCTTGGTGAAATTTTGGTGGTTGGAACTTGATGATCTTAAGGTCCTTTCCAACCCTAACTATTCTATGATTCTAAATTGCTCAGGTTTTGTTACCAGAAAGCAAATTTTCCATAGGGTATAATCCATCTATTGTAGTTTTCAGAATTTCAGATACAGGCAAGCTTTAGCTCTATGTGTCTTACTCATCTGAAATCTACAAAACATTTCTAATGAGTTCAAGTATGTCACAAGATATGAGATTCTAGAAGTTCCCATGTTGCACAACTGGATTACCAAAGACACTGACTACACTGAACTCCACCACTTGGGGAGAACACCTCTATAAGCAAGGGTGCAGCGCTGGCACACGAACAAACGAGCAACAACTTGGTCACACACTTGATTTGCCTGAAAATTTCTCATGAGCTGAGGTTTTTCATCACTCTCCCAATAGAAACAAAGGGGAAAAAATAATATCTTTTAAGATGGAGATTTGTTAAATAATGTGATTGAATGCAACATCAAGGGAATGAAATCGGCATCTAGAAGCTCCCTTCCTGACTTATATGTTCTTACAAACAGTAAAAAAGCCATGCTGGTAGCCATCAACGTGCTCACTTAAGACAGAATCATCCCATGACAGTAGCAATAAATTACCCGAAGTATTATCCCTGAGTGTATAATAATAATAAAAAATTATTTCTATGCAACACTTGATTTCCTTTCTAGATTTTATATACCCAGTGCTGATCTGAAAGCCAGGCTGATATATAAGCAAGAACTGCATCTTGCAAAGACTTTCGCAATGGGATTAAATATAGATCTTTTAAAAATACATGTATAGATCAGATGAGAGACACAGAAAGAGATAAGAGGTGTTTACCCTCAAGTAGTCCCTGATTGGAAGGGCAGATATTTGAAGGGCAGATATTTATAACAGAAGAAACCTACATCTGATGATCTTTTTGATTTAGATACCTCCCTCCCCCAGCTGAGCGCCTTTACCACAAGGTTAAAGCCTCAGTATTTCCTTCTGCAGTTGTTTCCATTTTTATATATAGTTAAATACACCCTGAACTGAGAAAGAGGAAGACTGACTCCAGAGCTACAGCTCAATTTCCTATAGGCCAGCCTATAGACTCCTATAGAGTCAGGCAAATTCTGATTTTAAATCAGTGAGATTGAAACCCAGGTTACTCACAGCGGAAAGAGGCTTTTTGAGGGGGTGGGTTGATTCCTCTTTCATTTTAATTATGAATTCCATGTCAGAGCTCTAAATGCCAAAGCAAGAAACTTCTTATTTTGGTCAATCATGTTAGAAAGGCTATAATTTCATCAAAGAAACCCTCACCAGATCCATCTGCAACTCATGTTCTTCATTAATCCACTAACAGAAATATTGTTGATGCAAGCTTTTGCCTGTTAATCCTATCAACATAGCTAATTTTTGGCATGGAAAAATTGTCCCAGATCACAAGAGAAAAGTTCTGATGGTTTCATTTGTTCTAGAGCTGGTCCTTCTTTGCAAATTATCAAGAATACTAGCTGTGATGGTAATTTTGCAATTTGGATATTCATCTCGTTTGCACTGCTGTAGTATTTGAGTATCCCATTTATCTAGTTTGTTTTTCTAGCTTGTTTCTCCTTCCAATAATTCTGTGAAATAGAGGGATTGTATGTCAGACTTCATCAGCATCACTTTAACTCATACTATTTCATTCCCAGGCCTTGATCTTCTAATCCTTCAAAATTACAAGTAAGCAAGCCAACTAGTTCTTCCAGAAAATATCCAGACAGGACAGTCCCAGAAGGACAAAACGATGCCAAGTTTCTCTCTCAGGGTAGTCCTTTAACCCTACCCAAAAGTCAGATCTCATTCATACAAATGTCTCTAAACATATTCATGCCACTCCTCAGGGGCTGCAATCTGCTCCCTCAGCATCACACCATGAAAACATTACTCTGGCAGACTAAAGCACAGTTATGTTATTATTTCCAGTTCTTTGAACTGACAAAACCACCAAAAATAATACTGATGTTTCAGTGCCACAAGAGAAGCAGGGCATTTGAGTGTTTTGAAGTGGACATGGCTACTTTGCTCCATAGGGTACCAGCCTGCAGCAGACAGATACGAGCCAGTCCACGTTCATTAGTCTCTCACAAACACAATATACACATAGTCGAATTTCAGACACAGGTATAAGGTTCAGACCCACAAGAATTTTAGGCACCTAACTCCCAGTGATCTGTTCTGAACCTAAAATGACTTGATCTAATACAAGACTAACACAGCAAAGAACTAAATCGAAGTCTCCTAAACTCCAAGTGACCTTCCTAAGTGCTAGATCATCTTTCACTTCTTTACTAGTCAAAGGGCTGCCTAATAAGGGATTTTACATGAATGAAAAGTGCATATCCCACACATGCCACTGAACTGTCATAACACCAATTCCACTTTCAGTTAGAATTTCCAACTTTTCTGCTGAAGTTGCTTTCCCATAATTAGTCAGTAAAGGGATCTTAAATTACTATTTTATATTAAAAAAGACAAAGAAAAACACACTAATGTTATTTTTCAACTGATCCTCTGTCAACACAGCTTAAGTATAAAGATGAAAACAGACCAACTAAGAAGCTATGCAGAACCGAATAGGATGCCAGATCTGCAAATCGGTGATGTGACTCCACACATGTAACTTTAACTATTTACTGAAGCTTCACTTCTGTTATATGTTGAAGAATAAGATTAACTTGGCTCCATCAGAGTGATGTTGTGAGGATTAATTGGATGAAACTTTTCAAGCACTATACTACACAGGTTGCAGCTTGCTTTCTTATCCTCCTCAAAGCAAATCGAAGACTTCAGTCTTTCCTGGACCTCCAAATAGACTCTTACATAAATTTAAAGAGAATTCCTTTCACAGTGTCATTTTTTCAACCAGTGCAGTTTTCTACACAAACTGCATCTAAAATAACACTTTTTTTTATATCATTATTTCTGAGCATATGCATGACTTAAACTACACGTATCATCAATAGGGCATAGTGGTGTGTGCTTGAACACTAAATATTAAATCTTACAATCTTCTCCTTTCAAAATAATTCTTTTTGATAATGAATATGAATCTGCCCTAGCAAAATGTTAAAAAGTGATACATGCATTCTCCATTTTCTTTTCAAAACCTCTGTGACATTTTTTCTTCAGTGGGCAGGACAAGGAAGACCTTTACAACTGCAGTGCTTTCCAAATTACATTGCAATGACTGGTCTCCTATGACAAAAAACCTGCCTAAACTACTACTGTGCCTCAAAATTATTTGTTCCGTATAAAAAAAAAACAAACCTTTCTGCATTTGCCAAATTCACTCCTTCAATTGTTTGGCAAAACCAGCAATATTGTCATTCACTCAAACCTTAACACTTCCTACAACATGGCTACTGAACATGCATCTGCTGGGTGTTCGTACAGCCCGTAGTTATCAAGGATTCCAAAGTGCATGTTATCAGCTGCTATAAAAGGGCTATGAAACCTGCCATCCTTTGCGCACCGAATGTGAAACTAAATAACCTTCAGCAAACAGCAGGGGCAGCTAGGGTCACAGGAGGAGAGATTATACCTGCTGATTAGCTCTTTGCACCGAGTATCAGAAATTTAAACTGATACACAGAGATTAAAGGCAGACCTTACTTTAATTTTATGAAGGCAAAATTCTCATACTCTGTGCCAGAAGATGCCTTTGAGATATATATATATATATATATATATTGGCATGGAATAAAAAGACTTGGTAATACAACTTTAAACAGAAGGTGGGATTTTAAATTTACAGAAGATACAAAATGCAAAGTTACAATTCCTGCAGTAATCATGACTTGGTTCCTATAGGCTTAGTCCTGCAAGGTTCTGTACTGTGGTTACACTCCAATAAGGAAGTGAAACATGCCAGGAATCTCACTCATTTCAAAGGATCTACTCAAGCACTTTAATTTAAGCAACTTGCTCAAGCATTTCACTTATCAAAAGGAGATCACTAAAGCACTTTGCAGATGCAGGACCCTTATGTGCAAAGAGCGCATCAGTTATGCAGGGTCACAAAAATGTCTTCTTACAAACCACACACATAATCTAAATCAAATTTAGAATTTGCTGCTATTACCGGATTTAGTGAACACCCCTCCCAAGTGCTGCATTATTTGGAAAAGATAATGTAGCCATTTGGGGGTACAAGAAAAGGCTGAAAATATCACAAATACATATTAATCAACACTTCTTTTCCACTGCTTACATTCTAAACAGGTTTGAGTCAAAAAATGAAAATGTTTTCCATTAAAAATAAGAAGTGGGAATTTAGGAATGTGAGAGAGTTCTGAAAACAGACTTCAGGGAAAAATCACTTGCTCTTCACATAAAACCCGTCTGACAGTGTTTTGACACATATCATCAGAGGTGGAGATTTCGCATCATTTTGCACAAATTCCAGCTAAAGGAGCTGCATAATAAAGGCTCACAGATTGAGGGAAAATGCCTGCAAACTGTCTGAAAGCTGAGCAGAACAGAACCTGCTCTGAGGCATGATATCATCTTTACTGTCACACAGATGCACTTCCTCAATTTCATTTCTTCACTTTAGCTGCTGGTAAAGCTCAAAGAGAAGGTGGTCTCCTTTCCGCAGAGCTGCCTGGAGAAGAGGACAACCTGAAGGTGATACAGCACTGATCTCCTCCCTGAGAGTATCAGAGGTACCTACTATGCTTCATGTCACCTCTTAGGTGGCAGGGAACAACCACACAGCTCCTTTTCATCACTGGGGCACCAAATATCAAGAGACAAAACGTATTAGCCTTCTGAATTTTCTGTTGAAATAAGGCTATATTTAACTGCTTCACACTCTGCACCATACCCAAAAAGAAAGTTTTTCTCCTTCAAATCCTAGTTAATTTCTAAGTAGCAAGACAATATGAGACTACAACATTTCCTTGTTCAGCTATTCTACAATAAAAATGTCAAACTCTGCATAAAAACTATGTAACGATTAATGGCAACCTATCATGAAAGGCAAATCATTTTAGCATATACCTCATCTGCTCTTTTGAGATAAAAAAGGCTGGGACTAGAGAAAACTCCATGTTTTCCTCTGAGAAAACATGGCTGCAGTTTTTATATCTTATCTGATTTAGCAATAAAACCAAACCCCAGAAAAGAGCTAAAAACTGGATCACACTGTATATGTCTGCTTGAAACAGGCCAGGAGTTACGCACTAAGTTGTGCCCAAACCTGGCAAGACTAATACCTGAAAACAAAGTAGCAGCCAGGTAGCTGTAGATGAAGTTATCGATATGTAACTCACATCAAGTAGTTTTACACATAACTCACATCAAGCAGTGTCCCAAAAACTGCAGACACATTATAGCATGCTGTATTATGGGACTAGTATTGTAGGACTCAAGCTTTTGAAACCACAATGCATAAAGGAGAAGCTAAAGAATACACAGATGACTTGACTCAAGCGCACTGCTGACTATTTAACAGGATGACCTTAATGTTCTCCTGTATCTGAGCTCAGCTAGTACTGCAACCCAAAAGTCCCTGCCTTTGAGTCCATTCTTTACCGTAACTACTTTCTGCATGGTGCATGTGATACTTTAGATAGTGCTCAATTACACATCTCAGCATACTAATTTACTACATAGAGCCCAACAATGAGAATAGGCTTTCTGTACCAGGTGGAGTACACGTATCAGCTTAGACTCTCACAAAGATGTTAAAACCAGAGGCCCTGATCCGATGAGAATGTATCTGTCATTTTTAAGCTTGTGAATGAATGTGACATTCAGTGGTTGAGGTATTTTTAAAGGTTATGTATGAGTATCCAAAACACAGAAAAGGAGAGAGAGAGGATAATGGTAATGGCAAGAAGTTCACGTAGCTACAACAGAGAAACTGAACAATCTTACTGGTTCCAGGTCACTGTATCACAAGAAGCAAATTTACATCTGTGAATACAAACAAACTCCACTGATCTTCAGTTATCCATTATTACTCAAGAATTTCTGAGAGCCTTCCCAGTAAAAAAGCCTTTTGAAGAGGAAAGTAAAGTAGGAAAGTGACTGTGTGGTGGATCAACAGATTATTTAGGCAGAAGACATAATATTAATGCAAGCTTAAGGCAGCACTATTGTGCTTACTTTGAAAAGTTTAACTTTGAATTTTCCACCTATTTCTATCTGCAGATCTGAGGTGGCATTTAGTTATCCATTTCAAAAGCAGGGGGGATGTACCAGGCTCTTTATTTGAATGCATGCTCATTATAGTGCACCCAAGTCTGCGAAAGCTAACTAATAACTTTCCATTCAGGTTTTTAAATGGCATAAAATGCTGCAAGAGGAGCAAATGTGATGGATTTAGCTCATCCAAAACATCATGAGTTCTACAAAACCCAAGCTGACCCAGCTGACTGAAACAGCCTCAACACAGGAGTCCATCATCCAGCATCACCATGCATTTCATGTTGGACACAGTCTGACCCCTGTGCGCAACTAAAGCAGAAGTCCAAGTGGCTAATAGGACATATCTGGATTTCAGGCAGTATTAGCAGAATGATGTCCTTGTATATTTTTTCTTCCCAAGAATAACTCTTCCTGTGCTTATTTAATCTCATTTAACCTTATTTAATACCTTTTTTTTCAACAGATATTCCAGTTAGAACTCAGTCCCACAGCCTGAGCTGAATGTAGTACTAGGGCATACACCCCTTCCTCAGGCAATTACAGGGTGGAAAGTAAATCCAAAGTCAGTTATCAAGATTTTATCTTCTCAGTTACAAACACCTGGAAATTAGGAATTACAACATAATGGTGGGGCAGTAATAATTTTATGGTTATGCAGGGAGTGAAAATTACACTGTTTTGTGGTCTGCAGCTTGGTATGTTCATTCTTAAGAACAGTCCCAAGCGCTCAGTTGTACTCAGAGATCAATGCTAATACTCAAATCCAAAATCTTAGAAACCATAAAGACGGGAAACACATATATTAAGCCCTCAAGCTCTAATCCTAGGGAGTTTTCAGATATCAGATCTAAAATTCACCTTGTCAAACATGTCTTCACACTTCATAAATCTCTACAGAGAACAGGGAAGTAATCCAAAGTCCAGTGAACTCAGCGGGAAAATTCTTTCCACTAGTTTCAGTGGGTTTTGGATAGGGCTCCACAAAAACAAAGCTCAAGGAGAGCTACAGGAAAGCATCCAGAGTATCATTTTCTAATGGTATAAATCATTAATCTATAACTCCTGAGGTTCCTGAGATACCAGTTTATGTTGAAATCAAAATGCAGGGTGGGAGGGAATAGGTTCAGGGGTCAAGGGACAGCAAGCAGAATAATATGATTTCAAAATATGATTACGACTGGGGAAGAGCAGCACAAATGGTGTTAGAGCCTATGAACCTTCCCAGCAACAGTAATCAGAGAGATATTTTAATGGCTGCTATAATCTGCAGGGCAATAAAAGCGTACATGTTTGTTGTGTTGCATAAATACTAGAACTGTTCACTCTCCAACTTTTCTGGTAATTCAAGCATGAATAACTTCATAATTTAACACCTGATAAATCACATGAATTAAGAAAACTAGATTTTAATAAATTGCAGCCTTACATGGTGCGTGCATAGAAGCTGTAAACCTGAGAACACACACAGTAAGCATTTTCCAACAATATAGTTCTACCATTAAAGCAAAGGTCTTCTTAGAGTTGCAACACATCCTAAGTTGTGAAACAAGAGCAATTTGTTTAAGTGACAAATGAAAACAGCTTACCTAATCTTTTTAGAAGATCCTATCAACTAAGAATAAAACTAATGAGAAAGGCTTCTAACGAAAAAGCCCACCTTCCACAGAAAAAGATGTGAAGCAACATTTTCAGGGTATTTGTACTCAGACATAGTAGGAGCTGTGGGAGTCTAAATAAAATTACCCAGGTAATTACACTGGCTTTCTTCTGCACAGATAGCAATTTAAGTAAGTTTTTAAATACAAACACCCACCTCAGTTTGAGCCATAACCAGCAGCTCTATAGGGCAGTTAGTCACATCTTACCATTTAGCTTTCAAAGAATCTATAGTTTTTAAAAGATAAGACTTACACTGTTTTCTCATCTGTTTAAGTTGATCCTTAAAATACACATATTTTTCATTCTTTTGCAAATCTGAGTCACTGTTCTCGCTCTCCATTGCAGTAAATTTTTCATGTACTAAAGACTTTAAATCCGGTATATTTTCCGGTTTTTCTCGTTTGATCTGTAAGGAATAAGAAGTACAATGTTATTCATTATGACCTATTTTAATACAAAGCAGAAGACATCAAGCAAAATGTCATGAACATGATCTCGGTTTCTTTTGACTACAGTTAGATTTCCTGCTCTGAAACCATAACCTCCAGGTAAATACTTGTTTCAGCAAAAGTAACTATGATATGTAGAGATTAACTTCTTAGTGTCATTTAACTCAGTTACTGTTGTACAGGTTATTTCTCACACTAACAACAGGCAAAACCAAACCCTGCAGTCAAATTTACATCCGTGAGTGGTAAAGGTCAATATGTTAACAAGAGCCAGCATAACACTGAATGTGAATGAAACCAAAGAGTACAACTCCGTCCATAAAGTGAGAAGATGACTGAAAGACAAAGAATTTTTAAAGAGTTATCTAAAAACTTCCACTCTCTCCCCGTTTTTGAATCAGCTTTCTAGAAGTTTATAATCTACCTGCATGCCTACTGTGATAACTAAAACAGGGGAAGTTCAGGTTAGATATAAGGAAGAAGTTCTTTACTGTGACAGTGGTGAGGCACTGGAACAGCTTGGCCAAAGAAGTTGTGAATGCTTCATCCGTGGCAGTGTTCAAGGCCAGGCTGGACAGAGCCTTGGGCAACATGGTTTAGTGTGACGCATCTCTGCCCATGGCAGGGGGTTGGAACTGGATGATCTTTCCGGCCCAAACCATTCTGTAACTCTATGATAACAGCAGCAAAAGCAGTACGGACAGCTAATGTAAAAGGAAACCAGCTCTATTTATTTGTGCTGTGTGAACAAGAAGCATTATGCCATACAGGCAGGCAAAAACAGTTTCCTGAAAAGCATTTGCTTATAATAATTGCATCTGAAATAATCTGAAGAACAAATGACTAGAAATAAGAGGGAAGTCAATCATGTAGGCAATATTAAGATATTCCAAGAATGCAAAAAACACTTTGTGAACCCCCAGAAAACAAGGATTAGAGTCTTTCCTTCCCGACATGAAAATCTAAGGTATTGTACCTTTGACAGGTCTTCATAAGAACTAGCTTACAGGTGGTGGGGACTGCGCTATGCAATGATGATCAGCAACAGCACAGACTCTGAAAGAAGGTGGACATCTGTCAAATTCTTAATGCTAAGCATTTCCTGAATCAGACAAAAGCTATTTCTATCCCAAACATATGGCGAAACATGACATTCTGAAATAAAGGAGGTAAGCAGCATTTCTGCTGAGCCACTCTTCCCCTGCAGAACATATGACATTCTGCCCCTCACCAGATCATGGTACTGGTCATTGTGAAAGACAGGAAAAGAGCCTACTGAGGCTAAAATGGTTCACTTCATCAAATCATTTACAGGCTCCAGAGTTTACAGACACCTTGGAAATCCTATGGAATATATCTTATTTCAGTAGGCAACAAAATAATAAATATACGTGTAAAAATGGACTTTGCAGATATGTAAAATGCTACATAGCCATGAAAACTTTACCTTCCTTTTAATCCAAGCAAAGCAATCCATAGAACTATTATTTCTTCCAAAAGTAAAGCAGTTTGGCACATTTACTTTAGGCAGACGCAAGTTGTGGCAAGAATTAAAATAAGAGAAAAGCATGCACTGCCAGGTGATAGCATGTAGTTTTCAAAAGTGCCTGGAGATGAAAGATCACCTACCACAACATCCAGCTGTCAATGGGAGAGACTCAGGAATACCTTGGTACCAAAGGAGTACAGTGACTCTGAAGACCAACAACACAGATGCTCAGAGAGCTACATAAAGCCAAGCAGTAGCATATAGTCCTTAGCCTATGAAACTTGACAAAAGGAGCTAAGGAAATAAGAGCATTCTGTGCTTAGGGCAATGAGGGCAACCACACATACATGTTGCCTGCCTCTGAGTGCTGGTTTTGGCTGGGGTAGAGTTACTTTTCTCCATAGTAGCTGGTATGGGGCTGTGTTTTGGATTTGTGCTGGAAATAGTGCTGATACCAGAGAGGTGTTTTAGTCACAGCTGAGCAGCACTTACACACAGCCAAGGCCTTTTCTGCTTCTCACACCACCCCACAGTGAGCAGGCTGGGGGTGCACAAGGAGCTGGAGGGGATACAGCAGGGACAGCTGACCCCAGCTGACCCAAGGGATATTCCACACCACATGGCATCATGCTCAGTGTATAAAACTGAGGGAAGAAAAGGAAGGGAGGGACATTCACAATGATGGTGTTTGTCCTCCCAAGTCACCATTACATGTGATAGAGCCCTGCTGGCCTGGAAATGGGATGAACTGGGATGGGAAGCAGTGAATTAAATCCTGTGTTTCTCTGTCTGTGTGCGTGGCTTCTGCTTTACCTACTGAACTGCCTTTCTCTCAACCCACCAGTTTACTCATTTTTACTTTTTTTGATTCCCTCTCCCATCCTGTTGCAGAGAAGCGAGCAAGTGGCTGTGTGGGATTTAGCTGCCGTTCGGGGCTGAAACATGACAAAGTGCTGCAAAAGAAGGCCTATGAGAACCAAAATCAATATTGTTCCGTATTCAGCTGGAGAAGAAAACTGGCCATCAAGTGTACACAAGCACAAGAAAGCAGTTATTAAATCTAAATACATTTAAAATCCAGCACATTATAAAATAGTTATTTGATCTGAACATGTAGTGCAAACATAGTCCTTCCTGCAACAACTCCATCAGGCTGCTTTTACAGACACTCTCTCTTTAACATAAAAATAATGTATAAACAGAGGACCACACTCACAAGCATAGCCCAAATCACCATTCATCACTAGGATCTGCTCTCAACATGAATGAGAACACTATGGCCAGACACCATATAGAAGATCCAGTTGTGTATGCTAAAAAACCCCAACAAACCAAAGTGCTTCTAAGTTGCTGATATGCACACAAAGAGTAAAAGAAATGATACGGACATTCTTCACAGACATCTATCTGTAGCAAAGACAATGCCAATAGTCTTTTTGTCTCCATAGGGACCATGTTACACATTGGTATAGCTACACCAGGCTCTTTTTATCTTTTTCTTGACTCATGAAAGATTTGAGTACCAAAATCCACCAACATAGCATCTTCAATCATACCCTCAGAGTGACGGGTGAAGAGAAAGGCGCAGTCAATGTTAGCTCAGCAGTTCTCTCAACTTCAACTTCCAGAATTAAAGGACTTCACACATATGAGCAGAGAGAGAGAAGGGACTGTAACTTATACTGTCATGTTAGCAGAAAGGCTAGATCGCAGAATCATAGAATAGTTAGGGTTGGAAAGGACCTTAAGATCATCCAGTTGCAATCCCCCTGCCATGAGACATTTGAGAAGCTGCATTGTATACATACAAACAAACTTCGCCCCTGCCACTGTGCAACTGCAGAAATTCACGTGTCGGTATCCGTACTAACCTGAAGAGAACAATTACATAAACCCCTTCCTTGGCTACAGAACTATAACACCGCTTGCTGCCATGTATCTAACCAAGTTAAGAGATATCATGCTATTTGCTAAAGGCAACATGAGCAATTCCACCAGTTATCAAGAAAAAATGAAGTCTTTCACATCAGCTATATTCCCAATAGCTATACATTGCATCGTGAGGATAGCCGGGCAATGCAGTGTTACCGTATGACATAAGTTCAGACAACCTTCTAGTATAGAAACTTAAAGAGTCAGACATGAGATGCTCAAAGGATGCTCTTTCCTGTAGTTTAACATCTTTCATGTTTCCAATTTAAATTCAGTTTCTGTTCACCTCTAGACAATTGCTTTTATTAAAATGATTAGTAGAGACACCATTCCTGACCACACTCAATACTCTACCATCATGTATGCTATTACGAGCACTACTATGCCAGGCAGACGTTCTGGAAGGTCAGCATGTCACAGGTGAATAACAAGGCATGTCTTCCCACACTAATACCAAGTAAATGTTTGCTGTGCACAAGCAATTTCTCTTTGGTTTCTGCATATCCTATTCCATGAAGAGAATTGAGAATGCTCTAACCCAACAGCATAAATGAAAACAAATGAAAGAAAATGTGACATCAGTCCTAGTTCCTCATGGTGGAACAGAACATCATACACACCCTTACAGGTATAGTACAGTTTTCTTTAGTTCTCATCACCCATTCCTACTCTATAGATTCATGATGGATGTAGTGATAATGAGCATGCCAAAATGTATGAGGACAATACAAATTTAGGATATGGCTAAGGGACACAGGAAAATTACCAATCATCAGGGCAACATACTGGGGTTGTACTTCTTTTCGGTCTCAGCATGTCAGACAAATGCTTAGTAGCAAATCTGAAGCATGTTCAATTTCTCAGTAGAAGTTACTTCACGAAGGAACCATGAAAGACACATTAAGCAAACAACTGTTCATTTAGTAGCACTGTCAGCCAAAACCAGCATGCCAAGTAACACCTTACAGTCATTAGTTAATCCATTGAGACTTGCATTGATTTTGAAATGGGGTGGAGGCATACACACCCTACAAAGCATCCTGACATGACATGTAACTATGAACTGGGAGTGTTCAGGACATATGGTGAAAAGAAGTATCAGTCACAACAGCTTGTTTACAGCAATAGAAAAAAGCAGAAGCATCTGCTGTGACAGTCCTGTAACAGCAAGGAACCATGTGGGTATTTACATGGGAGCTCGGCAATAAGAGGGAGAACAGACATGTTATACATGATAATTACTGGTACTCCATACATACTCTACCAGCAGTGCTGACAGGAAAACACATTTAGAAACACTAAAAAAATAACTGTTTAGAAAAACGTACCTGTGGTTTACCTATCAAAAGATACATTTACTCATTGCTTACACACCACACTACCTGGTCTCAGCTCATTTGTGCTAAGAGGTTATTGCGTTTGATGGGCAATGCTTATGAAATGAGCCAGTTCATGGCAGGTCTTTGACTTCTGCCAGTATCTAAGGATGAGCATTCCTTTTGTAGATTCTTCAACTGGTAGTGTGCCTATTCTACGCATAAACTGTTAAACTATGCCTCAAAAATCAGGCTTTTTGAAAGGCCAGCCTGATAACGGTAAACCCTTAGGGTATTCAAAGAGGCAGTATGGGGAATTACCATAACCACCAAACAGGAAATAAATTATTCTGTGCCAGACCAATCCAAGAACCAGTGAGGTTAAAGGTACCATAGACTAAAATTGCACCACCTTGCAGTATTAGTCTACATACAGTAAGGGATCAGTGTCTAAAAAGGCACTGATTAGCATAACTCTGCATGCAGCATTGCAGCACTTAGCAATTTGTCCTTCCCAGTATTATGTCCCAAAACACTTTACAAACATTAAAGAATATACCCTCAAATGCCCATTGTGACATCGGTACCATCAACCAATAACTTAGTTGCACAAGGAGACTCTGGCAGTACCAAGAATAAATAAACCCCGGTTCTGTGCTTTGAGCACAAAGCCATCCTTTCACCTTCTTCTTTAGCTGAGGGAAAGTTCAAATTAACATGTGCATTTGGTTCACTCTCTACAAAGAGGCCTGAAACTCCTTGTGGCTGCTTGGCAAACTTTGTGATAGAAGAGCGGCATTCCACGTACCACAAAAATGCTGCTGTGGACTTCGCGTTGCAGTGGCTCACCATGTGACGCGCCACGGCTATTTTTTAGCCTTTTCTTTCTTCTCTAGCTCAGAAGTCCTTTAGTTGTATACTTGAAATCCTGTCGCTGTTCACAGGTACCCCTTCTCACGGCTGTCACTTTTGTCCCTTAGCTTTGGAGAGCTTGCCAGTGCCATCCATTTTATTCCTCCGAAATTTCTTGCTATATCTGAACCACATTGAGGTCTCCTCAAACCAGCGACACAACCTGCAAAGGAACTATCTTTGCAAAGAATTCAGAATTCTCACCCTAATCTTTCAAAGTACACATGATTTGTTCCCTGTAATTTAATCCCTACAAAATATGGACTTTTGAAGTTTAATTTATGGATATTACTGACATTTGGTAGTTGTGAGGTAAAGAACCATTCCTGCTTGCTAATGACCTTAATGACAGAGTCAGCTGAGATGGCAGAGTGTCTTCATTTTCCAGATTCTTTGTTGTTTCACTTATGAAAGGGAGGGTGATTAGTCACTCAGTGCTAAGAAGTTCGGAGCTATGCAGTTACCTAGACATCTATATTCTTCTGGGACAACCCAAAAAACAATATGCTGATGTCTCCATCTAACTCTAAACTCATAGTAATTTAGACTGCATTTACACTACAGCCATGTGCCTGTACATATGCTTATGGAACACTGATAGCAGTTGCATCTTTTGAAGGAAAATACAGTCTCTTATAGCTCCCATTGGAACAGAATTTCTTATCTCTGTGAGTTGATATTATTAAAGGAACTCGGTCAAGAGTTTTCAGACAGACAACTTCAGGAACTTCAGGGCTTGGGGTGCCTAGATTAAGACATCCCACAAAGACCCAGTTTTCAGAACCCAGGCATCTCACGCTGTCTGAATTGCCAACACTTTAAAATGTCTGACCCAGACATGGACATATCTAAACCTACTTATTTCAGAGAACAAATGCCAAGAATTGGCTGGCTACAACAATAACTGCAGACACTGTCAAAACAGCCTCTCTGAGCATCTCCATCAGATAAAAATAACTATTTTCCCTTTATTTACCTCTGCTATGCAACAAAATCAACCAAAAATGCATGCCACATTTCTTTCTTGTTTAACGATACTTATGTCCTATTATTTCATCCTTACCTCACTAAGTAATTTATTATTACAAATATGCAGCCTTTCAACAAGCATATTATTTTACCTCGGGGTAAGTCAAAGTTTGCTGTGATTATTTATTATAACCAATTTTTTTTCACTGAGAGGGAAAATAACATGGGAGCTAAGTAAATTTGTGGGTTGAGTCACCCATACACTTTGTGAATCATGTGAGAACCAACTCTAAGTGAGTCACCACTGTAACCGAATCAGGCTGCAAAACTTCAGCTCAACCTAAACAGTCATTTATTATTCTTCAATGGCTGGATTCAAACCCTTAGCAAATATCAGATCATTTGTTGATGCACAAATAAAACACAGCTCTTGGAAACATCTGCAAGGGCAGTCAAAAAGGATATCATCACTCAGCAGCAGGAGCTGCACTCATTGGAACACAGCTCTGCTGCAGTCAGAACTGCCTAAGGGCCCACATCTGATTCAGGAGATTCAACACCTCTATACATCATGACTGCAGGGCTGGGACTCTGGTTGAGCAACACCTTTGCAGACAATTGTGAAATGCCAAGAGAGGCATATTTATAAGGGCTGACCCATACTTATGACACATACTGCCTATTAAACTGGGCCAGCACAACAGAAAATGACTGTCAGCACGTTTCAAATATCCCAAGACTTTGCCAGAGTCACAGCCTGGAGGTGAGGCAGGGTTGCCATGGTGCAAAAAGCAGCATGTCAATGCAGTGGTTGTAGCTAAGGTGTCCCCTCTAATGACATTGCCAGTATCTTCCACTGTTTGTTTTCCCTACTTTGAATGCAGCTGGAGGTGTTTAACCTTTATGAAGAAAGTAAGCACAGAGGGGCACACACTGCTTCCATGAACACTGGGGTATACCCAAGGGAACTCCTCAAGTCGTAGCATGTGAAGAGTTATTTTGGTAAGGCTACAAATGGACTTGGGCCCACCCTGTTTTGCTTTCTTTCTCCCATTTAGAAAGGAACCATATATACAGAGTGATACTAAAGTACATGAGCACCAGGTGAAGAAACAAAACTGCCTGGGCACAAAGGCAAAGTTTACAGCCTGAACAGCAGTTCTTGGGGTTCCCATTTGTTAGAAGGTTCACCTCAAGCAAAATGCTTTACTAGGCACATGTTTTTTAACAGAAAAGGAAATATCTTTATGTTTTCCCCAGTTACCCACTATGGTGAAGACAAGACTGTGAGCATCTTTTTGTTTCTCTCCAAGACCGTTATGAGCTGCTTTGCAAAGCGCAAAGGGATAAAAAGAAGCAATGAAAGGGGATCCCATTGAAATACCAGTATTGAAACTACCTGCTACCAATAGTGTAAAACTGGCTCATAAAGACAGCAACAAATGTGAGCATTAGAGGTGAGGTTTTCCCAAGGTACCGAAGTGAAGAAAGTTAATGGATATTTAGCACCTTAATCCCTTCAGCACTTCTGAAAGCCCAACTGCCTGCGGTTTGCCACAAGGGGTGGACTGAATTTTCTAAATGATTTCAACCAAACAGAAGTCTGCATCTTGTTCCTTTGTAGTTTTTCAATATATGAAAACAACAAAGCAAAAAAATCCACAGTATTTTGGAGACATTTACTAAAACACCTAAAAAATATGGTTCAAGATACAGCGGAGAAGCAAGTACGTAAATTCATTAACCCCTTCTCCTTGGATATTAAAGTTCTGCCACAAACAGAGTTTTACAAGGTAATTTTGGTGCACTAGAGATACACCACATCTTGATCTAAGCAATTTTGCCTGAACACAGATTAAGGCCTGTAACAGCAAAAAACAGCTATTCTTATAAAATGTTGCTTTATTTTAACAGCATGTTAGAAACTGCAAGGCAGATGGTGCATCTGTTTTAGCAAGGTTGATTCAGCAAATGCATCAGGCTGTTGAACCAGTTTACCAAGCTGCTGATTAATTCACATGTTTAGAAAATACATTAACATGGATATTAGAGCTTTTTTATTATTATTTTAATATCCCACTCAAACTGAGGGGAATTTAGACATTGATTTCAATGGGAGCAGAAGAAGGCCCTAAGGTGATTTCAGATTACAACCTGTTTACTCTTGTATGGCTCTGCTTGGTTGACTGAGATCTCTAAACCCCATGTTTTCCATAGTGTGGAAATAGAGGGCTAAATCCTAAAACAAGTACAATTCAGTGTTACCTTCACCAGCTCCCACAAAACACCGCTGATTTATGCCAGCTGTTTAAATACAAAGTATGACTTACCCTTTGGAAGACCTGCACACATCACGTACTGTTAAAATCAGCTGGTTTTCCAGAGGGAGGTTTTCCATCTTCCTTGGATACACCTCCCTTGAAAAAGTCAAGCAGGCTTTTTCAGTTTTTACTCCTCTCAGGTTTTTTTCACTCATCTGATGAAATTCTTGTCCCCAAAAAGTTCTTCAGCACTGACAGCATTTCTGCTTCATACTCTCCAAAACAGCAATGTGAGTCACTTTGTCATTTTTCATTAAGACTAAATGTAACCTTTACACTTGGGGGAAACAGCAGTAAGAACTCTAAAGTACAGACTCATGCTTTATTTGAATTGACTGTAGTTGAAAAACATATATCCTGGCTGACGCTTAGAACCTCCACTCACCAAACTCATGTATCTATTTTAATATATGGATCAGGATGGCAATACTTCCCTCAGGGTTAGCTCCACCTTTAACACAGAACCGTGAAGACACTGATGGTGCAGAAGTGCCCTAAGCAGGAAAAAAAAGACTGCAATGCAGCCCTCCAATTTCCTTATAAACTGAGAGTACCTACTTCACACTGCAGTGGGTACTGGACACAGCATTTGTATGACAGTCTCATTATGTGCTCTGTGGCAAAATTGCCTTTTATTTTGCACTTTACTGAGCATATCTTAGAGACAAGTCTCTCCCCTGAGCCTTTCCACATACCACGTTCTTCAATCATTATTAGCGATATATTCTTTTCCAGCTTCCTATTAGGAAAGCCCTCAATACAGTTCATGGCCACTAAATCCCAGGCCTTGCTTTCATTGTTATCTTTCTTGACTTACCAGTTCTAACTGACAGCTTGCACCTCTTTCCTTGTCTTGGCAAACACTCTGTGCTTTCCTGGTAATGCACAAGTAACTCTTTTCTATCGCATAGAACACTCTGGAATGCTAATGCACCGTTTTTGCTAGATAGGAGTCTGAGGATAGCTCAGTTCCCTAGTTTCTGCAGGCTCCCTGCGGGCATAAGAGCATCTGACAGAAGGATGTTTTCCACTGCAATTCTTTTCCTCCACTTTGCCTATAGTTCCCAGCTTTGTTATTAATGAAGCTTGAGCAAAGCCTCAGAAACAGAACCGTATCAGAACATTAGCATTCAAAGGGCCTTTGCTCCTTTGCTTATATGTTCCTCTGCACTCACCAGGTTTTTTGCAAAGACAACATGTGCTGTGTAACAGCCTGGATTAATCTTGTCTACGTTACCACTCTACACATCCTTCTCATTGACTTCCCAAAATCCCTGGAGCCTATACACACCTTTCCTGTCACTTATCAGAGCAGCAAGAGGCTGGTTCTTGTCAGTGGGTAACTGATGATGTCAGTGCCTGTCATTCTACCTACTTGATTCTCAAAACAAAACTATTCAATACTTTCCCTCTCCTGGTCCTCCTGCTGTGGGAAAGGAGGATCCTCCTCATAAACCTTTGGGAATATCTCTTTAAATCCTTCTTCAAAATCCTTGTTTAAAAACATCTTCCTTTGGCAGGGGGGTTGGAACTAGATGATCTTAAGGTCCTTTCCAACCCTAAATATTCTATGATTCTATGATTATGATGTGACAAACCCCTTCACAACTGTTTCTGTGCTATGACAGCTATGCCCCCTGCACAACTGAGCCCAACATCCTGATTCCAGAGCATCCTTTTCCATACAGAGCCTCACAAAACTGTGCTGAGATGAAACCTGAGCAGCTTTTTTCCTAGAGTTATTACACTAAATTCCCCATTTTAGCTCAAAACCAGCTTGCTTCATACTCTCCACATTAAAGGAAACACAAAACAACTGTGAGCAACATAATAAGCTGTAATTAAACACAATACTAGCAATAGTAATACCTAACTGTAAGGTGGATACCGGATGGAATCTGCTAGCTGACTGCAGAATACAAAGCACACAAGAAGAGGTTTTAAAAAATCAGAAACATTTGGTTTGCAGCTCTCTTGTAATTTATATGCAATGCCTTTCTTTAAATCTACACGTAAAGTGTCAATCCAGGCTTAAAACTGTGACTAAAAATGAAATCATATTCCAACTCTCCAGCCCGTATAGACTCCCCTATTACACATAAGCCCTTGATTGTTACACGTTGTTGGAAGCCATTAAAATCCAACTTTAATTTAAAACAGCTTAGAACAACTATTTCTGTAAACGAGACTGGTGTGTGACAGCTGTATTAGTTTACTCATGTCTGCAAAATGTGACACCAGGGTGGGAAAAACAGGGAAAAAATGAGTCCTCAGCTGCAGTTATAAGGCTGAAGAATATGGTTCTGCGTGAGAGTCCCACCTCAGCTAACAGAACAAGGTTATGGAGTAGAAATCTTGTTTGTCTCCATAAGAACTTACACAGTAAGTCAAACTAGTATGAGTTCAGCTGTAATACTGAAAAAAACCAGTATTTTTTCACTATCAAACCCATTCCTATTATGCTGGCTGACAATCCCTGGAATTTGATGTTGTCCATGACTAGAAACTGTCACTTATGGCAAGAACTAAAAACATTTAAAAAAAAGTGATTTTCTTCTAAACTTATCACTCTGTGCATGCAAGCATTTCCTTTCTGATATTTTCAAACTCAATAAACACATTTGTTCCTTGTCCCTCAGTTTCTACAATGCTATCAAATTTGTCTCCTCCGGTTCTTTCAGTCTATGGCAGCTCTGATCACACCTCCCCTGCCATTTGAACTTCTCCCTGTATCTTCCTGAATTTACAGTCCTAGCTCTTATACATAGTACTGGTTTTAAACTCATCCTTCCTCTTTCTCATATTACTTTGCTTTCTCTTTTTTAGCTTCTTTTGAAGCTCATCTCATCACAACTTTTCAGTAATGCACTTTCCTTCTTGTATCTCCATCAAGCACGCTTTTCCTTCTTTTCTCTGACTCATTCACTGTATATCACATGCTAAACTGATTTCTCTCTTATTACTTAGCCTTAATTATGGGATGCCTCCATTCTTCCTTTTATATATTACATTCTCACTGAACACCAGTTCCTGAGTCACTGGCAAAGGATTTAGGGAGCAGAGGGAGCGAGTGTTTGCCTCACTGCCTCCCCTCCATGCATGGGTCAGCAGTCTCACAGGAATGGCAGGTTGTGCCGACCTCTTCACGGGGTATTGTAGTACATGTTCTCCCAGGTGCACCCACTGGTACCTAAGAATATTTTGTCCTAAGAGTGTTACCACTGTGCACCTTCCTTAAATGTCGGTGACCTTTCTAAGTCACCTCATTATAAAGTGAAAATGCACCATCCCAGTGGAACAGTGTAACTCACCCTAAGTAACTATACCTTATAATTGCATCTCACCCTTCAACAGGGATCTTCTCTATATGTCGCAGCAAAGTATTTCAATTTGACTTGACACTACTCTGTAGTTACTCACAATCAGATGAAATTTCAGCTACTCCTCAGCCGATCACTTGCTATTTTGGCCAGTTCCTGTAAATTAACTATTATCAATCACCATCATGATTATTTCCCATGCAATATACAGACACATGATAATATTTCTCGCTTCGTGACTTTCGGTTCTCCACCAACCTCACCAGCACGTTCTCTTTGCCCAAAGGATTTAGGTTTTGACAGCAGACACAGCTCATCTCTACAAAATACAGGGCACTTGATATCTGCTCTCATTTCTCAAGGTCATGACAGCCTCCTGTGATCGGCAATGAGAAATCTCACCTTGTTACATAAAATACTATATGCAAAAGAACCCAAGAACAGGACCAGCAACTCCCTGAGGAAGTTATGGATTACTATCAGTAAACAGACGGATCATTAACTGGTCAACTTGTTTCATTGTTCACATGACAAAGAATGAGACATGCCTCCTGCAAAGCTGGGTAACAAAACTGAGCAAAAAAGAACACCCAACTCACTGGCAGAAGGAAAAAAAACCCTTTTGCAGAGTCACTAACTCAAAATGGAATAATTAAACCTCCCACTTCAGAAGCTGCCGCTTTGAAGTGGAACTGCAGATCTCTATTTGCATATTAGGAACGCTTGTGTCGATTTCCATGCTCCATCTGGGCAAGAGATTGCAGATGAGGATGACTCTGAATTAGGACAAATCAAATGGATGCGGATCCTGCAGAGATAATTATGAGTCTCTCAAGATGATTTAATTAGTATATTAGCATGGTTTCCTCCTTCAGCAGTAAATACATTTTAACAATGTCTTTATGTCTGCTATTTAATGTCAGCCCTGCTAGAAGTCCTTTGCACCCTTCTGTTTAGTGTGTTGGCACTATTCGAAGTCCCTACTTTGTGACAGACAACTAGATGAACCAAAAGATCAAAGTTGTAGCAAAATTGCAAATTGTATCATGTAAACTTTAGAAATCCTGCTACCTAACGCAACCCCCTCCTTACATCAGTCAGACTTTTCATAAAATGCATGGAAAACCAAAAGTAAAAAAAAACCAGACTCACCCAAGCCAGCTGTCTAAGCAAAGATTGTCTAAGAGACAGGGAGTCCTACTTCTCTAATGGCAACGGGTGCCTCCACCACAAACCCTTTCCTTGAGTCAGTTGTTTAAGCCAGGCAAATCCTTCCTCATAAACAATGATGAGAGAAATCCACATACTATCAGATTTAATATCTTAGTGGTTAAAAGAGTCATCAGTAAGGTGAGTGACCCGTTTTCAAATCTCTGCTCATCCCATATTAGCTGTCCTAGCCCATAGGCTATTGGGTATTCAGGGGTAAGACATCTCCATCTCTCCTGTTTGAAGTTATTCCACTTTGTATAACTAATTAAAAGATAATTGAGGCAAGTACTTGAACCTGGCTCTCCCACATCCCAGGTTATTGCCTAACCATTCAGCTGTGGCTTCAGCCTCTCATTTTCTTTCTGCAGGGTTCTTACACCGTGTAGGCACTTCTGAAAATCCCAGTCTCTGTATTTTACATAGAAATATTCACAGAGCAGAAAGGCACAATCATTTCAGGATTACCACCACAAATATCCACCATTCTCCTCATATATACTACCAGCTCTCTTGCACAATGGTGAGAGCTAGGTGTTTTATTTGTTTGCTTGTTGGGGTGGAGTTTCTTTCTCAAACCCTTTGTCACAATGCAACCCATTTGTGCAAGTACAAAACCAGCTTTTTTCTGTGGTAGTTCTGATTCCTCGCTTAGAGAAGGCAAGAAGAAGCCTCAAACAGTATTCATAGCTAGGAGAATAAAGAGATATTGGTCTTTCAAAATGACTGATGATCATTCTTTGGAGTCTAAAAATATGGTATGGGCTTCAGAAAGCACATTATGTGATGAACAGCTCTCTGCCCTAAAGAGCTTGCAGAATAAATGATGGACCTGGCACAGAAGCAAAGACACAATATAAACCACACATCAGGAGAAACAGATTACAAATGCAGGATAATGAAGCACAAGTGAAAGCTTGTAAGGTATTTCAAAATAAGGACAGCCTGGTATAACAGGCATTTGCTCAAGGACTCTAAGGGCATCATGAGCTGATAAAAGAAAGATAGCAGTCTAGGAAAGAAGTAGTTCAAGAAGTAGTACACATGAGAAAGTAATTCAAGGAAGGTTGTTCAACTGGTCTACCCAAGCAATAAATGTTTATCTTTATTTTACAGTTATCCGGGTATAAAACTTGCAGATCCTTTTATTTCATTTCAGCTTCCATGTCCTACATGAGAATTCAACAAAATAAAACAATACAAAAGAAAACCCTATCGAAAGAAAGGACATGAAAAGCAAGAATGCAGGGAATAGGGAATACTGATACAGCTACTTTAGTTTTGTCACTAGCAGAACCTTCCCCATGAACACAGACTTAATTTCCAAAGGTGAAGTGACTACAGTCTGTGAAGAGAGGAGGGAAAATGTTAGCAATATTGGGGGAACAGTGCTTGGGAAAAATGAAGAGTCCAACAACTGTATTGTGAAATGTTAAATGCAACAACATTACACAGCAAGAAGGGGAAGATCTGATTCAAAAAAAACCCAAAATTCTGGCTGTGCAAAAACACGTTGGCTCATTTATGGTTTCCAGAAACGTTTTTCTGGTACAGCATTCTGTTAGTCTTCAGCTTACAGGAGTAAGCAGAAGGCTCATCGCATAGCAGAGCCTTGTGGTGATATAATACAGGCACAAACCAAGCCACAGAACAAAAGGTTAAAGTCTTTTACAATATTTAATTTCTGTAGAGATTTAAACATTTAAATATGTCATTACAAAACAAAATGACTCACTATAGATCTAATTCAGATGTACCAAAATGCATTAGTCATTCAATAAAACAGGCACTGAGGATTTACTAAAAATACTTCACATAAAAAAATAACAACATATATTTACTTTACTGAATGGTCATTGTGGAAGCACGTAGAACCAATCCCTGTATAAATCACCGTAAGTTGCCTATCCCGAAACTAGGATTGCTACTCCCAGTCCTAAAGCACATGGCTAACTCACGTCTGCCTTTCAAACCTTGTTTTGAACAGCAGGGCAAGAGGAAGTCATGTGTGATGTGATCACCAGGCAAACAAACAGGGCACGGAGCTAACTAACTAACCAGCAGCACAAGGAGCATCCAGTCAGGTGAGAGTCTCACTAGTGGCAGTTAACCTGCACCACCTTCCTACTCATCTACAGATGAGATGGTGCACCCTAGGGAACACCAGCAACAATGAGCCCTACCTCAGGACACAAAAGCAGTTAATATGGCAGTTGGATTGCAGGGAGCGTAAAGAAATCCCAGAGATGTCACCAACTGAAGCTGCCCACAAACGGTGATAACAGAGAACAGGTCACCAGCGCAGCTTTGCTGGTACGCTTGGCAACCTCAGCCTCTGTGGATGTGCTGAGGGTACATTCTGGACTGCTCACACACACAGTGCTCCTTCCTGGGGCAGAGAGCCAGGGAGGAGTGTCCTCATTACATCAGTGCTATGCTCAATGAGGAGCTGCCAAGAGAGGTCAGGGGCCTTCCCTGCATCAGGGCTGCCGCACAAGACACCACTAGGACCTCCGAAGAAATTTCTCCAAGACATAAGCCCCTTAAGAAAGGCATGAAATGAAGAAAGGCATGACTGAAGGACCAGAGGATACAAACTTGCAGAGGGTGGAAGCTGGAAGCCTGTGACTTCAGATAACAGGAGTAAAGCTCTGATTCCTCCTACAGATGTCCATTTTCAGTAACAGTGGAGGGATGTTTGAGGAGAAAATTCTGAGTGGGTATCTCAAGCCTTTGGATACTATACTAGTACTATAGAAAGCATTGGTAGTAGTGGCTGATGATCATAGAACCATAGAATCATAGAATAGTTAGGGTTGGAAAGGACCTTAAGATCATCCAGTTCCAACCCCCCTGCCATGGGCAGGGACACCCCACACTAAACCATGTCACCCAAGGCCTCATCCAACCTGGCCTTGAACACCGCCAAGGATGGAGCAATCACAACCTCCCTGGGCAACCCATTCCAGTGCCTCACCACCCTCTCAGGAAAGAATTTCTTCCTTAGATCCAATCTAAACTTCCCCTGTTGAAGTTTGAACCCATTACCCCTTGTCCTGTCACTACAGTCCCTGATGAAGAGTCCATCCCCAGCATCCTTGTAGGCCCCTTCAGATACTGGAAGGCTGCTATGAGGTCTCCATGCAGCCTTCTCTTCTCCAGGCTGAACAGCCCCAACTTTCTCAGCCTGTCTCCATACAGGAGGTGCTCCAGTCCCCTGATCATCCTCATGGCCTCCTCTGGACTTGTTCCAACAGCTCCACGTCCCTTTTATGTTGAGGACACCAGAACTGCACACAATACTCCAAGTGAGGTCTCACGAGAGCAGAGTAGAGGGGCAGGATCACCTCCTTCAACCTACTGGTCACGCTGCTCTTGATGCAGCCCAGGATACAGTTGGCTGCGAGCGCACACTGCCAGCTCATGTTCATTTTTTCATCGACCAACACCCCCAAGTCCTTCTCTGCAGGGCTGCTCTGAATCTCTTCTCTGCCCAACCTATAGCTGTGCCTGGGATTGCTCCGACCCAGGTGTAGAACCTTGCACTTGGCATGGTTAAACTTCATAAGGTTGGCATCAGCCCACCTCACAAGCGTGTCGAGGTCCCTCTGGATGGCATCCCTTCCCTCCGGTGTATCAACCGAACCACACAGCTTGGTGTCATCGGCAGACTTGCTGAGGGCGCACTCAATCCCACTGTCCATGTCACCGACAAAGATGTTGAACAAGACCGGTCCCAACACCGATCCCTGAGGGACACCACTCGTTACCGGTCTCCAGCCGGACATCGAGCCATTGATCACAACTCTTTGCGTGCAGCCATCCAGCCAGTTCTTTATCCACCGAATGGTCCACCCATCAAATTGATGTCTCTCCAATTTAGAGACAAGGATGTTGTGTGGGGCAGTGTCGAACACTTTGCACAAGTCCAGGTAGATGACGTCAACAATGCTCCTCTCTATGAAACAGAAGAATCCATCCCTGTTTTCCAGGTGAATCTGTTGCTTGTCCAGAACCTAGATCACTCATATTGCACAGGAATCGCCAACACTCACCCAGACTTCCAAATTCTGCCTCTTGCTGCTAACCCCTGTGGAACAGAAGCAACACAGCCAAGGAAAACCTTGAGCAGCTCAAATGGAACAGAGAGCTCAGAGCAATATGAGAAGGCAGAAATTCCAGTAGAGCTCTCTTCAATCCTTCTAGTCAATGGAGAGGCCTTGGTAGCAGATGTAACCAGTCTACTGATGCCTGGTTTACAGTTGCTGTCACCAGCAAGACTTTGGTTTCTTTGATTACAATGCCTCACCTCACTGCTACAAGGATCTGGAAGCCAGCTGACAAAAACATCTCTGTGAAGAGACCTCCTATTCTAGTGAAGATGGCTTTAAAATAAAATTCACTGAGGAATGGGTGCTTGGCCCAGATGGAAAGGAAGGGAGGAGAAAGTGTGAGAAAAGGCCACAAGGAAAGTTACACATTTCCACTTAGAGGGAGGGCGTGCAGAGGCTTACCTCAGGTGTCTGGGAAACAAGAAGAACTGGAAGTCTGGCACAGTCAAAGAGTTCTGATGTGATCAGGATCACAAAGATGAAATGGGACAGCATCCATGACTGGAAGAGTTCCACGGGGGGTCTTCAAGGAGAACAGGCAGTGAAGAAGGGCAGCTGCACTTACTTACAAGGCATCTCTCTGCTTGTGCAGAGGTCCAGTGTGAAACCAGAGACGTATCTGACAAAGATCTTCCAGTCAAAAGCAAAGGCAAAAGCACCCTTGGCCACACAGCACAGGGGCCTGGTACACACTACCTGCTCAAGGGGCCAAAGTAGATAGGGCTGTCTACAAACTACTACCAAAAGCAACCCAGTTACGAGCCCTGGTCTTCACTGGGGATTTTAACCACATGGGTACCATGGCACTGTGCAAATAATCCAGGGTATTTCTAGACTGCATTATTGATAGTTTTTTAATGTCAGTGCTAGAGAGACCAAACAAAGGTAATACTTTACACAACCTTTGTGTACAAACAAGAAAGAACAAGCGGCAAATGTGGTCACAGATAGTAGTTTGGGAGCAGCGATCAGATGACTGCATTCAGGATCCAGAAGACGGGGAAGTTAAGCAGAAGATTTTATGCAAGTGGACTTTGGGTTATTCAGGAGATGGCTCTGCAGAAATCTCCTGGGAAGCTGATGCAAAAGGTGCCTAGAATAACTGGTAAGTGTTTATAGAAAACTTACTGAGAGTTCAGGAACAGATAATCCTGCTGTACAAGATGACTGGAAATTTCAGTAGAAGAGCCACTTGACTAAGCAAGGAGTTTCTTAATGAACTGTAATGCAAATAGACAGCATACAGCAAACAAGAACAGGCAATAACAAAGGATTAGAAAAGCACTACTTTGGTACTTAGGAACAAAATGGGGAAAACCAAAGTACATTTAGAATTAAAACAAGTGAGGGATATAAAGAGCAGCAAGAGGGAATTGTGTAAGTTCAGAGGAAACATGGGGATGTTACTGAATGGAGAAACAACCTACTGGTTGTGCAGACAGCAAAGGCCTAAGTACTCAATGCATTTTTGCCTCAGTCTTCACAGACAAAGATTACTCCTAGATTTCCAGGTGTAGTAGGCTGGTTTGCGAAGGAACAGGTTAGGAACAACAAGTTAGGAATGAGTTAGAGCAGCTGGCCATATTGAAAGTTATGAGGACAGACAAGATTCATCTGAAAGAGTTGGCTGATGTGACTCCAAGAATCCTGCCTGTAGCTTCCAAAAGAAGCACAATCATTGGGGCAGACCCCTGCAAACTGGAAAAAGCACCCTGCCTGTCTTTAGAAAAGCATGAGAAAAAGAACTTGGGCAATTCCAAGTCAGTCTCACCTCATCCCCTGGAAAGATTATATACCACATCCTTTTGGAATCCACCTCCAAACACACAGAGAACAAAAAGGTAATCGGTAACAATCAACACGGACTTACAAAGGGCAGCTCATGCTTGATCAAACTGATTGTCTTATGTGATGAACTGACCTGAAATGCAGATGTGGGGAGAGCGGTGGATGTAATCAAATGGTCTGGTAGGCAGACTGGGAATTACTGGGACAGCTGAGCTCACAGTAAACATTAGTTTGGTATCCAGTTGGTAGCCAGTACCAAGCAGAGTATTATAGTGGTGAACAGTAGGGATAAAAATGTTTCATATCCTCACCAGTGAGCTGGGTGATGAAACACAATGCACTCCCAGCAACCTTCTAGCCAATAGTTGAGGACCTTGAGGAAATACAGGACTGGAAATGTTGAGTTGAAGAAGAAAAGTTCTGCAGCTTTAATAGAGGCAGGTAACCCCATGCATCAATGCATGCTAGGAACAGGCTGGCTTTGTACCAGCTCTGCTGAAAAGGACAGGGAGGTTATGGAAGATGCCAAATGAAATGTGAGGAAATGTTCTCACTGCTAATAAGGCAAACTGGCTACTGGCTACATTATCTGCAGTGTGGCCAGCACAACAGATGACGTTACTTTACCTCTATCGGAAGCACTGACTTGGTGATAGCTGAAATATGGCATACAATATCAGACTCCCCAGTTCAAGAGGTATGTGGAGAAACTGGAGTCTGCGAAGGGGCCATGGGCTCACGGCTACAGAAGCTGAAGCAACCGTTTTTTTTTAGTCTGAGAAACAGAAGGCTGAGAGAGGTAAAACATGCTTAGAGAAGAATTACCAAATGGTGGAGCCACAATGTCCTCAAGTGGGGAAAGTGCATGTAAAACAATGATCTTTTTTCTGACAGTGCTATTAACTTCAGCTTAGTTGACCACACATTTAAGCCCATCTGGACCACGTTTCTAGTTTATAACACTGTTGATGGGGATATAAAAGGTATTTTTATGTTCACTGATCCAGGTCTTAAAACTTTTAGATTCTCATCTATTAAAATGAGTAAAAAAATCTACCTAAACATCCAGGGAAACATTTCATCATAGAATCATAGAATGGTTTGGGTTGGAAGTGACCTTAAAGCTCATCTAGTTCTAGCCCCCTGTCACGGGCAGAGACACCTTCCACTAGACCACCCTGTCCAACCTGGCCTCGAACACTGCCAGGTACTTAGTTGGAATTTCATCAAACTTATAAGGGGTTCCAGCAGCTACTCACCCAGAGCTGTAGTTCACCTCCTTCTGTCAATATTACAAGTGAGATTTGCTATTCAGAACAAGTTATTAAGTTTTTCTTGGGCATTAAGGGAGAAAACTGGCTGCTAGACAAGGATCTAGCTGAAGATTCAACCCTTCCCTAGTCCAAGTGGGTGTAGCTCTGCTAACATCAAGCTGGAATTTATCTGCTAGTACCTAACTATTAAACAGTTTGTGTGGTTTTATATGATAGAGATTTAAAGTGAGCTTTGAGATTAAGAATTTTTCAATTATGTAACGATGCCCAGAGCAGGAGCTGTTCATTTACTTAGTTTTTAAATCATCCACTATATGAGTAAGAACAGAGAGATAAATTATTAGATACCCTGAAGACGTTCCAAATATTAAAATGATGGAGGCAAAAGATAGTTTCAAGATAGAATTACATTCCAAAATAGGTTTGAAACAAAGTATAAGTTAGTCATCTAAAGCTATGCAGCCAGTCAACATAAAATACAGGATGCAGTAGTGCTTGTGGACTCTATTTTCTGCTGTATAAAGATGTGAGTACTGCATCATGCCAAAGATCTACACAACGTATGCTCTTGTCTTTGACAGCAGCAGAAGCAAAAAGCTGGAGTAGGAGTATAACACGAGCACCAAACAGAAAGATCTGCCCCTGTTTCCCACCATATACTTTCCCTACTTCTAGCAACTTGCAGTTTAGGGATTTCCCAAGACAGTGACTGTATTTGAATCTTTACATCTAATAGCTGTCAATGAGTTTCTTCCATTAATTTGTCTAGTAGCTTCTTGAACCCATTAATGCTTCTGGTCTCCACAACATCCTGTGGCAATTAATTCCACAATGTAATTATTCACTTTGTAAAAAGTTACTTCCTTTTGTTGGTTTAAAACCTGCTGCTGGATAATTTCATTAAATGGCTCTTTGTTTTTATGTGACACAAGCACTTCTGTTCCATCCATGACTGTACACCCTACTATTAAAGTCACCTCTTATCTGAATTAACTGGCAGTTTCACCTTGAAGAGAAGTAAAGCCACACCTGTGATCCTCTATCGGCGCTTTTTGCTTCAACCGGATTTTCTCCTCAACATAAAACATTATCCTTCTATTAAAAATTCAATAGACAAATAACTGTTGAAAAGAACTATTATATGGAGGGAATAATATAAGGAGTTTGGGTTTGAGTTTTGTGGGGGTTTGAAATGGCCGAGTATAAACTCACTTTGAGCTGTAATACATGTTACAACTCTAGTTATCTATGCTGTGCATATAAACCTGGTTGATGGGATTTGTCTGATAGATGTTTATAAGCCTGGCTGATGAAGGAAGCCAGTCATATACAAACCTGTGGTAGATTAAGGAGGAGGGCTAGCTACAGTCAGGTCTAATTAGCTCATTGAGGGTTAGCAGAGACACACGTTGTTGTAACTGATGAGGCAGCTCTATGCAAATTCCACTCATGGACATACCTTCTCTTAAGACACTGTTCACAGATCTCCACTGCTCTGTCAGATTTTGTCTGCCATGAGATATTACGCACTGTATGGATGGGAGAAAAAGCAATGCTTCTGTAAATCTTCTCCAAGTGCCAGCAACTAAGAACAGCCAACTCTAGCTTTGGTCAAAATAAGATGAGAAAGGGATTCTAAAGCCTAATCAGGCTGTAAGAGCAGAAGGAAGCAAGAAGAGAGGAAGAGGAGCTGCCCACCAAACTGCACATAATCAACATGACTCCGGAGAGAAGCGGTGGTCATGAGGGCTGTGGCTCCAGCAGTCAGTGGAGCTGAACAGATAGCAGTGGGAAGGTGGGGCTGTCCTGCACGGGGTAAGAACATACACTGGTGGTGTTCATAGCTAAGTCAAGGAACGCCCTGTTTCAACAGACAGTTTTACTAAACTGACTCGAGTGCAGCCCAGCCTTTACCTGTATCCCTTGATCACCTCCAACTAAGCATAAAAATATCCATAGAGAAACATTTCATCTTCAGCCCACACTTCATCATTATAACAATTAGCACAGACCACAAAACCACACCCTGTAAGGTTTCCCTACTCAAGTTGCCATCTCCCAATATCCCTTGTAAACTCACCATTGCATCCAAGCCTTTACTGTCCTCTCCTCTCCCCAGATAATAAACTGCTGAGGAAAAAACAGCATCACACCAGCTTTGACCAGAGGATGAGCATCTAGTTGAATAAACACTGTGAACTGTTCACAATGCAGCAAGGCATAAACATGTGAAAAGAGACAGAAGAGTTAAGAGTAGGAACAATACCGAGCTTTTCCTTTCTCTGGTTTTGTGGAATTTATCAGGTGTAGTATGTGTGAGTGCATGATAACATGGGAATTTAACACTTTAAAAGGAAGTCTGGAGTGTATCTGATGTACACACTTGTTTTCTTCCTTCGTTTTAAATATTTTTCATTCACTGCCGGTGTTAACACACAAGTCTAAGGCTAAGAGAAATACTTCAGCTGGTTAAATCAGCTTATGCAGGCGATGCACTTAGCTAAGTAAGATGAGAGCCCAGAAATGAGCCCAACTTGCCAAACCTTACTATCAAGCAGTGTTTATAACTCACAGTAGGTTATCACCAATGTGGCCACATTAGGGAGATACCGTGACATCTGGTATTGATTTCTGGCAGGATTTCGGTCCTTTTTGAAACCTCTACTCAAGTTGGAAAGATAATAAAATGCATACATGCTATTAAGCAGACTTTTTAATTATTATTTTAGTAAGCACTAAAATAGGCAGTTATATACTGCAGCAAATCACAGACACAAAGAAGTCATGCTGCTCCCTTGAAATCAAAGCACTACCTCCCATCAACAGCAGCAATATGAAAGGTGAGAAAGACAATTCAACATTTGCAGAGCAGGTGGAGCACATGTGTTAAAAATCATGAGAAATCCATTATATATTTTAATGAAATAAACATCAAAAAGCTGCTCTTAACTCCCAACATCAAAAACTAAAACAAAGAAATGCTCCACAAACCTTCAGTTCTTCCCATTTTAACAAAGGCCCTAAGTAAGCAGGTCTGTGGAAGTTAAAACATTCAGAACAACCCCTATTATGAAGACTCGAGAATTTGGTACATTCTAAACTACGTGTCACTTGTTGCATGCACACTCCTGCTTACACCCAGTATTAGACAGCTCAGCGAAGTCCCAAATAATCCATGAGGAAGTTAGGAATGAGAGTAGCAACTTCTACTAACTCCTTCTCAGCTGAAACTGTTTAACATAAACAAATTCAGGGTAGTAGCAGCCACAAAAAAGTGTGATCTAGTTAATGCTGTAAGCAACATCTTATCTGTGATTCATTACAACGCTGCCAAGAATTTTGCAGAGGGAAAATCTGTGTAACTGAGTATTTTTATTGATAAGGTCAGTTAAAAAACATACTAGAAGAAAGAATAAATTATTTTAAATAAGTGACCAAACATTTAAACTTTCGGGGGAGGAATATTAAAATACCCAACATATAATTTCTGGAAGCAATTACACTAATTAAAACAACACTGAACATTTGGAGTGAGACATTTTAGGGAAGGCATCCCAGGACTGCCTCCCCAAAGACATTGATCAACTTGGGTGTGTTCAATTAACAGGAGAAATTAATTCCAAGTTTAAACCCCTGCTGCTGAGAATCATCCCATCTTCAGCGCCCACCCCCAACCCCTTAGCCCAGCATTTAAATCCCTGGACTGTCAGCAGGAGCTTTCTAGATGAGATGGTTTATTTGACAGATTGTTTTCACTACTGATGGACTGAAACTACAACTCCAGTGTTGCCAGTTATAAGCTTCATCAACAAAACAAATAATACTCCATGGTCTGAGATGCGGATGGCCTTTTAATTTACACTTCCATTCCATTTCATAATTTTATCTTCCTCTTGGCTAAGCTGAGCCAGACCGTGTTAACTCCTGATGACTCTAACATGCAGACATTGCCTAGAAAAGCAGGGATCCAAACCACAAAGACTTTCAGTTGCTCTCTGTTGTGACCTTCTGGAATTCCAGAAACAGTACAGACTGCCAAGTACAATCCCTAGTATTAAAATAAAATCATTAAAAAAACTGATTTCAAATTGCTTCAGATAGGAAAAAACAATCTCTTCCCAGACAGAGATAGGGGATGCTGTCCACATGACTGAGCTGGTGGTTGAACTAGTCAGTAAATTCAGTTTCAGTATGTCTAGTGCAAGATCAAAACCACCACAGCTGCATGACGCACTGATTAAGTGCAACCCACCCTGCCAATTCTAATTTTACACTGATTTCTGCTCCATCAGGTAGCGTCTGTCCTTCTGCAACCAGCACGCAGCCAGCACAAACATGATATCATGTGATCTGGCTTATGTGATGAGAGTGTGCTACCAGGTGATTTGGTACTGCACAAAAGTGGTATTAATGAACATGGGATCATAGCCCAGGGCACAGAGTAAAACAATTTGTCAAGGTCAACCACACAGGCTGCTATTAGAGCTGCATATAGTATCCAGTCCTCCTTAAGGCCAAGCTAGTTTTGTTACCTTCTGGGCAACACTGCTGCCCAGCATAACAAACACAGCTTTCCAATTACTCCAGGGTTCTGAGGATTTCTTTGGCATTGTGGTTCTAAATACTAACCCTGCTGCCAGTCTGCCGATGGAGCTCCCGGTTCCATGTAATGGCCCTAGGTCCAGAACATTTCTTCTCCCCCAAATCCTCACTCTGCTAAGCAGCAGAGTGCTGCCCCTGCTGCCCCACTCCTCCCCACACAGGCCACAGGCCATTTCAGCAACTGCAGTGTTGACACTGCAAATATTTAGGAGAATGTTTAGCTTGACAAATGTAAGTAACCACAGTGAAGACAAACAAACCTATGTTCTTGTGCAAGGGTTGCCAGGGTTTAGTCTCCAAAAAGCAGGACGTGTTTTCATGCGTGCTATGAGACACTCAGACACACTACTGAGGATGTGCTATATAACCCACATGAAATAAAACACTACTCTTACTTCTTTATATCCTGCTCACTAAAACAATATTTTTATTGCAGCTCATCAATTGTGGACTCTGACATATTATTGCAATGAACTATACACACAGATTACTAATTCTGGGAAAATAAAGAAGCGGCTTCCATCAAATGCTGAACCCAACACATACAGAGACAGACACAAAAAAGCAAAGTAAATATTATAAAGTAAATATTAGAAATGTGTTGAAATGCATCTTTGTCCCAGTTTCTGCAGGAAATGGAGAACATGCCTACAACGGGGCAATATTGTTTGAATTACTGTTTGGAGATGAGTAGGGCAGAGCATTATGAATTACATCAAAGAACTTGCACTGAAAAAACTTTAAATGTTAAAGAACTTCATAGCTAGTAAATTGCCTGTAAAAGTTTCAGTCAGCCCTATGGCATTACATATACGCAGAGGCATAACTATAGAGTGACATACTATTTTCCTCTATTATCCTGCCTGAGTCCTGACAAAGATTTGATACAATGCCCACACGCTGCTTAGAAGTGATAAATGCCCCATCCCTGGCAGTGCGCAAAGCCAGGTTGGACACTCTTGGGTGACATGGTCTAGTGCGAGGCATCCCTGCCCATGGCAGGGAGTTGGAACTAGGTGATCTCAAGGTCCTTTCCAAAGCCCAAACCATTCTATGACTCTATGATTCTGTAAGATGAATTATCAATATGAACTGGCTTCATTAGTAGCTAGCAAGTAAAAAAGCAGTAGAGAGCAATTCTAGTTATTCAAGGTACCAAAATAATGGCCAAGGAAACATACATTGTTAACAAAAACTTTAAAGATTAAGCAATTTCTCTAGAAATCTATATACTGTTCCATGGGAGAGAAGACATTGCACAGGTATAACGCTTTTCACCAGGGGATTGACTTGCTTCCATTGACGGTGTGCTTCAGTATGTTGTAAGTGAACTTTAAAATAGACTCATTTGCTTCTACAATTATAGAGTCAGGACAAATGCAGTGAAAGACTAAAACAGCTCTTTCGTCTTTCCTACCAGTCCAAGTAAAGATACATCCATTTCACTGAACTCTTTTCCATGGCAGCAGACTCCACAAACATCTTCCTGAGCTATTTCTGTGTACCAGAGGACTTTTTTGATGAAAAGAGGGTCTCAAAATATTCATGGCTAGCACACAAGATTTCAGAGTCAGGAAGCACTGATGCCCTGCACGTATGAGAGCAAACACTCTGAACTCAGCTGGAACAGTAAAGGTCATAGTTGCAGATATGGGTATTGTCAGCAGATTTTGTCCTAAAACATGTTGTCATGACAGTGCAGCAAGAAGAAAAAGAAGAGCAAAGTGCTCATTAGGAAAGCATCAGCACCAAACAAGGCTGTTTGTGCTATGAAACTCACAAGTTCCATGTCAAAAATTGTTTCACTGACAGTGCTGTAATGGGTATCACAGTGCCAGTCACTGGCAGAGTCTTGAACCAACTAAAGCGCATGAATCCCATGGGACTCGTAGTCTGCCTGTTACTTAGCCCTACAGAAAACTAAGTGTCAAACTGATTTTGAAGCACAGTCCCATCTCTACAGGCAGCAGAGGTCACTGATGACACTGTCAGTACCTGCCACACTGACTGGGCTGGGTCATCACACTAGTTCTACCGCCATCAAGGAGAATAGGAGCTGGATGGAATCACATACCCTGGTTGACCTCGTTATTCCTTCAAAACCCACACAGCAGGTGGAGCTACCACTACATAAAGTGTTTGGTTGCTTCAGTTTACTTCGGCAAAAGAGATGACCTGGCTACATTGGCAGAACCTTCTCCTCTAGGACCAGTGGCCAACACAGTTCTGCTGGCAGAGGCCAGGTAATAAAGATACTATCTTTAAGTCCCTTTCATTTTTCTGAGACCAAGGAAGACTGTCCAAGTCACTAGAGCATTACGTAATGAGTTTTAAGTGACAAAACTGGAATTCTTCTAAATAGCCTGCAAGCCAAACATAGCCCATGGACTTTGCTGTACAGCAGTTTTAAACAGGATTCTTTCCTTTTCTGCAGATGCTACTTAGATCACACACAAGCTGCACACTTGGAATGAATACGACCTACATCACTGAAGAGAACTGTTCCTCTGCAGGATTAGATCCTACACACTTGGCCATGAAGATAATAAGTAATCTGCTCTAAATTACTGACAAAGTGAACAAGCGCCCCCTCCTATCCCCAGTCCAGTGAACTCGTCTAAAGGGAACTATTACCAAAAATAAAAACAAATGTAAAAGTAGTTCCTGTATATTCTGCAGAGACAAAACTGCTCTCATACAAGGAACATGGTGCAAGGAACTCCTCCTCTTTGCTAAAGGAAGACTGATCACTTGACAAGGTGTGAAGCCACACAGGCATGAATGACTAACACATTTATATATCAAACTCTATCAAGACATATACCTACATCAGCTGTATGTAGTTTTACAGATAAAACCCAACAAAGAACATGTTTAATCTCATTTCCTGTATTCAAACTATAATTACCTTTGATCTAATTTACAGTTATAATTGTCTAAATCAGTTTCCATGCAGGACAATCAGAAAACAAAGATGCCAGCAGCCACTGACATGTTGATAGAAATGACTCACCTAGAACAACATGGGAATGCTGTTCTGAGCACAACACAGATCAAACATAGCACCAATACAGCTTTTAATATTTCCATCTTTTTGTTCCAGCAAAACACCACCTCTTTCCCAGCACTCTTTCAACCAGCCTCTTCCTCATCTCTCTATGTGACCTCATGACTTCCTAAATCCATGTCCTTTACCTTTCCCCCGCCTTTTCCCACTCTGTGCATCCTTAAACTGGCTCTTCAAATTTTTCTTAAATACATCTATGTTTTTATTCCACCTTACTCAGCTTTAGATATTACCCTTCCTCACAGCACCCAGGCTTAGCAAAAGGCAGACACAATTCAAGCAAGATAAACTGATGTTTGGCAAAGCAGAAACTTGCGAGAGGAAATACGAAGCAATCTCTGCCAGAGATGCCACTGCCACACTAAGCACTCTGCTGTCACCTCCAAATGAAAAAAATAGCCCAGCTTCTCTTTCCCTGCAGAAGAGAGGCAGGAATAAATGCAACATTCCAAAGTTTGCTATGTCTTCCTTGTTCTCTAGACCAGTCTGCAATAAATACATTGTGATTCCTTTCATTTAGAGAAGTCCATGGACTTCAGAAAATTTACGCTAGGTTTTACAGTCCCAAACAAGCCGAATGCTTGAAGAGCTGATACAGTGATCAGAGTTCACCACCAACACTCCTGCTAATCCAGAGAGCACAATGGGAGTGAGAAAGCAGGCACAATATGCTGGCACTCCGGCCACTTGAGAGCTCTCCCAGAGCTGGGGACACTTGAACTGGATAAGTCAGCTTGGGTCCCGAGCACTTGGGTCCTCTGCAAGAGTACAAAGAAGCCTTCAAGAGATACTCCAGCTCCATCAGTCTTTTGTTGTTACACTAAACATAAAAGTGCTGTCCAGACTGCATGGAAAAGACCCAAATATTGGGTAATTTATTTTAACATAACCGTTAAAAATGAAAAAAAAGAAGCAGTAGTAGGAGTCCAGTCATTACACAGGTACAAGAAAATCCAGTGGCACAGGGAGTTTCCACAAACAAAGGATTTCCCACAGTCTATTGTTGGAAACAGGGTGATTCAACTGCTCATTTCTTGCTCAACAGGCTGCTGGTTCTACCAGAAGAGGATGCTGGTGTGTTCCACCTTCTGCTTTCCACCTACTGCAGCCTCAAACAGCAAAAACCCTGACTTTTAAAAACATGGAACTACTTCATGCTAGTTAATAGTTGTACTTTTGTTGTACAGTATCATCTTTTTGTCAATGGCATTTAAAGGTACACATAATAAAATAATAAACTAGGAATTTTAACTGCCTCTGTAGCCTTATCTTGCTAACATCCAGTTGGATGTTTCACTACAAGCAAGTGATCAGAAGGTGAAACACAGAATTACAACATACTTTCAGATTCACTGCTGTAGGAAGAAACTAAAGACCAGAAAAAATGACAACATACAAACTCACAAAATAATAATATAAAATAGGCTTCGCAGCTTCAGATAAATACTGTTAACACTGCATACAAAAAACACTGCTTGTGACAATGTCACAATGGCTCCCCAGAGAAAGCCCTCAGGTAAGGAATTCAGATGGAAGCAGGGAGCAAGCCAGTGGAGGCTATTTTAAAGCAGAGCATTTAAACAGCTACCTCCAGGTGCAGCCCTAAATTCAGCAACGGTTTCTGTTTCCCAGAAGTGGATTTTAAGCTGTCTTTGGCAGGTAGCTGGAGATACCCTGTGCAGTTCTAGAGGCATGGCATGTACCTATCCTCCCAAAACAAAGCACTAGCTGTTATTTTTTAGAGAACAGAATGTATCTGTTCTACTGCAGAAGTTTATTTCTCTTACTCTTACTCATAAAGGTTTGCTCAGGATCCTGGCAGTAGAAAGTACAGAGAATTCCCTAAAGCAAGGTACGAAGCAGAGATAGGAGAAGTGTGGCTAGAGGCTAATAGATTAACCAATACTGGCTTTATAATCCATGTAGACTCTTAAATGCGTTAAATGTCTTGGAGCTACATTTTTAAAACGTTAGGAATGAAAGAACTGGGAAGAAGCTTGTTTTAGCAAAGCAAGGAGGAGTGTCTGACACTTAAATGTCACACATAAATGAGATACATTAGGGAAAAAGGAGGAAAAATAAAACCCAACCCTTCCAGGACTTCATATTTTTTACACACAGGCATAGATATGCACACAGCAGATACTGCTGAATCCAGTCCTAAAAGCCATGAATGTATCATTGCCCTACTTACACCCACAAAAATACCTTCAGTTAAACCTGTGCTTAACTTAAAAGATCCTGCCTGAACGCATCTGAAGTAAACAGGATTTGAGTGTTTTGATGGTGAAAGCATGGGCTTAATCTTTACATTCCTGAGGATGAAGAGTGTCTTGCTTATACACAGGAACAATAAAAGAAGTCACACTGTTAAAAATCACTTGAAACAATAACACATCACTTAGTTAATAGGTTGCAATCAAAATATAAACCTACTGTGTTTCACTCGAGTCTGGATACACATCATTAATCTCCAGTGATGTGAGGACTACGTTATGTTTTACTAGGAACACTTTAAAAACCATGGATAGTCCAAATAAAAGGAAAAAGCTCTGATCCATCCAGTTTCTGACAAATATAAATTTGGAGGTCTGCAATTATGGTGACATCTGAGTTGAAATGTGCGTTTAAAGACTGCATGGGGAACACTCTACTTAATGCTGTCCGACATTTGCTGATGTAGACATAGCTTTCGACTCCTTTTAAACATGTAATATTTAATTATTTGAATGAAGATTTTTCAGTTAAGTGTCTGACTCAGGGTGATTTAAACAATTTATTAAAGGAAAACCTTTCCATGAAATAAATCTCACGTAGGTATTTCTCAGAGTAGAATTAGTGGAAAATGCATTGCTTTGCTCTCCTCATTTTGTTTTAAAAATAGCAAAAAAGCAATAGCAAGTCAGATTTAACTGAAAAGCTCAACTACCTTCATGCTTCAGAACATTGATTCCACATCTTAAAGGGAAATCAGGGGTTTGCCTTTTTGATATAAATCCATACAAAACTGACACCTGAAAGTCTATTTGCAGACACTAAAATCAGTCACTTTGAAAGCTGCATTCTCCAAGCATGATGTGGCCCAAAAAAGCTAAGTGATCAAGTGCAGGCTGCACTGAAACCGACTTTTTCAACACCTGGATCTGCTGAGCAGCCTACACTTCCAACACCTGCCTGCCAATGGCCAGGCTGCGACCATCAGAAAGGAGCAAACTCAGGAGCCGTTTCGAGAGTGGTCAGGGAAGGGCAGAAGCAGCGGCCGCGCACTGGAATCGTGGTAACGGGGTTACAGAGCCGAGTCCGACAGCCCGGGACCGATAACGAAGGGGCTGACAGGAGGAGAGCCGTGAGGCACCATGAGGGGACGCTGGCGCGGGAACGGCCGCCATGGTGCTGATGGGGGGGATGCGTGCGGGCACCACAGAGTCGAGCACGCGGCAGACCCTCAGGCAGCCCCGCGCCTCGCCGGACACCGCGCCGGGCGGCCAGCGGAGAGCGCAACCGCGGCGCCCCCTAGTGGCCAGTGCTGCGGCCGCCCCGCCGGGCCCCGCCTCACCCCGGCCCTCGGGGTTTTGTTCTGCCCGCGAACGGCGGAACGGGAGAAACGCTCCGAACGCGTGCTCTGCTGCCTGACCCACGGCGTCCTCCGTCACCCCGGTTTGCTGATGGAAAGGCGCTTACCCAACGCGTGCTCCCCACGCTCCGTGCACATTGCCCCAGCACCTGCTGTGCAACTGCCATCACGCTCAATGAGCCAGCAACCCCCAAGCGTGCCGGAATGAGACAGCCCTTGCACACACGGGCGGTCAGGGAGCAAACGAGACCCTTGATGACTGAGCAAACGATTAACAAGCTCACCCTTTATTAAGCACCAGGACATTCATACAGCAGGAAGGCTGTGGAAACCAGGCTCCGGAAACCAGGCTCCCACTGCCACAACCACTTTATTCCTGAAATCAGCTGCCTCATTCATTATGCAGCGTCCATCCTCTGCAGTACACGAAGCAGGTACCAGCTGAGACTATGGTGTCTTAACTACACATCCCCAGTCATCCCCAAAGCACTGCTCATCCCATATCCCAACAGGTACAGGAGTTTTGTGGGGAGAAATTAGAAAATGCATCACACAGCATGTGAGCTGGTTAGAAAAATTAATAGTTGTACTGGCAACTTCAGTACTTTATGATTGTCAAAGATCTCTCTTCCCGACTATGTATTATTTTAATGTCACATTTGTATCTATTAAAAGATAATGTTTAAATAAGGACATGCTTTCATAACTTCAGCATAAGTGGCAGTTTACCTGATTCACCGTTTCTTCAATTGCCCTCATATAATGATTAAGTTCTCTGTCCATTGCAGCATATTCTATCATGACTTTTTCCATGCTGTTAACGTCCTCTACATCATCTGCAAAACAAAATACATTGTACATGGATGATCAGATATACTGTTTTCAGGCAGCATTTTTTCTTTGCAGATATAGAGACAAGGATTAATGCCACGAATATCTAAAGCATCTGTAAGGCATGGCAGGTGCTTTCAAACTCTTCGGCGTATACTTTTTGCCTATTTTGCAACTGTGGACCTTGACATTTCTTGGGTAACTTGAACAAACAGCTTACTCAGAAAGACAGTTCCCTGGTTTCATGTGAACAAGAGAGAGTGTGTGTGATTTCATCTACCAACACCTAGTCATTAGGCAATCAGGATATTTTCTGCAAAAGTTATATTTCATGACTCATCATCACACTGCCTCAGAAATAGTCAGAAGAGACTTAAATGCCCTCTCAGTACAGTATAGTTCAGAGCTATAATTAGACCCCTTATCCCCAATAAACATAGTTACTGCAAAATCAAAACAGAGCCAGCATTTTATAACACAGGAAATAATGGGATACTGAATAGCATTGGTGAATCAAGCAGTAAAATTTTAATTGCCAGTGAAAATCAGTGAATACAGGACATGTGCTTAGTAATTCACATCCACTTTTACTCTCTTCTGCATTCCTCCTAATCTCACTCCTTTCCTCTCTAACTACACCTCTGCTTTCCCATTCTAATGTTGCTGTGCATCCATTTAGCTGGATAAGGACCTTTCACAGATGCTACAGGGCTGAACAGCTGTGTCTCCTGATACATGCATGTACCACACCGAACACCGTCAGCTGCGAGAGGACTGCCAGACATGAGCCCCTCACCCTTAGAAATCAGAAACACAAGTTTCTGCTCCTCCTGCTCCCATTATTCCTACCCTGCAGTTTCCAGGTAAAGAGAAAACAGCAGAAAGCAGCTGGAAGCTGTGAAAGAGCCCCAAAATCTGCCGTGCGGCATTAGGGGTTGCCATTTCATGGAGTATTCTTCTTTAAAATGAGTTTAAGTAGCCAATCTGTGGTGTTAATTTGAGGCAGAAAATCATGGTATAGCTTTTTTAATTACTTTTGTTTGTGAAGAAAATGTCTTTTGATCTGGCAAGCTAGTGCGCTTCCTAAGTTGCTAACTACATTAATATGCTAGAGCACAGAAATCTCTCTCTGCAGAAAGCTGACATAAAGCATTGTGTATGGCCATCTCAGCTTGAGAGCAAAATCTGATGTGTTGCTGAAACACATCACCGAGGGACAGGAGCTTTTTACCATATGAAAAAAAGATGGATCCAGGAGACAGAAGGAAAAGCGCTAAGATGTATTTACACACAAAAGTTACATAATAAGCCATACTATTTTGTGAACATGGCAATTAGAGTCATGATGTTTCCCTTAATTAGATACAGGCTTGGTATGTATCCATTTTTCATTAAGTAGATGAACGGATGTTGCAGACACAATCTTGGCATTCCTGCAATTTTCTTCTGAATAATCAGCATTTCTCTCTCCCTTTTCCCTTCTCTCCCACCCAATTTCCATATCCTATCTGGTAACTATGATCATGCTCTTTTTCCTTCCTGCTAGGAAGCATATGAAGTGCCTCCTTCAAGGCTGACACAAATGGCACTCCATGAATCACAGGAAAGGTTTGTGTAGCAAGTAACTGTCATTCTCCTCCCATGGCCAAAATGAATCATATCCACAACATAAGGAAAGTACTGTGGCCTAAATCTTTTATTTTTCAGGGGAAGAGAAGTGCATTGTTAAACACCAAGAGAGCTGTATGAACACCCTTTTTCCTAAAAGTTACAAAAAGCTTTAGATAAAGAATAATAATGCTGCAACTTGAGAGATGCATTAAAATAAAGCTCAAATAGGTGGAACACAGCTCAGGTATGAGGGCTATTAGCTGTAAATACATCCTGCCCTACATTCTTCATGTACTGACCATTCCACCTATCCACTGGCTTGTTTTAAGTCCCTGTGATGTTCAGGGCTGTTTCCCAATTGCTATTCTTTCATGCACATGAAGTATGTCATATATACTGGAAAACTGCTCAATGTGTCACTAACACATGATCATAGCCTGCCCTTGAAGGCGTTATGGACATAAAGATAGATCTGAAGGACTGTACACAGGTCAGTTGTTCTCCATCCCCTATTTCTGCTCTTTGACAGATACTAGAGTCCATTTTCTATCTGCAGTTCAATCCATAGTCCAAAGTGCTGAAGGCTAAGAGAAAATCTCTCATGTTGTTCCCAGCCACTCACGTCCCCATGTCCTAAACAAGATTTAAAAGAAAACTTACATTACGGGCTATTCTACTTGTCTTTAAAAACCTTTCCTTGTCCCACACCACACACTGCAATAACCTGCTGAGCATGGCTGCTCTGCTCCCACCACGCTCTCCCTTCCCCTGATGAGCTCAGAGCACTTCTGCCCCTCCCTGGTAAGGAGCAGATGCAGAGCAGAGCTTGGGTGCACATGATGACAAGCTGTGGGTGACTGCATGGGGATAGAAAGTTTTACAGCTCATCAAGGCAGGGATCCCAGCACCTTCAATGTTTCCTTACAACAGACTCCACCACAGGACTTATCAGAACGCACCCGCTGACCTGATCTTACCAGGGAACAAGAAATGAGGGAAAAGAAAAAGTATCTAGATTAGACACAAGGAAAAAGTTCTTCCCTGTGAGGGTGCTGAGGCACTGGCACATGGTGCCCAGAGAAGCTGTGGCTGCTCCATCACTGGAAGTGTTCAAGGCCAGGTTGGACGGGGCTTGGAGCAATCAGGTCTAATGGAAGGTGTCCCCGCTCATGGCAGGAGGTTGGAACTCGATGAGCTTTAATGTCCCTTCCAACTCAAACCATTCTATGATTCTAAAGATGTATCTCTCTTCTTCACCACCCTACAACTCACTCTCCCAAATCCCACCAACCCATTAGTTTAACAGCACTACAGTATCAAGAAGCATCAAAATTTAATAATCATATCAAGCTTTTGAAAGATTCAGCAGGCACTGTCCATTACGCACTCTGCAAGCCCTGCTGCTACTTTTATTTCAGTTGCAGGGAGGGCAGTAGAGATTGATGGTAAAGAGATTCAAAGCGCTGTCTTCCAGCAGACTGCAACCACATTATCTGCTGAATAGCCTCCAGTCAGACTCCAGCTACAAAGCCAGCTAGCTCTCCAAAGTACTCAAACCTTGCACTCTGCAGGCCAACAACGTAGCTCAACACCAGAATCAAAGGCTGGATCAGTGCCTTTCTGTTATCTGATCAAAATTTATCCTAATCTTGTTTCTAATTCATATCTAGAGGAATGCATTCCAACCCCTCTGCATACGCTTTTAGCTACTGCCACAAAATACCATCGAAGTTGCATACTATAGTTAAGTCTCCTTGTTATCTAGGCTAAATATGTTGAGTTTAGTAAGCATTTCTCCACAAGTCCTTACCCTCACCACCCAGAGATTATACATTTTGCAATATTACATCTTTTACTCACAGAAGCCCAGTTCAAGGCCATAATTTTCATTTTCAAAGGCCCATGTGCATCATCTTAAAATTAGCTGGCTGAATATGCACGCTTCATGAATTCCAGCTTGCAGGACTTTATGATCCCTTCTCATCATGGAAACAAGGATATTATTCTGAAAAGTCTCCCCAGATATTAAATAACAAAATTACACAAAGAGACTAGCAAGAGTTCAATTTCTCATTTCCAATGAGACCAAACTGATCATGCTCAGGTGCTTTGTTGCTGATTCAAACTGAAATCAATCAGGGCTGGGTTACATATTATGAACCCCGCAGTGTTAAAACAGAAATTGCAATAACAGGATACAGTCAAGTCAGTGCTGGTTTAATACTCCCTATATTAACACTTTCCTGAAGTGCCAACCGCTTTTCCAGAACTTGCATTTCTTTCTAACATGTGAGTTCTTATTTACTTGAGTTCCCTGTATACATCCACAAGTTAACATGACTTATCAAGATTTATCAGAACTCTTTTTCTCTGCAAAAGTTACAACATCGGTATTTGTTTATTTAGGGTATTACAGCTGTCCTGCAGCCAACACACAGTAATTCAAAGAAGCAGTCTGTGGTGGGAGTGAGTATCTCAAACACAAAATAGTCTGGAATACCATAAAATTACACGAAAGATCTAAGTCTACAAATATAACAGTCCTTAAAGTGAATGCTTAAGCACAGAAAACACGGATTAACATAAATACATCTATATACACTCTCGTATCTTTATAGTGTTGGCTAACAAAAGTTGAACTTTCAATGTAAAGAAAACAGGACATAGTCAGTTGTGCTTCTTGCACTACATATTAGATCAATTTGACTTTCAAAGCTACACGCTGTTTTTTCTGTCAGGCTCTCCCAGCACTCAAGGCAGAGGAGGAATGGTGTACCATTGCCCATAAATTTTGACAGTACATTTCAGACTTTTAAAACACATGTAACACAAACATCTGTCACTTGAGCCAATAGCAACAGCAGTAGTAGGCAGTTGTCTTCATACGCACCAGGAACAGATAAAATACACACTTTGCCAGCAGGTTTCACGTTACTGCTGACAGCAGAGGAACACAAGCTCCCCAACTCTTTGATTTAGTTCCATGCTCTGGAGGAGAACGTACATTCTTAATTCAGGATACAGCTAAGCATTTTTCTTGTTGTTTTTAGCAGGTACTTCATTTTCAACACCAAAAGTGCAAGACAACCTCTGTGCCCCCGAGTTTGGTCTATTCAAACCTGTCGGTAATTCAAGTTGGACAATACATCTTGAGGAAAATCATCAACCAACCCACTCGCTTTAAGAACAGATTCACAAAAGACAGCACCAAAATACCCCTCTACTGTCTAGATGCTCAGTAAGTGAGAGGATACAGACCTGTGTAGGAAACCACTGCATGTTTCCCTCCTCTGTCTAGATGTACTTGAACCCTACCACGGTACTTCAGACTATACAGACCAAAAGAAAGCTTAAGGAGGACACTGACTGCTTCTGCAGCACCAAGGGTGCATTTTCACTTCTCCTTCAAATCACAGAATCATAGAATCATAGAATAGTTAGGGTTGGAAAGGACCTTAAGATCATCTAGTTCCAACCCCCCTGCCATGGGCAGGGACACCCCACACTAAACCATGCCGCCCAAGGCCTCATCCAACCTGGCCTTGAACACCGCCAAGGATGGAGCATTCACAGCCTCCCTGGGCAACCCATTCCAGTGCCTCACCACCCTCTCAGGAAAGAATTTCTTCCTTAGATCCAATCTAAACTTCCACTGTTGAAGTTTGAACCCATTACCCCTTGTCCTGTCACTACAGTCCCTGATGAAGAGTCCATCCCCAGCATCCTTGTAGGCCCCCTTCAGATACTGGAAGGCTGCCATGAGGTCTCCACACAGCCTTCTCTTCTCCAGGCTGAACAGCCCCAACTTTCTCAGCCTATCTTCATACAGGAGGTGCTCCAGTCCCCTGATCATCCTCGTGGCCCTCCTCTGGACTTGTTCCAACAGTTCCATGTCCTTTTTATGTTGAGGACACCAGAACTGCACACAATGCTCCAAGTGAGGTCTCACGAGAGCAGAGTAGAGGGGCAGGATCACCTCCTTCGACCTGCTGGTCATGCTCCGATACAGCTCAGGCTTTCTGGGCTGCAAGCACACACTGAAGCCGGCTCATGTTCATTTTCTCATCGACCAACACTCCCAAGTCCTTCTCTGCAGGGCTGCTCTCAGTCTCTTCTCTGCCCAACCTGTAGCTGTGCCTCAGATTGCTCCGACTCAGGTGTAGGACCTTGGCACTTGGCATGGTTAAACTTCATAAGGTTGGCATCAGCCCACCTCACAAGCGTGTCGAGGTCCCTCCGGATGGCATCCCTTCCCTCCGGCGTATCAACCGAACCACACAGCTTGGTGTCATCGACAAACTTGCTGAGGGCGCACTCAATCCCACTGTCCATGTCACCGACAAAGATGTTGAACAAGACCGGTCTCAACACTGATCCCTGACGGACACCACTCGTTACCGGTCTCCAGCCGGACATCGAGCCATTGACCACAACTCCTTGTGTGCGGCCATCCAGACAGTTCTTTATCCACCGAGTGGTCCACCCATCAAATTGATGTCTCTCCAATTTAGAGACAAGGATGTCACGTGGGACAGTGTCGAACACTTTGCACAAGTCCAGGTAGATGACGTCAACTGCTCTGCCCCTGTCCATCAGTTTCGTAGCCCCATCATAGAAGGCCACCAAATTGGTCAGGCAGGATTTCCCCTTAGTGAAGCCATGGTGGCTGTCACCAACCACCTCCTTGTTTTTCATGTGCCTTAGCATGCCTTCCAGGAGAATCTGCTCCAAGAGTTTGCCAGGCACAGAGGTGAGACTGACTGGTCTGTAATTCCCCGGGTCATCCATTTTCCCCTTCTTGAAAATGGGGGTTATATTTCCCTTCTTCCAGTCATCGGAAACTTCACCTGACTGCCATGATTTTTCAAATATGATGGCCAGTGGCTTAGCAACTTCATTCACCAGCTCCTTCAGGACCCGCGGATGGATTCCGTCAGGTCCCATGGACTTGTGTACATTTAGGTTTTTAAGATGGTCTCGAACCAGATCCTCTCCTACAGTGGGCCTAGAGTCCTCATTCTCACAGTCCCTGCGTTCGCCTTCCAAGACTTGGGTGGTGCGGTCAGAGACTTTGCCAGTGAAGACCAAGGCAAAGAAGTCATTGAGAACCTCAGCCTTCTCCAAATCCTGCGTAGCCAGTTCTCCAGATATCTTCCGATATCTACGTTGTCCCTAGTACAGCTCCTCAGAAAACCCACACCAAAGGACATTTCTTAGGAAATCTCATCTCCCTGACCTGTAACACATTTTATCTGTTAGGCTGCAAAAAAGAGCAGAATGCTACAACATAAAATTCTAAACTAAAAGAAATCAGAATTGGTACAAAGGAATATAAATAGACCGGAGAAAACAAATTTCACCTCCTGAATGCAGGTGTCCTCTTAAAACCAGAGAAACATCTGAAAGTAGAGTGCCCCAAAATCTCCATGGAGCCCCTTGGATAGGGAGCCAATCATCTGCTAATCGACTGCAATTCATAACAGAAGAAAAATTATAGCTGATTGGAAGGCCAACAACCATACATAATATGCTTTCATATACACAGTCAGGAGACCGAGCATGCACAAGTCACTTTTCAGACCAATACCTACACCTAGATGCCCATGAAAAGTAGGTATGTCTTACAAAATGAAATTACATCAATGAGAGAAAGAGAAACCTAATCTAGGTGGCCCTGCTTGAGCAGGGAGAGGTCCCTTCCAATCTCAACCAGCCTGTGATTCTGTGATATTCCTCAATATCCAACAGCCTTATCTTTAAACCATTCTTCTGGAAGATGGTTGAAAGTTAGCCCAAGTTTAAGTCCCCTCAAGCAAACAAGGAAATTGAATCAGAGCTTCATATATTCTATCAATGACAAAAAATCTGAGTTGAAAGAATAAAAGTGATAGGAGTGTGGGACTTGTAAAGGAAAGACCAGCATAGAACACCACCACTACCTGACTGTGCCCACACTTGCACCAGAACTATCACTTGTGACTGATTTCTAAAGTTCCATCTTATTTTTCCATTTGGCTTCCATCAAGACATTATAAATCAAGCCACAACACTTAGATTCAGGTCAAGCATTTTGCTGTACCTGAGTTAAGTCTTCTGAGATTTTAGTTCGGAAAGCAAAGGGCCACACTTTTCAGTCTGGATTTGTTTTATTCAGCAAATGACAGAAAAATATGTTCAATTATTGATTTCTCCCTGTTTTTGTTTTTTTTTTTTTAAGTGAGATGAGCCAAGAGTGTGTGTTAGACTACAGACTACTCATGACAAAAAACACCCTCATCTTGTGTTACAAACTATTTCCCTGTAGGCTATGATAGTCTGAAACAGGAAGAGATAAGATTCAGTGACCCACGAGGTTCCTGCCAATCCCATGGAAATGAAACCCAAGAACATTATATTGCAGAGTCAGAAATTCAACAGAAAGAGACCATGCAGGGTCTGACTGCCCACCCATCTTGATTGCTGAATGCCCAGTTTCAAACATCTCAAGGGCCCAGCATTTCCAATAAGTGAGTGCCACACACATTCTGAAAACAGTCATCTCAGAGTGGGCACAGAGAAGCTGAGGCAACCAGTATTACTAAGCCCTTGTGAAAATACCTTACTATATTGTTCTATAATAATCATGAAACTTTTGCTCAACATGAAACTCTCTTAAACCCCATCACCAGCCGAACTAGGCCAACAGTGCTTTTGAAAGCAACTTACTTACTGTACTTCTTTTTTCTTTGAGACTACCAGGGGAAGGCTAAAAAGTCATAATGATCCCACTTGAGACTTGAGAGCAGTAACAAAGATCTTACCAGATATTTCTGCCACAACATCCAAACAGACTGCAACATAAAGAAGGGCAATACCTTCAAACACCTATTGACACTGTTGTAATTCCTAATGAAATAAACAGGGCTCTCACAGAGAGTTTGATTTAGCAAAACACTCCAACATGTGCTGACATGCTTTGCTGTGTAAAATTCAAAGTAAAATATTATTCAACACCAATAGAGATGGTTTAATTTAGGCTGAGGCACACAAATAATAAAGTCATCAACTAATCTCTCACAAGTAAACAGTTTGCCATGGAAGAAAAAGAGAAAAAAAGTCTTCGTATCATATCGACATATTTTTTGCTACTGTAACCTCTGTATTTGATGCCACACATTCAGCACCAAGACATGAATACAGGTAATGTCTACACACTTCCCCAAATGAAATGGGTGGATGATTGACTAAATATTGAAGAAATTCTTTACTGTGAGGATAGTGATGTACTGGGACAGGTTGCCCAGAGAAGCTGTGGATGCCCTTTTCCTGGCAGTGTTCAAGGCCAGGTTGGGCAGGGGCTTGAGCAACCTGGTCTAGCGGAAGGCAGGGCTGGACCCCCATGGCAGGGGGTTGGAACTAAATGATCTTGAAGGTCACTTCCAACCCAAACCATCCTATGATTCTATGATCAAGGCCCATACAATTCCTGGGCTATTTCCCTCCCTTCAGACAGAAGAGACCAGCACCTGACCAGCACCTCTTTTGCACTTACTGAATACCAAGGTGACAGTGAGGTTAATCTTCATTTTACCAATTAGCACCTGCTTAATTTTGCAGGAAGACCAATCTGAAGTTAATAAAGACAGTGTGATAGTAAGCAAAAGCACTGAAAGGAGGATAAAGCATTTACAAGATGCAACAGTTTTGAGAAGCAACTCAAGCTCTCCTTCCCCGGGCATTCACCCTTGCTGTTCCTCTGTTTCTGCTCTGCTGCCCCTTAGCTAGGATAATAGGACTTTTCATGGGATGGTATTATAGATTGGATTAATGAAACAACCCAAGCTAAAAATAGCATTCTGTCCTCCAAAACCAAACCAAACAAACCCCAAACACATGTAACTGAACCTGAGATGTATATATATACAAAGCTGTACCAGGACAATTGAGGGGGTGGCAAACTGTAGCAGTGTGGAGTTGGGGGGTGGAATAACTTCTTGGTCCAACTTGTTTGCCAAGAAAAAGGTAGTGAAACCACACCTGTATTTTCTAAGCAAGTAAAAGGCATACGTTATCTTCACAGAGAAAACCTGACAAATCTCTAATAAAACAAAGAACAAAACCCCCTCTGTTTTACTGACTATATATATCTATATATATATGTCTGCCTCTCTTCTCAGTGGATTTCAATGCATGATGAAATTAAGGCTGAAAACAACATTCACTAATAATTTTAATGGGAAAGGATTTTCCTATGACTAAGAAGCTTCTCGCCTGTGGAGGCGTGGGCATGTCTACACCACACAGTGGAGCACAGTTCTGAGCCCTGAGCTGCTACTGATCTTGCCTTCCTCAGAACCAGGGATGGGAGGGCTGGGAGTATTTAAAAACAAGGGTCTGGTGCTGTCCTCCTCGTCCCCACATCCTCCTCTCAGAACCTGATGTGGTAATATTAGAGTCTGGGCAAAAATGTTCTTTATGTATTTTCCCTCCCAAGGAACAGTGAAATATTCGTTAAGGTGTTGTAACTGTAACTCTCTGATCCCTCAGAATGCTTTCTAAAACTACGATTTCAGATTAAGTGTTTTATTTCGAGATGTTTAATGGGCATTTACGATTTCCATAAAAGATTCACAGGCTGCTTTATCACTGATTTCCACTGGGAAGGAATGCAGCAAAATCACTTTTTTATTATTTCTTACGATTCCAACAAGTTCATTTCCAACTTGTCAGAATTTTCTTTATAAGAAGCACAATTTCTTCTGTATTACACAAGATCTCTACTTGCACATTATTAATTCTGCAGAGGTAACACACTCCTTTTTTGTTTACAAGTCAACTCTCTTAATGCTTTCTGTTGTCAATAGCCAATTCTTCCCTTATTTTAAATTGCATTGACAGGTGGATGATAAATATTTTAGTGTGAATTGCAAGTCTGTCTCTAATAAAAGGCACAGTTGTTATTATCCAGCAGTGAAAAATACCATTAGGTTTTTCACAAAAAAACCTTTGCTTGAGTTAATGAACCTATTACGTTTCTCATCTCAGAGAAGCTCATTCAAAGTGCACCTTCATTACCCTAAATGCAGTAGTTACTTGGAATTTCTACCATTTGAGGGAAGAGGAAATGGGCTGGAAAGGCACTTCAGTAAAAAAAAGTCATTAAAGAAAGGAAAATAAACCCTTTTCATCCAAGACCTTCAAACTTCTCATAAACATTACTTCTCTGTCCACAATTAGAAGCAGTCTAGCTCAGAGACCAAGCTAAGAAGCCCTCATCAGAGCTTATTTAATCAGATATAACGTTTCAGTAAATACGACTATCTCAGGTCTGGGCTCAAGCTATCATAATATCCGAGTCTGGTGCAGATAGATCCAATTCAAAATCTAATCGCATAGACTAGACATGCTGCATGTGGCACCACAAGAAGCAGGAGGCACATGCTGCATCATCAATGGCCTGGCCAGAAAATAGGGCCATGACGTAGCACTGTGGGTGCAGTTTCAGTATAGAGGCAGTCTCACTCTCGGTCCCTCGTTGCATACTCCCTTCATACTTCAGGTGTCAGTACTAGTGCTTGTGCATGAACTAGTCAACAAACTGGTCCCACTAAAACAGAGCGAGCTGTTCTTTCTAATGCAAGCAAAGCCTGATGAGCAGCCTGCATTGTGCATGAGCTCTAGGGCAAGTTTAAGCAGTAGGGCACGTATCAAACAGGAAGGTTAAGACCAAGATAATCCTTCACTTCAAGACAACCCAGCACTGAGTTATTTCAGCTCAGTTCAGTGGTCAGTTATTTCTATTTGTACACCAAAAATACCTACAGAACCCAAACTAAGTTTCCACAACCCACAGCAACAGCTTCATGCAGACACAAATGAACACTCTTCCAGCACTCAAAATCTAACATTATTGACCTAACATGAAACAGCTGAGGGAGGAAAAATGCCCAAATATGCCTGGTTTTTAAATGTCAAATATTTTGATTAGATACTTCCAAACATAACTTCTTTTTTTAATCTGAACCCACACAGTCTCCCCTTCTATGTTTTTATATTTCTGCTTCTACAACCCTTGGCGCTACTGACTTCAGAATTTAGCGAAGCTAATGAGTAGCCACAGACAGAGCAAGGCTGGACTTCAGCTAATAGCCGGGGTACTCGCTGTATTGCAGCAAGCTGCTCAGGGTGGAAAACCAACCCAGTTTTAGAGTCAGCTTTTTAGACAAGTCTGGCTAGCAGGGAACTCCACGTTCTACACCACTGTGGGCTGAGCAGTGATGTGTCATACAACAGAGCTGACACTGGTCCACATATATAAAGGAATAAACAGAAGATAAATCAGATTCAAAATATACAGCTAACAATGGAAAGTTTTGAATTTTTAGACCAGAAACACTGATCTGTTAGGTTATTAGAAATGGGGAAGATTAATAGAAAGAGATGTAAATATCATCTCCAAAGTTTGTAGTAAAGATAAATACTTGCATATGCTTTGGATATTTTCCAGTTTCTGTTGAAGAGAGCTAACTGACAGAACACAAGGTTAAACTAAAGGAGTCTATAAAACCAGTGTCCCATGCAAGCAAAGGTCAAGTGATGTTCCCACAAAACATCCACTTCAGCATTAATCACGTACTGCTATGTACCTGAAGTGCTAACCACGCAGCAGTATCAAAGCTAGGACTTACAGAGCCCTTAATTCCTCAATATGAAAAAACAAACAAACAAAACCTAACACAAGAAAACCAACCCACAACCTAATCCTAAAAGGATTAGGAACACATGTTAAGAACACAGACAAGGCAAAGACTGCACACAAACTGCAAGCATAATGAAAACCAGCAATTCATTCTGCCTCTAGAAGGCCTCCTTTGCACAAAACCTCGCTGTGAATTGGCAGATCTCCTCTTTTTGGCATGGATTACTGCTATGTGGCATTCATTCTGTTGCTTGCATACTGGTAAGTGACAGAGCTAAATCTTTCCATTACTGGAATTTCATTTCCCACGTACTTCATACAAAAATTTCTCCTGCTATGAGGAGCAGGAAGAAGCATCATGTGGAAAATGCACATCTCAGTGCGAAAAAGGGCAATGCAATTCTGTATTCCCTGGGTCTCTCACATATTCACCAATACTTGTGATTTTGAGAGGAAACAGGAATTTGTTTGATGGCTTACAGTACACCACAGATGATGGTCTCTCAGCACGTTTTTAGATAATGTGGTTATCTTTGTCTGTAGTAGGAAATAAGTAGCTTTGTGGGGGCCTCATGGCATTTAAAGGGGTAGTTTTGAAAGAAAAAGGAATATAAATTGAAACAGTGTGTGGAAATGTTCTGTAACTAGATAGGAAAAAGTAGAAGGCTCCCTCTGTTCAGTGCTTAAACAGAACTGGTGAAGTATCACACAGCTATCAGGCATTGTGTTATTAAAAGAAGTTAAATTCAGAACCATATGACTATGCTTGAGATTTGTGCAGCTGACATGTACTAGTTGAGAGAATTGTCTCCCCTTGATACCAATATGCTTCTGAATTCTGAAGAATCTAAAATCTGGTTTCCCATAAAAGTGAATGGGCCAAATCTGTGCACTAAAATAAGTATGTTCAGTGGAGAAGTCTTGATGACCTTGAGACATCAAGGCACACTACGTATCTCCAACAAAGCATGGATAAGAGATTCTATGGTACTGAATGATATCTATGATAAGAGAATCTAAAGATACTGAAGAAATACAGAGTGAGCTATGGCATACCTTCTTCACTCAAAAAACAGCTGTGAATTACATCCACACCCACAAGTAATAAACTTAAAAAATAAGTCTTATGAAAATGTCACATTAATCTACCCATACAGTAAGAAGTCTCCTCACCCACTGCTTACTAAGATGATTAGTAAGGAAATCACAAGTTAAACTTTATTCATCTGCTTAAGAAAAATAGGAAAGAGGTTGCAAGGTTGATTTAACTCAGAAGATATTATTGTCACTTGACATTTACATGCAATGTATAATTCCATTCCTACTTACAGTCTGGGGAAAGCCTGTTAAAATACTTCCTTAATGTGTGAACACTTCTTTGAATTGTGTTCTTTTCATCTGCCACTTTTTCCTTAAGCCAGCTGGCTTCTTTTGTTAAGTACTTAGCAGTTTGAGATTGCCACCTTCTATTAAGTGCTACTGCACACACGTATTTCAGAGCACTCTATGGCATTTGTTGATAATGCCAAAATAGTAAGAAGGTTCATACACCCTTGTATCTTGAACAACTCTAGTGTGAGATTTATCAGAAAGACCACCTCTTTCTTCTCATTTTCAGCCCATGAACCAGTCTTCCTTCTATTTATATGCCAGACTACTCTTCCCATTTCAAAAGCTTTGTAGAAACGACAGAAATTGCTTAAATGGGAAACATCATTAGGAAGGCATTTAAATCTTTTTCATCATCTAGCACATGGTCAGTGTACTGTCCTGATTAATCCTTCTGCTGTGGCTTTCTTATTCTTTACCTCTCCTCTATTACACACGTTTCTTTACCACCTGCTCCTCTCCCCTTCTCTTCCACCTCAATCAGTTTTCCACTCCTGCTCTTTTTTCCCCCTGAGCACTTGCTAGTCTGATTTTTGATTCTTTATCAGTGATATCTTCCTGGTGACCATGGTCTTTGGGCATCACCTTCTACTTCCTCCTATCCTTTTATATAATAGCAGCTCTAACAAATTCATGATTGTTGATCTTTTATTGGCATAAAGGTCCATTAACACACATAAAAAAATGCAAACTGAAACAACAATAACAAATATGACATAAGCTCATTAATAGCAACTGCTATGTAGTGCAGTTTGGGAACTAGCCTAATGGAAAGAACTGAGTGACTGGGGAAGCAATGTGATTGATGGCAGGTTACCTGGCTATTACTGTATGCCCTACACAGACAGTTGTGCTGTATGATGCTCAGTGATGAGAGCCATCTAACCAGAGGTACAAGGATTGTTCTAATTTTGTTTTTTTTTAAAGGGGCTGATAGTACGCTGACAATTTTGCAGGTGAATCCCTACCTTCATATAGCACATGGCGTATGATTCAGACAAAGGCTCTTTCTAGACCAACAAGCATGAGACTAAATCCTGCTAATTGCATTCTCCCTCAATAAGCCCTTTCAGTATTTCAAAGAAAGAGCAACACAAATTACTCAATGCCTGGAAAGTGTGACTTGCATCAAGACTGACTAAAACAGCTCAACTTGCAAATTTGAAGTAAGAGATGCTAAAGGTGACTTGCTCATGACCTACAAGTACCATCCTAAAGATTTCTGAACATATTGGGCTCTTTGATAATCAGACAGAAATCTAAGAGCCAGTGCTTGAAAACTGAAACAAAGCCAATGAAGAAAGAAAATACAAGGTTGAAGTGTTTATTCAGAGGTGGGATGGAGTCTCTGTCACTTTTCCTGGACTGGGGCTTCCACTGTAAATTTTCTTTCCATAAGCAGTTTTACTAGTACATTTTTTGAATCCATGGAATATTTTCACTCTTCACATAGTATTATTTATTGACCCACACATAGATGTCAGACTATCCTGCCATAGACATGGCTGCAGGATCCACTCATAAATTTCATCTAAGTAAGTGCACATCTTCACTTAGTCCCCTGTGTATATTTTTAATAGTTCAAACCATTTCATATCACCTGGCTCTTGGAGACGTGATATTTCCTATTTGTTAATTTACAAAAGGTAAAGATGTCATCTTTGCAAGGCTGTTGGTTCTTATTTCCCCTGCAAACGTATTTTTCCTGGCTACCTATCTCCCACGTCTTCTATCTCCTACCTTCTCATTTGTTTTTAACCTACCAACATAACAAAAGACTCGTATTATTTCTAGACTCTTCCAACATAATTTCCACAAGCACAGAAGACATAAGCGACAACAGAAGTTAATACCTATGTAGCAGTTCGATATATTCAGACGTTTGTACATCCTCTCAAAGCACTCCTGACACCTCTTTTTATAGAAGGGAAACTTAGGCCTAGTGAACTTCAACGACTTGCCTAAGGCCACAGTGCAATGCCAGCCTGAAAGCACAACTATTCCTAGCCTGAAGGCCTCAGCAAAATCAGACTTGGAGCATCTCAGCTCTTTTATCTCTTTCCTGTAATGCTATTATGAGTTCCTCATTCTTCTTGAGAGAAAATGAGGGGGGGAGGAAAGGGACGAGGAATGAGCAAAGAAGGAAAAAAATGATCAATGAAAAGTATAATAAAAAATATTCTAACTCTACAATCTGGACAACCAACCCTGGCCTGTCCTCAAAGGATGAAATTTCATAGGTCTCAGTATCAGCAATCGTAAGGAACACACAAGTCTTCCATGTGATTCTGACTGATAAAGAAAACATTTCCATTTAAATTCGTGGAATTTAATCAGTACATATTATAATCTTCATTCTTCACTAGAGTGTCAGCGTGCTGGATAATACTGGTGTAAATGCAAACATGTCATAAAACCTGGATTTGAGTCAAAGTGCATTTTTAAGGTTTTTTTTAATTATTTTCATCTGGAAGTATTTCAAACCTCGCAAAATTAATTCTGTGGGCACTAACAAAAAAGTTATTTGAGTATTTAAAAAAGAAAGGTAAAAAAACAGTCACAAGTTCTTGAATTCTTGAAAACAACAACAAAGAAGAGCAAGGAAAAGAAGGAGGGGAGGGAAGTGTGTCCTGTTTTTATTGACAAACACAAGGGATCAGGATGAAGGTTTCAGAATCATAGAATCACAGAACAGTTTGGGTTGGAAGGCACCTTCAAGGGTCATCTAATCCAACCTCCCTGCAATAAGCAGGGACATCTTCAACTAGATGAGGTTGCCCAGAATGATCACGTCTACATGAGGGCTTCGTTCATGTTTTGACCAAACACTGAGAACATGTCAGCACAGTGCTTACTTTCAACACAAATAACTCTTTCCTTAATGGAAATTATCAAGAAACGAAATACAATTGCTTTATATTCTTGGTCTTTCTGAGTGCTGCCAACCCCAGGGCTTTTTCTGCTTTTGTGGATTCCTCCTCCCTCCCCAGTTATTTCAGCACACAATTAGATCACTGAAAGCTAAATACTCATCTACTTAAATCAATAAAAATTAAAGCCTTCAGAGTGGGTTTTTCAAAGCCCACACTACTTTCTATATATACTGTATGCCTCTACATTTAAACAGGATTTAGCAGTATTTTCTTATTGCCACATTTCTGTGGCAGAAATACGGCGATAAGAAAATGACAGGTTAATATACTACAGAGAATATTTTCATAGCATAAATTACTCAGATAAAATATTCCTCTCTGGCTTATGTTCAAAGAGGTTGATTTATCTTTGTGCTAAAGAGCCCACACAAGACCTCTGCAGTACTTCATAGTATTTTGAAGCTGGAACAGACCATTAGGATCATCTATTCTGATCTCATGCATTGTAGAGGCCAAAGAACCTCACCCAGCAATTTCAAGCCTGTAACTTACAGCTGTAAGCTCACTCATTCTCTCAAGGTTAACATCACTAGCGTGCAGAGGGTCTGCAGAAAGGTCTGCACAGCATTTAAATCCCACTTACAATCTATTTTGAAGACTGCTGAGAATTTATGAGGTCTACGACACAGAGAAATTTATAGTGACTACGGGTACGTGAGGTAACCCACCGGGTGACTGCAAACCTCCCTAACTCATAATGACCTTTGGGGGAGAAAATTACCCGATTCCTTAGGAAAATACATAAGAAAAAAGCATAAATATGCACACATACGTATGTATGAATGTATTTGAAACAGACATTATGTGATATCACCTACCAAACTCAAGAAGGAAATTGTGCAGTTTTCATCTGAGCACTCACAAGAGTTCTGAGAAAAACTGAGACTGTCCAGAGCACAACCTCCTGTTCAGGTGTGAGCTGTCAGTACATTTCCATGAGAGTGCACCAAAGACAGTTATTCAGCAAGCTAGCTTGAAATCAAGACTGGATTTCACTCTGAATGATATTCTCTAGTTCAATCACACCATACCAGCTTCATGCAAGGGTAACTGTACAGAATGCAATGATCTGTATTATGCAGGAAGTCAAACCAGTACAGCCTTAAAAAAAATCTATGACCGAATGATATGAATTCTCTTTCTCCACTATTAATCTTAATCCTCCATTTATACTTCAGTGTTACTAAATGCAAGAGGACAGTGATAGGGCACCAACACCTCCAAATCCATTCTTGGAGTGAGTCAGGGTAGTACCAGCACAGATGAGCACAGCAGGTGATGGAATAAGGGCACAGGATGCAGGAAAAGGCTTTGCTGCCACCTCATGGGTCCTTTCTCCTTCCAGAACTGCAGTAGTGGAGGAACAAGGATGCTTGGATGCACTCGGCTTACTGAGTACCCACAACGGGAAAGAGCCAGCTGAACAAAAGCATGCTTCTTAACATAGCTACCTCCCCTTGCTGCACGCTGTTCTTTCTGCAGTCGAAATTCCAGCTAGGAAATAAGAACAATCCCACATGTTTGTTTCTTCCCACTTTGTAACATTACAGACTATGGTCTGGGTGGTTTCTGGATAAATATAAAAGAACACAAATCCTTCATTACAAGTCAATTTTTCCAGATTTTGAAACAAGGAACATTTCCGAATTCGCATTTTTTTCAGACAGCTTCTTTGAAGAACAGAGCCTTCAGAATTACAGCAATGGGCTCATCCTTGCTGGCTGTAAATGTTTTAAGTCATTTTTGCACCATAAATACTGAAGCTCAGAGACAGGACAAGAAAAAAAACCAATCCAACCCTCTCTTCTCAAAATGTTGGTATTAACTGAAGAGCATAATTCACAAAATGCAGTTTTTTTATCTTCAGAAAAGCTTTTCACAAGAACCCAACCAGTCCTTTCTGTTTCAAGAAATAACATTACCTAAAGCAGAAACACAGTGTGACACCATTTACCTACTTCAAGAAAAAAACAGGTATCTCCCTCACTGTTAGCTGAAAGATTAAATACCTACAAAACAATCCAGGAAGCACAACATAATAAGAGGATAAGCACAAGTAACAATAAAAAAGAACATCTCTCCTAAAAGGATGAAATTTGAAGCGAGGGATTGGAAGGAAAGAAAAGTTAGTATTCCTGAGAAAGGCAACCTGAAGCATTTTATCTCACATACCCCAAAATACAAGTTTACTTTAAAAACCAGGAAAAGAACCTTCTCAAGAAGAAAGATGTCATTTTGGTGCCTACACAGAGCTTGCGCATGTCACCAATGAGTACCACAAACACTGGTGTAGCAACAAACCAGACCAGTTAACAAACAGCTTCTGACAGATAAATGTCTGGGGTTAGAAAGAAACTTCCTCTGTGAACAGCTTGGTTTGGCGAGGGAATTCTTGCAGCTTCACAGGAAGCATCTGTTAGAGGCTAACACAGAAGGGTTACTGAACTTCATGAATCGCTGGTTTCTCTTCATTTTCTATAGTACCCTCTCTCATAGCTAAGCAACATTTTTGTATAGCAGCCATCAGTGAAAAGCCATTTATCTCCAGGATGGACTCTGACATCCTACACTAACATTCTCTAACAAGAAAAAAAGAGAGAAAAAAATCCTGCAACCCTTACTTGAAATTTACTCAAACCTAAAGTCAAAGTAAATTCTGAGACTGAGGTACACTTTTAGGGATTTCAAATCCAGGTAAGATTGTTCCCTCATGTCCATATAGAAGAAATGGATTGCTTAATTCTAATGCTATTCCTATACTGCATTTAAAACTGCTTGTTCTTTGTTTTCCATGAGCAGCTTCACAGATATGTGGGATCACAAGGGAAAAACAAGATCAGATTCTTCATGCAGGGTCCCTACAACACAGGCCACAGCTATGAGGCCTTGGGTGGCATGGTTTAGTGTGAGGCGTCCCTGTCCATGGCAGGGGGGTTGGAACTAGATGATCTTAAGGTCCTTTCCAACCCTAACTAGTCTATGATTCTACGAGGCCACTGTGAGGTGGTGAGCAACCTAACAAAATCACAATTCATACACAAAGAAAAGTAGGATGCACAAGCAAACGTCTTGACTTCTTATCTGGACAAGAACAAGATAGCAAGTCACAATTTAGTCCTGCTCATTTCCTCAGAAAGCAGATCTTCATACTGCCTTTTACTCCAGCAGGTTGCAAAGTGTCATTCCAGACTCTATACTATAGCCTGTCTACAGGGCAGTACTTTATGGTTTGATTATTTTTTATGAAGCACAGTGATCTCTAACAACGTAGAAACTAACAGAGCATGACAATATCACAAGCATAGGTGTCAGCAGGTTTATTTCTGGATCCCAAACCAATCACATCATGGTCATCTCATGCATAAGAACTTTGCCAGTATTAAGATTCATGCTATGCTACGGCACTGCAGGAATCCTGCATTTGAATTTTCAATGAAGAATATACTAGAAAAAAAAAGGAACAAAGGAAACAAATTGACCAAACCATTGTCTATTCAAACACAGTTCCATCCTTATAATGGAGTTTCCACTATCCAAGTAGGAGAAATTTCAGGTCAATGACAGAGAAACTTTCACCAAAATGTCTCTTCCTCTCTGATGAATGAACTTACAATGTTCAAGTCTGACTGTTGCAGGTTGCTGCAGTGTGTCTAGAAAGGCACTGCTTGTAAGAATAATGGATATTCCACAGAAACTCATGAACCAACTATTAAAAGGCTGCCAGTAATTTCATAAAACTAGGCTAACCACCTTGTCTAGATTCTCTACACTCTTTCCTATGCCAACAAGGGTCAGCAATGTTCAGAGCGATTCCTGTTTAACACCATTTTAAGAGAGCAGTGAGAGAAATTAAAGTGTGGAGCTAAATCCACATGGAAAGAAGAACCTATGTTACCACCTACAGTTTAGCTGGTATTTAAAAAGCATCATGATATAAGGGGATCTGAAGCAATCTGGAGAAGAGAAAGCAATCATTAAAGAGAAGACACTGCACATGTGAGATGCAGAGCAGCACACATGAGGAAAAGCACAGACAGCTCTGGGGCAAGGGGAACAGACAAATGGGATAAGCAGCCGGAATTGAGGTAAGCTCTGCTGGCAGAGACAGCAGGTTATGCAAGAGGAAACGAGCCGACAAGCAGGAAAAGCCAGAGCTGTAAAGGACTAACTTATGCTGGGGAACATGCCAAAGAATGGTATCACTAACACTCTGTAAGACACATGGGCCTGCCCTGTTCATACTGGTGAGCAGAAGAATCCTTCAAAGTGTGGAGAAAGAGAGGAGGAATTGTCAAGCAGCCCCTGATACTGCTACAGGAAGATCACTGCTATGTAATACGGATGGCAAGCAGCCACAAGCAGCAGCTGGCCATCACATTTTAGGGCAAGGCTTTAAAGAAAAAGCAAAGCAGCTCATTTTTTCCCCCAGTATAAAAATAGAGGTCAGGTGTAATAACTGCTTCCCACCCACCTATTCTACACTCCAAGGCCTCTACGCTTCACAGTGGGAATGGGATATGTGGTTGGAAGAAAGTCCCAGACATCAATGAAGCATCCTGCTCTCTACTGGAAAACCTGACCAGTTAAATCTGTTAATGCTTTAAAATGATTTTTGGAAGTTTTACATTAAGAAGTTCTTATCTCCTTGCCTGTAGTTAGTGTAGTCTCCAGACCTCCCAGTTACTTCCTATTTGGACATTCTCCCCAGTTCCACACAGCTTTGGCTCCAGCCCATCCAAAAGCAACAGCCCCTCTGAAGAGCCAGCTGCTGGCCTGGGAGGCTGGAGGTGACCAGGAGTTAGTATTCTTCATCCCCAGCATTACAATTAAGAGACATTGCCAAACAGGTACTGACTTAGTAAATTCTTTTTTTTCAATCACATTACTAAAGCTCAGGAACAGACTGAGGCTAAATTTAGGAAGATGCAAATTATAGTCAAACTTTGACGATTTTACTTGCATTATAACTGATTTTGAACAATGTCGCCTTCAAATTCACATCTCCATTAGAACTCAAATCCAGCAAAGGACAGAAGCATGTGCTGGAGCTTTAAAATATACAGACAACTCTGAAAGTTGGTGTACGGCTCTGGAATTTCAATGCATCCTTTCCTTCAGTATTTTGCTAGGTTGGATGACAAAATATCCAAGAATGCTTTGTGCACAGGGAGAGCATACTGAAATCAACTGTGCACAGTCTGGCTTTCTGGTTACATGTGGCTACAAATGTTTCCACACCATGATGGTGTTCTTGAAAGAAGAGAAAAATATGATCTTTAGACAATGTCAGTATTTAAAGATAATCAGTAGAAAGACTGAGATGGACACATAAGTTATGTTTTTTAATTCATTAAATAAAATGAGCTTTTAAATTGGCTGTTTCATTTTGACATTGTTTGGTTAAACTAATTTTCACCTCTAGGTACAGATCCTTAACCCCTTAAAGGATCTCTTTAAATTTTATCCCTTTGCCAGCACATGCTCTCACCACCATGAAGATGCTCAGTGATAAAAGTCTGCAGGTTCTCAATGGACAGGGAGGTCTTAATCAACAATTCAACTTCATGGACATCAACAAAGTTATTTAAAAAACAAAAGGCTTTCAGGATCAGATACATTAAAATTATTCTTCACCTAAATTAACAGCAGTTAACACAAACTGCTTTATTTTGCTCAAGAGAGTACATGTTCATAAATGAGCAATGCCTGACCTGAATACTTAACACTAGTAATTTCATAAATCCATACAGGACTAGAACAAAAGAGACATAAATGTGTTAGTGGACTAAGCAATAGGATCACTGATGAAATTGAAACTTGGTTAATTGCAATTGGCAATGAACCTTGTAGTCTCTCATCCTTATAGCACACTGTGAACAGTGGATTCCTTAGACAAAGAGACTTGGAAATCACTGTGGTTAGAGCTAACTTAAGATTTATCTCCAGAGTGCAGCAGCCCCGAAGAACATGCTAGAAGGCACGAAAGAAAAGGGAGGTAGTACAAAGCTGGGAACAGATTCTGAATGTTTGTATCATTAGAGGCCTCACAGACATTTCAGGCTGTTTTAATTCTACTGCGAAGTATTTTCCTTTTGACTTCTTCATGTGAGGTCTGTTGTTATTTACAATTTCAAGTAAAAAAATCCATATTTCCATATTATCCCTCACTAGGATTCTCAAAACATCTGACAGCATTAAGCTTAAATGGATGGGAATAACTTTAAATTTACTATTGTGTACCGTAAACTTGTCAAGAGAACTATCTGCGTAAGTACAGATTAATGTGAATCTGCCTAAAAATATTGTTAAATCTTTCCATTATTTATATGAAATAGGCAAGCATTTTTTATTAGTATTATTATTTTGGAGACAGAAGTAAAACAAACTCATTCAAGGTCATGCAGAATTAGATTAATTGGTACATTCTGTCCTACGTTTCAAAGTGTGGGACCATATGATGAGAAGCTATAAATCTTTAGGCTATAGATCTTCAGTCATCTCAATTGCAATTCATGGTCATGAAACTTATCCTCTCACTTTCTGGATTTCTTTGACCACTATTTATTGCAATGCTACAATGTTTAATTATTTAATTGAACCCCTCTTCCTCCATCAGTTCTAACTGCTGTTTATACTCCTCAGAATAGCTGTGTCCAGTGAGATTACTTTATCTTTCCAGAACAGAAAGTCAAAAGCTACAGGGGAAAATACCAAGTTAATAGGAATTGAGCACAATTAATGTGTAGGGGAAGAAAAGGCAAAGAGCCCCAAACCTGATGACTGCATCCAAACTAAAACCTCTGTTGTTATTGACAGAAAGGAATGGCCTCAAGTAAGTTAACAATGAACAAAGTGTTCATTTTTCAGAATATAATGAATAGATATACATAGGGCCCTTAAGCCAGAATACATTTAACTAAAGCAGCACAGTAGTGATCAGCAGGCACAGTAATCAATGGTAGCATCAGTACGTGCACTGGCTTGCAGCCATGCTGCCTTTACCCAGAAACAGATTAATTCATTTAAGCAGGACTCAAGTGAGTCAGCAGGTAGACAGCAGCTTCCTAAAAGGAATTGTGGTGTGAAGGGAACAGATAGTCTCAAGTCAACAGGAACCATTCTCCATATGAAATGACTGTTGAAATGAAAACCCAGTTTGCTTTAGTTCTGAAACTTTCAAACATTATGTCAAAATAAAGTGTGGAAGGTCTACTGTGGTATTTACTCATGTGTAAGCAATCTAATCTGATGTCCCTGATGTCCAGCCTCTGTCTGTCTTCTCCAATAGTTTTCACAGTTGTTTCAGTAAGGTGGAAGAAATTTTCTTTTTCTCTTCTGGATTATGATGCAGTTATAATGTTTCCATATAGCAATCGCTAGTCACCCAAAAGAGTTTCATTTCAGTGGTGGTGAAGTAAGTAATCCCTGGAGCAATTATTTTCATCTCGGAGACCTGAGAGGCTTAGCCAGCGTCTGCAGAGCATCCAAAATGTCTGAAGAAAGGCTACTATAGATTATGAGGTTATTAAAACTCATGGAATATCCCAAGCCGATTCCTGCCCACAAATCTGGTACCTCTTCCTATCAGCAGCTCTCTGGTTTCATGATCAAACAAGCAGTTTCATTCCCTCTTTATTCTATGTAACAACACTACCATCTGCTTACAAAAATTCAAAATCATTCTGAGAGGATTTTATAGATTCCATGACTAGTGTAAAAGTCCTTTGGTCTCTGGATGGTTTAACTGGAGAGAACTTTAAGCTACTCAGAGAGCATGGTCAAGGGACAGGTAACAAGGCCAATTCCTTTTCAATGCTTTTTGTAACTTAAATGGAAGTACTGGTTACTTCCTATCTTCTTCTGCCCCCTAGTGAGCATTGATTTTCACTCCATCTGAACAATCATATGGCTGCTTCATAATTTACATGCATATAGAAGTGCTGAAACACCAATCTGTTTTCTTTTTACAACCTTCAGAAGCATTCTTCATATCGTACTCCACTCAAACAAGTCAGAAAGCAAAGAACCTTTTCTAGGCCTACAGTACTAATATGCAGGGAGTGATTTTACTGAACAGGGACATCATTAAAATCCCTTTACACATTGTCAAAGAAAAATTTGTTAATTTCTATTTCTCTATTTTACTAGAGCTCTGAAGCTAGAAAATCACATGCACGTTCTTTCACAAACCACTGTTTAATTGTTCAAACAATATAAAGAAAATAAAGAACGATGGTGTTTGCTGCCTAGAAAGCATCTCGAATGCAGCATGAGAGCAAACCCACTACCCTACCTAAGAAAGGAAGGAAAAGTGATCCAGTTAGATCTTTTGATCTAACTTAGCATTAGGCATATTTATAGGAAGCCCCTCCATGATAATGCATTAAGCAGTAGCCAGTCCAGCAAACACTATTGTGCTAGTTAACAAATATGCTTACCAGTATTGTTTTTCGGATTGGGCTTGTGGAGAACAGCAATGAAGAGAGGAAATAGACATCACTTATTGCACTAACTTTGGCTGCCTTTTCAGTTATGTATCTTCAGATGTAAATTCAATTTCTCTCTACTTGCTATGAAAATCCTTGGTACTATTCCCAAAAAACAGCATTGTCCAATATGAAAGACCAAGGGAACAAAATACCTTCACAGGAATAACGCTTGTAAAATAAAATAACAGTCACAATAGAATTCTTTGCTTCTACAAAGCCTGGCAATGACACCTGTCAGAAGATGGGCAGTTAAATTTTGTAAAGGAAATGAAAGCAAACTGCAAATGGGACGAGAACAAGAATACAGAAACATATTATCTAATGCTGGCTCAAATGTAAATTAGTATTTCGCCTCAGAACATGAAGGCAAAGTAGGATAGATGAGTAACAATTCTAGAAATAGAAAACACCACATATGAGTTGGAGGTAAAAGCTGAACAGTCAAGCCTGGCAGATGAGATAATGCTAATTCTAAAACATGGAAAAGTATCTGTTTACTGAAAGTATGTTATGCCACAGAAAGCCTGTATCTTTCCTAATGGCATTGTGGAAGGAGCATAAACAAGCACAAGTAGTCAGGGGAGTGAAACAAAGGGAGGAGGAGCTTCACTCATTTATTCCTTGTACACATGTACTTACACCTGCAAGGGAAAGCATAGGAGTGAAGACAACTACTGTAAATAAAAAATTCACCGTGAACACCAGATCAAAGAGGTACAAACTACAAATCCAGGTCTGGAATACCTTTTCTGTAGAGCAATGGGATGGACTATAACTATGATTCTACAGGAAAGTTGCCTCTGCTAAAGTAAAATCAGTCTTTTGGTCTAGAAGCCATTTTCCAGCCACATGATATAACTTAACCGTGACAATGACCATAGGTATTTCATCAAGAGGAATCTCTTCCTCTCAGGACATGGTCCTTTTGGTTACTGAATATAATGGAAAATATAATTTCAAGATTGCAAGTAAAGATTAATGTGTCAGAAGTAGGTGAGGAAGGTAACAACATTTCCTAGGAGTATAATGCACAGACATCGCAGCAGCAGCAGAGCTGCACAATGGAGCTTTACCTGCCTTTCACCCCTCCAAAAGGGAATGCAACAGAGGCTTTTACTGAAAGGTGGAATTTTATCAAAGCTTTTGACTTTTGTACAAATAACTAATTTCTGAGGATCATTCTACAGTCTTGGGACTGAAAGAATTCAGTACATTCAGTGTATTTCCATGTATTGCTATGGCAAAGTAGAAGACATGGTGACTGCAAAAGCAGAGGAAACAGAACTGGTTATACCAGTTCTACCTCAAAGGGAATCCTCAGCTGACTATTCAGACAAGCTTTCCATTCCTCTACCTCACTAGAAATGACATGACATTTGTCTCTAACACCACTATGGATAAAAAGGTCAAAGGAGAGAGAACTACCACACTAGACAGAGAGAAAAGCTTTCGTTGTACACAAACCTTGGCTTAGTTGAGTGCAAGATTCATAACAGCAAACATTTTGTTTCTCATTCTCTACTCATAATGAGCAGTTTGGGAGATTTAAAGTTTTTATTGTTTTATTAGTGAAAACATTATTGCATATTTAAGACAGAGAAATGGGATGCCTAACATTTGCCTTTAAAAAGTAGCTTTGCAAAGTACTTGTTATTGTGAAATAGCAATGATGAGTGTTAGCAGTGATTACAGGTTTAAGGTACTCCACTTTGCAATGTCCAAACTGAAGCATCCTAAAAGGGCCTGATTTTCAGCAGTGAAACAGGCAGCATTTAAAAAAAAATCTATACCCTAACAGCTGTCTCATGCTCTGTACTCAAAACTAGTAGCGTGACTTTAATGTATCTTGCCCTAAACATCAAATAAAACACACACAAAGTAGCAGTATTAGAATGAAAAGTCGTTCTGTTCACTCACTTAAGAGGCCTTCTCCATCTTTTTCAGCAATGTTAACGATTTTAGAAAGGTGTAAGGGCAACAACCACTGGAACAACGTTAGTCCTGGGTGTTATAAAGCTGGGACAATGTTTGCCTAGTATTTACATTTTCAGTGAATTTATCATTTAAGACAATAAAGTGATTGGAATGAAAACACCCTGGTCTAGCCAGAAGAGCTACAGTTCCTACAATAAACGCAAATATTGACAGTAACTAAGGCAAAATACATAGGTCTAGGAGTCATCTGCCAGATTTAGGATACAATACAAGAGAGAATATACTTACTGAAACTTTCCACAAGATCAAGGGCAACGTGAGTAGCAATATCCATTCCAGTATTTATGTAAGACTGGCAGTTTTTCAAAGATGAAAGAGAGGAATCCACATTGTTGAATGAGATTCTCGCACCTCCTGGCATCTTGAAATTGGTACTCTAGAAACAACAGATACATTTTGAATGCAGCTTACACCCAAAGAATCTGGGAGAGAAAATGGAAGTAGAGACAGCTAACCATAACACAATGTCAACAGAACCACTGAAACATCAGAGAGCAGGGATGAAACCTTAGCTCCCAAGATGTCAGTAATTTCAGTAGAACTGCAATTCCCCAGAGGTTTTCAAATCACCTCCTATTCAATATTAAGCAGAGCTACACCACAAAAAACAACTTGCAGTTTTCATCTGTTCATTCCTGTTACTAAACCACAACGAGGTTCAAACGCAGTGATTACGTTCACTTGAAAACTACTGCTCTACTTCAGATCCAAAAAAGCCCACATGCCTGAAAACTTGCCTGTGTTTTCTAGGCATATTATCAATTAGGCTAGAAAGAAATATGACTTCTCACATCCAACTCAGCCTCACTAACTACAGGCCTGTTTCAACAGTTGGCCCTTAGAACAAATAATCCAACAAACGGCCACTCTTATAAGAATGTACTTAACAGTAAGACATCTAGCGCTACAACATTTAAGTAAAAGCCCACATTACAACTGTTGCCTTCTTCCTCCAAAGATGCTACAAACTGTAAGTACCAATGTTCCATTAGTACAGAATAGAGTAGCACAGGAATCATGTTTATCTTCTTTACCACCATCTTCCTTTCCAATACAGATCCACAACCTACAGCAAGGGTTAACTGCTTCTCCTCTGTCACTAATACAGCCTTTGAGTGTGTTTGCTTATGTTGTATCTATGGGCACTGTTCACATGAGTTGGCTTTTCTCAAAAATTCCAACTTCTGTCTCCTCTTCCTTCTTCATGCTTTGCCATAACTTGCTCAGATAGCTTGTAACTAATCTAAGAAACATGAACCTGGTGTGCAGAATAACAAAAGAAAACCAACCCAAAAGTCCTGAGTAGACAGAAATAGTGCATTAGTCCACGCAGAGAATAACTGATATGTTCAAGGACTATACTGAGATCATATGGTAGAGGTAGAGAATGGAATCCACAGCCAAATTTGGGGCATACCAGAAGTTTTACCTGAATCGTACACAAAATAACAAGGGAGTTGTTCTATCAACAGTAGCCTTTGACAGGCTACAATCCAAAAGAAAAGTGGAAAATATCTAAATAGAAAGAAGAGGACAAAGCTCTGTCCAAGCTTTGCATACCTAAGGCCATATCTCCCTCTGTTACTTTCCCTGGGACTTCAGAACTGCATCTTGCAGTCACCTTAATTTGAACAACACTGCCACATTCCTCATCAATATTGTGCAGACTGAGACCTGAATACCTGTTGTCACACTCTTTCCTCTCATACAATTATAGAATACCAGGTTGGAAGGGACCTCAAGGATCATCTGGTCCAACCTTTCTAGGATGAAAGGCATGATGTAGACTAGATGTCCCAGCACCCTGTCCAGATGATCTTGGAAGTGTCCATTGTTGGGGAATCCACCACTTTCAGCTGTAACATTATTTAACTCTTTTTAACTTTAAAGCACTTGTTTGTCACCTTAGCAAGACTATTTATATATAATATACAAGACTATTTGTATAGAACATCTGCGATCCAAAAGTACACCATTAAATAGCCACATAAAATCATGTTAGGAGCTTTATCTTTCTGAGCTCACCTAGTGTATCAAAGTTAACAGCGAGAACCTAATTCCCTTCATGAACTTGGTAAATCTCACTGAGAAAGCCTGCTTTCTTTTGGAAATTTCAGAGATACACATTGTGAAAGGTAGGAATGTGAAAAAAAACCAAATGACAGTGAAAAGTTAAAAACGTTTTTTCACTGTCTTGTCGCTTGTGGAAGCACAGAGCAAACTACACAGGAACAGGAATTAATGTTTACAATATTAAATCATACCATTGCACTGGTAGTGTCATCTTTTGGATGTCTTTTGGAAAGTAATTTAAGTACTTTTGGACATATTTTCCTTTTTCTTTTTTCTTAGAAACTGTTCATGATGCCATGCAGAGATTTCACTCTTGAATTTTCTAAGTGAATTCTTCAGCTTGCAACTGCCTATTCTGCCTTCAGAGGAACAGCCACACTCCTCATTGATTTGGCCCCACAGCAGTGGAACTCTTTTCTGGCACTCTTTTTAAGGCACTCTTTTTTGCCTTGAAGGGCTTCAATAGGTGCATCAACGAAGCACTTAGAATTTGCAACTATCGAGGCAGGCTTCTTTCTTTCGAGAAGCAACCAAATGGTGCAGGCAGGATTACAAAGCGGCAAACTTGAATTACAGTTCCTGTTCTGCCACTTCAGTATTTGTGCAAATGTCCTGATTTCTCTACGCTTCAACGTCCCAGAGTATAGCGCAGAGATAAGAAGAAAATGTTACTTTTATAACACAAGATCTGTAGATGACAAGTGCTCACTGACCACCAGGAGTGTTTACCCCCTAGACACACTCTGCGACCATCCATTACATGGAGACGCTACCAGGTGGGACAAGAGCCCACTAAGCAGGAAGCCCCGCTCCCAGAGCGCTCCGTCTTACCGTCCTACCCCATCCATGGTAAACCATGACGGCGAACCCAGCCCACCCTACCCCTTGCCAGCCGTGCATGGAGGGCCCCGGCCCCACTTCCCCTCCCCACCCGCCTCAACCCGCTCCCTCGGCCGGGACAGGGGCCGGGGAGGGCGAACGCAGCCCGGCGCACTAGCAGCGGCTGCTGCTCACCTAATCCCAGCCGCCGCGGCCCGCAAGCAGCCCCACACCGACCCCCTCGGCGGCAGGACCAGTGCCCGGGGAGGCGGGCCCGGCGGGTAGCGGAACCGCCTCATCACCCTGCGCCTCTCCACATGACGGCGCCGTCATGTGATGAGCGGGCTTGGCCGTGCAGCACCGAGAGCAGTCACCGCTGTTTCCTTCCCCGCTTCCGCAGCTCCCCGCAGGTGCGGACGGAGCTGAGCATCCCCTCGATGCCGCTGCTTACCGCACCAACGGCAGGGCAGGGTGAGCCGAGAGGCCGCTGCGTGAGGGGAGTCGGCGGGAGCGACGGGTGGGGGAACGGTTAGTGGCGGTTGGTGGTTGCCCGAGGCGGGGTTCAAACCGTGAGGGAGAGCTCTGGCGGGAGGAAGGCGGGACCGTTCCAACGGCCTGGGGACACGGAGAGAGTACCTCAGAGCCCCTTCCGAGTGCTGCGGGTATGGAGCTCGCCGTGGGCCTGCGGAGGTAGCTGGTGGCAGCACCGATGCCCCACACCTCGACTCCCGGTTCCCGTTTGGGAATGGGAGAAGCGCTGTCCTCTCGGTTGTTTGGTGAAAAACCAAGCCAACTCGTTACTGCCAATAAATGTGCCCACTTGGAGCACTGTGTGTAGTTCTGGTGTCCCCAACACAAGGACATGCAACCCCGTGCAATGCTACAGGCTTGGGGAAGAGTGGCTGGAAAGCTGCTTGGTGGAAAAGGACCCGGGGATGCTGACTGTTGGAGCTGAACATGAGCCAGCTTGTGCTCAGGCAGCCAAGAAGCCAACAGGATCCTGGCCTGTATCAGCACTAGTGTGGCAGCAGGACCAGGGCAGTGACCATCCCCCCTGTACTGGGCACTGGTGAGGCTGCACCTCGAGTCCTGTGTTCAGTTCTCGGCCCCTCACTAGAAGAGAGACACTGAGGTGCTGAAGCGGAGCCTGGAGCACAAGTGTGATGGAGACAGCTGGGGGACCTGGGGTTATTTAGTCTGGAGAAGAGAAGGCTCAGAGGGGACCTTATCGCTCTCTACAACTGCCTGAGAGGAGGATGGAGTGAGGTGGGGTTTGGTCTCTTCTCCCAGTTACAAGCGATAGGAGAGGAGGAAATGGCCTCAGGCTGCACCAGGGGAGGTTTAGATTGGATATTAGGAACAATTTCTTCGCAGAGGGGGTGCTCAGGCATTGGAACAGGCTGCCAAGGGGAGTGGCAGAATCACTGTCCCTGGAAGTGTTCACAAACCATATAGATGAGACCCTCAGTGATATGGTTTAGTGGTGGTCTTGGCAGTCCTGGGGTAATGGTTGGACTTGATCTTAAAGGCCTTTTCCAACCTAGCTGATCCTATGGAGCTGCTGGAGCAAGTCCAGAGGAGGCCACAAGGATGATCAGGGATTGGAGCACATCCTGTATGAAGACAGGCTGAGAAAGTTGGGGCTGTTCAGCCTGGAGAAGAGAAGGCTGCGTGGAGACCTCATAGCAGCCTTCCAGTATCTGAACGGGGCCTGCAAGGATGCTGGAGAGGGACTATTCGTCAGGAACTGTAGTGATAGAACAAGGGGTAATGGGTTCAAACTTAAAGAGGGGAAGTTTAGATTGGATGTAAGGAGGAAGTTCTTTACTGTAAGGGTGGTGAGGCACTGGAATGCATTGCCCAAGGAAGTTGTGAATGCTCCATCCCTGACAGTGTACAAGCCAGGTTGGAAGAGCCTTGGGCGACATGCTCTAGGGTGAGGCATCCGTGGCAGGGGGTTGGAACTGGATTATTTTAAGATCTTCTCCAGCCATTCTATGATAAACACAAAAGCTTATTTTTAGCAATGTGGTACTCTTTATCTTGCAGGAAACATGTCAATAAAACTGACCAAGAAATGCAACCACAGCATGGAAGCTGACCAGCAATATTATTCAGCAATAAATAAAGGAATGGAGCTGTATGGTTGCCACTTGCTATAGAAGTTTTCCTTCTTGCTAAAGCCTATTACAATCACTTTTGGTTGTAGCCACAAAGTGGCTACTATAAGCACTCTGAATGTGTGTGGGTTTGTTTTCACAGGTTATTAATGGCGCAGCTACTGTTGTCATCAGACTTTCTTCTTCAAATAACCTAAAGGCTAACAATCAGACTCCGACTGCAGGACTGCTGCTGCTCTGTCACGTCCAGCTCCACAATGGTTGATTTTCTAGCTGAAAACAATCTCTGTGGTCAGGCAATTCTTCGGATTGTCTCCTGTGGAAATGCCATCATTGCAGAACTTCTGAGACTTTCCGAATTTATTCCTGGTGTTTTCAGGCTAAAGGACAAAGCTGATCAACAGAAGTACGGGGATATCATATTTGATTTCAGTTATTTTAAGGTAAATCCTTTTACTGTTAAACTTGACCTTAAAGTGTTGGTGTCCTGCATGAGGATGCTTCAGGTTATGAAACAGCCATTCCTGACTATTGTGTTTATTATAAGCATTCTTCAGAACTGACTGTTACAACTTCTTACTTGCTCAGATTTACCAATATTTCACCAAAGCAAGATAGCAATTGGGAGACACTTGCGTCTTAACATTCTGCTTCTGGGCTGTCTTGTATTTTATATCCTTCTGATCCTATTCAGCATCATCTTGCTCATTTCAGTAAGCAGAACAGTTTAGGGAAGGTTCTGTGCGTGGAGCCCTAGGCAGAATAAAAGTATAACTGATACCTACACTGAGGTTATCAGGGTAAGAAGAGGGTGGCAGTTGTAAGTACATTCAAAAGTGGTCCCAGCTGTACCTTTCAAGATGTTTGATTAGTCATCCAGCCTATGAACTTAAGTCGATACTGATTGTATAGAACTTGAGTATCGGATTCCGGGGGGTGGCATTATTATATTTATTATTGGTGTTTCCTGCAGGAATACTAAATTATACTTTCACCAGCAAGTTCTGAGCATGTACAGTTGGTTGTTTTCCTTTGGAGCAGTACCATGGGCAGGATGCCATCTTCATTTGGTTATCTGTAGCTTATTATTTGCAACCATGAAACCTGCTTTCCTGTTTGACAGGGCTGTGATTGTTCCTTCACTGGACTTGTCACTTGTGCTGAATAAAGAAATAAAGAGTAGTGTCCATGAGAAACCCTTAATTCCGGTACAAAATTAAGCTTCGTGCAGTACCTGTTTCCCTCTGTCATTCTCCAGCATGAATACTAAGGAAGCATGTAGGCTGACTTTATCTGGATTGTACAATACAAGAAGTGTCAGTAGTAAAGTGTGTAGTGGGGGGAGGTTGTGGGGTGTTTTGTAAGAGTTGTAAATTTCAAGTGCTGACTGTGAGCCTTGGACACTGAAAACTCTAAGCACAAAAGATTTCCCAGATAACATTATATTGAAGTGTTTGATGGAAGTCTTCTTTTTTCTTACACAAATTACTTGAAAACTTAAAAGCAGATAGGTATAATTGGTAAGAAATACAATTATCCCTAAAATAGCAGGATTTTTAAATGTTAAGGAAGCACAACAGTGCTGCTGCTTTTCAGGGTAAGCACCCCAAAAGCCATAAATGACATACTTCTAAAGAAGAGATTAGTGAATTTACATCTATTTTCATTGCCAATGAATCATTTTGGTATTCATGATTCTTAGACTTACTTAATGAGGAGAGATTTGAGATTTTGAATATTCAGGCTGCTTACTTTGTCATTTGAACTTAATGGGCAGTGTCGGGCCTATTTTTATCCTTTGTTTTATGTAGGTATTTTGCACAAGAAAAGAAGCAGAAGAGCATTTTTAAAACCACACAAAAATTTTCAGCTGGTTGTTAACCTTGATATTTTAACTCTTTTTAGCTATTTTTACGGAGTTTTTGTTGACTAAATCCCTTTAAGCCATGATCTCATACTGTCGTAAGTGGTCCATGGAATGACATTAACAGTATTTTCAACAAAATGTTAACAATATTTCCAATTAAACGTTAACAGTGTTTTCATTTCAGTGGCAATGGTAAGACCAAATAGTGGATGGGAGAAATGTTGACAGTGGTAAATAGTTAGAAAAATTTGTGCCATTGCCTTAAGGAAGTCAGGCTCTTCATCCAACCCTTTTTCCTCCACATAGTTGTTAATGACATTAACATGTTTCTGCATTAATTTGGAAGACTAGCAGTAAGCTAGATCCAGCATCTGTTAAAAAACAGGTCTAATACTTTTAAGCAGTTAAATGTATGGGAAGGCAGTAAGCTTTGTGGGCCTCAATGGTATGATTTCTATCTGAGAAATCAATCAGATCGAATGTGTAGAGGAAAAAAAAATCCATTATGGAGATTGTTCCCACTGCAGAAAGCACACAGTGGCTTCAGGTACATTGGGGCTTTACCAAAAGCATTAACTATTCTTTCCCACTGGTTACATGGGATAAATCTCATTTAAAATCATCTCAGATTGTAAAAAAGCAGAATTGATATTCAATCATAAAGTAGCTTGGAAAACTATAGATCCTTGTTTTAGTAAGAAATGCTCATTCTGGTGTTGAGTGCCCAGTGATTGTATATGTTCTCTGTTCTACTGAAGAGAAATCAAATAGAGGTCAAAATCAAATATTGTGTCTAAAGATGAATTTCTTTTCTTAGGGGCCTGAGACATGTGAAGGCAAACTGGAAGCCAAACCTGAGTTACTGGATTTAGATGAAGAATTTCGTGAAAATAACATTGAAATTTTGACAAGATTTTATCTAGCTTTCCAGAGCATACATAAATACATTGTAGATTTAAACAGGTACGGTATCATAAATAACAGTGGCTTTTCTTAGACTAGATTACTATTTAGTCTTAATAATAAGAAGGTTTTTCTTTAGCGACTCAATACACTTGCAACTGGAAACCTGGATTGCTGAAGTGAACACTAACTTTTACTCCTGCTGTTGCTTACCAGCTTAAAATATGGCTTGTAAACATTTAACCTCTCTACCTCATTTCCTCAATTGTAAGCGAGAGCTAGTTTTTCTTCTTTATTGGAGATTGTCTTGAAGATTCCTTAATAAAAGAAGACTCCATATTATTAAACTAAGGTTTTTTTTGTGGTCTTGCGAAACAGAATATCAGGTAGGGGTTTTTTGCTTTAATTTTCATTGGCCTTATTTTCTTGAGCCTAATTTTGCATTGGAGTTGCCATGCTCTCAAATTTGCTACTCTTACCTGTAAAAAACAATGTGAAAAGTACGTTAAATACTCTAAGAAAAATTTCTAAAGAATCTTAAGCATAAGAATTGGCTTTGTTAATGATCTTATATGGTAAGGTTAATTTAAAAAATTAAATGTTTAACAATACTTATTAATAAGTAGCGATACTGGAATATCCTTTAGTAGGAAAAAGTCTTCTGTTAATCACAATGAACATACTCTATCTCTAGCTCTACTTTCCAACTTGCAATTGAGATCAATTGATGGTATGTCCAGGAGACATTTTTGAGGCAACTTGAAAATAGACAGTTTTATTAAATTTTGGAGTAGAAGCCTTTTCAGTACTCTCTTCTTGGGCTGTTATTCACCCGTAAGAAGATTAAGAAGATATTAGCTGTAAATTACAAAGTATACTCTAATGTCTTTCACATACATGATCAGGTTATGGAAGGAGGTTTTTGCCAACTGGTTGACTCTAGCTGGGAGTTCCAGCCTCCCATTTTATACTAGAGTATCTGTCTGAAAAACTCCATGCTGCTGCTACTAGGGAAATGATCTGATGTTCTGTTGACTTTCAGAGAAAATTGACCAATTGAGCTGTGAGGACACATGAGTTGAGAGCAAAATAGTCAATGACCAACTGTTTGTTGTAATTCCTAGATATTTAGATGACCTCAATGAAGGAATTTACATCCAGCAAACATTAGAAACAGTCCTCCTTAATGAAGATGGCAAACAGCTTTTAGTAAGTATTGAACCCTTTTGTAATAGTAGAAAATGAAACAACTAGTTTGGTGCCAAACTAGACAAAGATTTCAGCTTACCAAATGTGTAGAAATGCTATGACTCACTTTAAGGAGGACAAAGATCAAAAATCTGCAGCCATTTTTCATATTGCATTGACATATGTAGTTCACTTTGTGTTAGTTTGCCAATACGTGTTTGTCTTTACTACAAAATTGTGTTTCTGTGATATCCTTCCTTCCTTCTTTCTTCTTCCAGTGTGAAGCACTCTATTTATATGGAGTCATGCTACTGGTCATTGACCAGAAGATTGAAGGAGAAGTCAGAGAAAGAATGTTGGTTTCCTACTACAGATACAGGTAACATATATTGGTATGCAGAAGCCCTCAAGGCTGAAAGAATATAACATGCAGTATAATCAGTTACCTGGGTTATAGAATTGAGGTAAATGGAAATATCGATGCATTTTTGATTGACTGGCTATATACAGATAGACTGAGAACTGAGCAAAGCTCTCTGAATATCAATAGAACTGCTTACTTTAGCTCTGCTTGCAGGTCTGGCTGCAAAACTGGGGCAACAGATTTTTCCTTCCATCACAATGGAAGTTTGAAGTCCAGTGGCAAATAATCATTCAGCTAAAACTTTAATGCTTTGCTTTAAAGCATCAGCTATGAAAGTATCTTAGGTTCCCAAACGTGCAAGCAAATTTTGGTGAAAAGTCCTATCTAGATGATAAATGTGTCACAGGTCAGACTTGACGTAGTTACACAGCTTGATTAGTCAAATCAAAGTAGGTTGTCAGCATTATTGCATGACAGGGTCTCAAAAGGTGTCAGCACAAATCCTTTCACATGTGTAAAAAAGGGGACATACTGTTCCTATGCTTCTTTGTTTATGCCTCTTGGTGTATAAACTCCTCTGAATATAAAGCTACTTGTTTCTGTTCCTGAGTAAAGTTCATTTTTCTGTTTGTGTTTTCTGTGCTTATCTGGGATTCCAGTATGGACATTTATTAGTGTCCTCTTATGATATGATGAGCATTGTATTCATGGGGTAAACAATCACAAATCTCCCATACCTTAGTGTCTCATAATTTTCTTGGAAGAAAGGCCTGGTTACAAGGGGAGGGAGAGGAGGAAATGGTTAGGTCCTACACCTCAATTTGTGTCCTTTCTTTTGTAACACAGTGCAGCCCGTTCCTCTGCTGATTCCAATTTAGATGATATCTGTAAATTGCTCCGAAGCACTGGATACTCAAGCCAACCTGGAGCTAAAAGACCTCCAAACTACCCTGAGAGTTACTTCAGCAGGGTGCCCATAAGTGAAACATTCATTAGCATGGTTATTGGCCGCTTGCGGTCGGATGACATTTATAACCAGGTAAGTTACTGTGAGATAAATGAAGGATCTAAAGGTGAATGGAAAATGGTTTCTCAGGTTGGTTATTCAACCGTGACATGCAAAAAAGAATAAAAATCAGAGAATTACAGTGGTTGGAAGGGACTTTTTGAGATCATCTCATCCAACCCCCTGCCTTAAAGAGGATCAGCTACAGCTGACTGCATCCAGTTGGGTTTTGAGCACCTCCAGAGGTGCAGACTGCATGACTTCTCTGGGCAGCCTGCTCCAGTGTTTGGCCAACCTTGCTGTAAAAAAAAACCTTTTTTGTTTAATGTCTTTAAATCGTAAATGATTGGCTCCTCTTAAAAACTCTGATTCCTTTTGAGTTTCCAATTCTTTTTGTTACTGCAAAGAGATATATCACCCCTTAGTAGACAATGTGCTTAGAAAGGAGCACTAATATCGCCGTTCTTAACTATGACAATTGTTCAGTTTACCTAGTATCCTCCTTGCCTCCTAGTATCTATATACTGTACTTTTTAATGCACCCCATAGTATTTTCAAGTGGTTTATGTTGCATTATAATATGTTCTATTTTGTTTTGTTCCCTTTTTCTAGGTTTCGGCATACCCATTACCAGAACACCGCAGCACTGCTCTGGCAACTCAGGCTGCAATGCTCTATGTGATACTATATTTTGACCCTTCTATTCTTCACACCCAGCAAGCAAAAATGAGAGAGATAGTGGATAAATACTTTCCAGATAATTGGGTAAATATTAATTCTTTTAAAACTGTTTGCTGGATTTAATGTTATGGGAACAATTTACTTTATTTTTACAGTATGCTTTATAGAAAATAATCATGTTCTGGAACTAGAATAGATTCTTCAGTGTGGAAATTGTACTTTGTTCAGAGTGAAGTGGTCTGAGCCAAACCTTCTGGATAAGCGTGGAAGGCTATCTTTTGAAAGCATTGATTATCCTCTCAAATGCTTGGATAAACTACACTCTGATACCATTATGATAAGATGAATCTTAGAAAAATGAAGGCTGGAAGGTATTACAGACATCTTCTAGTCCAGTTTTGTTCTCCAAGCAGGGCTAACTTTGAAGTTAAATCAGGTTGCTCAGGTCTTGCTCAGTTAATTTTGAAAATATTTGAATGAAGAAACTGCAGCCTCTGCAGACACCTGTGGCTGTGCTTAATCACTGTCATGGTGAAGAATTTCTTCCTTCTCTACAAATGGAATTTCCCTTGCTGTAGACTGTGTCTGTTCCTTCTTGTCTTTTCACTCTGCACCTCTGAGATAGGTCTGGCTCTATCTTATTCATAACTTCCCTCTAGGTAGCAAAAGAGCAGAGTCAGGTCCCATAGTCATCTTTCTTCCAGCTTAAGCAAATCGATCTCCTGTAGCCTCTACTTTCACAGTGGGTCCCCTTAAGTGTCTTAGTGGACTTCTATTTGATTCATTCCAGTTTGTCCTTGTAAGTCTCATACTGAGGAGCCCAAATTGGACACATGACTCTAAATGAGACCTTATGAGGGCTGACTAGATGGGAATAATCACTTCCCTCAATCTGCTGAGTACAGTCTGCCTGACGTAGCCTAGTGTCTGATTGCTTTTTGTGATAATGAGGACTGCATGTCTGATTCATGTTAAGTTTGTCCACCAGGGTGTCTAGGGTTCTCTTGCAGAATTGTGCTGTTGCAAGGGTTTGATTTTGTCCCAGGTGCAGGACTTTATATTTATTATTCTTGGACTTTATGTGGTTTCTGCTGGTGAATTCTACCAGCTTATCAGAGGACACTCTGGATGACAGTCTTTCTCTCCAACAAATCCCTCACATTGATATTATTGAAAGCTTGTGTAAGGATTCATTCTGTGCCATTCTCCAAATAACTTTAGAAGCAAAATCAGTCACTCTGTGCAATTCTATAGACCTTTTCAGATGCAGTGTTCAAAATGGAATTACTGTGTGTCTCAGTATTGAGATGTAGGATTTCCAGAGGCCCTAGTCTGCAAAAACTGCTACTGAAATAGGCTGGCATGTAACAATAGAGTCCTTATGTAGTCTATATCACATGGAATCAGACTTACACAAATCAATTTATAGTTTCTTTAATATCTGTCAGTTTCAAATTATATTCTTCTGGACCATAAGTGGAACAGTGAAGAAAGGAGGGAAGACATTATAAGAGCTGGCTGTATTAATAGACATTAGAACCCCTTAGTTTCTGAAATACTGCAGGCTTATTTTAGAAAGGAGAACTTGACATTGTGAATTTTTTATTATGCCAGCATTTTTACTCACTTGACTTCATAGTACAAACTGTTACTTTAATACAGCACTTATTTTCTTGTGATGGGGTATGGATGAGCTGGCTGTATTGTACAGAATACTTGACTCTTAGGCTGGTTTCAAATGACTGTTAGCAGTTGAAGTGTAGCCTTTTGAGGAACTGTCATCTACCTGAAATAATGAGCTTCACTTCAACAATATGAAAAAGAACCTCCTATCAGCAGACCAGTGTCTCATTTGCCTTTACTGGCTTCCTTTTTGACACTGTCAGAAGAGCTGAAAAGCTGACATTGTTCTCCTAGATGTGAGCATTCCTGAACGGAGGAATATTGGAGCAATAGTGTGACAAAGCTCATAATGCCACAGATCTGTATATCCTTCATCTTTCAGAAACCCAAGGCTTCCATTTTTAATCAAGTATCTTACAAACACATGTAAATCAATCACAATTCTTTATTTCTAATCACATTCGTGCTTGGGCTCGTGGTCTGAAATCAGTTCCTCTTTGCTCCTGAAACATCACAGCATGGAATCATAATTTCCTTCTCTTTGTGTTCACTAGAGAAGACGCATTACATTACATCTCAATTTGGACCTTTGGGCATTTTCAGAGTAGGATTATTTCAGATGATTTCCCCCCATTGTAGTCATTTCCCCAGTTGCTTTCACCCCATCTGCTGCATAGCATCGTAGAAATGAAGTCATAAGTTCAGGGGGAGAAAAAATAGAAGCCAAGGATCATAAATAGTGTCTGAAAGAACTATCAGTTTGTTTTCAGAACCAAGCCTCTTATTAACTCTGTGCCTTTTACTTCAAAGCCTTTTTACTCCTTGATTTCCAAAGGTGGTGGAGCAGAAAGTACAGCTACCCAAAAAGTTTAGTTACCTCATATTTATACCCAGAGCATACTGCATTCTGTTTATATTGCTAAATGAAAAGTGTGTCTTTTCCTCAATATAAATGCACCTTCTTGTTTTCTGCTTCGGATCTTAGGTGATAAGCATTTACATGGGAATCACTGTAAATCTAGCAGAAGCATGGGAACCCTACAAAGCTGCTAAAACTGCTCTCAACTACACGCTGGATCTTTCAAATGTCAAAGAGCAGGTATATAAACCAGAGTTAAGTATTCTTAGCAAGATTCAAGCTGTGTGGTCATCTCAAGTATACTAATATGGCACTGATAATGCGTGGCTCTTTGTTTCTTGCCTACGATTATTTGCATTAAATTCACGTACAATGCTTTGAGTATGTAATTTTTAACTTTGAGTAAAAGATACTTCAGTGTTTCAAAATCTAGTTTTTGCAGCACTGCTTGTTTCATTTCCTTATCCAGTGTTTGTTTCTGCTAAATGTTTCTGGGTTCTGACTTGACTAAATAGATGTTAACACTCATCAACATGTTGTTCAGTACTGTGATGTCTTAAGCTGACTGTAGTGTTTGGTCTTTCATAGATAACAGTTTTTAGAAGTGACACATTTCTGCTGACCAAGCGTGGCACTCACTCAGTTTTAAATGGGGCATCCCAAATGAAACAATAATCTGGAAAAAGGATCTGATTTAAAAGAGTAACACCAGAATGTTGTATGGTGCAATGCAGTCAGTTGTTTTTATGGGAAATAATTATTTCCATGCCTAAAAATCTGAATAGTATTGTATACCCAATCAACAGATTGGTTGACTGATGAGAGCTAAATGCCTCCTTATAATCTGACCCCAGTGCTCAGGGAAGAACACACAGAAGTGTTTAACTAGGAGAACTGTACTATGTGTTGTGTAGCAAACTTAGGGAATACAAGTGGAAATATTTGCTTCATCTTTAGGAGAGAAGTTCACTAAGTAGAACTGATATTTAATTCATAACAAGTATTTCCATTCTGGAACAGATTGTTGTTGTTCTTTCTGATGAGGCAATAAAATACTAGTGTCATTTGTTAGGAATAATTTCTAGAGAGTACATAAGGGAATACAGGAAGTTTACAAGTTGCTTTTTTGAAACGTGGTGCTTGCCTAGGCTCTTTGTTTTAAAACATCCTATTACTACTAGTAGTAATGATAATTTTTATAGCGCTTTCTGGATCTACGTCCCCTTTAAGTTCTCTAGGAAGCCACAGTCACATCACACAATTAAGGCAAGGATTATATTAATGCAAGCTTTGTATATTTGAAGGCAAGCAGATATGCTGCAGTCACTGAGCGAGTGCACACCCAGGTTCAGCAGTTTCTCAAAGAGGGCTGTCTAAGAGAAGAGCTGGTGCTGGACAATATTCCCAAGCTGCTGAACTGCCTCCGGGACTGCAATGTCACCATCCGCTGGCTCATGCTTCACACTGCAGACACAGGTAAAGCTTCATGCACACCTTTCATTACAGAACTGTCAGTCCTGCTCTAGAGGTGATTCATATTGATCCCGAGGGAAGTTCAGTGTGTGCTGCTGTAGAAGTCAGCAGAGTTTCATCTAGTGTTTTCAGGGGATTATTGAGCTGTTCCTTTGCTTTGCTTACAGTCTTCTAAAGCCTTTGCTGAACCAGCACACATTCATTACCTGAATTCTTGTGAGCCAGACACAGGTATAAAAAGTCATGATCCTGTTGAATAATACTCCACAGGAAAAATCTGGAAACTTTATCAGATATTCCTCTGCCTTATCACTTAAACCATCATTCTGAAAGTTTTACATAGCACCAAAAGGAAAGCAGTAGCCAATTTCTTAATGTCTTAATAATTAATAGTTTAAAACCAAGAGTTTTATTCTGTTGAACTGAAATTATCTGAAACTGAATAATGTCTCTCAGATGAGTTTGGGTCTGTAAACTTACCTACTTAGACATTCTGTTAGTTGAATGCGTGTGCTATCTTTGAGGCTCCTTGGTATGTGAGAGGGCTTCTGTTACACCTCCATGTGTTTTCTGTAACAGTTTTAGAAATACTCATCTCTAGGCTTCTCAGGTGGAACAAATTCACATTTAGTTTGCAGAAGCCTGAAGAAGAGTTTTAAGAAGGCTGAAGCACCACAGAAACCGTAATTCTTTCCTGTTCTAAGGAGGGGTCGTACAAGGGTGGTAAGATGCATGTAAATGAAGAACAAGTGGGGACTTAATATATCAGAGCAAAATGTCTTCAAGCTTTGGTAAAAAGAGTCTATTTACAAAGATTGAAAAGCTTGGCCAAATTCCGTAATAGTGGAGAAATGCTGTCTTTCCATTTTCAGCATGTGATCCAAATAACAAACGTCTCCGCCAGATAAAGGATCAAATTCTAACAGACTCAAGGTACAATCCCAGGATCCTTTTCCAGCTGCTTCTGGATACGGCTCAGTTTGAATTCATTTTGAAAGAGGTAATGTGCTGCTGCCTTCTTCAGCATTTTCCCCTGGATGGCAGAACAGAGCTGAAGACTTCAATAGTAGTTGTACATTTACCAAGCAGTCCACTTGCAAATCACAATAATAATTCTCTATGTTAATTGTGAGTTTTCTATAGAAGATTACAAATGACTATTGCTTGGAAGTGACTTTGCAGTCTCCTCAGTAATTGGCAGTTTTCATTCTTACCCAACATATTTATGTTTACCTAGGATTCTGTATGAACGTCCTGGTAACAGACATAATAAAATCTGTAGAGGACTCTGCAGAAGTTTTTATCCTGCCATACCTCTCTTTTTCAGGCAGAAGCCTGAAAACAGACAGAAACCTGTGTATGTTAAGGATATGCTGCTAAGAAAACTCTTAGATCTATGTATGAAGTTCTGCCATTTCTAAAAGATTCCACATTGATACTCTGGTGCTAACCTGGTAGAATTAAGAGTGTGATTAAGTTCACATTTCTCTGCATAGGCTGAGATGACTATGTGGAGTATAAGTCAGCATTAGACTTAGGATCTCTAAGCTAAAAGCGTTAATGAATATTTTTGTTAGTGGCTAAAAATCAACAGTACCTGCATCATACTGTTTTTAAAAATTCAGATAATTTCTATCACTATATATCATCGTAGAGTTATAGAAAGGTTTGGGTTGGAAGGGAGCTTAATGATCATTCACTTCCGACCCCCCTGCCACAGACAGAGACACCTTTCACTAGACCGGATTGCTCCAAGCCCTGTCCAACCTGGCCTTGAACACTGACAGGGATGGGGCAGCCACGGCTTCTCTGGGCACCCTGTGCCAGCGCCTCAGCACCCTCATAGTAAAAAGTAGAGCTGGCATCATTGACGGGAGTCTATCACACTGACTGTATTTCTTAATAGTTTTAATTTGGTATTCAATATTCTGGCAAGATCTTGGAAGTTATGTAGTCATAAGTCTGTTCCACCTGTTTTCTGAACTTATATTTCATGTATTGTAGTATGCCTGCTTTCCAGTTCTGTAAACCAAATGCTTCCTTTTGCAATAGATGTTCAAGCAGATGCTGGCAGAAAAACAAACAAAATGGGAGAACTATAAAAAAGAGGGATCTGAAAGGATGACTGAGCTTGCTGATGTCTTCTCAGGAGTTAAACCTCTTACTAGAGTGGAGAAAAATGGTAACTATTAAAAACTAAACTGAGGGGAAGGGGGGGAAATAACTTTGTTTATTTCTAAGCTGATACTAAAAGAAAATACATGAGGCTAATACTGATAATAAGAAAAAAATTTCATGTTCCTCAGCTGCTGCAAAAGAGTCTTACATGTCATCTTGATTAGGTTTTCTGCATACATTCCGTATGTACACCGTATTTAGGTACCTAATCTTTAGATGGCCCTATTTATAAAAATGTTTTTATTCCGGTTTTTTAGATATACCATCTAAGACTATGAAATGCCAGTTCACTTCCCTGTGTTTAATGGAGTTCACGTTACTGTGTTCTATGTACAAAGGATTGTGAAGATCATATCCATTAAATATAGGGATGGTTTAATCTCTCCTCTCATTCTTTTACTTCTTGACTTCACTGAGTGGTATTCTCCAGTGACTTAAAAGTGTTGAATCTGTATTTCTTTCCATATTTCTTGCTTTGTTTTTTGAAACTTTTTTCCTTGACCTGATGTAAGAATCAGAATTGTACATAACTCTTATTTGACCAGGAATACTGCTGAAAGTGTCCACGTTAGAGCAACATTTGTGATCAATCCCAAACAACAGAACTTAGAATACAGGCAATTTTCTCACTTGCTGCCACAGAAAACCAGAATTACCTTACTGAAGTATTTCTCTTTACCTTTTTGATGTTAGCAAACTTGTAGCTAAAACATAGAAATTACACCTGCCAAGGCAATTAACATTATAATACAGTTCATAAAGTACAAATTCATGATTGGAAGGGCTTTTTCTCTGTATAGATTTTATAATGAACATTTGTGTTGGTAATTGTTACTTTTTAATGTTGTATGTGAAACTTCCCTGAGCGTTTGCCACTTTACAAGTCTGGATGTTGAAAGACCAGAAATGTAAAAGTAAATTTAAATTGTAAATGTAAAGATGAAAACTTTAAAACTAACCTTTGTGTCTTTGTGGTTTATCACACATGCAGAGATTTGATTCAGTTTTACTTGTTCTCACACAGAAAATCTTCAGGCATGGTTCAGAGAAATCTCCAAGCAAATAATGTCTCTAAACTATGATGATTCAACTGCAGCAGGCAGAAAAACTGTGCAGCTAATACAGGCATTGGAGGAGGTATGGCAAAGGAATTTTGACATAAATGTCCTCAGCCTTTTGAAAAATAGCATTTGGTACCTGTGCACTGACTTCCAGTAGATGAGTTACAGATCTGCAGTTTAACAGTTGTGTAAGTCTTTAGATCTTTGCAGCAATGGCTTATAGACCTTGTGATTGTAAAATAAGAGATACCATGAAAATCATGCCACCTGCAGCTGCGGCTTAGGAGGGTTTTCCAAAGAAATGAATTCAGTATTAAACATTTGGCAGCATTACTGATTTTGTTGGAAATTCTGAAAAGAAATCCATTTGAAGGCAGGGAGGGTAATTTGAAAGGCAAAATAAAAATATCCATATTTGTTTTGTGTTCAGATCTTCTACTTCCAGGGTATAAAAGAATACTCAAGATGGTGTTACACAGTACACCTCCTCGAGTAGCTTTGCGACATTTCTTATTCAACACACTCTAAAGTAGGCCAGGATTTGTTAAGTGTCTTACTGTAATAACGTCACGAAGAAATATGTCAGTTTACTGATTGTATTCCTGCCCTTAAAGATGGGGTTTGTTTTTTAAATACAGGTCCAAGAGTTTCACCAGCTGGAAGCTAACCTGCAGGTTTGCCAGTTTCTGGCTGACACCCGCAGGTTTCTCCATCAGATGATCCGAACTATCAACATTAAAGAAGAGGTCTTGATCACCATGCAGATTGTTGGTGATCTTTCATATGCTTGGCAGTTAATTGACAGGTATCTTAGCAGGAGCTTCTTCCTCCAAGTCAGTCGTCATTTGTGAAACTTGTGGGAAATAACCTGTATAAATAGTATTAATACTATAAACTGTCCAGTTTAGTAACGGTCTTGAAGCTTTGTTCTACGAGTTGTTGAGTATAACCGTCATCGAGTTGAGTAAGAACATGCCAACAGCCATCTTTGGCATGTTGTTAGCGGCAGGTTAAGTGATACTGTAACTTTTTACTGTCTATCCTGTTCTAACTGTAACAATTTTCTAAGCTTCTGTCTCCAGCTTTTAGTCTAGTTAAGTGTTCTCCAAAATGCTGGAATTCCCCTTTCAACCAAAAATGAACAAGGAAAGTAAAACGTTAGAGAATACCTTTTCTGTGGTGTGATTTCGCTGAGCTGCTTGGCTGTTAATGCTTCCAGATGCCCTTCCATTTTGCCCCACCTACTCCTTTATCATATAGGTTTTTCAAACCAATATCTCTAAAGACCAAAATCCCCCACTAGTGGAGTTCTTCAGTGATCTTCTGTGCCATTTCTAGATTACACTGGTGCTGATGACATATGATTTAACAGCTGAAAATAAGAGTTTCAAGGGAAGAAACTGATTAGTTTTGTTTGTTTCCTACCCCAGCTTTACATCTATTATGCAGGAAAGCATAAGAGTCAGTCCATCTATGGTAACTAAACTCAGAGCCACTTTCCTAAAGGTAAGTGTGAGCAACAGTTAATGTACTTGAACACTGCAGGTCAACCAAAGCATTTGTTAAATAGGCCTTAAGTCTGTGAAGTCATAAAAGAATCAAAACTTGCCAACATTGTCTACATCCATATTTTTTAGACTGTATTAAATTAACTCAAGGTTAGTTTTAAAGAAACTTAAAGCAAGTTACATATGGTTTCTTAATGCAACCAGTTATATTGCTGTTGTTGGACAAGTAAGTCTCATCATCCAGCTTCTACCTATTATAGTTATTTGCTGGAGACATTGGATGGGATCCTCTGCATATGTATCAGAGCAGGCTGAAGAAATTACAGAAGTTATGTTGGCTATGCCCTTTGTCTGTCATGATGAAGATCTGGAAATGTTTTCTCTGGAAAAAAGAATGGGAAACAGCATGAGGGAAGGTGTAAAATTACAATAACAAAATAATAATAAGAGGAATTTAGCCTTATGGACCATTGGACCTTTTGACTTTTACCTTTTTTTCTTCTGGTTTTGTGTTTTTTATGTATTGGCAAACCTGATATAACATTGCTCTGTAGGAAGAATCCAGTGCTTTGAGTTATCAGTTAAGAGCCTGAGCAAGAGAATTCAAGCATGTAATTTACATTAGAAAAACAGACACTTGCAATTAAAATGTTACCTTTATTTCTAGCTTGCTTCTGCTCTTGACTTGCCACTTCTCCGCATCAATCAAGCAAACAGCCCTGATCTTCTCAGTGTATCACAGTACTATTCTGGCGAGTTGGTTTCCTATGTAAGAAAGGTACGTGTTGGAAAAGGCAGAATTCTGTTGTTCTCTAGTAACTTTTTCTTAACTGAAGGTTACTGGGTGATCCTTAAGGTCCCTTCCCACCCAAAGCATTCTATGATTTTTAATTATTTGTTTTAATCAGAATGTGCTGACTCTGTTTCTTCTCTCATTTACAAAGGTTCTCCAGATAATTCCAGAAAGCATGTTCACATCTCTTCTCAAAATTATAAAGCTTCAGACTCACGATATTATTGAAGTGCCTACTCGGCTGGATAAGGACAAGCTGCGAGATTATGCTCAGCTTGGACCACGATACGAGGTGCAGTTACAACAGGGAATTCCAATAAAGCATACCTTATAGGTGGCCAGCTTCAGCCTAAGTTTAAATAGGTACAGCTCCGCAGACTTATACTCCAACAGTGAACTTGGATTTGTTGAATGAGTAAGAATTAAAAATGACTAGTGTTACTGTAAGTACACCTGAGTGTCATGAGGACAGGTGAGCCACTTTTGCTCTTTTATTTGTGAAAGTTTAAAATGTTGATCTCGCAGAAAAGGAAAGGAAAACCAAATACAATTATAAATAAGCATAAAGATGTTGGGACTTATTTGTGGGAGGGAGAGCCCTAAAAGCCCAAGTCTGAAATGAAGCCCTCTGCTTCTGGAATGCTTGTTCCAGGAGAAGGTCTAAGACTGAATAAGCCAGCAGGGTTAAGGTTTTTGCTGCCTTCAAATGTGAAGACAGAATGGAGGCACGTTGATTTGATCACTTAAAGCTGTATTGCTCATCACACTGGAACTATATGAGTGCAAATTTAATCTAAAATAGGAAGCTACCACTGGAAAAGAACTTTCATCTCTTTAGAGTAAATATTTGAATCTATTGCTTCACTTGAATAACTTGTATTTGCTTTTTCTCTTAAAGGTTGCCAAGCTAACCCATGCCATTTCCATCTTCACTGAAGGTATTCTCATGATGAAAACTACTTTAGTTGGTATCATCAAGGTAATGTTCCATTATTTAAGTAGGAAAAAGTCATTTGGTGGCAGTTAGCACTTTAGCACAGATATTTCAGCACATTAAGACCTGGAGGGAAGCTAAGAAGACAAGAAAAAGTCAGTTTGCATATGAATTTTCAGTGATGCCAAACTTGGCATCTGGGTAAGAGCCATATTAAGGTAGTTAAGAGCCCACAGTCCTCATTGTAAATAGATTCATCAACCTTAATGGATGATCTTTGCTTTTTTTCCCTTCTGGAAGGCTTTTCTGAAGAACTGTTTCTTCCATTGGCAAAGACTGCTCTTCCTACATTAAGATACCTCTTTCAGGACCATGAGCAAGGATTCTTGAAAAAATACACACTTCTTAGTGCATACTGGCTTCTTATAATTGTACAGCATTCCCAGTGGATTGTGAGCAAAGGGCAAATATGGGAACTACAAACATTTGCTGCTCAACTTCAAAATTTACTATCCATTAGAAGTATTTAAATATTTATTCTCTGGACAAGTGCTGGTGGGAAAGTATATCTGTTTGCAGTGCTTTCCAGTTCACCGCAAGCACTTAATATCTTAGTACAAACTGAACCCCTTGTATGTGTTTCTATACCTATATGACTTTAAGAAAAAAATGTTTCATCTACTTAGGTGGACCCAAAACAGTTACTAGAGGATGGAATAAGGAAGGAGCTGGTAAAAAGGGTAGCCCTAGCTCTTCACAGGGGACTTATCTTTAATCCCAGAGCCAAGGTGGGTAAAAGCTTGGTTTGGTTTTATATTTTACATATCTTGGGTTTGGTGGGACCTCTTCTATTCTACTAGTTTCTAGAAAATTATTCATACTTGAAAAAAACCTGCAACTTTTGAACTTTTTAAATGTTACTTATAATGACTTATTTAATGTTGAAATGAGGTTTTAAACTGCTAAGAATAGACAGAATTCAAAACAATTGTTTTTATTCCATTGCCAAATGTCCTATCAATTCTGAGTTCACAGGTCTGTCTTTGTAATGACTGATGATAAAACGTGATATGTATAAGCCAAGTATATGCAGAAAGGCAATGGTAGAATAAGTAGTGCGAGTCCTTGCTTTGATCCTGTCCAAATCCTTGAGTCTCATAGATGAATCAATAATACTACTGAAGCCTAAAATAAACATTAGAAGCACGAAGGAAAAATACTAAGAATTATTTCAGATATCAAACAACCTTTGATAAGTTTCTAAGTGCTTTTCAGTTCTGGCTGGAGCATAGTGAAATCCTCCAGAGGTGGCTGTGTAAAGGCATTTAGAAGCCTTTTACATTTTCTTTGTATTCTGCCTGTTCACAGTTTTGTTTTTATCTTTTTTGGTGTTTTTCCCGTCTGTAGCCAAGTGAACTGATGCCCAAGCTGAAAGAAATGGCAGCTACAATGGATGGGTTCCATCGTTCATTTGAATATATCCAGGATTATGTCAACATATATGGTTTGAAAATTTGGCAAGAGGAAGTGTCTCGTATTATTAACTACAATGTGGAACAGGAGTGCAATAACTTCTTAAGAACAAAGGTGCTAGTCAAAACCAAGAACAAGTAAAAAGTTGATAAATGTCTTTGTATTTAGATGTTAAAGTTTGTGACTGATGGAGCATATATACCGAATTGTGCACAGTTTATACTGTTGTGACTTCAGCTAAATGTGCTAACTACTGTGTAAAACATCTGCCCTCAGCTTTTTTCTGAATGATTTCAGCATCCCCACTGCATTAGTCATACATAAGAAGAGCAAAGTACCCTAAAGAGGATATTTTAGTATCTATCGCGGTGAATAATATCATGGAATCATTGGACACTGGGTTGGAAGGAACCTCAGGGATCATCTGATCCAGCCTTTCTAGGCAAAGCATGACCTAGGCTGGGTGTCCCAGCACCCTGCCCAACTGAATCCTACCCAGTATTGGGAAATCCACCACTTCCCTGTGGAGATTATTCCAATGGCTGGTTGCTCACGTTGTGAAAAATGTTCCTCTTGTGTCAAGTGAGAATCTCCCCAGGAGTAACTTGTGCCCATTACCCCTCATCTTTTCCATGTGACTCCTTGTAAAAAGGAGTAAAAACTAATTACTGAGTCACGGTAGTCATCTCTGAATCTGTTGTTAGCCATGAGAGTGCAGGTGAGAGAGACTGCAATAGTTACTGGCTCTACTTCACAAGTGGTGGAGTGAACAGATCTTAAATTTGGCTAACTAAACGTTGGCTAGTCTTACTGCAGAAGGGAAGAGATGCAGTTCTCACCAGGCGTGCAGGTAGTTCTCTCCAACTCCACACTTACTTTCTGCTTGCTCTTTGTCATAAGGCTCATTCCTTTTGATTTATTTGGTTTTTATAGTGTTTTGCTGTCTGTAATTTGAGATTTGTAAATTGAGAATTTTACAGTGTAAACAAAAGGAATAATGTTTCTAAGCAAATTAAAACCATGCAATGGTAACACTGCAAATTAAAACTTGTTTTTCAGATTCAAGACTGGCAAAGCATATACCAGTCTACTCATATTCCAATACCAAAATTCACACCTGTGGATGAATCTGTAACATTTATTGGTCGGCTTTGTAGAGAAATCCTGAGGATCACTGACCCAAAGTAAGTACTGTGTGTCCACAAGCTTGTATTACAGCACCATGCATTGAATTGCTCCAATTCCACCATATACAAACAAGAAAATATGCAACAAATAGCTTTTCCTTAGTTATCATATCACCACTTTTACCTAAAACCAAATCTGCCCAGTCCTTTACATTTTAAATATTAGTCTAGAAAAGCTGTGATTTTAGCCGAAGAAGGAGCACAGTGTGTTAAACGAATAGAGGAGAGAGAAAACAGGGGTGATAGAATCCCTGTGGAGAGAGGAGTAACTAAACTTCACCTGAGATGCTTAGAGTCATAGAATCATAGAATGGTTCAGGTTGAAAAGGACCTTAAGATCATCAAGTTCCAACCCCCTGCCATGGGCAGGGACACCTCACCCTAGACCATGTTATCCAAGCCTCTGTCCGACCTAGCCTTAAACACCACCAGGAATGGAGCATTCACCACTTCTTTGGGCAAGCTGTGCCAGTGCCTCACCACCTTCACAGTAAAGAACTTCTTCCTTATATCTAACCTGAAAAGACTCTTTCTAATCTCTGCCTGAATAACACATTACTCAGATTAGCACAGGAACTATCTGCAGGATATTGTTCTGAAGTAGTTGTTTGTTTATTTTTCCCTCAGAATCACATGTTACATTGACCAAATGAATACATGGTATGATACCAAAACTCATCAGGAAGTAACCAGTAGTCGTCTTTTCTCTGAGATCCAAGATACTTTAGGTACCTTTGGTCTCAATGGCTTGGACAGGCTGCTGTGTTTCATGATTGTAAAGGAGCTGCAGGTAATTTCTGAACTTCGATTTCTCAAGGTCATGATGCTTTTATTATTGAATAGCTTCTAGGGAAATAAAAAAATATGTTCATTTTTGAGATGCTAAGTTGAAATCAAATGCATTTTAAAAATGTGTGTTCAAGCATGAAGGTAAGAATATACTTGAAGGTAAGAATTCAGTTTCAGATATAATCATGAAAGTCAGTACTCTGGAATAAATGCTGCTATGTAACACCAGGTTGTGTGTTACATCAAACACTGGATTGTAAGGAATGCCTTTTGAAGGTGTACACTCTGACCCGAGATCAACTTCTAAGTATGCACAACTTCTATTTTTCTGTCTAGATATCAAAAAAAGAATTAGATCATTTGGGTCTACCATGATATAAATAGGGTGTCAATTCTATGTAATGACTTTTCCCCTAATGCCTTTATGTGAACATATTGACAAAGGGGATCCATGAACTGTCCTAACAGTGATTAGCATAATTCAGAAAAGCACAGAGTGTGACTATGGAATTCCTCAACCCTTTGCCCATGGAGATACTGTACATGTGTGAGGATTTTACTTCTGTCTTTCCTTTATTTAGAATTTCCTCAGTATGTTTCAGAGAAATATATTGCGTGACAGGACAGTACAGGATACCTTAAAAGCACTTATGAATGCTGTCAGTCCTCTCAAAGGAATTATAGGTAAGTGCTTGCTGGTTAAGACAGAAGCCATTGTCTTTGTACACTTGCATTTATTTCTCTCCTTGTTCTTTTTAATGCCTCACCCTTTTTTCTTTTCTCAGCAAATTCAAACAAGGTTTATTCCACAGCAATTGCAAAAACTCAGAAGATCTGGACAGCATATTTAGACTCCATAATGAAGGTAGGTTTTACCTGATCCCATTAACATGTCTCTTATCATCTCTCCATAATGATATTTTGCGACTAGTTTTTTCAGCACACTGTGAACGTTTGTGTATGTTACTGTAGAGAAGAGGCAAGGTAAGGGAAAGAAGGGAAAGGTTGACTACAGCAAGCCTCTCTGATGGTTTTTATGCCTGCCATTGCTGACCCTAAGATCTAGGGAGAGATGGGGAAAAGAGTACAAGGATTTTCACTTACCAGTGGAAAACAAGCAAGTAACTGGGGTTTTGTACTTGTTACCTTTTTAGTGCCCTCACACTGTCTCTATTTGCTACCATGAACTCTGTGTAAATCTTGAGCACTCTTCTCCTTTGACCACACTCTGCAACTGGAGTCTGTCAGCTCTGACTGCTGGCCCTGTGATCAAACTAGGGAAGTTACTCCTACCACTATGTATGTCCCTGCTTTGGGCAGCCCTATAAAGGCTGTTAGCTGCAGAGAGTACTTTGTGTAATCTATTTAACTGTAAACTGTTACTAAGCTTTTCCTTAGTTTGACTTTACTCTTCCTTCATTGCACTCAGTCTAACACCTCAGCCTTTTTGTTTGTTTGATTCAACAGGTTGGTCAGATGCAGATTTTGAGACGCCAGATTACCAATGAATTAAACTATTCCTGCAGATTTGACTCCAAGCATTTGGCTGCTGCTTTGGAGAATCTCAATAAGTAAGAAGCCAAATGTGCTGAAGAGCTGCATGTATCACTGTGGTGTAATTGTTATCAACTCAGCAATCCTTAAAATCTTAATTACGGCAAAATGTGGAGTCTGAATGCATTTAGGTTTTTGTTGATGGGTATTTGAATTTGAACCCAAAAAAAACCAGTAAAGATAAGTAACTTTACAATTAATCTGTTTGGTGCTGCCTGGATTTGAGGACACATCTGGGTGAGAAGAACGAACAGTGAGGATGTGTGGTGCTGATCTTGAAACAAATCTGACGTTTGTAAAAAGATGCTCCAAAAAAGGTGGTTTACTCCTGCTTGTAACCATGTACAGGTTTTGTGTCTTTGAGGGTTTTACATTACTATGACATGTGGCATTGTGTAAGGTTTATTGGTGATAATTTAAATAAGTATTTATTATAATCAGTTGGCTTTCCTTTTAGAGCGATACTGGCTGACATTGAAGCACATTATCAGAACCCATCACTACCTTATCCTAAAGAAGACAACACTCTTTTGTATGAAATCACAGCCTATCTGGAAGCAGCTGGCATTCACAATCCGTTAAATAAGGTCAGACTGACGTTCCAGTGCTCAGTACAGTTTGCTTTTTCTGTTTCATTATTAACTGAGAAAAAAACCTCATACCTGGAAGAACTGCGTTCCTCTTTTGTCTTTTCCCCTCAGATCTACATAACAACAAAACGTCTGCCGTATTTTCCCACTGTCAACTTCCTCTTTTTAATATCCCAGTTCCCGAAACTTCAGTACAACAGAAATTTAGGTATTGTATAAGTTGTTGTTTGTCTAAATCTAGTGAAACCTGATGTGAAACCACCTGTAGAGAAGACAGTAAAATTATCTGCATAGAAATTCTAGTAATAGGATATAAGGGGTAATGGATTCAAACTAAAACAGGGGAAGTTCAGGTTAGATATAATGAAGAAGCTCTTTACTGTTAGGGTGGTGAGGCACTGGAACAGGTTGCCCAAAGAAGTGGTAAATGCCCCATCCCTGGCAGTGTTCAAGGCCAGGTTGGACAGAGCCTTGGGTGACATGGTCTAGTGTGAGGTGTCCTTGTTCATGGCAGGGGGGTTGGAACTTGATGATCTTACGGTCCTTTCCAACCCAAACTATTCTATGATTCTATGTCCAGGCAGATTTGTTATAATATTGTAGTCAAAGACAGTGGAGTAGGAAGTGGACTCCAAACTCCTGACTTTTTCATCCCATCCTGTGCCTTAGTTAATATCATTTAGCCATTTGCTATGGAAGAAATGCAGTTGTTACATTAGTTTTCAAGTTTTCTGTGTGAGCAAGCAGAAGGGGAGCTACAGCAAAAAAAACCTCAGGGGGAGGATATTAGCTAATTTAGCCTCTGCTATAAAGAATATGTTCTGTTTTATAAACATGTGCTGTTTTGGGGTGGGTTTTGGGTGCAGGAGTGGTGTGCAAGCGGCCAGCTGACCAGATTGACTGGCTGCCTCTAGTTCTGGGACTCCTTACCCTGTTGAAACAGTTTCACTCAAGACACACAGAACAATTTCTGGCTCTCATCGGTCAGTTTATTCATTCAACAATGGAGCAGTGTACAAGGTATCCATGTTTTACTCTTTCCCTATGGATCACCTCTGTGAAGAGGACTTCAGTAGTAGTATCACTGCTTTTCTAGTATGTTTTTCTAGCAGAGTATATTTGACATAACAACAACAATATATTTGACTAAATGCAAGATTAAAATGCTATTTCTTTCTGTAATGGAATCACGTGGTACCTAGTGGAGATGGTGTTGTTTGAAGGCTGGCATTTGCATGTAATTTTATCCAAACAACTGATCAGCCAGTAAGTGTCTGCTCTTCACGGTGGTTGAATTTTAGCCAGAAGATACCAGAGATGCCTGCTGATGTAGTGGGTGCCCTCATGTTCCTGGAGGATTACATTCGCTACACAAAGCTACCGAGGAAGGTAAGAAACCCATGTCCCCTGTATGTAGCAGTGAGCAGGAGACCTGTTCAGGTGAGCTAGATCTTGGTTTATGCTGTGGTTATGTACTAGCAGTTTGATCACACGTATCTGCTCTGGAACCTGCATCATCTGTAAGCACATACCCAAAATAATGGACTTGCTGACTTTGCCCAAGCAGTACTGACCCTTTTCAGGTGTTCTGTAAAAGACTGCCAAAAGGAAATAGAGGTGAAAAATCTGTTGCCTGATAGGAATGGTTCATAACAAATTCTTTTACTTTCTATAAGCTACAGTTGTGTTACTTATATACTTTGTATATATAATATTCCTATATTATATCATTATGGAAAAACTATTTTCTAGAGGGGATACAAAATACAGAAAGGATTTCTATTTTTGTGCACATTTGAGGCTGTTCCATTCAGTCCTCAGAGAGCCTGTACATTGCTGCGGGCTTTTGGGAAAGGGGGAAATAAAATAGAAGTTCAGAGATGTTGCAGAATTAAGTAATAATAAACAGCAGTATTATAAATGCAGGGCAAAAAAGCTAAATAGCAACTTAAATTTTGGTGAAACACCATCTCCAGCCCTTGATCCCCTTCCCTTCCTGCCAATGGCTTCCCGGGCACCTTCTTTATTTCACATGCAAGGGAAGTTCTGAAAGTCTGATCTTGTAGAGAGACTTTATTTTAGGGTTCAAAGCAACTTGACTGCATTTGAAGATCACAGAATCAACCAGGTTGGAAAAGATCTTTAAGATCATCAAGTCCAACCTTTACCCCAGCATTGCCAAGACCACCGCTAAACCATGTCACTGAAGGCCTGATCTACACAGTTTGTGAACAGTTCCAGGGACGGTGATTGTTTGCGAACACTTCCCTGGGCAGCCTACTGCTATGACTTATTTTTAATGCCCCATATGAATAATCCCATTGGCTGTAGGCTGTACCGTGATGATTCAGGTCAGAACTGGTGCTTGGTTCATAGATCAGATGTGCTTGTTAATGGGTGACTAGAGCTTACAATGAATAACGAAGAAAACACCTAACTGTGCCTTCCTGTTTACTCCAGGTTGTTGAAGCCCACGTGCCTAGCTTCATTTTTGATGAATTCAGAACTGTTCTATGAATATGGAGAAGGACCAAGTCTTTCCCCCAAACCTGAACAAGGAGTTAGGGATGGGGGATGAGACAAGAGCAGCTTTTCAGAACACTGTCTTTTCTGTGCTTTAAGGCAGTTCCTACAACTGTCCCTATGGACCGTAACCGTCAGCCCTACTCTATGTAACTAACACTTGTTTAAATCGTGACATGAGACACAGTTTGTATCTCATCCACACAGTGTACATTTTGTACTGTGCATTATAAATGCTGTATGGAACTGTTTGTGTATAAATCATGTGGGTTTTTGTTCTGAAGAACTATCTGTGGAAGTTTGACTTTTATATCGCAAAGGAACAATGAAATTGGAAATAAAGGTGTTGGATAATTGGCCAGGACTGATGATTCCCAAGTGTCAATGTTCCTGTTTAAAGAGCAATTAGTGAGAATGTGCCTACAGTGAAAAGAGGTGCCTCTGCACTACACAACGCTGATTTTCCTCTGTAGAGGACAGAAAGAACTAACTAAATATCCATGGTGGAAACATCCTGTTATGCCATTGAAAAGCACACATATTTATTCTAGTGCAGCTGTAACATAACTAATGTTGGGGGTGAGTATTCAGGAAAGTCTTGGTATGGAATGTTTTACACCTGGTGTAATTGTCTTGCTCGAGGCTGCTGTGGGAAGGCCATTGGGATGTTATTTTGTCATTGGGACAGCGTGGTGGTTACCAGACTGGAAAGGAGGAAGCAAATGCGAGATGAAGGGAAGGGTTTCTTGCAAAGAGGTGTTCATGGTACTAAGACAGGCTGGAGGGGCTAGATAGCAAATCACTCCTTGTTGAAGAAAGAAAGAGCAAAGAGGGGGCAGAGCAAGGTGCAAAGCCCCAGGACACTGGTCCTGTCTGTGTCCCCCTCTGACTGCAGTGAAGATGTGTTGTCTTCACCTATACAAATACCCCAGTCTTCACCTCGGAAACGAGCAGGGACCATGTTCCCCTCCAGTACAGCTGGTGCAGGGATCTGGTCCCCCACCTTCCATCCCTGCTACAGTGGATCCAGTATAGTAAATAACAGGTTTGGACTCTGCTGGGTACTGCTGCAGGAGCAGCCATAGTTCATAGAAATCACTCATTGCCACAAGAATAAATAGAATAAGATTAATGAATGTGAGAGGGAAAGCAGTGGATCAAGGAGACTTTGTAATCTTGCAAGTAGCAGGGTACCCACAGCATCTGGATCAAGCGAGGATCACGGGAGCTCATGAACATATCACAGGGCATGATTTGTCAAACATGGAAAATGGAGGCAGTAAATACATCCAGTCATAAGCAAGGTGAAGCTTCACCTCCTAAACCTTAGCAGCAGGTTTTTCTGTTGAAATACAGGTGAGGGCTATGTCTGTGCTGTGCATCCCATGCGAACAGTGCATGAAGCAGTTGTTGCTGGGCTCAGCACAGTGCTCAGGAAGCCCCACATGGACACATCCAGGATCTCAGTATTCACTCCAAACCCCATGAAACATGTCAGGACCCATCCCGTGACATAGGAACCGCCTGACCCAGCTCACACCTAAATCAGGGCAGCCTGATTGACCCTTGCTGGAAATGGGCCCTGCTCTGTGTGATTCCTTCCCTTCCACACCACACCCAGGAGGTGCCTGCGAACCTGATGTCTCCCACCATAGATGAAGCCTTTGTGCTCGACCCACTGCTCGACTATAGACCCTCGCCCTGCTGCAAGCTTCCCCTTCTTGTCCTGCACCAAAAGAACCCACTCCTGCATCCTGGAAGAACCCATGAAGTCAAGCCCTCACCGATGGTACTGCCAAAAGTAAGTAAGGTCTAAGGCCAGGTTCTAGACCACACTAACCTGGTCTAGTGCAAGGTGTCCCTGCCTGTGGCAGGGAGGGTAGAACCAAATGATCCTTGAGATCCCTTCCAACCCAAACCATTCTGTGAGTCTATGAAGCAGGTAGAGGAAGTTGATATTTGTGCATTCAATTCTATATGCTTTTACAACTGAATGTATATGTTCAGGCCCATATATCTATCTATCTATCAGCTCCTATATTGGAGCTACCAAAAACCACACCTGAGAAGACGCTGTTAAGATGCTGTAGCCTGAAAAACGTGAATCTGCACCCAAAGCAAATGCTGCATTGCGGAAACCTGACAAAGCAGCAGCTGTGCTAGAGCAGCCCACAGGAAACAAGGTGCTGAGCTGAGGAAAACCCAATGTTCCCGTGCAAAAACAAATTACCCACTGTAATAGCAGAGGTGGAACAGTTTAAAACATAAAATCATAAACGAGAATGCAACACACCCCACCAAGTCACGTGGGTGTTTCTCCAGGATTGCTCGCTACTGATGCAAGGCTCTATGGGTGCGTGTCTTCACATGAACAAGAGCTTCAGGATTTGCTCTATGGTCCTGATGGTGGTGGTTGCCCGGCCACCCATGTGTGGACCAGCTCCGAAACCCAGCTGTGGTGCCACAAGCTGCTTCTGCCATGGCTCTCCGCTGCCTCTGCCATCTGAGAACCAAAGGCCCAACACTTCACAGCTCCTCCTGACTCTGCCTGAATCATTCCCAGCTTCTGCTCTGCCAGACATCAGTCCTTCAAAGGCTCACTTCACGTGGAGCTGTAGCTTTTTGCTCTAGCCCTTCACTGACAGCCTGTTCACCTTTCCGACTGCTGCTGCGAGCCGGTGGTAGCTGGCAGAGGACCAGTCACAGCCAGTCCAGTTGATTTCCACCATCAGGATTGTATCTCCCATTTATGTTACTTTGCTTATGCTGGTGGTGGATACCCTGCAGCTTTTGTTTTCAGTGCCTTGAATAACTTTATCTCAGCAAACTCTGTCACGCTGCAGTTCAGTGCACAGCACAGGAGCTTGCACAGCTCTTTGGAGCTCCACAGGGAACAATTTAGGACCTGCTGACACTAGTGTCCATGCAGAAATGTCGTGCTGAGCAAGCCAGAGTTGCACGATGGATAATGTATCAACTGCCCGTAGCTGTTCTGGAGTTTGATCTGGTCCAGAACACACAAGCTGGTTCCAGGAGCAGTGTGAGCACTATGAGCCAGCCATCGATTCCTGCCCCGCTGACACAACACAGGCAGTCTACAGCCGCAGTGAATAACAGGTCTGGGGACACAGGAGCAGCTTGTGAAGTAGCTCTGGTCACAGCTCCCACATGGGAACCCAGTGCAAGAAACACACTCCATGCACCTTTCCCATCTATAACCTGAGTCCTGTACTGCAGCACGTTCAGGGTGCACATGTAAAACAATGATCAGAAAACAGAGTGGGAGGAGGCAGAGGTCAAGTGTATGGCAAGAGGGAGAAAGGCAAGACAGAACCTGTAATTACGAGGGAGTGAGTGATGTGTATCAATCACCCCCTTTTTCCTATTTCCACAGATGTTTGGAAACCCCAGTGACAACGCCGGTGTCGCACGTACTCCGGATCAGCCTCAAGTGTGGCTCTTCAAAGTCAGATCACTGCGCAGCTGAAACAGAACTTGGGCCCCTCTTATTGGCTGGTGGCTGTTTTTCCCCAGCAGTGTATTGCAGATCCAGTGAGACAGGTTTCAGTGTGAAGTCTTCCAAGTGCTGTTCAGAATCATTAACAAGCCATTTACAGCTGCGGAAAACAGCAGGATTCTCTTTCCCTCCCTTGCAGAGCAGGCTGTGTAAGCCCCTGTTCACATTGGCTCCCCAGAGAGGGCACCATAACCATGCCCAAGACTCCTCACACCACATTGCACTGCCGCTGCCCCAGAAGCACAATCAAGTCCTCAGTGACAAAATCCAGCAGCTGATCCAGGACTAACCAAGTGCTTCCTCTTTGTTCTGGGTGGTTAAAGGGAAGGTGAGAGGAAAGCCTTTTGCTTGCGCTGGAGCTGAGGGAACACACGCATAGTCCCAGCGAGCATCACTCCTCACACAGAGCCCAACACCGCAGGCCTGCCCTAGCACAGGTTTTATAGCCATGATGGAAGAACCAAACCTCTCATTGCCCCATAGATTTCCAGTAAAGAGCTTATTCAAAACAAACCAAACCCTGAAAACCAGAGGCCCAAGAACACTCAACCTACAAATGGTACAAGTCTCTGCAAGGCTTGTGATGCTTTCACATATGAACCAACACCCCAGTGATGAACAAGCCTCCATGCCACACACCAGTGGAGAGGGCATCCACTGCATCCTCTTTCCTCCCACCACCAGCAGGTTTTCATAGTCCTGCACCACGTCACCAGCTACAAACTCACCACCATGGAGCTGCTTGTTCCTTCTGCTCTCTCCATTAGCTGCAGCTGCACCAGGGCTGGGGCACAGGGATGACCACACCATGCCCAGAGAACTTCTCAAGGTGTGCTAAGGCATGGGGAAGGGCTGGAGCAACTCTTTTAAAAGGACAGAGAGAGCTGGGCTTGTTCAGCCTGGAGAAGAAAAGGCCCCAGAGAGACTTTAGAGCAGCTTCCAGTACCTAAAGGAGGCTACAAGAAAGCTGGAGAGGGGCTTTTTACAAGGCCATGTAGCAATGGGACAATAGGAATGGCTGAAACTGAAAGATTTAGACATTAGGAAGAAGTTATTCACCATGAGGGTGCTGAGGCACTGGCACACGATGCCCAGAGAAGCTGTGCCTGCCCCAATTCCTGGCAGTGTTCAAGGCCAGGTTGGATGGGGCTTGGAGCAACCTGGTCTAGTGGAAGGTGTCCCTGCCCATGGCAGGGGGTTGGAACTGGGTGAGCTTTAAGGTCCCTTCCAACCTAACCCAGTCTGTGATTCTGATTCTCACTCTTATTTGGCTCAAGAGCTGCTTCTTTCATGACTTCTCCCCACCCCAACAAGCTCTGACAAAACCACTGCAGCCAGGTATGACAGACCACAGCCAGGAGCTCTGCCCCGTGGCTTTTCTTCACTGCTGCTGCTGGCACTGACCAGGCAATGCTGCCAACACCACTGAACACCAGCTCACCAGTAACTCCAGTGTGGAGCCCACCCCCTGCACTGCCCTGTGTCAAACCAGTCCCAGTGTGTTTGGTAGTTCAAACCCAGTCCTCCATCCTGGCTCAAGGACAAGGACCATAACCATTCCAGGAGCTGTATTTTCAGGTTGCTCTTCCTTACACACACACACACACACACACACAAGGTGTTTATCTCCCCCTCAGTGATTTTCAACATCAAAACACTTAAGCAGGTACTTAAGGAAACTGAGTTTAGGAAAATAGAAGAAAAAAAGCACTTAAGCATACATATACATTTAAGCAGAGGTATTTCCTGATCAATCAGATCCTAAAACCCCTCATTAACCAGAGATACACTGCAAAGAAAACTACAGATATCATAACCTTTTATTACAGTGAGCTGAAGATGGGTATTTGGCTCAGGACTTTCTGTGCTTGACTTTGAGGAGACTGACTGCAAATGAGATAAAAAAACCCAGAAAATGTAAAATTAATCAATATTTTCACAATTGTCACCAATTTTGAACACACATTCGAATAAACCCTGCAAACTTTGTGTTACCCTCCAAGGGGCAGCTCTTAGTTCCCGTATAGAATGCTATCAGAAAATCTGAGTACTTTACCCTGAAGTTAAAGCACAGACATACTCATGGTGTGTGTGATTTGAAGAGGGTATCGACAGTGTTAATGGTGAGAAAAACACCGATACTTTTGCTTCTGGAAAAGAACATTTGGAATTATCTGTCACATGAAACGCTAAAGGAGCCTCTCCCCAGACTTTTTTCCACAGTCCAACACAAACCGGATGTTTCGATGCAGTTGGTGCAATCTGTTGTTTTCAAGATGTTTCACCAGTACAGAAGCACGTTACTGCTCTCTCAGCACTGCTGCGTGACTGCTCAGGCCAGCCAAAACAACAGAGCCACACAGGGATACACAAAGCAACCATAAGAAAAATGCATAAGAAAGGCAAAGAAAAATGACAACACGCAAGAACAAAGGGAAGCACACTAATAGTGATAACATTGAGAGGAAGAGTGACCAACTGTACAAGACATAAGCTCTCCAGTAGCATGCAGTAATTTCTATAGGAAAAAATCCCCAAATCACACTATTAAAGGACACTTTGTGCTACTTCTCGTAAGTTTTTACAAGTAATATTAAAGGTTACTGCCTCTGGGAATAGCCTGGCCTGAATTTGTTTCAGTGGATGCAGTTTGTTGCTGTGCTTCAGTCTGTGGCAGTGTTAAGCTTCAGCTGCACACCCTCCCCAGCAAAACCAACCCAAACCCCTCAGGTTTTACAAGGGAGGGACATGGAAAGGAATTTTCCAGGACGTTTCCAGTACCCGAGTGCAATGCGGTAGCCACATGACTATGGTTTGATTATTACTTGCTTAAATGAATTCTGCTGTAACGAATAATTTCAGAAGAGCAACATGGCACTTGCAACAGGGACTGAAGTTAAAGGTATGATGACACTTCAAGATCTGAAATCCTTTACAGTGTCGTTTTAAGTGTCTGTAGGCCAGTATCTCAGCTGCAACCGGTACAGAAGAGAAGCGAGTCCTAATGAAACAACCCAAATCAAGAATGTTACACTATCTCAAAGTAAAGAAACAATCTATAGCACTACTGAAGAGAAGCAAGCATGGATAAAGCATGGAAGACAGAAGGATAATAGTAGCATATGGTTTAGCATTTTCACTTCTCAGTTTATTAATATTAGTGGTGCACTCAGCACTGGCAAAAGCAAGGGATGAAATTCTGACAAAACTGGCAATTCTCTACCACGTGTCAACACATAATCATGGTCTTTGTAAACAGCTACCTCCTCTCTGGACTGAAATTGCAAAGAAAAGAATATTTACATATAATATATATGTATATACCCACAAAACCAAAATTAAGTCAGATCCTTATCAAGGAAATCGCGTTTTGCAGAGAAGAAAACATAATGCAGTATTAAATAGTAGAGCTCCAAAGATTTTGAAGGCATTGTGATTTTCATGTTTTCTTCCTCCAGTCATTTCCCCCTGGATTTTAATAGACTAAATACTTCATTTCAGAGTAAATAAGTGGAAATATTATCGAGCAACTCCGGTAAAGAATGGCTCCACTATTGACAAATGCTCGAGGCTTCATGATCCAGGACTCTGACTTGAAGCAAAAATAAACAGCATATAATGCTACAGCAAAGAAATGGCCGATCAGTACCATTGGCTTAGGCGATAACCTGTATTGAGAATAAAGAGATAAAACATGTCAATAAACAGTATTGGAAAGCAGTGACAGATATTAAGTTTACAAGTAGGGATCTGCACTCAGGATGATCCCCCCTCCCCTTCTGATTTAGGCAGCTCTGGTGCTCGCATCTCAACTGAAAAATACACACTTTGTCGTCTTGGAGCTGCTCCACACTCTGTGTTCCCCCCCCATGCAGCCAACACACGCTGCTGCACTCTCTTCATTCCCAGCAGCCTGTGCCTGCCTCCATCAGCCCCCAGGGGATTACTCTCTACAGGCTCTATCACTGTTAGCTCCTGTTCCAAAAAGGGAGAAATACAAATGCACACATTCTCACATGCTCAAAGCAGTATGAGTTATTGCACAGTCACTGGGTTCTGAGGGGTCAATCAAAACACCTCGACAGTTCCACCATTCCTTATGCTCTTTTATGGGAGACCTCATCCTTTGCTATTCCAAAATCGTCAAGCATGAAACACCTCCACCAGGCTGTCTGCCAGTCTGGACCTCTCTACCTCATTCAAACTCCCATGCCACACACATTAACCTCTCTGCAGCTTTTAGTGGCATTTTTTATAAAGAAAAACCCAAAACAGAGTCAGCTTTTAAAGACATCTTCTAATAAAGCTCCAACCTTTAGTATAATCCTAAAAACAGGCTCCTGTGGACTTGGACTACTGTCCCTGTGCAGAGCTGACTGACTGGGAGCAAAGCACAGAGGCTCACCACACTCTCTTGTTCACATTAGCCATTTCCAGCACCCTGAACTTACACAGACAGCAATCCAACAGGGCCCGAGACACATTCTCCACCAAGCCTGAAGTAATGGAAACAGGCTTTCTTCAGCTGATGCAAGGAATCTACAAAATGAATTACAATGACTTAACAAATATATTCAACACATACTCAAAACTAACTCAGCATACACAACGGTGGTATCAAATCCAAGACTTCTGGTACTTTGGTAGCTGTTCTGTTAAATTCAACTGGATTTTGAGCTAATTTTATTTAAGTAAAGGATAGTCTTATAGAATATCTATAGAATATTCATGAATTAACTGACACAAGAACAAGTGTCTTCTGCTTGTTTCTTTGTGGAGTTTTTCTTTGGTTTTGTTTTTTTTAATGCCAACTCCAGGCTTGCCTTCACATTGCCAAAACTCAGTTTACATACCACTAAAACTAAACCATTAGGGACAGAATGCAAACTAACTCACTAAATTCCTTCCATGGATATATATTTAACATGTATCAATATACATCTATGCAATACACATGCAAGAACATATTGTTCATACGCACACACACACCCCTTTCCCCAGGCATGTTTATTTACCAAGCTGTAATTAGTCAGGAGCTATCTTTATGATATATTTACCATCTGTGGCAGCAAAGAGTTCATACAGGGCCTGGGCAAGGACGTTCACTACAAAAGAATGAGACTTTTTTCTTGACCAGTAAAATGTCCTTTTGGCCTGAAAAGGAAAAACAAAAGACGTAAGTATTTCTGTCGGTAGGTACAGAGGAGTATTCAAAACATTCCCAAGCAGGCAGTAAGAGTCATACTCATGAAAATGTGGAGTGGATCAGTGCGGAGTCTGCGTCAGTAAGGAATTTTGGAAACTTGTTGAACCAGGCTTCTCTTACTAAATATAGAAAAGGCAGCACAGAAGGGTGTGCTTCATCTCAGCCTGTAGTGGCTGGTGCACGTCAGAAACTTGAAGTGTTACCTACTTCCTGCTGTTGACGGAGTGGAAGTAGGAAATAACTGGAAGTCCGAGGTGACGCTGAGATCTATGTATCTGCATGTAGTCAGGTAAGTCCTGCATTGTCCTAACATTCAGGGGCCCTCTTAAGGGCTTCTCAATTCTCAAATACACTTTCAAAATCCTTTACTTGTCATCTATAGCTATTCTAGCTGTAATTTAGCCAAGACAATATAAAATCATAGAATGGTTTGGGTTGGAAGGACCTTAAGATCATCTGGTTCCAACCCTCTGCCTAACCTGATTAAAAGCAGTGAAGAAATAAAGAAAAAATCTTATTATCTACTTAGCAGAATTCTGGGTCAAAATCTCACTGTAAAAACAAACCTGGCATCAACACTGATGGTGCTGATTGCTGGTAAAAAAGGATGTTTCCTAACTTCCTACTGCAAGATTAATGCAGCAGGCAAGAGGCCAGAGGATTATGGAGATGTGCCTAGAAAAACTTGGTCCACATGCCCATTATTCCCTTCTCACACAATAGTAATGGCCCAACCCCACCCCATTTACCATCAACCTATGTTACAAGCACACTATTAACAGGGGCAGATAAGGTCATATTAGCAAAGTGTGCTGACTAGACACAGCACGCCTGTCCCCTTCAGCACAACAGAATCAACAGTGTTGATTCTGCCTTTTGTCACACAGCCACAGCACTCCCAGATCACAACTCCGCTGCCTGGAGAATGCCTCATGTAGGTTTTAATACCCAAAGCTTCGAAGACTGCTGTGCCTTGCTAAAAACTTACACACAGCCCCAAGCTGCATAAAACTTAGAAAAGAGTCATTAAACTGCAGTAAGAGCTGCAAAGTAAAGCTTCACCTGAAGGATGTCAGAGTCTTCATAAAGGTCTGGAATATCCTGGAGCAAACTCTTCCATATTTTAATATCATTTAAAATAACACTCATTCCTCCACCAGTTAGAGGGTGTCTTATATTATACGCATCTCCTAAAAGCAGAACACCTACATGGAAAAGAAAAATTCATGGGATACTGCATGAACAAACCCTCTATTTTTTCTAATCAAACTTACTAAGAATTCATAGAATCACAGAATAGTTAGGGTTGGAAAGGACCTTAAGGTCATCTAGTTCCAACCTCCCTGCCATGGGCAGGGACACCTCACACTAAACCATGCCACCCAAGGCTCTGTCCAACCTGGCCTTGAACACTGCCAAGGGTGGAGCATTCACAGCCTCCCTGGGCAACCCATTCCAGTGCCTCACCACCCTCTCAGTAAAGAATTTCTTCCTTATATTCAATCTAAACTTCCCCTCTTTAAGTTTGAACCCATTACCCCTTGTCCTGTCACTACAGTCCCTGATGAAGAGTCCCTCCCCAGCATCCTTGTAGGCTCCCTTCAGATACCGGAAGGCTGCTATGAGGTCTCCACGCAGCCTTCTCTTCTCCAGGCTCAACAGCCCCAACTTTCTCAGCCTGTCTTCATACAGGAGGTGCTCCAGCCCCCTGATCATCCTCGTGGCCCTCCTCTGGACTTGTTCCAACAGTTCCATGTCCTTTTTATGTTGAGGACACCAGAACTGCACACAATACTCCAAGTGAGGTCTCAGGGGAGCAGAACAGAGGGGCAGGATCACCTCCTTCAACCTGCTGGTCACACTCCTCTTGATGCAGCCCAGGACACGGTTGCTTTCTGGGCTGCGAGCGCACACTGAAGCCGGCTCATGTTCATTTTCTCATTGACCAACACCCCCAAGTCCTTCTCTGCAGGGCTGCTCTGAATCTCTTCTCTGCCCAACCTGTAGCTGTGCCTGGGATTCCTCTGACCCAGGTGCAGGACCTTGCACTTGGCATGGTTAAACTTCGTAAGGTTGGCATCAGCCCACCTCACAAGCGTGTTGAGGTCCCTCTAGATGGCTTAAAAAGGCTTAAAGATGAACAAACTCAGTATTTCTCCCTTACAGGTTCTTATGTGTGTGTTTCAAAGAACACACACACTTAAGGGAACTTCTTTCCATTTTTAATCAAGTTTTCCTTAAAAAGGCCAAGCTTGTATCAGCTTGAGCAACTGAGTGACTTAAACTTAAAAATCAAGCAAGCCCTGATTTGAAGTCTGGTGTCAATAAAACATCCCAGTTGCGCTCTGACCAGGGTACACCGTTTCAAACTATTATTCCTCACAGAAGAATTGACAGTTGTATCGAACACCAAATATACATCTACGGGAACAAAGTCCAACGTCCCCAGAGACGTCCATGATGCCTTTTCCCCTCCTTTTATTCCATAACACACACCTTTTTTGTTTACAGCTGAAGGGGGCAGGAAGCTGGCCGGCATCGTCCTCAAGCGATCGGTCTGAACTGCTACTAAGAATGGCTCCTTTAAGTGATCTGCAATAACCAAATATTTCAGAGTCTAAAGTCATGTGCACACAACCCATTTTAACCTCTTCTTAGAGAGATAATCCTTCTGAATTGCTAATCTCACAGATGTGAGCTAAACAAACTGCTGTGCAATGTGGAATCAAAGAAGGGTGAACGGGAACTGAATCAGTAACTGTGCACATGAAAAAAGGCCACACGGTTCAGTGGATTCAGCGAGGTGTGCCTTTCTGGCACATGTAACCGCAACAGTTATGGATGGAAATCTTCCTGCACTTACCAGGTAACTGTGGATGAATGTTCTCAATCATGTATTCTTTTAAATTCTTTGGCATTTCCCCTCGAATATCAACAAGAACTCGAGTCTCAGTTGACGAAATCTGATAGATAAGCACGGGACTGGTTTTAGCTAGAACAAGTTCAGCATAATTGGCTTTAAACTGCGGTGCATCCTTAAAGAAAAAAGAAGGGGGAGAAAACTTGAGACCAATTAATGAAAGGATATTCAACTTTAGAAATTCAAAATCACTTTCTTAAGTACTTTGAAATAAAATCCCATATCGCAGTGTGTTATTTACCTGTATGAACAAGTGTTTTCAAAAAGGAAGTTCTGGACTTCAGTGTAGTAGCAATTCTTTTCACAATACTTTTTAATTTTCATTAGAAAACACACTGTTATCCATTTCACTTGAACACCTCACTAATATTTAAGACATGCCATTGAAAGCCTGTAGTGTAATCACTGTAGTGCGTTTTGGTAAGAGGATGTTCTCTTTTCATAAAGAAAGTGCTGGGAGGGAAAGAAATGCACTGTATTTCTTTCTGTATGTACTGTCTCTGTATGCAACTATATGGAAATACCAACTGAGGAAGAATCACAGGGTCTTATCTAACCAGGTCTTAAATAGGTTTCCAAAAGTAGAGAAACAGGAGGTCCTTCGGCAGGGGTAATTGGTTCAGGACTCAAAAAAAGCGTTGAAGTTCCTCCAAGTCAGTTTTCTCAGTCCAGTGAAAATGCTGTGGTTTGCTTTCTTCTCCCTTCATTCTGTTTGCTGTTAATACAACAGCCAATGCAACAGCCACAAAAGGCAAAACCCAGCCAGCATTTCTACCTGGGCTCTCCAACCACTCAGCTACCAACCTAGATTCCCACTTTCTCTCTTGAAGTATACAGATGCTGAAGGTATGTATGTACCTGTTTAAAGGCACCCCACTTCAGGCAAAAGCACAGTTTGGGGATTCTTCTGGAGTATAAAACATTATTGGTTTGACCCACAGTGGCCAGGATGATCTAAAACTCAAGATCTCGGCTTCCTGAACAAGTGTCATGAGTACTGTGAGAAACAAGTGTCACCATCTCAGCTACCCATACCTCAACCCAAAAACTAGTCAAAGCACTTACAGCCACTGAAATTATCTTATAAATTGGGTTCCACCTTTAAAATGGTGTCCTCTTCTAATCCAGAAATTATATGCTAATAGCACATACAGCACTACCTTATATGAGATACTGTAACTATTCTTCAAGGAAAAAGAGTATCTGTGAACAGGTCTAGTATACCCAGTGCTCAGTTAAAACTTCTTGTGTTGAATCCTAATCCGGTTTCTTTTAAACCTTCTCTTGTTCAACTATATGCTTAACACTGTACTCCACTCTTTAAAACAGAAATCTAATTTTTAAAGGTGCTTAGAAGTGTTTTAAGAGTCAAAAATCTGATCTGTAACTGTACTAGTTAACTGGGTATGCATCAGTCATGTGAAAGTTAAAACATGGACTAAAATATCCAAACAGTCCTCAAAGGGACACAGAAACTGATAGAAGAGCTGGTTAAGTACCTAAAAGCATAGTTCTAATTGAACCTTTTGGAAAAGATGCTGAACAACAACATATTCAGCGAAATTCAGACCCACATTAAGAAGCAGCAGTATCCTGGCTTACATAACATTATATACAAATGTTACCTTTAAAATGCAACCAACGAAATGGGATGAAACAGTAACCTTGTTGGAGACCAAGTTTTTTCTAAACTTGGAGAAAAGTCCATCAGCAACAACAGTGAGCGGTGCATGAAGTTCCTGCAGCATGAGGTAAAAAAAAGATGGGATATTTTCAATTTTGCTTCAGAACAGTGGGAAACAAAACCCAAGCTCCCATTTGCAATTGTGCATTAGATGTTTTACAAACAATAAACAGGTAAGAGGATCACAGAAGGCATTCATATTTATGTATTTTCACTTTCCTCATATTCATACTTATCATAGAATCATAGAATAGTTAGGGTTGGAAAGGACCTTAAGATCATCTAGTTCCAATGCCCTGCCATGCGCAGGGACACCTCACACTAAACCATGCCACCCATGTCACTACAGTCCCTAATGAAGAGTCCCTCCCCAGCATCCTTGTAGGCCCCCTTCAGATACTGGAATGCTGCTATGAGGTCTCCACGCAGCCTTCTCTTCTCCAGGCTCAACAGCCCCAATTTTCTCAGCCTATCTTCATACGGGAGGTGCTCCAGTCCCCTGATCATCCTCGTGGCCCTCCTCTGGACTTGTTCCAACAGTTCCATGTCCTTTTTATGTTGAGGACACCAGAACTGCACACAATACGCTAAGTGAGGTCTCACAAGAGCAATACTTAACCCTATTTCCTCTAAAACTCAATCTAACAATATACTTTGGCTTTTTTAGACATGTCTTCAGATCCCATAGTTATGGCACTGTGTAGGAACCTGGACCAAAAAAGGCAAGGAAGTAGAGTAATTGCTGCCTTCAGCATATAGAAGAAAAAAGAAAACCAAGACAAGCTTTAAATTAAAGAGCTATGTGTAAGCAACTAAACAAAACCAAAGCACCACAAACTGAAAGGCAATAAGTATACCAAGATCTTCACAAGAGCAAGCAGTCAACCCTGAGCAGTTCCTGGCATACTTGGGAACTATAGAACAAAAAGTGTACATAGACAAAACACACAATAGAACCCGAGTAAACTGATGAGGTTCAGCCTGAGTGTTCAGCCTAGGCACATTCCTAATATTTACCACACACTGTTCTTGAACATATACAAATTATTCCAATTACTCACATACCTTTTTAAACAATCTATTGTATGGTAATATAACACCACCATTACACTCTCATTATACTAGAAATAATTTAGAGGTAGACATTTCCTTCTACCTACAGCTTTCTCAATGTCAGTATATTCAGTGAGGTAACTGCAGACGATGACATTGATACCGAGCATTGGTCCTTGGCCTTCAACAGTCTCACACATTTGGCATGAGCAGGAAAGGTTTCAGAAAGTAACAAGGCAAAAAAGCCTTAGTAGTCCCAGAAAATATTTTACTATTGGATGGAAGCATCTGGTGGGCCAGTATGTGGGTGGGTTCCTCTATGAGCAGTTCCCTCCTGCTTAGGAATGAATCAGCCACTTGTGTCACACAGTCCTTACATCTTTTACTGTGTTATGGGATGTTGGACAAAATTAGATGAGAGCAGAGCTTAGGAAAATAATACAGGTTTATGAGCTTATTGAAATGAGCTCCTGAGTAGAGCTAACAAATCCTCTTTCCTATAGATTCCTGTCTCAGAATACTGCAAGCTCTAATTATTCCTGCAGTTAAAGCAAAGTCACCTCCACATAAGGGTTCCCTGGTGTCTCATCATCTGAATGTTCATGCTAGTTTTCCCACAGTCAACATACTAAGACTTTATTCAGTTGCCTGGTTTTGATAAAGTTGACTTGGAGCATACTGGCTAATTTGAACCTCACTGAAGAGAGTAAAAGTCTCACAGGTAATGTGGTAGACAACAGGGATGAAGAGAACAGAAAAACACAGTAACACAGATAGACTATATAGATAGTAGATATATAGATCAGACTGCTTTCTTTATGAAAGGGGGCTAAGGAATGTAAACAGGCTTTGGGTTCTGGTTTGGGTTCCCCAAGTTGTTTCCCAGCTGTAAAAAGTCACAAGTAGAGAAACACAGTTAAGAATAAATGTTTAGTGGAAATTTCTTACTCTAAAGTAAAAGGAGATCTAGGCCACCACATGAAACAGCTCTTTCCAGTCACAGAACCTCAGCATAAACATGAATTTGTTTATCCCCATTATACGCACAGGAAACTCAGAGCCTTAACAATATCCAGGCTCTCGGGACAGATAGGGGCTAAAACACTGGTCACCCTGCTGCTGGTCAAATAAGCCACACTTAAAATTACAATAACAACATCTGTACATGTGTAAAGCTTAAAAATCAGTCATCTCCCTTCACCCCCAAACAAAACCAAACCAAACCCGCTTCTACACTGCTGGATGATAAAGCCAATTGGATTTGGGGAAAGTAACCCAAACAAACAACAAACCACTCCAGCCTCCAAAATCTTCTCCTCTCAAAGTCCCTCTTTCTAGTACTCATGTGATTCAATGGCTTATTCTACAAGAGAGGACGTCTTTATATGTTTTACTCATTTTATATAACATGTAAGACAGACCAAGGAACAGGATTTGGAACTCCTCTGTTCTCCAGCTACCTCAAGCAGGTCAAGGATAGTGCTTCCACTCAGCTCTCTTACAACTTACTTCTTATAGCACTTTGCCATCAAGTGGGCTGAAATGCCATTTGCCTGAGGAGGCTCTAAAACCAACCAGCTTTGTTACATCCTGGGCAAGTACTTTTAAAAGGCTCTCTTACATACTGGTTTATACCACTGTTTCCATTTCCAAATGGCCTAAAGATGAGTGATTTCATTAAAAATGCTCAGAGCAGGAACTTCCAACTCCTCAGGAACTTTCTCAGTCTTGTATGGAGGGCAACACCCTGGCTACACGACTTTAGGCAGCAAATGAATTTTGAAGTCAACAAAGGAGATTACAAACTTGACTCTTCTAGAGAACAGGCAGCATATCCAGCACTTCATCACAGTGGTTCTATCCAGACTGGTCTTTCCTAAACTTTTAATTATGAGTTCACACAGTTTGATAGCAGTTTAGCACTGGTTAAGGCAAAGAATACTCATCAAATCAGTGATGCAATTAAAATAGGCCAGGACTGTGTGATCCAAGAAATTACTGGACAAAGCTCTCTCTCTCTCTCTCTGAATAGGCATCTATCTTATTTTCAGACACCTCAGCTGATGGTGGAAGTATACGTGGAAGTATAAACCATTACACACAAGCAAAGCACAAATCTTAATATATTGTGTTTTCCACCAGTAAATCTCAAAAGATTTTAAACTCCAGATATATGAATATTGAAATAAGGAACTGAATTCTCCAGACACAGTAAAGGTAGAAGCTGCACAAGAAGATATAACAAGAATTCCCATATGCTGGGACTGTATCTCTCTTTGTTAAAGCTTTCAGTTGCTTGATAATGCCATTATTTCTGTGTCAGTGCTCCAAAATAAAGGGTTTTTTAATGATTATATATATGACCCAACCCTTGATTTTCTCACCAGTTTAACAAAGATTGTCACAGAGAACTGCCCTACCTTGGTGTCTCCAGTTTCTTTGTCCTTGTACTGAACACCCACGACACAGTCATCTTCCTCAAGCAATTCTACCACAGTCCCCTCAATGAATTTTGCACTGAAACAAAACAGAGGGTTTAAAACAGAATGGAAGATTAATGCTGCCAGCATTTCAAGGCACCAGACAAAGAAGGAAAACCAGATTTTCACTAATCCTGTTTCTGCCAAAACAAACCGTTTGCTTCAATTTTACAAAGATGTGCTCTTGATCACTTTCAGAAGCCACATTAAACATCAAAAAGTGCTTGTCATTAATTTCAGTTCAACGCTACCATTTGGTTTGATACTTGAGAATAGTCTAAAACTGTTGTGCTTATCTTAAATACCAAACCACTTAGCAGAATCCCCAGTTGTGCTTCTGGTACTCCATGGCCACGTAAGAGTTGCAGAGAGGAGTTTGACAACTACTAATGGTCAGAAACCAGGCAGCTGACCAAGACATCCCTGCTCAAGCTGGGAAATGCTGATAGTGCAGGTGAGACCTGACTGCAAGCAGAATTCAGGAGCAAGACCTGAAGCAGCAATTCTACACTAACATGTACATGAAGATAAAGATAATGCTACCTAATTTCCAGAGTAGTCCAAAATAACCTAACCTGTTTAGGACAGGATCATCTAGGATATCATCAGGAACTCAGGATAATCCTGTATTTCTGCCCCCCCCATTTTCTTGCTATTTATGCTTTTCCAGTTCTGCTAAAGCTTGTGTTCACAGTTTGAACTGAGTATCCCTTATTTCCACCTCTCAAACAGAGCTATTTGAGGTAAACAAATTAAATCTCTGTACACTTATATCCCCTGTCGGGTCTGAGTTTAGACCTTATCCCAGAAGTTCAGACTTAGCAGCTCAACATAGACACTTTCTCCCTCACAACTATTTGCATATCCAGATGGAATTCCACAACTTGGAGAAATTAGCTAAAGGTCTACATGAGAATTCAACAGCTTGATATATCTTTTGGGCTCCTGGAAGGAACACGAGCAATTGAATTCAAGTCTTTTCTACATGTCAGCCAGCACAGAAATTTCTGAGCTTAATTTGCCAGGCAACAGGCAGGTTGGCTGGAGGAAAATATGAATGGTTGTGTGTTAGCACACTGACCGAAACTTTACCAGCAAGGGAGGGCAGCAACATGTCACATTAATAGCACGTGAAACAGAGTTCAGCGGATCCCATTAGCTTTAAATTCCTTTTATAGTTGTCAATTCAGATATCCAAGTGAGTACTCACTTCTTTTTCTGGTTCTCACCCACTATAAAAATGATTAACTGATGAGGCCCTTCCTCTGCAAAATTCATTTTAGTCATTTGAAATAAACTCATATTGCCTACTACTTATAAAGAGGATATATTGATTAGTAATAATAATTATACCCTATATTTTCACAACCTTTGAGATGAAAAACAAAGCCTCGTAGAACTACTAAAGACTTCTTGATCTCCCCCACACCTTAATCGAGAAGTAGTTTGCTACCATTAAACTGAAAGCAAGCATACACAAAGTGAACATTACAGATGGTGTGGGAAAAGGGGACAGAATTGAATTCAAGTCACAAACATTAGCTTTTGTGAGTTTCTGCTTCAGAGACTGTGTACAGCCACAGGAGTTCTCCTTCCCTGTATGCTGAGCAAAAAAGTGCCCAGCTTTCACTGAACTTGAAGCCTCAACAAGAAGCTTTGATAGCTCCACGGCCCCCAGCAAAAGAAGGACATGGACCTGCTTGAGTCCAGAAGAGGCCATGAAGATGATCAGAACACCTGAAGCACCTCTCCTATGGAGACAGGCTGAGAGAATTGGGGTTGTTCAGCCAGGAGAAACGAAGGCTCCAGGGAGACCTTGGAGCAGCCTTCCTGTACCTAAAGGGGCCTATAAGAAACCTGGAGAGAGGCTTTTTACAAGGCACGTAGTGATAGGACAACAGGAATGGCTTTAAACTGAAAGAGATTTAGATTAGATACTATGAATAAGTTCTTCCTTGTGAGGGTGCCGAGGCACTGGCACAGTGAAGCCGTGGCTGCCCCATCCCTGGGAGTGTTCAAGGCCAGGTTGGATGGGGCTTGGAGCAGCCTGGTTTAGTGGAAGGTGTCCCTGCCCATGGCAGGGGGTTGGAACCAGATGACCTTTAAGGTCCCTTCCAACCCAAAGCATTCTATGAAATGTGGTTGTGGCTGCTATCTTTTAGTGCTGCTTTTAATAATTCATATGATACAATAGCTATGACAGGAGAAAGCAATTTCCTATTCAGAAAATACATGTACGGTAAAAAGATGATAATGCCACGTTTCCCTTAACTGTTATTCAAGGAAAAAAGGACAATACAAAAAACCACCCATAGAAAATAGCATCTAGAATCTATTATGTTTCAAAAAAAAATTTCTTATTATCTCCTGTATAAAAGATGAATCAGTTAAAGATGAAATACCAAACACTAACTTTTATTTCCTTAGGAAGAGAAAGTGTCTTCAAGATTCTCAAAAACATAAGTTAATAAATAGAATGAGCTACTTTCATTTAGGGCTCCTGTCTAGTCATTTAGCTTGACTTCCTGTTATCAGTAAAAGCAGAACAACATGCAAATGTCTAAGAAGTTCAATTTCTGGCATCATAGATAACACCAGCGGAAGAAATGTATGTCCCTGCTCCTTGCAGGAGGGTTGGACTGGACACCCTTTAAAAGTCCTTTCTGAACCAAAGCATTCCATAATTGTAAGAATACCACAGATTTGCCACTTGTTTCTTGACCAAGAAAGTTCTACACATGGCTTACTGACAAGAGGTCTCTACTCCTGGCAAAGTACTAAACCCAAGAATCAGCAGAAGAGAATCAACCTTTTAGCCTTGAACTGTTCTCTCACATGGATGGGCCAGTATCTTGCCTAATACTTAAAACCTATACTCCTGTAGATTAACTTGTTTCAAATGGTAATGTACGATATATATGTAACTCACAAACTAGCTACAGAAAACAGAACAAGCAACTATAGCTGTTCCATTCTCTTAGTCTTGTTCATTGCAGCCCTCTGTGTTGGGACAGAGGGAAGTGGTTAAGGAATCTCACGGATGCTGGGAACAGTGGTTCTGAATCTCTAGATCCCAATTGAGCTGTTCAGAAGGCGACTCACTTGGGCTCTGCCATAGCTGCCCTTCGGAGACCCATGATGAATTGGCCATGATGAAAAGCTCTTCCACTGGCCACGCGCCCATCCTCAGATGTTGGATAAGGAATTTCAACCTCTGACTTGCTCTCTATGTCATGAATTATATAACCATTTACAGTTTGGGCGTCAATACCTTCTACTGCGTCTGCAAAATATAAACCAACAGATGAGTTAAAACAAGTCTTTAAGAAAGCTTAATTACGTATTAGAAGTATTTCTTTATCTACAGTCCGATTTTCTTAATCAAAACACACATTGAAGAGTTAATATTTTCAAAATGGCACATTAGAAATACATAAGCAATTTTAATTCAAATATTAAGTGTAGATCATGTATTTGTTCATTTTCCCAGTAGGCATGCTTCTTCTAAAACTACTGCATTACAGATATATTTAGAGTTTTAAACACACTCACCTTCGAGACCCAGGTCTCTAAGTGCTTTAAAACCTCCAGGTTGCAACAATTCTCCAACTATCCTGTCAGGTTCTTTCAGATCCCTCTCTATAACAGTCACCTTTCTTCCATCCCTCGAGAGCACCGTGGCCAAGGAAGAACCCAGGACGCCTGATCCCACAATGATAATTTCTGGGTTGTATTGGGGTGATAACGTTGTATTTGAAGCTGTCTCTGTCAGATACACATCTGAGAAGTTTATGTCTCTTTTACCCTTTAGAAAACAAAGCCAACAAAGTTACATGTACCATAACCTTGCCAGAGAGCTGACTTTAGTCTAGTTTTACTTTGACCTGAGGGATTGAGAGCACAGTGGTAGTTGGAGAGCATCTTCCAGTTCAGTTGTACTCGACAATGCAACAAAACCACAACGAGCAGAGAAAAGAAAAAACAACACCCTTCCTACCCCCCAAACAAAACTCAAGATACTTGCTTAAACTTGCCTTGTTGCTCAAAGACACTAACTCTCAGAGAGACTGAAAGTCAAGTTCCTATGAAAAACAGTAAGCCAAAGCTGTCCCGTATTCTTGGTCTATAAAGTAACATATACCAATGCCTTCATACCAATAAGCCACTACCACATGGAGTGTGCCTCAGGACTTTGGAAGGAAACAGATTCCCTGGAAAATGTGTTTCTCTTTAATTTTACTGTAAGTGAACCTACCTACCAAAGTAACAGCTTATAATAATCCTCAGCATGGAAAACTGTTAGCAGAAGCAGCTACCTGGGAAATGTTATGAAGTGGTCCTGAAATGAAAATTCATCAGTCAAAAGTACAGGGAAAATTACCATTCACCTACATTTAAAGCTGTTAAGAACTGACACACATCAGATCAGGTATCAGTTAACACATAAACTGGTACCTAAAGACCAACTGTGTTACAGGCACTTCCTACAGCATCTAATAATACACTTTGATGTGAAAAAAAAGTTGTAAGGATAATCCCAGTGCAAACCAGCAAGTCATTTCTCCAGCTGTGGGAATAAAGAATAAGAGTCCAATTGACTCTTTCACAAACGCCTCAGCACTGCAGTGCTGACAGTGGTAAAATATGATTGCATCAGTGAAACAAATGGCCAGAACAACATAATTAATAGTGACACAGTGTCATGTTTGTATCTACAAAGCAAGAAGGGAGTGAAAAACTGAATTCAGATAATACAAGAAACTGGGGTAAAGGCAGGCTTTACCAGAAAAACAACATAAAAATCCAGAACCTTTGACTTGTAGCCAAAAATGGTTTCAAGCCCTTTTGTGCAAGGGGTCAGTGCTCAGCTGGAAATGCCTGAAGTGCGCAGGGAAAGTGCTGAGCCCCAGATGTACTGAACATATGTATCCAGTTGGTAGTCCTCGATGGCAGGACTCCAGCTAAGCTCCACTGTCTCGCAGCAAGCCTCATGCTGTGAGCTCCGTGGAACAGACCAACTATCTGAGCTCAGGTCATGCAGCTATTGTACAAGCAATAGCTTAGGTAGAATTTCCAAATAACTTTACCTGCAGTTGTCTGGACAAATGTGTTTAGCTACAGACATTAGGAAGCTGATCAGAGAGCCACAGAAGAGCTGATGTTGGAAAGGACCTCCGGAGGTTATCTGGTCCAAAGCAGGGTCAGAGCAGATGCGCCTGGACCGTTTGCAGCTGGGTTTTGAATACCTCCATGGACGGAGACTCCAACACTCCTCTGGGCGATCTGTTCATGCGCTCAGCCACCCTCACAGGAAAAAAAGTGCTCTCTGATATTCAGAGCAAACCTCCTGTGTTTCAGTCTGTGCCCGTTGCTTCTTGTCCCACCACCGAGCATCACTGAAGGGATCCCGGTTCCATCTTCTTTGCACTCACTCTTCAGGTATTTATACACTTTGATGAGATCCCCCCTGAGCCTTTTCTTCTCCAGGCTGAACAGCTGCAGCTCTCTGAGCCTTTCCTTTTCCTCCATTCCTTCATCTCTACAACAGATTGGCAGCTGAAGATATTCTTCTGCTAGTATATGAACCTTTCACTACAAATCTTTCTTCAAACACATTTGACTCTATAAAACCCCTGGTCTACCACTTAAATAATTTCACTCTTCTGCCATCCAAAACGAACACAAAATATAAAAAAATCAAGACATCCAGCATTTAAAGACAAACCCTCTCCAATCATTTCTTAGCTCCTTTCCTTCACGAGGTCAGAGGCCAGAGGGAACAGTAGGAAGATACTGCATCCCACATCCCCCATCTGCATTGAACCTACCTTTCTGGATTTGGGTTGTTCAACCTGTTGAGATCCTGGTGTGGGTTTGGCCCAGAAGAAGCCAACAAGGGGTAAAGTTGCAAGAACATCAGAGAGCATCCCCAGGTGGGTCTTTTGCTGCTGCTGCTGCTGCTTGGGCCCCTTGAAGCGGTACCTGTACGACAGCAGCAAGCCCAGGGAGAAAAACACTAACATGGAGAGCAGCACCTCCTTGTTAGCATAAGTCATGAGGTCTCCACACTTTTTATACACGTAGATGAAGGAGGCAATACCCAGAAAGGTCCACATAGTGAGGGGACTGCTTGCTGCTCCTGGACGCTTCTTCCAAAGCTTTCCTGTTGATGGATACCGTCCAAAACACGGTTTTGGGCAAAGAACCGAAAAAAATATGCATACAAATGCAAAGACTTCCTTTGCGATGGAAGGGAGGGAGGGAGGGAGATCCCAAAGAAGAAGCAAGTAACAAGCTGCACCTCACTGGGTTGTCACAGGAGCCCCTCTGGGGCTTCCGAAAGGGGGGTTCCGACGCTTCCGAAGTCTTCCGAAACCGCAAAAATGAAATCAATTTAAATCGTCTTCTTAAGAACCACCGAGCTCAGCTCCGCTCCGCTCCGCGCCGCGCCTTAAAGGAAACGCTCGACACCACTAGCGATGCTCCCGGATCCGGAGCTCGGCCCACACCGCCTCCCCGATCACCCCTCCGCTGTGCACAGCCGACTGGCGGTGACGCAGCCGGAGCCTTCCACTCTGGGGAGCGAACCGAAACAGTTGCGCTAAGGGAAGCAGGGGCGGCCCCGGCCCGTGACACGCCCAGGCGGGCGGCTCAGGCTCACACCCCAGAGAGGCGCGCTGCTGATGCTCCACCTGCTCGCCTCAGGGCCCCGCACGGCCGCCTCACGGAGGAATGATGCTGCGGTGCTGCCGCCGCCGTCCCCGCCGTCCCGCCCATCCGGCCGGCCGTGGCACAGCACCCCGGGCCCCGGCGGCCCCCCACAGCGAACACCTCACAGCGCGGGAGGGGTGGTGGCGAGAGTGAGAGGGGGACTTTTTAGGGGCGGGGCTATGCTAATGACAAGCAGCCTCCGCCTCTTTGTGCGTACCGCGTGCCCCGTGCCTCAGCGACGTGTGGCCAATCAGGACTGCTATGCCGAGATGGCGCTATGGCAGGCGCCCAATCAGAGCGGGGGGTAGGCGGGGCTTGCGTAAGCCGGGCTCCTAGGGCGATGTGACGATAGGGGTGGAGTGCTGGGGTTGTCATGGCCACGGTGTGAGGCTTGTACCTCAGGAGGGGCGTACCGCGGTGTGCTGTGCTCGGCCCGCCGGGAACGGGAGCCTGAGGGCTCAAATGGCGAGGGGGCAGCAGCGTGGGTGCCTGCGGTGGTCAGTCCTGAGGAACGGCACCGTCCTGCTCCAGGCTGAGGAGGGTTTAGGCCGCTTTCCAAGAGAAAGGCGTGAGTATGTCAAGTCAGTATGTTCTATGACCAAATTAAGCCATGTGTAACCTTTCTGGACATTTCATGCTAGAGACCAAGTGCAAGAGGAACTATAGTCTTTAAGTTACTGAAACCAACACAAACCTTCTAAAGACTAAGAAATGTCAGTTGACGTGTATGAACCAACAACTAATACCAGAGCAATGCAAGCGCAAAATCAGAACTGTACCAAGGATCAGAGCAAGCTGAAGTGGCTAACAGAAAGAAGAATGTATTTTAAGAAAGCAGACTGAAGCAGAATTATATGAATGGAGATAATGGTATGATGATTGTAAGATTAAAGTAAAATTTCATCTTCCACTTTACTGCAAACTACCCAACCCCCTCTTAACCCGTTGTGGATCCTGCTTTATGCAGCTGTAAGGTTGTGTCAACTCGGAGACAGCACAGAAGTGTAACTCAGTACAGAACACCAACTTTCTGTCTTGTGCAGGTCACCCTGAGCCAGAGCAGAGGGCGGTAATACATGGCTGCTACAGGAAGGACTGAGTATCGCCGATTCTAATTACAGCTGCAGGCTGTAATTAAATCTGATTAGATGACCAGTAAAACTGCACGTTTGTTCTCCTTCCACCCCAAGAAATCACCTTCTGTTGCTGAAATACTCATGCAAAATGTCTGTCAGGATTATGTGATTTGTGAGTCATTTTTCTTGGTAGTTCTATTCAGAGTGGGTAGTACTGGGAATTGAAGCAATTACAGGATTCTGGGTTTGTGAGCAGCACTCACAGATGCATCTGTTCGAGCTCAGATGTTACCAGAACATTTCTGTATTTCCAGCCAAGACAACGAAAGTGGCTCTCCACTGCCTCTTCATTTACTCTCACTGTCCTAGCAACAGTGAAGAGCTCAACATATTTGCATTTCTCTGTTCAGCATAAGAGCTATCTTTTGTTGCTTACATTACTGTAAATGAGAAGGTATTGCTGTGGAGAGTTAGATAGAACTGATTTTTTGCTGTGGCCTTACTTTCCAGCTTTACAAAACAACCTGTTTTTCTCTGGTTTGCATTTATGTGCATTCTTGAACTTTGTTAAGAATTTTGTTCATAGAATAAGAAACATCTTGCTTCACTTGTGAAGCACTGTCAAGATGACTACTATGAAACATCTTTTCATAGAATCATAGAGCAGTTTGGATTGGAAGGGACCTTCAAGATCATTTAGTTCCAACCCTTCTGCTGCAGGCAGGGACACCTTCCGCTAGACCACATTTATGTTGCTTAAAGCCCCTTCCAGCCTGGCCTTGGACAATTGCCCACCTTCCTTTGGCAGCCTGTTCCAATGTCTCACCACCGTCGCGGTAAAGAATTTCTTCCTAATATCTAATCTGAATCTCCCTTTCAGTTTAAAGCTGTTCCCCTTGACCTGTCCCTACAGGCCCTTGTTAAAAGTCTGTCTCCAGCTTTTTTGCAGTTCCTCTTTAGGAAGCTACTCTAAGGTCTCCCTGAAGCCTTCTCTTCTCCAGGCTGAACAACCCCAACCCTTTTAATGATTTAAATCTGACAGTAGCAGATATGAACAGGCTTAAGCAAGAATTTCTAAAACTCCATAACAACTGCACAACAAGGAAAGGCACCAGATAAGAGGTTGGAGTTGAGCGGGCTTTGATCTTAGCCGTTCTCCAGAAGCAGCTTCACTCAGCAAAATGCTGACAAGCAGCAGCTGGCAGGGCAGTGATGTGATGATGGAATAACGAGAAATGGTCGGCTGAACTCCAGGGTATACAAAATAAATCACTTGGTGACGACTTCACCAATTGTGCAGAAGCAGTTGTCACATGTGTGCCACTTTAAGATGCAGACCCATAAAACACAAGAGATGCCCCTAGTTCATAGTCACAACTATTCTGGCAGCTTGTGCATCAGGACCAATATCTGAGGTATCAGACCTATTGGTAACATACCACATAACTGACCAGCATGTACTGCATGAGTGACCCTTGCTGTCCATGGACAGCACCAACGGAAACATGAGTGTGTTATCAGCCTTGTCCTCAGACTAAGGCCAAAACACAGCACTGCAGAAGCTACCAGGAAGAAAAGTAGCTGTACCCCAGCCAAAACCAGGGCAATTGAGAAGGACGATTATGTGAAACTGCAATTATTCAGAATTAGAGCTTTAAAGCAAGAGGACACTTGCATGAAAAGCTGTAATTGTTGTGCATATGTCAATAGGTGTGTGACAGAATACAACTGTTCTTCATGTGGGGATTTCATTATATTGAGAAGTTGGGTGGTTAATTGGTTTTTCTGACAAAGTAGTGCAGTGCAGCTGGATGTTTTCAAGACTGATCACAATGAAGAACTCTGCAGATGTTTTCCCTGTGTTTTTAATAGATGTGAAAACAAAATAGCCTAATTTCAGAGTAACAGAAAAATATATCAAATATATATGTAATCCATGAACAGGAATTTCTCTAAGGATCAAGGACCAAGAACAAGCTTAAGAACTTTAAAATTATGAAGCACAGCATGAAAGTTCATCCTGATGACACCCTGTATTTATAGAGCATTCAAAGGGATGTTTAGCAATATTTTCTGTCTATCTCAGCAGGAAGATTGTAAAATAATTTGTTTCATTAATACATAATTAGGGAATGAAAGGCAGTAGCTATTAGGTGCTTTGCAGTCTGATAGCACAGTGTTTAAGAGGGCACATCTCTGGGGGCAGAGCTGTAATGCCTGAGGAGTCCAGGCTGTAAAGTTATTTGGGCTTGAAGAATACAGACAACTTGCAGGCTTACATACAGGAATACAGTGCATACAGGGGACACAGTCTGCCCCATCAGCTACATCTATAAGCACTTGTCCCCTTCTTGGTTCTGTTTTCCCTGTAAGGTTGGAATTATGTTGTCTGTTTTCCTACCATTTTATTTCTTAGATAGAACACTGATTTTTTTAATACATTATCAATGAGTTTGCCTCTTTTTCTTACTAGAGTGGGGAAGTGTTCAGTCAGTGATACCCATAATCACAAGTCAGCTGACTGTGACAGAAGGAAGGAAAGGGAAAGGCTAACTTAGTGTTTTTAAAATCCCAATCCTCACACCAGCAGTGAGGGAGTTTTGTCTTTTTCTCTGATTTTGAAGATCTGTTCCTAGACATTTCTTACCCGTGCTTTGCTAAAGACAGCCAAATGCTTACCCAAGCAACTACAGTCCTCAGGCTTGCAGTGTGAAGGTGGAGACGTAGGAGTACAATTAATAGATAGCAGGCAGGCTGCAGGCACTGGGAAGGGAACAGAGGTTAAAGAACCAGAAGGCAGAGGTAGGGGGGAGAAGCATGTTGATGTTTCAGTGGCATTTATGAAAAAAATTAATCTTTCTTTTTGTACAGTTACACAGCATTGAACAGGAAATCAGCCTCTCTAGTGTCTATCTCCACAGGCAATCCAAACAGTTTCTTCTCTTTACAGCAGACCTGCTATGGATCCCAGAGGCCATTTCTCTGTTGTTTACTCTGTGAGCAGTTTGTTTCTACATAGCTGGAGCTTAGATTCATCCAGAAGGCAACCAACTCTTCAAGTTCAGTATGGAGCAATTCTGAAGCAAGAGGTGCACTAACTCCATGAAAAGGAAAGCAGCTTATATTTATGAATTCCCATGAGATGGATTTGCAAATTCCACATCAACAGTGTCCATGCACTAGAATTTCAGAGCAGGTGGGCTCTCAAGGGCAAATGGAAAAGGCAAGCCAGGCAACCAAAAGGGAACAGCAGAGAGAGCTTAGCAAATCATAGAATCATAGACTAGTTAAGATTGGGAAGGATCTTAAGATCATCAAGTTCCAACCCCCCTGCCGTGGGCAGGGACACCTCACACTAAACCATGTCATCCAGGGCTCTGTCCAACCTGGCCTTGAACACTCGACAGGGATGGAGCATTCACAGCTTCCCTGGGCAACATGCAAACAAAACCCCCAAAACAACTTACTAGACATTAATTACTCCACATCAACTTTGCTATGAGCAAACTTTTCCTACTGCTGAGCAAACCCAAGAGTTAATTGCCACATACTAAATTCTGCATGACTGCATAACAAAAAACATTGTTTGCCAATAGAAGTGTTTCATATGTAAGTCATTTGACATCTATAAATGTCAAGGATAGGTAAAGTTTATGACTGAAATTATGGGTTGGAAATAGCAGTAAAAATGGGGAGACCTGTAATTACAGCAAAACTTGGTGGAGAGAAGCCACCCAGCTGGCAAGTTCCATTTATCAGGTTGGTTGGTTTGTAAACCAAAGATTGTCTCCTTATACTGTAGGAGCATGTGATAAAAACTTCTGAAAATTCATCTCAAGGTGCAGATAAGTTTTTCCACTCAGTTCTGTATATTTTCCCAGTCATCCATTTTCCAGATTTCTTTTCAGTCTTTATCTACTCTTAATTTTTCATTAGAAGGTGCAATGGCTTCTGAATCTTTAAAACCCAGAAAAAGTACTCCCAGACAAATACTCTTTTGGATCAGAGAACTGAATATTTTCCTCTTAAGTCCAGTCTTAATCTAGTGGCACTTCTCAGCTCTCACTTCACCTCCTTGATGAAACTGATCTTTACAGCGATTCACCCTGACCAGACGCGGGTACCAGGGGCCACTTTGTTTGGGTAACTTTTACTGTCTTACAAGCTCTTCAAGCAAGATAAACACAATTGAAGAGCAAAGCCCCAAAATTTCTCAGCCAAAGTACATAACAAATCCAGAGCTAGGACTAGTAAACTGCTTGATTAAGCACATGCTCACTGCCCTGGGTAAGATGCCCTGTTGCTCCTTGCTTTTCAGAAGAGCATCAATCAGGTGGGGAGAGGCTGATCTCCATTGCTCTGTGGAGAAGAGACATCCCCAGTGTTGCTGAGCTGCTGTTTTCTTGTAGGCGTATAGTGAAAAAATTGGAACTTGTATTACTATGGAAAAGCCTGAACAAATACAAAGACCTTCTAAAAGGTCAGGATGATCTGAAAACAACATTGACTAATAAAGAGAACTGGTACCCGTGGAGGAGGCTTTGGCCTTGTGTAGGCAGATTAAGAAACAGAGCCAACGAATCTCTAATCAGGAGAGACTGTCCTTGAAGACTGGTACATCTTGAAAACACATGGACGCCGATCAGCAAGATGTGACTGATGTGTCAGCACCACATGATTAGGGAGTCCCATTTTTAGGGAGTCCCATTTTTAGGGAGTCCCATTTTTAGGGAGTCCCATTTTTAGGGAGTGTTTTCATTATAGCCTCATTCTAATGCTAAAAATCACGTCTACAGGTCAAAAGACTCCTGCCTGAGTGAAAAAACTCTTCCCTGAGCATGCATGGCAAGGAGTCCATGATGTAAACTTATTCGATGAGCTGACCAGTCGTTAACGGTGGAAGGGTTACGGGGAGTTACCAACCTGAACTGAACAGTGCATAAGTGTGAATTTTGCATGAGGTGATGTGCTAGCTTTGTGGGATACCACATAGCACACCTTTTTTTGTGCAAACTTGGAATAAACAAACACCTTGTCTCTGTGTGTGAATTGGCTGTTGCACGCCTGGACAACATTCCGGCCTCCTGATTTGATTTTAGAATTTTACACTTTTTATATCAGAACTATCCTCAAATCCTTATGATGCTTTACAACTTCAGCAGCTTCACCTCTGTTACATTTTTCTTTTGGTGAGGCTTTAGCTCATGTTTTTTTTCGCATCTTAACAATTTTTCTTGATCAAAGTAATTCAAACTCACTCAGCTGTTCTACGTCAAACTTGCCCTTGGATGACAGACACCCATGGCTCAAGCCTGCTGCACTGCTACAATTGCAAAGACAGCCACCTATCTCCACTCTTCTCTGCCTCACCACCTCTAAATGGTGACTCGTGAATGTCCTGCTCTAGCTCTATGTCTACTCTAGCTTCTTCCATGTGTTTCTGTCAATGTCAAGTCCATATCCCATGGATCCTGTCTCCTCTAGCTTAGGGCAGGTCCTTGGCTCCCAAATTTGTTCTTGTGCATATAAGACCAGTCTGGTTTTCAAGAATGCCAGCCTCTTTCAGCTCAGTCAAGGCTGATAAGCAGAATCAAGCTCACAGATGGTCCTTCTTGGCCTACATCTTCCTTGAGAGAGTGAGTGATGTGTGGGGCAGGCAATGGACATCCTCCATACAGCCATTGGGGGCAGGCTTTGTAGAGCTGCTATCTGTATCCTTGCTGCCCAGAACAATGAGACATAAACATAGGCACAAGGGACTGGTGGCAGGCCAAGAGAACTCACACTTTGTCTGGGTAATCTCCCTTCCTTGACTCATTCACTGAAAGCAAGACAAAAAACACTGTGATTAGCAGGTACACAGCAAGGACTAGTCAGATAAGCAGTGTCTCCATGAGCTCTCTACCCGTGGTAGAGCATGATCGTTGTCTACATGTTCTAGAGCCCTGTTGTCAAAGTGTAGATGAATATTCCTGCACGAAACCCTTTTAGGAAGCACTTTATCATAGAATCATAGAATGGTTTGGGTTGGAAGGGACCTCAAAGCTCATTCAGTTCCAACAACCTAAATGTAAAATCTCAGGGTGTTTTCTATTAGCTAAAACTAGAATGATTTTCAAGAATGCTTGTTGTTTTCAGCTTCCATCAGTGCTGGAGAGATAGACACGTGCTAGATAGTCCAGAAAGGATTCCAACAGGGACCTAAGATTGAGCTTTTTGTTCTGTAGATAGAGAGATATCACAGTGTCCTGATTGCAGAAGTACTTCTGGAGTAAGCACTCAGTACTGAGAAAAAGAGAATGGAGCTGCGTTGAAAATCAACACATAAAACAGATTTTACAAGACTCATGCTTTAGACTTTCCTGTTTCAAACTCTCAGGCTTGGAAAAAACCCACACAAAGTCCTAAAAGGGAATAAAAGGGGTTAAATACAGATTTAAGTATGATTTGATAAGGTTAAGTTTTAAGACTGGTTTGTATGGTGCAGTCACGTGTACAATGCTGGCTCAAATGAGAGCTGTAGTTTTGACTCAGTAGCATTCCCTGTGAAAAAATAAATATCTGGGTTTTTTTTTCCTTTCTCTTAAATGCATGGGCACAAATCCTACTGCTGTGTTGCCATCTTTCTTTCTAATGTCAGACTTTGTTTTCTATTGTCTCAAAAGCTGAAGTGACCAATAGAATATTGTCACTGTTTACTTCCATACATGTAATTGTCATCTATTTTATACAGGAAGTATTTCGACCAGTTTTGAATCCTAAAACAGCTGAAGTAGGAATGCCTAAGCAGCGATCACACTGGGGCTGGATCTCCACCTCCAGAAGCTCTACCGTGTAGGTGAAGCTTCCCTGTAAACCCCATTGCAGATCAACCCGCTGGTGTTTCCCGAGCAGGCTTTACTTCTGGCTTGTACCCCCCTCTTGTGGACATTTCCTAAATTACATGCCAAAACTCCCTATTTCATCTCTCAATGGGGTCTGATGCACAGCTGCACTGCTAAACGGGCCAAAGCTGTCAGACAGGAGTTGATTTCAGTAAAGGAATTTAACTTATTTTCAGTTTAATCACTAATTTCTGTTCATTGCAACTTCTCAATCTGTGTCTTTAGCGTTTTATTCTGCTTTTGGGTTTTAAGTACTTGATGCATAATTTTTTTAAAAGAACTAATGAGTACTTGAAACTCATCTCATGCTTTATGTATTTTTAGGGTCACAGATCTTCGAAGCTCTCTTGACACTTCAGTCAATATAAAATGAGGGACTCTGTCATGGAAAGATGCAATTGTGAAAATCACTAAACATGCATATCCTTGACAGTGCTGTAGCAAGAGGTATTAAAGTGGTAATCGTTGGATATATAAATGAGCAGAGTGAGTAGGAAAAGTAAAATGATTTGACTGCTGTATATGGCATTACCGACAGTGATACCAGAATGGCCTGTAGGAATTTGTGTTCTCAAGGGCAAAAATCAACCTTAAAAATTGGAAAACAATGAGCAAAAGAGCACCACAGCTGACTTTTTACACTGGAGAAAATGCATTTAACTAGGAGATTTAAGAAATTCATTGCACTGAATTGTTGAATATATGAGTGAGAAATGGCTAGATTATAGCAGAGAAAGACCTTTGAGTAAAATATCCCATGTGCCAATGGGTTTTTTAATCAAGCAGCAGTGGCTGCCAACTGATCCAGAGTCATCCAAATGAGGAATAAGGCCCAAATGTTTCATGCTGAGTATGATTAATGCCTGGCACCGACTCTCAAGAGAAATCATAGAGCTATCTCTTTATGTCTGTAAATCAGGTGTCATGTTCTATGTATTTTAGCCAATGACAGGCTATGCTTTTATTCAACACAAGTAGTTAGGTTAAATAGTAGTAGTTAGGTAACCAGTGGACACAAAATGGTTTGTATTATATGTGACAATGTAAATGACTGTGTCCCCTCCTGGAACTTAATTGTATGAATTTGTATTCTCTTGTGGTTTCAAAACCAGCTGTTTACCAGTCAGAGAGGGAAGTAGAGTTAATGAAGGAAGGAGTTCTGTTCATGCTCCTGAGATACACTGTAGGCATCTAAAAAATGCCAAGGGATATTAATTAAGTAGTAGGAAAAATCCCAAATAGAAAATCTTACTTGGCTGCAGCAGAGATACCTGTAAATGTCAGATTTGATGGTACAAGCAGAGTAGCAGTGAGTGTAACAACATCCTATTTGAAAATGCTAGCTGGTGGCCTTTAAGCAAAATGCAGCTTTGACTCTCAAAGGGAAAATTGGGTTTGTTGCTTCTTGATAGCTGACATAATGAAATGAAGATGAGTATTACTCTACCGGTGGAATGACTGGGAAAAGAGAGGGATTGCTTCCTCCATGAGCAAATACCTGAGCTTGTGAAGAGAGCTCCCAAACATACAGTAACTGCAAGATGGGAAAAACTAAGCAAATACATCAGAAGAACAAAGAAAAGCCAAGAAAACGGGGACCTCTTCCATTTTATTGTCTACAGCATTTTTCTTCTATTAACATCTCTTTCCCATCTACTTTCTATTGTTACACTTTGAGCTTCAATGTCAAAAATCATAGAATGATTTGGGTTGGAAGGGACCTTTAAAGATCTAGTTCCAGCCTCCCTGCCTGGATGAGGTTGCTCAAAGCCCCGTCCAACCTGGCTTTGAACACTTCCAGTGACGGGGCATCCACAACTTCTCTGGAAAACATGTTCCAGTGTCTCACCACCCTCATAGTAAACAATTTCTGACTCCTGGCTAATCTAAATTTACCTTCTTTTAATTTAAAACTATTGCCCTTTGTCCTGTCACTACAGACATAATAAAAAGTATTTCGCCAGCTTTCTTATAAGCCCCCTTCAAGTACTGAAAGGCCACAATAAGGTCTCCCTGGAGCCTTCTCCATGCTGAACCCCAACTCTCTCAGCCTTTCCTCATAGGAGAGATGCTCCAGCCCTCTGACCATGTTTGTGGCCCTCCTTTGGAGCTGATCCAACAGGTCCATGTCTTTCTTGTACTGAGGACTCCAGAGCTGAACAGTTACTTCAGGTGCAGTCTCACCAAATTGGGGTAGAGAGGGAGAATTACCTCCCTCAATCTGCTGGTCTACCAGCGTCCCTAAGTCATTCACTGCAGGGCTGCTCTCAATCCCTTCATCTCCCAGCCTATATCGATGTGAGATTTCCCCATCTCATGTGCAGGATCTTGTGCTTGGTCTTATTGAATTTCATGAGGTTCACATGGGCTCACTCCTCAAGCCTGCCAAAGTCAAGAAGCTCAGTTGGACTAGATGATCATTGTAGGTCCCTTCCAAATGAAATATTCTATTATTTTATTCTTTTCTTTTTAACATTTTGTTACCTACACCACCTCTAGTACCGCTGGCTGGGATGTTTCAAGAGAGAAAGCAGCAATGTGTTCCTGGACAACAGCTTCTGTGCCAAAGCTGAAGTGCTTCTACTAAAAGCAGTACGTGTCAGTGGCGTGAGCCTCATCCTTCGCTATTTACAGAAAGGCCAAACACAGGCATCAAAAGGGACTGAGAGAGGGGCTCAGGATGCTCTGACAGGAGAGCCAGCAGCAGTAGGATTGGATAAAGAGGGATCACAGAGCCTGCCCCTCACGGGAGCAGACACAGGATGCTCCCTGCTGCCCAAGCAGCCCATCCTCCTATGCAGAGTGCCTACTGCGCTGCTGACCAAGCTTTCCCTGTGATCTTGGTTGTTCCTCACTCCTGCTAGGCCTTAATAAGCTGATTTACTCACAGCCTGAGCACAGACCATGTTGTGGCATTTGAGGAATCCTGGTCTATAATTACCTAATGGGCTGTAGCAATGCAAATATTCCTGGGAGATCTGGTCTGAGAAAACAGTGCTGGGACTTTACTGAGAGAGTAACAAAGACAAAACACGGTCATTAAGGTCAAGTAAAGTGAGGCCTGTCCATTAACTTCCCCATTGTAAGACCCCAGCAGGCATCTTGTTATTTGGAACCAGAACCAAAGAAGGGATCCTGGAGAAGTCTCGATTTCACATTCAAAACCATGTAAGGGATCGTAATGACAAGCAAACTGCAAGGACTGTCTGAATTAGTGGGAAGTTGTACTGTGAGTGAAGTCATTAGCTAAGATTGGAATGGCTTTTGTGCTATAAGGAAGAAGAGTTAGTTACTTGAATAAGGGTATTTCTTGATGCCTTCACATCCTGTTCTCAAATACAGGTGATGGGCTAAATATTTAAAGATAAATTAATACCTTTTACAGAACTGATCTCATCCACAAACTCCAGCTTTGCTGGCTCATGTTTTCGGTATGCTTTTCCTCACAGGTCAAACTGAACATTTTTTCTCAGTTTTGTCTTGTCCAGTGAAATTTCTTGGCTGAAGTTTCCTCTTCTCTGACAGCGGCAGAACTGTTCTTAATGCTTGAACACAATGTGATGCCAGATTACAATTGATGGCAGATTCAGCCCACCCCACATATGTGCCTCACCCTGCCGTGGGATGTGTAAATGGCAAGTGAAGCAGTTTTTGGACCACCACAGTTTTCAGGCTACTGTGATATGGCAAGTTGTGTTTACGGTTAGTGTGCTTTTGGATTTAAAACACTGTGCTATTAGCTCTGCCTCAGAGGTTTGGCAGACAGTCAGTGACAGTACAGTTTCAGCCAACCAGATTTAATCTGTCACTGCATATGTGTCAGAGACCTAAAGGAGAATCTGCAGCTGCATGAAAATCCTGTTTTAATTTGATTTATTGTCATGCATGAAAACTTTTTTTTTCCTGAAGTAAATGGATGTTTCATTTTATTAGCTTCCTACAGTTTGAAATTTTCCACCTATAGAACCATAGAATGGTTTGGGTTAGAAGGGACCTTAAAGTCCACCCAGTTCCAGCCTTCTGCTGTGGGCAGGGACACCTTCCACTTAAGCAGGTTGCTGCAAGTCCTGTCCAACCTGGCCTTGAACACTGCCAGGAATGAGGCAACCACAGCTTCTCTGGTCTCCCTGTTCCAGCTAGCTCTATAGAAATTCCCCTTGTGTGCATCCTGCCTTTGCTGTAGCAGTGCCAAACATGTTTGTGACTTCTAGTCCATTTTCAGACTTTCTGCTGATTCTCACTTCTTTCTTTCCTAGGCCTTTTCAGTTTCTTTGCTTGTCTGTTGTGCCCAGATTTGCCTGCTTTGAAGATGAATTTGAACAATTCTCCTTTCAGTCTTGTGTCATTGTGCATAATCACACACATTGTTCTCCAGTCCTTGAGGAAAACCAGAAATGTATTTTGATGTTCTAGTTTACTCTGTGACTGTTGCGGAGCAAAATGCTAACTGGAAGTCAACTCTTCAAAACATTTCAAGGTTATTGAAGAATTTTGCATTTGAGATGTTATTAATTAGTATTGCCCTTGTTGCTCAAGTGGATCATCAAATGCAAGGCCTTGCACAGATTTATTTTCTACTTGCATAAAAATTGCTGATACAGATTAGGTGTGTTCTTAGTTCTTAGTCTCATTACTTAAAATGATCCTGCATAAATCCTGTTTCTGTGTAGGCAGAAGCACCAAACACTGGTAGCAAATTTAATCACCTGTAAAAGTGGGTGTGTGTGACTCCAGGACCTGGACCCAGAAAGGGCCAGCTTCTTCTCAAGATTGCACCAAGTGTTTCCTTGGCTTTCCTGTTGTTAGTGTTCATAGCTTATGGGCCATACCCCATCCTCTTTCTTTTGAACCTCTAAAATCTTTCTGAATTTATCTTCTTTAGCTCTGGGTATGCATGTTCCCATTCAACTGAAAACAGACCTGGACTGAGGAGCTATTCCAGCTAATCTTCTCCAGGAGGTAGTCTAAATCTTCTGATGCTTTGTATTTATATAGAGAAGACACTATTTGAGATGAACTTAGTCATTTTATAATGACAAATTAATATTATTCAGAATCCTCCCTTTGTACCCACAGTTCTTTTGATAAATCTTATGTTGGAGAGGCCTTATGTTGGGACCTCCAAATCTTATGTGGGAGTTACAAAAATAATCAATCAATGTACCTTTTGGTAAACATTTCAGAAAGGACAAAAAATGCAGTCTATGGCTCTTATGTGAATCCAAAAGCTGCCCCTGGAAAGACAACCTTTTAATCAGGCTTTTACAGGCTTTTATGACTGGCAGTCTTTTCAATCCTTCACTGCAAAATTAAAGCATGTGTTAGAGCACTTCATGAGACAATAGAATAGCTGGCAGATCCCAAAAATTTCATCACCAATACATCAGATCAGAATAATGAAACACACACAGTCAGTAAGGCTGTGCTGTCATGGGTGGTTCAAAGCAAAAAGCAAACCGTGGGGAGGAAAATAATCAGCAAACATAAAGAGAAATCAGGCATTCACAAAGTGTCACATCTCTAAGATTACTGGTCTTCTAATTTTAGGGCTTACAGAAAAAATGCAGATAGGGCAAAAAATCCAAGTGGTTCTAGAAATAATCATGATCTTTTTTTTTCCAGCTGTCAAATTAACCCAGCTGCAAAAACAGCAACAGCCTCAGTGTGGAAAGAGTAGGAACCAAAATCCAATTTTAAAGTTCCTGGAAGATACTGAGTACCTTCTTTTTTCGCATCATCGAAACCAACTCAGCCTTTTCTTGCTGTGTAGAGGCAGCCTGAAAATTGCCTAAAGATGGCAGAGCCCTGCTGAACAAGGCCAGCTCCCACAAGCACATCACTTGCCTTTGATTCTCACCCTCAACGTGAGTCAGGTAAACAGCAGTGGGCAGAGTTGTAACAAGGTTGAATGCATCCTTGAAAAAATATCAACATGCTGACCCTTCTCAGGAGCAGGAATATACCGATACAGTCTGGCTTTAATATACGTGATGGAGAGCAGCGTAAGTATGCGCCAAGAGACGTGCTTGTGAGCAGGAAGCGCTGCGCTTCATTACATGGTGATGTTTTTGTGTGTAGGGCTGCTGCTCATCACATGCCAGCTCTCCTGAAGACAATGGTGCAGCTTTGTCACTCTCTCTACACATTTGTGCTGTGAAGCTCTCTTCTCATTCCTGGAGACCTGAGGCAGGTATCTCCTGTGAGCCACTTCTGCAGTGGTCCTCCAGTAAGTGATCCAGAGTTTTGAAGGATGCTGACTATTTGATTAAATTCTTAGAGAAAGCCCAGCTGCTACTTACTACAGTCATGGCTGTTCTCAATCACTGCCATTTTCCTAGGAAGTCTGAGGTTTATTTTAGCAAAATTTGGGAGACCTTTCCTTGTGGTCAGAATTAAAGCACTCATTTTAGATAAGCTTTCAGCCTTTTATCTTGCTTATGTTTAACACTACCTGGCCAAACAGGACAGCTTGGTGACTTCAAAGCCAATTTTCCCTTGGATGAAACTCCAAAGAACCACCCTTAAGCATGCCTTTTATACCTAATTATATCTACCCCCTTCGCTCAAGCATTTCCCATCTCATGTTTTGCTAACTGCAGTGTCCCCTGCAGGCCCTGAGGCATGTGACTTTGAATTTGGCCCAGCTTTGATGGAGGAATTGAAGTAACCTGCCTCCAGAGGTCCTTCCAAACTAAATTATCCTATGACTAGGATTCTTACCTGCTGAAAAATCACTCAGTTGCATTTCTGTCACTTTTACTTCAGCAGTTATGACCTCACCAGTGAAATTATCCTCTTATTCCATCTTAACCTTGCACTTGCTCATTGACACAAATTTCAGTCAACAAGGTGAGCTTAAGAAAAATACCATGGCAGTGTTTTCTTTGCTAATCAGCAAATAAGCTCATGATGACTTTCACAGATAATTGGGTCCCTTATGAATATTAATATGTGTTCAATTATTAATTTACATCAGGCAGTCTTCTCAGGTTGAAACTTTCCTGCTTGTATTTCTACAGAGCTTTTAAAGGACTATTAGAAAAACTCTCCAGTTAAGCAACAGAAGCAACGATTAAGTTCCCACTAAATTTAACAGGTTTTGGATTATATTGTGAACAAAAACTGCAAGAAAATGATGCAATACAGAGCAAGTCATAGGTAATTTCACAGCTAAATACCAATCTTCAGCTGTTGCTGGAAAAAACATTGAATTTTCGTATCTGCCAAATTTACTACATAAAATTAATGTAATTTGCATTTTAAGTATCCCCTGCTAAATTTCTTGCTAGGTAGTTCTAAGGAGCTAAAAGGAGCTGATCTTATCTGCAGCTTTATAATAAGGCTTTCATGAACAAAAAAAGGCTAGGGAACAAGTGAAAAATGAGATATTTTTTCAGTCATTCGTAAAAGGTTATCTAGATAATCTATAATTATCTAGTTACAAGACTTTATTAATGGGAGCTTTACTGTATCTGCTGTGTTCTAACCATTTACACTTCTGATTCTGCACATACTGAGGTGTAATTCTCCTCTTGGGCAGAACTCTGTGAGATAGAATGAAAGTCACCAGCACTTTCAAAGGACAGCCAGGAGGTGACCATTTCCCTAAATGGTGAGGGTAATTATCCAGGCCCGGGTAAGGCTCCCAGGATGTGGGACACCAAAGTCCAGGTGTCGTTATTCTGGAGAAGGTTTAAGTCCAGAGCTCCCTTCTCTTTCCTGCCACTTTGCCCAACTGCTGCAGGATATTCTGGTCCCCTGTGGAAGTCCTGCTTTGTATGGTATATTCCTGAATATTCAGCAGGGCAAGGAAAGGAAATGAGTGTGGTACTACACTATGGTCATTAGAGCAGTCTGAAAGTGGGTGTTGTGCCCGACTCTTATTATTATTTAAGCATTTTATGAAAAACAGAGTTTAGAACTTCTCCCCTGAACAGCTGGGTGATTACAGCACTTTCCTAGCCACTTCCAGTCGTGGGATAATAACTGGAGAAGAATTAGACCTAGGTGAATGCCTCACTTCTGAGCTACTATGGAAAAGAGGCAGACTTTTTCAGCCACAGCTGTAGGGAATCACATGTCAGCATATACATCATATCGAATCCTGCGGGGGAAATCGGAGGGGCAAAAAAATTTGTCGCCTGAAACTCAGTGGGGTTTCTGTCTAAATTCAAAGTGTTTGGGTGCTGTATGACATAGATGTTGGTATCATGACATGACAAACATCTTCAGGTTTTAGCAACATCTAAGTAGCTGCCACTAATATTCTCTGTTTTAAAAAGGCACTTATTTGTTTGTTACAACAGGGGACTGGAGCACCTCTCAGGGGACTGGAGCACCTCCTGTGTGAAGACAGACTGAGAAAGTTGGGGCTGTTCAGCCTGGAGAAGAGAAGGCTGTGTGGAGACCTCATAGCAGCCTTCCAGTATCTGAAGGGGGCCTACAAGGATGCTGGGGATGGACTCTTCATCAGGGACTGTAGTGACAGGACAAGGGGTAATGGGTTAAAACTTAAACAGAGGAAGTTTAGATTGGATCTAAGGAAGAAATTCTTTACTGTAGGGGTGGTGAGGCACTGGAATGGGTTGCCCAGGGAGGTTGTGAATGCTCCATCCTTGGCAGTGTTCAAGGCCAGGTTGGATGAGGCCTTGGGTGACATGGTTTAGTGTGAGGTGTCCCTGCCCATGGCAGGGGGTTGGAACTAGATGATCTTAAGGTCCTTTCCAACCTTAACTATTCTATGATTCTATGATTCTATCATGACAACCAATATGACCTGTGTTTTGGTCAAAAGCACCTGAATTTACATAGAATCACTTGAATCCCAGTTGTGCAACTTCAACATTCTGTAATGTCTTAAAAGGTTGAATTGAGTTCTAATAAATCAATTAATCATTTAATAGTAATGATTTCTCAGATCTTTCTCAAAAGAGAAATTAGGAACCTTAATAAAGAAGAATTTGTAAGTTAAGAAATACATGAAGGTCACATTTGCACAACTCTGAAGTATTAAAGCTTCCTAAAAAAAAAAAAACACCCCAAACTAAAATAAAGAACTTTATTGAGTGTAGCCGGGGTAACTTACAGGTTTTTTTCTTCTTAAACCAACACATTCAACATGTGGAAATCTTTAGTCCAGTCTGCACTACCTAAAACAACTAGTGTCAAATCTGGGAGCTAGAAGTGCAACATTCTCAGGCAGATAATACATCTGCCTCTGATACCACATTTCAGTGGTTCTGATTATATATACTATACTATACAGCAGTGCAGGTGTGTAGTCTTACTGTCCTGTTACTAAAATTCCTTTTTTCTCCCTTGTAATTCTATGAAAGAACCACAAAAACACACATTAATTATCCAAGAAACCTGAAGATAAATCATGAACAATCAAAGGCAGTTCTTGGCTAGGAGATGTTTGTTGACCTACACAAACATACGAAGAGCAGAAAGAAGAGAGTGAAAAGAAGAAAATCATCTCTTTAGCCAGCGAGGACAGCACTGATGGTTTGCTCATCCCTACAGTTTTTTATTCACAGGAATGAATTCTTGGGAAGGTTGGAGTGTAGCAAAGAGATGCCTGGTGAATAGCTTTGGGAATAATATTGTAAGTACACTTCTGCCAAATGGTATCAGCAGTAAGAGAGAGCTAAATTTAAATATCAAAGCCATTAAAATTGACACACACACTGGCTGCTGGCCAGAGAGCTAGGGAAAGCTGTGTTGTTGGGTTTGTTTTTTAATGAGTTCCTTTTTTGGATCTCAGTGAGCTTGGTAGCAAGCTGTCTGTCAGGATGTAGCACTATGGGGGCAGTGAGATGCGAAACCCATGTGTGGAAGATCAGCAGTAGGTAAGTATTTTAAATGTAGTTGGCACAGAGGTGATCATTACATCCACCTCAGCAGAAGAGGTCACCCAAGGACAGAGAACTGAGGGTGGAGGGGAAGGGGCAGCAGGAAATTTTGAGGGAGCTGCTCTTTGAGGTGGGAGGCAAAGCTCTGGGAGGAGATGGTTGAGAGAAAGTCCAGACTTGAGAGAAAGGAACCTTGAAAAGTCATAACATCCAATGTAACAAGGTATCAAAGGACAAACATTGAATAGCAGTGTCAAGGGGAACAGGTACATCAGAGAATGAGGGTGATGTGCAGGCTTCTTTGGCTAGCAGGTAGACTTTCAGTGATATTACTAGGAGGATATCTGTGGATAGATGAGACTGAAACTGAAATATAAATTACAGATCCATCTTTTTTATTTCCTTATTGTCACCACACTCACTTTCTTCATCCCCCTCTTTTTTGTATCAGTCTTAGACAGCCAGAGCTCTAGAACAAGGTGTTCCTGTTTTAGTCGTTCGAATAGCGCCAAAGGCCAGAGATGTGAAGGGACACATAGTGGGCCAGGAAGATGCTTTTCTTTCCTAGGAAAAGATCTGGAGTAACTGAAGGGTTAATGCACTGAACAGGGGAATAGGGAAGAAATGGCACAGTCAGCAACACAGAAATGGAGAAAACAAAAGCCATTGATTATCATATTAACTTGAGGTTAGTGAGCCCAATTAACATTTGTTACCTTTGCTGGGTTTGTTTATGAAACCTGTAACATTACTACAGAAAGCTGCATGTTAATTTAAAAGAAATCAAGAAGCACAGATAATATCTTTTATTGCTAAAATCAAAGCAGTCATTTACTGGCTCATGTTGATAAGGCCTTGCTGGAGCAGGATGGCACCTTATGCACAGACAGCAAGCTGAAGAAACCTCTAAAGGAACCACTCCCTTAAGCATGCCTTCCTATGCCTTAGTTTATTTCGTTTGCATCTCATTTCCTAAGTGCTTCTTAATTGATTAACATCTTTCTAAAGACATTAGGGTATAGCTAATACTGGCTATGCAAATTCATTTAATCAAGGTACAACCTGAAGATCATCTGCAATACACTGAATTTAAGTCAGGTTTCGTAGCCCTGCCTTTCCCTGCTTGCACTCCTGCAAAGCTAAATTCAGCAGTAGGGAGGGACAGAGGCTGAAATGATTTCTAGGAGCTCCTCATATACTTCCTAACAAGGTGCAGCATATTTTGTCTCGCAACTTTTGTCTGCTTCCTTAGAGCCAGCACCTCAAGAAACATCAGCAAGTACCAAACTCTTCAAGCAAGAAGAGTCAGACAAGAGCCCTTACCAATAATACTGCTGAGAGACCTTGAACCTTCACCTGACTTAATTCTCAGTACTCTCTGCTGCAAAATGGGCATAATTATACTAATCTGCTTTGCAAAACTGCAATGTTTTCATTAGCTAATAAGCCTCACGTGTTTGGCGGTAACTCTTGGCTCACATAAAAGGAAAGAACGTATATAAAAAGAGAAAGAACACAAAGGCAATAAAGATCTCAGAAGATCTGTTCAGAACGAGAAGCTGCTCTCAAATTAAATGAGCGAGGCTTGTTTACAAAGACATTGGTGGTATGGAAGATTGACACCCAGTCTTCTCTTTGTGCCTTGCAGGAGCTCATGCGATAACCGCCAGGATTCAGGAACAAGCCAGCAGGTGGCTGTAGATGCCAGCAGCTGCCCTGACATGGGAGCCGTTCACTCTGCCAGAGAAGACCCGGAGCAGGCTTACTGAAGTGGTTAACACCAGGTACCTTTACCAGCAGCCTTATGGCAGAGTCCGGTCCTTAGTTGTCTATGCCCCAAATAGGCTCAGCCAAAATCAATTTCCCCTATTCCCACTCCATGCAGCGTTTTGAATCATAGAGTTAACTAGGCTGAAAAAGACCTTTAAGATCAAGACCAACCATTACCCCAGAACTGCTAAAACCACCACTAAACCATATCACTGAGGCCTTCATCTACACAGTTTGTGAACATTTCCAGGGATGGTGATTCCACCACTGCCCTGGGCAGCCTGTTCCAATGTCTGAGCACCCTTTCAGCAAAGAAATTTTTTGCTAATATCCAGTCTAAACCTCCCCTGACACAGCTTGAGGCCAGTTCTGCTTGTCCTATTGCTTGTTACTTGGGAGAAGAGATCAGATACTTCCTCACTCCATTCTCCATCCTGAGTGGTTTGAAGTTCAATCCACTCACACCAGCAAATTTCTGATTCAGAATTGCCTACTACCAAGTAAATGGTTGTTATGCACCAAGTAAAAGACCATGGCAAATAATACTTATGTTTATGAAGATCTTTCCCAACCCGAAGAGACAGTATACATGAATTCCTAACTAACCTGAACTCATTCACTTACACCACCTTTTAGTACTCTAATCTTGGCAGGCTCTGGATCAGAAATGTGGATCCTGCACTCTACCAACCTCACTTGCCTTGTTACAGCAGTTGGGATTTCAAGAAGTGAAGTAGCTTGCAAAGCATTCTTTCCAGTCTTGCTGAGTGGGTATCAAAAGGCAGGAATCTTGCAGATTTTCCTTAGAAAGTGACTGGGCAACATTTTGCATTGGTGCGCCCATTGGACTCCGTGCACTGGGATTTCACAACAAAGTAGTGCTTTGGGGGGGGTCTGTCTGCCAGAACTCTCCTGTCAAAGGGTGAAGAAATCACCAGGACCGGTGGAGGCATTAGAGAAGGGAACAGACTGGAGCTTTCCATAGCTGCACAAACCAGCACTAAACTAAGAGAATTACACAAGCATTGCACAAGGGAGGCTTCACTGAAGTATTGCCTCTGGCTCACATTCCTTTTAAGCTGTTATAAAACTTTAAATATAATTAATAAATAACCAGGCCTCTCAAGCAGAGATGAGTCCAAAGCTCTGCCCCCTGCATGAACTGAGTTTGTTATTTCAGCTCTTGATATAAAAGTACAGCCTATCACCATGAGACTTTCAGCTGTAGGCTTGCCAGTTGAGGTCAGCCAGACTGGCCAGGCTGCATTACTGCTGCTGCAGAGGAAACATAAACCCAGGCAGCTTGAACAGGTGGGGAAGGCTAAATCAGAGACCAAATTCCAAGGCAGGATGAAGGTACCTCCTGCAGACTGCTGTTAGGATACACGGTGAAGAAAGACGTATCTTCACTGGAATGGATTGCCCAACGACGTTGTGAATGCTCCATCCCTGCAGTGTTCAAGGCCAAGGTGGACAAAGCCTTGGGTGACATGGTTTAGTATATGATGTCCCTGCCCATGGCAGGCGGATTGGAACTAAACGATCTTAAGGTCCTTTCCAACCCTAACTATTCTATGATTCTAAGATTCACCAATAGTGGTGTGCTATCATCCTGCTCTCCCTTTTCCTTGCAACATCAGCAGTGGCTGAAAGCTCTGTGCCCACAAGGCTGGGAGATCAGTGTGGTACTTGCAGGCTTCACCTCAGTGTCCTGCAGCAACAGGAAAGAAGGCCAGGGTGGCCAAGGAAAGGCCAAGGAGTCACTGCAGTGACAGAAGAGCCCCTCAACTCTAAGCTGCCGGGCAGGAAGGAGTCTTCACCTCTCCCACCATGTCCTCCAGGCATTCTTTAAGGGAAAACTCTTCGACAATAGTCTTCCTCCTCTTTCTTCCATTTATCAGCCTTTAAAGCTTTTGGTTGGCTCTAGAATTAAAATATTCTCGAATAAATTTTCTTAGAACCATGTTAGTGTTACAGTTTGGTATTTTTATCCCCTCACATGCATTTCTAAACTATGAGACATCTGTTCTCTGAGACACTGGTTGCAATTCATTTATTGGTATGACCTGGATTACGGTGTCTCCCTTTGGCCACTGCTGTGAAATATGAATCTCAAGTTTAAGAACCACTTTTCTCATGTAACAGGCTGTTTAACGGGAGTGTCTGGGCCAGACTGGTTGTGGTTAAAGAGGTATGAGCAGACACAAATACATGGGAATCAATATATTGTTTCTCTTTACTAATTAAGACTGCTAGTAATTAATCTTCACTGATTTCAGTTGGGAATTTATCGGGTTTTTTATGTTTCTAAAAATCAGATCGCTTTTATCTGAGGGTATAAATAATGGATTTAAGAGCGCAGCTTCTGACAGCTTTGAAAACATTAGCTATAGTTGCTGGTCTGTAGCTGAGACAACATTGACTCAACAATTCCCAGAGCTGGGAAAATCTCTGTGGGTGTCAAATACCACACAGAAGGTTAAAGAATGAATATCACAACTGCATGCTTTATATTGCAGTATTTTTCCTAGTTATTGCAGACTAACAAATTCAAAGCATGAGACAAAATAAGAACCAAGTACCAAATATTCAGCAGCCGGATGCTTGCAGATAGGGATGAAGAACAGGAATATTACTATAGCTTTATAAAATGCTTGGTTGTTATGAAGTAATAATTAATATCAGGTCTTGTTTAGTTTTGTAAATTAATGATGCATGACAAATTGCAGCTCAAAACTGATCCAAGGAGTGCATTAAAATTAACTGTGAAATGGTTTCCAGGATTGTCACAGAAGATAAAGCCCACGGAGTACATTAGGTGGCTCTTTTGTGACCTCTGGTTGATGATCCATGATTTCAAGACTAACTCTTGTAGCAATATGTTCTTTTAATAAATTAATTTAATATTTAACAGTGTGTAAAATGATGAAAGGCACCTTATAATCTCCTAAGAACCTATTTGCAAACTTTGGCTTTGAATTTGGAAATGTGAGGATACTAAAATTTCAGATTTTACCTAAGAAGGTTCAGTAAAAATCAAGACTAGATGAAGAACAGTCAGAAACAGTAAGCAGGGTTTATACCAGGGATGATGGTGTTAGTTACTCAGCTGATGCATTGACATATCATGAGGTAATAGACTTGGTCGTTGCAGATTTTCCTTGTCTTCATTACAGATGTGATTTAAGTGCCATTGTTGACTCATATCCTGCAGCCAGTGAGCAGGCTGGGGGTACACAAGGAGTTGGGAGGGGACACAACTGAGGCATCTGACCCCAACTGACCCACGGGATATTCCATACCATGTGGCATCATGCTCAGCATATAGAGCTGGGGAGAGAAGAAGGAAGGGGAGGACGTTCAGAGTGATCATATTTGTCTTTCCAAGTAACCATTACACATGATGGAGCCCAGCTGGCCTGGAGATGGCTGAACACTTTACTGCTGATGGCAAGTAGAGAATGAATTCCTTGTGTTGCTTTGCTTGTGTGCATGGCTTTTGCTTTACCTGTCAAACTGCCTTTATCTCAACCCATGATTTTACTCACTTTTACTCTTCTAATTCTCTCCCCCATTCCACAAGAGGGGCAGTGAGTAAGCGGCTGTGTGGGGCTGAGTTGCCAACTGGGGTTAAATCACAGCAATAGTCCACAAGGATTATTAGTCTCTTGGTCTTTTTGCACTCTCTGTAATTTTGTATTTTAAAAAGAAACACCATTAAACAACAGCAATCTGCAGGGAATTCAGTCTGATCAGGGAATTGAGACACAGGTATTTTCTGCCCACCACTCACATTGACTTCTTGGCTGGCAGAGTGTGTCCTTCATTTCTCTGTCTATGAGCTTCCCAGTTGGTTTATAGAACTATAAAATGGTTTGGGTTAGAAGAGACCTTAAAGACCATCCAGTTCCAACCCCCTGCCATGGGCAGGGACACCTTCCACTAGACCAGGTTGCTCAAAACCCTGTCCAGCCTGGCCCTGGAACAGTGCCAGGGATGAAGCAGCCACAGCTTCTCCGGGCAACCTGTGCCAGGGCCACACCACCCTCATGGTAAAGAACTTCTTTATATCTAATCAGAATCTCCCCTTTCAGTTTTAAGCCATTTCCCCTTGTCCTGTCACTACATGCTCTTGTAAAAAGTCCTTCTCCAGCTTTCTTGCAGGCCCCCTTTAGGTACCCAGAGCCTTCTCTTCTCCACCCCAACTCTCCCAGCCTGTCTTTACAGCCCTTTGATGCATAGCAGCATTTAAGCTGAGCCCCAGATGAAGGTGACTTACTGGCTGGAGTGGCTGGAATTCCTTTGTTTTGCTCTTCAGGTGCTCTCCTGCTGATCTGCTATCCTTCTCCAGGCACTGGCATCAAATTGGTAGGAGTGGGATGTTTTGAGGTTCCCCTCTCCTGGCAACTTTAGTTGAAAGCCCTCTTCAGCAGCTTGGCAAGCCTGTGAGTGAAGATGCTCTTCCCCTTCTCTGACAGGTGGTCCCATTGCATTGATTTCCATTTAAGTGTTCTTTACGATCTGAGCTTACCAGTGGAAAACACTTCATAAGGGCAAGATCTTATCACTTGATGACTCATGATATCATTCATGTGTTTTAACTTTGGTGTCTATCCAAGCAGGTGTTTTATCTGTTTTATGAACAACCTTCATGCTTAGAATTGATTCACTATTTGCATGTCACTCATAACAAGAAAAAACCTATGGAGTTAATATTCGTACAGGTACTACTATAAAATCAAGGAAGTCTTTTTTTCTTTTAAATCATCACAGACATCAAAACTGATTTGTACTACAGATCTATAGGTATTCTGCCTGCTCAGACATTGAAATGTACTGCATGACAAAGGCTTTTTCCCCCCTTATAAAGAAGAAATAATGTAATAAAATGTGAAGGGGTTTATCCACCTTATGTTGTACCAGGTACCAAAAAAGCAGATGATGTAACCTCAGGCATTTTCACTCACGCCTCAGCTGTTGATCAGTACCAGACACAGAAGACTGACTTTGATACATCAGGAAGCCGAGCCAATGCTGCAGTCTTTTGTGAGAGCACCTCATCTCGCTGGCTAATTAGAGACACTCGAAATTGGATTCAGTCTGAAGGCCAACAGCAGCTGGTGTATTCAAACCTGCATGAAGCAGCTCTCATGTACGTAACTGCCACAACTGAAAACTGACACGCTCCATAGCAAAGTGAGTCTGAGGTGTGAGTGCTTTTTGAGCTGGTGTAGCAATGTGCTGGTTTAGGGGAGCCTCCGAGGGTTACTGGGAGTAATGAAAAAAGAGTAATAGCAATTTATGCAGAAAAAAGCATAACCATGAGACTTCAGTCCTTACAAGAGTGTGTTTTGCTCTGTAGCTACTCAGCAAAGCCATTTCTCTTCTGCATTGCCTTGCACCTTGTAGGTTGGGACAAATTGTCAGCCTGCCTTTGGTATGAGGATGTCTTCTAGAAAAACAAAGAAATACTTTTTGTGTTCCTTTCACCCTTCTTCAGTGTCCATCCTGCCCGTGCAGTGTTACTGTGTAATCTTGTCCACTGCTGGTTATACAGGTAATGTAGTATTTACAGTTTGCCATTACAGATGTATGAGATTAGATATTATAAAGACATAACTTCTCTTACACTATCAAACACTGATTTGTAGCAGCCTTATTGTTTTCCACTGCTGATTAGCCTTTGATGAGATGTGATAGCAGTGCTGGCTTACACAACCTACCCAAACCCACTTGCCTTTGCTTTGAGATTTGCCTGTGTTGTTGAGAGCAGACTTAGGCCGATTATTCATTAGCTTTCTAAATACAGTGTAGCTTCTCCTGTCTTGGAACCGAAAGAAACAGCACAAAAAAATGTGAGACTTCTAAATCGTTCAAATTTGCTCAAAGGCAAATCAATGTCTTTTCATTTGGGCTTGGGTAACTACTAGCTTTTGGTTTTTCTATCAGCCCAAAACACTGACTACTCCTGTGATACCATGTCTATGTGAATGAAAAGGCTAAAAATTCACTAGTGTAACCATTCTTGTAGTTAAGAGCATGTATAAAGTCATTTACCTCAAAATATCTTTAGCCACTTTTATATTTATATCTATCTTAGAGTGCAGCTGTTATAACTATTAAGATATACGTACAAGTTCTTAGTGAAGAACTGTGTGAAGAGTATAACTATGTGTTCATCGTTAACCCAGATCTTAACTCTAAGGAAAAAAGATTCCTTATATAAGAAATAAAGAAACAAAAAAGACTATTGGGTCTATTCTATTAAAGCTCAATCCATTCAGAAAACATTTCCCTGCGGTCAGAATCTAATTGCTTTCTGAATAACCATTATGTATTCGCCTTTGCCCACTGGGCCATTCCTAACGTGACATTCTTTAGAGGGGAAAAAATGACATCCAGCTGTCTGGTTTGAATTTGGTTTTTGCTAGCATATACCAGTATTTCATCCAAGAAGCTGAATTAGAAGAAAATTGAGTAACAAATCCAGTAACTGAAGCTAAGTGTAAGTATTAACACTTGCCATATTACCTTAGTTTATACTCTCTCTGTGAATCATGATGCAGGATTTCGTTGCATGACCGCATGCTGTATTTCCCATATGATGCTTGCTTTGTTCAGTGCAAGAGGGATGGTGTCTGCTGAATGATCAGCTTAAACAGTTTTACTGTGCAGCTTCAGAGCATGTTCCAGTGTGTTCTATTCAATACTACATTGAAGTCACAAATGTTCATTTCCCCACAGCCTCAAAACTGTTGCTAATATTGTTGAATTAATTTTCAAACCTTTCTGGAGATAAGTGTAATTCGTTGCTTTACTAAGGCAGAGCTGAAGCCCAGATAAATAAATATCAAAATATCAAAAATCTCCAGTTGAATTTCCATTCTGAGGCAACGAAAAAACTAAGTTTCTTTGCATTACTTTCCATCTGCTGTAGCTAACATATTACCATGGACAGAAACTGGAGATGAGCTGAAAAGTGGTAAATTAATCCTTCCAGTATGGCCCCACCACAGTTGCTTTTCTTTACATAGTCCCATTCTGTCTGAACCCTTCCATCTGCCATCCTAGTCACATAAATACTGTTTTCCTTGACTGACAAAGCCAAGCCATCCCACTGGTGTTCTGGCCTTCCTTCTGCTTAGTCTCCTCTAATTCAACATCTAAGGACATGTCTGAAGTAATTGCTAGGAAAAACTATGCTGCTAACAATTTAGGGAAGGAAAGTATCCCTGTATCAAGACTGCAGTTGTGGCCATTTGGAGATCCCAATGTTTAGATGGTAGCTGGTATCATTTGTATGGGAGGCATGAGAGAGACATGAAGCAGCAGCAGAAATAGCAAGTGTAAAGTGAAGAGATGACTAGTGATGTAGTCAGGCCAGGAGTGGTGCTGGAAGAGGGCAAGAACTGCAGCATTTGGTTTGATTTGGTTTTGTACCCTTAGTCTAAGGCTCAATGAAATAGAGGAGAACAGGTATGCAGGTGATAACAGCAGCAATCACAATGGTATGCAGATATAGCAGTGTGTTGTGACCCTTGAGCCACACATAGCTTTCCAGCAGCTCCTGTGTAACTCCTGTTACGCAGAGGCTAGGGCCAGCACAGCCTCATTGACATCATCTGTGGGAGGAAGCAAACCTTCAGCTGCTGAGGGTGGGATCACCAAATCACCAGCGGACACCTGGGTACGTGACAGGTTGGTCTCTCAAGGAAGGGGTGAGGTCCTTGGAACCTCTGTTTTCTTTTCCAGGCAAAATCTGTTGGAGGTCCCCAACCTTCATCTTACTGTAGTGTCTTCATATTGCTGATGGAGACAATTTCTCAGCAGACACCTGAGTGAGATTGGAACGTCTGGGTTCCCTGGAACTGGAAGACAGGCTGTGGTGGAGGTGGCTGTTTTTTGCATTTTCTCTCCTGAATGTCCAACCATTGTACCCAATCTGATAGCTACTGAGGTCATTTGTTTTTCATCTCCCTGTATGTTCTAAGGCCATGGATCCCCACTTGCAAGCAGAACCTGTGCCCTGTTGGATGGGACTAGTGTGTGGGCTCTGAGCGTGCTTCTGTACAACTTGCAAAGGCTCCCAAGAAGAGGTTTATGCTGGAGAACAGACAGCGCGCAATGCAACATACTGGTTACCCCTGCCACATTCATCTACAAACGTGTTTGATAAAAAAGAACTGTCAAAGTAAGGGAGTTTTATTGAACCAGGGCATGTTATGGTATGTGCATGATGTTTGAGATGTAATAGCAGATGCAGTACAGACTTTAGCATCTCAACAAATTATAGTCTGGATTGCACTAAAGCACTAAGCTTAGCCTCAGAAGTACAGGTAAATAAATAAAAGTGCTATTTTATGATAGCATTTAGTGGCCTCCTTTCTTTCTCTTGAAATAAGTGATATGTTTCTTTATAACAAATATTTTCATCTGAAATATAAGCAGTTCCAAGGACATGGTATGTAAAAATGTCAGCAGGAAATGGACCTTTTTGACACTTCTAAATAACCGTGCTAACTTTAAATCTACTTTTTTCTGAAAATATAGGTCTAAGTTTAAATACTGGCTCTGGGCAAACTGTTTGAATTGTTCAACTGTCTAAAAATATACTTAAAAGCTGCATGTGAGGAGACAAGAAGCTGATGTAGAAGGAAAGGAAGAGACAGAATGTCAGGGCCTTCGGGAAGCTGTAGCACAAAGACTTCACAGATGTTCTTTTCAAAGAACCCCTCCTCTGCCTGCTCTTAGTGCAGATATTTGTGTGGAAGGAGTGTGCTGAAGTTACATAAAGAGAAGTGAGCTAAAAATAAAACTTTATGACCAGGAGAACTAGAGGCAATGAAGGGCAGAAAGATATCAAATATTAGAATTAGAGAAGGGATTTTCTTCCTTCAATATTTCTAGTAAGCAACTAGGGGCAAAATACCCCAGTGCTGTTTGACATAGCCTCTAAACACGGAAGACCTTGCAAGCTCTTTAGATTTTAACTTGCAAACGCGAGATAGCAGACAGTAGCAAGACTTGTTTTCTTGGGTGCTAGGTCTGCCAGATAAGGAACTGGGGGAGATAAAAGCAGAAGATTGCAGCAGTGACTGAAGGGGCAATGCTGATGAAATGGGCCCTTGAATTTTGCTCTCTGAGGCAAAGAAGATTTTGCAAGGCCGATCACCTGATTCCTTGCTTCATGCAATCTCTTTTCATTCAGTCACCGGAGGATGGAGATAGTTTATGTTTCTTTATAAATGGCTTAGAAAAATTTCTGCTCTGCCTTTAATTGGGTTACCATCCTGTCTTCCCCTGCTGTTCTGCATGAAATGTCGCTTTGTGACATACATTTCCTCTTCCTTTCTGTACAAAAGCAAAAGATGAAGATCAAGTTATTTCTGAATAACAATGTCTAGACTCTATGACTGGACTCCATCCAAGAATGTTTAAACAGGTCATAGCTTAAACTGGTGTAAACTGGCACAGCTGCACCGGCTTTGTTCTAGTTATTCTGACTAACGCAGGTGAGGATGTAGCACATGTTAACATGTGCCTTTCTTGGTCTTTGTGCTCTGACAAAGACTTCTCTGAGTTATACTGGGGCTTATTCATTTTGGGGCATACATAGTGATGGTTTAAAGTGAGGAATTATGAATAGGCTTTAAATGCATGACCCAGTGTCTAGACTACTACTTGCGCTGAGGCTTCTGGTTTTCATGTAGGCATTGTTTTTGTACCTTTTTTTATTGTTTCACTCCTGTTCCTACCTGTGTCTTGGTCTGTGTGCTCAGTTCATGTGCAACTTAAGGAATGCACATAGGGGTGGCTCAGGATTGCAGAGAGATTGCTGCAAGTGCACCGCATTACTTCTTCTTTGTGTCTTCTGTATTCTTCCTTCTTCCTCCTCTCACCATCTTCAACAACCTTTGGTTTGGAGACAACAGCATCAACAAGGAGTTATGAATCATCCAATCTGGAAAGAAGTACTTCAGTTGCTTTTCATAATCACTTGTTCTCTCATCACTAACTACAGAAGAAACAAAATACTGTCAAGGTTTACCGCCACATGCTTGTAAACAATCTGGTCTTGCTGTTTGCTGTTGAAATAATAAGGTGCATATCAGAATGCAGAGGGATGGGCCCAACCACTTTGCCCTGAGTTTTACAATGACTTTCTCATCTTAATACGTGCTCATTGCTGGCTCTGTGCAGGTCTCGGCACGCAGTTCTTCATCACAGCTTCGTTAACTCCACTTCAATTGGAGGAAGAAGTCCTTTCCTTGTTGGCTTTGGAAAGATTTTGGGTTCTGTTTGAATGTATTTCATAATAAAAAATATGAAGGGGGTGAGACAAAACTGTTGCTGACACGGAGCTGAAAAGACGTGTGTTATCTCAGGATACCTAAAGGCACTTTGTTCAGAAAGACACAAAACGCAGATTTCTTAATCCTGGTTGTGTTCCAGGTGACGGCCCTGGTTAAGCAATTGAGTGCGTTTTAACTCTGCAAACTGCTGAAAATGCAGGAAATAAAGAGAAAAACCAGCACAGGCCAGCAGTTGCCTTGATGTGTGGGGTATGAAGTGGGAAATGCCCATGCTTGGGAACTAGAAGCAGAACACTGCAGGGTGGCACATGCACTGTGCAGGGCTGTGGAAGTAGTCCGTGTTCTCCACTTGCTGCTGCTCAGCACAGATGTGAGGCAGAGAAAAAGATGGTCACATAACCATTGCCTGGGCAGTTTCAGTTAAGCAGGTTTCTTTCTCTTTTTAATGCCTAATCTAGCAAAACAGCTTCTGAGGCGCAAGGCACCCCCAGAAAAGCTTGCCTCTGTATTAATGGATTTAGGGGTTTTGCCATTTGACTGCTTTAACTCTCTTAATGGAAGGAGAAATGTTGTTTGGAGAGTTAGTGATCATTTAGATAGTTTGAGTTAATACTTCTGATCCCAGATGAGCCTTGTGCAGCCAGGGAAATGATGGATCCCTCCCTCTATGCTTCCCTATAGCCGAAGAGATAACGTGATGGAACCTGAGGGTGGTTTTTAAACGTGTCTTTAAATGATAATGCCTGGAAAAGGGAATCTGAGACATGGTCTGAAGTTTAACTGCTGATACCTTTATAGCAAGGTATTTAAAAGATTTTGAGTCCATTGTGTTCCCCATCAACCACCACCGCTGCCAGATCATCCTCTTCTTGTCAAAGCACTAACTGTTAGAAGGTATTTGCTCTCAGATCATGACCCTGACTTGGCTTTTCTCTCCCTGCTGTATCTCAGGAGCCCTTACTCTTCCCTGGTGCTACCACACAGTGTCTATAGAAGGCCAGAACCTGCACCTCACTGTGCGTCACCCTGCTTGAACTCCGTACCCTCACTGCAGCTGGGCCTGCCCAGTCTTGCTGCTGCCAGCCCACTCACCTTGCCTTTGTCCCAGTCCTCTCCTCCCCTATCTCTGAGCTTCTCCTGTCATGCATACACCTACTCAGGCACGCAGGCTGCAACACTCTGTGTTTTATAGCTGGGACGTTGAGACTTGGATTTCTTCAGGGCTTTCCCAAAGGGGGAAAAATGGATGTGTGGGACTTCCCAGTGACACGGGAGAAGCAGGAAGAAGTGCCTGGATCTTCTCCAGAAGGCAGAAGCCCTCTGCACCCTGGCTGTCAGGGAAGGGCAACTCCTGTGGCTCCGGTTCAGTGGCTGCTGCGTGTTCCTTTGAGCCCACCAGCCTGCACACGGACAGGAAGAAAACCAAAGCAAACCTTTGAATTGCTCTGCTTGCCCCTGCAGGCTGTAATTTCTCATGATGGTCCAGCTCGCTTCTATCTGCAAGCAGCCCCTTGTCTTCTGGTACTAAAGGACAAGGGAGTGTTTTGCTCTAGCTGGATAAAAATCAAGCATTTGAGGCATCTGTGGTATAATTCAAGCTATGGCTCCTGTCATATTTTTCACAGAGTAACTCAATTAATTACTTATTGACCCTTACTCAGCAACCTGTGAGTTGTTCATGAGTCGATATCATTTTTCTGAACTTTGTTTTTTGGGGGTTTTGTGGGGTTTTTTACATTTTTATCAATTATTTTAACAAATCTCTCCTTGATGTTTGTGAAAAATAGATTAAAAACATTTAGCAATCAACATTTGAGTTGTTCCTATCATATATAGAGAGCTACACCAGGCTTAAATTGCACCCAATCCTGACCTAAAACACTTAAATTTGAGTCTTTATTCAGGCTGTTCATGTGCCTTCAAATGTCAAGTGAACCTTAAAATCAACTGATGATTGAAAATGATGGTATTAAGTTGCCTGGGAGCCCAGGTCAGTGCTCCTGTTCATTCCCGGAGCCAAATACACTCATATCTATGTCTAATGTACGTGGGCAGCAGTGTGATTTGGGGAAAAGGAGGAAGATTCTCCTTTTTAGCCTAATGGCAACCTGAAAGGGTACAAGCCCAGAGCTCTCACTTCCTTGAAGAATATCTTAACTATACACTGGGAACACCAATTTTCAGGCATTTGCTTTGGCAGGATGCTGGGTTTTGGTTTTGTAGTATTCTGCAATATATAGAGAGAACTTTCTGTGGATGTTCCTGAGAAACAAATCCGTGTGCAAGAATATCCTTAGCAAGTAAAAACGTCTTCTGTTGAGGAGACCCAGTGTTAAAGATGTGGTCAGAAATGCCAGCCTTTAAGTGAGGCAGTTTCAAACAACTCTGTAGTTGCTCTCTGTAGTTGCTCTCTGTAGTCAGGTCAAGCCATGAGTATAATAAACTATATAATAAGTAGTATAATAAACTATTGGTCTATGTTTATAGTTGAATACCAGCTGCTGGATTTACTTGGAAAAACAGAGCTCTTTCCCATGTGTTTTTAGTATTTGTCTATTTCCTATGGAGGCATTCCTTCACTGTATTTTGTCATAATTTCAGATTAGGTTTGTGACCAGAAATTAGCATGAATGCTCTCACTGGGCACACATTCAAAGACCAAGGAGAATACCTGATTTGCATGCATGGTAGGTGTTTATGTGCTTACACTGGCTGATGAAGATGTGCTTGACTTAGAAAACTTCCTTTAGAGAAGGACAATCACCACTGGGTACTCAGTTTTGTGGAGAGTGAGGTGAAGCAGGTCTCACAACTGCTTTTTTTATTCCCCCCAGGACTGAAAAGGGATCATTCTTTACCCAACTGCAATGTGACTGTAAAAGCACTGTGTGCTCTGTTTGCCTCCCTGCTCTTGCAAGGGTCCTTCCTGGTTGCTCTCTAGTTCTTTCTACTCTTTGCGCAGCTTCTGACATAATGGGATGTGGGTCTGCAGTCAATACTCCAGGTCAATATGATACTATGTAGGTACCAAAGATGGATCTTCTCATCATCCTGCATCAGGAATAGCTTGTTACTGCACTGGCACACTGTGTGTGTTGAGAGAGCTGGATCTGGGAAATAATTCTGTTGGGTATTGAGTGAAATTGTACAAGAGTTTTATAGCAAAGTCTATAAAGTATAACAGAGGGGGGGAAAAAGCTGTATCCTGAGCTGACCGCTATATCCTCAGTATTTTTGTATGTTCTAGATAGAATTCGATATGGTTTGAAGTGTAATTCTTTTTGCTTCAGTTTCTTAAGCTTCATTTCTCCCTGTACTTTCTCAGCAAAGTAATTGCCTCAAACCTCTTCTAACACACATAGAAAACGAGGTTTTATAGGCACTATCCATTGCTAGCTAAAAGCCAGGGTATGAAGGAGTGGTGCTTAGTGGGATTTTTGAAAGGTAACTAACACCAAATTACCATGGAAATGGATAGGATTTAAACAATTGAATAATATCTCCCAATATCTATCTCCCTTTGCAGTGAGCTCAATGCTTCTTAAAACCTGGCTCATTACCTCTGCGCAGTGCCATCATATTCTGCCATAAGGGTATTTCCCTTCCTGGCACAAGGGGGATTGCTGGCCCCATCAGAAGAACACTGCAGTGAGAGGGAGCTGCGCTACAACATCTGCACTGGACTGTATTGTTTCCCAGCTTCCAGTTTGGAGACATCGGCAGGATGAAAGGCATTGAAACCTCTCCCTGGCACTTACTCCCTGATTGCAGTGATAAGGTTTCTGATTGCAAAGGAAGCAAGATGGTTTCTTGAGGGGAAATTGCAGAGGTTAATGGCTCCCACCGCTCTGCTCTCTGCAAGTTTGGGATTCTATGACTTCATACAATGGGAAGATGATCCCATTCCCTCCAAGATAAACCATCATGGTGGGCAGCACATGGGAGTAGGAGGTGAAGGTGAAGGTGCAGTTTTGGCTGGTGTCCTTTGGCAAATCTCTCTAGGAGACCTCCCACTGCAGCAGGCAAAGGCTGGAAACAACCCATTAGAACCTTGCCTGTGTTTCCACTCCTGCTGGAGTGCAAATTCCTTTTGCGCTGACCCAGGATAAACACACCTGTGTTCTCTTCTTGCCTTAGCATTTTATTTTGCACGAGTGAATAACAGCAAAACAGAAGAGCGAGCTTTGTGGTTCAGGAAGCTGACAGTTATTAAAAGTAAATTTCACAAGGAGGCAAGAGGGGGGAAGGGGAATTCTGATGAATCCCTGATATGTATGGAATGTTGGTTTTATATGGGAATAAAGCAGAGTTCAGAGTTCTTTCGATTACATTTTAGGAGTTTTATTATTTGAAGATAATTGCCTGTAGTTGCTTTATTTCTCCCAAGCCAGGGCAGTTCTGATTGATGTGACTGGAACAAACAGGGTTGCATAAGTCTGCAGAGGTTTCCTGGTACGCTGGCCAGCTACAGGCTTTGTACCGATGCTTATCGTAACCGTGCAATTCTCACCTGACATCTGTGTCACAGTCACACACCGTGTGTCTGCATTGATGCTAACGTAAGTCATTCCCACAGAGTGATCTCCAGCACATCTCTGGAAGGATGGCCTGCAGCCACCGGCAGCTTCTGCTGGCCCACAGACACAGCAACAAGGGAAATATCACCTCTGAGGTAGCAAGAACCACCAGAAAGGCCAGGTCCACCTCAGATCTACTACAAAGGGTTCAATTTGGGTGGAATTTCTTTTATATCACTTCAGAATTTCATCCTACAATCTTGTCATTTTGATATGGAAGCAGTGTGGGAAGATGGGGGTGAATGAAAAGAACAGCTCCATGGGTTTTTCCTCTCTTTTTTTAACATTACCTGTCATTGTACTCATAATTAACTAAAAAACTTCTTCTATTCACTGCTCTTGGGTGACTCTAGGGACTTACATCAGAAGAACCCTTTGGAGGACAAAATGCAATATTCTACTGGAAGCAAGTTTAATACTTGAAATATTTGTTTGTGTATGAAAGAAAGCCTTTCTCTAAACCAGGTTTATAGAAACACATGATAAACTGACATCATGAATGTTGGCAGTAAGAACAAAAAGGGTATCTGTGCGTAAGATGTCCTGTGACTGTGGTGGCAATAATCCTTTACAAACAGTTGAGAGCTGCAGGAGATCTTCTAAGAAGAAGAATTTGTGGTGATAGAAATCTCCTGACATTGACCCTGCAGTTGTCCCCTTGCAGGTAATATAAAAGCCCTTTGGGACACCAACTTGCATTTACAAGACAAATCTAGAAGTCTGGTTTTCAGCCTCTCGTATTTCTGTCTGGAATGATGTTTAATGCAGGTCACACAGCAATGGAGAGGGGAGGGCCTACATAGTTATGCAGGATGGCCACTGTCATGCAAACTCCGAGTAAGTCACTGTTCTGGCCTGATGGAGGCATCCAGCCACCGTGTATGTTGGTACCAAGATGCTTTGCAGGGTGTAAATGACAGCAGATCTTTCTCAAGAATGTCTGGGCTTCTGGACAGTAGCTGGAGATTTGGGGTAAACTTCAAAACCAGCAAAGACCACTCTTTGATGTATACTTACAAAGGGTGCTTTGGTCCTGCTGGTGTGTTTCACAATGCCAGATTAGGTCCGATAAGCACTCTAGAAAAATAGCACTTTGGAGTCCTTGTTCCATTTCTTATGAGTGAAACTCAAGCTCTTGTCCCAGATTCTCAAAAGTATTCGGGCATGTTGGATCCTACGGATCCCTGTGATCAGGTAACGGCTGCAGCTGCATTGGAGACTCCAGCTCAAGGGCTTCCTGTCACTTGTGAGAAAAGAGATTTGCACTTTTAGGAATTTGACCCATAATTTACGGAAACAAAGGACCCTTTCAAAGAGAAGCCTCTCATTCTAAGGAATTAGACACGTTCTAAAGGCACGGCACCAGCTGTGTCACCCTTCCCTGGGGTGAAGTGCTGCTCTCGCTGTGCTGAGAGCACCACTGAGCTCTGCTCTGCATGACGCTAGTGCTGAAGGCTCCTTCTACATCTGACCTGCAGCAACCTCAGATCAAGGTCAAACACTGGCACTAGAGTAGCCCTGTTGAAGGAGATACCTGCCTGAGGTAACCACTGATGTTTTTGTTCCTCATTCCTGCTTATTTAGAAAGCAGGCAAATCGTGATAAGCTTTAAAACAATTCCAAGTAGTTCACATTCACAAACAAGCTGTGGGAACTCTGATTTAAATCCAGGTGGGGATTTTTTTCATAGTATATATGGCTGTTTACACCAGGAAACTAACAACCATACTGACAACAACAGCCACTGGAGTATCTGAAGGGTAGTTTGTGACTTCCTCCAGTGCCTGGATTCATTCTTTCTCTCTCCTGTTTATATCTGAGATGAAGGGCTCTGAAACAGCAAGTGAAAGCTTTGTCCTTACTTTTAGAGCCTTAGGGCTTTCTATTTCATTCTTCTCTGTAAGCTTGATGTGAGCGTGTCACTGGCCCTCAGTAAAGAACAAATAAGCAGTAACAGCTTGTGTGGTGCCGAAACTATATGACTGACATTAGTATGAGCTTCCAGTGCTCTTGAGACACTTAGAAATGGGAGCCTTGATGTATATGATCCAATCAATGGTATTTCATGTTGTCTGATAGTACAAAATCCTTAAGCCCATACAGTACTTTGAAGGGGCTGTAGCTCAGTTAAAATTCTTGTGGAAAGTACAGGCAATGATAGGACTGGTTAATGACTTCACGATCTGGACTCCTGCTGTGTAAGGAACATCTCACTTGTTTCCTCAGTTCCCTTGGGATGTCCTGTGATGTAATGGTTCCTTTCTTCTGAGAGCAACATTCAGATATTTTCTATGTTAAAAGGTCCAAACCCTCACGCTGCTTCTACAAAAAGCACAGAAGTGCTTTGTACACAGTAGAAATAATGTAGTCTGATTTTGTCCTTTACTCTGGTCCCCATTTACTTGGGTCCTATAACTGGATTTACAGCATCTAAGGTGGGTTGAGTAGCTCCTGCATCCTGTTGGGTGTCTGTCCATCTACCCCTCACCCACACCTATGGAGACACACTTCCATGAAAAATGTAGTAGGAACCTCAAATGCTTGAGACAGACACTTCTCTAAACTCAGCTGGAAGATTCAGAAGTTACAACAGTGTGAGAGCAATGTGAAAGAGCAATGGGAGTGCATGTAGCTGTGCCTTGAGAGAGCTGATAAGCCAGCTGAGAGGTTATGGGTCAGGATGTAAGTGGCTGTGGTGGGTGTCTCCTACAGATAACCTCATTGGGAAGAAGCAGCGGACAACTGGAAGAAGACTCTTGTTTGCAGGCGCTGGTTCTTGAACCACGCTGGTATCTGCTGGAAAGACACCACAGCAGGGCACAAACAAGGCTGGTTTTAGAGTGCATTGACCATAACCCACTTCTGACACAGGTGGTGGAGGAGCCAGTAGAGAGAACTCTTGCTCTACCTGACCCTTAGCAACAGGGAAGAACTGGGCAGCAGTGTGAAGGCCAGGGGTAGACTTTGTTGCTGCAATGATGAGATGAGGATGGGGCAGGGAAACTGGTGGCAAAGGACAAGGAAAAGGTCAAAGTAATCAGTGCCTTCTTTCCCTTGTTTTTACTGGTAAGATTGCCTGCAGGAATCCAGGTTCCTGAAACTAATGGGAAAGTCTTAAGCAAGGAATATCTGGTAGAAAATAAGTATTTGCCATGTCTTCAACATGGGCAAGGAGAATGTGAGCAACTACAGGCTGGTCAGCCTCACCATGATCCGTAGGAAAGTGATGGAGCAAATAATCCCAAGTAGTTGAGAGTAGTCAGCATGAGTTTACGAGTCAAACCATGCTTGACCAACCCAATAGCTTCCTGCAATGAGATGACTGGCTCAGTGGATGGAGGAAGAGCAGTGGATGTTGTTTATCTTGACTTTAACAAGGCTCTTGACATTGTCTGCCACAACATCCTCAAGAGAAAATGTTAAAGTACAGACTGGATAAATGGACAGTAAGGTGAACTGAAAACTGGCTGAAGTGCTAGGCCCAGAGGGTTGTGATCAGCAGATCAAAGTCCAGCTGGAGGCCAGACACCATCAAGGGTGCTGATACTAGGGCTGGAACTGTTTAATCTCCTCATTAGTGACCTGAATATTGAGGCCAAACGGACCTTCAGCATGTTTGCAGATGATATAAACCTGGGAGCAGTGACACATAAGCCAGCAATGTGTCCTGCTGGCAAAGGTGGCCAACAGCCTCCTGGGCGACTTTAGGCAAAGCACTGTCAGCAGGTCAAGGGAGGTGATGCTTCCACTCTGCTCAGCCCTGCTGGGACAGACCTGGGGTACTGTGTCCTGTGCTGGGCTCCCTGCTACAACAGAGACATGGACATGCTGGAGTGAGTCCAGCAAAAAGCCACATAGGGTCATACAAGAGGCTGAGAGCTGGGATTATTTAGCCTGAAGAAGAGAAGGCTGCAGGGGACCTTATCAATGTGTATGAATACCTGCCTGGAGGGGAGGGCGAGCACACTTCTCAGTAGTGGTGCCCAGTGACACGGCCAGAGAGGCAATGGACATAAATAGAAATATAGGGAATTCTGTGTGAACCTAAGAAGTAACTTGTTTACTGTTCAGAGGTCAAATACTGGAGCAGGTTGCACAGAGAGGTTGTGCAGTCTCCATCCTTGGAGGTATTAAAAACCTGACTAGATGCAGCCCTGAGCAACCTGTTCTCATTGCCCCTGCTTTGACCGGGGCTTAGACCAGATGGTCCCCAAAGATGCCCTCCAAGCTCAACTGGCCTGTGATTCTGTGGAGTGGGCACATCTATACATACACATACACGTGTGATCACACAGATAGTTTGACTGCATAAACACTTCAGAAAATGAGGTCTACGGAGGTAACAGAAATTCTGTGATGTGTGTTTCAAGAAGAGTTGAGAAGTTTAGAACTCATGTACAAAGCATTTTTGAATCTGTCTATGTTTGGGTTTGGATCTTCTGTGCAGTACAGGCCACAGCCCTTTTAGCATATAATATCTAGAAGTTTATTCAATGTATTTTGCTCCAAATCATTCAAAACTAGTAGAGAATGCACATTAAATGCACTACCTTGTATGTCAGATAAGCCAGTCAGACTAGATTTTCTTTGCCTTCCAGTGTCCCTCACCAAGTTGTGGTGTTCTAGCTCTGTGGGTTCTTAGACCACCCATTCTTTCTGGCCTGTGTTCGTTCAGTATAGAGAACCATACTTCCATACACTCAGAACTGGCAGGGAAATATTGGGAAGAACATTCCTGCTTAACATTTATCCAGTGCTATAAGTAAGTAAACCCCATCAAGTTGCAGTTCTTGTTCCTTCCTCTGGTGACTGGGTACCAGCATCTTGCATGCTTCCATTGCTTCTTCTCTCTGATAGTGTTTAAGCCCTTTTGAACAGCAGCCGAGGGAAGGGGATGGATGGACAGACTGTCTACTTAAAGAGGTAAGTCACTTATTGTGCAATGAATAATTCAACACAAATCATGCAGTCCAGCTAGTCTGCTACTTTGAATGTCTTTAAATCTACACATCCTGTATTCTATTTTTCAGTCAGCAGCAAAGATGGTGCAGAACAGAAGCAGAACAGGATCAAAGGCTGTGTATTATTTCACTGTGTAAGTCTGTAATGGAGACACAAAGGGAAATGATTTCTCCTCTTCAGTCTATCATGTCATTTTATGTCAAGGATAGTAAATGAAGGCTCTTCCTTGTTGCTGAACAGAAAGATTTAACAGGAAACCTTTGAGCTGAGGACAAGGCAGAACTGGCATTGGGATTGCCCATTCTGGGCAGTGCTCTTGCACTGTCAATCTCCAGGAGGAGCTTGGATCTTGAATCCAGTCTTGGTTTGGGCCAGTTAATGCAGCTGAGTCAGATAAGCTTGGACAGTCAGGGAAACGTGGATGTTATAATTGTCTTCTTGAGGCTTTCCAATGACTCCCCCGGTTTGTGTTATCTGTATTATGCTGGCTGGGGTCTGAGTCAAGGAAACATTTGACCCCGAGCTTTGTTCACTCCTACTCAGAAGGACATTTCAGAGCTTTGCACTTAAGCATTTTCCTGGAGCGTGGTGGTTTTCTGAGGTAATGTCTGCAGCCATCCCACTGCAGTTAATGGAGAAAGATCCTGTTGACTCGTGGAGGCTTGGATTCAACTTTCTCTTGAGTAACGCTGACAATGCCGACAGAAAATCAAGGATTCTCTCACAGGCATCACTCACAGTATGTAGTCTTTGAAGGGGGCAGGGTGACCACCTCACCCATCTTCACTTGCACTGTCCTGGAGATGCACAGATTGACACAGTTTGAATGTTTCAGGGGACCAACAGTGAAGAATTAGTGACAGTTCAGGCAGTTGTGGAGGAGGTAAAAGGTTCTTTATCTCTGCTGTCTAGCCTTGGGCAACATGGTCTAATGCTAGGTGTGAGGGCTATGGAGGGGGTTGGAACTGGATGATCTTTAAGTCCTTTCCAACCCAAACCGTTCTATGATTCTATATTGCTTCTCAAACCAAGAAACCCAGTTAGTAATACACAGCCAGGACCAGCACGGTAACAGTGGATGTACAGTGACCTACTTTTAACACAGCTTACGTAGCCTGTCTTGCTGCTTTATGCTTGAATGGCAGAATTTGCAACAAAAGGTCAATTTATGGCACCCTTTTATTGCAAGGTTCTTTCGCTCTAGTCCAAAGTTATAATGACAAAATGCTGTGCTGAGTACAATGGGGACTGCAAAAATCAGCCCCACTTTTTATGTAAGCTTTAAACTTTATCTGTTTTAAACAGCTTTTGGTGCTAAGCTAATTTTTTTGTTTGGTTGCTTATGAAAAGAGCTTTATTACTTGCATGGAGAGCAATACAGGAACATTTCTGAGTCTGAATAGAAAGGCTCGGCAACGGGGGCTTTAAGTAAAACCATACAAAACACTTCTGAAGCTCAGCAAACCTGCATGGAGAGAGGAGAGTCTAAACCACAGCAGCCCAGAAAAGGCAAAACTGCGTAGGGAAAAATAAATGAGAGCTGCCTCCTGCTAAGGGAAGGCACAAAGTAAATCTGCTGTGACCCAACCATGCAGGGTCATAAACCAGCCAAGATAAATGCGGGAGGAAGGACACTGTGACAATAGTTAGCCGGGAGGGCTGAGACACATGGCTGAGTCCCTACATGTCAGCTGTGCTGCAATAGCTGACTGATTCATGCACTTTGCCTAGGGCAGCCATGAGGTAAAACACATTATGTTAAGCCTCAGTGGAAGAGGGTTAGATGAATGTGCTTCCCTTGCAGAGGGGTGAGAGCACATACGTGTTACCACAGCTCAGGTAATGTGTGAGCATCCTCCAGCTCTCTGAGCACCCACTGGGCTCCCGTTCTGAAAAGACCCAACTGACCCCTTTCTAACAAGCCTGTTGCAAATAGGAGCTGCGGAGTGTGTTAGCATAAACCCTTTTTGCTGCCAGCTCAGGGTAAGCATATGATGAAGCAGAAGGTCCCAGTGCCATGTGGTACCTTCTTAGGCTTTAGTAACTCCCTTGTGTATCTAAACCTTCAGCAGGGCCCTGCCATTGACAAACGCTGCACATGGGGAGATGCTATAAGCCTGTACAGAGCCTTATTGAGCTGAAAGGGTGGCTTGTCATAAATCCTGGGTGATGGCAGCCTGTGTCAAGCTATACTAGTAGGGTGCCAAGGACTGTGCCCCCAGTACAGGCAGGGCCTTGTTTTCCTCTCTACTCAGCTTTCTTCCAGATAGCACAAGCAGCCTTGCCAAGGTTGCTCTACAGCTTCTACTGCTGCCAATAATCTGGGTAATCTCTTATCTCGCCTTATTTCATATGTTTATAGCCATGACAGTCGAACCCTAGACAATGTGTAATGGGTGAGTTATGCTAGATGTTGTCGAGCCAATAATGCTGTGGAGGAAGGGCATTGCTAGCTGTGTACTAGAGCTCAGAGCACCAGGGGTGGAAATCTGTAATGGCGAATGATCTGAGAAATGCTGTGTCCCAGCTTCAGTCTACTCATTCACTGCACTGTCTGCTCTTTGGGGCTGATGGAGGGTTTTGCCTAGAGGCAGTTGAATGTTACTGGTTATGAGACAGCCACAGCGTCAAGTGAAAGGCTTGTTAGTCATCTTCACTTCTATCCCATGTATCATCACAGCTAATAAACGTCCCGCAGCTGGCTTCCAGGGTGCTGGGAAGTTGGACACTTCACTTTGAGTCCTCTCTATCTCTGTGTGCTCCCAGTGCTATGTCTGGGTTTGCACTGGTTGGGACTTTGGCCAAAGTGAATCTCCAACAGCAGTTGGAAAAGATAGAAAGAAATCGTTATCTTTCTTAGCTGGATTGACTTGTGAGTTCTGGCAGGGCTAAGGAACTCTTCAGCCAAAATTGAAGCTGATATATATAATCAGTTACTCCACACAGAGCATCATCTCTCACATGCAAACATGTACGGTCCCTTTCTCAGTCTTAATCACTGGGTGCATCTAAAGATAAAGGTGATTAAAAATATTCATCAGTCGTGACCTGACATCATTGTTTGCATCAAGGAAGTAGGTCCACACTTCTGTAACATCATGGGATCTCACCACAAGCACCACAGTAGAACTGGCAATATGGGTTGTCTTCTTTTATAACAAATAGGGGGCAAAGCTTCTTTTAAAGACCTGATCTTAAAGTGGGCTGCACATCTCATCAGTCCTTCCCTGAAAAGTGCTCAGTACATTTGTGAATCAGATGGTTGAAACAATGATGAACTATGAAGACAAGTGCCTTGCTGCATGAGCTTTCTCAGATGCAGTCCTAACCACATCCTGAGTTAGGATGCCATGTTTGCTATCATCTTATCAAACAGCACTTGCTGTTACCAGCCTGTATCAGTGGCAACAAGGCATGAGTGTTGAAGTAGAGAGAGATAAGTGTTAGGGTACCCGGCTGGGAAGACGTGTGATGGGGCCCCCCCTCTTAGGTGTCCTCTCCAGTGTAGCAGGGTCTTCCTATTATAATGTTCCATAATAACTACACAGTTTTCATTAGGAATTGTTTGGAGGTAATTTCTGCTTTATTCCTGCTCTCAGCACCATTGGGAGCACAATTTGATCATAACAGCATGAGAACAACAGTATGAGAACAACTGGGGAGAACAACTGCCCAGAAGCTCTGGAAAACACTGCTGTGGCAGCTCAGGAGGAAGGGTACAAAGCTGCAAGTGAAAGGCAGGCTGCAGAATGGCAGCTGGAAGGTCCTTAGCTTTGCATGGGTTAAGGCACCTAGGGCATTGCAATGATGACGAGAGCTGGCATCCCAGAAAGGGGCCCACAACATTGATGGTGCTCAGCAGGACATTGCTAAGACAGTCTGAGATGTGAAGAGGAAGTCAGTCTAGAAAATGACACCTTTCTCTTGAACTTAGGTATTTACCTGAAAGCCCAAATTAGGTATCAGCTTGTACCTGGTACATCTGGCTGGCTGGCTGCAAAATGCTGATGAGCCACAATTCATCTTACAGTCCTTCATACAGCCACGCCAGGACCTGGCTGGCATGGACCATGACTTCCAACCTGTGCACCCATGTCTTCTTCCTGTGGAAGCCAGAGACTGGAAGAGAGTGGAAGGTTACTGCATGCCTTGGTGTCCCCTGGGCACACTCAGGAAGTGGCAAGGGCAATCATCCAGAAGGGAATTTGCAGAGTACTTCCATATATAACCATAACCCTCCGTTATGGGTAGAGATCACCAGGTAGTTTTTTTTAATTCCTGATCATAACTGGAATAGATAATTCCTTCTTTTTGCACAAAACCCCACTAGATTTTTCACTTTCCCAGAAATGGCAAGACCTGGGTTTCACACCCTCAATCTAAGAGAATTCAAAGCCACAGCTTTCCTTTCCACATAAGCATCTTGAGCAGCTGTGCTTTGCATCCCACCTCTGTGGCATGTTGTTTGAGCTCTTCTGGGATGAGGAATGAGCAGTAATGGTTGGTTCTTGCACCAGGGACTTCTCTGGTCCTGCTTCCTTGTTGGGCTCATTGGAAATGTGATGCTCATTTTGCAGCGACCACGAGATGGTCGAATTCGAGATCCTCAGGACAGTGAGCAGAGCGTGCTGCAAGCTCACTGCCCTGGACTTCAAAAGAGCAGACTTTGGCCTCTTCAAGAACCTGCTTAGTAAAGTTCCATGGGATACAGCCCTAGGGGGCAGGGGGGCCCAAGACTGCTGGTTGTTATTCAAGGATCACCTGCTACAAGCTCAGGAGTGTTGCATCCCAACTAGAAGGAAGTGCAGCAGGAGGGCCAGGAGACCTCCTTGGATGGATAAGGAGCTGCTCAGGAAAATTCAAAGGAAAAAAGAGGCTTACAGAAGGTGGAAGCAGGGATAGGCAGCCTGGGAAGAATACAGGGATGTTGTCCGGGAAGCTAGGGACCAGGTGAGGAAAGCTAAGGCCCAGTTAGAATTGAACTTGGCTAGGGATGTAAAGGATAACAGGAAGGGATTCTATAGGTACGTAGCGAGTAAAAGACAGACTAGGGACAACATAGGCCCCCTCCGGAAGATGTTCTATGATTCTATGATTCACGGTATGAAATGTACAAATAGCACTAGGAGTGAGGAGCAGAGCTCTGGGCTTGCTTCTTCTGGGGGGAGTGCCAGTGGCTACTTACCATAGCCACTTACCATCTTATAAGGTTCAGCTTAAACAGAAAGGGTAGGGAAGAGTGCACCTTGTCATCATCCTGTAGTTTGGGTGCTCCTGAGGTTGGCTGCTGTAGACTTTCTGTTCTAGTCTTCTCTCTTGAAATGTAAACTTCTCTTGACAAAGCTCAGATTCTTGTGATGTGTCAATACATCAACCACAATAACACTGACAAGCACCTTGCTATTATCTTGCTACTGTCATTAATTGCTTCCTTAAAGCTGGTCATGATATGTTAATGATAAACCTTAGCCTGATTTCTGAGGAGAACAGAAAATTGGCTTCATTGTCCTAGCTCTGGTCTCATTAAAGCCTCATGTCATTCTCATTAGAATGTGATTTTCATGACTTAATCCATTATTTACTTCAGGGGAAATCTGAAATGCACAGAATGTATTTACAGTGAGATCTTGGATCCCAGCCGTGGAACCAGTGGTTTTTACAAGGAATTGCTTTACAAATCTGTCTCGTGGCTACTTTTAAAAATAATACAACTTAAAGTAGACATTTAAGGGATGAGTAACAAGTCGTGGCCTTGCAAATGCAGACATTAGATCACAGTGACCCTCTGCCTCCTGGGGACAACAACTTCCCTCTCTCTTCCAAGCCATCAGATAATGTGTGCTGAGTAAATTGACCTTAGGTTAGAGAGCCCTTCACACACGCTGCTAATTGGTGAACTCTTCATTCAGTGTTTGAAGGGACCTGACACCAGGTAATGTTTCAGCCTTGCTCCACACAGGACTTCTTGATCCAGTGGAGCTCTTCTATTATTATTTCATTCTAAACAGCAATGTATTCTCCCCAGAAGTTTAATGTCTGTGAACCCAAGGTGTGTTTTTTCTGTTTCACTCAGAACGTGGTACCTTGATGAGTGCTGTGTCTCCCCATCTCCATGACGGGTTCAGCGGTGACTCAGAGTGAGACATGCTGAACAGTCAGTGCCGCTCCCTGCAGTGTCTGACCATTCAGAGGACTCCCTCCCTCACCACCCATACATCTTTGTGGTTTGGGAGGGCTGACAAGATTGCCATCAAAAGTGGGAAATTCGGGAAAACCCAACTGTATTTCGACATCAGCTCTTGGTTTAAAATACCAAAGCATGGAGAAAGCAAAACCACAAAGATACGGGAACTGCAATGCAACTGTTGTCAAGGTTAATGCAAACACCACGGGGTTTGTAAGCTGAGGCTGCAGTTAGAAACACCTCGTTTTTTCCTTCCAGTCTATCAGGACCTATATTCATGAGGATGCTGGAGGGAAAATGGCACAAAATATCCCTTCCTCGTGTGTAGTCAGTGGATGGTCCACAAAGAACTACCTCTCTTGCACTCAGGAGGAGGTGGGTCTATTATGCCCGAGAGAGATGTAGGAAGAATGTCAACCTCTCCAGGAAGTGGGTCCTCAGGGAATAGATGAACAGGCTTGAAGGCTTTCAATAGTGTTAATGAATGTGCTTCTTCACAGCCATTATATACTCTCTTACTACTTGGCATCTATGATTAAATCTGTGGATGTTTGATATGCTCAGCACTGAAACAGGAAGAGTCAAACAGTCTCATTTCTCTAAAGCAAAAAGGAAGTCCGTTGTCTTCAAGGCACCATATATCTTCAAGTGTCTTCACACGTGAGTATTGACCTGGAAGCCTCTTCAGTTGGGTGCTTAGTGCCCTGAAATTCACAGCTGTAAATGGCGCTATGAAGCACCAAAGCTGTTGAGTACTTTGGAAGGAGCAGATGCCTGCAGTTGAAACATACCGTTTGAAGCAGCCCTTTGAAGTACAGTGGAAAAGCAGTCAGCTGTTGTCCTTAAATAAAGGGAATAGGAGAGAACAGACTAAATGATATCTAGTCTTTGCCTTCAAATCCAGTCATTCATGAAGCCTTCTTTTCACTCCAAGCGCAGCACGCCGTGAGATTTTACCATCTGCTCTTTCCTCTGAGAAGTCTGTTTTGTTTTATCTCCCTTGCAAAAATTAACACCACAGCGAGGAAAGAACTTTGCTGAACTGGTTTGCAGTGCATCACGAGGCAAAAGGACCCCCAGGTCCATGTCCTTGACCACATTTGCCAGGGAATAGCATCTGTGTATTTATAGCCTGTAAAAGATACCCATGCCAAGTGACGTGTAAGCTGGAGCAGCAGTGCTGGAAAGCAATCTCTCTGTGCTGAAGGGTCATCTTTCTGGAGGGAGTCTGTCCCACAAGCTTTTTAGTGTGGGAACATTAATAACTGTACATTGTTCTACCTCCAGTCACTGCCTGTAGGCCAGGTTCACGTTGTTTTAGCTTTCTGGAGGAGATGAGCTTTGTAAGCCTCTGTATCCCAGCCAGCTCCAGCATGGGCATTGCTATTCCACCCATTCTTTGCCCTTGCAGCAGAAGATGCTCTTTGTGGGCTCTGTTAACCTGTTCCCCTGCTGAAGAAAAGCCTCTGTGATCGCAGGCCCGTGGCTTACCAATCCACAGCACTCGCTACCCACTGAGGTTGTTACTCCAGAGAAAGGTTCCTCCTTTGTCCGAGCAGCCATGAGAGATGATACTTGTATTGGGTATCCTAGAGCTGCTGTCTCTCTGGAGGAAGAGGGGATGACTTCTCTTCATCTGTGGAAATCCTACCCATGGGACAACACCAGGAACAGTCCCAGGTTATGTGCTGAGTGCCTGGCTGTGCCCATATGGCCCACAGGTCTGCCAAAGGTTTTGAAGAGGTTGTAGCCTCACAGTTTCCTTTGGGACAGGATCCACAGCATGGTGTAGACTGGCAAGTTTATAATCACATCCATTTGGCTGAGGATGCCAGGAAACAAAGCATGACAGCTAACAGAAAATCAAACACTGATGCAGAGAGAATCCTTCACCACCTTATTTCTCACCCAAATTACAGCAGCAAAGGATTTCTGCTCATACTATAGGAGTACTGAGAGCCAGGAGCTCTCCAACAACAGAACACAAACCAGCTGCACGGAGGGGGATGAAAATATAAGCTGAAGCAGAGGTAGATGAGGAAAACCTGGATGGCACAGTCATGGTCAGACATAGCCCAGGATACAGAGATGGCTTTCAAGCTGCTGCTCAAACAGGATGCAGCAGTCAGCAAATTCAGGAACAACATGATGGGGCTACGTTTTCAATCTGAATTTTAATATCAGCTGAGTCATTGAGGTAGAGACCAGGAGACTTCATGTTTCAAGTGAACTAGAGAGAGATGACTGGGATATTTGTACAGGAATGGGTTGCCCAGGGAAGTTGTGAATGCTTCATCCCTGGCAGTGTTCAAGGCCAGGTTGGATGAGGCCTTGGGTGGCATGGTTTAGTGTGAGGTGTCCCTGCCCATGGCAGGGGGGTTGGAACTGAATGATCTTAAGGTCCTTTCCAACCCTAACTATTCTGTGATTCTATGATTCTGTTCTATGATCATGCAAAATGCCCTGTACAGGGCAAGATTTACCCCACTGCCAGCAGGACGAGGAAATCTAGCAGTAAAGGGGTGTTAAAACACTTCGCACCAGCCTTTGTGAAGGTGAACTGGTATCGGGTGCAGTAAAAGGCAATCAAATGTTAGCCCAAATGGATCTTGGGGTTTGTTTTGTTGGGCCCAATCTGGAACTGCTTTGATATAAAGAAGAAAGAGGAAGGAAAAAAGGAAATAGCGTTTGATTTTCTGATTAAAACTGGGTGGTTTGGGTGGAAATTCTCTCTGTACAGCAGTGACTCACAAGCTGCAAGTCAAGGAAGAACTGATGAAATAATCACCAGGGCAAAGAAACAAAACCCCAGACAACAAAAAGAGCCCCAGAAGTGCTTCATCTCTACAGGGCTGAGGGAATGAGTGTGTATTCTGTGATACACGAGGCTGCACACAGGTGGTTTTCCTCTACGTTTCCATCTCAGTGAAATGAGAGGTTGGAGCTCGGGGGATGTGAATTCAGCTCCTGATTCTGCAAAGCTTCCTGTGAGGCATGGGGCAAACTCTCAAACCTCCCTGGGTCTCACCTGTAAAACAGCAATAACGTTCTTTGTCTATTGAAATTAATGCTCCTGCCTATGAGTTTCTAGCAAGCCCAGAGTAACAGAGCCCTAATGTATCATCAGATTCTCTAGCTGCCACTGTGCTGTGAATAATAATGCTTATTAATCATAATAAACATGTCAGCGCTGTCAGAGAGTGTGCACGGAGTGAGTAGAGCAGTGTGACAATTACATCCTGCCATGGAAAGCTTCAGGTGGAAAATGAGCCTTATTCTGCAGATAATATAAAACCCAGGGGTGGCCAAAGTCTTCCTGCAGGCAATACTGAAGGGAAGGAGGAAAGGTGAATTTTGTTCTAAAGCATAATGCAGCAATGTCCCATGTGCTGTGTCCCTCTCTAATGTACCAAGATAGCTCCTGACATTTACAGACTGCAGTAGTGAGGGATCCAGGTAGTGTGTGTCCAGTCCAAAATACAGAATCATAGAATCATAGAATAGTTAGGGTTGGAAAGGACCTTAGGATCATCCAGTTCCAACCCCCCTGCCATGGGCAGGGACACCCCACACTAAACCATGCCACCCAAGGCTTCATACAGCCTGGCCTTGAACACCGCCAGGGATGGAGCATTCACAACCTCCCTGGGCAACCCATTCCAGTGCCTCACCACCCTCTCAGGAAAGAATTTCTTCCTTAGATCCAATCTAAACTTCCCCTGTTTAAGTTTTAACCCATTACCCCTTGTCCTGTCACTACAGTCCCTAGTGCATAGTCCATCCCCAGCATCCCTATAGCCCCTGTTCAGATACTGGAAGGCTGCTATGAGGCCTCCACGCAGCCTTCTCTTCTCCAGGCTGAACAGCCCCAACTTTCTCAGCCTGTCTTCATACAACAACAGTAGTAAACCCTAACATATACTGAAATTACCTACATTTACTCATTAAGTCTTCCACCTCAGTTTTTCTCCTCTTTTTCCTCCTTCCTCCCATTCACCACTTTGGTTAAGAGGTGATGAAGGGCAGAATTTAGGCCATTTGTTTCCATGACCTCAATTACTGGTCCCTCCACTGTGTGCTAGCAAGGGATAGACCAGGTCCTGTTTATGAATCACCCTCCTGAGAGAAAGGTGGGAAGGCAGCCCACCTAGGAGCACCTCAGACTTGGAATGCTCACAAAGGTGATCTTACATAAAACACAGCTCAAAGTAGGCCAGGTTACCCCGGGTTGGGTCTTGTTTGCCAGAGCAGAGTCTAAAATGGAGATCATTCCGAAACCAGCTGTGGTAGGATTCACCCTTGCCTATATAAAATAACTGCTGCTGCATACAGCAGGGAGGTCACTTCAGAGTTTGGACTATTAATACTTAAAAAGGACAGATAGATCCTGTGAAGCTACTGGAGTTACTTGAGACTTCAGCTGGTGTAAAGGAGGTCAGAACCTGCTTCTAGGGCTTTCGGCTGAAGCTCATTGCTTGATCCATGCAGGAGATACTTGCTGCAGAGTTAGTCATCCCTGTGTCCTGAAGGGACCTCACAGCACTTCCTATTTAATCAGAATTACCTGCTGGGAGGAATCGTCTGGTGAAGTACAGGGCTGGGCTTTGGGGACAAATAAGAAGGAAATTCTGTATATTGAGAAAGGAGCTAATCAGCCCCAAATCTGTGACAAATAAATGGTTTGCTGTGCAATCAGGAAACAGTTTCCCTCCTTGCCTGATTGCCCATGGGTAATTACAGGTGCCTGATTTATCTGCCTCTGAAGCACATCTGATCCTTTGCTGTGGGAGCCAGACTGTAGCTGGGCCTTTGGCCACTACCAACACCAACCTCTAACTTCCTCTGACAACATCTCCTGCAGCCCAAGACAGGGATCATTGGCCTGAACTGTGCATTATTAGTGCTCATTTTTGTATTAAATTCATTATTATCATAGAATCACAGAATAGTTAGGGTTGGAAAGGATCTTGAGATCATCTAGTTCCAACCCCCCTGCCATGGGCAGGGACACCTCACACTAAACCATGGCACCCAAGCCTTTGTCCAGCCTGGCCTTGAACACCGCCAAGGATGGAGCATTCACAACCTCCCTGGGCAACCCATTCCAGTGCCTCACCACCCTCACAGTAAAGAATTTCTTCCTTAGATCCAATCTAAACTTCCCCTGTTTAAGTTTGAACCCGTTACCCCTTGTCCTGTCACTACAGTCCCAAATGAAGAGTTCCTCCCCAGCATCCTTATCACGTTGATGTTATTTTAAATGCTGAAAGGAGCTGGGCACTCAAACCCCATGGTACATCTCAGCATCTGAACCCCCAGTTCTCTTCTTTCACAGATCCAAGCTTCAGAGGTGTCCTGGTGTGTGAGCTCAGTGAACATGTCACGTGTGAGCGCCTTTATGATTTTCTCATGGTGGCACTGCCAATCCCTTTGTGTGTCCCAATCGCTCCCTGTTTATTTCAAAACCAAACAAACCGTATTTGCAGAGTGTGTCTGCTCTAAGCAGTCCTGTGACCTGTTCACACCGTGTGCATCACCCGCGTCAGGAAAACATGTTTATCTCCATGAAAAACCATTTGTGCATCCTACCTGCATAAGTCTCCTGCACTCAACCTGTGGCCCAGCTCCTCCCTTATGTCACAGGACAGGGATGAGGCATTCACTGCTGTGTTCCCACTGCTGCTGACAGACAGCAATAGCCACAATGGAAAAAAAGCAGCAGTTACTTAATACTTGCCCTTGCAGTGGACAGTCCTTGGAATTCCCAGCCGTGGCCACCACATGCCAGGCTCTCGGAACACCTTGCTAACCTCTCAGCACGAGCACTTCTGCAAGGCAGGAAATACTGCTTCGTTCAGGCAGCAGAACAGTGAGGCAGAAAAACAAAGCCTTGCTCTAAGCCACCATTTCAGATCCGTGGTGGAGACTGTGACAGATGCCAGGAGATTCCCAGTCGCTTGTTTCAGACACGAGGCCAATCCAATTTTTGCAGTGACTTCAAGAGCTCACTAAGACCAAACGACTGTAGCATCCAATCCATCTTTACAAGCTTTGTGGCACTATGGTTTGCCAAGGATCCCAGAGTGAACAATAGCTTCCACTTTAACCATTTTTCATCTGTGGCTATTAAAGACATAGCTGGATTGAAACAACCCCACATGGCACATCTGCCATTTGTCCACCTTCTTCATTGTCTTTGGGATACAGGAGCTGGACCACCGAGTCCTCCATGTTAGTACCTCACCTAATGCATTGTTTAAAGAGCTGCTGTAATGTCAATATGAAGGGTGAAACATGTCAGCTTACATTTTATCCAGGCTGAGAGCACAAATGCTTACCCTGCACTGCCTTCGGAAGAATTGGCCGTGCCCAGGAATAAAGCCATAGTGCAGCAAAAACCACATCTGACCCTGAGATATCACCCCTGACATACAGGTTCAGAGATGCTGTCTCCCAAACACAAATGTCAGAGTGATGGAACTCATTCGAAAACCAGCCCCTGCCTTTGCTAGACCTATGAAACACCCGTGCATGTGTTCAGAAGCAGATCAGGTCCTTTACAGTGCACTTTAAAATTGGGGTAAGGAGGAAGTGCTTTAGAAAGAGATGTAGGGGGCTGAGAGGGGGAGAAACCATCCCCCCCGTGTGCCAAAGGTTGTATCCTTTGTATCCTTTGTATCTTGTGTCACCACAAGATGAGCTCTCCTCCTAAAACAGCCTTATCTGGGGATTAGCACTGAAACAATGTCATCTACTCCTGATCCTCTCCAGCCTCGCTCAGCTGCTGTTCGGCTCCTGGTCCCTACACAATAAGGGCCTCCAGAGCCATGCAGACAGAGCGGGAGCAGTAACGCTGGTGCATCGTTACAGACCACGTTACCAGGGACAATTAACACCCAACATCACTATAAGCAGCCTTTCAGGAATATGGGCCCTCTTCCTCTCAGTTCTTCACCACAGCATATAACACCACCAGACACCCTGACATCCTTCTGAATGCTGCAGAGGGAGGGTCTGTTCCTTTCCAGATCCCATCTTCCCACCTGAATGATTAGCAACCATGAAGCACTGGGTTAGCTCCCCTCCTCTTGGAAGCATCACCCCACTTGGCCAGCAGAATGGAAGGACCTCACAAGATTGATTTTGTATAATCTGTATGACAAGATGGAGCAGCTCCTTTTATTTTGCTGCTGGATGAGTTTGCTTCTGTGATGCTTCTGTAGCTTTTGGCTCTGGTCAAATAGCAAGAGAACTCCCAATAGCAGGAGTCAATGACCATGCACTTGTGCACTTGTGAATGGAAAATTATGTGTCTTCATAAATCACAGGAACCCAAAGACCGTATGTGGCGTGCGGAGCTCCCACGTATCTACATGGGAGTGGGTCAGTGCTAGCCAAGAAATCTGAAAGCAGAATTATCTGTATTCCATGTTTTACTTTGCTCTGACACTGAACGTAAGTCGAGGGGGGAAGAGCCACAAATAAAAGAGAATGTCAAGAATAATGAAAAAAAATGTATGTTCCAGGCTCAGAGGAATTATTTTGACACCAGCTCTCACATTTTTTTATTATCCCTCCTTTGGGCAAAGTCATTCAGAAGAACAAACACAAAATCATCCTGCATACTAAGATACAGAACCTGCCTCTCTTCACAGACTGGATGTGACAGCTTGAAAACAAGACCCCAGGATCCAAGCATGGCAGGAAATGAAGAGGTTGCATTAAAATGTTGCTGGTTTAGTATGTGGGGAAAGGGGTGAACCCTGTGTTATTAAGAGGTGATTGCCTCACCTCATTTTTCCCTTGTGCTAGTGCAGGCAGATTGAACCACCACATCCTTAATGTGCTAAGCACCCTCCAGGGTCTGCTCCAGGACTCACCGGAGCTGTCCTTAGTGAGAGCTGCTTTGCCCTTGAGTACGTCTGTTCCCCAGGGTGCTGGAGGGCCACCCACAGCCTGTGCAGAGGGTGCTCTTGTGTCCAGAGCCATGTGCGCTACTCCTCATCTTCACATGGAGTACCTATGGAGCTAGAGTTGGCAAAGGTTATGTGGACTTCCCTTTGCAGCAGCTCTCTGCAGACAACATAGAATCGGGATAGTTTGGGTTGGAAGGGACCTTCCAAAGTCATCTGGTCCAGCCTCCCTGCAATGAACAGGGACATCTTCAGCTAGATCAGGTTTCCTAGAACCACATCCAGCCTGGCCTTGAATGCTTCCAGGGATGGTGCATCCACCACTTCTCTGGGCAACCTGTGCCAGTGTTTTACCAACTCATTGTAAAGAATTTTTTCCTCACATCCAGCCTAAATCTCCCCTCTTTAGTTTAAAACCATCACCCCTCATCCTATCACAGCAAGCCCTACTAGAAAGTCTCTCCCCATCTTTCTTATAGGCCTCTTCCATGAGCTGAAAGGCCACAAGATCTCCCCAGAGCCTTCTCTTCTCCAGGCTAAACAACTCCAGCTCTCTCAGCCTTTCCTCATAGGAGAGGTGCTCTGTCCCTCTGATCATTTTTGTGGCCTCCTCTGGACCCTCTCCAAGAGGTCCATGTCCTTTCTGTACTGAGGACTTCAGAGCTGGATGCAGTACTCTATGTGGGGTCTCACCATAGCAGAGTAGAAAGGGCAGAATCACCTTCCTTGACCTTTTGGTCATGCTCCTTTGGATGCAGCCCAAGATACAGCTGGCCTTCTGGTGCATATCTACTCTTCCTTGCTCTTTCCCATTGCTTTTCCCATAGTGCTGGTGTGCTGCCCTCACAGCACTCTCCTGATCAAGAAACCTCTGCATGTCCTCCTGCCCCAGCTGGGTACCTGGGCTCCTTTTTATCTATCAGCCCCTCTTTAGCAAGATCCTACTTTGAGCTTGCCATGGACAACAGACAACCCCACATTTTCTTCTGCTTCTCTGTGTTCCCTTGTGTCACCCTTTCTGTCTTCCAGGATTATTTGTTGTCAACCTCCTCAGGGATATCACTCTCATGGAAGTTATTTTACTCACCTTTAAGCTGAAATATACAAATGCATGTACAATTAAGGCCTTTGGACTATTGCCCTATGGGGCAGACCTGCTTCCCGACTACTTTTGGAACTATGATCCTGGCCTATATGAACTAGGGCTCTTTTTGTGTGTTATTATACAGCGAAGAAAATGTAAAGGACATAAAGCCCCCCCCACCTATTACATGTGATAAAAATGTGCTCCAGGGGCTGCAGTGCTTGCTTGGGACTGGGAAGAGCTGTTTTCATATCCTGTTCAGACCTTCCTCATGACCTTTAGTGACATATTTAGGATCTGATCCTCCAGGATCCTCAAACCTCAGAAGGCCTGGGGCGTAGGATGTGCCTACCTTGCAGAAATACCAGCCTGGGATTATCTTGCTGTGAATAATAAGGTAAGTGCTGACCTTAAACAAGAGATTTCTGTCATATCATTGTGAGACTGCTGCCCCTTTTTACTTGTGATGAAGACACACACATAATGTCACTGCAGATCTGCCAAGGGGATGTGCAGTGAAAACTGGGAGACAACGAGGGGGTTCACAGAAACTCAACAACCAAGCAGGGAAAAAAATCCTTCATGTTTAGAAATAAGATATGGCTAAACCACAAAGTAAGTGGGCATTTGTTTGGCATGAACAGTACCAGAGACCAGACACTGGGACATTCTCCTCCTCTACTCTGCTCTCATGAGAACCTACCCAGAGTACTGCATTGAGCTCTGGGGCCCCTGACACAAGATGGACATGGGCCTGCTCAAGCAAGTCCAGAGGAGGGCAATGAAGATGATTCAAAGGATGGAGCACCTCTCATGTGAAAACAGGCTGAGAAAGTTGGGGCTGTCCAGCCTGGAGAAGAAAAGGTTCCAGGGACATCCTATAACAGCCTTCCAGTACCTAATAAGGGCCTACAAGAAATTTGGAGAAGGACTTGTTACAAGGGCATGTAGGGATAGGACAAGGGGCAATGGCTTTAAACTGAAACAGGAGAGGTTTAGATTAGACATTAGGAAGAAATTCTTCCCTGTGAGGATGATGAAACACTGAAACACATTGCCCAGAGAAACTGTGGCTGCCCCATCCCTGGCAGTGTTCAAGGCCAGGTTGGACGGGGCTTGGAGCAACCTGGTCTAGTGGAAGGTGTCCCTGCCCATAGCAGGGAGTTGGAATTGGATGAGCTTTAAGGTCCCTTCCAACCCAAACCAGTCTGTGATTCTATGATAACATCAACACTGTGAAGCTGTTGGAGTGGTATGATTATAGCCTGGGGTAAGCAGTGCCGAAGTCCCGAACCTCAACAAAGGTTCGGGAGTTAGCCTGGACCTGAGAATACTAACAGTAAGAAGTTTGGAGACTTGTTTTGGAAGCTAAACCTAGCAACACGGCCAGCCTGTGCCAGCTGGCCTCAGGACCAAAGGGTGGGCACTGGCACCAGCTCACCAGTACAGGTGTAGCCAGGAGAGTCGCCAGCAGGCTTGAGAGTCATCAAGGACTTGGTACCATGACTGCTATTCAGCAGCAGCTTGGCCCCATTCTGGGCCATAATTTTTTATGCCCTAAAGAGCAGCTGGCACCTCCACAGAGCCAACAGGTCTCTGCTCCAGAGAGTCTCTGCTCACTGTAAAGGTAGTAGCTGGAAAAAAGGATGAGCTGGAATAAAAGTGGTGATGCACATGCTGTGGACAAAGACGCGTAAACAAAGTGCAGTGAACACAACAAGGAAGAATCTTAGTGAATCTCTGTGCCAAGTCCATCATGGTTTCAAAGTGATTGCGCCCTGCACAAATAGACTGAAGGACTAGAAGGACAAGAGGGTTTTTAATCCAACCCGTTATAGGAGATGTGAGAAGAACAACCAGGTCAGGCTCTGCACAGGAGTAAAAGAAAACCTTTGTGGAACCTGACAAGGTTTAGACATGCACTTGATGGCTACAGACACATTTCTGATCTCATCCCCAAGTCATAGCTGATGGTGCCCTAGAGAACTGTGATTCTAGCTCCTCTCCCCACTTGTTACCCCACTTGCTATCTAATATACCTGTGTCCCCATTTTAGCACTATGTTATACTCCCTCACCCAGAAGGTACCCAAGACAACAAGATACACTTGTATTCTCAGAGCCAAGACCTAATATCTTGACTAAAATGGGCTTCACAGATAAAGCCAATTTTTGCCTTATTTTCTAGAGGCAATCTCAGTGAGGTGTCTGCTAAGCTTTATCTGGGTATAAGAAGAGCACATCTGTGTAATAGAGTCCTCAAATCACAGCGCTGCCCAAGCACGACCAGCACTCTTCAGAATAAACCCTCTGATCTGCATATTGATGATTGCTCAGGGAAAACAAAATGGACTTTGAAACCTTTATCAAGGCCCACAGTGAAGAGTCGATTGAAAGGCTGGTTCACCAAACCATGTCACCCAAGGCCTCATCCAACCTGGCCTTGAACACCACCAAGGATGGAGCATTCACAACCTCCCTGGGCAACCCATTCCAGTGCCTCACCACCCTCACAGTAAAGAATTTCTTCCTTAGATCCAATCTAAACTTCCCCTGTTGAAGTTTTAACCCGTTACCTGTCACTATAGTCCCTGATGAATAGCTTCAGAGAAAATCAGTCCTTCACCAAAAGGCATTTCTTGGGAGAACATGGGCTTGATGTTTAAAGAAAAAACCTTGTGAAAAATGGTTATGAAAGGACGTATCTAGCGTTTGAGATATCTGTCGGGCTGCATCAGGTGCAGGTGGATGCTCTGCTTGGTTAAGCCAACATGACCGTCCTTGTAACACTGGCCTAAATCCACAGGAAGAAACTGCAAACCAGCGCACATCACAGATGAGCTTCCACAGCCAGCAGCAAAATGGCACTTATTGCTGAAGGGTGACAGTGAAACAGAAACAGTCTGAATTTGGGAATAAAAAGCTCATGATAAGCTCATGTGGCTGAATTCTCAGCTTGAGTCCTGTTGGGGTTTGTCAGTTTTAATGAGTCCTGATTTCTCTGGGTAAAGACATGGTCCAGAAGAGAAATTCTGAAGTGCATTTCCATGAGTAACGCATGAACTTCCCACCTTGGCACTGGTTTTCAAACACTTTACTGCAAGTTGGCAGGTTTTATCAGAACCAGAGGTAAACAACAAAGCATCATTTGCACAATAAATATATCCAGGGTGTCACTGTAGAGCAGGACTAGGATGGAGCTCCTGAGCCTCACTGATGTTCATGTTACATTAATAGTGAAGGGAAATGAAGGAAAAGGGGAAAAAATCATCTCTCTGCATCACTGTGTAACTGTGCTATATTTTATAGATGAATGATAATGCTTAATGGCTTCAGAATAAAGCGAGGAGCTCAGGGTCTCCATTGACTGTCACCACTGAGCACTGTAGTGCTCTCTTTTTGACATAATTCAAATCTGTGAAGGTCTATTTCACTCATGCTTCAGCCTCTGAAGGGAGGAGGAGCGTGAGTGGGGTCGCAGACAGAGCAAGAGCAAGTCAGTGAATTTAGAACAGAAATAACATTAGTAGATTGGAACATGATGTCAGTCTGAGAACCTCTAGGAGAGCTCCTCTCTGCTGCACTCAGGCTGAGAGGGGCTGAGTGCACGCAGAGATGTAAACTGCTCTGAGATTTATACGGGAGAGGAAAGCAGGTGTCAAACGTTATTATTTACAGTAAGTAATTGCATAAAGAAAACCCTAGAATCAGATCTTTGTTCTGCATTCGCAAATGTATTCCCCTAATGATCTCTTTTCAAGCCTTTTGAGCTATAAATAGGTTTGTAAGTTTAAGAGCTGGAAATAAGCCACCAGCACAGTGATTGACTATTGTGAGACGGTCCTATTAATTTGGGGTTGGGGAACGGGCTAGGTTAAATCACACTGAAACCAGCCTGTGCCTGTCTGGGAGGAGACCATGGGTTGGGATCCACTGAGGGGAGGAGGCAAGGAATGAAGGGAATAGGGAAGAAAAGCAACACAGAATCAGTGAGACTAATATGATACATGCCAAATATAAAGGTTTTTGAAAATAAGCAGAGATAGCTATAAAAGGTCTGTGTCTGGCAGGATAAAAATAGTTACAGGTTATGTACACAGAGGAAAAGCACAAGCAAATAAACTTCTGCTGTAGGAATTTCTTTATGCAAGTGACAAGGGCCTGTGTTTCTCACAGCAGAAAATGTTACACCACCAGTAGATGTCTTTGTAATAAAGGGCTAGCATGGTCAAGGAGCAGCAGCACGTGAGAAGTGGTGGTGATAGAAATCAGCAAGTCTGTAGTAAAAGCCATGACACCCACTGGAAATGAGATAGGACACGGTTATGGTTGTCTACCCTCCTTTTGGCTGGCATCAGCAAGCTCTGAGGGCTCATAGTGGTGCTGAGGTGAAGTGGCACTGCCGAATGAGGATCTCTTTCCCCCCAGCAATCTGGAAATGCTCTGCTTATCTGGTCCACAACACAGACTCCAGAACTGAGGACATCCTCTGCATGGAGCAAGACAGCATCCAAAAGGCATACAGCAGACTGCTATAGCATACAGCATCCCACTGGTGATTCTTCCAGGAGAGGAGGCCAGCCTTTAGGCTTCAGACCCTTATTTGGGACAAACCCCCTCATTATAACTCACAGAACAAAGAACTAAGCAACTGTATCACTAAGGACATTTCTAATAATCTGTAGCATCTCAGATGCACACATTTCTTTGGCCAAAAACTGCCTGAAAGGGACTTCAAAGCCATCCTCCTTCAGAACTGCTCACAGGAGTAGAAGATCAAGGTCCACAAAATGGCCCAGACTCCTGCCAAAGACACCAAAGCAGCTCCAGTGACTTCTGCAGGGCACACTGTTCTTGCCCTTGGTTTATCATCCACCTCCTCCGTCTTTCACCAATATTTGTAATGAAATTTGCTCTTAACTACAGCCACCTGATAGTGTTTCCTATGCATTGCACCAGGATTCTGTCTCTGGTGGGATGATCAAGTGTTTTTCTTGTGCTAAGTGAAATACAAGGGCCCAGTGAGGCAGGTAGAGATTATGGGAATTAGATGGCAATGGAACAAGGCAAGGGAAGGATGTTTTTTCCAGCTTATATTTATCTTCCTTTTCTGGCAATGATCAGTTCATAAGGCACTGCCCAGGCTCTTAAGTTATTTTAATATTGGTAAGTCAGAGTTGCTTCTTTAGTCTTTAAATACAGAGAACAGAGAAGTTACCCTCATGTGGTGAGTCCACAGTGGAGATGGGAGTATCTCTGAGCATCCCACTCCTGTGCAGCTGCCATCTTTTTCCAAAGGACACAGCCAAACCAGCATGACGCAGGGTTTGGGGGAGACAAAGAGGGACACCTCACATAATCACATCATCGGAGTGTATAAAGGTATACAGTGTATAAAGGACTACAGCCCTATCTTCTGCCAGCGGTTTCCCAAAGAGCTGATCACCCCTACTAGCAGCAGAGGTCTGCAGGGGGACATAGACCAGAGATGCAGAAAGGCAGGCGAGGGATGCTTTGCTGCCGGCTGGGAAACGATTGCAAGGGGAGCTGCACTGTGGGTGCCTGGCTGCTGAGAGGATGATGCCACGTGAGCATACATGAGAGACTGGCAGCGAAGGCAGATGTTGCGTTGCATCATGCCGACCGAGCCAAGGTGTTCGCACGCACACGCTGATGACTCTGCCCAGAGCCCCTGTGGGAGGCAGGTTTGCAACCGACAACCGCTTCTCACTGCTGAGTCACCCCTGGCTGGATACACTCCCTGATCCCAGGCCCCTTCCAAGGTGGTGAAATAATGGCTCCAGAAGTGCTTTTGAAAGGTAGAAGTGAAGAAATCAGCTGAATTCTCCCAGGAATGAGAAAGGAAAGTGAGGATGAGGAGAAAGGACTTCACAGATGTGGGTGGCTCACTCTTTGGATCATGCTTTTGAATCTCCAGTGTCTGGTTGCATTTGCTGAGAAGTTGAAGGCTGTCAGCTTGGGATCCTCAGATGTTCAAGTACCTTGGAAAATCAGGGCACTCATGTCAAAATCCCTGCTCATTTAAGGAAACGTGGGCTCCGCACATTACATTAGAAGCCTGATGTCAATAGCCCCAGAGTCACACTAACAAAACAGAAAAAACTTGTGCTCTTTCAATCATCAGAATGGTGCTTCAGAGCTTCACTACTGTTGGAAAGAGCATAGGGAGTGAAACGGAGCGTTAAACCCTACTGGGTAACACATTCCTTAATGGCATTTTTAAAGCATTCCACACTGGCAATAAAATATAGGAAGAGGGAGAACAGAGCACAGCCTTCACTGAAAATGGAAGAGGGGAAAAAACATCATCACAAGAGCTTTTCACTGATGTGGGCTGTGGCATCGCTCTATCTGCTGCTCAGAGCTGACTTTGTTTCCAAAATACACACAGCACAAATCCAGCACACCAAAACTTGAATAACTAGTCATGGTCCCCTGGATTTAAATAGGTTGCCAGCTCCCTATGGAAAGGGACACCAAAAATAACCAAGTCTGGATCACTGGAATATTGCAGATGTCCCTCAAATAAACCACCTCTGCAGAAACATTTGATTTCCTGCAGCTTCCCACTGAAACTACAAAGGTCTGCTCACGGTGCCCAGTGATACATGAAACTGTTGATGCCATTCTCCGGATGATTTAGGGGTATTTATTTGTTGTTACCCCTTGAGAGAAGGATGTGATTTATCACAAAAGAATGGTGAATTTCACAGGACAGTACCAGGCTCTATATGGCTGTGACAGAAAGGCCAGCATGGAGCAGGCAATGCCGTGTACGGTCCTGGAAATGTGAAATTCAGTCTCCACTGAAGTTGATTCCAGAACTCCTGTTGAATTCACCAGAGCCAAGTTTTCCTCCAAAGAATCCCTATGTATATTTTAGCTCACTGGAGCTTTGCTTTAATAGCAATGTTTTTCCCATGGGACTAGAAATAGAGAAGAAAAGAATGGGAAGTGAGGGTGTGTGGGAGAGAGAGGAATCAAAGCTTCCCTCTCCCATCATTTTCATGGGAAGAGGCTCCTGATTATACTTCAGGTGTCCATATCTCCCTTTTTTTCTCTACCTTTCACTCTTCCAGGTCTCAGCCTTTCAGAGCAAAGGAGCCCACAGGCAGCCTAATGCCTTGGCCTGGTAACACTTCACCACTGGCTCGTCTTCCAGTATCTGAAGGGGGCCTATAAGGATACTGGGGAGGGACTCTTCATTAGAGACTGTAGTGACAGGACAAGGGGTAACGGGTTCAAACTTCAACAGGGGAAGTTTAGATTGGATATAAGGAGGAAGTTCTTTACTGTTAGGGTGGTGAGGCACTGGAATGGGTTGCCCAGGGAAGTTGTGAATGCTCCATCCCTGGCGGTGTTCAAGTCCATGTTGGACAGAGCCTTGGGTGGCATGGTTTAGTGTGAGGTGTCCCTGCCCATGGCAGGAGGGTTGGAACTGGATGATCTTAAGGTCCTTTCCAACTCTAACTATTCTATGATTCTGTGATTCTATGATTCTTACTCAGTGGGATCAGTCAAGTGCCTCCACAGCATTCTGCTGCCTTACACACATTTATACTTAGTCTTTAAACGTTGACAAGACTGACATATGATGGCTTCACTCCTTTGGGCCCACAAATGAAGCGAAGATGACGACTTCTTCTTCGACGTGAATCCTGCTGAAGGCCCAGCTTACAAATGGGCTGAAGTGGGGCTTTGGCTGAAGAATCCCACTCAGATCCATCACTAAGTCCTTCAGCATGTCGTAGCAGTCAGTGCTGAAGAGGGAGAAGGAAGAAACACAACAAGGTGTATGTGTGGCAATCTGTTTCTCATGAGTGTCTTGCCTTTAATCACAAATCACCAGAGCCTGATTTAGTCCCCAAATAAGAAACTTTTTTCTTTTTTCCAGAATGTTTTGATTACAAATTATCATTAATCTTGCTGCCTATAGAACTGGCCAGGCCTCTGACTTGATACCAATGACAATCTACACCAGGCTGTCCACAGCCAAAATATATGTGAAATAAAAGCAGTTTTCTTACTTTGGTGAAAGATATTTGCTATTTCAGTTGCACGTGAGCAGTAGTGCTTTTGAAGGATGTGGTGCCTAGAGATTCAGAAGATGTTTTGCCAAGAAATCCGTGCCTGGGGAAAAGCTGCCTGCAGTAGCACAGCTTTCCATCCTCCCTCCTCCTTTTTTTAAGTTTTTTTGTCACTTTTTTTCGGGAATTTCATCATTCCCACAGCTTGGGGAAGCAGGGACAGCTGCTAACAGATTGCAGCAGGCGAGAAGCAGCACTGTCTGTCACCGAGACCAGATCCCACCAGCCAGCTGACGGTGGTTTCCTGCTTCTGGGACAGGCTGGAGCAATTGGTTTGTAATCCGATTGAATGTTGGCCAGAACACAGCCTGGGAGACTCAGCGCTGAACCATTTCCCTTTGACAGCTGGCAACGATTCATGGAGCGCAGGAGTGCCCGCAGAGCTTTCCACTCAGAGGTGGTACAGGGTTTCACAGAGCTTGCCAATGTGAGAGGCACCTGCTCCTGCCTCCCAGCTCCCACCTGCAGATAAAAGCATCAGTGTCTCTCGAGACAGAAATTTCCCTGTCATTTGTGAAATGCAGCAGCCCCCAGCATCCAAACCATCCCTCTTTTTCTTTTCTTCTGTGTTTCGATCGCTTGCAAAATGTAATTTAATTCCAAGGACTAAGTTGCTCCAGATCAAGGCACGGAAAAGACATTAAATCAACTAAATCAATGCAGTGCCATATTTACAAAATCCTCATCAGATTTCACATACAATATGCTGTTATGACAATAGACAGTTCCTCCTCCCAGCATCATAAGTGGGAGACTTGCCATTAGCATCAATAGAAAGTGCACTGAATCCTGAAGAAATAAAATAGCCACCTGGCAGAGAGAGGCTCAGCCACTACATGGCCTGCAATGGTAGAAATATCCACTCATATCTTGAAAAATTAATGCTCCAAAAGCTCTGTTTTATTGGGATATCAGAAGACAAGCTGACATAGTGCTCCAAAGAGCTTATGCTGTAGCAGCCATGCATGTAATGTGCCCTGTGTGTGTGGTCCATGTGAGAGCAGGAGGACCAGCTTTCATACAGTGTGTGGCACAGATGCATTGCAAACCACCATTCCTCCTTGGCACACTCAGCTTCTTGCCTGCAATAGAGAGATGGGACAGAGAAGGATAGCAAGTCCAATGAGTGATCACAGTGGGAGAGAAATAACAAAATCTGGATGTGTATTTCCTATTTGTTTTTCTGTACCACTCAGATTGCATTGGCAATCAATGCATGATTACTGTGAGGGAATAATATTATGTTCTTTGTAAAATTACATCATCTAGCTGCATTTAAGTAAATTCATAAATAGAAATGGGGGAATGGAATATATTTTATTGCTCTGGCCCTGATACATGTTTTAAATGCACTGCTTGCCATCCTTGCATTTACTTTATTACTTGGAAAGCTCAGTACCTTTAAGAGCAAAGTTGCTGAATTCAACTGGAAGTTAAACTCTTGGCAGGTGACAGACAAACCAGCTCACCAGCTTCTCATATTACCTTATTTTTAATCCCTTGGTGCCACTGCAGTGCTCCGCAGTGTGTTTTGTATTTCTTATACAAAATTAAAACACCAACATTTTTCAGGGGGATACTGTAATTCAAACAATTTGAATACAAAAGCTTCTCATAATAGGCTCTCCTTCAAAAAAATATCCCAATGCTGCCAAATCATCCATGCCTGCTTAAAACATCCCACAGCTTCCAGACCCCCATAGCCATTCACATCACTCTGTCTGCCTTTGCAGCCTGGGGAAGATGGGCTTTGCAGTGCGCACTGAGAGGTGGGGAAAGCAAGTCAGCTCTCATCTTCAGGAGTCCTTGGTGGGAAAGATAGAAACAAAAGATCCGGCTGGTTTGTTCCAGGGCGAGCTCCAGCTCAGGCTGGTTCTGCTCAGCTGAAATGCAGCCCTGTGACACAGGCACCAAACTTTTAGAGTGTTGTGTCCTTTGTCACCTGACAATATAGCAGAAGTCAGCCAGGCACTGGCTTTCGAGGCTGCTGGTTTTGTTCTGATGGAGTCCAGGCCCTCTCCCTAACCACAGAAATGCTCTGAAGTCTTCAGGGAGTGGGAAAACATCTTGTACACACTTGTTCCTTGGGCAGCTCTTCTCAAAACACAACCCTGTTGCCACCCAGCTTTCCCATCGCTCCCTCCTCTCACCCAGCTCCGTCACTCAGGCTTCACTGTGCGGCTGAGGATCTGGCCCTGGCAAGACTGTGGATATAAAAGAAAGATTGCTTTTAATCAGAGCTTAGTGAGGGAGAAAAAAGCAGTGGCAAAAGGTGAAAATGGAGCTGACATCTCCCCGGACCATCCCTTGTCACAATCATGCTGTCAGCAAGAGCACTTCTGAAAACACTATTATTTTTAGTACCTCAGGAAGGAAAGTCTCAGCCAAAGAGCACAGGGCAGGGCTGTCAGACCTCTCCTCCTGTTTGCTTTCCCCTTCTTAGAGAAAGATGTCTCCTGAATCCAAGGAATCCCTCACTTCCCTCAAGACACTGGGCTATAGAGGATTCTTTTTATAATTCTAAGAAATTATCAAGTGCCACTGTTGTACTTTTATATATCTCAGAGTACAGTCGCATTGTTTTCCCTTGCTACTGCATTCTTCACCTTGCCCTCCAACTCCTGCTGAGTGAATTACTACGTTTATTGCTTTGCCTTGCAGTATTTTCCCTCTTATCTGAACAATCTGCAAGAAAACCTGTCACACGTGGCTGAATGACTGGTGGGACTCTTTGCCCTGTCTCACCAACACCAAGCCAAAACCACATCCTGCAGCCCGTTGGGATGGCTCTGACGCAGCGCACAGGGGTGACTGGTCCCTCTGAGGCTGCAGTACCCTTGTTACAAAGATACAAGAGACAAAGTTGGAGCATTTTAATCTGAATAATTCACTTTAGAAAGCAGTGTGCAGGAGCAGAGAACAGAGCCTGTGGCTCTCCGTAGTTCAGAGCAGAAAGGAGGGCACGAGTTTATCCAGGGCAGTCTGTAGTGCACCAGGTTCAATCAAGGAGTGTCTAGGTTCAGGCAGCTTTTTTCCTTAAGCTACTGAGGGAGACAAGGCAGTGCACTACCATGCTTCACCATGCTGCAGGATGCTGTCTCTTCTTAATGCCTAACACTGTCACATGAAGCAAGCACACAGGACAAAGTTTGCCTTCTGGGATCCTCTGCTGGTGTTGCCTCTGTAGTGCTCTACAGCAAGATTGCAAAGATGAACATTCCCCTTTATGGGTAATCCCAGATGTACCTTTACAGCTGTTAATTTTTCTAGAGGAAGAATTAGATTTGCCAATCTAATTTGACTCTAGTGAAATTTTAGAGGCAATTAAGGGTTTGGGTTTTGGCTTTTTTCATTTCCTATCTAATACAGATCAGCAGCTACAAAGACATTTTCATACTATCAGCTCTGCTTCTCAAACTGGATGAGTGCCCTGTTAATCATACACCAGTGGAGTGCAGTGTGGATGTCTCAGACGGCTGCTGTCAGAGGTCCAGGCCTACCCTCGCTCTGGGGCTCTCTCTTTATCTAATAAATTGCCCTCCCCACTCTCTGTTGGTGTACTACGGAGCACACAGTGGAGATGCAAGGAAAGGAGGGAATGGAGGTGGCACGTTTTCTCTTCTCTTGAGGACAGTCTATGAAACGTGGCAGGATTTCTCAAACAGAGCAACATAATGAGGTGGCAGGGAAGGGAATATTAAGGGAACAGATTTCCCTGGGAAACTCTGTTTTCCAGAAAAGTCAGAGGAGAATGCTATTCTGATTAACACTCATTTGTCCCTCTGTATTTTTTATCTCCAAGGCGGGATATAGGGCAGAGCAGAGACCAGGGAATGGCAGCCCCGTCACCGAGCCAGCACTGCAGCAGAGCTGACAGAGTATCTAGGTCAGTGTGCAGCAATTCTTTGCAGATGAGTGAGATCTACAGAGCCGAAGGCCAGTGCTGACAGCAGAGCCAAGCGCTCCTTTTACAACTGAAGGGCGTAAAATCTGCTCCCCCTTTCAAGCAGCAGCAAGAGCGGATCCTGCACTGCAGCCTCTGTCAGCAGGAGCTAATGCCCATCAGCCCTGCTTGCCCATCCCTGCTGGTGAGCAAGGCTGGGAAAACAGCATTGCCATGGGATTCGGATATAAAAGGCCAGAAGATGTGGATGTCAACCAGTACCCAGATATCCAGGGAGGGTATTTTTAACCCTGAAACCAAAACTGATGTGGAAGCTCTCCTTTAAAAGATGACGCTTTGCTTTCTCACATGAGAGCAGCATCAAATGTTACCCAGGAATAATGTTCATATTTGAAATGTCCTCACTTATCTTTGAAGTGTTCTGCATTTCACACAGGTCTTAGGAAAAGTTTGAGCACTCAAACACTTGTCTTCCAAATATCCCACTTGGCCTAATGAAATGTGCTACTTCTGCCAACAACCTTAGAGTCCTCAGGAGAGACACAGCTTTGGAGACCAGCACACTGCCATGCACAGATCATACTTTACAGGATCTTTCTCCCTCCTGCTGCTGTGCCTTAACCCACTGGGACAAGAGCATGAAAAGATCAGTGCTTCTCTATATATCATCCCTGAACATCAGTAAGACTGGCAGCTGTCTCTCAGTATTTGTGCTAAACCCTGGGTCTTTAGAGGTTGATTCATGCAGCCACAGCCTTCAAAGTCAAAAGACACCATTAGATCATCCTGTCAGGTAGCACATGCCATCAGGATTTGTGCTAATTTGTGTTTTGTTAAAACATGTCCTTCAATAAAAGACAGTCCACTCTTTATATCACAGCACAGAGAAGGGAAGATCTGTCATCTCCCTGTACTGGCAGAAGTTTAGAAAGCCATTCAGGAGGTTTCTTCTTGGTTGTTGAAAGCGCCAGGTGAATTTTCCTGATGATCTTGATTCCTGGCAGAAGAATACATTGAATTTTGAGCTCAGGACCTAAACTAGTAAATGTTGATGCCAACCAGATAACTAACCTGCCCTGCCACTGCAGATTTAAAGACAGAAGAAGTGCCTTCACTCAGGATTTTGAGTGGGAATATTGAAAAAAGAACAGTTCATCATTACAGAATAAAGGCAGCTGCTTCTGCGTGTGCTGAGAAAGGAGGGTGGGTGTTAACACAAGGATTTTGGGGCAGAAAGTATCTGTTATTTGTATTTGGGATGATAGCTCCCACATTATAGGTGTTAATCTAATAATATTCACCCTAATACTAGTATGCTTTGTCTGAACTAGTCAGCCTAATGCAGATGACTCCTTTGTTTATGCCATAGAAGAACTTGCTAGAACAGCACTTTTTATTATGAACATTTCTGCCTAAATCCTTCATGTTCTGATGCTGAATAACTTCCTCTTCAAACTGGTATTATAGGGCAAAGAACAGAAATATCTGGAGTAGAAAACATTTAATTTAGCAAGTGCACAGTATTGTACTCTTTTTATATGGGCACATAATTATGTGGGTACAGTATTTGATAAGACATAAGGAATTCACACCAATCTCAGATCTGTGCATGTATCCCTCCCTTGATCCATAGTGCAGGGATGGCTGTGCGCAGTCTGAGTGATGCAAGCAAAGGCATGTTTTCAACAGCATATAATGCACATCAAATTGTATTTATTTAGTGACCGTGGTTAGAAACAGATGCAACTTTTGTACTTTTTCATATTGCAGACATTCTACATTGAAAAACTGCCTTACACCACTAGCTCCTCTATAGGAATATACTCACTTGGGGTTAGCAGAAAGTAAGAAGGCAAGAGGGACCTCCTGTAGTGTTTGTATGCTTTGCATCCTGCCAATGTTGCACACATCTGCCTGCTAAGACAAAAAAAGAAGCTATTCTGTGGCCCAGACGGGCTTACTCAGAGTCTGGTGGAGTCAGGAGTATTGCAATCCACGTGGTAAAACTGGTAGAAAATGTTACTAATCAAAGACTTGGAAAGAATATGAAGAAGAGAGAGAACAAAACTGTCATTACCCACTATTTGGACTGTTGAATCTGGCCTATTCATAGTAACACACCAAGTGTATCTATCCAATTGCAATAACGAGTGACAGCTGACTACTTAACAATTAGGTTTTCCTTCCCCACCTCTGAAATTAAGGTCATACCCTTTTCTATTTACTTTTGGGATGTGGTAAATTAGAGCTTTGGCTTCATTACAAAAATTAATTAAAATAGTCTCACAATGGCACCATTCATCGCTGAGCTTGTCCCTCCCTGCAGTGTGTCCTCATGTCAGCTCTCTTTGGGTTTAGTCCCAAATTCCAGTACGTGCTAGTCTGCCTGTATTATTTGGACCAGTAGACTAGATTTTTCTTTTTGTTCATTTCTTTGCTTCATTGGAAGGGCTCCTCTTGTTTCTAATTCTTCTGTTACTTCTTTTTTTAGAAGAAACTGTACACTAGCAGGCTGTCAGCATGATCTGATCTCCCCAAAGTGCTTTCTGGAGTTTGCAGCTTGGACTCATAGTAGACACCTCTACCTAACAATTTCTGCTCACTGACATCCCAGGTGTCTAGGTCTGGAGAAGAGGATTAGCATTCAAGTTGTTTTCATTAGTATTTCAAAAACATAACTAAAGAGATAGGAAAAAGAAAAAGCTTGAGTATTCCCTACTTACACAGAGCTGGAATTCTGCCCATTGAAACGTTCTTTATTTTTTTTCTAAACCATTTCTTTGTGAATGCAATGCTTGTTTTAAAGGCTGGATTTATGGACTGGCAAAAAATAATGTTTTCCTTCATAGGAGAAAGTGTTGCATTATGTTTCACATGACTGTGTCCTGAGGTGGTTCAACACACGGAGTTCTGTGCGTACCAGTAAATACGGATCTCAGATTTCAGGAATAGTGACCTACTAAAAATTATTGCTTGACGGGAAATACAGAAGAACTCAGTTTCATTTTATATCACATCTAAAGGGGAAATGGCCAACAACAGTTTGGACAAAGGTATGTGCTGGAGATAAAGCACAACAGGCAACTCTAACACCTACAGACAAGAAGGAATCAAAGTTGTGGTGGAATCACTGTCCCTGGAAGTGTTCAAAAACAATGTAGATGAGGCCCTTAGTGACGTGGTGGTCTTGGCAGTGCTGGGGAATAGTTGGACTTGATCTGAAAGGTCTTTTCCAACCTTGTTGATTCTCTGATGTGCAATTAAGTCAAAGTTGATGTTGCTTTAAAGAAGAGAACACGAGATATTTGCAAAAGTGACACCTATCATCATAGGCTTTATTTTGTCAATGTTTAAGCATGTATACAACTGCAACTATAACCTGATTAATTTTCTTTTGTTCACTTACTGCTTGTCTACATAGGTGCATTCAGGAAATTTTATTCTAACCAATTTAGGCTGTGACTTTAAAATGCATCAGCTAAACAGCTTTAAAATGTGAAAGTGAGACCTGTCTTTATGAGGTGAATGTGTCCACATCAGAAACTAATATGAGGTAATGAAGCCAGTTTGCAAGAGGACTCAGATTGACAGTTCTGGATATTTAAACCCGTATTGGTTATAGGTGAGAAACAAGAAGGAATCTTCTAGGTAATAAGCATGGGAATGGTTATGCAGGCTGCCCCTTCTTCATGAAATGCAAAAAGGCAGGACCCTCCTCTGGGCTAAAAATGTCCTTCTTTGTAGGCTTAGTTTTCAGCCAAATCAGGTCCCCTTGGGACCCGTCATACATATGGTTGTCTGAGCTCTGGTGCTGCTGACATGGGACAGTGTAGGAAGGAGGCCACGGCTGAGCAGTGAGCGTGGAAATGCACTGTTGGTGCTACTGTGGACTTGCACAGGATGAAAGTGCCCACATAACCTCAGCCATGGGAACCCCACTGGTCACTTACTGGGGTTCATCATGCTGGAGTTTTAAGAGCAACAACAGGAGCAATGCTTGGAAGGAGGTGATAGACCTGAGAGCCTTTTCTGAATCTACCAACCTGAGATGGCAAACGTGAGCAACTGCATTTCACATTCTCACCACTGAAAATCATGGCCTATCTGTAAAGCTCTTGGTACAATATGCAAACCCTGATTTTCAGCTTTGTGCCTTGGGCACAGAGATAACTTGGGGAAAGCCTTTATTTCCTACTTGTTAGTGAAGGGGGGAAGTGGAAAACTAATTTAGCCCATTAAATATCAGCATCTTGTCCTCTGTGTGCTCTGAATGAATGACGTCCCATGTTGGACTTTGCTGAAAATGTATTGTTTTTTCTTATGAGCAAAGCTGAGAGCTGAAAATGAGACCGCATTGATATTTTGCTGCAGAGTTGTTGCCTGTAGGTAGGCTTTAGATGGAGCTGTTCTATAGAAATCAATCCTGGTAAAGCAATAGCAGCTGTTATTTTGCCAGCAAGCAGCAAGCAGAAGCGATTGCAGAGGAACCCCCACTACAGCAGTCCTGCTTAGTAATTTAAAAACAATTGGGGGCATAAAAATAATTTGAATATAGATGGAGAACCACAACATCGTTATTTCTTATGTTTTGAAACCAGAGACTATTAAAAAAATGTGAATTCTCCCTCACCAGGTCCCCATCTCCATGTATGACCAGTGAATAATAAATCCTCTTTAGATACAAGACAAAGTTTTCACCAGTGATAAGGAGAGGTGACTATTTAATATTTGTAATGCTGTTGGGACAGCTGGCTCACATGGGTTCTGGTGGGGTTGCTCCATATTTCATCAGTTCCTTTTGTCATCTTTCTGGCTGTGTTGCCTGCTACCTTACCTCTCCATCCAATCAGGTATTGTAAAATGAGCTCATATTCTTCTATGGACAGAGCAGGATTGTACCTGGCAAGCACCTTGAGGACTGCAGGAAATCACGTCAGGGACTCCACCTCTTGGAAGCTCTTGGGCTCCTTTTCTCTCAATCTGTGAAGAGGAAAACACTGTCATCCTTTGAAATAGAAATCATTATTAGAAAGCCTCAAACAGGGACAGAATACTGGTTTCATAACAAAAAAACCCCATTAACTATACATTTGGTTTTCAAGTTTATTAATACATTTTAAGAAGGCTTAAGGATGAAAGATTCTGTGGCAATGTAACGCAGTATTATAATATTAATTTGCATCAATTTCTTAAAGAGATAATTCAATTAAATAGTTCAGCCTTTAGCAACTTCTTTTTAAAAATCATATCTCTTTTTGAACTGTCAACCACTTGAAGGAAGAGCCCTTGATTCCCTCTTGATTGTATGCTAGATGAGGCAATTTTTCCTTGGGGAATAACATTAGCTAAATTAGGAACACTGTAATTTAAAGGTGATTAAGTACCTTTTGTGATTGTTGTTCTATGACTTCAATCTGATAACACTTAAGTGCATGTGTAATCTAGTCTTCCACAGGGCTACTCGCATTCATAAGTGGGTTTAAATCTTTGTAAGATCAGGACTTAAATAAGCACCACAGTTAAATGGTTTATGGCACGTTAACAAAGTATATATTTGCTCTTATTGCAATGACATTTCACACTTACGGTTGGTGCAAAAAACACTCAGAATGCTTTTAAAAATGGGGATTTTCATTTTACAGAAAAGGACAGCAAGGCATGGGAATGTGAATAGATACGTTCTGCTTCACTGGCAGATCTGGGAACACAGCGCGGACACCTGATCCTCACGGATCTGTGCCTGGTTCACTCTGTACCTTGTACTCTGTACCTTGGTGCTCAGGGTGGGAGAAGCAGCAGGAACAATCCAGACCAGGCAAAGTGACCAAGTCATTGCTCAAGCTGCCTACTTCTCTCTGGAGAAATTCCTTCTTAGCCAGCAGCCCTCTTGAGGTTTCAGTGGAATAGGTTTTTGTCAGCAGAGCACCCAGCGTGTTGAAGGATGTCAGAACATGGGCTACTATTGTGCCGTTGGCAAATTTTAAGGTTGGCATCTGTTGGGGGCTGCCAAGTAAGACGCACTCAGCCAACCTGCTGTCGAGAAGCGGTGCTGGCATTTGCCCATGCACCAGGATATTTTACAGAATGTCATCACTTGGTAATGAAATGTTCCCCAGTAACGATGCCTCACGAACACAGAAATAGCCTTTGCCCATCAGAAAGTTTAGCAAATAATGCTCGCAGGAAGTGATTTGCTAGGAATCAATCAAGCAGATCCCAGAAATAATGTGACAGATGGTAACCCGACGTTACCGCAACATCACCAAACTACTTTTTACTCGCACTTTAAACAACCATTTGGACTCAGGTCTTTAAAGAAGAATGTTCACTCTCTCACTCTACAGCTGGTTGAAGCTGAACTGCAAATTCTGTCATTAAAAGTCACTGAAAGGCAGAATAAAATTAAAAGTATGAAATTTCCTCCAATGCCAAAGGAAAAAAAACATTCAGTTGTCAAGACTCTATTTTGATGCCTTTAGGTTATGTGCCCTTGCTTTATTTTTAGCTGTGTTATGCTACAAACAAAAAATTCTCAAATATAAAATTAACACAATCCTTATTCCAAGTGATACGTACAATGAGAATTTAACAAAATAGATGGTGAAATGACAAATACTGGAAAGAACAAACAGGTTTCTGTTCGCATTTTCATTCTCTGTACTGTGAATATAAAGTTTATTGAAATCAGCACATCTCCATTTTTCATGACCTAGCACCTTCTGAGAGAAAAATACTCCACCTAAGCAGTGTTGTTAAGGTCTCTCTAGGTTGTGACCTGGTGCATTCAAGTTATGGTAGTTTAGCAAGTTACTCATCATAACCAGTGGTATGCACAGCTTCTCCTCTTGAATTCACAAGGTAAAAAACAATTCTCTTACACTGTATGCCTAATTTGCTTGTTATAATTTATTGAGGCTTGAAATGCTTACTTCATTTTCCTGCCGTATACCTGCACGATGTTTTGTCACTGTATGAAGACTTGTTGCTTCTTACAGCCCTGATTTATTAACTAAAGCTTAATGCAGTTCTTAATCAACAGCTTTTTCTTTATAGCAGGAGATTTTTCTTCCTCCTATCCGATGCGCATCATGCACTCTGCAACCTTTCACAACAGGAATTCTCATTCCCCACAAAGAGGTTAGCCAAAATACTGCTTGTGCTAAACCAAGGATCATCCCAGAAACGGAGCAGCTGAAGAAAGCAAAGTAGGCCACATACATTCCCTGCTGAACTGCTGGATGCGACTCTGTCCCAGGGGAACGCTGTCACGCTGGCTGTGTGACAGCACCTAAGCTCTGCACGTGATGAGAAGGTATTGTTATCAGAGGCTGCTGGGGTCATTCACTGGGCTTGTCATTGGGAGTGAGGGTCTTACAGAGCCACAGAATGAACTGCTGAGGTGTTTTCTCCCTGCATTCAAGTCGGGAAAAGCAGAGAGCAAATCACTGCAGCAGCCGGTGCTGCCATGGCCCCACTGCAGGCAGGACACCTGCCCAGCCTCTCCCTTCAGTGCTACATCAACATGGAGAACGTAATCTGTCACATGCATGGCTTTAAACTGGAAAAAGGTAGATTTAGATTAGATATGAGGCAGAAGTTCTTCCCTGTGAGGGTGATGAGGCACTGGCACAGGGTGCCCAAAGAAGCTGTGGCTGCCCTATCCCTGGCAATGCTCAAGGCCAGGTTGGATGGGGCTTGGAGCCACCTGCTGTAGTGAAGGTGTCGCTGCCCATGGCAGGGGGTTGGAACTGAATGAGCTTGAAGGTCCCTCCAACCCAAACCGTGATTCTATGTACCTAGGTGTTTGCAGGGGGTGAGCTGTAGCCGGAGTGCATGTATAAATATGTAAGCATGACTATGGTGTTCTGCAAAATTTGGCACAGTGCATGTGAAAACTGGATTGCCTTAAAAATCCCGTGTTTTTGTGACTTACTCTAACACCCTTACGCATCGCCTTGCATTCATGGGACAGGGTGAATGAACGGCCCCATAGTATCTACAACTGAAGCTGCTGTCACTGCACTACGCTGGGTTGTGTCTTCCGTTGCTCCTAACTCCGCCGGGTGCTTCCACCTCGGCCGTTCCCAGCCGGTGGGCTGAGGCGGCTGGTTTTCCCCATAAAGACGCGAATTTGGGGCAATTTCAGTGAATGTCACCACTAAAACCCCCAGTTCCGCCGGGTGCTCTGAGGGACGGGACGCCCCTAACAAACACCGGGGGGACGGAGGTGCAGGAGGCAGGCAGCGACTGCGCCGGCCGCGGAGCGCGAACCCGGCGCCCATCGGCCGCTCGGGGCCAATGAACAGCCTCGTTGGTGACGCGCGGGGCGGGGCGGGCGGTGCCCTGGCGGGCGGGCCGGGGCTTTCCTGTGGAGGGCGGGCAGCGGGCGGGTGTAGTGGAGGCAGTGGCAGTCGGGTCGGTTGAGGCGGGCAGGGAGCAGCTGTACTGCGTCCCAGGCATCGGCTGGACGCGCGGTCGCACCTCCTTTTATATAGACATATCCGTGTATATAGGGATACAGGTTTTCCTTTTTAGTTTCTCGGGTGTGCGTGCGCATCTGCCGCGGAGCTGGCGGGCTGCGGGCTGCCGCTGAGCTGAGCTCTTTGCCGTGCCGGAGGCGCCGGGGGGGCCGCGGCCGTCGCCGGGGCTCAGGCCGTTCCGGGCAGAGATGGGTTTCGCGGCTGCCCGTGCGAGGGAGGACAGTGGCCGCTGGGCTCCGAGTGCCCGGGCGGGGAGGTGTGTGTAGGGACCGCCGCCGGCAGCGCGGGGGTTTGGTTTTTTCCCCCATTCTCTGAGTTTTCAGAGGTGTAGCAGGCAGAGGCTCAGGTGCGTTGGGTGTTTTTTTTCCCTTGTTGCCTCCGTCGGCTTGTTTGCCCCCTCCCCTCTTTTCTATTTTATTTTTACGTGAGGTGGAGACCGGCGTGTCTCATTTTTCTTCAGCTCGGTAGTGAAATTGCAGCAGTTTGTGCCTCCTCCAGTGTGCTCGAGCGAGGAAAATGGAGGCTGTGATAGAGAAGGAATGTAGCGCGCTCGGAGGGCTCTTCCAGACCATCATAAGCGACATGAAGGTAAGAGACAAGGCTCTGGGGAAGGGGGGGACAGGTGAGAGGAAACCTCTCCCAACCCTCTCCCAAGACATCGTGTCGATGAGACTTTGCCCCATGTGATGCAGGAGCATCGGGGGGCAGCGGTGGCAGCGTGAACCCCCCATCCAGCCCTGGGCTGCTTCTGCCCGGGACCCTGCCCCAAAGCTGGGTGCGTGTCCCTTGCCGGTGGAGGCACCCCGATAAAGGGACCCCTGGTAAATACCTCAATCCCATGGTTTGAGGCTTCCGAGTTGCTTGCAGGACACCACCTCTCCCTCCCTCCCTCCCTCCTTCCTTCCCCGTATTCTCTCTCCCCTGATCAAACGTGCAAGCTGTTATCTTCCGCCAGGGTCAGCGTTTTCCAAACCTGTCTCCTTTTATTAAATCCCTTTTGGTGTTTTATTTTGGGCTGTGGGACTGCTAGCAGGATCAGTGCAGCGCGGTGGGAGCGTGGTGTGGAGGAGATGGGCATGGTACGTGTCAGCCGTGGGGTGGGGCTGGAAGGGGCAATGAAGAGATGGATGGCTGTGCTGATGGGCACGGTGGAAAGAACATAAATCTCAGCCTGGAGATGCTCAAAAGTTGATGCGTGCCTGGATTAAAATTGCTGCTCAGTCGGTTATATGGTATTGTTTTCATGCTGTGTATGCTTATGGGGGTGGCATTTGCTTCTTTCTGTGCATGAATGCAAAGGTCTCAAGTTGCCAGGTCTCTCCTCTACCAGGCACCAGAAATCTTAAGCAGCACTGACTCCTTCTGCCAAAGGGTCCCTCTGGGAGCGGTGCTCCCCGTCTACCCTTGGCAGCCAAGGGCACTTGTGCAGGGTTTTCTTTGGGTGAGTGGGTGCCTCCCGCCCTTCACTCGTGGAAATAAATAGCGCAAAAGCCTTGCTGTGTTGTGCCAGTCATGCCTCCCCCGAACCCAAGGGCTCAGGGCGCCCTGCCTCTGGCGTGGCCGTACTGCAGAATACTGCAGTGTTCCCTGGACAAGGGCAGCTTGTCTTCCTCCCAGGGCCGGCTGGATGCGGTTGTTGGCAGATGTTGGGGGATGTGTGAAATAATGGGGGGATCGTGTAATGTAAAGGCAGTGACCATGTGTGTTGTGCTTCTCTGAGCCAGGGGCACGGGATTTCTGTGGGTGTTCTAAAGGGTCCAGGGCTGAGGAGCAGGGAGTGCTGCAGAAGAAATTGCTGCCAAGTAGTGGTGGAGGAGGACAGGATCTGCTCTAGGAGGAAGCCTGGCAGAGGTGAATGCCTTCTAGTGTATTTTTTAGGGGGGGTAGAGAAGCTGTTTGCACTTGAAGTTAATTTTTGGCAAGTGTTCATATGCACTTTCCTCTCAGCACATCTTAGAAGACATTTAATTAAAAGCATGGCTTGTCAAGAGCAGGCAGATTGCGGAGAGGAGGGGGAGTGTGTATGTGTGTATCTGTCAAGACAATGCTGCAGTCCTGGCAGTGGTGTTCCTTGGGCTCTAAGTCCCTTGTATTTTTGATAATGACTGCGTTTTAAAATAAAACAACAACCCACCCAAAAAAGAGCAGGAAACGATCACAAATCCTGGAATCATTTTAGTGGGCTGTGCAGGGAGCACGCAGGAGATGTTCTGTTCCAGATGAAGTGTGGTTTTGGGCTTCGGCACAGAGGGACACCAAGTATGTTTATTCTCTGCTTCTTTCCATAAGTGATGCATTTCATTTATCTTGCTTTTAAGCAAACAGGCCTTTGCTGTGTGGATTTATTCATTTATTTCGTTTACACATGGTTACTTGCATGGGAGTGCTGCTCATCAGAAACAGGTTGATGTGAGCTTATGGAGATGGGCACAGGTGTGAATATTTTTTCTGTTAATGCTCCATAGTAGTGGAACCTGTTCTGTGGACTGGCAGTTACTGAGGGGCAGGTTTGCAAGCAATCACAGCAGATATTTAGCAGTGTGGTACTTGTTAAGGTTTACAAAAATCTGCTTGTTATGTAGCATGAGCAGAAGAAATAATTCTTACCTGTAGCTCAGTTTGATGCAGCTAAGGCCATGCTGCCAGTGAGGTGCTCTAGGATCCTTTGTGACTGCTGCACAAAGGTTTGTGACAACTTCTAAGAAAGAGTAGCTATTTTTGATAGCTAACTAGAACCTTTCCACTAATGATACCTTTAGTAGTAAAGTGAAAATTAGCATTTGAAGTGCTGTTTCACGTAGCCGGGTCTGCGTGGGCAGGCTCCTGGCAGGCTCTTGGAGATGTTGCGTAGGGGTCTGCCCACACATACCAAGTGCACTATCTGTGCCTATTTCTCATCACTGCTGTGATCAAGTCCCCACATGCCCTGCAGTGCTGAGGGATTTGCTGCAGCATCTGCCTTTTTTTTTCTGTGTAACTAAATAATTTGCAGATTCTTTTACCATACAGATTGCTCCGCCTTAAACTTGGTTGTAAAGATGGCAGGGTTAATCAGCAGAGTATTAAAATGACTCTGAAGTCTTGCCAGTGGAAGCAGATGGGTGCTGCAGCCAAGGTGAAGATCCAGTCCGTGTGGACTGATTTTTCTCTTTGTTCACAATAACACAGAGCTAGCTCAGGTGTTAATTTTGAGCTCTCCTTCATCTTTACAAGGTTACAGAAACTGGAGTTATAATCCTGAGCAATGTGGTTGTTTCCATTTGTCTCTGGACTGTGTTAACTTTGAAACTTAATGAGGGCTATATATGCCAGTGTGACTAACGCATCACATTGTTTGATGGCAAGATTATCTCTTGCTGTCTGAGGTCTCTTGAACTGCCTTTAATATTTTCTCCAGAAACCCCAGATTTCTCTTTGTCCTCCACCAAAAATAGCGTTGTAGTTAATACTCAACAAAACAAGCTCCAAAATAATTTTCTGTAAAGCCGTAAGTGATTTGGAGAAATTATGTACTGTGTGCAGTTCTGGTGTCCTCAACATAAAAAGGACATGGAGCTGCTGGAGCAAGTCCAGAGGAGGCCACAAAGATGATAAGGGGGCTTCAGCACCTCCTGTATGAAGAAAGTTGGGTCTGTTCAGCCTGGAGAAGAGAAGGCTGCATAGAGACCTCATAGCAGCCTTCCAGTATCTGAAGGGGGCCTACAAGGATGCCAGAGAGGGACTCTTCATCAGGGACTGTAGCAGCAGGACAAGGGGTAATGGGTTTAAACTTAAACAGGGGAAGTTTGGGTTAGATATAAGGAAGAAATTCTTTGCTGTGAAGGTGGTGAGGCAGTGGAATGGGTTGCCCAAGGAAATTGTGAATGCTCCATCCCTGGCAGTATTCAAGGCCAGGCTGGACACAGTTTTGGGTGACATGGACTAGGGTGAGGCATCCCTGCCTATGGCAAGGGGGTTGGAACTAGGTGATCTTAAGGTCCTTTCCAACCTTATCCATTCTATGATTCTGTGTTATTGAGTTAAATATAAGAATGGTTAATAGCCATCCCATTTATACCACGCTTGATGTACATCTGGAACTTTAGTTGCCTGACAAGGGAAGTCCATGTCTTTCATGCAAAGCAAGGGTCACATTTGTTGAGTAATGTGTGGTGTACATGGTGATAGGGTTGTTTATGGGAAAGCCCACAATGGGAATTGTACTTGGCCCTTGTGCTCTATAATTGGGCTTCTGTGCTTTGAGATTTCAGGATCAGATTAAAGAATTATAAAGGTGGGAAAAAGTCTGCCCATCCCATCCTAAGTTTAGATTCATTGTCACAGCCCTGGTGTTTCCTATGGTACATCACAGAGCATGTGGCACTTACAGTTTGTTATAGTCTTATGAAAGATCTTTTTCAAAGCAATCAAAGTTCATGAAAAGCAAAATAAAATGTGCACGTCCCCATGGAGGAGCAGCTTTGTGTGCTGCATGCAAACGTCGTGCGGCTCTCTTTGAACGTGGCATTCGTTCTGTAGCTCCCTGTGGGAAGGGAGTATTTGATCTGAATGGTTTGTAACTCATTTCTGGCAATTGGGAAATGAGATGCTGCAATGTGCTGCTAATTTCAGTGTTTCTTGTAGTGCAAAGCAAATTGGTGCAGATAATTTTGGGGAGGGCCTGTTGTGGATGGGTTTCAAAAGATCTTGTCTTCTCACGCAGAGCAGATCCTTTTTAATGCTGGTTTTCCTTCTGAGTCTTGATTTTTATGTTCCTTTTAATCACACTGTTCTCTTCTGTCTTGAAGGAAAAAGGAAAACAGGAGGACACCTCTGAAAACATTGAAGTTGGCAGTGTTTGTAGTTCATCACTTGCTTGAGCCTGGTTCTTTTGCTTTTTGCATGCTCTGTATTTCTCACACCTCTTCTGCCAGCATGTGTTTTGGCAGAGCAGGGGCTTGTTGTATGTGTATGGCACACGACACCCGTGGGGTGGGTGTGGTGGGAAGATGAGTAATGAGCAGTTGGATGAACGCAGGTTGTCTGTGACTTCATTTATACCAAGTGGGAGGACTTACTACATTTTTATGGGCCTGGTGTGGATTACCAATTGGTTTTGCTCATCTCCCACACGTGAGAGACATGAGGGAATCTATGAAAGTCCTGTTGGTGAGTAAAAAAAAAGGTTCCCAAAGGAGTAAAATTTTATATTTTTTTTTATTTCAAGTATGTGTGCGTTATTCAGCAAAAACTCAATAAAATCAACCTTTGGTTTTGGAAGTAACCTCTAATGCTATAAAGGAGGTGAACCCTTCCCTTCACTGCATGGCTGCTGCTGTGACTCTTGGATGAGGTGGTGATACACTTCTGGTTTTGGCCATGCAAAGCTCTTAGTCAGAGGAGAAGGACATGAACACATGGGCATGAGAAACATTTATGTTATTGCAGCCTCTTATCTCCTGTTAGGACAAGTGCCTGGTGAGAGGCGGCATTTTAATCTTGTTTTTTGTTGAAGATGGACCCGGGGGGGGGGGGGTAGCCCTATCAAGGATTAAGAGACATTTGTTTAGGAGGCCTGATCTGCTGGTGAGGGGATGGCCTTGTGCTATTCACACAAATAATATAAACTGAATGGAAGAAATATTTGATGGAACAAATAGAAATGCTGAGACAGTTACTACAGCAAGTGCAGCTGCAGGTCTGCGTCTGTGTTAATCCAAGGGACAGCCCACATATATCAGAGAATCTGGGCAAATTAGTTTTACCCTGACATGCTGTAATGTGATAGCTCTTCTGCAGCTGTGCTTTATTTGAAGCTTGGGTTCTCTGTGGAGGTTAGGAATGTTCAGTTCAATGATTTTTAAGGTCTAGTTTCAATCCAGCTGTTAAGGATGATAACTGCTGTAAGGGAAAACAAATGTCTCATGTACAACAGACAGGTACAATCTTGGAGAAGAAAGGGCATCTCTGTCCTCCCTTTCCCATGCATACTGTGTTGCACTGGCATGTCCCTTGTGCGACAGTCTCTAGTGCAACTGATCTATTCCAGACCTAGCAAATAGCCATTTCTTCCCCTTCCCCAAAAAGCATGAAATGAACTCATTTCCCCTCTCTGCAGCTTTTCTTCCCATTTCTTTCAATTTCCTTAAAGGCTATACCACCAAGGCATTTTGAGCTTAGCTGCCTGCACTGATGTCCTACCCCTGTGCCCTTTCAACAACCTGCTTGCCTCAATGGTTGGTTTGTGTACAGTGAAATTCCTTGCCTTTTCTAAGCAGCTGCAGTATCTTCCTGTAAACATCTCTCAGGGGCAGGGATTGATGTGCAGGTAATGATGGTGCAGGAAGGGAGCCACTGCGTAAATAGTGGGCTTCAAGCATCAGGGATAAATGGGAACATACTTACTCACAAGTAAGTTATTCTTTTAGGGACACATTCTTGATCCAGAAGCTCTTATGTGAGTGTTAACAATTTACACAACTGAGCACTTGCTATGTGTGTACGAGCCTGGCTTATGCTTCAGCGTAAGCACATTTCTCATGTGTTTTAAGAGTACTCCTTTTGGATCCAGCAGGATGCCAGGAGCATAATAGGGTTTGTGAGGTTGTAAGTGTGGAAGGAGTTGTGCAGTGCTGCATGAAACAATTGACTGAACAAATGTTGGAAGACAAGAAGTCTGTGTAATTACAGGCTGGGCACTGGTTAATACCTAACAGAGGGTGATATTTTGGAGAGTTTGCTGCTTCCTTCCTCAGTTCTGAGTGTGTGCAAGCTGGACCAAAATCTTTGGTATAGAATACCTAGAAACCTCCAATTTTCTCTTTTTGCATGTTTTTTTCTTTTCAAAGTACAGAAATTGTAGCAGTTGATGGAATCTGTGAATCTGCAGATAGCATCTTCTGCTCAACAGCCTGTATGTTTTCAAGCTTCTGAAAAAACATTTTTAAAGTTCATGGTCTACTTGGAGACAGTGTGGTCTTGAAGATAAGCAGGAAGCTGTATATGGCAGAGAGCAGAATAGGAACTGCATCTAAAAAGGGTGGTTTTGGTCTGCTTCAGAGCATGTACAGAGAGGTTTGAGTTAGTACTGTAAAGAGGCTACTTTTTAGGGTAGAGTAGCCTCTTTAGGCTGGATACAGACATACATCTCCCTCTTTAAGTGTTTTTGGTTTCATAATTAAGTCTACCTTGATACTGTAAGGTGCAAGCACTGCTCTGTTCACTGACATCTGTGCTGACCTGAAGCACGTTCATTGACTTATTCCTGCTGGGGTGTGAGATAGCTTGAATGCTGAGATGTTTTGAAGGGTTGGAGACAAAATGTGTGGTAGCTTTGTCGTTAAGACCATAGCAGCTTTCATCTTCAAGTGCTACGTGTGTGACTTAGCTGCAAAGGATGGCTCCCGTTTTACAGAAAGGCAAGCTGTGGCTGCAGGTTCAGTGACTTCTTTCCCCTAGGACAAGAAGGATTTGAGTACATCTAGAGCATGGAGTTAATGAGGGGATGTTTTTTACGCTCCCAGTAGAATACATGTGTCTATCCACACATCACCACTTTGTTGTTACTGCTTAAGATGTATTGCTGTTCCTCCCCTGTGATAACTCGGTGTTTGCAGGCAGAGGAGATGACATCTACAAATGTCTGATCAACTCTCAACACAAGTGTCTTGAACTCCTCTTCTGTAACTGAAATTAGAGGACATCTTGGTTTTAGTGGAGAAGTGTGACTGGTGCATCTTAACCATAGGCTGGTCAATCATGAAGAATTTGGCTGTGTCTTTGTAAGGCTGTATATGCGCTTTTCACTCTTCTGATCATCAACCATAAGCATTGTGTAGTTCACTTTTATCCTAGGATACTAGCTGGAGTATAATCATCATTTAACAAATCACCTTGGATATTTTTGAGAACACTTGCAGGACAGCACTTGTGTTAGTGTGTGTAGTGCCAGTGATGAGTTTGTAACTAGAGACATTTGGTTTGTGATACAGAGAGGTTCAGATTTGTGCCCATTTTTGTCTTCCACATAAATTGCCACCATGCTTCTTACCCAAGCATGAGATTTTATTTTCTTTTCCACTTAAGTGACCTCTGTGCTTTGCAGTGTCTCTGAAGCCCTTTGTGTAGTGGCCTAATTTGGGATATCTTTTTGTTAATAAAGCTTTATTTGTGATGAGATGCCTCCTAATAAAATTGTCCATGGGCAAACCAAGTGTTTAAATTGAAGCCTGAAAGTGATTATTTCTCATGAGTGCAATGGAGAGAAAGTAGGCTGTGACAAGTGTAGCTGCACTTCTCTGCCTGGCAAGAGCCAAACTTCATGAAGCACTAAAAATGTTGGTACCTGCTGCTGCCTTTTGCACAATGATGTTCTTCTGTGGTCAGCTCAGATGCATATCAGCACTTTGGCAACAGGCACTGTGACTAACTGGGTCTTCAAGATTGTTTTGACTGCTTGTATGCTGCAGGTTGTGTTGAGTGAACACTCAGAAATGAGGGCTTCTCCTTGCTTGGGAAGAAGTGATGAGACCCCAGTGGTGTTGCTGGCATTACCAACACCGGGGCTGTTGGCTCGAGGCTGTCCTATGTAGGCATTAACTTGAATGACTGCCTCCTGATGTTTTAATTATCTTTTGTTTGATCCAGCTGAAATATTGTGGGTTTAGCAAATAGCTGCAGAGTATGCATGGTGGCCACTTAATGATTGAGTGCATGAAAGGCGGTATTGATGAGTCTCTGGAGGAGAAATTTGCCATTCAGGCTTGCAAACTTGTTTAGACCTGCAGGGGAGAATGTGGAACTTAATGCTTCCACTGGAAGACTACTTAATGTCCAGCTTTTTTATTGTAGCTTGGGATAAAAGGTCTCTAGAAGCTGTGGCTAGTTGTTTTCCTCCACCCCCCCTTCATCCTGTGAATAACTTCCTATGTTTACAGAGTGAGAGACTGTATGTTTATGTATGATGTATTTTCTCACAGTATAACTTTTGTTTGCTAATTACCCAATCTTGGATTTAAATCATGAAGTGGCTGCTTTGGAGCCAAGTTTCTTCATCTTACAAACTATGAAACTGGGCTGTGGACAGTATGGATTTGAAGTGGTCCTTATTGATGTAGCAGGGAGCCCCACAGGTTGGGTTGTGAGCTTGGATGGCATGCAGCAACCACGGGGGATGAGTTTTCACATGTCCTTGCTGTACTACAAATTGAAGTCACAATCATGGAGTGACTGGTAATCGTCCATTGGGCATGTTTAAATATGGGCTAGTGCAATGCAGGCTTTATTATAATAGAAATTAGAGACTCTAGAGCTTTAACAACAGAATGGTACCAGACTTGGGTTCTTCCTGCCTTTAAATGGTTAGCGAGGTTTACTAAGTACTGCATTTCAGTGCTCAGGGTACTGGGTGTTCTTTAGAGTTCTTCAGGTGGTGTGGGAATGCAGAAATAAGTCATATTTATGTGGTAATTTCCACACCCCCTAGTAGGGTTGATTACCCTTTTCTGAATCCTGATGGGATTTTAGCCTTGACTTTCTCAAGATACCATGCTACGATCTGTTTTTCTCCATGTCCTAATGATCTGTTTGGACTGAAACCCAAACAGTTTTGGAAATGCTAAACGAGTGGTTCTGTGATGCATAGAAGAACTATCTAGTTCACAGTTACTTTAATAGTGTCTGAGATGTCTTCAGTAGTGTTTTGTTCCGTAGTTTGCAGTGTTGTGATAATGTATCACTTTATGAAAGCAGAGCTTGGCATGCCTATTTCTACTGAGGGAAACTTGTTCCTAACCCTGCTGTTGCAGAAATAATGGAAATAGATGTATGGCTACAAGGCTTTGATTTTAATTACCCCTGCTTGCTTTCCTGAAGGATAGTTACAGCTTAAATGGCATCTTAATTTGATCTTTGACATGCTTTTACTTTCACTGCATGATTATAATATCTCAGCCCCTGAGTTTGTACCTGTTTCCTCCTCCACAGCTCTTGCTGTGAAATCCTGTGAAGTTCCTATCTTTTGCTCTTGATGACTTAATTCCTGGCCCAGCACATGTTCTGCATGAGTTGAGAGTACCTTTTGCTGCTGGAGCTAAACTCAAACTTCCCCTGTGCATGGCTGTACCTCTAGCTTAGAAAGACTGAAGGGACTTTGCAGTCAGGTAATCCCTTTTTCTTGCTTTGTGATAGTATTGTGCTTTCCTAGAAGACCCCTATATAAATATGTTGCTCTTCCTTAAACAGCTCCAGGGAAAGGAAACTCCTGACCTTTCATTCTGAAATATTTGCCTGTAAATTGGCCTTATAGTTGGATGAGTTGTCCAACCTGAAGTTTCTTTGCTGCAAGTAAAACTAATAGTTCTTTGTCCTGTATCACTAGGGAACAGCTGACAGACAACATCAGTCTATAAGATGCTTTTGAAATCAGTATTGAGACATTGTTGGTTCAGGTCTGGTTCTGAATTTAAGAAATAGAGGGTAGATTCAGTTGGAATTAAGAGAATTTTTTATGCAGTGAGGGTGGTGAGGTAGTGAAACAGGTTATGAAGAAGTTGTGGGTGCTCCATCATTGGAAATGTTCATGTTCGGTTTGGACAGGGTTTCGAACAACCTGATCTAGTGGAAGGTGTCCCTGCCCTTGGCAGAAGGGTTGGATTAGATGATCTTTAAAGATCCCTTCCAACCCAAGCCATTCTGTGGTTCTGTATATTTGGAATGAGGTAAATGAAACCAAAGAAGTCATGGAATAGGTGTTTCTAGTCTTCAGAAAGAGTGAAGACTCTCTTACCAGCAAAGTTTGTTTTAGTCTGTTGAAAGACTGGTGAGTGATTGGGAAATAGATACAGCTGAGAGAGCTTCATGAGACATGCTCTTGAATTGCTTATTTTTCAACCTAGAGAGAGGCAAAGCCAGCAAGGGGAATTTTTTGGATGGAGAAGAGCAGTTATGAACTTTGGGTGAGGTGATGTATGTTCTCTGCTCACCTGTGTGTTGCAGGAGCTTTTATGGCTTATTAAAGGACTAGACAACTCCATTCATGAGTCATGGACTTGGCTAAATGTGTGGATTGCACAAAGGAGCACATTAGTGTTTGGTAGTGCTTTGTAACCCTTGCAGTTATGGCTGCACCCAGTTGACTACTGATTTCTTTAGAAAAGAGAAAGAACTTCCAGTGCCAGATGTTAGCTGGGAAGGGAAACTGATTGTCAGCCACTGCACCTTCTTATGTTGAGACATCTGTGGTCGGAACTATTTATTTTCAGGCTGTCATTGTTTTCCTGTCCCTTTCCCTCCACTTTTTCCTGTTTTTTGCCTGTTGAAAGCCCCCTGGAAAAGTGATACTCTCTGTGCAAACCATACTTGCTTGTCCAGGCCATTCTTTGTGTGTAGCATCTGTGACCTTGTCTAGAACAATGAAGTCCCTTTGCTGCTTGGAGGTAACGTAGTGAATGCCACAGAAATGAGACATAATAATCCTTCTGATATCTGAGAAAACTATATTAAGAAATACTTTATTTTCAGCATAATTTACTTTGGAGGGGTTGGAGGACACATACAAGAGCAAAGTTATATTTTTTTGCCCCAAAGATAGATGTTGTATTTGGATGTGTTACTAGGGCATGGAGCTTGGTAAGTGATGTTTTTAGCTGGCATAGCTGAAGGACTACACTGAGGTAAAGAAGTCCTAACTGCTGTAGCCTGTGTAGGCTTTATTCCTGATGTTCAGTACTCTTCTGGAAGGCATTCAGCTCTTGCTTTGATAGCTGTGAGATAAACCTAGGGCACTGCCCATCTGGGCCTTTTCTCTTCAGCTTCTTTAGCTAGAACAGCCAAACGTAGATTCTGAATTTGCCTCGCTGTAGAGCAGCTCTGTCTCCTTCCCTCTGCCCTGGAAGTTTAGATGGCTTGTTGATGGGAACAAACTGCTGCCTTTGGATTCAGTGTCCCAGCAAGAGCTGGTAATAGGGCTGAAAAGCCTTTCTGATAAATGAAAGCACTTAAAAACTCTTGACAATGTGTTCTTTTAGAAGATGTGATGTGTCTTGTCTGTGGGAGTTGGGGTGCATGGAAATCAATTATTAAAGGAAGTAAGTGCCTTTTCTCTTCATGTAAAAAGAAGAATCGTAGCTTCCTAGCAGAAGGGATGACAGAAGAGTTTTAAACTGTCAAGACTGCAGATTCTCAAGTTGTAATCTTAAATACAACAAGCTGGGTTCCTATTCTTGCTGTTAGATGTAATCAATAAAAAAATTCAGTAAATACAATTCTTTGCTGCAAGTCTACCCTTCCCTTATGCAGCAATCGGTGAGTTTCTCATCTGGGTCTCTTCGTACTACTACTGCAGGATTGCTGGGCTGAAATGGAAACCCAAACTTGGATAAATCTCTTGTAGAGTTGTGTTTGTATAGGGTGGCTGTGCTGGTTCACGAGATAAACAAAGAGAAGGAAGTTCTTCATCTTCTTCCAAGGCTTCCTGTTAGGGATCATTGCCTGATACTGCCTGGTGTGTTGGGCTAACCTCAGGCAGCTGCTCTCTCTTCCTCCTCCTCAATGGGATGTGGAGAAAATAGGATGTGAAAGCTCAGGGGTTGAGGCAAAGATGGGGAAATTGCTTACCAGTTTCATAGAATCATAGAATAGTTAGGGTTGGGAAGGACATTAAGATCATCTAGTTCCAACCCCCCTGTCATGAGCAAACCAGGCTTGGCGTGAGAAGATGAAATTTATTGCCAATTAAAATAGATTTGAATGGTGAGGAAAATGGACAAAAATGACACCATCTGCCCATGTCCATGGGTCTGGATGTTGGATGGGATTCCCCTGCACGAAGATGGTCCCTAGTGGCAGGCAGGGAGGACCCATCCCCAGGAGCTGTGGCTATGGAGGACACTGTCTCGCTGGGTGCTGGTGGGGCTGGGTGTTGGTGTCTGGCACTCACCAGCTCAGCGTGGTGCTGCTCGAAACCTTTGTTGTGGTGCCTGTCACTGAGGGAAAGCTGTTTCATGTCCCTAATTCTGCGCTGGCTGCATTGGTGACAGGCATGAGGCGCCGTTTCTCAGCCCTGAGGCGAAAGGGTGGTTCCATGCCTGTGTTCAGTGTAAGTTAGCTGGAGCTGGGCCCTGGGATCAAGTGATTAATCACCTATAAACTGATTAATTAAGCAATAAGGTAGGATGATGGCATGTTATGGCTTACAGGGATGTGCCTTGATGGGCAGGTGGGCTCCACGAAGCAGCTCAAGGGGATGTGGCACTGAGGAGAGCTGTATGGAATGGTGAAACACCCATTTCATGGGAAGACATGTCAAATTGCTTCATCCGATGGTGAAGAAATAATTGGGCACAAAATAGTCCCCGGATTAAACCATTAATGATTTCAAGAACCTATTTAAACAAACCCTCACCATAACCAATTTCTGTTCTAACCCATGAGGAGCTAAAAGGAGGATTTGTGACCCAGATTCCTGTAGCAGCTCCTCTCCAAGCTGTGGCGGCGGCAGCAGAGGCCTCCTGCTTTCACAGATAACACCAGGGCCTGAGTAGCCCTGACATTTAAAAAGGGAAAAATTGATTTGCTTTATCAGCTGGTTGGAATCGGAAATTGCAGAAGGAGCAGAGGAAGCTCTGGGAGAGACGGGATTTTAAAAATACTGTGTTATTACTCTTTGAAAGTGGCTTCTTGTCACAAAAGCGTGACTTGGACAAAGACCTCCAACTCCACCTGCTGTTTCTTTGTGCTTAAATTGAGAAAGTAATAGATGTTGAGTTAGGGATGAAGTTTGATAGCTCTTTAGTGTGCGGTTTCCACCACCGTTAGTATTTCTCCTGACGGCTGCTTTGACAAAGCAGGAGCCCTTATTGCAGACATGGAGGTGAGACATGGAATGGCAGCTGCTATGCTCAAGGTGGCATGTGAAGAAGCCTTGGAAAAGGAGCTGCTCCACAGAGTGGTGAAGCCTTGCAGTATTTACAGCTCTAGCTTGATTCCTGTGTCATCTCCTTGGTTTGTCCCCACAGCCATCACTGTAAATGGCTTCCTTGCTTCCTAGGTGCTGGAGATGGGGTAAAACCCCAGTTACTAGGTCTTGTGTGAAGCAGTGGCTGTTGTGCCTACTTCTGCTGTAGATGGGAATCAAGGGGGGTTTGGTTTCAGCTGGGATATGGTGATGGGAGGTTTTTGGCAGAGCTGAAAGACAGAACTTATGTCAAGACTTGAGCTGTGTGTTACCGAGAGAGGTGTGAGCTTGAGGACATGGCTTCAGTGGGGAAAAGTGAAAGCAAGTTCTGCTGGAACACAGATAACACAAACTCCTCTTAAGTTTCATCTGAGTTTATTAGAGAGAATTTGGAGTTGCAGAAAAGGGATGAAGATTCCACGGGCTGAGCAGATGATGCAGGAGTTCCTATCACTGCTGCATAACTGCTGAAAGGCTTCCTTTAACAAGCGAAAAAGCCCCTCAAAACCAAAACACCCCCACCACCTTCATCCCCCCCCAACGATACCTACTGTCCAGTTTATTAATTCAGTGACAATGAAAATAAAATGCTGCATTTCTGTATTGCTCAAAATAGGATGAAGTGCTTTCGGCCAATGCAGGAGTGCCCAGTTGAAGAGACTGCATTGATTTCAACCCAACAAATCTAGCAAACTATTGAGGTGCGCTGTTACAGCTTATTTAAGTAGGCTTGGCTTGAAGAGAACAACATTTTTAAAGACAAAGAATAAATGGTTGTGGAAATGCTGACTATTCCAATGTTGCTTGCTTTGTGGCCACACACACAAAAAGGTGTTTTCTTCCTGAGCTGTGTTTTGATAGGAGTGTCTTAAGCTTCCCTGCAAAGCAGGCAAACGCAAGGCTGGTGTCAATCTCCTGCATGCCATCAGGCATGTTTAGCTGGATAATACACCATCGAGATGGAAACATAATCGGGCTGCTTTGGTATCCTCCGCTTGCCGGCTTGTTTTGCTCGAGAATCCAGTAAAGCCTTAGGCCCTGCTGTTAATTGTCAGGGCTTTCAGGGCTCCTGGCATACACATGCATAACGCGTACGCGGCATGCAGGCAAGCACTGGGAGACCGGTTTCGGAGTAGGGGATTTCAGTAAGACTAATAGGTTTAAAGAAAGCATTTTTTTTCCTCTTTGAAATAATTGATATGTTTCTTTCATCCCCCCTCGCCCCCCCACTGTCTGTCAGTTTTTGCCTAGCACAAAGCACTTTATATTCTAGGTCTCACTGCTCAGATAACTCCTGTTTTCTCTTTCCGCTTCTGCTTTTTCCACTGGCTTTGTCATGTGTAGGTATAATAGGGTTTTATGAACACCTGTTTTACATTGGGGTTATATTTGTTCTATTTGTTTTTGCTTGTCTTTTAAGGGAAAAAAACTGCAAGCCTGAAAAATATATGGAGTTCTAGTAGGCTTCCTAGTGGGTATATTCCAGTGGATATATTCCAGCTTTCCAGAGCTGGAATATGGCTGTCAGCTTTTGGGGTAGGATCTCTCGTTGCCCTAGACTGCCTCTCATGGCAGTGCGGGCAACACATTTTATTTTACTTAAAAAAAGCAGACCAGCTTATAGGGGGAGATTGAGTTTTCCACAAGCAACTGCATTTGCTTGCAACTTCTTCCAGTCAGAGCTGGGGTAATGTTAGCCTTGAGGATTTGCCTTAACTGGGTTTTATTGTGTAGTTGCTCTGGTAACAGCAAGTCTTATACCTTTATTAAAGAAAGCAGGGATATTTTATTTTAGTCTCTAGACTCCAATCAAAGGGAAATTTTGAGGTTTCTTTCTACCACAGTTTTTGCTGTTAACAGAAAATTTACACTTGCTCTGCAGAGCAGTTACCTTCTTTTAGGCTAAAAAGGATGATTTTTTTTTTTCTTTCTTACCATAAAAATCTTTCTTTCCCCCCTTCTTTTTTTAACTTTGGAAAATAAGGATCAGAACTTGCAAGAACACTTGATGTCCGTATTCTAAATAAAAACCCTGGACTTTTAACACCAGTTTTAAAAATGGGGAAAATGTTTACAGAAAACTTGAAGTCAGGAATAACTAAACCCTCTTAAAAACTCTGCATGCACTCAGTGCCGCGCTGCTTCATCAGCTGCAGTTCTGAAGTCCACTCCAAGGTTGTTCAAGACTATTTTGGAAGCAGGTCTTGCAGTTACAGGGTGCCTGTTGGGAAAGTTTGCCTTACGGTCACTGTGTATTTTCTGTGCCCAAATGCTGAGTTACCTTGGGTCAGTGTTTGAGGTGGTCTCTGGTCAGCTCAAACCCTTTATGGTAAAGGCTTTTAAAATAACTTTATTTACTTTTTTAGAAAGAGGATGGGAACCTGCTAATGACACAGATAATCCAGTTGTAGAGAACAGCTCTTCCCTACAAAGGGATCCTGCCTTTGATTTTGGGAGCTTCTCTGTACATGTTGTTGTGACATCCTAGCACCCCATTTCTAATAGGCTTGGGTTTGCTGTATCCATCCCAAGTGTTTCTTTTCTCTGCTTCAGTTGAAATCCCACTTCTCACCCAGTTTCTAATAGGAAAAATCTACAAAACTCCTTCATTTGAAACCTGCTGTTTCATCTGGGTTCAGGACCAGTTGACATCCCATCTGCTTGGGACTGGTGTCTAAGGGTGTGAGAGAGAACTTGCTGGGAAAACCTATTTTGGTGTTAATGGATTAGAATTTAGTAAAGTCTTGGTTATTGCTTTACTTCCAGTTTCATTTGTTCTGGAGTATCAAAAACAGAATGCTCGAATTAAGTATTCATTATTGTGTTTTGTTTTTCTTGCAGGGAAGTTACCCAGTGTGGGAAGATTTTATAAATAAAGCTGGGAAACTGCAGTCTCAGCTTCGGTAAGTTTTGTGTTACACAGTCGAGATCCCCCACAGTTCCTTCTATGTGCAAACAGTAAGATTAAATGCAGCTTCTGCCAGGATAATTTGCTAAGCATGTCCTAGTAAAGCTGTGCATATTTCATAGTCAACACCCATGCATGTAATTTTTCACATACTACTACTGCTGTTTTCATGTATTTAGGAAAATACATAATCTACCACAGGCTGTATATAATAAAATAAGTTAAATTTCATGGCTTCTTTGGGGAAATTGGAACAACAGTTTATTGTTGTTTAAAGAACACACATTTGGAGTTAGCCTTATGTTTTCCTTTTTATAACCATAGAATGCAGTATATTAGAAGAGGGCTGAAAATGTTAAAGTGTCTTAACCCTTAACAGCACTTTTTCTGCCTTAAAGATGAAGGGAATTCCTGTACTGGATCACTTATTGGTGACTATTAAAACTTAGGTTATTGGGGTATACTTTGCAAATGGCATTGTGCATTACTTAAGTGCCGGAAGTAGCACACTCAGACCAATTCTATCTCTAGAATTCATTCACTTGTAAGATTTGTCTCTGCTGATATGAATCCAAGCTCCATTTCTTCACAACTCTCACTGAAGCACAGTCTCTGCTGTGCTCTTCAGAGCATCAGTGTTGTATTTTGCAGCAGTGGTAGCAGGTAATCTTGGTGATCTGCTTCGTGGTTCAGTGTTGTGTTGTGAGCCATTCCTGAAGAAGATGGAGTTTAGGCTTATTTGCCCTAAACAGCTGGAATGTGCTGTTCTGTCACACCATGCCTCAAATACCACACTTGCATGTGTTTTTTTTCCAGCAATCGTGTCACATTGTGGAAGAAGCAGAGGAAGTAGAGAAAGAAGAGAAATGGAGAACTTTCCTAACCCTGTGTGCTCTTTAAACACAGGCCTTCTGGGAAGGCATGAGGGATAGTTTTGTTTATTTCCCAGTCCTGTGGTGTTTCATTCAATCAATGTAGTGCTTTTTCTAGCTATAGGAACGTGCAGTCAGGCAGCCTGAAAGCCTCTTTGAGGATTTGCTGTTCATTTCTAGCAAATGTTAGCCTTTTGCCTCCGTTTCACTTCTGTGTGCTCTGATAAAGCAGAGCAGATGTCATCTGAGCTGGAGCCAGGTCTTCCTGGATCTTGTTACTGGTGAAATGGAACTTTGTTATTAGCAATAGAATTAATAATTAACAACACGGTACACGAATAACAGCATGACCCACAAGTTTGGAAGATGAACACAAACACTGTTAAGCAAAATGCCAGGAAAGGTTATCTGGTTCCAAGGCTCAATATTGCTGGCTAGCTGTTGGAGGTGGTTTTGCCCTCCCTCTAATCTCCTGGGCATGTGGAGAGACCTTATGCATTCGGTTGGTTCTCTCAAGCCTGTTTTTTTTGTGTTCAAATCTTTTGTGCTGTCATTAGGCCATTTACTATGCTGCCAGTTATGTCGTCTGTATCTTGAGCATAGTTGGAGTGAGGCTTGAATAAAATCTGACCTAATTAAGCAGTCCTGTGGTCTTCCTGGCTGAGGATCAGGCTTCCTCTAGCTCTCCTGGGGTTTTCTGAGGGCAGCGAGAAACTCTTTGAAACAAAGTGAGGTTGATGGTCCTCCTTCAGGAATTTCTTGGAGAGGCTGACTGATGCTGTCAGGGAAGGAAGTCAGAGTTACTGTTAGAAAAGATGTGCAACTGTGGAGAGGGCAGAGTTGTACTTTACCTGTAGAGCCGTGGCCTGCTTTCCTTTAAACTGGGTCAGGCAGATTCTAAACCATCAGAAATCTGGTACTGACCTGAGGTGTTCAGGGCTCTAGGGCCTGCTTATGTAGAACAAACGTGTTTGGAAAACTGTGCCTCACGTTTGCTGTCCACTTGAACAGATTCTGTGTGCGGTCTGAATTTGCTTTCCTAACCTGGAGGGAGATGGGACTAGTGGGGTTGACACTTTGGATTGTGGAGTCTCCAAGACTTGGTGTACTTCCTGGGAAGAGAGGAGGCCCCTCCTGCTTGGAGGAGCACTGAATTGGAAAGGGGTTTTGTTTGTTTGTGGTGGTATTTGGGGTTTTTTACCCCTGAAGCGGAGATCTTTGTTCTTTTCCCTCTTTTCCATTTGCCAAAATCAGCCTGATTTCCAAAAAGTTGCTATTTTGTGTTTCATGCTTCTCAGATGAGAAATTCAGGAAAGTGTTTGGCCAGGATCCTAGATAAAAGTCCTGAATACTTATTCTTAAAATACACATGCTCCCTGGAAAATAGCAGTGGCTGTAATTTGTACACTAATGGCTGCAGTATAATGCATGTTAGATTTGTTTTTCATGTTTGACTGCTTAATATTAGTTCATCAGAGGAAATCAGCTAGAAGGGGGATGTGCTCTTTTGAAACAGCACCTGTCCTGTGCCATTCGCAGCACAGAATTAGCGTGGCTGCCTGCAAGTCCATAGTGCTAACACAAAGCAAGGAGAGGATTAAGAAGTGAAGGAGGAAAAAGGCTAAATTCAGCTACAAAAGAGGATATTTTTTTGTGGCCTCTGCAAGTTCACAGTGGTATTCTTTATAAGCTTAAATGTTTTTGGCAATAATTAAATAGGCAACGATGAGACACTGCTAATGTTTTGTTATCTGTATGCATTTCAGGACTACAGTAGTAGCAGCTGCGGCCTTTTTGGATGCCTTTCAGAAAGTGGCTGACATGGCTACTAATACACGTGGTAAGCAGATGTGTCAATATTGAGTTTAACAGAATGCTGTGTGGTTTATACCGTTTGTTGTCATAAAAAAAGTCTAACTTGCTACATTGACAAGCAGATCTGCGAGACATCTGTTAGATGGACTTGCACTTTGGAAAAGCAGCACGTGAAAAAGGAAGTAGTCTTTTCTTTACTGAAACAAAAATGCTGGAAACCTGTAATTTAAATGTGTCATCAATCATGTGAACACTTCTTAATTACCATTTGAATTCTGTGTTGATGAATAATATTTTTGAAAGCAAGATTTACTGAAATCCGTATTCACTGACGCTTCTGTACCTTATGTGAATGTAAAAGGCTTGATATTCATCTGGTATAGATAAATTTGGGGTTGCTGAAGGAAGCTGATGCTATGGCCTTTGAGGTCTGCAGGTAATGATGACAGTAGCCTGTGCTTCCATCTTTGAGGAAAGCCTTTGCTCATCCCTCCTCTTAAGTCTGATGTTACTGATCAAGATCAATTTTCCTGGGCTGTGGGCTTCTCTGGGTAACAGTCTAAGCTCACTGGTGAGTATGGAGGCCAAAAGAGTGCAGCTGGCAATCTTTCCAGGCTGCTGAGTTGGAACGGAACAAAAGGCTGCTTCTCTCTGATGTTGGATGTGCAGTGACCAAGGCATCGCGTGCAGATGTCCCTGCAGCAGTAGGGCATTCCCCATGGTCACTGCGTCCCCGGGCTCTGTTACTGGAGAGTAAATCCAAACTGCACATATCACTGCTGAGTGAGCGGCTTTTGGGCACTTCTAATCTTAGAGGTTTTGTAGGTTTTTTTTTTGAGTCCTAAAGTGTCCTTGTTGCTTGACTTGGAGAGTAAGGCAGTAATATTGCTAACATGAAGAGTGTGCATTTCCATTAGCAGCATGCAAACTCAGCCAGACTTCTGTTTTCCTCCATTTCTGGCTGACGGGAGTAGCAGCAGCCGCTGGAGCAAGGATTAAGCCATAGAATGACAAGAAAGAACAGTTTTGAGTTTTATTTCTTTTTAAAGCTAATATTTACATTTTGATAAGTTCCTCATTATATGCATACCTTCTGTATATTATGGGTAATCTTCTCACATAAAATAATAAACCCTCTGGAAAGTGGAATAAGGAAAGGATGAGACTCAAGGCAGAACTCAGCTTGTATTTCTTACGTGTCTTTCCTTTGAGCGTGCTGTCTTCTATTTCTTCTTCCATCCCCAGAGGGAAAAGTAAACCCTGTCAAAATCCTTGAGACTTTTCTGGCTGTGCTGGCAAGCTTATAGAACTTGCATTGAGATACCAGAACAACTAAAACTCTCCTACTCTCAAACAAAAATGGCTTGTGTGGGTTTTTAAAGGGTATTTTGCACTTTCTGCTGTGTTATTTGGACCAAGTCCAACAGGCATCGTGTCTTGTCTCTTATCTCTTCGAACACATCCTTTACAAAAGCAGCTCTGTAAATCCAAGCCTGCCAAATTTGTATAGCTCTTCTGTTCTGTCGTTCTGCCTTCCCTGACTGAAAGAATAGAAGGGAATTTTGGTTTTATTTTTAGGAAGTGATGTTCTGGGCAAAGAATCAAAACTCCAAGCTAGTTGGTGGTTCTGTTCTGCCTCCCAGCTTCCACTTGTGCCCATTTGGATATTTACATCTAAGTAGTCTATTGCCTTGGAGCATCTCTGAGGTTGCACAGCGGTCCTTTAACAAAGACAAGTCCTCCTAGCTTGCTGTGGACAGGGATAAAGGACTGACCCCATGGAAGATGATGGCAAAACTCCCCATGAGTTACTAGGGCACAATTTCATATAAACTTTTTTGCTGTTTGTATAAGCAACTATATTCAGAAAACAAAACCCAAACAAATTTAGTGTTACTCTTCTCTGATGTGGGGATTTTAATGGGCTTCCGGTACTTCCTTTGAGGAGTTACCTAACTTGGAACAATTATTTATTAAACTTGGCCTGTTACTTAGCCAGTTTATAAAACCATGGATTGGATTGTCAAACACTTGGCTGCACTTCGCACTGTTTAGAGGGTTCTCAGTGAAGAGATTAACCAAATATAATAGTTCGTGTTCAACCTCTGGGGATATACAAGACTTTTGTAGCACCTTCCATGATAAAGGCAGGGAAGGTTGGTGTGTTTTAAATCGTAAAGATGGTTTATCATTGTATGAGCCAAAAGCTTCTTCTGGGAACTGTATATGAAAGTGCTGAAGCAGATGCCTGTTCCAGAGGGACAGTGTTAGTTCCCTGTAGGATGACTGGAGTGTGGAGAAGCTGGGTGCTGCATTTTATTTGTAATTACTTATAGTTTTCCAGAAAGTGAATTGTTATTTTAAGACTCGCTGATCTAGCTGATGACAGTTTTATCAGTCAGCAGAAGCACTTTCTGGCTACTCTTTAATCTGTTTGCATCAGCATTAGCTTTGAAAGAAGAAAAAGTGTTTACATGGATATACATGTCCACACACACACACACAAGAAGAGATCATTACCTTTGCACGCACTATGTGTTCAAGTTTGAGAGCTTATTTCCATCAACTCCAGTCCTTGTTCCAGCTGATGTCTTGCTATACCTCCTGTGCCATTAATGCTGTTCCTAAACATTGGTTTTTCTCTTTGGTGCATCTTTCTTTTTGACATTCACTTCCTTGTAGTTCTGCAATGATACTGATGTTTATGTCCGAATTCCCATTTGGAGCTCAGGTGGAGGCCATAATTTGAGCTCCGCCAATGGTAAAACCTTTGGTTTTGATGACTTGCATTTGATTGAGTTTGATGACTTGCACTTTGCTGCGTTTTCTTCATGTTGTAGCTTTTGAAGTGGCAAAAGCTCTAAATGTGAAGTATCTGGGGTTTTGTGGTGACTTGATACACTAATTTCATGGCCAGCTCACTTCAGCTTTTGCTTTCTTCTTTGTCTCTCCATTTAGATGTGTATCAACCCGCAGTTAAATCTCTTTCTCCCTGAGTTCAGTTCCCTCAATTCAGTGCTTTTTGATTTCAGCCTGACAAGGGGAAACATGGCCAGGTGGGGAGAGTTCTGATGCATCTGTCTCCAAAAGGTTTTATTTCTGTGCGTCTGATCACATGAAAAGCATCATTTGGATGGGGGGCTGTCAAGTTATGTTGGTGATCCTCTAATATTGCTATCTATATAGCAGCGTGGGCTGGTTTCTGCTGGTACCAGAGATCTTTATAAACAAAATTCCTTCAGATGTTTCAACTTTTGAGCTCTAACAAGATACATGCATCTATCTAGCAGTTTGTGTTATTCAAGCTACATCTGTTTGGCATACAGCCTGGCAGGACCCCATAGTCTGCAGTGGAATCTGGTATTATTTCTCACTATGATTATTAAAGAGAATGCTCACAAATTATTAAATTAGATACTTCAGGATACCTTTAAACTCCAGTGAGGTTTTCTTTTGGGGAGGTGCGTGTTTGTGAGGTTTAGTTCAGATTTTCCTCATGGTTTAAGTCTTTGAATACCTGAAATTTTGAATGTTTTTGTCCTCATCAATTCTAACTGAAGCATGAAAGAGATTTAAGTCATTTAATAGCTCTTTACCTAATACTTTGTGCATTAAAAATTCATTTTCTTATGAAAACATAGTTCTTATGAACTATGCATCCCAAATAGAAACATACATCACATATAAGGATGTTATAAGTTGGGTTTGAACAGTATGTAAAAGGACATATGTAAATTGCTTTGCTTTTTGTATGCTAATATTCTTCTGCCTCCGCTGCATTTGAATGTCCTTTGTAGGTAAGTGCTAGAATTCAGGAACTTGAAACAAGTAGGTGAGAAGAATAAATATCCTGCTTGTGTAATGATGAAGGTTAATGTGAAGACATGCATGCTTCTTCTACATCTGCTTAATACACCATCAGTGGCTTATGGAAAAAAAACTGCCCCTGTCTTGCCTACCTGCATCTTACAGGTGTAAATTAAAACTTAGGGAAAGGTGATCTAAGAGCTTTGATTTACCCTGAAGCTTAAAATTGATCTTCAAAGTGAGGTGGTTAATGAGGCAGCGGATACCCAGGCTTGTGGGTTTTTTGTTTTTTCCTTCATATGGAAGGATTTTACATATACATAGGTGTGTTTTGGTATTAGCAGCTTAGTTAAATCACTTCAAGATACATTTCAATGTTATCACGCAGCTTTCTCTGGCAAGTTGAATTCCACATATTGAAATGCTGTTTGAAGTTGCCTTGTTTCAACTTGGCAAGCGCTACTAAAGGTATGTTTTCCCTGCCTTTGGTAATTTTGACGTATCTCATTGCTGGTTGGTCTATTTACGTTTTCTGTCTCTTTCATTTTACAGATCTCTGAGAGGATTTTAAGGTATTGCAGAGCCACTGACAGGAGTTGCAGGAGATACCAGTTGAGGGTGCCAAGTGGGCAGAGGGGGTCTGAGATTGGGCAGGGAAGAGCTGTTTGATGGTCAACCAGCTACAAAGAGACCTGAAAACAGACCTGAAAACAAAACTCAGCCTGAGCCTCCCTGCCATGTAGCAGTGACAGGGTAGCAAAAAAACCAGCATAGCCATTTTAATGTTACCCTTTTGAGGAGCAGGATGTATGAGCCTAGAAGTGCTGCGTTGAAGTGTCTGTACTTCTTTCAGGCCCCATTAAACTTTATCAGTGTGCAGAAATGTAAATATGGTTTAACACTCTTACTCACAAAATTAAATCTGATTAATATCTGTGTCTGCCTCGAGTAGCTCTTGTACAGCAGTGTTCAGTGACTGCTCTTCAGGTTTAATAAAGCTGCTTAAAACAGTACCTCTGCTGCAGATCTGTGTTCCTGGGCAGACCCTGCATTCATGTTGCTCCAGGTATTATGTGAGTGCATCTTCGGGTAGTCCTTACTCTGGGTTTTCCGTTGTTGCCTTAGCCAGGATATAAATGGTATGTATTGAAGTGGTTTTCCAAGGTGACAAGCTGCACAAAGTGTTGCAGTGCTGGAATTAGCATCTTATCTTTCCAAGTAAGTGTGCTTAGGCCTTCTGAACTGGTATCTTGCTCATTGCAAATAAGCCACAGTGTGTCCCTGGGGAGAAATCCTTGGTGCCATAACAAAATGTTACAGACAGCACTGAAAGGTGGCTTCCTTCTACCCCAAAAGAAATGAAAAAGGGAGTCTGGGGATGGGAAAGACTCCACAATCTATAGCAGTAGACTTAAAATCTGTATTAACATTTTGGAAGTAAAGGTGGCTATGGATCTGGGAGCTGTGATGGGTGTCTGTGCATAATTTCAGAGTGAAAAGAGAGCTGGGCACAGAGGAAAGGGGTTCTCATTGTCCAATTCCTTTGTCTTTCTGACTCCTCTTTAATTTCAGATGCTCCTACTCAAGTAACAAAACCTTTGTTTGAGCTTCCTGTCAGTTAAGATAAGACTTTGTAATAAGCACTCGTTCCTTCTGTGGAGTCTTTGAAGTAAAATAACACAGTCCTGGCTCTTTCTTTGTGCATTTTCAAATATGAAATAATCAGGAAGAAAATTATTTAAATGAACCATTCAGTCTTCCATTATACTTTCATGAAGTGATGCAAAACACAGGACCAATTCATAATGGTTAGCTGGATGTATATTACACATCTGTTGCATTTTGAAAGTGGGACTTGGAAATGCTGCTTATAAGTGCTAAAACTATAAAACATGTATATAAAACACACATAAAAGGAGCGGTGCTATATTATTCTCTTATTTCCATATTCCTGTCCCTCTCTAGATGAGTAGCAAATGTCAGTTCATGTCTTCCAACAAGTGTGGTACCCTGAGAACTCTGCTGCTGATGTGAGCCTGTTTGGCTGGAACCAAAATGGGATGAACAGCTTAGATGCCCAAGTACAAGTGAAGTGGTTTGCTTATTCATGACTAGATTTTATATGTAGGGGATTAAAAGGGCTGCTCTGCACATAAAGCATCACCATTGCCTTTTCTTTGGGTGAGTGTGTGCATTGCAGCGTGAAGGAGTTTTATTTATTTATTTTGGCCTCCTTTTTCTTTGAGGTCAAGATGAAATCTAGCTCAGGGTCATTGGTGACATTTGCGCTGCTTTGATGCTCCTACTGAGGAGAAATTTCCAGGGCAACAGATAAAAATAATTGCTATAATAACTTACATAGTCACTACCCTTTGGTAGAGTGCACAATGTGATGCACAAGTGGAGTTTGTATTTGCCCTACAACCCAGTATTCTTTTTAAGCTTAAGGTGCTTTGCTAAGAGGCTGCGGTGTTGTTAGGAGAAGGCGTAGAGCTGCAGGTGATTGTGTATGCTGACAGAAACACGAACATTTGAATGCAACACTACCTTCTGTGAAGGAGAAAAATCAAAGGATGAGAGGGGGAAGAAGGAAATAAGCTGCTTTAATATTTCATCCAAAGAGTGGGCAGGTGTGTCAAGGTTGGAGTGGCTGGCTTTTTTTTTCTTGGCTGAATGTAAATTTACTCACTATCATCCTATCATCTGAATCAGAAATCTTTGGGAGTATATGAAGTGGGATTAGCGTGGAGTTAAGTTTTCATATACTCAGTCTTAGCTGTAGTTCTTCCTCTCCTGTTTGTTACATGGTGGTGGTGCTTTTAGGATAGTCATGTTTTCCTGTAGGCTTGGGATGGATGGATGGATGGATGTCTGCAGCTACATGATGACTTTGTGTCTCTGGGCATCTTCATGTTTAGCACCTACACTTCAGTAAGTAACTACTGGTTTTGTAGCTCCAAAGAGTTTTCTCAGTCTTAGCAATAGAATCATGTCTTAGGCATCCAGTTTGAGAATAATGAGGATAAATCGTAAATGGCTCTGAGAATTTCTGTTGAATAATTTATTAGGGTAGACACAAAGATGCAGAAGCGTCCTTTTGATAGTGGGATGTGGATTTGAAAATGGAGGCTGAGGTTTTGGTTGGTGGTTGGTTTTCCCAGTGTAGCACATGTTCCTGTGGTGGGAGATCCCCTTTCAGGCCAATTCAGTCAGCCTTTTGATGTGATAAATTGCTAGTTGGCACATACCAACAATTCTGTAGGAACCACAATAAGAGAGTTGTTGCAGCTTTTAATCTGTCACCAGGATAGCAAGGGTAGCTGAAGATCTGTTTCCACTGCATTTTATTTAGTAACTTTATTTGCCATGAGACAGAAAGGAAGGTAGTGTGTGGTGTGGGAGGAGAATTAAAGCTCAGTTCAGACTCAGCTAGGCTGCTGTGAAGTAGGGCAGTGCTTCTTGGCTTGTGAACTTTGGCATAATGTGCTGTGGAGGCAGCAGAGCAGGTGCTGTGCTTCTGCTCCCTCATAGAATCATAGAATAGTTAGGGTTGGAAAGGACCTTAAGGTCATCCAGTTCCAGCCCCTCTGCAATGGGCAGGGACACCACACACTAAACCATGTCACCCAAGACTCCATCTAACCTGGCCTTGCACACTGCCAGGGATGGAGCATTCACAACTTCCTTGGGCAGCCCATTCCAGTGCGTCACCACACTCACAGCAAAGAACTCCTTCCTTATATCTAACCTAAACTTCCCCTGTTAAGTTTGAACCTATTACTGCTTGTCCTACTGCTACAGTCACTAAGGAAGAAGCCCTCCCCCAGCATCCTTGTGGGCCCTTGTGCATTACAGTTGTCTCAATCTAGGTTGTCTTCTTGTTGGTCACCTCAGAGGGAGCTTCCAGGAAGAGATAACAGATAATGTGATGATGAAGGATCACGTTGGTGCGGTCAGTTGGCTTGAGGCAAACTCACCAGACTTCTCGAGAAGTGAGCACGTACTTGACCAGAGTCCAGGCAGTTACCTCAGCCCATAGGTACCTTGAACCATTTGGCTTGCTGATATAAAGAAATGCCACGATTTTTGCAAAGGTGCTAGTACAAGGATGTGTGCTTTGACTTGGGATGTCTTCTCCAGCTCCCTAAGTCTGTTCCTACCCTGACTGGACAGGAGGTATATTTGTTTCTAATGACAGATGAGATATATAAAAAGTGAAAGTACAAGCTGCAGCAATGTTGGCTGGAGCATCCAGAACAATGGAGCTCAGTCTAATAATTAACAAAAGCATTAACTGTAAAGTCATTAACAAAAGCACCAGTGGCATTTGCATTGTCTAACAGGTTTTTTTGCTCCATGATGCAGTCTGCCTCCCAGAAGGATGCTTCTCCATGTGCTGTCGGAGGTGTCAGGACAGTAGATCGTGTGTGTTTTGCTCCGTGTGTGTCCATGCAAACTGGCGTTCCTACTGCCAGGTGGTTTACTCGGTGATATGATTCATCTCATGTTTGCATACCTGCTGCTTCCAGGGAAGCAGTGCATGTTCATGGTAATAATGAGGTCTTGCTTAAAATAGACCAGTTTCCTTCCATTGTCTTGTCCTTCTGTTTGCCCAAGGATTTGTCGGGTGCTGCCAGCATGAATGCTTATCCCTGTTGCTGTGCAAGCTGTTCACCCCTTCCCTCCTCCCCTACATGTTTGTTGTCTTCAGTGAAGCAGTTCCCTGCTTTCTTCTTCCGTGGTTGAGGTAGCAGAGCTCGCACTGTTGAGGCTATGGGATCATTTAGAGAGGTGGGGAAGAGTCCACACTGGTTCTGGGGTTGAAGTAGAAAATTAGCATCTCCCTAGGACAAGAAGCACATTGTGCTGCATGTCTTTCCCTTCCACTCCCACACCGGATGAAGTCCAACCTGTAGAACTACTTCTGAAAAGTTAAAATGTTATAATTACCTCCCTGTTTCACTTCAGGGCTCAGAGCCCTATTCTTGTCTTTGTGCTTTTTACGGTGGTTTTTCCTACAAATTAATCTGTGACCTTCTCTCCATTCAGGTTCCTTTTTTGGGCAGGGTGGAGAAGGAAAGGAAGATGGGTTGTTTCCAGAGGAGCTCTGGGTTGTGACCTGATAGTACTTCCTGTGAAATGTTTGGACTCAGAGTACTTAGATATGCTTAAATCTTTCTGTTTGCTGTTTCCCCCCCCCGAATTTGCTTTTGTTGTTGTTTCCACCTGGTCGTGTGTAAAAACGAGTATGTTTTCTAACTTAATGAAGCCATTGAAAAATGCTGCAAGCATTTGCAGCTGCCATCCCAGCACACAGGCTTTGTGGAAACCACTTCAGAACTAACAGCAGTGGCAATTGTGTGTGTGTGTGTGTAGAAGGGAAGGAGAGCGCGTTTTCATCTGCAGCATGGCGGTGTTGCAGGGTGGAAGAGGTCTGGCTTTGTACAATCAACCCCTGCAATTGTTATGAGATGCTCCTCTCCTGCAGCATTTATTACTATGTAAAATTGAAATCTGCATGATTTCCTGCTGTGAGCGCCTGTGCCCAGGGACTGGTTTCTATAGTAACTAATACCAAGGATTGTGCTGGGGCTGTGCTCCAGAGCTGTGTGAGTGTATTTCGCAGTTCCGTGCAATCCTGCATGAGTATTTGATTGATGACAAACAAGCAGTCGGAGGGTTTTGGCTGCCATTGCTACAGTAGTAGCACTGTGTGCCTCGGCATGTACACTGAGGTCTAAAAATAGGCATTTTGCAAAATGGAGGTGGAGGTTTGTGTGGTGCCTTCCCACTCACACACTCTTTCCCCTCTCGCTGAGAGCGAGCTGCTGAATGGAAACGCTAAAGAATATACCCATGAGTGTTTGTTCTGGAGTCACTTCAGCCCACCTCAGGGTGAAATGTAGGAGCTGGGTCCATTTTGTCCCAGTTGCTGTTGCTACTATTCTGTTCTGAAGCAGAGCTGGTGTGTGTTCTGCTGAGCATGATACATAGCACTGTTAATGCAGTTTCATCTGCAGGACCAGCTTCTGCCCTCACTTAGGCCCAGGCACACCTAATAAATGTATTTGTTTCACAGGGTTAAGCAGGGAATGGCATGGAGAAGGTTGGAGCTTGGCTTGTAGATTGTAGGCTTTCAGGTTGCCAGGCAATATGGAAAGCCTAGTTTGCAGAGTTTGTAAGTAGTCCAGAAAGGCGTGGTGGGGTCAGGTGCATGAAAAGGAAACTTAACCTTCCCTTTAGGGTCACTTTCAAAGTAAAACTTCCATCGTATGATGGAGGTGGGGAAGGAATGGAGAACAGCGGTTTCTGTCCAGAGAAGTCCTCTAAGTACAGAAATTGGACCTAGGCAGGCAGCAATAGTTTTGGTCTCTTACATACCCCTCCTGCAGTAGTCAGGATTGTGTTGTGGCCAAGCTTGAACTACAGAGTAAGCTTATGGCACTGATGAAGTAGTCTGCAATGTGAAGATGTCTTTGTGTGTGACTGAAGGTTGGTTTTCATACAGAAAAGGTGTTTATGAGCATGTGCTCCCCCAAAAAGCCAAGCATCTTCAAAGAGAGGGGGAGCTTTGTGTCTTATGCACCTACATGCAGATTTGTATGCGCACAGACCCTTGGTTAAACAAGGAGTGCCATTTGCTCAGCTAGCTCAAGGGGAGCCTTGACTTGGCCAGCCCAAGAACAACCTCTTACTCATTTGGCATTCGGGATCCTGGAGGAGGCTGAGGAAGGCATGTGTAGAGAGGAAGAAATGGATGGAGAATAAAGAGCTGCTGCATGTGTTGTCCCCCAAACACTTGCAGCACATCAGGTACATATTCGTGAAGGAAGGAGGCTTTTTATTTAAAAAATACTAATCTCTTCAGACAGATCATCTTTCCTATTCAGTGTTTGTGTGCAAGCCCATAGTAAAAAATATTAGTGATTTAAAAATAAAACACAATAGTGGATTAAACCGTTTGCATCAAGAGAGTAATATGATGCATTTGAATAATCTGAGATTATTTGATGCTGGTACATGACCAGCTTAACAATTTTAAAAGCAGGATTGGAAACTGTCATTCAAGAACATAGTGACTGGTGTTGTTGAGACATCCCCTTCGTCTGTGTACTTGTGTAGAAATAAAATCTCCCTTTTTTGCATGCCGGTACTATGCAGAGTCCTGAAATGAGGTCTGGGAACAAGAGTTGGTTATATTTACAAAATAGTGATGCAAGTCTGGAACATTGAGTTGTAATAAATTAAATCCAAAGTACATTTAGTGAATAGTTAAAGTGTATATTGTGATGGATTATCCCTGTTTGAGTGCTTGTTCATTTCCTGCTAGTTTGCAAAATCACTGGAGTCCAGTAGAGCACATTTCCTTTTCATGCTGTTGTGAATGGGTATTCATTTTAAATCTAGGTTATCTTGCATGGAAAATAACAGCTTGGTGTGAGCATTAGTCATTTTGGTTCAAAGGTAAAGAGTTCATGTGTAGCTCTTCTTTAGCTACTGTAGAGGCAGGAGCCGTGGTTATGAATATAGTCAAGGGAATGTTTGAGCTATTAAGCTGAAATTCAGCTTGCTGGTGGGGAAATGAGTGCTGTCACTGCTTGTGTACTGTGATGCAAAGCCCTTTCTAGACTGTGTGGTTCAAATGCACCTTGCACATTGAGGATGGATAATTGATTTAGACTGAGAGATTTTAATCTTTCATTGTAAACTTGAGGCTGGCCTCAGTAAGAGTTACAAACTCCATGTTTCTCGAGCTGCATTTTAACAAGGGGTTTAGCTATTCTCTCTGAAGTGGCTGCCTGTTTGCAGAGACACTTTGTTATTCACAGTATATTTTCTATGTTGGCAACCTTACTAAGTTAACATGGCTTCCAAAATTGGGAGTGAAAGAAAATCCTGGTGTATGTTCCCAACTAGAGTGGAAGTGCTGAACTTCTGATGTGCATCTATAGAGATAGCAAAGAAGGTGTTTGAGATGTTACTGTCGGGTGACTTTCTGCACAGCATAATTGAAGTTAAAGTTCAGATGTGAGTGTTTTAAAACAAGTGTACTCATTAGGATAAAGCTTTCTTTTTAAGGAGTTGGAGTCAATGGGTTTGCTCACAGGAAAAAAGCTAATGCCTTCAGAAGTCCATACAGCCACCCATCTGCCCATCATGAGTATTGCCAAGGGATTTTTGAACCAGAGTGAAGAAGTCTGTCCTGTGTTCTGGGAAGACGTTGGTTAGTGAAAGCTGTGTGTCAGGTTATAAAGTACAACTACTCGGTATCCTTTCCAAAGCTCCCTGTCTCTAATGTACTGTTCTGACTGTTGGCTAATCTGTTGAAAACATTCAGAATTTCAACCTCTCCGGATCTCAGTTTTTGAGCTCGGGATCATCCTGGATAAAGCTGTGTATGGTTTTGGGTTTGTTTAATTTCTCTTTACTTAGAGTTAGTTTCAGTTTGGCTCATCTATGATTCTGTGTGCGATTCCCTGCACACACTCCCCCCTCAAGAAGAAAAGGAAACTGGACTCAAAATTCGTGCCCTCTAGGCCTACCCAGAAGCTAAAGATATGTGAATAGCTTTCTTCTCTTGCTTTTTTTAAAAGAAAAGGTCTCTTAGATGAAACACATTTAGCATGTAAAAAGCTTCTTGTGATCAGTGGGACTAAACATGAAACATTAATGATGCAGCTTTAAGTTGCAGGGAAAACAAACTGGGGCGAGTCAGTTCATTTTACCTTTGATTCACTGCTTCCAACAGTTACAAAGAGGAAAGGTTGAAGGGACACAAGGCAAATGCGAGTCTCTTCCTGTAGCTTTTTCTTGTAATGACATATTTTGCCCCAAACAACAACTGCGATACGTTAGATGCACAGAATTTATCATTTCCAAGTGTAACTTAGATTTTTGTGTGTCTTTTTAAGCAAGCAATGTGATAACAGCAATTTTACACAATTGCAGTGATTTCTAGTTGAAGGGAGATTTAGTTCTAGCTAAAAGGAGAATAAAATAAAGACTTCCAAGAACAGTCCTAGATTGTAGAGGTTTGAACATCCCCTGGGATGGAGGTGAGAAGTGGTAGTTTGACCCCAAGACTTGGATGTCAAACATTGGCAGGAGCATCTGGTTTTTATGACATATTTATAGCAAGGAGAATTTCTTCTGGTCATAATATCTGCAAAGTTTGTGCAAGTTACTTAGCTATTTGTTTTGGAGATCCAGTGTGAGATGCCATGTAGCCTCTGCAAAATAATTGCATTAAAAATGTAAGGTCTGGAATTCCTGCCAGTTAATTCCTTCAGTAATGTTATTTAGGAATCTAGTTATGCTGCTTTGCATTCCCAGTACCATCCCAAGACATTACTGGGGCTGAACGGGATGATCTCTGTTCAGAGGATCTTGGAGGCAGCTAGATTTTTGCACACCCCCCCCATTTCTCTTTAATAAAATGTCTGGGTAACTTGTTTTCCAGTGTTCCCTTGGGTCTCTTTAGATTTCCCTGTCTGGTTCAGTTAGTTCTGCTTTGCAGTGAGCTGTGCTTGTTTTCATTGGAAAGAGGCTTACCTGTGGTTTTTTGTTTTCAGCTTCTGTGGGTTTCCATGCTTTTCCCTTTCTTTCTGTGGCACTGCATGTTTCCTGCAGCATTTTCAGCATATCTGCATTAAGTTGGATGACTCAGAAATCTGTAACTTGAAGAGTAGCCTGGTTTTGCAAGAGGATTGGTAATAATGAGATGAACAAGATGCAGTGTTCTTGATTGTTTGAATAGTGTTAGGCCTAGCTACAGCTTTGTTACTCTCTCTTGATCCCTAAAAACCTCAGGTGCTCTTGTAACACATACAAAACTTTCTCAGTGGTTGTATAGGAAGGATTAAGGCAGACAAACTTGTTTCAGCCATGCAAAGAAGGTGTCAAACTAGACAATCCTGAAAGCCTTGTTTTTAAAGCTCCACTTCCCTGGCCAGAAGTAGTTCAGGTTTTACTTACATGATATTAAGATTTCTTAAATGCAGTATATCTGGGCAAAGATCTTTCCATGCAGCAATGAATAATAATTTACCTCCTCTTTTGTTTTCTGTTAACGTGGTTTAGATTTCAATTGTGTAGGTAGAGCTGCAACTCTTTTTAGGGTATTTAAAAAAGGTCTCCAGAGAGTTTGTTTTGCAGGAATAGTTGTCAAAGCCATGTCACTAGTTCAGGCTGTGATGAAAACCATTTTAATACTTCTATAAGGCTATTTTTAGACTCAGTTATGCTGGAGTAGGAGGAGCAGTTGCTTTGGCAGGCACAGCATCCCTAGGTTTGTTGGATACAGTCTCAATATAACTTAGAAGTTAATTAAATCTGCTTGGGAAGGTTTCTGGGGGACTGCTAACCCGCGATGGCCTTGTACTATCAAAATATTGGTGAGCAACCTTAGTATGGACAACTGGACAGGCAAAGCTTGGAGAAAAACCCTCTTGGGTTATCCTTATTAATAGCCATCTAGTACATAATTCAGATACTTTTTAAGTATGAGGGTGAAACACAATTAGACTGTAAGTTACTCCAGTTACCCATCCAAGAGGTGAAGATAGCAGGCTCTGCCCAGTTGATGAGAGAACTGCTTTGGTAAGTAGGGATGAAGGAATGAACGGTGGTGGACTGGTGAGTGCCATTTTAAGGTTTACATATGGAAAGCATCAGGCCAGGAAGCCCCTCAAGCTCTTTGTCTCCCTATGTATTTGTTTCTTAGCCAGCTGAATGCCTCTGTGTCCTACAGACAGGGAGCCACCAGTCTGGCTTCACTCCTCTGGTCATCTGCTTCATCTTGGTTTTGAAATATGTACGGCTGCAGCCATGTGCTGCTGACCACAGAAGTAAAACTTGGCTTTGATTTGAGTTTCATCTTGCAGCGGCTGGTCTCAGTCTGTGGGAGGAACCATACCAGGGTTTCAAAGCATAGAAATGATTCAGAACTAATTTTCTTTTCAGAAAGAAAGGACAGAAGGACCATTAGATCATCTAATGTGATTATCTCTGGAGGACTGTTCAGGGCTTAGTCTACCACAGGCCTTGTGCTGAACGTAGCCATGGCAGCAGCCCTGCAGCAGAGAGAGAAGTGGGAATGGACAGCATCTGTGGACTTGTAGATACACTGGAAAATGCTCTGGCTGCAGCTTTTTTGTATAAAAATATATGTAAAATATCTTCACCCAAACTAGTACCCACAAGAAGTCTTACTTGGATTGCCTTCCTTGGCTTGAGTCCTGAAGGAAATACAGACATTGGGTTTGGTGGTACCCATCATTGGTGGATTTTGCATAACATTTACAGACAGGGAAGAGATTGTCTTGCCTCTGAGACAAAGAAAACGTGCTGCATATGCCTTCTGTAACATGTGAATCTCATGGTGCTCATGGAAACAGCCATGCCAAGCCATGGCCTGGAATGAAATGTCACGGCCAGGAATAAGTAATGTGTTGTGGTGAGAGCTGGTGACTCCCATTTTGCTGTGGTTAGTTGCAAGAGTCTAAATAAAACTGCAGTGAGTCCTTGCAGGCTTGTGATGCCCTGTTTAGCACAGAGCTCCTGTAGTTCATGTTGGTGACCATCAGGTTCTTTTCAGAATTACCAGTTTTGTATGCTTTCTCTATTTATTTTCTCTCTGATGTATACAAATAGCCCTCCCCTTCCCACCACCCCCATGGCAAATGATGTTGACCAAACTGCCTGAAGATCACCTCTTCCTCTGGAACAAGCAGATCTGTGTCGGTGCGAGCAGAGCCGAGAGCCTTATTTCATTAATGAAGTAGTTGCTGGTGGTGGGTCACTAACACTTGCGTGTTTTGCAGGTTTTGTCTGTGCTGGTGTGGGAGGACACACAAAGCACAGTTGCAGCAGGGATTGTGGAAGGTGCAGGTGTGAGGTTGGCTGGAGGATGCCCAACTGCAATCTGTGGTGATGCTTTCTGGTATTTTTTCGCAATGCCCTTGCCTAGAAATGAAAGCAAAAATATAAAATAGCAGTGGTATCTGCTGATAGCTTTCCTCTGGGTTCTGCTGCCTCATTATTTAGCCAGAAGCCTGTCAAAGTGTCACAGTTGAAATAGCATCAGGCTTAAGGGGTGAATGTAGGTGGTGCCCTGCCAGTGTGTTCAGTCTCTTACATACTTCCGTCCTGTGTTGCTTCAAGCATGTTTGTCCTCTTCTGTCTAGAAGATGTGGAGAAATGGAAGATGAGTTGCAGGTGTTATTTGCATGGAATTGTACCAAGAGAAAAAAAGCACCAGCCTCTTGCTTTGCTTATTTATGTGGTTAGTACCCATTTTTGTGTCTGTGTTCTGACATTTTAAAGCTAAGTAAGTAGGGTGAGTAACTGTAGGCATTTAATAAAGAAAAGTGTGATGCTTGCCATAATTAAGTGGGTGATATCCTGTATGCATTTGAAATTCCTAGCTCTCGTATGCTGTTAAATCTTTTCTGTCTGGTATGCAGCATATCTGCTTGTTTACAGGATGCCTTGGAGCTGCTTGGATTCTCTCGTCCTGTGTGCAGTGGTTTATAACACTGCTAGGCATGTGTTGTTCTAACTAGAGAGATGTACTTGGAACCATGCTTTGGATTGCACAAATAATAGTTTCCAGGAATGGTCATGAGAATCAGCAGAAGGAGCTTTGAAAGGCGTGTGGATGTAGCGTGATCTTTGGCTGAAGGGAAGCCCTTTGCTGGTGGTTGGGGTAATGCAAAGCCTGAGCAGCTATTTTCCCAAACAGCTTCCTGAAATAACAGAGTGGGAATTCAAGCATTGCTGTCTTTCCTCTATTTCCCTCCTTATTTGCACTACAAGAAGGAGCTAGGCAGCGAGGGAACTAGTTTTCTTTCCAAGTTGGAGACATTTGCATAGGGCAAGTTACGTTCACTGCTGTCTACTTTTGAGACACATCTTTGTGGAAGTGGAGGCTTTAAGCAGCTGTAAGATAAGTGCAGCACAACGCATTACTGACTGTACTTGTCATTCTCATCTAGAGGGTGTGTGGATTATGTTCTGCAATTTCTTTTTTAATTAGAGAGAAAGGAGATGCTGGTCTCTATTCAGCTTGGAAAGAAATGAAAAGAAAATGCTGCTTTTTGTGTGTGCAAATTGAAATTTCAACTACCCAGACAAAAGCGATGGGCGCTTAATGTAAACAAGTTGATGTCTAAGTATCTGTTCATGGAGCTGATTGAGTGGTCTTTTCATAATGGGGAAATTTACATATTTATGGGGTGGTCTTACAGTTTGGGCAATTCTTTTATTGAATTACACTGTATTATATCAACTACAATCAAGCTAGGTGATTTTTCTTTTTGTAGAGGGTGAGAGATTGTCTCTGTAAGAAGACTTAGAAGAATTAACAGATCATTTGGCAACAGATGTCCAGCAGCTTGAAACATGCCATTTTGATTTGTACTCCAGACCACCTCAATTTGATGCGTACAGTATACCTGGAGAAAACAGCCTTAGACCTTGCAGATTTGCAGTGCTTATATGCAGCTGCCAGACTGGCAGGGAATATTATTATATGATGCTTGAAATAGTATCTTATGCTGCATGTTTAGTAGTCTCGGTTAGTTACTGATTTTAGAGCCTTTTAGTGGTAAATATTGTATTTTTGGTGTTAAAGCAGTAATAATTGAACTGCTAGATCGCTGGTTTATATCCAGTTCTGTGACCTGTGAGGTTAATCTATACAACAGGCTATGGCCTTCATGTGTCTTACATTGTACATTCACAGTGGGTCATAAAACTGCAGGTGGTATGACCTTTCATCACCTGCTGTAAAGGGCCTGGAAATGAGCTATTCTGAGGCTTTGCTGAAAGGATGTATAGCTCTTGTGAGTTAACTGGTGGGAATGACTACTGGGTGCCTTCACAGGTCTGTGAACATTGTGATAGGCAGGAAAAAATTGTGGAGGAAGACAGTATGTAAAACGTGGAGAATCCTAACACACCCATTACCCAACTGGACCGTTGTCTTTCTCCATGAGCAGGGTTTGTGCACACAAGGAGAAACTGTGGTCCTCCTACAGAATTGTCTTCTTCTGGTACCCAGGACCTCTTCAAATGTAAATAGTGGTCATCCTGGTAGTTAGTGGAGCTTTTCTTACCTGCTGGCTGTTTGAAGATAGAATTGCATAGATCTACAGAGATTTGTGTCTTGGCTTCAGTGCTCTATTTTAAATGGGATGCTCTGCAGGAAGAGTTAGTGCTGGTTCTGTGCTTCTGCCATGTTTTGAGCTTTGTTAAGGCTCTGATCTTGCCAGTTGCTAAATGTTCTGAAAACAAGATGAGGCTAAACTGCATTTCTTGCTGGATGAGGAGAATAGAAGCTGAGTGATAATGCAATTGCAGGTCAGTAAACTGGAGGTTAATAGTTACCAGTGTTTCTAATGAACTTTCTGATTGCAGGACCTTTGAAACAGTTCCTGCGTGCTCACCACTGTGCATGTGGCTGGGCCTGCCTTGGAACAAGAGTGTCAGCAGGAGAGGTTCTGTTTGTAGTACCATCGGAGTAACAGCTTGAGAACCTCTAACTGTGCTAAATCCTGAGACATTTACACCACAGAAATAACTGAAAATGTCAGGATTTAGTCCAGGAGCATGATTTCTTTTAATCTGTGAATCTCAACTGCTTTTTTAAAAGCAACAGTGTTTAATTTCAGTTCAGATAAGGCAGAACACGGGTCTGGCAGGTTTTGAGTAGGTCTTGCTGATATGGACATCTCATAGCTCGGACATGTTTCATTCAAATGAAAAAGTACAGGGGCCTGTTCATAAACCTCCAGGTTTATGGCCGGGACACTGACTGAGGCTGCTTGTTCATCACAAGAGTACATTGGATATTTAGCTTTTAATTCCTATGAATAGGGTTTTTCTTAGCTATCCTCATTTGAATGGAAGTGGGAGAGTGGAGGAGGAAAAAGAAATGGGAGGGAGAGTTCACATTTGTGGAGGCAATTATTACTGTTTTAAACTAAGTGTTGTGTGTTGTAAATTGCACTAGTATATATGGCATTAAAGTATAAGGTGGGTTTTTGTGGCTGCTGGAATAAACATGGCTGTGACTCTTTGGATGAGTTGCAAGTCTAAATTTAGCACTTGTAATTAAGGAATCTCTCTTTCTAATCTGTACCACCGACTGGAATATGGATAGTGCACTGAGAATGTATTCCTTAAATTTTGGCAGCTCTGTTCATGAGTATGTGACACTGATCTTCTGTAGAAGACTCAAGCGAATCAAGGTGGCTTCAGGGGCAGCATCTTGGTATTCAGGGACGTCCCAGTGCAAATTTTTGAGTTCATCTCACATTTTGATCTTTGTGCTTGCGTGTTTTATGTTTTCCTGTTGGTGGCAAATGTAACTTCCGTGCATGCAAGGGAGGTGGATGTGTGGTTAGTAAAGGAAAAATCATAGGGGAAATTTATTGGTTGCTTTATGAAGTATTTGCCCATAAACATTATTGGCAGAAAGTATTGCAAACTTGCAGCAACATAAAAAGGAATTGTACTACACTCTTCAGCACAGTTGGAAGTTGTTACAACACAGCAAGTGCATTTTCTGGACCTACTAGAGTTTTCACTCTTACGGAGGATGCTTAGATATTTCTCTCTCTGACTTACGAAGACAGGATGCATTGTTTAAAAGGGACAGTACTTGATCTAAAAATAAACCAAGCCCTCAACAAAGCGGTATCTTGCAGCTAGCATACATGTCAAAAGAAAGTCTTGCTGCTAATTCACACAGTATTTGTGCCTGCAGTTTAAACAAGCTGAGAATGGGACAGAATATCTGATTTCCAGCTATAGATTTTTGTTGTTGTTATTGGCTTCAGAATCTCTTCAGACATGGTCAGATAAAATATAATGTCTATTTATGTAAATAAATATTCTGCCCCAATGATAATGCAGCAAATCCTGTCTCAGTTCCATGTTTGTACTGCTGCAATTTTGGGTGCAAAAGTGGTGTTTTTTTCTTTATGCTGGTTCTACACATCGTTCTTCAACTCTGTGAATTGATAGAGCACATCTGTGCTACTTGAGAACAAACAAGTATGAAGTCATAGTCCCCTAAATAGCTTGTAGGATGGAAATGCTGAAGACAGCCTTCTTTTCATCTCTTGTGGGTCCTCTTGTATGAGACTCTGGAATCTTGGCTTTGATTCTTCATGCAGAGTCTTCACAATATCCACATCTGGGCTATGATTGTAGCTGAGAACAGATCTGCTTTAGATCTGCATGGCTAATAATAACTTTAAAAAACAAATGCTTCTAGCAGAAGAATGTTTCTGTGGTCTCTTAACACACACCAATTAGGACAAAAAGGAGAATCCTGAAGTATCCAAATAGCCTTGAACCGATATCAGATGCCACAGTTGTTCAAGCAATTTTCTTTCAATTGACAAAGAATGTATTAACTTCTTGCTAAATCTTCTCTGTCACAGTTAAAATTCCTCTCTCATCTTTCTTTTCTGATACCTGTGTATTCTCCCAGATAACCTGCAGTATATTCAACACAATCTCTATTTAAAAAAGAGCATTTTACAGAGCTTATTGTTTCTATTGTGTCCTTTTTGTAATAACATATTAGATCCCTTTCATCAGCATACATTTTTAATCATATTTTCTTGGTGGCAGGATGTTATCTATTTAAATAGTGCTGCTCAGTGCTTGTTAATAACTGGTAAAAGATGAATCTGTGTTTCATTGCTAATTTGAGTACACCTGTATCTTGTAAAAACACCAGTAACACCCCAAATACCACTACTTCAGGCACAGCAAAAACTTCATCATTTACATAGTTATAGAATCATAGAATAGTTAGGGTTGGAAAGGACCTTGAGATCATCCAGTTCCAACCCCCCTGCCATGGGCAGGGACACCTCACACTAAACCATGTCACCCAAGGCCTCATCCAACCTGGCCTTGAACAGTGCCAAGGATGGAGCATTCACAACCTCCCTGGGCAACCCATTCCAGTGCCTCACCACCCTCTCAGTAAAGAATTTCTTCCTTATATCCAATCTAAACTTCCCCTGTTTAAGTTTGAACCCGTTACCCCTTGTCCTGTCACTACAGTAGTCCCTGACGAGGAGTCCCTCCCCAGCATCCTTGTAGGCTCCCTTCAGATACCGGAAGGCTGCCATGAGGTCTCCACGCAGCCTTCTCTTCTCCAGGCTCAACAGCCCCAAGTTTCTCAGCCTGTCTCCATACAGGAGGTGCTCCAGTCCCCTGATCATCCTCGTGCCCTCCTCTGGACTTGTTCCAACAGTTCCATGTCCTGTTTATGTTGAGGACACCAGAACTGCACACAATACTCCAAGTGAGGTCTCACGAGAGCAGAGTAGAGGGGCAGGATCACCTCCTTCGACCTGCTGGTCACGCTCCTCTTGATGCAGCCCAGGATACAGTTGGCTTTCTGGACTGCAAGCGCACACTGAAGCCAGCTCATGTTCATTTTCTCATCGACCAACACCCCCAAGTCCTTCTCTGCAGGGCTGCTCTGAATCTCTTCTCTGCCCAACCTGTAGCTGTGCCTGAGATTCCTCCAACCCGGGTGCAGGACCTTGCACTTGGCATGGTTAAACTTCATCAGGTTGGCATCAGCCCACCTCACAAGCGTGTCAAGGTCCCTCTGGATGGCATCCCTTCCCTCCGGCGTATCAACCGAACCACACAGCTTGGTGTCATCGGCAAACTTGCTGAGGGCGCGCTCAATCCCACTGTCCATGTCACCGACAAAGATGTTGAACAAGCCCGGTCCCAACACCGATCCCTGAGGGACACCACTCGTTACCGATCTCGAGCCGGACATCGAGCCATTGACCACAACTCTTTGCGTGCGGCCATCCAGCCAGTTCTTTATCCACTGAGTGGTCCATCTATCAAATTGATGTCTCTCCAATTTAGAGACAAGGATGTCATGTGGGACAGTGTCAAAGGCTGTGCACAAGTCCAGATAGATGATGTCAACTGCTCTGCCCTTGTCCATCAGTTCTGTAGCCCCATCATAGAAGGCCACCAAATTGGTTGAGTAAACACATTGACCACACAGGGGGTGGAAGAGAAAATTGATAGTTGGACACTTTTATTTTTAAATGTCATGAGGGTTGTTCTTAATTGTGAAATAGTAACTAAAAACGAGAGGAGGAAAAGAGATTGGCAGCGTTTCCTCATCCTTCTGAAAGGAAGCAGCATCGCACAGCTGACCCAGGAACATGTGCCAAGAGATGACATGAACGTCTCAGATGCGAGCGAATGTTGCTATGGTCTTTACAGTGTCTGAGGGGTAGGGTGAGACTGGGAGGGGGGACTTCAGGACTTCCTGTGTTTGAAAAGAATGGGGAAGCCAGATTCAAGTGAACTTTCTGATGGAAGGATTCAAGGTGGCAGCAAAATCATTGCATTGGCATTGACTTGCCTTGAGCATGATCTTGCTCTTGGGTGCCTGAAAGAAGAAGAAAATTCTGGTTGGATTGGAAGGTTTTACCCTATTGCTTTTGGTGAGTTTTTTAATTGCAAAAGAGGATGGTCCTTTCCAACCCTAACTCTTCTGTGATTCTATGCTGGAGTAGGCAATGATTTAGAGTGTCTGGGGTATTGGGCATCACACAGTCCAATCTGCACTGAAAACAGGCGAGTTCAACAGTAAATTCCTAACTTCAAATTCATTGATGTTCATGTGTCTTTAAAAGCCAGTCTGGCTCAATTAGTTCACATGTGTTTTAATAAAATTAGTAAGTGGGAGTAAAGGTTTGAAATTCAAGACTAAACCTGTCTTTTCCTGGAGTAAGCACCAACTGTTGCCAGTGGATATGGTGTGCTGCACGTGAGATGTGGCCTTAATAAGTCACCCATGCAGAGCATGCCTTGGTGCCGCACCCCTGTTTGCTGCTGCCATTTTTAGAGACAAATGATAGTCCATAATGAAGCATGGATGATGAATCTGACATCCTGTAACCTTAGTCTTGGGGGAAATGCTGTAATTTAGCCTTTGTGGAAGAAAAATGTAAATCTCTTACTGTATAATTAAGTCTACACGGCTCGTTTTGACTTCTCATTCCCTACGTCCACCCAACAGTAAAAGTTCAAAACTATCAGCATCTTAAACAGAGAGACAGAGAAGGAGATTGGAAAGTTTCTTACAGACTTATGTGGAGGTGGAAGAAGTAAGAGTTAAACAGATAGGTGAATTTAGTGGTCACAGCTCTTTTAAAGAGTTAAATGGCTTGTTTGTTCTACCTTATTTAATTACAGTAGTGTATTAAACTTCATATTTCTAGTGAAGTAACCAGTAACAGACATGTTTAGGTTATATTTTTTCCAGAGACAAGTCCCTGCAAAAAAGTGTATTTGCTATATTTGTACACCCACGTAGGAATAATAGGTGTCTGCTTTTAGCTTCAGATACTTGTTGAACAACCAAAAATGAGTTTCTGAGGTCTGACACATTTGGAAAACAGAGCTTGAATGGGAGGCTGAGGTTCACACCCGTCATGCAGGACAGAGTATATTTGTTATCAAACTGTATAACAAAGAAATGAAACATGGGGGATTACTTTGGCGGCTTCCCAGGCATGTAAAAGGAACGTTCAGTCCTTCTAGTTTAACGTAAACTCAAGTCAACTTTCAAGTTCCTGTAGAACATGGGCTCTTCCCCAGCACCCCCTCAGTATCCTGTTGGATCTGAAATCCTTGATACTTCAGCAGGGTTTGAGGTAGCTGATTTTTCACTTGCTGCTCTCCATAGACATTTTCTCAGAGCCAAAAACCCTGAAGCAACACAGTGGCACTGTTTAGTATTAAGCAGAAGGGGGGGGATTAGGGTGTAGTTCAGCTTTTGCCATCATTATGCATTTTCACATTGTGCTAGCAGAAGCGTTTTGGCTTCCTCTGCCAAGAAGCAGTTTAGTTTATGTTGCTCTAGTTGTGAAATTTAATTTTCCTTAGAAACTAATGCATCATAAAGTTGTGGTTCACAGTCAGGAAAACTTTCTTCCAAAGTCCTTTGAGTCTCTATCCCACAGAAACAGAATGGGAATTGTGTAGATATTAAATCAAGCAGCATTTGAGTACATAATCAGTCACCCAAGCCCCAAATAGAAAGCCACTTGGAAGCTTACATTTTTTGTATTCAGTTCTCAAGCCAAACAAGTTTCTAGTAACAGTGTTAATCCTGGAATTTGGAACTGTTTTTTCACTCCCATAAAAAGGTACACTTGATAACCATTAACACACTTTGTAACTATTCCAATAGTAGTTTACAAAAAAAAAGACATTTTTTACTGCCATGTTTGTTAATTTGTGAAAGGAAAAGAACTGTTTTCAGAAACTGAAAAGAAGGGTTTAGGTGGATCTCCTGTTTTATGGATCAAGTACTGAATATCCATTTAGTTCTGAGGGGGTATTTTATTTTCTTGTGCCTATTTTCAAGAGGAAAACGAACTCCTGGAAGGAAGCTGTGGAGGAGTAGTTGAACAATGGGACACACAGAATGCATTAATCTAAATGTGAGTGCTTGAATGGCATGAAATGTGTTCTGGAAGATACCCCTTGGATAGAGGTAACCTGTGCTTGCTAGCAGAAAGCTGCATCCTGTTGATGTCAACCAACAGTAAGGAAATACTGCTGGCTTCTACTTAAAATAGGGTTAAAATAGGCTGTGTGGCTTCCATGGAGGTGTGTTGTCCTTGACTTGCTGAGACTGATGACTTCATGCAGAATCCAGAGAAAGAAAAGCTTTGCCTATCACTGGGCAGCTCAAGTTTGGTTCCTCCAAATGCGTGGGTGTGCAGTTGCCAAAAGGCTGATACCAGCTGTCTGCTGTTGCCTTGTAGTTTCCTGGGAGGTGGCTTGCTGGTTAAACAGTTCTCAATGCCTTTAAATATATCAACACAATGAACAGGGAAACTGTAAAGAGCATGAACTTACAGTATTTTAGCAAAAGTAAAGCTTTGGTTGCCTGGAGAGGCTGTGGCTGCACCATTCCTAGAGGACAGAGAAAAGGGCGTATAAAGCTGGATAGCTGTCGTGTGATTGAGTTCTTATGGGTGTGTTTACAACCAAAATAGAGCACCAGAATAAACAGCATGGGTGTTCAGTGCAGAACTGTGTTCTGTTTGGCATGCTAACACAGCAGGTAGTGTGATGTAGTAGTGACAAGGGAGTGAGTATGTAATTAGGTGATTTCAACAATGCTGTCCTTGTTCTTCCCCAGCTACTACACTTGCTGCATGAGAATCCCACCTTATGCTTTAGCATGTGATTGTATTCATTTATTGCATCCAGGCATTAATTTTGGGACTAACAGTCCTCTGTAGCCACACTTATGAGTGATGCAGATTGTCTTGACCAGACTTGACAAATGGAAATGTTTCTCTGTACCAGTCACTTTAAAGTCTCCCTTACAGTACCTGAAAAATACGAGCTTACTTGTCTTCTTCCTGGGGAGTCACCATTTTGGCTTCTGTGGTCTTCTACATTATGATTACAGTTTGTCATAAGATACAGTGTTCTAAATATAGTCCTAAGAGATAAATGGGATCTCTTCATGGGGTTGACATCATTGGAGTAAATGGGAGAATTGTAGCCAAATCTTATTCATTGCATTTGGCATTTTCTTGTGGCCTCTCTTACAGGAACATCACAGTATTGTACACCCTCTCTTTTCCAGTTGAAGGTTTTGTCCACGTGCCACAGTTCACATTAAGGGGACTGACACAGGGAAAACTGACTTTCTTCCTGGTACCAACAGTGGTTCTTAGCACAGTGTTTTGTCCTCAATATTGCAACTGAACTTAGCATGTAAGGGGTCGACAGGATGGAGTTGCTTTACTTGGGTGTAAACCGATGGTGTGATGCCCATTTCCCTTTCAGGCCCTGCCTCTGCTTCCCCATATCTCTTCCGAGGTCTGTGTTTCTCAGTGACGGTGGGGATGCTGCTGGCTTGGGGAAATCAGTATTGCAGAGGTTCCAAAATGTACTGTAAATTCTCTATGTAAACATTTTGATCTTGTTTTTGTTCTAGCCCTGATTCTGTTGCCAAATGCTATTATCATAATGAGTCAAAGGAAATGTGTGGCCCAGGCTTCTGTCAGAAGTAGTGTCTCTTGTTAATGTATGGTGGTTTGTTGTGTCCGTGCTGGTGCTCCTCCTGGCTCTGGGAGGAGGCTGGTTGTGCTGCATGCTTTGTGATGGATGTGTGTTTTAATGCTTGTATCCAAACTGGTTTTGGGAGAAGCAGAGTTCACTCCTGATCTCTGCTCCTGAAAGCTGGTACTTGGTTGTCTGATAAGGATTTGTATCAGAGGAGAGCATTCATGTGATTGCTGATGATGGGGAAAAGAGATACACTGTTAGTTTAAATAATTCATCCCTTTCTTTCATTGCTTTTTTTCAGGTGTGGTGTATGTCTTCATTAAATCTTGCATGACTGCTGTGTCATGAGAGGAATGCATTCCTGGCATTACATGCAGAATGTGAACTATTTGGGGCAGTAAGTGACTGTGGCTTGATGTGGGGTACTGTGGGAGCAGTGCTGTCTGCCATGTCACAGCCCCATGGCAAGCTGGGTAGGGCTGTGTCAGTTCATAGATTCACAGACTGGTTTGGGTTGGAAGGGAGCTTAAAGATCATCTGGTTCCAACCCCCTGTTGAACAAACAACAGCAAATCAGCAGTCCTTGCCACAGGGCCGGAAGGATTTGAGGAGGATTAAAGTGCACAACTTAAAAACCACTTTAGGCTCTGTTCTGCCCTGTAACACTCGGTACACAGCTATGGTTGTGTACCCGGTGGGTCAGTCTGTCTCACCCCAGTCTGAGAGGATTCGCCCCCCAAAATGCTCCTTTTCTTGTGCTCACGGCTGGCAGGAAGGCGAGGCTGAGGCTGTGTTCTGTATTTTGTTGTGAAGCTGCTGTTTGTGGTCACTCTCATCTCCTCTACAGGAGTTTGTTTCCAAAAAGAGCCTCTGTCCTTTGTGTGCTCCCATCAGGAGACTTTCCACAGAAACTGGAGCATTGTGGACGGTGGTTGCAGCCAGAGGAAGGTCATGACCAGCCCCCAAAAAAGAGGAAGGTACTAAGGGAGGAGGCTGCAGTAGAAAACTGGCAGCTCAGTGGTGTGCTCCACGTGGACGTGCACTGCAGCAGCAAGGTGCTCTGGGGCTTGGAGGTGCTTCCACCCATGCAGTGAGTGATAGGAGGAGAAGGTATCTTGTGCTTGAAGATGGCTGTCACCATGTACCAAAACGTGCTTGTATTTGTTGGTCTGAAATAGTGCTGACATGTGCAGCGTTGCATTAGTGCCTTCACATGACAAATGGGCTGGAGCAATGGCTATCAGCACACCCCGACTATTTCAGTACACTTTCTAATGGATTTTCACTTCCCTCGAGGTTTTCCTTGCCTTTGTCTTCAAAACAAAATCTTGAGAAATCAAGACACAGCCTTTTTCCTTCTTCCATCCCTCTCCGAACTGTGGCGAGTGGAAGCAATGATGCTGCAGGCAGGGGTATTGCTTTGGGCCCATGGGCAGGGGGTTTGGGTGGTGACATTGTTTAACCCTTTGGTTAAGCATATGGCCAAACAGCTGCTGCCTATTCATGTCCTACAGCAGCTGCCCTCAGCCCTCCTGTCCGCAGCCCCAGCTGCTGGGGAAGCCAGGGAGGAAAGGGGGGTTTCATGCTCCGTGCACCAAACGCTGATTACTGCCTGCCTGAGAAATGTGTGCTTGAGAAATCCAGAGGCATTTCTGTGAGTGGCTGCTTTAAAACTGAGTGGGAAATGCAGATGCTTTTTCTATTAAACCCAGCTTTTCTGTGAGTGGCAACAGGGCTTCATTTGCAAGCAAGCATTCACATTAGCAGAAAAATTGGTTTTCACACTGTTTTTAGTATCCATTTGTCCCTTCTTGTTTTGTTTACCCTTTAATGCCTGGAATCCTCTTTGGCCCAAGAACTTGCAATTTATTTTCTTTTATTTCCTTTTACCTCCCATCTACCCTTGATGTTGCATTTTATTTTGATCAGATGGGAATTAAGTAGCTGAATCCACTTAAGGGCTGCTCCCAGTAGTTCCTGATATTCCCTAGCTCAGTACCTAGGTTGTATGGACTGGTTTCCATATCTGCAGGGAGTATCTCTTCAAGGTGAGGACTGAGGAAGTACTTCCCTTCTGCTGGGTCTTCTGACAAACTGGTGAGAGGAAGCTTGGTGTCAGTAAATCACGGGAGGATGACCCACCATGGCAGGGCTTTGATGTGGTCATGCCTGGCACAATGAAGCCATTGAACACTGAATTATGCCTCTGCCGATTGGGATCAGCAAGCCGCCTCCTAATACCCTGATCTGGTCATGGGACAAACCCCAGTGGTAGAGGTCTGTATTTCTTCACTTCCATTCTAATGAAATGAAAGAGTCTGAGCTTACTCGATGCACAAATCCCTTTGAGCTGGAAGAGCAGGGCTGCGATGCAATGTGAACAGCGGCTGATGCTCTCAGCAGGGCTGTAGTCCTGTGACTAATGCAAGTTGGGGGTATTTTTAGTGTTCTTCCTTGAGTTGTTTGCCTGGTCCTCTTTGTGCCTGGTTAGTGCTGTGAAGGTCACACAAAGATATTAGACAGTTGTGAAGAGTGGTGAGAGGGCCAGCTGGCTGGGATGGCACTCGACCAGCAATGTTCCACCTTCTGATAGAGGGGTCGAGAAGGGCTGAGAAACAGTGGCATGCTGCTTTCAAGATACCAAACCCAGCTTTCTTCACACCTCAAAGCTAGAGAATAGGTATGTGCCAGGAAACAAATCCAGGCATCGGAAAAGTAACAACACAGTCTGTAAGGAGTAGGAAATAATGTGCAATCTGCAACCCAATAGTTGGGATCTCTTATCTCACATAGTTCCCATTCAGCTGGAAGTAGCAACACCCACTGTATGGACAAGATGCCATCGCTGAATATATCAACAAAATGAAATGGCAGGAGTCTCCTCTTACTCCATTAGTAGCTGGACTCTCTTGTAATCAGGTTCCCCTGAGCATTTGTTTTTCTGCTTCTTAGCTTTCATCTTGTATTGTGGGTGTTAAATTTGCTGTTGGTGGAGGGTGAAATTAATCCATCCCAAGGACTGCTGCTGTCCTTACACAGTGCTGTTTAGATGACGAGGGGAACTAATTGTGTGACAACACCTCATGAAAATACCCTAAAACTTACTGAGGGAGCTAGGACTGAAGGGGATGTATGCAGCTGAAGCCATCTAAGACTATCTTCAAAGTACCTATTTGCAAGAACCATGAGTGAATGATCCTACTTTACCTTGCAAAGCAGTCGTTCTCGTTACGTCCTCCCACCTCGAATTGGCTCATGCAAGAGATGTTCAGCAGAAGCTGCCCTCAACTCCCAGCTGTTCCCTCCACTTCCCTTCTTTGTTTGCTCCTCTCTCTGTTTACCCACATTCTTTTAAGGGATGAGAGATGCTTTTCATTTTTTGGAACCTTCTGGCCCAGCCGTTGGGTCTGTGGTTTCCTGAGGAATGGGGTTTCTGAACAGCTGCTTGGGGCAGACCCGGGCTCACAGCACAGGAGCCTTAAATCTCTTTCCATTACACCCGTGGCATTCCCCCTGGAGGCAGGACAGCTATCTGTCTCGTGGAATGACACATTTTTTCAGCGCTGTCAGTCTTTAAATATCAAATAAGTAAATTAATAGGTAGCAGGTGAGGGCTTCTTCAGAAGAAAGTTTAATGTCACATAGCTGTTTGATGCATTGCCTCTGGCGCAACCGCCTTGTCATAAAACCTGACATCATTTGTTCAGTTGTCTCTCAATTAGAGTTATTTGCTGCTTTTCAGGTTTGTTTTATAAGTGACGTTACACATGGCCTGATACGAGCTGGAATTATGATGTTCGGATTGACTGCACGGAAAGCAAGCACATTTCACTGGTAGACAGTGCAGCCTTCGTCAAAGTACGCGGCTGTTGACTGACAAATAGCTGAAGGAATGACTTACTAGGATTGCTGTAGCTCCAGCTTCCAGTACAAATAGGTCTTTTTTGAGTAGCATGGCACTGCCACAGGAGCCTTTCATCAAAAGCGTTGAATGGACTTTCTGCTCTGTAGTCACTGCCTTAATCCTGTGGTGCAGGTATGAAATCACACCACCAGACTGGGAACTGGAGTGTTGGGTGGACACTGTTTTAGCTAAGCTGCTGTTGCTTGCCCCACTGTGGGGCTTGAACCTGTAGCCTTTGTTTGAAGCACAATTTGTCCCAATGAAGCTTTTTATTCCAAACCCAAAAAGGCAGCATTGAAATTCCCATAGCTTTCCCCTAGTGTAACAAACAGCAACAAATCAGCTGCTAATAGAGTATGACCCTAAAATGCTGTCCATTGAATAGGAAAAAGTGGGTTAGAAAATCAGATGTCCAATAAATTGATCCCTGGACAGAAGTAGGGGCTCTTAGTGGCACATGCAATGAGATAACTGCTGAATGCAGATAAACCTCTTCAGCTGTAGTTTGCTGCAGGATAGATGGTTTAGAAGGGCATAGAGGCAACAGTGTGAAACGTGGGTTCACAGGAGTTCACATGGTTGTCTGTCAGAACAAGCTTGACCATGGATCAGGGCATTGTAGCGTTTGCTTCCTCTTCCTTTTACTCATTGAACCCCAAGCCACAAATTCTGAAGAGCTTTGAGAAAGTCCGGAGGGGGAAATTGTGATCATTTGAGTTGCTGCTGTTGAGCAAAGCTCAGTGTGTTAAGCAAATGAGCTCTCTGCAATGGGAAGCTTTGTCCTGCTGCTTTTTCTCCTGAGACTGCAAACTTCATGTAAATGCATCAGTGTAAAATGGAGTCCTTGGCATCCCGTTGAGCACGGTGTTCTTCTACCGCTGAGCATGCCCTTGGCCTTCAGCGTGCTTTATCTGGACTGCTCGACTGTTCATATGGTGATGCTGCATTGCATGTCATTTTCTAGAAAGTATCAGATACTTTTCCCTATCTTTAAGTAGGTCAACCATTAATCTAATTGATTAACTTTGTAGCCAGTCAATTAAATTGATTTACTTGTATAAGGGGGATGGATCTACCCACTGTGTTGGTGTAACTGTGTATATATACAGAGGAATTGTAAAACCCTTTGCTTGGCAGAACCTCCAGGGGAAAACCCAAAGCAGCCAAAACCTGATAGGGAGAGCATTACAGAAAGCAGCAGAACACTGAGGTATTTTTACAAAGCAAGTTCAAGGACGCTTTTGCCTGAAATTTCAGGCTATTGTCTCATAGTATCTTCATTGGCTGGTGATAATTCGAGGGTGTTACAAGGTGGTACTTTGCTGGAAACTCAATCTTGAATTGCCCCTCTGTTTTGACAAAGGAGTCACTGCAAGATAATACTTGAGAGATTAGTTCCTTTGGGGGGTTAAGCAGCCACTGCACTTTCATACTGGAAGCCTGAAGTAGCTGTAACAGCTTGTTCGTGTTGTTGAGGAATGCAGTGTATTATGGACCATCATTCAAAAGCTGCCATGAATTATCCATGGAAAAGTGCCCTCAGATAGGAGCCCCTTGATGGTTGGTTAGTGTAATTAATATAAACATCTCGCCGCAGCTTTACATTTTGGTTTAGCAACTCCTCAATTTGAGAAGAGTCTTGGGACTGCCTGGATTTCAATTAGCTCTGTGATGCTGGAGGTGGGGTTTTAGCTTGCCTTTAATTATGTTCCTCAAGGGAAATCCAGACAACAGGCAATGGTTAGGGTTGTGCAGACAGCAGAGCTTGCCCCAAACATCTGAACCTAAAACAAATCTGCCTTTAAAGGAGTTTAAAGTGCTGTGTTACTTGCTGCTTCAGAGAGGCCTTCAGGGTTTTTTTTAGGGTCTTCTTTGTGGGATGCTACAAATGCAGAGTGTTCCTGGGCAGGTATTCATGTCATGGAGTCCACATTTTTCAAATGTTTTTGTGAATCTTACGAAATACTTGATTAAAAAGAATTCCAGTATTCTTGAGTACAGGAGAACCTGAAAACATGAACTGAATGTGCTGTAAACACTAGAAAACTAGGGGATAGCTCAATTTCTTAAACTCAAGTACCTTTTTACCACTGGTGCTGGCTGTGCTGCAGTCATGGGAGGCAGATAAGCCTTTGCTGTAAAATAATGGAATTAAGCAAAGTTGAGCCTTTGGCTCAGTGCTCCCTCTTTGTGCCTGTTCAGATGCGGCATTCAGGAGCTGCTGTGTAGCAAAGCCCTTGGGAAAGATATTAGGCATTGCTGTCCAGAATTGTGTTGGCTTTGGAGGGAGACCAGGAAGAACATGGAAGGGAATTTGAGGGCACAGCAGACAGAGTCTTTTCATCTAATAAGCAGAGGCAGCAGCTTCAGCCAGACCCATGGTCACAGGTTGAATTGTGGGGGTCATCTTGCAGTCTGTATCATTCCCAGTCTTACAGTGCTCATTCGTCCGTCACACCCCAGTATCCTATTTAGTGATGCTGTGAATTACTGCTCTTTTCTGTTTGTAGGAAAGCAGTGCTGCTGGAGTGGTGACCTGGAGGATACAAACACCCTTGGTACTGATGTGTGGGGAGGCACAGCGGGACGGCTGCACTGAAGCTGCTCTTTCATAGTGGGAACTTGTGAGGGGTGGAAGAAGGGAGGCAAGCAGTGCCTGGCAGTTTGGAGTTAATCTGAAGAATGCTTTGGGTTTTTTCTGTCAGCACAGCCTCCTCCCAGTTTCCTTCCACAACTTCACAATTATAAATATTTCAGCTCTGGCTTCTGTAACTGCTTCTACAGTTTCTGGAGGCTGAATTCTGCTGAATTTCGTTGCTGTTTTTGCTTTAGCGGGTAGCATAGCACATAGTTCTTCATGCTGAGTAGTTCTTCAGTATTCAAAACATGGGGTAAGGCTCAGCTCTCTTTATGTGAATAGCAGAGCATACACACTTCTGAGAAACATCCCAAGGCTTTAAATGCGTTTGCTCCCATAACCTGCTGGAATACTGGTGGATATTGATATCTTCTAATAGATGGAGCAAATCAGCTTAGTGTGCTGGCTTTATGGCCATTTTTTTAAGAGGAGAAATTGAGTTGGTGTTACCATGACCAGGTTTTCATGTGAAGCTTCCATTTGCAAAGCTCTTTCTCACTGTACTTTATCAGCTGGGGCCAGATCTTATTAAAACCCAAACAGTAGCAAGCTCTGACTATTAGCTTAATGGTTTAATACCAGCTTCTCCATAAAGTAGAAGCAGCAGGTTATTTAAAACATGTAGGTCAGAATGGCCTGGTGTTTTCCAGTGAGATTATGTAAAGACATTACTATTAAAACTCATGAATACAGGAAATGCACTCGGTGCAGGACATTTTCTTGTTCCCCATGGCTTTCTGAAAGTCCTAATGCAAAGTATCCTCTAAACAGATTTTTAGTGTTTGCTTCCAAATGTGGTATTAACACCACAGTGTTTCTGCTGACTCTTTTGCAGTGATACTCTTAATGCAAATGTCCCACTACAGGTCATTTAGCCTCAAGTTTAAAATGAAAATGTTTGCCTGTGAGAAATCCCATACTCTTCCTTCTGCAAAAGGGCTGCAGTGTAAAACAAAATGGGAAATGAATGTTCAGTAGTCAGCCCATCCCAGTTCTTGGTTATCAAAAGTAGTAGCTGCAGAAGGTAAATTATTTAAATGGCCTGCTTTTTATTTCAGTTTCTTCAAGGGAATTACTTATAATTGAAGGTACGGGGTTATTTTTTTGTTGTTTCAATTACAGTTTATTGTGTAACACACCTCCTATAAACTTTGTTATAACTGCAGGTAGATGTGTATGTACATTTTGGGCTATTTGCTTCAAAACTCTAAAAGGTTCCTTAAATATTTAGGGCAGCCTGTTTCCTGAGATGGTGAAATCCTTAGGTGCCTTCTGTAGGAAGTGAGGAAAAGGGCAATATTTACATACCTATAGGAGACAGATACTCATCTGCTGGAATTCAGCACTGCAGAAAAGGTACCATTAACAATCTATTGTAAACTTTGGTGTTCAAAGGGCAACAATAAACTACCACTCAGCGCGGCAACTCTTTCTACCAGTCTTATCTCCCTGCTTAGCTGCTGCTAATTGATTTGGTAGTTGGTGTGACAGCTTTTCATGGGAGCAGCAAGCCGCAGCATTCAGGAAACAGCTTGGTGTGTTCTTGCTGTTTTAACTGGCTGGATTGAATAGTACCAATGCACAAAGCAAGGGTGGGGAAAACAGATTTTGGTGTGATTCTGTGAGGATGGGGATAGGTAATGAGGTGAATTGTGTCAATCCAAGCAAGTGACAGTTGTCACAATCTGCACAGACAGGTTCACAATACATAGTCCGTTTTAAAAATAATTCTTAAGATTCACAGAAATAAAGACTTTGTGTATGTGTGTGTGTGTGTGTGAGAGAGAGAGAGAGAGAGAGCAGTGATGGAAAACTGCAGCACCCTTGGAGGAAGGAAACAGATGGCAGGAAGAGCTTCCAGACACTTGACAGGCTGCAACAGACTTACATGCAGGCAGTGATAAATGGGCATGAGATTGGGTTTTGCTGTAGCTATTGTGGTTTAGTCTTGATAAAATGCCTGATGTGCTGTGTGTTAGCAGTATCCAAGTGTTATATCCTCTCTGCTTTGGTGGTCCTAATGTAGCTGCTGTGGCCACTGGGGTGCTAAGAATGGGAATGAAGATCCAGGCTCTTCTATAAAAAGAGGTTTGCACATATGACAAGTGACAGGACTTGATGTTGAGTAACAGCAAGTGAGAAGTGAAACTGAACTGAAATCTTGCATCCAGGTTATTCAAGGCTGTGTGGCAAAAAATGGCAATGTGAAGCTGATATTTAGGAACAAAATAATTGCTTTTGTATGAACACATCATTGCTCTGCTTTCATCAAGTGCAAAGGTATGGATGCTGGTATTGCCCATCTTGGGGTTTGATCAGGGACAGAGCAGGGTAGCAGTTGGCATTTTCTACCACACTCAGCCTGCTAGGAACACCAGAGAGCAGCCTGCTGCAGTCAGTGCCCTTCTATAAACACCATGCCAGATTTCACATTATTGACTGTAAGAGATAATAGACTAATGTATACCAAGGACATCCTGTAGCTTCTGATAGGTAGACTTCTGTGAGGCTGCTTGAACCTGGGTGATTAAACAAAGCACTTCCTCCTGTTAGATATGGTAAGGCACAGCTGATTTTACTTCCCCGGATCAGCCTGCCATTGTGCAAGAAGGCGGCTCTGCTGCAATGCAAGACTGAAACCTTCAAGCCTTGGCATGAGAGTACAACTCCACAGGGTTAGTTAGGCATGTGATTTCTCATTGCTTAGAGCCTCTAGTACTCAACAGAGGTTTCATCATGGGAGCTTTTGAAAAGTGTTTTCATAGGGCAGTTTGGCCTTTTCGCTGTGGCTGCTGTTTTCCCCTCCACTGAATGGTTTTGTGGCCTGTCAGACCTTCTGTAGGAGTTTGCTTTCACCTGTGAGGTAGGGTGATGTTACTCCAGATCAGCTTGAGAAGGAGCTGCATTAGTTACAGGCGAGGCAGAGCGTGGGCAGGGAGCTGTGCAAGCTGTGTACGTGACCAAGGACAGCTAAGTAAGCAGGTACTTACCATAAGCAAGCAGTTGAAGGAATGCAGACTGGGACAAATTACTTTCAGGGTAATCTGTAGAACAGGAAAAGCAATTAGAGCTGAAAAGTATCTGCCTGGACTCAGGAGCCTGTGTGTTCTTAGGTCCTGGGTTTTGCTGCTGTCTGGATAGCTTCTGAATGATGATGCAGTGCTGCCTGAAGTGATTGGTTTCACGTCCACTACTTAACTGTGCACAACCAAAACTTCTCAGCTTGTGGCATTCAGGTGGAGGCAAAGCCACGGTATGTATGGATGGGAGTTTCTGTCTCGAGTTTTGGAGTCTAGGAAATATAGCCCGAGGGGACTTAAAGAAACCAGAGTCCATTGCACACTGACTGTTAAAATGAGATCACCTGGATGAGATGCTATTAGTCCCACCAGAGTACCTAGACTATAGTCAGCACAGGCAGTGGCGTAGAACTGCCCAAAGTGAATGTCTCTTAGAGAATCTGGTCCTGGGCAGCTTAGGACTGTAAGTGCTACAGATGGTTAAGTGTGACTACGATGGCCTCCTGTGAGCAGAGCAAAAAGGCCCTAAGAAATTGCTCCTCTTGTGCAAAGTCTCAATTAAAAGAGAAAGTTAAATGGCTGTGTCCTCACTTGACTTGCTAATGTAACATTAGACTGGACTGTAGGAAGAATCTGATGGAGCAACCTTGATGATCCCATTGATCTGCCACAGAGATAAGTTGCTATTGAGCACCTGATTGAAAAGGTCATGCAATAACGTTTAGTTATTTATCTGCCTTTTTGCTTGCTGCTGCTTTTGCAGTGGCCAAATTTAATGTTAGTCTGAAGTGATTGTGTCCTGTAGCAAAATAACTTTACAAGATTTGGTGCTATGTTCAGCACGCTCTTAGAGCAGTGTTTCTGGGCAATGAGTCCAGCCAGGGCTCGCTGTTCAAATGCATAGGCATTTTGGTTTGGAAATATAATGACAGTGCTTCAAGAGTCAGTTGCTTTTGTTATGCATGTTTTAATTTGAACAGCTCATGTAAGGTAACTTAGAGGGCTCTGTGCAGAATAGGGCTCTCTTCTGGCTGTGCACTGTCTGCATAGGCAAATGGAGCTACTTCTGAAAGAAGGGCAGCAGTTCACATGAAGCTGACTACAGAATGCCTTTTGTTCAGAGGAAATACTAACAAGGATGCCTGGATGGCCTTTTTATTAATTTCTTGATAGTTGGATTGCTCTTTTATTAATGTCTTGATAGCTTAAGTTTTCCTAAAGCCTCCATCTGAAAAACGGGAAAAAGTAGCTGGCTAGTGTGGAATAGTGTCTTAAGTGTATTGTGTGTTATCTTCTGCTAGCCTGGCAGAGCAAAAAGAGGTAGGACTGTCATTACGTTTCCCTTCATGGAAATAAAGATCAATAAAGATCGTAAATAACATATTTAGTCACACCAGGACTATGGTTAATGCTATAGGTCACATCTAAGCAAGTCTCTATCATTGAAGCTGCACACCCAGGTTTTTGCCTCCAAGGCTTGTCCACTCGTGGAGTCTGTAATCTGCCAGCGTGTTTAGTAGAAAGAGTTGCCCCCGGGAGCTGCCAGTCTGCCCTGTGTGAAACAATTAAACCACCACCACCAGAGATCTGGTGAGCATCAGCCTGGTGAGTCACTGAGCAGAGGAAGCGCAGTGATGTCTGCATCATCCTCCCCGCTCTTGCTGGGTGCTTCACTACTACCTGGGGGTACAGACACTTCATTTCTCAGAAGTGAAACCACTCCCTTCTGATCCAGGCACAAAACCGGTGTCACCGATGCCAAAATGGAATTCCCGTCTGGTTTTGTTTTGTCTCTTTCAGTATTTGTATTGGCTTGACTTGTTCATATTTTGTATCCAATGTCAGTATTTGTTTCTGGGAACAAAGTTTTGCTTAAACTTTAATTTCTGCAATTTGTTTGTTTAAACTTGTTGGCAACTTTAAAATGCTGCAGTCTGCTCCATATGCTAGTATCAGTGCTGCTATTAGTGTGCCTGACTTCCAAAGTAAAAACCAGCAATCACAGTGGGGCAGGGAATGTTTTTTATGAAATAGCTGGGAGTATTTTCAGTTATAACAATATTTGGGAATATTTTTGTGCTGTTTTGTGGCCAGGTTTTAATAAGTGTAGGGTTACTTTGGCTTGTATCGAGTCAAGATTGTACAGCACTGAACCCAGTGAAAGCTGGGGTTTTTTTCCCCACCATATACTTGCAACGTTTAACTATAATGGAACATGACTGACTGAGCACAGCAAAAGCTGTGAGGACAGACAGATGTGTGTGGTAGGTGACAGGAGGAACAGTGAGTTCATTAGAGAAAAATCATCATGATGTATGTTGAAAACTTTCTAGATGAGCAGTGGCCCTGGCACTGTTCAAGGCTGGGTTGGACAAGGCTTTGAGCAACCTGGTCTAGTGGAAGATGTCTCTGCCTGTGGCAGGGGATTGGAACTGGATGAGCTTTAAGGTCCTTTCCAACCAAAATGTTCTATGATTCTATGACATCTAGGTGAGTTGGCCAACCTAAGACCAGAGCTTGACCCTTCAGTAGCACCGTGTAGTCTCTGAAGGTTGAAATAGTGTAAGCAATGAAGAGGTCCAAAACCAGAATGAAAACAAAGTGCATTGGTAATGCTACATCAGGGGAAGGAAAGCCAAGTCTGAGCAACAGGACACACCAAAAAAGGAATTATTAGCATTACCAAAACTGAGACTCAGTCACAGGCTTCAGTACTAGGATGGATGGGAACATCACATCTTTGCTGCTCTTTAGAGGAAAACCACAGGCAGAGGACATAAGGATCTGGAGAAAGAGTCAAGCAGAAAGCAGCCCCCCTTAGCTGGGTCTGTCAGTGGAGTGGTCAGGTCTCCAGCCATCAGGAAGTGGGGCTAGAGCATGCTTTGAGTCTGCCTTTTTTTGGCAGTGTTTCCTGTAAAGTAATGCCTGAACTTCATTAAAAAATGGAAACAATCCAAGATGTTTAAGATGGCGAACAAGTCTGAAAAGGAGAGCTAATCTGAGTCATCCATGTCAAGTTGTTTGTTTTAGGTTGATGTTTGAGATCACTGAAAACATCATTTTTTCAAGGGTTGAGGATGCTGCACTGCTGCTGATCACAAAAAAAATGATTTCAGCAGGGGTCTGGTCCCACAGGAGGAAGCCGAGCAGAGTGCTGAGAGCAGAAAGCCTGGGGATGGAGGCCTGTATAACCCCTGTAAAAAGCTGGAGTGGGAAAGATGAGGAGAAAAATGGGAAAAGACTAAACCACAAGAAACAAGCGAGCGGACAATTAAAACGAAAAGCATGGCAGCTTGTGCTGAAGGCAGCTGGCAGGCCAGGGAAGAAGGGAATGGATTGCTAAATGTTGTCTAGAGAAGGTAATTATTTCTGGCTTTAAGTTATGGCTCTGATTCATAGAATATTTAAGGAATAGAGCTGTATTTTTCATGATGAGCAGCCTGAAAGCAAATGCTGGAAATTTGCCATCAGTGTAGAAACTTCTTTGCTGTAGATGCATGCTATAAAAGTGAGTGGGACTGAAGCAAAGTCCATTAACAAATTCCTTTATTGATGGGAGTGAGAGATGAATGCTCTGGACAACATGAAATACCCAGCTAAAGAAAGTGCTTAACTGTTGGAATTCCTTTTCAAGCAGAATTAATCAATAGCATACACACGTTTCTCAATACCAAAATCAGCTTTCAGATTAAAAAAAGGTGTTGAAGGAAGGCAGTGCAGGGTGTATCTCGAAAGTTAGGATGAAGATGCAAGAAAAAGATCATATTTCATGTTGGATTGGCCAACTATTACAATAAATTGGGATGCTGTAGACAGTTGGCCTTGCTATGAGCACTTCATTATGCAGTTTCCCATTTTTCTGGGCTTATTCCATGATCTGAGGTGGCAATTGCTGGTGCAGCTGATGGATCCGTCTCTAGTCCCTTGGTAAATATATTAACTTCTGCATCTATTCTGAGAGCATACATATTTTGAGGAGATTTTCGTAAGCATTCTGTGTCCTTGTTATCTTATCTCATCTCTTACTCAATTCAGCCTGAGAATTTCACATAGGAATTCCTGTAATGAGATCTCCCTGGTGTGAAGGAAAAGCTTTTGTGCCTCAAACTTTTGGGTAGGCTGTTCAAATCTCAGCAGACTCGGAAGCCTGAGCAGTGCTGAATTTATTGCTTCCCTTGGTAGGCTGGTTAATCTGGCCCTGCTTGCTTCCACAAAATAGAAGCGAGAAAGCAAGAATTTGTAAAACAAACTCAAATGTTCACTTACACTGTTGTTTGGGAAGGATGCCCTTCTAAGTAGCTATTTGAACAAATCCAGAAGAGAAAGGGAGAGTTGGGGGTGGTTGTGTTCAGGCTGCATTACACAGCAATGAAGATGCAGATAGTCACGTACCACGGGATCTTCATTCAAGAGAACAAGGAGCAGGATGGGCTTTCTGCTGAACAGGGCTGCCGGCTCCTTTTGCAGGCAGAGGCAGGTGCAGGGTCTGAGTTGGGCCATTGTGCCAGCAGAGCTGAGAACAGGCTCTGCTGTGCAGGAAGCCAAGGTTTGCAGCCTCGCAGTGCGGGGTGAGATACCACTCCTGAGGTCTGTGATGGTGCAGTCACTGCTCTGATCATGACCCTTAATGTCTAGAGATAATTCTGGCCCAGCTGTTAGAAATTAGAAACCACATTAGGCTTCATTTCATCTGACATGTAGGCAATGATTTAATTCTACTTTTCTGCATTAATATTTATATGCAAGAGGCAGTTTTTAGCCCTACTTCACTGCTCCAAAATAACAACCTACATGCTTTGAATTGCATGGTGTGCGCAACTTGGTAACAGGTTACGGGATTGTGATGCTTCCTGCATGGTGACACTCACACATCTTGAATATTACCACAGAAAATGGTCCCTGGGGACTCTTCAGGATGGCTGAATATACAGTAAGTTTGCTGTTTGTTCAAAATGTCTGGCAGCAATATCTCATATTTAAGTGTATATATGTTTGCAGTGGGTTTCTGTGGCTGGCTTTTTAGGATATGGTTCTCTTCTGCTAACCTGAAATGCAGTCTCTGAAACATAAAACCCCCAAAACAAGATTTATTTTCTGTAAATACACATATATATATATATAGTATATTGAACTGGGTTTGTTTCCATTTTTAAGTTTAGGGTTTATGTAGATGTGTATCATCTTGCCTAGGGAAAAGTCCATACCTATATGCATGCAGTTTCTTACAAGAGATCTTCTTACAGAGATAATACTATGGTAGTACTTCAAGGGCAGATTCTGATTGTGCTGAAACCACCCCCTAAATCCTTTATCTTTGAAGAGGCCATATATGAAATCTGAAGGTATTGCAAGCTACCTGTGAGAGCAGAGCATAGAGGATATAAAGCCTTTCACTGGAGGCTTCTGGCTTTTAATCTCTGTGCATGGGAGATAACGCATTTGAAGACTCCCCCCAAAGGGTGAGTGTCAGCAGGAAGGGGAGGACATTCAAAGGGCACTGAAGATAAGCTGCCACCCCCATCTGAGGTTACCACTCTGTGTTAGGATGGAAGAAACCTTGGTGGGAGAGCACTTGGCTGTTGCTGTGTGGCGTCTAAAGAGAGATCTTCCCTTCACAGTGTTGCTTGTCTTGGTCCCATCTCATGTTTTTTAAATTCTGTGTTTCAAATCATCTTCATGTGAAGAAATCTCCCTTGTTGCTTAATAGCTTCAGGCTGCCTTTTGAATGTTGATTTTCCATTTGCACACCTGATTTAAATGAGTTGCATCACATTTAAGAAACAACATGTTATTGGTGGGACAGCTTTGCACATCAAATGGTTGCAGAGGGTGGCAGATGCTATAGCCAGCAACCGTGTAATGGGAGCAAAGTCTTGCCACACTGGTGGAACTCTGGTATCTGGGGAGGTCTGGATTCAAACTGTGTGGCTTTAACCATCTTCAGTAGGGAGGGTTAGCTTGCTCCCAGTATTTGGTCCCATGCAGAACTGGGGGCTGGGGTTTGTGTGTACTTTGTGAGCTTCATTGCCCAGGCAGCTACCTGAAAGGAAGAGGTAATTAAAGAAAATAAATAGGGTGGGTAAGGAGTGGGGAGAAACCTTTGGTTTCTCTGGAGCACTAGAACTAACATCTTTCAAATTGGTTGGGCCTTGTCAGAAAATGTTCTGTTCAGCCTTTGTTTTCTATTGAATCTCATGTGCTTGGCTAGCTTCTTTTCAACTTAAAAAAAAGGAAATAAAAAGCTCCATACATGGATTGAAAGCTTTATCTGTTTATCTCCTCATTAAAAAGACTGTCTATGAAATGTGCTGACAGGGGTTTTTACTCTCTTGCTTTCTATTCTCATCACATTTTCCACTGAAAGCCTCTCCTCTGCTATTTCTGTTCCATAGTAAATGGGGCTTTCTGATGGTAGAAGCTCTGGATGCTCTCCCTGGCTCCTCACAGGCTCTTGTACATTGCCATGGGTGGGAAACCTCAAACATGCAGTTTGGCCTGCAAGGAGACTGGTTTGGGCATATGAGATCAGCCCCCTGAAAGGCAGTTTTCACAGCCTGGAGGTCCCAGTATCAAACACGGTGGGAAGGTTGTCTGCCAGTTGGATATTTAAGCAAGTAGCCGTGTTTTGAGAACTGTGTGGAGTACATTGCTGAGCTGGTGAGCTCCTCAGTGGAACTTCTGGAGCCACTTCAACCATTTCCCAGGCAGTTTGATTTGGGGAAGGAGGAGTAGGTACATCAAGCATTATACAGTTTGAACCACTTAGAGATTAGCATCATAGAATAGTCAAGGTTGGAAAGGACCTTAAGATCATTCAGTTCCAACCTCATTGCCGGGGGCAGGGATGCCTCACTCTAGACCATGTCACCCAAGGCTCTGTCCAGCTTGGTCTTGAACACTGCCAGGGATGGAGCATTGCTGGTGGCTGAGTCTCCTTGCAACCATATCACTAATACTGGTATTGTAATGAATAATAGAGAGTGAGTTTTGGTTAGAGAAGAAATCATGAAGAATAACTTTTGGTATAAGCTGTATTTTTACAAATCTAATTGAAATTCTACTGATAGAAGCAATAAAACTGGTAACTATTACCCCAGCAGTGGTAATGTGAGGTCTGGATTTGAGATACTGGACCAGCGGTCTCCAGCCTTTGCTGGTCTCCATCATTGACATGGATTGTTCGGTGTTGTTTGCTCTGCTTTAGATTTGCCTTCCATTGCACTGGAGCAGTGTGGCAGAGCTTTAGGAACTGCCATGCTGCGCCACGGAAAGAAGACACAAGTTTTTATACATGTTTCTCTAATCAAAGCATGAGTGTCCATTTTTGTTTCCATTTGCAGATAGAGGAGTTGCTAGATGAACCGAATAAAACACTGTGTGTTTCACACACATGCAGTGATATGCCTCATTCTTCACTGGGATAAAAGAACTTAGAAAAGGAAAAACCTTCTCACTGTCATAAATAGAAATGCTAAGTCAGTGCAGGAAATGCATGAAAGTGCTCACATGCCAAGTCCTGCAAAAGACACGGCTGCCTGCGGGATAAAAGCGTGGTCATGGATGAGCAGCATAAACAGTTTGTTCTGTGTTTTTTGTGCCACTTTTGCCTGCTCATCCCCTGTACACAAAACATCCCGTGCAGCAACGTGGACTTCGTGACATTTGCTATGTGTGGCAGACAGCTGCAGGCTCAGTTAATTCCCATCCCTGATTTTTTCATAGTACTTTGTTTCCAGAAGGCTGCAGTGACTTCCAGCCCCTCACGGGTGAGTGGCCTTCATGGCTTGTTGGCTTTGATTGAAATGCGGTGCAGAGGCCTGCTCATAATGACTTTGCACGTGGAAGTCTCCGCTGGCTGTCTTTTTGGGTGGGTGGGCTGCGTGCTGGCTGCTTCCCCATCGCTTCATTGGCACTTGTCTCACACAGAGCAGTATTTTGGGAACTGGGTACAGGACGCTGGTCCTGCCTCCAGTAGAAGCAAGCCCTGGGAGATGAGAGCAAGCAGCAGGCTACAAAAGCAGGGTGGGAAGCAAAGTGTGTGAGCCTGGCATGCGGGTGCTCATGCACCTTCTTTGGAGCCTCGTGTACTGTTAACACACCCCAAGAAAAGTCACCCGCCACCTCCGTTGCCCTCGTGTGATCTCCCCGTGCCTTCTCTCTGGCAAGCAGGAGGAGAAGCTTATGAGTGCCCTCTGCCAATGCACACACGTGTAATTTAGACACATTCGTCTGCAACAGCCCGATGTGTCTGGTGGTGTCTGGCACTTGGATGGTGTAACACCAATGCAGAGCTGGCTGGGGGCTTGCTGCAGAACCCCTGCCAGGTGGCTAACAGATGTGAGGAAGGGGGCAAAGTGTGGGGCAGCATGTGGGCATCTCTGCTGGGAGAGAGTGAGAACCCACCAATTTCTGTTGGCTGTCTGCTTTAGGAAGTGCCCTTCTTGAACACGCTTCATCCACATCTCTGAATCTGGATATTGTTTTGGTAGTCAAGTGTTGAGAGGCGTTATTTTTTGTGTGGTTTTGGGGTATTTAATATTCAAAGGTGATTAAAGACCAGGCTGTGCTAGGCTCATTGACTAATCGCTTCATTTCTTAGCTAATAGACCGGATTTTGTCAGGAGCACTGTCTCCCTTTCCCCAGTAGTAAAGCAGCGTGATGCAGGATACGCGCCTGCCCTTTTTTAAGCTTCTGGCATCTCACATAGGTGACTGTGGGACAGCCCTAATGAAGCTGGAGTTATTAAAAAAAAAGAAATCTATTACATTTCAGGGATGTTTGGGCTTCACGCTTCAATAGTGCTAATTAGGTATGTGACCCATTTTCATTCTGCTTTAGCTCCTGGGGATGGTGGAGCCTCATTATAAATACAAGGATAAAGAATGCCCATGTTCCTTACTCTAAATAGCTTCTTCAAAACATGCCCAAAGGGCTTGAGGGTGTTTTTGCGTGGACACTGATTATGTTTTCTTTTTAAGTGGGGAAGTGGGACGGGGGGAGATTTCTCTCCCCAGAAATAAATAATTGAACGGGTTCCTTCTTTAATTTGGAAAACCTAGTGGCAAATCAAGGTCCTCTTGAATTTGAAGTTTGCCTTGTTTTTATTGACAAGGGAATAAACTTGAATGCTTTTTAAGCATAAAAATGCTTTTAAATATTACAGTAGCTTCCCATCGACTGGTATTTTTAGCTAATAGCCTGTGCAGCCCATCTCTTCATGAAATGGGCTGAGTGTCCAGCTGGATGCTGACGAAAGCATCGGTGAGAGGTATTTGTTAAACAGCCAGCCAGAATGCACATCGTGATGTAAAACTGAGGCTGGAAGAAGCAGACCAGAGGCTGGAGGGCAGCAGGGTTCCAAAAGCTGCCCTCAGAAAGCTCTTGGGTTTTGTGCTCTTTTCAGTAGAACTCAGTTGTTTCCAGAAGACTTGCAGAAAGCAAACCAGCATCTTCCTAATGACAGAAAATGCTGAACTCACTTTATGGAGAACCCTGGGTGAAACCTGGGGTTATGTGCATTAAAAATAATATGAATGAATATAACGAATAATGAATATAATAATGAAGATAACGGAGCGTTGCCAGGCAGCTACCAAAGGAGCCACAGGTCCTGCATCACTGAGCTTTGCTGAGATGACCTCTTGCATTTTGAGCATCTTGCCTGCCTGTGTACGAAATGGTGGTTCTGAACTTTGTTGATACACCTCGTGGGGAGCAATTTAGTGTTGGAGTGCTGCTGTATTTAGTGTCACAGTAGTGATGTCCCTCTGGGCATCCTGCACTATCTTGAAAAATAATAATAATAAAAATAATTGAAGGAATAAGGGTAAAGAGGAGCTGGAGTCAGCTCTCAGCAGTGCAGAGGTCACTTAGGACTAAGTAAATTTCTCTGGTTTAGCTGTATTGGCAGGGTCAGTCTGAATGCAGGCAGAGGGAGGAACTCTTCTCTCACTTTGCTTTTAATGACTGCACTAAATAAAGCTGGGGTTTGCCTCTGAATTTACTGGTCTGAGGACTTGTTCGTCAAGCCATGCCCCAGAGGCTTGCTTTAAAATGAAGTCTACTAAACAAGCAGGCTGTGGCAGGGGAGTTTGAGGCAGGGTAGGATAACTTTGGGAAGGTGTTCTGGATGTTTTGCTGGGATGCTCTGACAGGTCCTCTGGTGCAGAGGAATGCAGGGCTGTGCTCTTTGCAGCTCCGTCCTTTGCATGATAGTTTGACGTGCATGCTGCAGATGATGAAGTTAACCTTTTCTCCTTGCGGGGGGGTGGGGTGGGGTGGGGATTTAACCTTTTCAGAAGCTGTGTTTATCAGGATAAACATAACTTTTTACATCGTAAACATGGACAACATGACTAGAGTTTGGACATGATTCCATTCGGAGTGTGTTAAGTGATGCTGTCCATCTGAACTATGAGAAAGCTGCTGTCTAAAAACACCTCGTGTACAAGAGCATGAGAAGGACTCCATGTAGGAGTGATTTAAGCAGGAATCCTGCAGTTATTTAAACCCGTGTTTAGCTTAATTCACTGTAAATATGCAGGGCTACACCAAGTGAGTAGAGGTTAACGCATTTATAAGCCTTTGAAGATCAGAAATAACTTGATTTCATTTTGAAATCTGTGCTCGGCGGTGTTATGCCTTGCTGCTAAGTATTCCTCAGAAGATGCTGGTGGCATGTTGCATGGCTGTTTGCTTTGGTCATGGGTTATTTTGCAGGTTTTTTGATCAAAAATCCATTTCCGTGTTTTTCCTATTTTCATTTTTTATTCTGCCATATCTTATTCTCAGCAATTTGAGCTATTTTGGCTCATTGCAGAGTTTGAAAAGGGAAAAGAAAAATACTGAAAATAACTCTTGAAGATTTTCCCTGCATGGAAACACTGAATAGAAGTCAGCTACTGCCAGGGCAGAGTCTTCAGCACTGCACAAATGTACTGTGCTCCGCAGCTGGTGATAAACCAGCATTTTCTTGCTTGAAATGAGGGGAAAACTGCCTTTTGGGTGGTGATAGGGCTGATACGGCTGAATTTTGTTGCGTACATGTACCCAAATGCAGCTCCCTCCCCAGGAAGGCATCTGAGCGAGCGGCACTGAGCGAGGGCCCCTTGCCTGCTTGCTCGGAAGGAATGCAGCTCCGTGTCGGGCCCAACGTGCGGAGCTGGTGTTTTGCATTCCACTGGAGATAGTGCCTGGGACTTTCTCTTGAGAAGAAAACCAGAAAACACCTGCTCCTGCCAGCAGCTGGTGCCACAGCAGCAACAGGACAGAAGGACGGACAGAGGGACCAGGGCTCCTGCATTCCTGCCTGCAGAACGCATGGGCTTGTGAAGTCCTGCCTGGGAGTAAATACAGTGTGTCTCAAAGAGAAATGAGTGATGTTTTGTGGTGTGACTAAATGGATTAGACGTGCTGTGGATATGTTATCTAGGAATTTTCAAGGAAGCTGATGGCCACATCCCAGAGAGAGGGGTTTTTTTTTCCCTTTAAATTAGCTCACCCACTAAATATGTTGATACAGTACATGTATAATCCACTGAAGCGTTCCTCTTTGGTGGGGCTGAAGTATAAAGGGGATAACGAAAGGGTTCTTAGACATTACAGATATGTGTGCAGGATCGTGCTGTAAAGATCACAGAGTCCAGATATGTTTAGTGTTCCAAGATAATATTTCAGGCTGGATGAAACAATTTTCAGATCTCCTGGATTAGACCAGACAGAGTAAACATCTCTAAAGAGCATGTTCTCCTGTGACCACTGCAGTTGGTGACCAGGGGTGCAGAGTTTAAAGCCTCTTAACCAGGTTTTGTTGTTCTGCTGGGTGAAAAATTGCTGAGGGACTGCAATAAACACCCAAAGAAGCTATTGGCACATATTACCAAATGGCTGAAGACTTGGTGTTACAGAAGAACCCTTTGAACGGGTTGATGTGTACAAGACACTGTTTCTCTGGATGACCTGGTGGGTTCTTGGCATGGGGATCATGATGTGCCAGTAATTGCAGTTAAATGAACGTGGCTGGCTCTCAGGCAAATGAAACCTAATTTGTCACAGCTGTCACAATGATCATGTCATGTTTGTTGCCTTCAGGAGTGGTTTCAGGCTGCGAATCCTGTTAAGGTCCCAGTTTTTTCCTGTTAAATATTGCACAGCATGTTTGCTGACCCTCAGGTTTATCTTGGGGGGGTGTTTTTTAAAGGTAAACACACTGATTCTGTCTCTTACATAAGCTGGGGCTGAACTTCTGTGAACCTTAGTCATGTGGGCTAGAGCTTGTTAATTTGGTGGACTTCAAGGACCTGAAGGATAGCAGTAATTTGAGGGCTTGTATAGAGCAGTGGATTTGCTCACAGATTGGTATGGTCAGGATTTTGTGCTTGTGCTTCAACCGTGCTTTTAAAGAGCAGCCTTCTTGGCTGGATTGAGCACAGTTATGCTTCACAACATCAGCAGCAGACAAAAGCAGCGCAGCAGCTTCGAGTTTTGCAATAGTGCCAGCAGGAAATACAGCAGAATAAATGCAAGGCTCTCTTCATAATTCCTCAAGAAAGTGCAGTGAGGTGTAGGCCTTTTGAAATTCCCCTTAGTCATAATTTCAGTGTTTATTTGCTTTTGTTTGTAGATTAACAGATGGGGTCTAAATTGGATAGAGCAAGTCCTGTTCTGTAAAACAAACAGATGCTAATTTCTGGATGTCAAGCCTGAGGGAGTAGAGAACTTCCCTGCTCTGTTCTTCTTCTAAAAGAAGGAAACAAGGTTCTAAAGGAACATTTGGATCTTTGCAATACCTGTGAGGCTGATTTCTCCTCCCTCTGTGCTGGTGGCTGCAGTAAGGCTCCAGAGGAAGAGGTACAGGGTCTGTGTCAGTGTGTTACAGTGCAAGGCTGGAAAATGTCAGCGGTGTTTATGGCACTACCTGGGGCAGGAAGAGGTCTGAGCTTTCAACAGAGAGGTTGTACAACCATGTTGCTCATGATCCAACACTGGCTGCTCCTTGGTCACTGCTGAATCTTGGTGAAGTGTTTCCCCAGGCTGCAGCTGCCGCAGCCTCTCGGGGATGGTGACACTGGGGCACAGCTATCTGCATCTCCAGTCGGTTTAGCCCACACTTAGTGTCTCCAGGGCCATCCTTTCCCTTCTCCACCCTTGCTCCTGTGGAGCAAGCCCTGGTGCTTCTCTTCTCTCTAGCAGTTCCAGGGTTGGGGAAAGAGAGCAAGGCTGGCTGGGGGAGAAGCAGTAGTGCTTACAAGGGAGGGTGTAGGAAAGTGACTGCTGACCCTGAAACCTCCTACCGCCTTCTAACAGCCTTTCTGTCTACTTCTTCTCCGCTGGGCAGAAGTGCCGTGGCCACATAGGGCTTCGCCTGCATTGCTGGAGGACCTTGGATCAGCTCTGGTGCTGGCTGTGCCTCATTGTATATATATAATACACTTGGAAATGTAGGGATGGGGTGTACCAGAAGAAGAATAAATGAGGGACAATGGAGCAGAACTGGTAAAAATGATCCCACAGAGCTGTGTTGTTAATGAGGTTTTGGGCACATCTAGCTGCCAGAACATCGGCAGGTGGTGAACAGCCTCTCCTTCAGAGGTTTATTTCCATGTATTTTATCTCTAGTTCCTCCTACACAATATGGATTGGCATGCAAGTATCCCTTCCATGACAAGAAACTGCAATCCCTGATGCTCAGAGCGTTTTAAAAGAAGCTTCAATCTTCTGTAATAGCTACATGACAGTTTAATAGTTGATAAAAGAAAAACAAAAAGTTACACATCTGCTTTTGTAGATTGTGGGGACATGACATTGCAGATAAACATTATGAGCTCTCGCTTAATGATTTATTGAAGCTCCTTTCTTCATTTTATTGTAGCTTTCAGTCTCTTGCTATGCAGCTGTCTGGTTTCCCCAGAGAAACCTTAGAGATACAAATCTCTGTTAGTGATTTTAAATAACTACCTTTCTGTATAGAATATGAAACTTGTTTTCCCTTTGCCCTGGGCAGTCAATCACGGGATTAGCAGAGGATAATCAATAATCCTGAATGCAGAGCAGAGCCACGCTCAGTGGTGAGCACTGGTGCTCTCAGGCCACGCAGGGCTGTTCTGAACCTCCCTCGCCTTCTTCCAGCCTCTTGCTCTCAGGCTTGTCTCCCCATTCAGCATTTGGTGGTTTCCAGCTGAAATGGTCCCTTCATGACTTACAGCATGCCAGAGGAGATGACTGTTTTCCCAACTGCTCATGTGTGCTCGTTGCCTTGTATCTCTTTTACAACAAGAGAAATAAAGGCAGAGCTGTGCCGTGGCTTTGGGAGAACTGTGGTGTTCTGTTCAGTTTTGCTTGTCCTTGGCAAACAAAGGTTGAATGAGGTTTGTGTGAATAGGAGGTCCTGTTGTGAAATAAGAGATAGTGTAGGACTAAGGAACGTGCAGTGAATTGAACAGATCCCTGGCCATTAGTTAGGATGTTCCTCATCTCCTGAACCAGCCCGGGAGGGACCTTTTTTTGTTATGGAAAAAATCTGTAGACCTCAGAACTAACATTTCCATCTGTTTGTTTTCCCAGTGATCCCAGATGAGTTGGGATGCAGGACCAATGAATAAAAGGTGTGTTTGGATGAGAAGGACAGCTGTGGCTTCACTGTCGTTTACTTTGGTTTATGCACATTAACAATTTTTCAGGAAATGAGTGATTTAGGAGATGGAGTGTTGGCTGCAGGGTGTCCGTAGCTGTACTTTGAAGTTTCATTTAGAACACTCTTACAGTGACTCAATATCGCTCCATCTTCAAAGCTCTCCAAAGGCTTGTACAAGTAAATTTGGTTACCATACTTTTTGCACCAGAGACATGCTCCCAGCAGAGAAGCCAGCATCAAAGTTAACATCAAATGGAAGGCTCTGCTGAAGGTATGGCCGTCCCTTTAGATCAAATGATGTGGTGGTGTTGCTTCCAACAGGAGCAAAACAGGCTTGTGAAGCACAGCAAACAAGTTGTGCTACTGCCTATGTTTAGTTTTGAAAGCCAGGTTATACAAAAGGATGTAGGGTGGGACTTCCTGAAAGGTCCGTGTCACCAGTACTGAATATGCCTAGCACCAGAGGGCTTGTATGTGCTGTCTATCACTAAATCTTTTATAGCCTCATGAGAAGAGATGGTCAAACCTGCCATGCAGAGGAGTCTGATAATGATGGCAGATGTGTAGTAATTTTGTGTGGAAAACAGGAGATAAAAACAGACCCACCATTGGTGGCTTTGTGTTTTGAAGGCACTCTTTCTCCTCTCACTTCCTCCTGTTGCTCGTTGTAGTTTCCTTTAGCCATTTACTGCTGATAGTAACAGCCCTGTCCTCCATGGCATCGTCTCTAAGGAGTCCTTTCCTGGCCCTGTTGGTACATCAGCATTCAGGACTCCCTGGAACAGCCCACCTTCCTCTCCACACACCTTGTTCCGGCAGTGGCTGCAGGCTGGCTCTAACAGCAACGCCAGCAGCGGTTCCTGTAGTACTTCCCTTGATTTCTGAGGGTTCAGATCACAGGTTCCTAATAAAAGGAGTTCTTGAAGATAAGATTGTCTCCTGTTAGCATTCCCATGATCACTGACTTGCTCAGTGTATCTTGTGTATCCTGAACTTACTGGACATAGTGGGGCAATGTCAGCCTGGTGAATTGCTTGTCAACCCTGTGTGCTCCCCAGCTTGGAGACACCTCAGGACTTCTCCATCTTTTTCCACCAAAGTAGTCAATTTTTGGATTAACACAAGTGAATTGGGGAAGGCTGGAAGTGAAACACTGCAGGTGAAACCCTGCATGGTGTCTTTCTGTGCCAGTTGAACTTTTTATCATTGACTTCAAGGTGTATGTGGATAGCAAATAGGGCATCAATATGATTCACAGTGCTATTACAGCATGTGACCTAATAAATCTTCTTACATGTGCCTTGTACTTAGTTCATGTCCTTATTCTGGCCACTGGGATTTATTCTTAGCCCTGCTTTTTTTTCAGGAATTGCTCTGTCTCCATTAAACGGGAGCACTACACAGACTATCTCCTGTGGGTGAGGTTTGGGGTAGCTTGTCTCTTCCAGGCACAGATGGGGTGGGAAATGCCTTGGAAAATGGGAGAGAGGCCAGGGGCAGGTTGCAAGTTGGAAAGGGCTGGATCTGGTGTTATTTCTCTTCCTGAACCACTTTTTGCTTCCTGAATTAATGCACATTTGCAATTCTCAGAAAGCCAATAAATACTGTCCACTTCTTGGTTGATGTGTCTGTGACCCTTTATTTAGCTCTTCCGGAAATCTGCATGTGTTGCTTTATGTATTGAGGTCTAAGGAATATGAATTGTTTAACTGTCTATTTACATAAGGTAAATAAATCTTTTTGCTTGCTTGTATGCTCTTGAGTGTGCAAATATTGTCTGTGCTCTGGGACTTCTGTTCACAAACTTAATTCCAGGAGCAGGAACATATTAGGAGTAATAGAAGGAGTATGTGCTGGTATTGACGGTATTGGTACTGCTTTTTGTCTTTAGATGGAATGTCAGTGATAGATTCTTACTGACTTAAAAAAGAAGATGCTTACTTCCCGGGAATGGAGAGGAGCACAAATAAACCAGTCCTTCATAAACTAGTTGGACAAATTCTCTAGTCTCTTTGCACATGAGAGGCAGTGTATGAGTTTTGGTGCCATGGCTCTGTTTTGGATCAGGAGAACGCAAACGGAGCTGCACTGCCTGATGTTTCCTGGCCTTCCTCTGACCTGAGGGGGTTTTTGAGATATCTCTATCTCATATTTACACATTTTTGACTTTGTCTAACAATTTCTCTATTTTGTTTCAGTTCTGACACAGTCCATCCCAGATGGGAATGGTGATGCTGATCTCTGTGCAAGTGGCTGGAGTTTCTGGACGTGGCTTTAGAGGGGATCAGGGTTGAATCCAGCTGGTACAACAGGAGCTCTCCCATCTGCTCTGCTCTGGGGTGCAGTTGCACAGTAACAAGCCTGATGAGCTGGTGGTGTGTTATTTAAGTTAATGCACTTGCTGACTCATTAGCAGAAAGGCAGGAGTGGAGAAGTGCTCTGCCTGCCAACACACCGTGTACGGTTACAGTCACTGTGGCAACATGGCAGTGCAGCTTGTGAGGGGTGCCCACTACCTGCCTTTCATTTAACACAAAATAAGCCCTAGAATGGGGAGGAAGAAGAGTTGCAAAGCTGATTAAGGCTGCTCAAGCTGGTCTGTGGCGAGCAGTTGGGTTACCAGAGTACGGATCCCCCTCGTTTCATCCTTCCCAGCATTTCTCCCCATGAGCTGCCCAGAAGTTGGGACAAGCCCTCTGGACCTTGATCTGATGTTGACATGGACTAAATAATTCTTCTCCATTGCTCCTCCATCGTCTCCTGTGCTAATTATTGCTCTGCAAATCTACCCTGTGGTCTGGTTTCTAAATGCATTCAGGAGACTGAACAGCTCTGAGGATCTGCTGTAAACATGACTTATCCGGCAGGCAGTAAAGCTGCTCTCGAGCTCTGCAAGAAGAATTAAGCCTTCGTGGCTGTTGGGCAGCTGGTTTTACCAGACTGTGTTGCAGATTAAAACATATTTCGGTGTCTCTTCTATCAAATCAGGAAGAAGAAGTATGTTCTCATTATCAGGTCCCTAGCTGCATGTTAATAGAGAACTAATGTCGGTCACTTGTGGCCTTTGAAGGAAAGGACGTCTCCCATGTGTTGAGCATATAAGAACACAACCCCTGTCTTTTCTGAGGCTGACAGTGATTTTTATGTCTTACCCAGCAGAGGCAGGAGCTGCTTGAGCTGCAGCATACCGGGCCCAGACTGCTGTGCCAGGGACCTATATGCTCCAGCACTCTCGGGGCATGGGGTGCGGTGTGGAGATTGCACTGCTCTTAAAAAGGAAAGCTTTATGGCCTCTCCTAGCCCTGTTATTAAACATATGCTTTATTCTGAGTTTTTGCCCCGTAAACCTCCAATTGTAATGCCTCTGGCATCCCTTGTTTTGGCAGAAAGCTCCAGAAGTCACAGTTCAAGTTTTGAAGGCGTTCATGCCATCTCAAAATCATCTGGTGTGTGTTGGGAAGATGAAATCTGCACAGGTCACAGGTGTTTGGGTGTTTCAGTTGCTTGTGGTGACTCACCAGGTTTTTCTGGTAGGAGTGTTGAAAGGTTGAAGAATTGAAAGTGATTTTAGAAGAGTTGGAAACAGAAAGAGATTGTGGTGCCTACAAGCTGCACATTTACTCTTATTGTGCGAGCCACAGTACAAGATTATAATGGCAGATAAGAGTCTCGGTTTAAGACCTTCTTGGAAAGAAATACGAGATTTTGTACTTAAGCGTAAGCCAAATAGATTGCATCTTTCTTGCTGTCGAGTCACGAGGTTGATACATGACTTCACTCTTTACCTGCTTTTATTTTTTGCCAGCTTATCTTCTTGCTGCGTAAGAGGAATGTCTTTTGTCTCCATTCACTTTCTGTTACAAGGCCACAGTTTTAGTTTCTTTACCCTTGTAAAACTCTCCTGTTCATATAGGTACAGATGTCTTTGGCATAAATCTTCCTGCTGTGGCTGCTCCTGGAGTCCTTTTGCAACACAGTGTTGCAAAACTCTCATTAGGGCTTCCCTGTGTCAGGGCAACATTAGACCCATTAGGCAGTAACCCTGCTTTAGCACATGTAGGAACAGCAGCACGAGGCCTAATGAAAGTGCAGGTTTTATTGGGCTGAATGTGTTTGTTAATGAAGCTATGTGCACACAAGCTGGAGCTTACGGCACTAATATTTTCCTTGCAAACCCCTGATGTGTTGATGAGACTCTTGGTGAGTCTAATCCTGGATTAAAAAAAACCCCATATCATACTATATGTGCCCTTATAAATACAACCAGGGTTGGTATGAGATAAAAATAACTCTTTCCATAGTGCAAAACACTTGATTTAAGAAGTGGAAGAATATTGAACAAAAGGCTTTGGTTGAGCTATGTGCAGTAGAGCAAAGATGTTTCATTGCTCTCTCTGAAAGCTCATCATTTGCTCTTTCTGTTAATGACTGTACAACCCTAACGGCCGGACCACGGCAGTGGAGTTTGAACCCAGGATCTCTGGAGCAAAACCAATAAGCAGATGTTGTCTGAGGTAAAACACTTACCCATTAGCTTGCAGTGACAGATTTCTGACCTTTATGAAATGGTCAGTAAAGGATGACTAAAGGCAATTTTTAAGCTAAAACTTACAAAAGGTAATTTTTAAACTTAAGCTGTGTGCCCTGTGCTGCAGGCTTAAAACAGGAGATGCTGTGAGTAGTTTGATTTTTGGTAAGCACATTTGGCTATGGGTTGATGGATTTCACCTTCCCACTAATTTATCATTGTGTTTTGGTAACCCTCTGGACTCCTGAGCAGAAATCGGGGGCTGGTCCTGTGAGAGCATGAGTGCAACTCAAATACACCATGCCTGTGCCTGGCCTTGGAGAACTCCAGTGCTGAGGGGAAAGTGAAACAGTTTTAGAGGTCCAGAGGTCACCAGGGTACATGCAGGCCCTGGGAGTTTTCTGCTGCCATTGCTGACTCAGCTGTGGGGAAGAAGGAAATATGTTTTTCCTTTTCAGAATTGCTTATGAAGCTGTTGGGGGAAAAGAAATTACTCTGGAGGAGGGGGAAGAGCCTTGGCTGTCAAGAACACAATTCAAGCTTGCAGATACTTTCCTGTATAACTTCCAAAATCTAGGTGTGATTGAATGATGATGATGCTGTGTGTTACATATTACACAGGAAACTCTATTCAGCTGCTCCAGCAATTTCCTGATCCCATAACACCAGCTGAGGAATGGATCAGGCAGAAGGTGAAGGTTTGAAGCCATTTCTGGAGATTGATGTAAGACAGACCCTTAAGAGTATATTTGCAGCAGCTACAACAGAAAATAAAGAATAGTGTGTCTGATTTAGCTGGAGGATAGCAGATAGCCTGAGTAAGTAAAATACGTGTATCCTGAGATCAACGAGTAGGAGAGGTCAGTGTCTTGCCTGTAGCTCACTGCAAGTTTGCAGCTTGTATCCGGCCACAAGCTCCAGACCTTCTCCCAGAGCTCTTGTCCTCAGTGCCTCCTCCAGAAACATCAACCCCATTTCTTGGAGCATCTGGGATTTTCTGCGAGACCTCTCATTGAATCCAGCTCTGACCTGGAGTGACCCTGCTTAGCTTGAGAAGGCAAAACAGAACTGTAGCTAAGGGACTGTGGCTCTAGTAAGCAGATCCCAAACAAAACTGAAGGCTGTTAAAGTGTCTAATTGAATTACTGCACTACAGGGGCATAGTGACTCATAGTGAAGCTAATCACCTGCTGCTTTATCTTGACTGTGAAGAAGAAATTGCTAGTTAAACATTTAAAGGTCACAGTTATAGAAATTGTAATAGGGCTGACCTTTTTTTCTCCCTCTCTGTTATGTCTGAAGTTACTGTGGGAAATGGAGAAGATGCTCGTTGGAGATGTGTATGCTGAAGATGAAGCTCAGCACGCTTATCTTTCGGTCTCACACTGTGGACCTCAGTGCATTCATTTATGAGAGAGTCCATGCTGAAAAACGTTGCATTGGCTTTGCACAGATTTTCCCCCAAACCACCAGTATGGCATTGGTGATCTGTGGAGAATCAAATTATCCTAAAATTTGAAGCCCAGATATTTGGGGGGTTCATTCTCATTCATCACAGAGAATTACAGGAATAAAACTGGAGCTCAGGTCCCTGTTCCCACAGCCAGGTGGGTTCAATATTTTCAGTTTAGTAGCACTTTATTGTTCACTGGGTCAAGAGCACTTTATAGGAAGCAGGGTCTGCCTAAAGAGACCTCTCTAATATTACTGTGTTGGCTGAGAAAAGAACAGACTGTTTCTTCCTGGAGTAAACTTGTCCGTGCGGGTGAGCAGGGAACTGTGTCACTTGGACAGGAACCTGTGGTTGTCCCTGCAGTCACGAAAGCAATTGTCAGGGAGGTTTTGTGGAGAGACGGCTTGGCCCTTTGCCTGTTGGAACCTCTCATGCTCTCTGCTGTAAAAGAGCCTTCCAGGTTGACAAAGGTGTGATGCTTTCCTTAGCAAAATGCTTCGTTTACACAGCTCTTCTCAGTAGACAGGTAATGTCTGTCTTGGCAGCTTGTCTACAGGAGCACTTGAGTGGTGATGGAGGAAAACTTGCAAATAAAACAACAGAAGGTCCTGCTGAAGCATCTAAATCTCTACCTTGCTTAAAGAGCAAAGTGAAAAGACTGAATATTAGCAGTGGTATCAGCAGTGCATTATCACTCCAAATTAAATATAGATTTTGAAGGAAGTGTGTAATATTTTCTGCATATGGATGTTTTATGGCAGGAAGCATATCCTGCTATAAATGAATTGGCCTGTTCGAGAGGCTGGGTTAAAGACTCTGTGTGAATGGAAGTTCTTCCTTTCGGAAGTGTTGGCTGTACTAAATTGATAGACCACTGTCATGTTTTGAGCTTGACTGCTTCCTTACGTTTGGAATGGGTCGAAGAGAGCACAGTGCCAGAACAACATGTTTCCTGTTGGCTGCTGAGTTCTCATAACTTGAGGGCCAAAAGGCGTGTGGAGCTGAGCGACACTATCTAGAGAAGAGGTCTGGGCTGCAGACGGCTGTTTTGTGATCTGAGGGAGGGTCACCTTAGTCTGATGTCCGATGAGGTGCTGGGAGAAGCTCTGTGTTGATTTATGTCTTTTTGCCCATCTTTCTATTGGGTGTTCTCATCTCTAGTGCCACTTCTTATTTTTAGGAGGGGCACCTGGATGCACTAGTGGCCTTTTCCAGGGCTACAGAATTGCTGCTGGGAGATGTTGATGCCAGTCACATAGAGACAGAAGGATCCTAAACTTCTAAAGCAATAGGGTGGATAACAGCTTCCTGCTGCAGATCCAGAGACCCACATTTGTGCCCAAGGCTGTCCCTGGTCAGCCTTGCTCCAAATGCATGACGTCACTTTGGCTGGAGAGCCAGAGGAAGCTGGCTGAGATCCTGAGCCCATCAAACACTGGCTGTGGAAAGCAGGGCACCTCACCCATCAGGGCTGGTGGCTTGCCTGGAGTTTGGGTTGACCTTTGACCTTGCTAACAGCTGGCAGAGTAAATTGATTTTTAAATCATAAATTCATCTCTAAATGAGCAAATCGCACAGACCTTTGCATTTAGTCACTGCCTGCTTGTCAGAACATTCTTGCTTGGAGTGCGCCTTGGCAGTGAGATGCCTGAGGTAAGTGTTCATCCAGCCCCAGGCATTTGTAGAACCCTCAGTTTCACTTCTCCAGTTAGAGACAGGTTGGTGTTTCACACTATTGCCTGGCAAAGCTTGACAGCATCGAAGTTGTTTGAAACGTGTCCAGTGCAACTCAGTTAACACAACCTTGAAGCAAAGGTGCGTTTTCAGCAGCTCTGTTCAGATGAGGAGCACCCTGCCTGTGTGACTCCCTGGAGGCTGCCCCACGCAGGGGTCGGACTGAGGGAAAGGGGTGCTCTTGTGGAAAGCATCTTCTGCTAAAATAATCTCTTCATCTTCTTTGCAAGCTCATTTCTTTTGGTACTATTTTTCCCTTCCTTTTATAAAAGGTAGTCAAACTTCAAAGGAAGCCATATTGCACCATCTTCTGTATGCACTTCATGTTTAAAGCCGAGTCTTCTTTCGCTTGGCTCTTGCAAGAAACAAGGTCCCTGGGGATCCTCTCCCTCCTCCTGCCCATCGCAGCTACTGACTTGACTTGCAAGAGCTGCCTCTAGTAAAGGGGGGGATCACTGGTGGATAATTGCTGATGCTGGTTTGTACCTATTTTGTCTTCAATCACCTTCTCCAGTGCTTTAATGTAGTGTTAGCTTTAATTTTGTTTTCATAGCAGATACTCATTGTGCCTGTCTTTGGAGCTAAATACATTTTTTTAATCATTTCATGCTGCATATGCCCCTGGCTCGCCTGTATGTTAACAAACCTGGTGTAAAGCTTTGTTAGTAGATTAACCAGAGCTTCTAGAGTGTGATTCTCTTTTCATTAACATTTATAATCCATCAGTCCCCACAGGAGGTTTCAGTGCTGCCCATCCCTGCTGCTGTAGCGTTTTTTTGCCACATCACCCAGATAGGAAAATAATGCACGCTACAGAATATGTCCCAGATGTATAACTGGTTTATCCTGAGTTGCCAACTGAGGTACCCTGTTCTAGTTTTATGTATAGTCTGACCTGCAGGCCATGCCTTTCATGGCCTTTTGATCCTGTTGGGAATGGCAAAATAATGAGACTAACTACTTTCTTTGGGCAGATTTTTTTCTTAACTGGAGAAATACTGCTTACATCAAGCCCCAATTATACTGTCCTTACTCCTGTACCAAAAGCCAGTTCTTTGGGGGCTATCTTTGTAAATGAATCATTTATCTTACCTACTTTAAACAAACTGTTACAAAAATCTAGGCTAAAGCCTGTTGCAGGCATTTGTATCTGCAATGAATTGCAGCTGGACACATTAAATGTGGCAAGTATTGCTGTGCAAGGCATGCCCTTGAGTTGGCTCAGGCTGAGTGGCAGTGCTGCTGCCTCGGAAGAGGAATCCAGAGATGCTCGGCACCCGTGCGAGTGCTGCATTGCAGTTACTGTCAGCTTACGTCAGGAGCAGAGACTCCGGCAGCCGAAGGGCTCCTCGGGAGCCAGAGGGGAGCGTGGCTTTAGAACTACATAATAACAGATCTCATGGGCTGTATTTTCTGTGCTTCTTACTGCGTATCTTGTGCTTTCTGCATGGGGAAGCCTCGATCAGCAGCTCTCTGTTCTCCTTAATGTGGTGTAAAAAGCTGAGAGTGCTTATCCCTTTACAAGGTTTTGGTTGGAGGGCTTTTCAGCCTCATTTTTTAATATATATGTTTAGAGACTTACACATGTCATACTGTGATTATGGCTTTTACACCATTTGAACCTGTCTGCTTTAATTAGCAGTTGGCATTGCTGTATTTATAGCTAGATGGAATAAGCACAAGCCAGCCAGTTTTCAGCGCAGGGTGTATTTTCTTCTGTTGGCAAGTAGTTCATATCCATTTTTCCATAGATAAACTGGCTTGGCAACCTGCAGATGTTGCAAGCATTGGCTACTGATGCTTGAAATAGAAATGAACTCTGAAGAGGATGTGGGATGGGGGGGAAATAAATCAGAAACTGATGTTGCATTGGAAGTCTGTTAAGACTGATGATATGTCATGCTTACTAGAGTGGAACTGCAGAAGTTGACCACATTAAAAATGAGCACATTAAAAAAGATATATATTTTAAAATCTTGCTTGTATCGCATTGTTAAGGTTCATTTTCACTTTGGTGAGTTGTGGTAACTAAACTAGTTACCAGTACAAATGTTTGGCTGCTTAGGGTGGTTAAGTTGGTTGGTGGGTATTTGCACAAGTGGGTGAAACAGGTTGATTCTCTCTGGAACAAGCTGTGTCTGATCTATGAACAATGTGAAAAGCGTGTGTGTTTTTAACTGAAACTTCAAATTTGCAAAAGTTTTGTCCTGTGTTAACTCTGCAGTGCCCAGGGGAATGTCAAGGAACCAGAGCTGTATCCTGTTACTAAACTCCCGTGTGTGAGCTGCACCTCAGGAGCTGTCTGCAGATGCACTTTACTCTGGGGCTAACACTTTGAGGCACCTTTGCCCTCTCTAAAGAAGCTCCCCTTAAACAAAACCATAAATTACTTCTCAGTGCAGATGTTAAATATAGGCACATGAGTGCTATTGACCCCCTCACATGGGGGTCACTCATTGATGTGTACCTGGTGAGAAGGTGCCTTGCTCCATTCGGCGTTTGCTTGCCGTGATCTCGACACAGTTGTATTGCAACATGGGCTTTGCACTCACTGCCTGTGGAATAGTGGCAAGGCACACACCATCTCAATAAGCACAGTTCACGAATCAGTGCCTTAAAGCGTTACTTCCCATCAGGGGAAGGTGGGCAATTCAGTAACTGCCTCTTCCCCACACACCTTTTCAGAGTGGCTCCATCCTTATTCTGCAAATTGTATTGTTCACTGGCTTGCAAGATTTCTGCCTTTCAGTGTAGGATAGAGCAGAACATGGTAGTGAGCAGCAGATGGATTTGAGTCAAGCTTGTGCTTAGGGATTTGGGACTGGAGCCCAAGTCTTCAAGCTTCCAAAACCTGGTGGATCTCACATCGGTTAGCAAAAGAAAATCTCATCTCTGTTGTACCTGGGTGTTACAAACTGGTTGTGAGACCTCATGGCAAGATGACTTTCTGTTGAGTGATCCAAGGCTGTTCTTCCCCAGCGCAGTGTTACAGACATAGGCTTCCTCAGACTCTGTAACTGTGTTCACGTTTGTGTGTTTAAGTTCTGAGCGACCTGTTTCTCGAGTTGACCATCTCTGGGAGAAGAGCTGGGTGAATTGATAGCTCCTTCTTCACATGGTTGAGCAGGATGGAGGAGAAACCTCTCATGTAACAGTATCACTCTGAAATGTGGGAATGTGGGTTACATGGTACTAAATCAAGGTGGTCTCTAGGGGGGAGTAGTTAATAAATCCTAAATAGGAGGTGACCCTTTCTGAGCCTTTTCCTCTAAACTTGTAATTTATATGCTCATCTTGTGCATTACAGTGCTTAAAGCCTAGGTCAGAAACCCTCCATCCAATGTTGACACTTCCTTTTGTCTCTAATAGATAAATTAATAGCAATAGGTCACAGCCAGCTGTGCATTGTAGGTGCGGGTTGATGAGGTCTGTTAGAAGAACAAGGGAGCATCAGAGCGTGTGAGGAGTTTTGAGGTTTAGATGGATTTCCTGCATTACCAGAGATGTCAAATGACCAGATGAATGTTTCTCTGCTAAAATCAGCTTAACCATAAAGTACTATGAATTCATTTTTAGAGAAACCCTAAGAAATACAGCAAAAGTAAATGTAAATGGATGCATTTAAACAAGTTAGCACTTGGGGTGGCCACTTTTTGTAGGGGGTCTTTAATTGGGTTTGTGTCATTTGAAAACACCACAGATGTCATTTTTGCCCAGGTTGGGTTGTGACAATGCTGTTTTATGTGTGTAAGGTGGATGTTTGCATTCCTTTGACATCAAAGCTTTTACTTGCATAAAACCAATAAACACTTTCCACACGTATTTACTGTGTTGTGTTGAGGAAGCAGTGGCAAGGGAGCACAGCCTCCCAAGAAGTGCTTGGAAAACATGGGTTTGAACTGCTGGGACAATGGACTCTGGATTTTAGGTAAGGAAAACAATTTTCACAGTGGCACTAGTCAGCAATGGGAAGAGGAGCCCAGGAGTCTCCACCCCTAGAGACTCTCAAAGCTGAGCTGGACTGGACAGACCCCAGGAATCTCATCAAAGCTGTCCCCGCTGTTAGTGGGGGAGCAGACCACACAGCTTCCCAAGATTGCTTCCGGTTTTGTCTCCCTGTGTTTTTCATGAGATGCTGGAAGGGAAGACAATTAATCAAACACATTATAGCAGTGGAGGGAAGCATAGCATTTGGAGGGGAGCAATGCAGGCACATAGACTTCCCTACCACGGAGGAGGAGCATCCGTAAGAAGAATCTTAACATAGTACTGCATGCTACTACTACAAAAGCCTTAGTAGCACTCTTTATATGTATCACAGCCTTATTTAAAACAGCCTAACCCCAGTTTTGATGCTTAAGGACCATAAGAAGAGCAGGACTTGGCTAGAATGGTAATAGTACTCCAAAGGTTTGTCCTGAGTGGAATGTAAGGGGTGAATCCCCTCCTGCTTCTCTTCTAGGAGATACCGAAGGTGTTCCACACTGTAGTGAAGGAGCGGCTAAAATGATGGGGAAGCAGTGCTGTAAAGCAGTTTCTGTGGGCACAGGATAGTGTCTGCTCCCCTTTCAAGGCTTATATTTCAGGATTTGAAAAGCTCTGTTCTTAATTAATCTTTGTTTTCCTTCTAACTCCTGGTTCTAGTCTTTTTCATTGATTCAAACCCTGGTTTCCTGAAGCTTCTTGCAATTGTTCTGACTAGGGATGACTGAGTGATGTTTTAAAACCTGGCCTTCTGGCACAGATCTTCCAAACCTGGTGTGCATTGCATGTGTGTGCATCACAGAGGGCAAGTACAGCAGCAGTGCGTGCATCTGCTGTTCCAGTGGTCAAGGCATGTTAGCTACAGTCCAACAGAGCTTGTTTTGAAGAAGAAATCCAGTTGCTTTGTCCTTGCAGAAAGAGATAAGCGCATCCTTGGTGTCTGCATGCTGGTCCGCACTGCTAAGTGTCTTGTTGGAAGCCACATTTGTAATGGAGCTTCGCTTGATCTTTTCTGTAAGATGAGCTCTTTTCTTTTCATGAATCAAAGAACTCTTGAAGCTTTTCTCCTGCTGCACTCTTCATGGTTTCAGCAGGCACACTTCAGACACAGCCTGACAGCGGAAGGATTTGTGGGATCCACAGGAGTTTGCCTGAGGAGCATGTGAATTGTGCATTCAAAGCAGCCAAAGATCTGGGGAGCACAGTCCTGGTGCTTGTGAGCTGTCTCACCTGATCTGCATGCAGCCTTGTTCTTGAATGAAGCTCACTTTGCTTCCTGCTTACAGGTAGTGAAGAAAATGCCCAGACCTTTTCTAAATACAGAAGCATGAATTCAGAGTTTGCTGTGTGTTTATTGGGTTTGTGGCCAAAAGCATGAAGACCTTTGGTTTCTCTGCTTGGAGGTGACTGTCCTCATTTCACTTTGTGACAGGTGGAGTCTTGCTGGTTTTGTAAGCAGAGTTCAGTGTTGTGTACCAAATTCCTTTGTACTGCAGGCACAAGCAGTCAGCTGGTGTTAAACCTGAGCGGTAACGTTCTCGTTTGCTTTGTGAAAATTCATTATATTGTAATAAAACTGAGGAAGCTGCAGTTGAAAATAAGAGGAATGCTTCCAGAAATAACCTATCAGTGAGGGCAAAACTAGTTAACTAAGTGTTAACCATAGATAGCACAGCACGAAATGAGCTTTGGGGCAGTCTGAGTAACTCTATAAACACTAGTGCCCCGGATTCTTGTTATCTGCCACTGGATTAAAGAGGTTTGCAGCTTCCCAATGTCTGCTGCTGAGTATCCTGAGCTTTAGGGGAGTCTGCAAAGTCAGTGTGTTTTTGATCTCCAGGCTTCTACCAAGCCATGCTGAAATGAGTTTGGAGGCACACTAAATAGGTGAAGAGGGGATGACGTTGAGCCACGGGTATTTCAATACATATTGGAGATGATTTTTAAATGGCTTTTGAAGCATACAGAGCAGCTACCTTGAGAGAGTATGAGAAGAAAAGATGTGTTGCCTTTTGGAGCATCACCACTGTCACCCCCCCATATATGCCAGCTGCAGTTAGAAGTCATGAACGTTGAGCAAAGGCATGAGGTTGCCCTAGTGAGAGGTATGCACGTCCCTGAATACCCGGGGCAGGGGCAGAGCTTCCCACTATGCCCAGGGATGAAGATGCTGTGCTTTGGGGCTTTTGCTGGGTTGATGATGCTGTATCTCTGTGTAATTAACTGAAACACAATGGGCTTTCTCTAAAATTTCTTGAACTGGTAATTTCTTAAGCTGGTTTCAATGATTTTGCACCTCCCTTTATCCCTCCATGATCTTTCACTCTGCTCAGTAAGGAAGCGTGCTTTGGAAGAAATGACAGCATGTAAAAATAGCACTGCCTTATTCTGCAGATCTGCTGGCGGTGGGGTTTCAGTCAGATCTGCTGACTTGGATTTAAAAATAATCTTTTCTTCTGCTTTTTGCACCTGCTTGTCCTGGTCATGCTTGATTTTGTGCTTCGAAGGCAGCAGCCATTTGGTCCTAGCTGAAATCCTTGCTGGATTGGGATCAGCAGCACGGGTGATTGGGAGACCTGAGTTAAGGAGCTTTTGACTTTTGGGGCCAGAGGTGTTTGCAAGGCTGATAGCTAAACACAAAGAGGAGAGATACTGTAGACTTTTCACAGCCTCTGTGGAAGTTGCCAGTTCAAAATAAGCAGTGCATGTTCTGCTGAGCATGCAGTGGAATTGCAGTTGGTGTTCCAAGCCGTTTGCTGTAAGTGTATTATCCCTTCCGTTCATTGAATATTGCTGGTGTCTAATTAGATTACATTGCAGTTCCTAGCTGTGTCCAGACAAAATAAAGAGCTGTGCTTCAGAAGAGCGTAAGGATCTTGAGTTACTGCCTTCTTCACACATTGGGCTGACATTAAGAGCCAGACTCATCAAGGTATGGAGATCAATAAGTCTGTCTATCTAAATAGGCCTAAACCAATATCCATCTTCTCGCTATATTGTCCTCAGTGCAGCAAGTATCCCTGGATGATGAAGCCAGCCTTTAGATACATGTTGGCTGGCAGCTCAGCCCTGGGGTGCAGCACAGGTGAGGGGTAACTCCAAAATAGCACACAGGCTTGGCCTTGTGTTCTTCAGCAACTTCAGGAATTCCCTTTCCGTTACAGAATCCTGTTTATTAGCATGCTCCTTTTGTTTTGGAGAGTGAGCTTGGTGACTCACGTCGCCTTAAACCATTACTGGGTGAAGCATGTGGAGCAAAGCAGTTGGATCTGCTCAGATTAAGACCGTTAGGTTTACATAGCTATTCATAGAATGATTTTGGAAATACATTCAGCTATACATTTGAAAAGAAATGGGGCAGTATCAGTGCACCCAGCTTCACTGTGAGTACAGATGTTTGACAGACCCTCTGTGTTTTCAGTAATGAAGTTATTTGCTCTCCAAAGAATAAAAAGTAGATAAAGGCCCTTGGAAAACACAAATGTGGTATTTGCTTTTCTAAGCAAATCTGTTTCTAATGATGCTTTGTTTTTGCGGCATTAAAACCTTGATGTGGAACTCTGGGTTCATAAAAACAAGCAACAAGCACTACAAGAAAGGATAGATATAAATTCTGAGAAAAATCAGCAGAAGCAAAACCGTGCTATCTTTGCTGGCAACAACAGAGTTTGTGCAAGGGAGAGGAGGAGGGACCAAGCCAGCTTGCACTCCTGACACAGACATGCTTGAACTTGAGGCTTTTGTTACTGGGAAACACTTCTGCCTGGACTTCACTGCTAACAGGATGTCACGGTTCAGTGATGCATTTTGTGTCTCTCACCAGTTTGTGAATCAATGACAGGCTTCTTAGTTTCTCCGGAATGGAACTCATGCATCCTACGGTAACTTAACTTAAACCTTGCCAAAGCATTTCCAGCCACCTCTCTGTGTGTGACCTCCTCTTTAAAAACAGAAGGCCCCAGTTGAGCTTTCCAGCATGCCTTGGATGCTGATTAAACCCAAACTGTCCAAAGATCATAGCAGAGCTGGTTCATGACCGTATTTAATATGTCAGACAGACTGTAATGACCTCCGTGTACATGGCTGAAATTCTGATCCTGCTTGTTTAATGTCAACGCTCGTGTTGACTCCCATGGGGCAAGGGTTTTGCCCAGTGCTCTGCTAGGAGAACAGCTAGGGTAAGCAAAAATGCTGCTCAGCAGAGGAATAAGCTGGAACAGAACGAGTCATGAGAGTTTCTTGCTTGTTCTCCAACATACTGACTGGAACATGGTCATAGTCTGTTTTAAGGACTTCCTGAAGCTGGTGGTTGCCAGGGCAGGCTGTGGGTGAGCAATGGCCCAGGTTTCCTGTTCCTTCACTGTTTTAACTAGCTGCCACTGCCATTCTTCTCCTTAACTCTTCTTCCTCCTTTAAAATCAATGCAAATGAAATTTGAGATCCCGCTAGCTCCATCTATGAATAAATGCTGATTTTATTCTGCAAAGGAGAAAATAAACCACCGACTGCATTTTCTTCTCAGGATCATCTGGACTGTGTGGAGCTCTAGCAAATGTGACAATTTTATATCAGGCCTCTGAAAGTATGTTTTCCAAGTGATTTGCCCAAAAGGGCACTCGGCTGAACATTGCAAGCAGGCTGTTCCTTTGCAATGACAACCGCAGAGCTGCAGTATGTGACTGTGGCCTGCCAAAGTTGCTTTATTAGATTCAGTTAATCTGAAATCCTTAGGTGAGTTTGACCTTGAGTATACATTTCTTGATCCAGTCTTCTCTGAAAGATGGCAGAGTTAAAACTTGTTTAAAACTCCTTCAGGAAATGTTCTATTTTGCTGGTTTTGAGCAGCAGCTTTCAAAGACTTTGCCAGGTGCTGCTCAGAAAGGCTCACGGTAGCTCTAGGAATAAGGGTGTCCTGTTTTGTTTGCCTGATTGGTAGATGCTGAACAACATCCCTCTGTTGTCTGCAGTTCTTGGTGTGTTTTTCCACCTTACAAGCCTTACCTGGAGGCCGTTTATACACTGAAACATGAAGTGCTACCATAGCTCCACTTCCAGGCTTCCATCCCAGTGGTAATGCTTACAAACCCTGTGCTGGTCACTTTTAGGCAAAAGCCCTCCTTTTTTCTGTGTCTGCTGTAGCACCCTGGCACTGATCCCATCACCCTTGAGTTTCCCAGAGGCATCCACATAAACAGTTTTGCAAGATCAAGGTCCATGCCCCGTGTAATCAGCGATGGAAACTGCTTGCTCTTCTAACAGTGTGAGTTTGGAAAAGGGTTGAGTAATGACCATTAACTTAAAATGTCCTACTGTTAGTCCTCCTGTTGTAGCCTCTGTATTCAGTTCTATTTAATAATCTAGCCTCTGTTCCGCTCCTGCTTTTAATCTTTGCTCAAAAATGGAAGCCTCTTCTGATAACTTTGAAATTACTAAAGTATTACACCCATTTTTCATCATTCTCTCCCTTTTGGGAAAGAGGGAAATAGCTGACTCTGCCCTTGAAGATAAAGACGAGCTCGTTAGTAAGTTGGAGCCTTAGAGGCACTTCCTGAAAGTCAGTCATCTCCTGAGCCTTCTGGGGTTGCTCAACAGTGAAGCAAAAGGAGGAGGATAAGAGGTTGATTGTAGTGGGTTATTTGGAGTATACAGAGGCCATGCAGTTGTACAGCTGCACATTTCATCGAATAATCATTTCCTTGATATATGATCATTATTAAATACGAACGTAATGACTCCAATAAAACAATTGAGTCTCTTTCCTACAGTCTCTCCCTGTTGTCTCTCTGCAATGTTGAATGACAAGCGAGCATCGAAAGAAAATCATTTATGCCTTTATAGTGGACTCATTGTAGTGTTGTGGTCCATAGACTTTCATTTAATTATCTTATATGAAAAAGGCTTTTGGTCTTTTACAGGCTTAAGCAGGAATAGGGAGAACAAGGAAGGTGAGAGCAAAAGCACATTTTTGCCTGGCAGAGTTGCCTTTTACTTATGAGAAATACGACTGATGTTATCACCCACTTTCTAATCAAATTTGACAGGAGCATTTTGTTAAGCCACTTTGAGTGGGAATTCTGATGAATATTGCTCTTGTCTTCGGTTTCCAAGTATTACTTTACACCGTTCCCAAGCATTGTTTGCCTTAATGGATGAATTACTGTAGCATGTCAGAGAAGCTGATAATTCACAGCCTCATTTTATAACGTGAGAGCCCAAAGCACAGCAGTTTAACTCACATGGCTGCAGAGCAGTGAATGGAGCCCAGGTCACCTGCTCAATGTACTCTTGGTCCGATGAAATGTTTGCTGGTGTGGCCTCAGTATTTCTCTTCAGGAAATTACATCTTCTGGAGAAGGCCATGACTTTTTGCCAGGTACCTGCTTGTAAGTGAAGTGGAGATGGGCAGTGCTTTTGGCATGCTCCTGATGCACTGCTGTTTCAAATGCTCTTTTGGTCACTACATCTGTGGGTTGATAGCACTGACAAAGGAGTTATCTCCACTTGGTCTTCTGCCTGTTTGGCTCATGGCTCTGTCCTAGAGTAAGTAGGCACTTGATCACTTATGCAGCAGCTCTTTGTTAAGAACCCTAATTAATTTGAAGGCTGAAGCAGGTTTTGTATGGCTGTAGCATAGGCCAGTGCACTAAACTTATTCTGAATACTCAGCTGCATAGCCCACATCCAGACTTGTGCATACATCAATGTTGCTTGTAAGGTCCAAGCAGTGAGTAAACTACTACTGTAACACTGAATGCTAATTTATGTAAAGCACATGTTACTCATGTTGACTAAGGCTGTCTGGCTGAGATTGGGTAACTGAAGAAAATCCAAGCTACCATCCTTGCTACGTTTGGATGTTTTCAAACCACTGCAGTGGTATAAAATGATTCCCTTTTGCCAGTTTGTGTAGCCAGCTGATCCCAGCCCTTTGGAAACAGAAGGGTCAGTGCAGTTCTGCTGGTGGGAACCAGCCTTTGCAGAAAGCTGCTGGCACTTGAGATGAACCCTTTGCACCACACATGTTCCTGGAAGGACTGCTGGATGCGTCGGAAATGGCCATGGTGCTCCAGCTCAGTAAATCAAAGGGTGGTGAGAGACCTGTTTTGGGGGTGCCTTCTCAGGAAGCATTTTCATTATTCAAGATAATGTAGCTGGGACCAGGGAGGTGAAGCTCTGCTGAACTCCAGTACTGTTGGCATGCTTAATAAATTGAGGAGTACTGGGATTCAGGTGTGGGAGGAGATAGGCGGGTACTATTCTTCAGCCTGGTGGCTGTTTTAACAAGGGATTGCTGAAGCACCCCCAAAATGCACATTGTTTAGGCATATCTGAGGAGATGATCCTTTCTGAAATGCTGCTGTTTCAGCGTCCAGAAACTCTGCAGGAGATGTATCATGGGCTGTCTCACCTGGGTAGGTGTGTAGGGACGCTTGGACACGGTTCCTGCCTCTGCTAATGGAGTAAGTGCCAAAATGAAAAAGCCCCTTGTCTCTCGCAGAGGTTCTTTCTCTCACACTTAATTAAACACCAGTAACATTAGCTTTTAAACAGGAATTGGAAATGCATAGTGACTTTATTGTAGCAGCATGTGTTGAATGGAGACTAGTTCCCTTTGCTGGGGCAGAAGCTGCTGGCACAGCAGCTTCTCAGCGCGTGCCTGCTGCCTGCCCCCTTCTGTGCTTGATGCACCGAGTGTCCATTAACTGCCAGGCTGGAAAGGAGAAGGCTTTGAGGAATAAAAACAAAGCTCACTCCTGTGCCTTGCAGGAGGAGGCTGTAGGGAACTCTTTAAATGGTCCTAATAGCAAAAGGAGTAGAGAGGACATTGGGAAGACTCTATAAGGGATGTACATTCCCTGCAAGCATTATGTTGATATTTTGAAGTGCTGCAGAAATCTCATTGCCAAGGTAGTTAAGCTTGGGTTCTTCTGAATTCAGCTTATTGCAAACTCACTTTATTTATCAATAAGCTCAGTTTATTGATTGTAGTGAGGTATGATTTTTACAGAGGAACAGGAGTCCTTTCTTGTCTTGGTGATTGTGTTCCCTGGTGCTTCGTTTTTAGGCAGGTTGAGGTTATAATTTAAGTGCTGATTGGGAGGGATTTAAGCTTTTTAACAGTGTGTTAGAGTAGTCTTTATTTACAGGATAAAAGTAACACCTTGTACTTCCATGGTCTTGTAAACACTTATAGATAACAAGAAGTTTCAAAAGGTGGGAAGAACCATAAACCTCCTCATCCTCAACCAGCTGGGTTTGTTCTTTTTCTGTGGAATAACCTTTTTATTCCTTTATTGTTTTATTCCTTATTTATTTTGTTGTGCTTTGTTGTGCTTTGTTGTTTGGGTTTTTCTAAACAAGCACAACTAGCAATGTATGGACCTACCTTTGTACAGCTGGTTTGCTAACCTTGCCTTGTCTGTGCTATATGTTGAAGGGATATAGTAATACTTTGGTTATTGGGCTTTCAGTTAAAATCTTGTTATCTTGCAATTTAATATTAATAGTAACTGACCCTTGTTTCCTAGTCTCCAAAACACGCAGTGCCTTATTTCCTATGTATTGTTCTGAAATGACTCTTCCTTTCTTCATATAATGGGCTTAGGAAAGCAGTGTCACTTAACCATTGACAGTCCTTAATATTCCAGTGTTTCAGTGAGTTTTCAACCTGAAAAACCTACCTTTTTACTTAAACTCTATGGGGAATTGCTCTGCCAATGTCCCTGGAAGTTTTCGGTTCATTTCTCCATCTCTGGCATTGGAGTTGTGCCTCACTGGGCTCAGAGTTACTTTTATATGGCAGTGGCTCTAGAGAAAAATGCTGATGCTTCAGAAAGAGATCTGCTTTTTGCTGTGGACATTGTCCTCCCCCTCCAGTTGCTTGCTCTCTATTATGCTATTTGCCATCTTCTGTATTGCTTTTCAACTTCCCACAGTCTATGACAGCTTGTGCAAGTGCAGCAGTGCCGGAAGAGCTGGGTCTGGATCCAGGCTGAAATCCATATGTTTTTCCCAGCCACCCGCACGCAGAGAGACCACAGCTCTTCAGTGTCACCAAATAATATTATTTCAAAAGCTCCTTATAAAAACATGAGTAATTGGGCAAGTGACAAAGGACTTTCTGTTTGTCTTCTTGGACAATGGAAAATACCAAATAGCCACAATTCGTTCCAGTTATTTAGTGTCTTTATTCCAGAGCCATTTCGTGGGCACAGGATTTAATTCTGCAAGAATGCAGGAAGATGGTGACTTGTTTTCACGCTTAAAACCTAAATAAAACTATTAAAATCTTCAAGTTTCGTTACTAGGAAAATAGTGGTTTACTTGTGCAATACCATTTTTAAAGCATAGGGAAGATACTTTACTGTATGTTACAAGTCTGAGGTTATTTTAAGAATCAAACGACTTTTAAATAGATGCTGCTATCTTCGCCGTTGCGGAGAATGCTACAGTTTGGAAAAGCTTTGTGCAAAGGTTGATGTTTGTACCCTGGGAATAGTAGATTTGGCTTGCAAATAGGAACTAAGCAATTATCAAGACTAACGCTAACCAAAACAAAATTATATTGGAATTTAATGGGCTGATCAAAGTTGGTGGTGCTGATTAAAGCGGGAAATGGAGGAATGTGTGCTTTTACAAGGGGAAACGAAGAGGAGGAACGCTTGCAAATGATTCTTGCTGTCATGCCGTTGTCAGGAGCAGAGATGAGCGAGGGTATAGAGCAAATAGTGCCACCTCCTGGCAATATAGTGGAAAATACATGCGTGATCTGAGATGGCAGGTACATGGCACTGGTGGCATGTCAGTGATGTATGAGGCAATATGTAGGATTAGTTGCATATTCTGGAGGAGCAAAATTCTTTTGAGGCATTGGGTCTAAAGAATCTAGGGATGGAAAAATTGAATCAAATCCAAAATGTGGAAATAAACTGTCCGTAGATGCCAGCTCACTTGCCAGCTTCGCTTCTTTTCTTTTGACATCTCAAGCCCTTGTCATTTAACTCTCCTGCCATAGCCTTATGCCTCACAGCACAAGCTGTTGGGAAGAACTGTGTTTTGTGTTCGTTTGCTTGTTCTGGTCTCTGGATGAACAAAAATGAATCTCTGTCTGAGGTGGTAGATATCCCTCAGGATGTGCCCAGTTAATAGCCTGGTCAATTCTGCAGTGATTATGAATGTGTTTTACAGTTGCTCTGGAAGACTTGGCACCTGCCTTCTGGTTGGCATGGCTCTATACCACAGGCTGCAGTCTCCTCAGGGATCTCACCTGCCTTATGTTTTGTTTTTCAGGTGGTACCAGAGAGATTGGTTCTGCTCTCACCAGGATGTGTATGAGGCACAGAAGTATAGAGTCCAAACTCCGGCAGTTCTCAAGGTGAGTGGCTCTGTGCCTGGCCTGGAGCTCAGGGTTGGTCTTTCATTTACTGCTGGAGGACACCTAAAGCTGTTCACCAGCACTGGCTTTTCAGCTGCTTTCTGACCATGCCACTGAGAGCAGCAGTTGTTTTCTCCCCAGCAGCACACTAGGTGTTGTGAACATGCAGGATTTCATGCATGTTCTGGGGACTGAGCTTGTCACCTCAATCACTGTTGGTTCCTGTTGCTCAGTGCTGAGCAGGCAGCTGCTAATGTGACCAACCTGTCTTTGTTTCAGGACTTTAAGCTTTGTCACTAAATTTTAAAGCAGAAGCAAGTGTTGTGCTGCTTCCTCAGCTTACTGAAGAGCCCAAATAACTTGCAGCCAAGAGTGAAACTTTCAGCAAATAAGTATGAAAAAGGCAAATTCCCTCATCAGCTTTTTGCAGTTAGACTGTAGAGGTAATGGGAGAGGATTACCTCACGTGTAAGCTGGGCTATACATAAACAACCTACTTCACTAGTAAGTAGTAGTTTGCATGTGTGCCTTTTTAAACCAGACTTTAAGGTTATCCTTGACCTGAGGTAAAGCAAAGTGATGCTTCACCATTTGCCTGATGACCTGGTATGTTTTTTCCTTCTTAAAATAAAGATATTTGTGAATTTGGCTGAGAGGGGACAACTTTAGTCTCTAGTTGCCTCAGAGTAAGCTGTTTAAATGATTCCATCCCAATCTCATTAATCAGTGGAGCATTACTAGTGCTGTATCATGGACTCCACTGGTGAGAGGTGAGGCGCATCAGTGGGCAGGATGTTGTTCGCTTGCACAACTGCTCTGTTTCCTTGTGTGTATACATGCGTAATTTATGTTTAGAATCTTCGTGGCTGCATGAACCTTTCCAGTCTCCCAGTACCCATTTAAACTGCTCTTTGTGTGACAGACGAGTAGGATCTAACTGTTTATCTTGGCCTTGTTTTGAGTCACTCCTCTGGTTTATGTTCTGTTCCTCACTGTCCTCAATTTCTGTGCACTAATCTTGTGATGTGGATTTGGTTCTTTCTTCTGATCCAGTCCTTTCTTTTCCTTTCTCCAGCGTAAACATTTTTATGTTCTGGTATTTACATTGTGACACTGGTAGCTGTCACAGCAAAAAGTAAAAATACTCCAATATTGACCTTGGCTCTCTATATAAGAATAGGGGCATCTGCAGGATTTGATTGCTCTTTGTGTTTTTTCAACAAAATTAGTGCTTTAATTGACTGTCTGATAAACCCACTTCAAGAACAGATGGAAGAGTGGAAGAAAGTGGCCAATCAACTGGATAAAGACCATGCAAAAGGTAGTTAACAGAGGAAGAATTCTTTAATAGGAGTAAGATTGTAATATCAGCTTTTCTTCCTCTTTTCATGTTTGTACTGGGGAACCGAGTGACTCACTTAAATATGTATAGCAACTTTTCTAAAGCATTCCCAAAGTGCATAACACATTTTTAACCCTTGCATATACATTTTGAAGCTTTAGTTTGCAGGACCCCAAGGGATGGGTTGTTTTTCCTAGACTGGGAAGCAATGACTGGTTTTAACTCTTGTTAGCCCACTCTCACCTTATCTCCAGTAGTGCTGAGGATTGGGGATGCCGCATCTGTCCCAGCAAAGCCCTGGAGTGTCATTAAAAGCTGACTGTAAGATCATGTGTCTCAGACAGTGTCCTCCAGAGAATACACAGCCCTGTAAAACATTCAGCATCGTTATTTTATGTCTGATGTGGTATAGAAATGTGCACCCAGAGAATGGGAAAGTTGTGCTGTTGGACATGGAATGCTGAAAGCTGCTGTGCTGATGATGGCTCCAGAGGCTTTCCTGGGGAATGAGCAGGAGGCAGCAAAGTCTTGTGCAGCGAGAACATGTTGGTAGATGCCTTTGGCTTTGCAAGACTTGCACTGGGGATGATGGCCCTCTAGTACAGAGGCTGAAAGCAGGTTGCAGTTCACCACTAACCTTTGAAAACTGAAGAATTCTGCTATGTCTGAAAGAAGCAGCATTACCATGATTTATTCTGGGGAGGGCAAGAGCTGGTGAGAAGTGTGCCTGGCCTCCGAAAGAGGATTTGCTTCTTGCCCCACTGTTACTGTGATCAAACAGAAGCGGCTAAATCAGCAGCTCTTGAAAAGATCTCCACCTTGTACTGCAGAGTGTTAATCAGGTAGTGAGCAGGAGGGAGGCATCACCTGGGTTCCTGCAGGTAGGGGTGACCCTGACCAAAGTCGCAGTGAGATTTAGGGTTTAGTAGGTAGGCATGGGTGTAGTTGGCCCCAGTACAGTTCCTGTGCCCACCACCAGCCTGCTTCTGTTTTCCCATCTATAGAAGAGTAGTAACATTGCCCTCCTTTGTTAGAGTGTATGTGTATGTGTATATACATGCATACATGCCTTTTATCTTTTCTTTTGTTTTTTTTTTTTTTAAGTATCAGCTTTCATATCTGGTACCTTTAGTGTGCCTGGACTAGAGGTGTAATGTTTGGTTCCGGGATTTTAATTCTCCTGGGATTTGCAGCTCATCTGAAAATGGGGTCGACTGCAGTGTGCTCTACTTCATCAGAAAGAGCTGGCAATGTGACCCTTCCTTGGGCAAAGTTTTAGCACCCTCTGCCTGACTCTCATGCTGGAGAAGGATCACAGGATATTCTCTGCTTTGCCATTTCTGGATACTTGTTTTTGAACACAGATGTTTTGAGAAACCTGTCATCTCTGTTTTCCATTCCTGAGAGTCGATGAGTCTCAAACAAAAAGCACTCTAATTTTGTACTGTGTTCTCAGTTGTTATTTCTGTAAAGGCTTTGTTTATTTGGGAAAGATTTTGGTATGTGAATGTGCTCACACCCTAGAATGTTACATTAAGCCAAATGTATAGGCAGTACAAAATGCAAATTCTGAGTTGCTTTGATTAATAGTAACTGTCCTCCTAAAATTTGTAGTCTAATGTCTTTAAACAGAGTCTTTTCTGTTAAAAACATTCATTTTGACATTGAGTATGTTTGATAATAGAGACTGTGTGGTTTTTTAGAGTACAAAAAGGCCCGCCAAGAGATAAAAAAGAAATCGTCTGATACTCTGAAGCTACAGAAGAAAGCAAAGAAAGGTAACTTGCTTAATACTTGTACTGCTAAAACCCTTTTGTGCTATGCTCGTTGGCAAAGATTGAACAGCAATAGGACTTTCTATTGCAATGCTTTGGTCCCCGTAATGTATTCCTGGTATGTACTTGAACATCAGAGTACAATTACTATGTGTCATTTAAATCATATTCTGAAGCTCCTGTCTAATGTTCTTATACAAAAGCCTTAAAACTGTACAAAGTCAATCATGTTTTAAAATAGAGCGTTTGCTGCTAACTTATTCCTGTTAGGAACGTTGCCTCCCTAACACGGCTTGCGCAGATACCTGTAAGATTTTCCAGAATCTTTTGGAATACTATAAAGAAAGCCATTATGTAAATGTTCTGTAACTCTTAACATTTCTCACTGTTCTCCCTTTCTACCACCTTTCTTCTTGATTTTTTTGTAACATCCTATAATCTCCTAAACCTTACCTTATTCCTCAGCGTGAGAAGGTGGCATGGGTTGTTGTCAGGAGGAGGGCACTTGGCAACCATAGAAAACTAAAGATGAGTCAGAAAAGAAAGGGAGCTTTCCACAAAGGCAACCTGTCTCTTTTAGCAGCTCAGGCTCCTGTTGCCCTCTCACCACCATCTTGTCATAGGAGTTTCATCATCACACTAATGGCAACATGCATCACTGATAGCTGCAGCATTGCCATCACGAAGGGATTTACTTGACCAAGTGCAAACCCCACCAGGCTTTGGGAAAATGATGGAGAGCTTGTACAGAAGCAGACTTTCTGGTTCCCTTTCCCGCACTAGGCTCTTCCCAGCTGGGTATGAAACGTGCTGTGAGCAGCTCTCAGCCTGCAGGTTGTAACTTGCCCTTCTCCTCCTGCCTAAAAACTGTCAGCCCAGGGACAAGCAAAATAAATACTGGGGTGGGGAGTTTCTTGAACCTTGTAAATGGTGTAAGTGTTATCCAGAACAGGTGAGCTGTCTCTGTCTGTCCTTCCTGAATAGGTGAGTCAATAATTGCACTGGTAGAAAGCCACATGACTGGAAAACTGCTCTTGAATTTTAGCTGACTTTAGATGAGGGATAAAGGAGGGAGAGGTGGAAGCCAGCAAGAGGGAGCTTAGCTCTGTAGGCTCAGTGTGTCTGTCTGTCCATGGAAAAGTTCAGTGTTTTAAATCAAAATGGTCACCTTTAGGGGAACACGATTTGTTGTGATAAAGTTTTATTTTGGGGTGATGCATAAGTATGTTTCTCATTTTGTGTCAAAATTGTTTGACTTCAGACCAACAGCTTTAAAGAGTCTGTGATATTACCTCAATATTTCTTTTCCTTTCTCCTTCCTACCACCCCCCTTTTCTGGTCTTATTGCTTCTTGTCCCCATGTGACACAAACAACCCCTCAATGCATGGTAGGTGAGAGCTGAGAAAAACATGTCTGTGATGTGGGAAGAAGGAACCATTTTTTGAACCTGTTTCTGTGCATTGACACCTATTTGGCTCCATCTCCCTTTTATCCTGCTTCTGAGTATTGAGTAAACCAATCTGCAGTCTTGGAGGAGGAGACAGCATTTTCTGTAAGGTGGGAAGAGGAAAGAGAAGCACTTAAAGCCTTCTGGAAATAACCCCCCACTGTTCTCATACTGCAGTTGCCCACTGTAGGTTGTCTCTCAGTGGTGGTTAAAGCAAGGGGCCTTCCTCCTTGGATTTTCTGGGTTTCTGTTTCCCTCGCCAGATGTGTGCCATGTGTAGCAATGAGGGTCAGCACACTGGTGTCTTGTCCTCCTTCAGGATTAAACATCTTTGCGCAGGGAGTGGAACAGGCCTCATTTTGCTGTCATTTTTATAGCAGCCATGCTACGATTTAAGTATATTTTTTCCTCTTTTTTAATGTCATTCCCTTGCTTAATTTTGCTGTTCTGACATGCTTTTGGAGTTGTTAATGAACCTGCTGTATTTCTGTGCTGCCTCCCTTGGAACTGCTGTCACACACATGGCATTTGGGTCCAGAGCACAAGCCCAGTGGGACTAGTGGGGTTAAAGCTGACTGCAGAAGGATATACACAGGGAAGGTGGAACTGATGAAGACTCACAAGTAGCCAGTACAGGGGAAGGGAGGAGCTGCAATGTTTTTGATGAGTTGTTCTCGTGGCCCCTGGGGAGGAGAGATGCAGTGAGGTGTTGAGGCTCATGTGGCTGTAAGAATGAATGCCCCAAGCTGCTGGCCCTATGGGTTCCCAGCATGAGCAGGCAGGAGGGAGTTACAGTCAGTCACAGTCACAGTATGTTAGAGATTGGAAAGGACCTCAAAAGATCATCTAGTCCAATCCCCCTGCCGGAGCAGGAACACCTAGATAAGGTTACACAGGAATGTGTCCAGGCGGGTTTTGAATGTCTCCAGAGAAGGAGACTCCACAACCTCCCTGGGCAGCCTGTTCCAGTGTTCTGTCACCCTCACTGAGAAGAAGTTTCTTCTCAAGTTTAAGTGGAACCTCTTGTGTTCCAGTTTGTACCCATTACCCCTTGTCCTATCATTGTTTGCCACTGAGAAGAGCCTGGCTCCATCCTCGTGACACTCCCCCTTTATATATTTATATACACTAATAAGGTCACGCCTCAGTCTCCTCTTCTCCAAACTATAGAGACCCAGCTCCCTCAGCCTTTCCTCATAAGGGAGATGCTCCACTCCCTTAATCATCTTAGTTGCCCTGCGCTGGACTCTCTCCAGCAGGTCCCTATCCTTGAACTGAGGGGCCCAGAACTGGACACAATATTCCAGATGCGGTCTCACCAGGGCAGAGTAGAGGGGGAGGAGGACCTCTCTCGACCTACTGACCACCCCCCTTCTAATACACCCCAGGATGAGTTCTCCCTGTCTTCTTGGAAGTCACCTGAAGAGGTTAAATATAGACAAAAGAAAAGTAGCAGATGTTTTTTCCCCTCTTTTCCTTTTTCGTCCCTACCTTAAAGAACTAAAGCATTGGTCTGAGTGCTGTGTCAAATGTTGTGAAAACTTCTGTATGCACCCACCTTGACAGGTTTGTTTAATGTGCTCTGTGGTGAAGTTATGTTGCTCTTCCTGTCATTGAGGGATAAAAAACCCTAGAAAAGGTTAATTTCTAAAATTATAAAGCTGTAGTAGTGATTCTGCTTTAGGTCACAGATGAGATTTGAACTATGGGCGGGGAAACTTGAGTGAAAGTCGTGGCAGGCATGTGGCTGGGTGCATGGATGTCTTACTGTGTCCTCAACTCTCCTGTTTCCCTCTTGCTCAAACTTACATTTTTTGTTGTGTTCTTCCTCTAGCAGGACCTGTCCCTTTCGTTTTTCTGTAAAGTTACTGACTCACCTATGGGAACTCTAAAACAACCAATCCATTTCCTTCCTAGTGCTTGTAAGACTATTTTTGAATTAACCTTATGATCATCTGTGGGCAAGTGAGATATTTGCTGAATTCTGGATTCGCTTAAATACTGTGCATGCTACTAAAAACCACCCTTCAAGCTTTTTCTGCTCTGACTGGATGAGAAAGTGGTTTTCTTCTGCTTTGGGCAGTTTCAGATCTGGGAACTCAAATATAACTTTTCTCATTTCCTGTCATGGCAGTGGTGTCCTCTCTCCCTGCCACATCAGGCTGCAGAGGCTCCCTCTTGTAGCCAGTGTCTGCAGCATGCAGAGCAGTTCCTCGCCTGCATCCCAAGGATGTCTGGGAGAAAGGGCCATGGGCTGCATGGCTTGGCCTGGCAGGAGCACCACAAGGTTGAGTACCCCACCTTAGCACTATAAGAGGCTGATACATTGGGATTCACCTGATCTTTGTCTTACGCATGGTCTGTTTGTTCTGGTTCCATGTGGCCAAGTTGAAAGTTCAGGCTGGGCATTTAAAATAATTTCTTAGAAATTATGTTTGCAGGGCAGGTGTGTTAATTGCAGCAAAGGTATTCCCAAGGTTTGAAGTGATGGGAAAACCACCAGGCTTTCCTAATAAAACAGAAAGAATTTAGGGGTCCTTTTTGGAAGTTTGCAAGAATATATGTGGTAAAATGGCAAGTCTTTGTGTAAATGAAGGTCTTGCATTTCAAAAGACCTTACAAGGATAATTTCAATTCTTTAAGTTGTCTTTGACTATTAAATAAAATAAGCCCATATGTAGTCTAAGTATATGAAGTCTAAGTAGGATCCTGGTGCACCTCCCAGATCCATGCAGTCCCTGGGGATGTCATGGTGGTCTTCGAGGTGCATCCTTTCTTCATGCCTTTGTTCCCAATGAAAACAGGCCCTTAGGACTTGTCACCCACCCCAGCACTGAAACTTTGCTGTTGTCTGAACAGATGAAGCTACGTAATGCATGGACCTGGATACCTCTTCTAAATTGTTCTTTGTTTTCAGACAAACATGGCGCATCAGAAGGCAGCCCAGCAAACCTGAGTCAGCACAATAATTACGAACATATTTAAAATAAATCCCATGTTTAGGTTTCTGCTGAGTCAAGGCCTCATAAGTGGATCCAGAGCTGCTGGAAGCTGTTGATGCTATACTGAATTCAGAGCAGAGACAGCAGCTGTGGCTCTGCATGTGACCATTTTGGAAGGTTAATCAAATTCATGATGCTTAGGTTAATAAAAATAGTTGAGTGACTAACTTAAAATATAAGTGAATGTCTGTGTAAAATGGAGTGCACGTTGGCTCTATTTGCTGTATTTCACCTTGGCTATTGATGACTAACTAGGCAGATTTCCCTTCTGCCTATAACTTGGCTAGCAGATTTCGTTTTCAGGTTCTTCATGTGACAGTGTGTGTGGAAATGTTTAAATCCAAGCAGATGTGTGAAAAGGAGTTATATGTAACACTCTCAATAGTATATACACGTGTTAATGTGATAACTGATTTTTATCTCTTAAGCCATTCCCAGAAGTTTCTGCAGAATGCCCTTAACATTCAGTACAACATTTGTTCATCTGTCCCAGCAGTGCTGAGTATCCAAACTCACAACCTCTGATTTTGAGTATGCAGCAGTTTTGGAAAGTATTCTTACTTTTAATGAAGTTGAGGGAGAGAACCATCATTATTCATTTATTGTAATACTGCCAAAAGTGCCTTTTCTTCCCCTCCTTCTGGTTAGCAAAGATGACCTGTTTGTGTTTTAGAGCCTTTACTGGGTTTGTGTTACACTCTGGTCTTTGAAACTCTAATATCGTTGCAGTGCTCTCAAGGATGTTTGTACAAACCCTGACTCCTAACTGAAAAACAAAGTTCTTTGATGTAATTACAACCAAAGAACATCCCAGGTCTTAAAGCACACGTTGACCTTCTCATTCAAGTACTTTGCACTGTTTCTATACTTGGCACATGCCCGGTCTGGAGTGGCAGGCTGGGGAGGGAGGATCCTTTCTCCACCGGGAGATGACCTTGTTCCTCTAAAGCGGTCAAGTGTGGCATAATGACTGAAGTGAGAGCCAGGACTCACTGTAGGGTCGGTGTGATACAGCTCAGAAGGAGGGAAGCTAATGAGAAAATTACCCTTATCTGTTGCAGGGGAAAAATCCTGTGTGGATGAGGCCATGGTCCCTGAGGGGTTTTTGATGTTTTTTCTTATTTCCCTCCGTAAGCTTGTAATGTAAGCTCCACTTCAGTGAATTCAGTGAAAACATTTTGCAAAATCCATGGCTGGAGTTATTTCTTTGGTTTATTTTCATTCCTGGAGCTTTGAATGCCTCTTGATAGTTCCCTCTTTTTGCCAGCAAGCCGGGTTTATTGCACAACATTTTATATGAAGTTTTTAAATTAAAACCTACATATCATGGTTAATCTGTTTGATGTTCTTCCACATTGCTTCAGCAATTAGCTTTTCATTTAATTAACAATCTATTAATGTAATTGCAGCAGAGAACATCAAAAAGCACTGTGGTTTCTAGTGCAGCACCCACCTAGAGTTTTGTTAAGTCCAAGTTCCCTCTCCCTGCGAGGGGATGAGCCTTGTGCCACTTCATGAGCTTCAGCAGAGTTTGACAGTTAGCTGTGTTGTGCACTTTCTCTGAAGCACGGGTTAGCATGTTCTCACCTAGGGATCTGCCAGCTAGACTAAGTTCCTAAACGGCTTTAAGACTCTTAAAATAAAACTGTATGGTAAATAACCAGGAGTTTAACTTGCAACAGCCCTTCAGGAAGCAAAGGTAACGCCTTTGTCTTTATCGGCAATGGAAGAAGTCTAAATAGTCTAGTGCGAACCGCTCGGTCTCTTGTCTTGGCGCTGATGATAATGTCTGCACTCCAGGAATGCTGGAATACCAGTTTGACTTTTTTTGTTTTCCTTTCTGTGTCAATTTTGTGTCCTGCAATTTCTCACCATGCGCACCTGCCTGACAGCTGAGGCTCTGGGTAAGTCTGTGCCATGCTGTAACCCTGGTGGCTGGTTTATTGTAGCCCTTGCTGTGGCCTCTTTATGGTGTCTGGTCTCAACTAACTGCCTAGACTTTAATTTCTACTTAAACTACTAAAATATCACTTAATGAACAAACCGTTGTTTATTTTCTTTTGGCATCAAATTGGAACGCTGTAAAAGAAGAAAATCAGTATTGTAGATAAACCTCTGGTATATTTTAGAAGGGGATTAACATGGACTGATAAGTCATGTCATAGTTGGGAGAGAACTTAAATGGAATAGACACGTCATCAAGGTGATGTTCAAATAACTGAATATCTTATTAATAATTAATATGACTTTTAAAGTCTAGAGCTTAAAGTCCTTAGTGTTGTTCTTTGTAAACTTGTGATCTGAGTCCCCCTTTCTCTGCAAATCGCATGCACTTTTCTTAACCAATAGGTAAGAAACCACTATATTTAACTGCGTGCTGGGGAAGGGGAGGAAATCAGCATCACAGTTGTCTCCTGCCTGATCCCATCTCAAATCTGTTTAAACTGGAATGCTGTTCAAGTTGTATTGCAGATTTAAAGTAGCTGCCTTGCGATTTTTTGCAAGTGAAACGTGTTGTTTCTGAGTTTGAGAAAAATGACCACACCTCCCCTTGTAAGTGTGATGATGTAGGTGTTGCCCTTTGGAGAAGCCTGGATTGATGAGATAAATTGACTGTAACCCTGGCTGAGGCATGTCAGTGAGGCTTCTGGAGCTGGGTACCCTGGTGCCTGCTGCTTGTCCCCTTTGTGTTTTTCCTGGTTTGTAATTCAGACTGGAAGTTCCCTTTGGTAACTTGGAACTTTTCTTTTAAGGGACAACTTAGATCTCCAGTGGCCACCAGAAAGACTCAGATTTGGTGGCTGAAGGGGTCTGCACTTAACCCCAGCAATGAGGTTTTCCACTTTTTCCCACCTATTGGTGGCAAAATTCTTCCATTCTCAGCTTAGATCTATATTAGTTTATTTATTGGCTTCACTGTGCAGGACTTAGAGTGATTGTTCATCCTGGCAGGTATGCTCTTGCAAAGAAGCTGATTTGGGGATGAATGACTTTGGTTTGTATGAGTAAAAGTGTACTCAGCATTGTCTCATACACTGTAAATTTTGCTAGTCTGGGTAAAATGTCCAGTATTGATTATTCAGATTCTGTGCAGATACCTAAAAAAGTGCTAGGGAGCATTCTGTAAGTGAGAATGTGGAAAATGTCACCATTGTTTGCTGCAGTAATAATGAATCACCAATATTTTACTTTGTCAATAACAGCATTAACTTGAGCAGTCAGACTTGCACTGACAGCGTTTAAAAATCACTGTTCTCCTTTCCTGTTGCTGACAGCTTTGCTAGTTCAAGTTGTCTTATAAAATACAGGCATGAAATTGGGTTTAAAATCAGATCTACCTTTTCCTTTCTCCCTAATACATTTCATTTACTAAAGTTCTTTTTCAACAGTGGTTATTTAAGAAGCTATGTGAGGCTTTCAGCCAGGATTCACACAGAACACTCTAAACCTGAGGCTCTAATGCATGCCAGTCCCTTAAAGCACTTGTACATCATGGTAATGATGTGAAGCACATCCTCCGAAGGTAGCATATGAAGGCTGTCCTTGGAGTTGCAGTGGATTCATGTTAATACTAACGAGAAGCAGTTCAGCCCTCTGCAGTTCATTAGCTATTTCTTGCCTGTGTCAGTCCACAAGTCCCTGGGCTGTTGGAGGAGTCAGTCCACAACTTCTGGTATTGCATTTCTGCTCCTCTCTGCAACACCAGAGCTCCAGTTTGGGAAAGGCTGGGTTTGGATTTCTCCTTGGTTTTCAGATTCTTGACTCGTTCTTCTAAGTGCAAGTGGGCATGTTCTGCAAAACCATCCCTCCATCACATTCATGACTGGCTGGCTGCAGACCAGAGGGCTGTGACTACATTTGATGCTGTTGACCATTGCTAATGCTGATTGCTTTGGTGGGTCATTCAGACCTGTCTGCAGCTGGGGTAGGAGTGTCCTTCCTGGTGTACTTCTGCAGCTGGCCTGTGATAAGACTGATCTGAAACTATTTTCTTTCATTTTAGATAGTTGTGTTGGTTTGAAACACTTCCGAACCAGTAACATAAAGGCCAGAGAACGTGAGCTGGAGAGAATCATCAAATGCTGATGTTCCTTATGAGAGTGTGCTTCATGTCCACAGCAAAACTAGTGCAATCATTTGTCAGGGATGTCATAGACAAGTGACCTCCTCGTAATTGAAAGAGGAAAAGAATTACATTGCTCTCTAGTGGTCAGTGTTCCCTTCTGAGATGAGCAGTGGATTCAAACTGGAAGAGTCACAAGGTAGATGAGGAGCAGAGGTGATGGGCAGTTCACCCTCACATCCTCACTGTCCTCTGGGTGCAGGAGTGCTGTCAAGGGGATATGCTCTGCCTTGCTTAGCAAAGGAAACTGGTTAAACTGTGCAGAAATCTTGTCCTTCAAATTACCAAGCTGAGTGCCATGGAAGGCAACTGGTGATTCAGGCAGTGAGAAGAGTTAACACCCAATTTCAAAAGACTTGCTAGAATGACATCTGCATTTTGGAGCTTTCAAAGGATGTTAATAAAGCTTTCCTGCTAAAAGATGAGTTGCAAGGAGACATCAGGAGACAGCTGTATTCATGCAGTGTAAACATCTGACTTCAGAGCCTCATCTGAATGATTCACCTAAGCTTGTTTCCTGCTCTGAGTTACACCCCAGACAGCTTGTGTGTTTCCACTGACTATAGGACTATATAGGTTGTATAGCATAAAGCCAGGTCTGCACATCCTTTGCAGAGGATGTTGGAGCAATGCAGTTTTACACACACTTTTGCCAGAGGTTTAAAATATGCAGATAAACATTATCCTGATACCTGTTGGATTGAGTAACACAGGTACAAATGAGGTTCATTTTTCTCCCATGTTTTGGGTGCTCTTTTTGCTCTGGTCCAAGATGTGGTGCTCTGAGGTCCACATAAGTCATCAAAATTCACTATAATTAAACTCACTTTATCAGTGGAGTCCAGTTGCTAAGTGTGTGTCTTCTCACTGCGTAGGTGAATGCATTTAGCAAGGATTTACTGTGTTATGTGCATGATCATATGGTGGAGCAGCTGAACGTTTACAGCAGTTCTCTAGAGCTGAACTAATGAGTATGTGATTTAGTTAGCAACTAATATATTCTGCATTTGGTACACTCATGGTAGTGAGCCAGTATCTACTTTGAACAACAGATTATTTTGCCTGTTGTAATTTCCAGGCAGCTCCCTAAATAAGGGGTCTGAGCAATAACATAGGTCTCAGATTCATAAGGAATTTAAAAGAACAATCCCAGAGAAGAGTAGAATGTGTAATTGCTGCATCTAATAGCAAAGAAGAATACGGGGAAGAGCCTGAAATGTACAGAAGAGTCTTCAAGCAGAAAGGCCCAGTTTGTCTTCTAAGGATGACAGACGAGAAGGCACAGGACCTTCAGGGGGTTATCCAGGACTCTTCTGTAACTCATTTCTGGCAGATGCTACTTTTGAGAGAGGAAGCCGGTGACTGCAGCTTTGGAGTCCATTTCTGTTAAAGCTGTTTACTTCCACAACAGTTTCATGGCCACAATACACCAGTCGTCCTGACCTATAGGATCAGACACTGGGTGTTTTGCTGACAGTTTGGTACCCAGGTAGATTTAGCAGTGGCTGTGCCTGTGTTGCACTGCATGTGATTCATCACAGAGCTCTGCTTGTGGGTGTCTGTGCAGTTTTATCTGGACTCTGTCTAACTCTGTACAGAGAAGATTTGTGTGTCTCCAGTCTGTAATGTCACTAAACCCGTGTGATTCTCTTTGCTTCTATCACTGCTGTCTTTCCTGCAGCTCTGGCTGTGTTTCAGTGCAGGGGAGCTGATGACTTTACCTTGCTCTGGAGTATTGAAGAAGTACATATGGTAATAAGGCAAAGGTTTCATAACCCTGACCTTGAGTCATCTGCATTGTGTACTGCACACATCAAGAGACCTTTTTCTTCCTCTTGCTCACAGCTTTAAATCCTCCATGCAGAAAGGTTATTGTCCGTAAAAACTGATTTTGGGTAGCTGCTTGTAACTGACCCACCATTTTCCAATATTAACTTCCTGGTGTTCAGTAACAGTGTCATGGATGTGTACCTAGATACTCAATTTGCATGTGATGGTGTTTCTGGGAGATTTGAGTCAGATTTACACAACTTGAGGTGCTTTAAAATATTTAGGGGTGCACAAAAACATCTTGCAACTGTGACTTTGGCTCAGTAGCACTAAAGCTGAGCAGTAGCTCTTCATTCCTAGAGGAGTAAATTTTTTGGCATGATGCAGAGTAAGCAGTTCATGCAGAATAAGGTACTTAACCATCGCGGAAGGTTTTGGTGTTATGAGTTGGCTAAGTTAAGAGAGTGAAGCTTTTTGATTGCAAAACATTGGAAGTTTTTTCATTGTTTTCTTTTTTGTTTCCATAGACAAATACTGGACATTAATGTGTGTTTGAGATGCTGATAAGTGTTTTTTGTTGTGTACCTCGGAACAAAGAAAACTGGTTTAGCAGTTGCTTCTGTAGAGTACTTGAATCCAGTGATCCACTGACCAGTAACACGTCCATAATACCATCTCATATAGGAGATCCATGCACTCATTTAGTGACCCTGCAAAGTTGTCATTAGGACCTTGCTAATGACAAATAAAGTAGGTAGTTTTACTTCCTTAAAGTAGGAAGGACAAGGGAATATTACCTGCAGTTAGTGATTAATGCTTTCCCTGTTAGCAAGATGTTGATTTTCAGCAGGGATGGTGTGAAAGGTTCCTACAGCTAACACTTTCAGAAAATCCTTATGTGAAATGCTGGTTTTGGCTTGTTGAACCCTTTTGAATTGATCTGGATTTATATTCTGGGTAAGAGGAGAAAAAAATGGCATGAAATGCCTGATCTAGTTGGGGAAGAACCCACATACTAATTTGAAAGAAGGGAAAATGCTGTCTGACACTTGCATTGCAAAAGCGCAATCCAGCAGCATTGCTGGCTGAAAATGAGGTTTCCTCTGTGGAGATGCACAGTTTTGACAAAATGTACTCTTGATTGTTTCCTCCGTACAGGACGGGGTGACATTCAGCCCCAGCTGGACAGTGCTTTACAAGATGTCAATGATAAGTACCTACTGCTTGAAGAAACCGAGAAGCAAGCTGTCAGAAAAGCTCTGATCGAGGAGCGTGGTCGATTCTGTGCTTTCATTTCCATGCTGCGCCCTGTGATAGTAAGAGCTCTCTATTTTAAGTCAGTATGATTCACAAATTAGATAAATGGCCAAAAGCCTCTAAAAAGAGTATCTCTTTACATCTTAAGAGTACATTTTTAGAGCCAAAATTCAACCTGCATCTCTGCCTAGAAAGTGGCAAGAGTCAGGACCTTTCTTTTAGGCATTCGGAGTAATTCAGGGATGGAAGACACCGAATTCTTTCAGGATGAATAATGGGGGGGCAGCGGGCACAAAGATGTAAGTGGGCCTGAGTTCCTTACGCATCCCAACCTGAGACATTGCTAATGCAGTTTTTCCACTGCTTTTTTCCGTAACATCCCACTTTAATATAAATCTTCCTTACCCCTACTCCAGTCCTAGGACTGATAAATGTTTCAAGACCTCCCCTGTGTATATAAGGTAACGTTAGCTGACAGATTGCGGGCTGCTTCCTTGCATGTTTCTGGTAGCTCTTTTCCTCCTACATGACAGCTTTTTCAGTTCATTGAAAAGGTTTGGGTATATTGTCATCATCTGAGGTTGTCTGAAGCCCAGTGATGAATTGTTGATGGCTTTGTGCAAGCATGATGCATTCTGAAAGGTCTCCAGCGTACCAGGAAAATGTTCCGAATGCCTGTTTACAAAGAGCACTAGTCTCAACATAAAACCATGCTTAGAGAAGTAGGGAGGTGATGGCTAAGCAGGAGGATGTGAATTCCAGACTCTGAGAACCTGGATGAAATCACCATGGTAGCTAAGGTATTACCATGGTAATTTACAGTGCAGGAATCATCTGAGTTAGCTGTTGAGGTGCTTTGAGCCAGAATGAATCATAGATGTATTAATGCTCTGTACCTGTGTAGTTCCTTTATCTCAAAGTTTCCAAAAACTAGCAAATGAGTGTAGTCCCTGTTTATGTTCAAGGTTAAAATCCTTAGGGCATATTAGTGAGCGTACATGGAAGAGTTAAATCTTCCAAAGGCAGCAGAAATGACATTCTCTTTTTTGAAGATGTCATAAAAAGAAGACTGAGATTTATTTATCTCATTGATGAGAGAAACGATTTCTGGGCCTCAGAACTGACAGCAATCTCATAGTAGTTATTACACTCTTAATATTTTCAGTCTTCTTTCATAAGAAACAGTTACTTAATGGGCAAAGAAAAAGCTCTGCTGGGCATTCCTACAGTTACTGGCAAAAAGAATAAGGTCCTGTATTGTGTTATGGGTGTGATGTTTAAAAGCAAGGCTGTGATTAGCCTTGCTCTTTTGTCTTTCAAGGAAGAAGAAATATCAATGCTAGGAGAAATAACCCATTTACAAACCATATCAGATGACCTGAAAAGTCTCACCATGGATCCGCACAAGTTGCCATCTTCAAGTGAACAGGTTAGTTGTTGTTAAAACAGTTTTGTTTGTACCAGTTTTCTGTCTGTGTCACGAGGAATATTGACGACTGGCACTTAGTGCCTTAACGTTATGTTTTGTAGATGCTTCACTGCAGCAAGGTCATTTTTAACAACAGATTTAAAAAAAATAGGTTTTGAAATGCTAACTGAGCACTCCTGAAGTATTTGGTGAGACCACTGTGAAGAGGTAGCAGTGACACTTTGACATATATGAAGATGCCCAGTTTCTGCTGAGAGTACATGAGGAAGGAGTGTCACCTCCTCACCTTAGATTTCAGCATCCTTGTCTTTATGTGGTTGCAAGATTGCTGGGATTAGATAGCTTGATGGCGTGTGAAGGAGGGAAGCTCTGCTGTGCTTGAATATTGGATCCTTGATTAATTTTTTAACATGCAACAGTTTTTAAACCCTAAGGCTGTAATGTTTTGTAACAAAACAAAAGAGCATGCATAAAATGAATCTCCAGTTTACTCTTCAAAGATGTTTCCATTCAAATCTGAGCTTTCCGTCTCTGATAGCAGCCCTAATGTTGAAGTATGGTAGCTCCTGAAAAGCTAAGGATGAAGCTGACTCTCCTGAGTAACATACACAGTGTAATACTGGAAGAACACTGAGACTGGGTCAGTTGGCACTGAAAGGTTGTTTTGGTGATGAATGTTGTATGACAAGCAGATGCTTTCTGTTAATGGGGGGGGAAAATTCCACGTCCTTGATGCTATTGATTATCTTTCATCAGGTAATTTTAGATTTGAAAGGTTCTGATTACAGCTGGTCTTATCAGACTCCTCCATCCTCTCCCAGTACTACCATGTCCAGAAAATCTAGTGTTTGCAGGTAAGTAGATGGTAATATTTAATGTTAACCTGTTTGGGGACAAAGGGAGGCAAGTTCAGACTGTGGTACGGATTTATATGCATACTTAAATCTTAAATATTGACTCTTAATGAAATCAACCCCTCATGGTCTTTATCCATGTAAGTGTGTGACTGGGAGTATTAAAAAAGGTGGGCATGACTGAACAACTTTTGAACTCAAGGCAACTTGAAGATGCTTTTGATTCAGTTCTCTTGAATCCATTTCAGATCAAAGAGCAGACTGTACTGATCTAAGCTCTGAAATTGTTCATTCAGAATTTCCTTTTCTGTTTTTCATGTGATGACCTTTTAGATTATCCTAAGTAGCTGTTACTGATCAGTTAAACTGTTTGAAAAGGAAAAAACATCCTTGGCAATTGCCCTATCAGTCTGGTAGATGGAAATGCTTTTTTGATACAAGTTTTTTTGACTGTTTAATGCTGTCTAATGCTGTCCTGGAATATGTTGAAACACTGGATTCTGTCTATGCTTTCTCTGTAAAAAACTGTTTTCTCTCATAAAACAGTTTATTAGCATGTTGCCCCCATACCCTGGTGTCTACATTTACTCTTTCCTTTTACTGAAAAGGAAGATATCCTACTGTGTATTCTGCTCAACACCTTTCTAGCTGCTCTCAAATGATTACCTTTTAGTTTGCTTTATGAATAATGTACTACAGGTTCCCTGTGTATGAGCAAAGTTACCTATAGCATGTCAGAGCAAGTGAACATGACTTCTCCTATGTGCCTACTTGTCTCTGCATGCAGATATATATAAAAAAAACTTCAGTACTTTTATATATATATATGTGAAAACATGCATATTTAGAGCAATGAGCACAGGCTTAAAGATGCAATATCCTGAAGCTGTAAAAGAAAATGGCAAAAAACCCCAACAAAAACTCCATCATCTGTTCCTAATCAACCTCATCTTCTTATGTGGTAAAACCTGTATGACAACAGACTGTTGTGTATGGGTAAAATAAGGCAGATCTCCTCTTCCCCTGCTCCAAACTGAGTTGGATGTCTTCTGTGTACATGGCATTTGTGAACAGGAGGTGCAGTCCTCACCTATGTATCCTTCAGAGCCATCCCTTCAGCTAGTCAGTGGGCTCCTGTCAGCAAAAGTAGGAAGCTGCCTTCAGATTGATGCATCCTGCTAGTCCTCCTCAGCCACCCCAGCAGGAAGCTTCAGAGGCTCCCACGTTGCTGGCATGGCCTTGCTGTCATTCATGGATATTAGAGATTAAAAATCAATCTTTTTGTTTGAAAACTCAAGTATTTTTATGGATATTCATTGGAGTTTTAATTCTCTGACCATCTTACTAATTTAAACTACATACCCAGAAATTTGACTTCGCTCAAGTGTCCCATCACATGGTTTTTATCTGGTAGGAAGCCTTTATGTGAGGATAACTTATTCCAGGTACTCTGAAGCATGAGGTTTTGGTGCTGCTTTCAAAAGTCTCACAGGTTGGCCTGCTGACTGACTAGGCTAACTAGGTTAGACTGACTGCAGTGGCATGCCTAGAGGCAGATTTCTGGATGCCTTTGGACCCCTTGCTAGAGATCCCATTGAAAATTTGGGCCATGGTGCAAGAGCAGCAAAGTGTAAGTTGGGAATAGGAGAGAGCCATCAGCAGAGGGTTTTGTGCAAGTGCTGACCAAATGCTAGAGGGCATGTAGTGATCCATCCCTTCATCCCTAACCTGACTTTGAACTCTTGAGTGGTTACAGAATTCAGTTGGAGTAAAACTGAAGGTAAAATGCCATTTTCTCTCTAGTCCCAAGGGATACTGCAGCTGCTTATGGTTCTTTACTGATATATATGTGCATATATATATATTTAAATTTAATTTGTCAACATTTTTTCTTTTCCGGTTTATGCTGCCTGTTGCTAGAGACATGTGGAATGTTAATTGTACTGTATATGGGTCTCTCCCCACCCCGCCCTTGTGTCTTTTCCTCTCCCCTTTCCTTTCTTTGTTCCTTTTGTCTCTCACAGCAGTCTGAACAGCGTTAACAGTAGTGATTCCCGGTCCAGTGGCTCGCACTCGCACTCACCTAGTTCACACTATCGCTATCGCAGCTCCAATCTGCCTCAGCAGGCACCCATGAGGCTGTCCAGTGTGTCCTCCCATGATTCTGGATTCATGTCCCAGGATGCTTTCCAGTCCAAATCGCCATCCCCCATGCCACCAGAAGCACCTAACCAGGTACGTGCAAGCATGAGAACAAAAACCTGAGCGTGAGCTGGCCTCTCTAACTTGGCTCACCTTTCACAGAAGGATCTGGTGTGGTTTTGGGGTACCTTGGAGTCAGGTGAAACACTGAGGGTAAGGCTGGTCTCACTGCGCTTCATCCATCTGAAAGTTGGGCTTCTAGCTGGAGTGATTTATGCTGCTTTTGCAGTATCCCTGAAGAAAGGGATAAGTTGCTCTCAAGGAATTTGGTTTTCACTCTGGCTCTGAAGGGAGCCTAGATGCCTAACTTTCAGATACAGACAGATGAGAAAGAGCAAGAAGTCCCACCTTACACGAGGCAATAATATTCACTTGACCCACTGAGGTTGCCAGTTAATATCCTGCACAGATTGCAAGTTGTTGATACCTGGTGGCTGTTTGCTGTTTAATGGACAGATATCAGAGCCAGAACAGCCTTCTGACAGCCTTAGTATTCACACTAGTGGCTTCAGCATCAGACAGACTACTTTTACCCTCCCCTGCAAAGAGCCTGGAATAATCAGAATGCCATTAACGGTATCATATGAAGTTGGTTTTGCAGCTTTTTATGACATCCCATTCTGTGGATGGGGCTGCTCTTTTTGATTCTCAGCTGAGCACCTTGCAGAAATAAGGTTTCTGCATGAATATTAGAGGTATTTTTAATTCTTCATGGAACTCATCAGAAGTGTTTGCACAGTCATATATGATAAGATCCTGAACACAGTCAAACTAAAAGGATTTCACTACAAATACAAGCAAAACTTTTCCAAAGCATTTTTTGGTCTGCAGGAGGAAGTTGCTGCTCTAGTTACTCATGGCATCATTCCTACACAAACTAGGTGGCCACCTGCAGGCAGAGGCTGCTGTGCCTCCATGGCACATATCCTCCAGCACAGGAATTCTCTTTTCTATTTTGGGTGTTTTTTATCAAATCACACTGCAACTGCAGTGATGAGATGGCTGAGCTGCCATCTCACATTAAAAAATCCCATCATAGATGTCAGTTGCAAAACTGAGGTAGAGTTAATATCCTGTTGATGAGTACCGCTCATTTTAGTACACCCTGAGGTCACTGGAGAAGATTGTCCTTTACTTTAATAAATGTAGTTTGCTCCTTTTCCTATGCGGGGGAGTTGATGGTTTTAATCCTTCCAGTCAGCAAGGAGCCAACAATTTCAGTGTCAGTGGTTACCAAGTGTAACCTGTACACTGAAGCTGCTCCTGCACCACCTTAGACAGCACATAGACCCTTACTTTTGCAGAACATTTAGTAAGTGACATTTAGTGACATTTTTAGGGTATCATCCAGAACACCACAGGTTCATTTAAGCATGGAACATGTTCTCAAGGGAAGCTCAACAGTTTAATATATTTACCTCTTTCATTTTGATAGAAATACTTTCTTTTCAAATGAATGCCTCTTCTGCACTGTCCCCAGTCTGGACATCACCATTTTTTATAGATGACATCCTGAAGAACTTTGTGCACACTACTAAAACAAATGTTTTGTTTAGATTGGCTATGGCTAACCTAAGTGAAATGCAAAAAAGTAAATGAACAATAATAAAGTAAACTGCAGTAGTAACAAGGTAAGGAGGTTGGCTTTTAAGATACATCCATCCGTTATACATGCTAGCATCATCTCTGGTTCTCATAGTATCCACTGCACCTGCATAAAAGGGCAGTAATCTACATGATGATGCTGTGTTTGCAGATGAGGATGTAACTTTGCAATTGCCCTTAGCATGGAAAAAACCCAATACCTCTCTTTGCAAGTTCCCCTGTTAAACAGGGGAGAGAACTTAGGCTGGTGTCAGCTGGCAGAACATTCTGTAAGTTGATGGGAACCATGCTGATTGGCACCAGCTAAGTTTATATGCTTTCACTTCACTTTAGAAACCATCCATAAAGTTGCAAACTGATCCAAGCATCACTTGAGCTATTAATGAGCTGTAGGAGGCTGCAGCAGTATGGCGTTGACAAGTATAGTGTGTTGGTATAACAAATAGGTATGTGCTCTGTATGTCTCTAGGTCTGTTTACCTTTATGCAGAGGAAAAGGTAACAGATCATTGCCTGGCCGCTTCATCTTTGCTTAAGTGTCTTGCTTTGTATGTTCAGCACTAAGTAAATTGTGTGTGTTGTGCTGACAGATAATTGTGATTGTGAGCTTACTGAGAAGCTGTTCAATTTACAGCGTTATTCCATGTTGTGTGTCTCTAACCAACTGACAGATCTTCCTTGTGGTACTGTGCTTTTGAGGCTCGGTGCTGGGTGGGGAGGAGCAGCAATCTCAGTTGCTCTGTTTAAAACACTGATGTCATTGTTTCTAGTAGTGACACTGGGAAAGCAGAAAAGCAAGCTCTGAAATCAACAAAGGAAATTAAAAGCTGTGTATCTTGCGCAGGTGGACGCTCTGCTGATGTTTGCTAGCTACGTGCTGTGGCATCTCCTGGGGCAACAAAGCTGATTTTCTTTTAATAATGGATTTAAATTAAAAAGTGGACGAGGGCTACGTAAAATTCCCATATTATGGGAATGAGAATATATGAATTATGTGAAGCTTTTATTCTCTCACCTGCATTTTAGACAAGCATCACTGGAAATTAATCACAGACTGGGGCAACGGCTGTCTCAAACAAGGAATAATTTATATATTATGTAAAGGAATAATAAAATAGAGATTTAAACAAGATAAAGATTATACCAGAGGAGAGGAGACAGGCAAAATGAAGACTGCTATTTCAACCCATAGCTGCTAAGCAGTAAGTCTTCACAGTTATCACACTCTGCATAGAAGATATGGAAAAAGCAGTTACAAAACCAGACTCTGCCCTTACACTGGTTTAGAACAATTGCTTTTCTTCAGTGCGGCTGTTAACATCACTGGGAGTAAAAGTGTTGGCTTGTAACAGACAGGTATACATGTGGAAACGTCACTGTAAAGTGCTTTAGTCTTAAGCAAATACATTTGGGTATAGCTGAAAAGCATCGCAGGTCTCTTCTTCAGAGCAGTTTCTCTGAATGCTAGATGTGAGCTCAGCCATGGCCAGCACTGCCCAAGGCATGTACTGACACCAGAGACCCGCTGCTGGGAGCACAGAGTAGCTGTCTCTGGTTGAACACTGAACGTGGCTGGTGCTGCTAAACCCACACGTTGCCCTATGTAGGAGACAAACTGAGGTCTAGGAGTATCTGTGATGAAGTAATGTGGTAGTAGCACAGTTATATTTGAGGATAATAATACAAGGATCAGTGGACTTGGAGTGCAGACACACTGAGGGAAGTAATTATACAGCTGGATTTTAGAGGCTGCTTATAACTTCATGGGGATGAAGGCAAGGGGAGAGATGGAAGCAGATGAAGAGAAGAAACCTGTTGATGTGCTGTCAAACAGCTGAGGACTAAGTCTTTATTAGAATATTCTGGAAATCACTTTCTCTAAACAGTGAAGTAGAAGGAAGCTAAATGTGAACTTGCTTCTGCATGTACAGCAAGCTGGATGTTCTGCATGTTCCAGCAAGCTGGAAAGATACTGCTTTTGAGAAGACCCCATTGCTTTTCAATAGCTTGAGGTTAGAATAGGGGAAATACATTGTTACAGCTGTTTTCCATGTAAATTAAGAACTGCTTCCAAATCAGACCTTAAAAACAAAACCAAAACCAAACCCTGAAATGAATCTGTAAATAATCCTTGGTATTTGTTTCTCCCAAACTTCCTTTTTTAAGTTCAGTTTCCCAACAGTTTGTCCCTGACTAGAAAAAAGAGGGCAGCAGAGACACGTTCCTGGAAGTGAGGTAAATTGAGGTGGTGACTTTGAGTCACTACCCAGAGGTTTTTAAAAGGTAACTGAGATGTCTTCCATTGACTGTAGAGAGACATTGGACCAAGCTCTTCATTAGGATTTGGTCTCTTAAGAGAGCCCAGGGAGCTCTGTTCAGTAGCTGAGGAAGGGAAGGGGTTAAGTAACACTGTATTTGAATGGAAAACATAGCAGGCAAAGGATGCAAGTAATCCAAGATAACAGAGGTCCTTATATAGGTTAGTAGGACAACAGATGGAAAATATAATCATACATTCCAGTAGCCCAAAATACAGCTTTTTTTTTCCTATCCTTACTGGAATTCATGCATACCACACCAAGCAGTGGGACACTGCCCAAGAACAAGCCTTGGCACAATGTCTGAGAGACAGATGCCAAGCTACACATGTACAACATGCATTTGAGGAACTGGTTATTGCTGGGCAGAGCACAGTTTTGGCTTTCTCCTGATACTGTTAACTTCAAGCCTTTTCTCAGAAGAGCTGGTTTGAGTGCAGAGCAGAACCACCATTACTGCAGCGGTGGGGACAAAAACCTCCTATGGTTAAAATAGCTGAAAAGGAAGAATTAATTTTAAAAATTATTCAAACGAAGCCATCATTTTAAAAAGGAAACAACAAAAATAAGTTGCAAACATCCAGGAGTCAAAGTTCTCACTCTGTGAGATGTGGAGTAGAAACTGCTCTGGCCAGTGTTTGCCTGTGCGTGTCTCCAGGAGTGCCTGTGCCAGTGCACCTAGAACAGGCACTCAGACATTTGGAGTCTTTTTGCCCAAGCAATGACTGTGCAGTTTCTGGTTTGAGCCCCTCATGTACTTTCTGCTAAGAAATGAAGGGTGGTCTGTGCTTCCCACAGCCGGCTCCATTCATTCCAGACTGTTTCTGCCATCTGATCCAGGCAGACTTTGACCTGCTGTCACTCGTGTTTTCTTTACACCTTTCCTTCAGGAGTTCAGCATTCTCTGCCTCCTTCTCCATCATTTCTCACTGTTGTAATCCTTTTTTAGGAAGACCTTCCTTGCGCCATCCAAGTTTCTCAAGACAAGGAGACCCTGTTTCCCTACCACCACTTCTTGCACTTTCTTCAGCTATCCAGATGTTCTCTCCATGACATCTTGATTCACCTTGGTCTAGCTTTGCCTGCTGAAAATGGCCAAGCTGAGTTCATGGGAGAGTCCTGTCTTCCATCTTTTTTGTCACCTTGGAGTCATTTTATTGCAAAAATAAGTTCACCACTTCCAGGCTTTTTTCCCCAGATACCAAATAAATGGAACAATTCTTTGCATCTTCAGAATGTGCATTTTTGGCCTTTTCCCATCTATTTGCTGCATGCAGCTTTATTGCTAATAAACCTCATTTATGACCCATTTCTACCATTACTTGACATACTCTCCTGAAGTTTCTGGCCTGTAAAAAGGAATAGTCTATCAGATGTGAACTCCAAATTCTCACTTGTCATCACTGGGGCATCTGCAGAACACGAGGTGACATGATGCCATGTGTGGAACTCAGACCCTTCTCTGTGTGCCCTGCTACGTGCAGAGTGTGCAGACCCAGGAGGGCCTTTCAGGCCATAAATAGGACGTTTCATAAAGCATTTTCTGTAATTACATTTTTCTTTCCTTTTGTTTTTTCCATGGCCCCAGTGTAACACTAGTGCGAGTGTTCTCAGGGGGCTTCTCAAACAGTTTCTTTTGCTGAGCTGCCTGGAATGTCAGGCAGAACTCTGGAGTTCCAGTGCAAAAGCTAATATTCCATAATGTATTTTTCTCTAAGGATAGAAGAAATAGGCTCATTTCCGTTTAGGGTACAGTAATTGGGTCTGATGGCAGAGTCAACTGCAGCTCATGTTTGTCAGTATTCCTATTTTTAGAGGTTTTCTCCTGTAAAAGGAGTTGCATTAAATCAAGAATGAGACAAATTCAACAAAACGTCATTGGGTAACCCCACTGCATACTTGTCACTTCTCTCCTTAACAGCTCTGTCATTTGTTGTAGTTTCTTCTGATCTTCTGGTACACCTCAGCTCTTCCTGCACTTGGAATACTTGCCTGCACTTGCCTTGTTAGCTGAGCTTACTTGTACCCTAAACACATTTGACAGGTCACCTGCAGATCTGACCTCACATCAGTGTAAGATGGGATATGTGTTGTTTCTGTAAAATAATCCATCATGTTATATCTTTTTAGCAGCCTTTGCAAAGTTTCACTTAAGCCCGCAGTTTGCTAATAAGCTCAAGATGCTGATACTGTATTGCCTTCTCAACAGCCCCCGGAGTCTTCACTAGAATCCTTATGGCGATGATGTTCTGTCTTGGGATACCTACATCTCTTTTTACCTAGGCGATTAGCTATACACTCCTGATGCATGGCTTTTGGTGAGCAGGGAGACAGCTTCTGGGTGTTAGCAGTAATTGCCTCTCTACAGTGCCTCTTATCCAGCTCTTTATTGCAGACTCACCCCAAGATCTCATGTAAGGTTAACTGATGGAATTTTATTTCAGATGAGATTTCCCTTCCTCTTCAAGTGCCATTCCTTGAGAACTGAGGCTTTGCAACAGAAACTTGATACAAGAGCACATTCTCTCTGCTGTCCAAAAATAAAATGCCAGGGATATGTTTAGATAGACTTGCTTCACAGGTCTTGGACTTCCAAAGGATAAATTAGCCTTGCTAGTGTTGAATTTCCTGGCAGTGAATAGAGCTCTGTACTGCCCTGACAACTTTGCTAATATACTTGACCATTTCTGAGCACTTGGTGGGACCTGCATGCACACCCCAACTGAGGGGCTGCCAGGGGAGATGTGTAAGAGCATTGAAGTTGGTAAAACAGTCCATGTGGCTATTCATCTCGGCCTGCCTGTAGGTGAATTAGATGCTGTTATAGAGGTCTTACAGCAGCAAATGTACCTAAAGGCATGCACTGAAAACTGGAAGAAAAATTACTAGCTAGAAGCTAGGTGTTTGAGGTGTTTGATGGACACTGTCCTGCATTTTCCTTCCCTCTCCATCCAAGCCCCTGCTGTCACTGCTGTTAAGAGAAGGCAGGTGGCAAGCACATGCCAACACTTAGGCACTCAGCAGAGTACCTGTAACCTTCATCTTGGCTGCTGGGCAGAAAAGTTTGAGTCAATGTGCTTTTGGTGTATGCATACTACCCACAGAGGGACATGCATACAGATAACGCACTATGGAAACCTCCAGTTTGGGTAAGTATCACTTCTTTCTCTGTTCCATAATATTTGAACTCAGATGAGTTTTTCACAAGCACTTTTGCAGATCAGAATATCCGAGAACTTGTGAATGTAAGTGCCGTTTGCTGCTCCATGTTGGAAATCTAAACTTTGTGTCTTTGAGGTACTGATGATCTGCTTTTCTGTATAAATCAGTTGTCTCAGTATATTGCATGGTTGGACCATAGGTGCCTTCAGCTCCCTCAGCTTCTTGCTCTGAGACAGCTAACACAATTGAGACGCTGAAATTGTAATGGGGAGTTGAGATTGCTGCCTCAATTCCCTCATTCTCAAGCAGCGTGGCAAGTTCTCGCATTAAGCAAATGGCTTGTTTTGTTTCTCATAGATTTCCTGAACATTAGCAATGGTTTTGAGCAGTTTCTAATTGATTTTAAAAGCCTAACCCTTTGCTTCTCTCATCCTTCCCTCTCTCCTGTGTGTCTCTGTGTATGTGCTTTTTGTCTTTTTGGTTTTGTTTGTGTTGGTTTTTTTCCTTTTTGGTGGCTTGTGTCTCCCTCCCCTGCCTTGCGGTGCTGTTTTACGCTGCAGAATTCGTCCAGCTCTGCCTCTTCAGAAGCCTCTGAAACCTGCCAGTCAGTGAGCGAGTGCAGTTCCCCCACCTCAGTCAGCTCAGGCTCCACCATGGGGGCTTGGGCCTCCACAGATAAGGTGAAAAACTTCATCTCAAAGACATACAAACCTACCAGGTCGTTATCCAAACCCAGCAATGTGTGGACAAATAAAGTGCATGGAGCGCAGCCAGGATTTCTCTCTGTGAAGATGAGAATAGGAACTGTTGCACACTCCCTTGGACATGAAATCTGATTGAATAAACCACAGTGGTGCTTGCCTATAAATTAGCTGCTGGGGGTAAGCTACAAATTGGGCATTTTACAGAGGTAATTTTCTAAGAAAAGCTTATTTCTTCACCTTTTCTACTCAAAGAGACTGTGGAACTCTGCCCAAACTCAGCTGGCTGCCTAACAAAGGGCATCCTGCCCAGGTTTTACTATTTGCGGCTTCTCCCCTCTCTCCCATTAGGTAGCATTTGAGCAATTGAGGTTTGGTTTTGACCAAAACAAAAAGGAAAACAAAAGAATAGGTTGGAATAAATTCCACGGGATACACTTTGAATGAGGGGAGGAAGTGATAGCAGTCTCCATTCTCATCTGGAAAATCCTTGCTGTTGGTTTCCTCTTTTTTCCTTCCATGTCATTACACAGCCAGCGCATATCGTGTTTGAAGGCTCTATGCTTTTCCTCTCTGTCCAGCTACGTAGAACAAATGCCAGCAATGCAAATGCCTCCAGTATTGGGAATACTTTGTTTCTGTATTCTACGTCTGCAGTCTGCAGGGTACCTAAATTGCAAAGGTTTTTTCTGTGTGCTGCTTTCATGGACAGAAGGCAAAGCTGCTCAGCCTGGAGACAGTGCCTGCTAGATTGATATCTGAAATTTGTTACACCACATAACAATTTTCAAGCAATCTCACTTCTGTACCAAGCATTGTGTCGATTTCCTGTTGTTTATGTGCAGCAAAGCTAAGCTTTTCCTTTCTTTTGTTTTATGATGCAGAAGTTTCCTCCCTCGAGCCATCAGTCACAGTGTATTTTCATATTCATTCTGTTTATATTAAGTTCTCTGATTTTGTTTTTTTTTGTATTTGTTTCGTTTCCAGTTGTCTAATGGGTTTTATCACTGTAGTTTATCAAGTGACCCATCCGTAGCTTCAGTTGGTGCAGGTCCTTTCCCTCATTTCCCGCCTGTCTCCCGCGCGTGGACTCGGGCTCCCTCAGCCCTCCTTCCAGACTACGCTCATTATTACACCATTGGGCCAGGCATGTTACCATCATCTAAGATCCCTAGCTGGAAGGTTTGTGTTCCTTTTGTTGTGGCAGTCCTCACCTCCTCATCCCAACAGCGTGCACACGGCAGTAGTTGCTTCCTTTTGATCCATGTAATTACTCGTTGATTTGCTCTGTTTAATGTCACTCTGAATGGGCACTGCATGGTGATAATCAGAGAGCTAATATCTGGTAGGGGGTGTTTCTCAGTGACCTTGGCTGTTCTGGCACTGCCTGAAACATGTTAAAGCTGACAACGCAAAGGTAGGAAGGAATAGTTTAACTCTGGAACAAAGCACTCTGGGCTCTATTCAGCAAGAAAAGAGCTTGTTTAGCACCATCAAAGCACTCACTTGAGCAGGGAAGTGCAGACTCAGCATCCAGTTGGCTTAGTGAAACCCTGTGTGGAAGGATGTGCTCTTCTCACTGTGCTAGCCATAGGCAGGTATCCTCTTGCAGACCTAACTGGAGTGGTTTGAGAAGGTGGTCATCACCAGCTGAACTTAGGTGGTGACTGAAGCTGTCCCAGCTTCACTGCACGGACTGAATGTGCTCACCCAGCTTGTTCTGCTCCCACCAAAACAGAGTGCAGTAACTTCTTCCACTTGCTCCACTGGATCTGCAGGGATCTTCCTTGCCATTAAAATGTCTCTGGTCTGCCAGAGCCTTGACTCTTGTCCCTGCCAGTCAGTTCCCCTCTGCCCCAGAGTAAGTCTGTTGCCCTTAATCTTCACACGACTGATGAGCAGTCGATGCTGGCTGCACAGGTCTTAGGTGCCTGTGGATGGTTATATGATATTGCACATGCACCATGGGACCTTCCTTATACATGTAAATAGAGGTACCTTGTTAAGGATCCCCCTGATCTTCTCTCCAGCGGCTGCAGACTGTTGAGACATACACACAGCATGGCCACAGTGGCCCTGGGGCTTCAGGGTCACCAGTTGTGTCTATGCTAGAAGCACTTCGCCAGTGTATTTCACAGCAAAACACTTAGAGCAGAGACACAGCTGTGAAGGCAAAGCAGGGCTTCATATCTGTTAACAAAACCAGAATGCCTGTCTGCACAGGGGCTTCTGTCAGTGCAGCTGCCTTGACTTGCCATACCTTGGACTGAGACACATGCCAGTACATATCTGCAGCGTGGTCTTAGCCCATTATCAATTACTTATCAGAAGGCTGTGCAGAGGCTGCCCAGCTGCTGCCAGCGCTGGGTGTGTGGCCCATTCTCACACACAGGTTCTTTTATTTTTAAAGCACCCCTTGTCTTGGTGAAGGAAAACTCTAAGGATCAGGCTTGCCCCTGCAGCAGTTTGTATGTGGGAGCTGCTGCTTAGCAGTGGTTCTGCCTCCCAGCACATTCACTGATCAGTCCTGCTCTTGTGTGGTTTCTGGACACCCTCAGGACTATGCTTAATAGAGCCCTGAGTGAGCCTGGCCCTCGTGGCCTGAGGAGTTTCTGTTTCAAATTTGGCAGCAGTAGCTCAGTGAGGTCTTTCTTCAGTACAGATCTCTATTACAAACTAGATTTCAGGTAGGAAGTAAACTGAGCGATTGCTCAGAGGAGCTTGCTCTTCTGATGTGCATCAAAAACGTGTTCTAGCCTAATTTTTCAGAGTTGAAGATGTGCCTAACAGCATGTGATATAGAATTTGTGTCCCTCTAGGACAGTTACACCACTGATTGGACATAGATGTATATTTTCTGCTGTGTGCCAGTGATTTTTGCATTTGAATTTCTGAAAATACAGGCTTTAACACAATGGAATTTCATTTAGCGAAAACTGAAGTGCGAAAGTGTTAAATATCTTCATGTAAGAACACCTAGAATAGGAAATAATAAAGGGGATAGGTTTGCTAAGTGAATATCCTCACAGTTAATTTGTTTCTGGCCTTATTCAGAAAGGCATATCCAGTTTGATACGTAACCTGTTGCATTAGAACTGCCCTTGTTCATAGTTTGTGTGTAATTAAAGCAGTTGCTGATGTAGGCTATCACTAACAAGCACATTTCCTTAGGACTGGGCCAAGCCAGGCCCATATGATCAACCGATGGTGAACACGTTGCAGCGTCGCAAGGAGAAGCGGGAGCCAGATGTCAATGGAGGAGCTCCGAGCGGACCCCCTGTGCCCCCGGAGGAGGCCCAGAGACCCCGGAGCATGACGGTGTCGGCTGCCACAAGGGTGACGCTCTGGTTTCAGATACACTCTTTGGTGCAGAGGAGGTGGATGTGCTGCCTCCTAATACTTCTTGATGTGGAATGACAGCACAAGGGGGATGGCTTTAAACTAGAAGAGGGTGCATTTAGATTAGCTATTAGGAAGAAATTCTTTACCATGAGGGTGGTGAGGCACTGGCACAGGGTGCCCAGAGAAGCTGTGGCTGTCCCATCCCTGGCAGTGTTCAAGGCCAGATGAGGCGGGGCTTGGAACAACCTGCTCTAGTGGAAGGTGTCCCTGCCCATGGCAGGGGGTTGGAACTGGATGGTTTTGAAGGTCCCTTCCAACACAAACCATTCTGTGATTCTATGTTGGCATGTGTTTTATCTGGCCAGCGATACTGGTGAGGTTTTGGTGTGGTCAGTGGAAGTCACAAAGGCATGAGAGAATGTGCCGTTGGGTGCTGGCATTCGTAGAACAACAGTATCCAAAGAAGTTCATACTTCTAAGCCCTAGTAAGTGTGTGGACGCAGTCCTGTTGGGTTGTGCTGGTGACAAGCTCTGCTTAGGGAGGAGAGACAGCTGAAAGTTGTAAAGACTAACTCATCCTTCTAGACAAAACGAGTCTCTTCCCTGTGTGTAACCAGCAGGGTGAGGAGATGGAGGCCTGCGAGGAGCTGGCGCTCGCTCTGACGAGAGGGCTGCAGCTGGACACCCAGAGGAGCAGCCGGGATTCCCTGCAGTGCTCTAGCGGCTACAGCACCCAGACAACAACTCCGTGCTGTTCAGAGGACACGATCCCATCCCAAGGTATGAAATCTATCCAAGAGATGTTCTCTTTCAGAGCATTCCCAGCCTGCCCATCATACACTCACCCTGCAGTGCCAAGGAGCTGGATTCCAGCAGCTGGCGCTCACTGGGTCACTGTCTGGGGAGAAGGGCGAATATTGGTGCTGTGAGGTTTTTCCATGTTGGAATGCAGCCTGGATTTATTAACTAAATAGAAACCTGGATTGCTGCATAGTGCACTGAATGATCATATTTTCTTGTGCATTACTAAAATGAGCTTTAGCTTAAGGATGCCAGTATTTTAAAGAAGATGCTGGAATTACATTTTGTGGTTTAAGTGGAATGACACTGGTATTGCATCCTTCTTGTGGTAGTAGTGTCCTTTCTGGCTATTGTCTTAGCAAATACGCACTCATGAGCTTTGCTTTCTTCTTCCATCAGTGCTCTGAATCTGCTCTCGGTTTCCCTTTGTGACCTTTTATTTCCTACCTAAGCAGAAATATTATATTTGGAAAAGGAATCCATTGGAGACCTTAACTCGGGCATACCTGGGGAGCTGCAGTAAGGTGTTGGGGTTTGTACCCTGGTTCAGAACCAGCAGCAGGCTGAGAGGTACCAAGTTTGGTGTTTGGGGTTCAGCAACCACCTTGTTTGCTCAGCTGAGGTCGGTGGTGCTGTGCAGCCACAAGAGGCAGTGGGGCTTGTAGGGGGCCCAGCTTGGCTCAGCAGTTGCATGGAAAGGAAGGAACCCGATGCAGTTACTAAAGCTGAGGCTGAGTTTTCAGAGCTGACAGCTGGGATTTACCTTGATTGCAAAATAAGCAGATTTGCTGCTGAAATCGTTAGTACACAGTCCCCTGAGCCACACAGTGCCCAGCCTACAGTACACTTCTTAGTCACTGACTGGTTTAAGTGTTTGTATCTACAAGTGGTAGCATATGGCTTGTAGAATGCTGGGTTTGGTATCACAGTTTTGCAAACAAATATTGAGTATTTGCTACTTAATTAGTTCTAGAGATGGCACTGAGTGGTGCAGTTCTTGTTCTCTGTCACAAGAGATGTGGGCACCCTGCAGCCTCCGGGTCACCCTGCTGCAGTGCCTGCCTTCAGCTACACCGTCAGAGAATCCTGGTCACAGTATCTCAGGCTTCCTTCCTCCTAAAGGTGGAACCTCTCTTTATTGCTGTTGGCCTCCAGGCTTTTTTGGTGTATATACTTTTTTGGTTATACACACCTCAGACTTACTGACACCCCATCCCTGGCAGTGTTCAAGGCCAGGTTGACAGGGCTTTGAACAACCTGGTCTAGTGGAAGGTGTCCCTGTCCATGGCAGAGGGGGTTGGAACTGGATGATCTTTAAGGTCCCTTCCAACCCAAACCATTCTCTGGTTCTGTGATGACTGAGCTGTCTTCTGCAGCTTGTTCCTAACCGTGTCTTTTGGCATCAGTTTCAGATTATGATTATTTCTCTGTGAGTGGTGACCAGGAGGCAGAACAACAAGAGTTTGACAAATCCTCCACCATCCCAAGAAACAGCGACATTAGCCAGTCCTATCGCAGAATGTTTCAAACCAAGCGTCCTGCTTCCACCGCAGGTCTGCCCACCACACTTGGACCGGTCATCGTCACCCCTGGCGTCGCCACCATCAGACGGACCCCTTCCACCAAGCCTTCGGTCAGACGCGGCACCATCGGGGGAGGGCCCATCCCGATCAAGACCCCAGTGATTCCTGTCAAAACACCGACCGTCCCCGATATCCCAGGGGGGCTGCCCGGCGCCCTCACTGGGACAGAAGAGTGTCCTGAGCAAAGCCCTGAGTCTCCGGCAGCAGGAGACAGTGGGCAGGGTGTCACCAGCATGCCCTCATCCTCATGGAGCGGACAAGCATCCGTCAACCCTCCGCCGTCCAGCCAGAAACTGAGCGGTGCTGACGAGCAGAGGCAAGCGGCTCCCGAGGGAGAGGGTGAGGAAAGCGACCGGGATGGTGCTGGTGCCCTGATGCCTGCGGGGCAGCCGGAGCTCGATCCCGGAGAGCTGAGTCCCGGGGATGTCCCGCAAGGGGAGGATATGCTGAACGCCATTCGGCGCGGCGTCAAGCTGAAGAAGACCACCACGAACGATCGCTCGGCACCTCGTATTTCCTAGGAGCGGCGAAGCTGCCAGAGTACTAAAGCCACTGAGAAGGAACTGTGAGGAAAGTTAATTTGTCTCTATCCATTCCAATCTGTAATCAATGAGTTTTTTAAGATACTCGGTAACAAGACAAGTCTGCAAGTACTCTAGAGGAGAAAACAAGGTGAAAGAGAGTAGTAAGACATAATCTTCAGTGGTGTTTTAATTTGTAAATATCAACGATTTTGTTTCTGCTTTTGTTTTTTTTTTGGTCTAAGTTACACTTTTGATTTTTTCTGAAGGTGCCAAATCCCATTGACCTTTTTTATAACTCTTTGTAAAGTTTTAAATCATAGGAGAAACAAAAACAGTGTCGAGTAGTTAAACTTCAGCAAAGGGATTTCATGACAATTTGGCTTTTGTGCAAGCTTTTGTAGAGCGCCTTGTGATTAGTGAGGTTGAAAAAGAACAAACCAAGGGGACTTACTCTAAAGTTTAAGCCGTAAGGAACAGATCGTCATTGAAGTATTAAAGAAAATAAAGCCTGAAAAGCAGGAATGAAAATTGACAATAAAAGCAATATATAATGCAAGGAAGAAACCTGCAGTTGGTAGAGTATTTGGGGGGGGGGTAGTGGGGAGGGGGGGGAGATGCCATCGAAATAGCAGATGCTGTTGCACAAGAGTAGCCTAGTAGGATTAATTACTAGTAGCTTCATGGTAAATGCATCAGAATAAGCCATACTGGATTGCAGTGTTTTGTTTCTGTGGGGTGTTTTAACGACCGGGGTTTTTTCCACGTTTCTTTTCGGGACTGCACAGCAGCAACTCTCAGTCACATGCATGCAGCCTGACCTGCGTAGGCTTAGTTTTTCCACCTCCACCTTTTGTTCCGCTCATCCTCTCACTGAATACAAACACGGACGACAGGCTTAAGGCAGTTACACATGTGCAAAAGAACCTTTTTAAACCGCGAGCGGGGAGTTCTTAGACATTATCCAAATGCCTTTTTGTGACCATGCCCAGCCGGCTGGGCCTCCAAAGCCCAAGTATTTTGAGGAGACACTGACAAATTTGGCAGGTGTAACCAGCTTTGAGCTAACAAACTGCGGATGTTCCTTTCCAATACAGGGGCTTGTTTTTTTTAACTCCTTTTAAATGGCAGTTGACGATTGGCTTTTCTTAACTACCGAAAAGAAAGGGGAGAGAGGGGTGGGGGGTGGGCAGAGAGACTCTTCTTTTGATAACACCGGGAGCCTGACCACTAGAGCCTCTTTTTTTGTACTTTAAGTCATGTTTTTTGGAACACTGTTGATAGAATTATTAAGAGTTGGCTTTTTTCCTTCAAGTACAAGTAAGTTCTTGCTGCGATACCCATCTCCTAAAGCTGATAGAAATGTGCAGACCTTGGGGCACGAGACGTGTTTGGATCAGACCCACAGGAGGGTGGACACGGCACTGGTGCACCCAGGGTGGTTTAAAACTGCACCAAATACCACTCACAAGGGGCTGGTTTCCACCAGCCGCTCTGCAGATTTCTGTTGGCTCTAGACTTGCCTACATACCCTCTTATGCTTTAATACATAACTGCATTGGATGTGAGACTTGTAGTAACTGTGTAGTCACTGTGTTCTATATAACATTTTACACTGCTGTGGTTGCTAACCTTTTGGTTTTTTGTTATGGCTTAAAAGCAAAAAAGCAAAAAAAAAAGGCATGATTCTTAGAAACTATGAACTAAACCTTCCTTCCTTTGAAAAACAAGCTCCTTACTACAGCATCTAATGAACAGTAGTGCCTGTGGTGTAGCCCACCAACCTTGAGACGGCAGCTGATGCGTTGTGCAAATGAGGCTTCGAGAGATGGTTTTTGCATAAACAAAAACTGCTAGGAGATAATCTCGATAGTTTAAAAGTGTTATTTAAACCTTTGGAATAAATGGATGTAACTGTACCCGAGTACAGCTTTTCACTTGTTTAGTTCTTAAACGTTAGTATAATCAGTAAAAATTTAATATAAAATGTTGCCAAATTCAATGTAGAAAGAATGTGACAAAACACTTTGGATAGTTCTATTGTTTGTGTTTTTGCATATTGTAAAAGCAGTGTCACAGCTAAAAAAGAAAATGTTTCTAATGGTAAATTATTGTGGTTTAGTTGCTAGTTTGTACTGAGAGTTGAGCTCTCCCTGTGCAGGTTTTTGTTCTAAACTGGTATAAATAATTGCTGTAAGTGTGTCTCCCTTCTACATTGTAATGATTGCTTAAGCCTACATTATAAATAAAGAACTGCTGGAAAACTTCTGTATTTTTGTTCTTGAAAGACTTCCTGCTTCTGGCACTCTGGGGATCAGTGGGGTCCTTGCTCAGGCTTCTGAAGGTCACGCAGGTTCCATCTGTGTCTAACAGAGAATTAGTAAGTAAATAAAGGTGCATGAGGCTGTTTCACTGCTGTGTGCTGAAGGGTGGCAGCAGAACAAAGGCGCAGTGCCAACAGTGGAAATTTCCATTAAATAACAGGTGACATTTCTGTACCCTTCCCTGTTATTCCCTGGTGAGGAAGCACAGGTAGCTCCACATGTTTGTGCATCTACATCACTTCTGGACCGCAGTTCCTTTGCGAGAGGAGGAAAATTGCTGTTGTCGGCACAGCCCATGCTTACAGCCAGAATCTGCCAAGCACAGCACCAGTGCCATCTCCCACAGGCTGGAGTGACTGAGGACTTCCTTCTGTTCAGCTTTCTCAGGAGCAAAGGTAGAGAGGGAAGATATTGCTCCCACTTCCAGTTACCACACAGTGGCCTAATTTGTTTCCTTGCCACTGCCATAGTTTCATTTTTGTCCAGCGGTTTCCATTTGTGGGTGTATGGGGTTTGCAAGGCAAGGTTTTGGTAGAGGGGTGCTACAGGGGCTGCTTTTGTGAGAAGTTGCCAGAAGCTTCCCCCGTATCTCATAGAGTCAGTGCCAAGATGGACTGGCTGCTGACCAAGCAGATGGTGGTAGCGCCTCTTGGATAACAGATTCAAGGGGAAAAAGTTCCTGTGCAGGAGCAACAGCAGCCAGAGAGAGTGAGAGTATGTGAGAGAAACAGCCCTGCAGACACCAAGGTCAATGCAGAAGAGGGCAGGAGATGCTCCAGGTGCCAGAGCAGAGATTCCTCTGCAGCCTGTGGTGCAGACCATGTTGGTCCACAGTGGAGCAGATTCTACCTGCAGCCCAGGGAAGACCCCACACTGGAGCAGGGGATGCCTGAAGGAGGCTGTGACCCCATGGGAAGCCCACACTGGAGCAGGCTCCTGGCAGGACCTGTGTCCTGTGGAGAAAGGAGCCCATGGCCTCTGGTCAGTTGAGGTCAGCTCTCCTGGCTCTGTCCCCTCCAAAGACCCTGTCCACCCCCGAGCCTACGGATGAGGGAGGATGTTGGAGAGCAGCCTCAGCACTGCTCAGCAGTAGCCAAAACCTGGTGTGTTCTCAACACCTTCCTAGCTACTGATACCCAGCACTGTGAGGGCTGCTGTGGGTGAAGGTTAACTCCATTCCAGCCAGAGCCAGTAAAGTTATGAAGACTTTAAAGGAAAAATCAAGGTGGTTTGGCTGGGATTATAGTGTCAATCCCCATCTCTCTCTGACTTCTTCACAGGCTCATCAGTACATAGGTATATAGTATAGATGTGAACAGCCATGTCTTCTACACTGCACAAGTGCAAGTAAAGTGTGTGCATGCCACAGAAGAACAGTATATCAGCAAAATGCCTTCTCTTGTTATATTATTCAGGTTTATTTTGTATTAATTCAAGTGGCATGCAGTCACTGGCATGTCAACTGCCTTCAGAAGATAAACTGCTGCAATGCTTACGTGAGATTATGCTTTTACATGGGCATCTCACGGGGTCTTGTAACATACTGCCACCACAGCGGGGGCAGATGCCCTTCCTTACGAGCTGGAGGCAGAGCTTCAGTTCTTGGACCATCAGGTGGAGTTTCTTCTTCTAGCTGCTTAAGCTAGGAGACAAGACAGAGAAGTGCTTCAGTATTCAAATGAACATTTTCATGATGTGGGCTCAGTGCCCAGGCAGCAAGAACTGGGGCCTGTTTCAGAAGGGAAGAACCAGCAGTAACACCTGCAAGTGTCATGGTTCCCAGTATTCCCTTAGTCATTAATCACTGCAAGCTCATATTAACTAATTAGGATGGAATTTTTAAGAGTAAAAAGTGATTTACAAGAGAAATTTTACTTGAAAGGTCATTACTTTCATGTAATTCCTGCCTATCATTGTTATGCTACATTAAACAGACTCAATTCTCTTTGAAAGCTGCCAGGTAATCACAAGTCCTGAACAACTTCCACTGCAGTCCATAGGAGACCTCTATTCCTGTATGCCACAACAGCCCTTCAGGTGTTTTCAACAGATGTTTCTTGAAGCAGTGCAAGCGCTGGCTGTCACTGTTAATTCTGTCATACCACACACAGTCCAACTGTTTCTCTACAGCTGAATTCAAGAACTATTCCAAGAACATAATTTTTTTTCAACTGAACCTCAGTTTAGTGTGGCCAGAAATCAGTCTCCATTCCCACCTGATGCCCACTGTGGTAGGTCACTTTCAAAGTGCAGCCTGAAAGTGTCAGAGCTTCACAGCAGTAAGAGAGAAATTCTCTGGTAGTTAATCTCCTCTCATGCCAATTTGGAATTTCTTTTACCAAAACTGCTACAACAGCCCCGCACTAAGTTAAATGCAGTGGCAGCTTTAGCTTTTAACTTCAAATTCCCTCCACAGCCTTTAAGAAGCTGTAACTCTTGAGATCTCTGGGTAGGCATTTTAGGTTGAGTCCATGTTTCCCACTGACAGGGGTTCTAACAAAGCAGAGTGTGAGACTGCAGTAGGCATTGGATATTTTTTCCAAGACATCAGATGTCACACAAAATACTTGTGTGCTGAAGAGGTTCTATTTTGCACTGAGCAAGCACTGACCTCTTTATCCCAGCTCTCCCGCTGCAGCTTCTTCCATTGCTCTCGTTTGGCAAAGTAGTCAGGATACATTGCCTTCTCAGATGGATGCCAGTAATCCAAGACCCATTCAGGAAGCTGTTAAAGAACAATGTAATTTATATATATTACCTTTATATATGAAATCATACATAGTACACACACAGAAAAGAACTAAACACCATCACTGAAGCCAGTATTAAATAAAATAAAGGAAATACAGTACTACATAAAACATTTAGAGCCACCTGACCCTTGTTAGTCTCAAGGCACAATATGACAGAGGTGAGTACTTAAAATCTTTGTCTCACATATTATTCCAAGTAATAGGAAGACATCACAATGACTTGCTTAAATCACAGTATCCTTAAGACAAGTCCCAGGCCATCTCTGTTAACTATAAAGCTCTCACAATAATTCCATCTGGTGGAAGAGAAGATCTTCCTTTCTCTCTTCCTTCTGCCAAAGGCAGCAGGTTGGAGAGAGCCTTTTCTCCAACTGCTAATTTATTTGAGAGAGACAGAACCTTCCAGCTCTTTTCTGCTTTTCTACAACTCCTGAGCGGCCTTTAAGAGCTTGGTAATGGTCTGACCTCTAAAATGTCAGTCAAGAATGAAAGCAAAGTATAAGATTCTGCAGCAGTGTATCACTAAATGTGAACATTTTAAAGACGGATTAAGAACCAAAATGAAACCCCACCAAAACCCCCAATTCTTAAAAAAAAAAAAGACATTACCCCAATACCACCATTCACGTACTGGCATTTACACTTCCAGTTTCCTGTTGTGATTCTCACCACTGAGTAAACCTTTGACTGAACAGAAATAGCAGAGCTGCTGCTAATAAACTAACAGAAAACCCACACACCAAACAACACTTAAAACCAAACAGCCCAAGATATGAAAATCACATTTTACAGCAGCTTCACAACAGACACACTGATGTATCAACAAGCCAAACGTTTGTGACAGCCATTTTGCTAAAGGACAATTTTAGCATATCACACAGGGCAAAGAGAAGAGAACATAAACCAGTTTGTATTTCTATGTGAAGACCAATCCTAACCATTTATTGCTCAACTGTCCTTTTTTCTGATATAGAAAATAGAATAGAGACTCTATTACGTCTACTAAAGCCCATGACCTTGGCATAAGCTCAAGTCCTTCTCTTCCCTTTTCACTCATATGTTCTTTCTTCTGCCTCTGATCAATCTACGTCAGATCCTTCCTTTCACGTAGCTTCTTATGCACAAAGATCTGCTCAGATCTAGTCTTGTGTCAGCACATAATTCAAATTAGACAGAAAATGGGTGCATGCACTCTCTAGGTTACTATTAACTTCTTGCAATGCATTGAGACAATGCAAACAAAGCAAAAACCCTGTGGTCTTCTATGAAACTTGTTTCTTTCCTCCTAAATAAAACAATCTAGGGGGGGAAAGCAAGCCCCTAGAAGTGCCTTGGATTCCAAAAATATGGCTCCTATTTTTAGACATAGCACCTACCACATAGTGACGCACAAATACTCTTCTGGCACTACAGCACGTGAAGGGGAATGGTAATTGGTACAATTACTCAAAATGTGGAAGGAAAATAAGGCTGAGTGAATAGAAGCCCCCAACAGCCAAGCTTACATCTGACATGACCAGAGAGAAACCACAGCTGTGACCAGATGGCCCCACAATGGGTAGCACACCTTCCTCTCACAGCTCAGCTTCAACTCTTTCGCCATGCCTGCCTGACCCACTGCACAGCAATGGCAAAAGAGCAGATGATTACAGAATCATAGAATCAACTAGGTTGGAAAAGACACTTAAGATCCTGAAGTCCAGCCTCTACCCCAGGACTGCGAAGACCACCATTAAGTCATGTCACTAAGGGCCTTATCTACATGGCTTTTGAACACTTCCAGGATTGGTGATTCCACCACTGCCCTAGGCAGCCTGTTCCAATGCCTGAGCACCTTCACTGTGAAGAAGTTTTTCCCAATACCCAATCTAAATCTCCCCTGGTGCAGCTTGAGGCAATTTCCTCTTGCCCTGTCGCTTGTTACTGGGAGAACAGACCAACCCCCACCTCACTACATCCTTCTTTCAGGTAGACAGCAATAAGGTCCTCCTTGAGCCTTTTCTTCTCCAGGCTAAAAAAACCCAGGTCCCTCAGCCATTCCTCATAAGACTTATTCTCCAGGCCCTTCACCAGCTTCACTGCCCTTCTCTGGACCTGCTCCAGCACCTCAATGTCTGTCTTGTAGTGAGGAGCCCAGAACTGAACACAGAGTTTAAGGTGAGGCCTCACAAGTGTCAAGTACAGGGCAAAGAGAAGCTAGTGGTGTTGATCAACAAACTCCATTTGCAAGCATCAGACAAGCAGGCCAGCTTCCACCATGCCAGCAGCAAGACGTTCAGAAGCAGTGAACTATGACAGAAATGATACTGCCGAGTCAAGCTGCAACCCTAGGGCAGCCCACTTAAAGCCCTCACTTTACATTCACCACAAGCACAATGGAAGCACAGTAACACCCCATCTCACAGGTCACCTCACCTTGTAGCACTCATATCTCTCATAGGAAGTGCCCCCAGGGGAGTCAGGGAAGATGTACGGCTGCGGATGCTGGTTTGCCCAGAACTCCTCCTCGCCGGCCATCAGCAGCTCCGTGGCTTTCACCATATCCTTCACATCCTTGTTCTTATCAAACCGGTCCCTCAGGAGCACGGCAAAGTAGCGGTACTTGTCTCTACGGACAGAGATTAAGCACAATGAGGTACAGTGGAGGAGAACATGGACCACATGCAAAACCAAAGCTTAGCATCAACACCCGTCACCCCTGTGCAATGACAGGGTTTGAGCAGTGTCACCAATACAGGAAATAAACCCTCCAACCAGAGTGACAGGTTAGAAACTAACATGACTTTATTATAGTACTGGGTGCCTGAGGGATCGCTCTGCCTGTCACATGCACTGAGAAGCTAGTTCACATCTTATATAGCTTCATTATATACATAGTCATTATAAGTGCGCTCGCAGCCCAGAAAGCCAACCGTATCCTGGGCTGCATCAAGAGGAGCGTGACCAGCAGGTCGAAGGAGGTGATCCTGCCCTTCTACTCTGCTCTCGGGAGACCTCACTTGGAGCATTGTGTGCAGTTCTGGTGTCCTCAACATAAAAAGGACATGGAACTGTTGCAACAAGTCCAGAGGAGGGCCACGAGGATGATCAGGGGACCTCCTGTACGAAGACAGGCTGAGAAAGTTGGGGCTGTTGAGCCTGGAGAAGAGAAGGCTGCATGGAGACCTCATGGCAGCCTTCCAGTATCTGAAGGGGGCCTACAAGGATGCTGGGGATGGACTATTCATCAGGGACTGTAGTGACAGGACAACGGGTAACGGGTTCAAACTTAAACAGGGGAAGTTTAGATTGGATATAAGGAAGAAATTCTTTACTGTAAGAGTGGTGAGGCACTGGAATGGGTTGCCCAGGGAGGTTGTGAGTGCTCCATCCTTGGCGGTGTTCAAGGCCAGGTTGGACAAAGACTTGGGTGGCATGGTTTAGTGTGAGGTGTCCCTGCCCATGGCAGCGGTGTTGGAACTAGATGATCTTAAGGTCCTTTCCAACCCTAACTATTCTATGATTCTAAGTCCACAGAATGCCCACCCAATTCCCATTACTCACTGCATATGCTAATTTGGGTAGATAAGGCTGTGGCACTGTGAATTTGAGGAGTGGTCTCTGGGGGTCCTCATGGTCATCTGGGGAGAAATACCCCCTCTCAGTTTACCCTTTTATGGAAATCCGTTAAAGACTATGGAATGCATTCAGTCTTGCCAATTAACTGTATGTTCTTGTTTGGGCTCACTTCCAACCCTGAGAGGCTCCTCTAGCTGTTTTCTTTTGCAACTTTCTCAGGAAGAAGCTGCAACCAACAGGAGGAAGGACGACACTGATTTGAGAGAATACATCCTGTTGCGTGCCTTCCTTATCCTTGTAGCCTTGTCCATGTTTAAGTCCCTATACACAATGAAATACTAACTTCATTCGGTATCCCTAGGAGCCCCTGAGGAGCTCCTGTTCCCACATAACCCTTTTCTGCAGCGACCCTAAAGGCTTCTTCCTCACCCCTGGGGCAAGGGAAGAGAACAAAGCTGTTGTCAAGCCCAAAGCCCCGTTTCGACAGGTAACACCCCCCCGCTCCGCCCCCCCAGGCCGGAGAGGCCGCTCCTCGGAAGAACAGTCTTCCTGCTCCTCTCCCTCCCTCATCCCGCCTCCCTTCTCGCCTCACGCACCGGTAGATGCACCAGGACTCTAGGTGCCGCAGGGATTTCTTGTACAGCCGCAGAACCTTCTGCTGATGCGTGAGGTACGCCGCCATGTTGCCTACCCTCCACCTCACCTTCGCGCGCGGGGCATGGCGGGAAGGCGGAGGACGCCACCGCCTCGCAGGGGGTGACGGGAACGTGGAGGACGCCACCGCCTCGCAGGGGGTGACGGGAACGTGGGGGACGGCGGGCCTCAGCTGCTACCGCCTCAGCCGGAGCTGCCGCTATGAGTCGAGCCAAGTTCATCGGTGAGGGGAGAGCGGGGCGGGAATAAAGGGACTGTGTCCGGGATCTCTGTCCCCGGCCGGGCTGGTTGCCTCGCCCCGGGTCCCTCCGTACCTTGCCCGGTGTGGGGCTGAGATAGCCACCGCCTGTGCCTGCTGCTCCGCTCCGTGAGGGGCCGAGCGCAGCGGGCGGGGATCGCTGTGGTGATCTGGCTGCCGGTCATGTAGGGCGTGTCACCGCCCGCAGTCCTTCTCGGTGTCTTCGGGCTGGCTTTGAGCTTACAAGAGGTGTTTGAGAACGGTTCTGCCATCGCAGGGCAATGAAGGGCTGCTCTGTGGCTCTTCTGTTATGCGTGAACTCGGGTTTTTGGGTACCCATCACCCCCTTTTCACATTGTCGCTTTAGTTGTGGTTGTTTCTAATTGCATGGAGTTGGGTGAAAATGTTCTTTAGAAATGAGGCGGGAAATACGTAAATAACTTAAGAAGGCCGGTTCAGGCTGAAGCTTTTTACTTGTGGCTGAAAAGCCTAATATTGGAACGTTTCCCTTCCCACTGGAAACCCCCCTACAAAGGTGGCTTTGGCAGCTGCAGAGGTGAGTGTTCCTGATGCCTGAGCTACAGCCCTGGCCGGGGAAGCTGCAGCTCGGGGAAAGCCTTGGAGGCCAAGAGAGAAGGGGCTGGAGCAGCTCAGGCCGGTAGCTGCATTGCAGGTGCCCCTGATGCTACTCACACTGGGTGTCCTGGGCAGAAAAGGGGAGAACAGGCAGCTTTTGTGAGGCAGTCTGCTGCTGCTACCTCTGAGTGAAGGTTGGATGCATGCGAAGTGCTGCACTTTCCCTTCCCTTACGAAGTCACTTAGCTCTATATGGCCTGTGATAGCTGGGGTTGTTAAGATACACTTTCCATTGTCTTCCCTGGTTGGCTGGTCCTCAGAATGAAATCATACAGTACCAAGCTGGAAGGGGCCTCAACGATCATCTGGTCCAATCTGATTTGATGATCTTAGAGGTCTTTTTCAATCTGGTTGATTCTATGATTTCTGTAAATCTTTCCAGGCAAAGCATAACCTAGACAAGATGTCCTAGCACCCTGTCCAGCCAAATCTTAAGCATTCAGTGTTGGGGAACCCACAGTGTTGAGGAATCCCTGTGGGGATTATTCCAGTGGCTGGTTGTTCTTGAGGAAATCTTCCTCTAGTATCAAACTTGTCAAAGTGTAAAGTGACCATAACATCAAAATTCTATCTTTATTTTTTTCGTAGATATTGGTATTAATCTGACAGATCCTATGTTCAGAGGAATCTACAGGGGAACACAAAAACATCAAGGTAAGTGTTTCTTTGTACCTGCTCAAACACAGGATCCCTCTCATTTAAATAGAACCTTTCAATGTCAGAATGTGAGGTTAGGGTTGGGGTTTTTTTCTCTTCAAAAACTAGATGCTTGTTTACTTAGGCTTGAAGAAGAAAGCAAGACAAAATAAGTTAGGTGATCTGAGCAAAATACATTCTCTTAATTGCTGTTAAGCTGTTATAGAGGTAACATAGGTTTTAGAGCAAAGTGGACAGTTCTGATCTGTTTATATTAGGGTTGCATGGAAAAATCTTGAGAACTGTGAGCAATAAACTATCAAAGTATTGCTGAATCATAATTACTGATTATAAAATCCTCTTTTTTGCTCTCATGGCCTGTAACATGTAAAGCCAGACAGTCTCCTGAAGTATATGGAAAATCTTCCATTGACTTCTTGGATTTAAATTGGAGCTTCAGTTATGGCATTTTGTTATTGTCTTGTCAAGATCAATCAAATGTGGTTTAAAGATTCTTCATGATTGGCATTTTGGCTGCATGAAAGTGTTTTTTAGTTGAAAAGTAGTTAATTATGCTGTTAAACCTTCAGGTCAATTGATGACATTTTTGTGAACTTTCACAGATGACTTTTTGGATGTGGTGGAGAGAGCAGTCAAAGTTGGTGTGAAAAAGGTGATTTCTTATAATAAATTTTCTTTACTATTTTAAACTGCTTTATAGTACTTTGGGTCTTTAGTGCTCCCCTATTCAACCAAATGTTTCTAGACCTTGCAGTGGAAAATGCAGTAACTTTCTTCGATAGCATAAAGCAGAAGTGTTCTGTGCAGAGCATTGTCTTTCATTTGCACAGATCATTACATACTGATTATTTAAGCTCAGTGGTATCATATACGACATGTATGTAGAATTCCTTTTGTACAGCTTCAACATAGGTGTTCTCCTCTGACCTACTGCAATGAACTAATGTCATTTTCTGTGCTAGTTGTATTATAGGCAACCATTCCTTTCTTCTTGTATTCTGTGTGACACTCTTACTCAGCAGTTACTGCTGTAGATCAAAGCTGAAAAAGTCTTCTGATTGAGATCCTTCAGATGTTTCTATATGTAATGGAAATGGGTAACTGCAGAAGAGCTGGGAGTGCCCATAAATTCTAAACAGTTGAGACATGTGAATGTCTGCTAGTAAATACTGGCCTAAGTGTATTAAACCAGTAGCATTATGAGCAGGTTGGTTACTCTTAGCTGGAAATTAAGTGTTTTCAGCAGTGCACCACACTCCTGCAGTCACAGTAGTCCAGCCTGCCCGTATCTCTCTCTGAACTGAATGAATTGTCAAGACAAAAGTATGAATTACAGCAGAATACAACACAATGTCACAAAGTGTTCTATGGCACTAATAAGGCTGGTGAATTAGAAATAAATAAACCCTCCTCTAGAAGAGGAACAGGGGTCTCAAAAGATGCTGAAAGACTCCTTTGTAAAGATAAGACTTTCAGATAGGAAAACTAGAAATTTCAGGTTGGAAATAAACAGGAAGACAAAAAAAAAAGAAGTTCCCACACTGCAGCAGATACAGATAAACTTTTACTGCATTTGTATGTGTTAAGTACTGTTTAATCTCAATACCACCATCAAAAATAGATCTGCATAACTTTTTCAGGGTGCACAGGAGATTCAGAAATGGAATTCTGGAGTTCCCTGTCCTTAGCTTGTTTCAGTCTTGCTACTGGCCTGTATGGTGCGAGAAGCCTGTTCCATCCCACATTGTTTCTATTTGCTTAGAAACTTAATCTGTTCATTTGAAAATACTTCCATTCTTCCATATAGCTGCTGATTTATGGTAATGTTTTGTAAAGTTTTGCCCTCTGCTGTATGTACACTGAGCCAGTTTCAGCTTAACTCATTTTACTTGTGATAGTGCTGGGATGTGTTTACCAGTAGTGCAGACCTGTCTGGTGTATAGTATGTGTAGGGATAAGAGTTGTCCAGAAGCAGTGTAGTGACAATTTGTTAGGACTTAGGGTGCAAGATTCTGCAAGTGGTGGTTCAAAAATCACTGTAAGCAACAGTTTTGGTGTAATAACATTTGATCTTAAGGTAAAAATTAAAGATCAGACCCAGAAACTCTTAAATTTGTAAGCCTGACTCTGATATGAAGTCCTTTGTTGATTTATCTACTTGCTCATGTCTTGTTATGGGAGTTTGGGAGTTTTTAGTTTCTCCACCTGTAAGACAGAGGGAATGTTTCTGAGTGTCATTTCTTGAATGCAAATAAAGTTTATTGAGTTACTGTCTACTGAAGCTGTTGCTGCAAATAAAACTATTTTACTCCTTTAATGGTTTAAATACTTAGTATAGAAGATATTTGATAAAGAAAAAAAAATGATGTTTTGATAGCTAGTGTGTTTATTAGCTCCTGAGGACCACTAGGGTTTGTTACTGATTTATGCAATTTTTATATATACATTAGTAATTGTCTTCTGATGTTCTCTGTCTAGATTCTTACTTGCATCTGAGTAAGTAGTCTGTTTGATGTTCACAGAAGAACATACTCACTGACAGTACTTTTCTTTTTCCAAGTTTTTGATTACAGGTGGGAGTCTACAAGACAGTAAAGATGCATTGCAGCTGGCACAGACAAATGGTATTTTCAGTTTAAACTTGCCTTGTTATCAAAAATAGAACCTTCTCCACTCAGAATTAAGAGTTCAAAAGGACCCATCCCTGGAGGTGTTTACAGAGTCTCAGAGTAAAATGGGAAACTATTTCAGAATGGGCTAAATGCCTTGTGTGGGAGTGGCTGTATGTTGCTCTTTAGATCCCTGGCTGTTGGAAGGAATCCTTTGTGCCTGCAATTTCTATTTCTAGATAAAAACAGAAATTGCAGGGAATTTCTGGAATAAAAGTTTTGTTCCAAGGCTGTTTTCTAGAAATAAGCTGTGTGGAATGTATGGTTTTGGTTGGGCTTTGTTGGATTGTTACTTGCCAATCTGCCATGACCAGCTTGAACAAGAGAGGTGTCTTCATGCTTCTCTTGCCTCTCCTTTTCTTGCTGTGGAAAGGAATGCATCTCTCCTTTTTTCCTTAGGCAAATACCATTCCACCAATTACTTAAAATATGTATTTGAACTAAAACACATGTTAAGGCACTATTTATGAACAGAACCATAGAATGGTGTTGGTTGGAATGAACCTGAGGAGGTATTTTGGTCCTATCCAATCTACTTCCCCACTTCCATCAAAGCAAGACTAGCTTTAGTATTAGGTCAAGTTGCTGGGGCCTTATCCAGTCATTTCCTCCCCCTGTTCTTTTACATTCTCCATAAAGGTACTTAGCAGAAATGTTCCTTTTGGCACTAAGAAATTGAGATTAGATACTTTGGTAAATCAGGCTGGATGTTTGTGGAATTCTGTAACAGCTAATGTAGGGCACACAAGGGAAATGGCATGATGGCTGCAAATCTTCCAGCTGAGGATAACCTGAAGCATTATGAATGAGATGCATTTCTAGATCTCAAGAGGTGTCTTTCAACCTCAACAATTGTATGATTTTATTGAGGGCTGCTCCACCAGAATAATTCAGCTTTGAGTTGCCCTATTGGGAGTATACTAAATAATGTGTACTAAAAATCCACACAGCCCCACTACTGTCTAATAAAATCATCACCAAGATAAAGATGTTCAAAGGGAGTTTTCTTTTAAAATGATGAGCAATAAAAGTCCAGATGCAGATACTGTCTATACCTTATATATTTATTTATTCTCCCTTAAAACCTGATACTGTCTTGCTGTAGATGTGTTTTATAGTACAGTTGGCTGTCATCCGACCCGCTGTGGAGAATTTGCGCAGAGTGGCTCTGAACAGTATTTATCTGAATTAAAAGATCTGATTGAAGAAAACAAGACAAAGGTGATAGCAGTTGGAGAATGTGGCTTGGGTAAGTGTTAGCTCTGTAATTAAAGTATTTATTTTTCTAGACATGTATTAAAACAATCCTAAAACACTAACTGGGGTTTTTTGTTCTTTCTGTTTGTAGATTTTGATAGATTAGAATTTTGCCCAAAGGACGTCCAACTCAAGTAAGAAACTTTTGATGACTATACATTGACTTGTATCGATTTTCAGGAATGTTTTCTCTCTTGTATTCTACCACGTAACACTTTGGTAGGTGCACACCTGCAATTGGCATGGTTGGTGATGGGTTTTTATGGCAGAACTGGGACTTTGAAAGAAGGATGCCTACATTCCAGTAGTGCTGTGTGCTAAGTGTTGTTACCTGTCTGGTGTTGATTGAGCATGTCTTTTTCTGTTAATCAGAATTTGCAGATTTCTGTGTGTGACAGAGTTTAATTCTTGCTAATAATCGAGAATACTTAGAAATTCATGGGGAAAAATTCCCTATTTGAGGTGGGACCAGATGAGCCGTGGTGGTTCCTTCCAAACTCAACCATTCTGTGTTTCTGTGAAAATAACCTAAGTGCAGTGAGTGAGAGAAGAATTGGGTTGTTGAGTGAAAGGCACAGGGAAGGGAACAGCACTGTCAAAAGGATAAGTCAGCAGTGGAAAAAAAATCAGGTAGGGGTGGTCTTAGCTGGGAGCATGCCATTGAGAGGTGGTGATAAAGGTGATTTGGGGAGCTGGAAAGATCTGTCAAGTAATATATGCAATGTAGGTACTGAATGAAAAGAAGTAAGCACAGCCCCTCAAATCAGCTTCCATTCTTGTACTGAGAACCTCTGTCTACAGAGGGAGCTGTCTGAAAGATACACGTGATAAATTCTAGTAAGATTAATTATACTGCTCTGAGTCAGTCACTGGGGGGCAGTGCTTGGTTGTATATTTTTCTCTAATTGCCACATGTTAGCAGTAGGTAGAGTTAATTTCTTCATAATGTTAGAGTCGTACAGTAAAACATCCAGCAAAGTGGCCAGAACTTCTTTTCCTGGCAGAAATCAGTGTACACAGAATTCAGCAAAGCACATCTTGGAGCATAGCCTGTTTCTTTCCTGTGGCAAACTGAAACTCTGGTGGAGTATTGTATTGTAAGATCCTTATTGCCTTGATGTTATGGAAAGAAAAAATAAGATCTGATTTTCCTTATCCAAGGAGCTGCAGCTGAAGACCTGTAGTGAAAAACTTCAAATCAGGCACACTGGAATTGGGTTGTCAGGAAAGAGGTGACAGGGTAGAACAGAAGTCAGTTGTAAAGGAGTAGGTGAGTCCTTTCTAATAAAGATTGATAATGATAGAAAGTCTTTACCTGAGCTATTTCAGTAAATCATATGAAATCAATGAATCTAGTTTCTAAGAGATCTTATTGAGAGCCCTTGTTGGACATTGCAGCTGGAAGGAAGTGATTGACTGAAAAAACCCAGAAAGCAAGAAATATGAGGGAGTGAAGAAATATGAGGCTGGATGCTTGCAAATACTTATGCGTGAATTCCCTCTTTTCTAAGTGGACAGCTTCCCCTGCTCTTCATTCTCTATGTGTGTGTGAAAACATGGTCAAGGTTTGGGGTTGGTTTTATTTCTGCTAGTTGAATGCTGTGGAGTTGGAGACAATTTGACTTTTGTGACTCATGGTGAGTTCTTCAAATTGAGATTCAATGTAGGCTTGATAAAACAGCTAAAATAAGGGAGGTGAAGTATGCATTGCATGGAAGCAATTCACTGTTTCCAGCTGGTCCATCATTCAGGTGTAGCAGTTGCTGGGGTAGGCAACAAGCAGCTATCTAAGAGAGAGGTATGGCAGTTTTCCTGTGAGTGGTATCCGGGCATGGCCCAGATGCTGAACTCAGGACATCTGTTAGATGGTTAATCATTATTTTCTAGTTACTGTGTATTTTCTTCTGATAATTTTCACCTGTGAAGATTTTTTTTTTCCCTTTTTCTTGGATTTAAAATTCATAAAGATGAGAAGCGAATAAAGATGAAATTCCTTTGTTGAAGCAGCCCAAAGAACTTTTCTTTCTCAGAATTCTTCTCCATTCTCATGACTTTTCCAACAAACAATAGTGATTTGAATGGTAGTTAGAGGAAGTTACTGCCTTTATGTTATGGTGAACGTCACATTATAAATGGACTGGTAAGTATAGAGAAGTTTCACATCTGCTGTACTCCCAGGAGGGCTTTGTGGGGCGTAGGAGCACAGAAATAGGAGTTTTCTTAAGCAAATTGGAGGGGGTGAGCAACGTCACATGCACTACTCTTCATCGATGAATGCAGGATGGTTTGTGTGGAGATCTACCTCAGCAAGGCCAGTTTGCTTCAGCTCCTTCAGTGCCTTGATCCCAAATCTGAAAATACCACACCATTTGAACTTGATGGTCAACACTAAACCTGCAAACAGCCGTACAGGAATGTTTCAAACTTCCTTATTGAGAAGCAATACAGAACCAGCAGACACTGAGTGACACTTTGCTCATCCAAAGACAAAAGGTTGTTCCTTCAGCACTGAAACTACTAAGGTTTAGTTTCTAAGTTTCTTTTAGTTACTTTTGTAAGTAGTTTCTTTGGTTTCTTTCATTACTCTGTTACCATTCTGATCACCCTATGTGTGGGGTTTTCATGCTTTTACAGGGTTTCTCTTGGGGTCCCCCCCTCTTTTTCTCTTTAGTTTCATTTTTGCTAGGAATGGAAGAAGCCTGAGTTGCCTTTCCATTTGTAGGGGCACTAAACTTTGTACTTTCAAGACCACTGCCATTTGGCCAATAGGTTATGTGGGGGTTTTATTTGCAACTCAGTTTCTAAAACCTAGTTTCCATATGAACAGTGTCTTCTGTTTAGAAACCCCACCAATAATCAGGCAATTGTAGCCATTTAACTGCAAGAGCAGTCATGGGTTGCAAATTACGTTTATATTTAGTCAAAGAAACTGAACTAAGCACAGTGTCTAGACAAAGAAGATTCAAAGTAGGTGTAATTTATTCTTCTGAATTCTTATGTCAGTTTTGAAGGTTACAGCCAATTTGTTCCACCTGTTTTATCACAAAGATCTGCACTGATGAACAGGGCAGGTAACTTACAGCAGAGAAACTGGAACCTGCAGTACACAAACTAATGAAATTTCCACAGAACAAAGCACATTGCCCTTTTCTTTCGGGAAAATGTAAATCAAAATGATGTTTTGCTGCCACTCTCTCCTGACTGACATGTGAATTGCACACAGCAGTGTTGTAGATGCTTGAGTTTGCCAGTGAAATGTGTCTGATCCCATTGTCCTGGACTGCTTTTAACAGCAACACCTCAAAAATTCCCACAGGTGCATAGTGTCCTGGCCTGTTGGGACAAGCAGTGTTGTTCTGCCCACATAATGTCATCTCTCAAATTAAGTATGGATTGAGTCACCTGTGCACTGTGGCCTTCTGCCACACACAAGTTCCTCTGCTGTGTTTCTGAGCATTGGTAATTTGCATGCCAGGGCAGACAGGCTCTGTCAATGATAATGTGCTTGAAGCAGAGCTACCTGCAAATGACAAGTGACAGGTTAGTTCAGTGCTAACTGGCTTCCTTTGGAAACTGCCTTGGGAAGCTTTCCACCAAGTTACCTTCACTCTTCCCACATTTTAATGTCTCCTCATAGGATGGCTGCCTCGCTGCTACCGCTCCTTCAAAGGGAATATTCAAATAGGAATAGAAAGCAGGAGAGAGAGAAAATGGAGTGGAAAGGAAAGGATGCAGACACAGAGAGGAGGGAAAACAGGAAGACTGCAAGAGTGAAGACAGGCAGATGGGGCAGAAGTAAGATGGCTAATTACTGGTATTTGTTTTACCCCAGGAGAGCACAGACTTCATCTGTTTGTCCCCATGGAAGGGCAGACAGAAACTGTGGACTGCTACTGTACAGCCCAGCCAGCCTCGATGCAGTGTGGGCTGTCTGAGGCTATAGAAGTCTGTGTGGTTCTCCCTCACTCACCCTCACTCTATTTACAAATGCTTCTTGAAATACTGTTCTCTGTGTGGTCCATGCTCTCCTGTTCCTGACATTTCCAAACTTTGTGGACAGAACAGTCAGTTTCTTGTTCATTAAAAACAAGTAAACCCAAACTTTAGCATCCAGACTGCAAGAGTACATGCTCAGCACACATATATGTGCATCCTTCGGTATTGATGCTCTTGGTCACCTTAGCTGTCTTCTGGCGATCAGTTATGTGGCTGCACCATGAGAAAGAGTTCCTTTCAAGTCCCTGCACAAATTAGAGCTTTGGCATGGCAAATCCATTCATTCTGTCTTTAGTTCTGGAGGACAAAAGCTGGAGAAAACTCTTCCACTATCGTGATTTGCTCTTACACCAAATTACTGCTTAAAGGTGATTTTTATTTTACAGGTATTTTGAAAAGCAATTTGACCTGTCAGAGCAGACACAACTGCCCATGTTTCTCCACTGTAGAAACTCACACACTGAATTCTTAGGTGAGTTTTCCTTGAGAATTTCATATTCAGAGCAAATTCTGAATATGAAGAGCTGGGAAAGCTGAATAGTTTACCTTTGTGTTAAAGCTGTCTTACATTTGTATTTATTTCATTTCATAGACATAATGAGAAGAAACAGAGATAGATTTGTAGGAGGGGTGGTAAGTACAGACTTCAGCATAGCACCCATTTTTACATGTGTGTGTGTGACTATTGTTGCTTAATATGCAGATTCTTGTTTGTCATGGAATCTGGGCAGGCTTCCTGTTACATGGTTAAGTTAGTATTAGTTAATAAGTATTTTCCAGTCCCTTCTAGTATTTTTGTTGTCATGCTTATTCAACAGCTCTTTCTGCAAGGTAAGAAGATAGGCTGAGAAAAAGCCCTGCAGCTGACACCAGCAGTTTTTCTTGGCCTGTCAGAAGGACGGTTTAAGCACCTTATAATTGACATTGGCCTTGTCCCAACTCAGTGTCTGTAATTGCAGTGCATTCAGACCACAGATAATTTAGTTGCATGTTCCCTGTGGAAGCCATAACCTCAAACATTTGCTTCTGACATTAGACGTCGTTTCCAAATTGGATCCAGATGTAACTTTTGATTACTTTATGTCTTTAGATATTCAGACCGTGTGTTTTAATTCAAAAGCATAACAGGAAAAACTTTGGATGAAATGGTTGGGAAAGGCCAGCAATGTTCTTTCAGGTTTCCATTATGGCAGGGTTTTCCAAAAGCGGTAAATGCTTGGATTATTCTATCTAATCTACTGCCATCATGCCTCCCACAGCAGTATCTCAGGTTTCTCCCTTATCACCACAAACCACTTCCATCCCTAGCTAAGTACTGTGTATCCTTTTGGGTAACACTGGGCAGTCTGTCCTTCCTTTTCTCCTGCAAATCCTGTACGAGTGGAGAAATGAAGAACAGGAGCCTCTGAACTGCCCCTTGGCAGCGTGGGGGAGCTGACAGTGTCTACTCAAGCTGTGAAGTTGCGGTTCCCTGCTGCGTGACAGTGTTTGTGCCTTGTGACTGGCCACTTGGCTCTGCAGTGCCTGGGATGCCCCAATACACTGTCTCTTTAGTTCCAGTGGACTCAGATCTGGGGAGAATGTTACACCGCTCTTACCGTGTCCCTGACAGTGCCCTGTAGGGAAGACTGTAAACATTCAGTGTGCACGGGGCTACTTCCTGTGTATGGTCTCCCAGCTATGAGCAAGTTCTGGGCCAGTAGTGGTAACACTGGACAGGCCTTTTCTACACCTATTTATCAGTAACAAACCCTGGTAGCCACTGCTGCTGGAGTGTTCAAGTGCCTTCAGCCTGAACTTTGCCCTAGTTCAGAATCAGCTGAGCCATGTCCCATCTTTGTGTTATGTGTCATACATACTATCAAAGGTATTTATGACACAAATGAAAACTAACATGTACTTTTAAATGATTGGAGTTTTAAATGAAGTACAAACATTGTATATATGTGTGCATCCATATATATACGTTCCAGGTACATTCCTTTGATGGCACAAAGGAAGAAGCAGCAGCTATAATAGATTTGGATCTTTATATTGGAATAAATGGCTGGTAAGTTCTTCACAAGAAATAAAACCATTTTGAAATGTCAGCAGCAGTGAACTCATTGCTTTCTTTTAAACAATGAGGTCAGGGTTTCAGAGCTGGCTGGACTTTTAATCATCTGACAGATTTAGAATCCCACTCATTAGTCTGTTAGCCATGAAAAGCTCTCAGCTCAGCGACTTAAATCTAGTCATGGGTCCCTTCTGCTGCCCTCGGGCCAGTCCTTGTTTGTAAATAAACAAGGTTGTCGAACCTGGAATTAGTCCTTCGGAGAGGTGTTTAGAAAACAGCGTCATTTGAAGCTGCCATGTCAAATCCGGGAGTAATGCGGCTGTAACCTGAACAGCCTCATCTGCATTCTCAGCACTCAGCTGGCCGAAAGTGTGTGCCCACGTACCTGCAGTGCAGGCAGGGGCTGCCTGTGCTCCCTGTGGCGGAACGGCTTCACCCAGTTGGTAGCTCTCCAAATCTGCCTTTTCCTGGGAAGTCTGTTTACAGGAAGCACTTTAAATCAGATTGTATTCACTAACAGAATTATTTAGGGAGCTGCCTTTGCTGCAAAACATTGCAACAGGCAAATGACTTTTGCACACTTTGTATGTTTGATTTTATTAACCAAACTCTGCTTTCCTAGTTCTCTGAAAACAGAAGACAACTTGGAAACACTGAAATCAATTCCGAGTGAGCGGTTAATGATAGAGACGGGTAAGATTTTGTATTTTGGTAAGTTTGTGACTTAAGCACTGCTGGGTAATGAGATTTGCTTGTATAGCAATGGTGAAGCAGGATCCGGACCCAAGGAGTTTGGAGCAGAAACAGGACTGGCTGTTTCTTCACTTGGAAAAGCAGTTTACAGGCTCCAGATATATTCCTTTTCAGCCTTCTGCTGGAAGGAAGGAGCTGTTATGTCAGTTCTGACATTGCACGGGAAGATAAAAAGGACAAGTCATTAAGCCCAGAGTTTTTAATGAACCCAAGGGCCAGAATCCTGCTTGGATAGCTGAAAATTTGGCTTGCTGGAGATGTGCCAGGCACAGGGCAGTGGCTAAGAGCTTGCTATAGGTAGCTGTAATGGCATGTGGAAACAACTGCTTTTTAATGGGATAAGGTGGAGGAACACTTGAATTCCCCTCTGGGCCTCATAAGCAGTGATTTCAGTTGACTGACTAGGGATGTGTTTGGGGCTTTTATGGCATGTTCATTTCAGTTACCAGTAACTGGCAGTTATAAATACAGTGTTTATTTTCTGTAGCTGAGAAAGGAAAACCACAAACTGCCTAAATCCTTACTGAAGTACAGACCTGTCATATAGGAGGTTTGTGTGGAACACATGCAGTGTATGGCACTATCCTTATGATGTCAGAAGAAATCAGTGTCATGTACTATTGCTGCTGATTTTGTAAAATGTAAAATCAAAACCAAATCCAAAGATTGCGAAGAAATTAAACTGCCCGAATCTCTGCAGTTCAATTTTGAAGTGGAAGTCACTGCTAGAAAGAGATTGCCAGAACGTGTCTGTGGAAATAGTTGGTTGAACTGCCTCATGCTATTATCAAATGATTGCATACTCTAATCATTTTCTTTTTTCTCAATGAACCTAGATGCACCTTGGTGTGGAGTGAAGAACACTCATGCTGGAGCAAAATACATTAAAACTACGTTTCCTACAAAAAAGAAATGGGAAGTAGGGCACTGCTTGAAGGACAGAAATGAACCCTGCCATATAATGTAAGTGTACGTAGCACTGTTGTTTAAAATACTTCAAATCTCAGGGGGGTGAAATAGAAAAAAAATCACAGAATCATGGAATGGTTTTGGTTGGAAAGGACCTTAAGCTCATCCAGTTCCAACCCCCTGCCACAGGCAGGGACACCTTCCGTTAGACCAGGTTGCTCCAAGCTCTGTCTAGCCTGGCCTTGAACATTCTTGCCAGGGTTGGAGCAGCCGCAGTTTCTCTTGGCAACCTGTGCCAGGGCCTCAGCACCCTCACAGAAAAGAATCTCTTCCTTACATCCAACCTAAATCTCCCCTGTTTAAGCTTGAACCCATTACCCCTTGTCCTGTCAATCAGCTCACTGGAAATGTAGTAAAGAGAAATGAATTCCAAATGTACTGAAACTTGTGCCCGGTGCTGCTTTGTAGGCTGTGAACAAATTTGTAAGTCTTTAATTTTCCCACTTCAGCAATTCTGGGTGTAAAAACCTCCCTGAAAGTGGAACCAGCGCTGGTTTTATCTTTTCACTGCTATACTGAAGAAGGGGTTAAAGCCTGTAAAGTAACATTGCACTTGGTGGTTGTTCCGATCCAGCAGCGCTGGAGCCGTGGGGGCAGTACTGAGGCAGTGAGTGGTGCAGGTGCCTGTGCTGGCATCAGTGCCCGTGCCATGAACTGCTGTAACATGGTTTGTGGTTAGGGTTGCCTCTTCATTCTGCCACTGTGCTTAAAAAGAACTGGTCCCATGAAGGTCAAATCTGAGTAACAGCAGTCAGTGTGCAGAACAGCAACAGAAAACTCCAGGGGTTTTGGGCAGTCACAAAGTACAGAAACCATCTCCTGCTGCCTTTTCATGCGCTTCCTCACTGAGGTGTGAAAAGCCGTTTTCTCCATTAAATAGCACCCATAGATGAAATGCCTGAATTGCACAACTGTTACTAAGGTCTGGTCAGTGAATTGTGTCAATGTGCTCAGTCATCAGCTCCTTGGCAACAAGGAGCTCGGGACAGTTTCTTGTGGTGTGGTATGTGAATACATTTGCAGCAGGTGAAGCTCACAGCTCCACCTGCCCAGGAGCAAAGCCCATGTACTTGATCAGAAATGGGATTTACTGCTGTGAAGTCCTATTGTCTTTCTATACAAAGCTGTGTAAGTTTACAACTAGCTTCCGAAATACTGCTTAGCATAGTGCTAAAGAATACAGGTATTCAGTAAGGTGTCTCCAAAACAAGTTTAGTTGAAAAATGAAGGGAATTCTGTGGCTTTTTTGGGAGACTTGAAGAAACTCAGATGATGACTGATCATGCTAAAAGCATAGTTTACACAGTGACATCTCCTAGTGTTTAGATACACTTTAGGCAGTTACCTGTATTGTAATAACTTTGACTTTATTGTTGTTTTACACATGAAGTGCACATATTAGCACAGAAGGGCTTTATGACTTTCTAGGGTGAGGCCATGATTTTGAAGTAGGGAAGAGATTCAGCTGAGAACAGCTGACTACAAGTGGAGGGAGTGCCTCTGCTGCTGCTGAGTTTTGTCGAGCCTGTTACGTGCTACCACCACTCTGTGCCTTTGTCTGCTGCCTCAGCTGTAGCTAACAGTGTTTCAGAAACCCTGAGCTGGAAATGCAGGGAGGCTGTCCTGCAGCAGTACCCAACTGCTGTGCTTTGGCTTCTGCTGCCTTTTATAAAGCAAAATCTTGTTTAGTTTAAAAAGGATTGTCCCGCTAACTTTAATTACAACCTGTACTAATTGTAGGTTAGTGACCTGAGAAACTCTTCAACCTTAGGAAAAATCATGTATGGCAACTGAAAACTGCTGGTTTTTGGGTTCTCAAGTAGGAAGATGTGGCATGAGGGGAAAGTTAGACCCAGGCCACAAAGGGTATTTCATGTTTAGGGTGTACAGGATGTTTAATATAGCTCAGTTGGCAGGAGGAATTTTGCAGTTGTCTTTTTTGGGTGGTGCTGGACACCTTTCAGTTCTGATCCTTAATACATTTTTAGAACTGCACTACTCCCTTTGTGGCTAAAATTAAGCAAACAAACAAAAAAAAAAAAAGCTTTCAAGAGGCTTTCTTTTTTCCTTTAGTGATTTCATCTACAGTGATACAGTAACATACAGCATCCTCCTGCATCCTAGTGGCGCTAGTTATGAAAGCTCTACCAAAGCTCTTCAAGGGTGAATTCTTTGATCTTTGTTACTTATTTCTGTGTAAGCCAGATATCACCCTGTATCATGTGGAGCATCCCCTTAAATCAAGAAGCTGTTTGGCTGCAAAGCACAGGAGGGGTCATGAAATGGGCTAAGTCTACACGGAAGAAAGTATTTACATATAGTAATTGCTAAGAGCAACTTTTTCTATTAGTCTTCCTCAAAAGGATAGGCAAGATCTAAAAGTACCAAACCCTACTACCAGCTTGAGCTGCTTACTCTCTTCACCACAAAGTTTTTGATGCACTACTAGAAAACATAATAAAGTTCAACACATTTTAGGAACTGGTCAGAATATTCATTTTCTTCAGAGAGATACAAAGTCAAGAAAATAAGCACAGAGGAAGAAGCATGGCTTAGTTTTCTGTTACCTGGTGTTAATATTATTCATCCCAGTTTTCTTGCCTCCTTTCCCTGGCTTGTTTCAAGGCCTTCTAAATTTGCTCATTTAATATTGACTGCAAGTATCTGAATGTGTTCATCACAGTTAAGCTGGAGAAGGGGGAAGTAGCAGTAAGTCCCTTTGGCAGCTCTACTCTCAGGTAGGGCTGTAGCTGGCTGGAGTTTAAGCTTTGCCATAGACCAGTTAATTCATAGCACAGCCTTAGCCTCGAAAGGCTTCTGGGTTTCAGTCTGAAACATGAAGACCATTGATAAAGACACCCACAAAATGACACTCTCTTTGAACCAGAAAGCCGTTTAATTACCTCCAAACAAGTCAAAAGACCAAAGTTGAGTCTGTACCAGTGCGCAAACAGTGTTCAGTGTGAAGGAAAGGGCAGTTAGTGACTTAGAAGTGAAGCTGTTTGCATAGCTGAGCCCCTGCCCTGTTGCTCTCAGCATAGGTTTGTATTCCAGGTTAGTCTAAGTGACTTGTACATACACATGCAGCACTCTCCAGTATGTTCAGGTCTGAGTGTCAGTCTTCTAATACCAATCTTTCTTTTTTAGTCAAATACTGGAAATAATGGCAGCAGTAAGAGAAGATGACCCGCTTGAGCTGGCCAATACTCTATATAACAACACTATTAAAGTCTTCTTTCCAAATATATAAAGTTGTTTTTCTTACATTTATTCAGTATAACTTTACTAAATATATTGCAAAACCTTAAAAATTATCCTATCTGCAAGTTCTTATCAATGGAAGCCAGTATGTAGCTTAATTTTTTTCCCTTATGGTACAAGATTAAAGCTGCTTTTGAAAAGGTGGTCTCTGCATTGGTGCAATTTCTCAGCCCTGTTTCCTTTTCAGCAAGATTGAGGACTGATTTCAAGGACAGCCCAAACAAGCAACTCCTGCTAACGCCTGTAGGCATTGAAAGATGAATACCAGGCTGCTGCATTCACGTGTAGAACACTCCAAGCTATTACTGGTAGTTAATTCAGCAGCGTTTAACACATGGCTGGCATGCTGTGCTACTTCACCAGAAAGCTTTGCAGTTTCACCTGTTGTTCCACCACACACACAGGTGCTATAACATTACACTTACCAACCTAAATTTTTACTTGTTTTAAATACAGCTCACTAGTTTTTAGCACTAAAGCTCTGCTAATACTGAATCTGTAATTAAAGCTGCTTTGGCTCAGGCTTTTCATTACTGATTTGACCTGCTCAAGTCTGTTTTCACCAGTATTTTTGATTTGCATCCAGAACTCATTGATGGGGGATTACTGGGATACAGTCTTTGGCACAGCATCGTCACTACATCAATTAAAGAGTAGTTTTCCAACCATCTTAAAAACATGTGAAAATGTTTTATTCCATGTACAATAATGTACATAATTTTCAGGTGGCCATGAAAGAGACCAGCAAAAAATCAGAGGTATATTTACAGTAGCACACACCACAGTAAACCACCACTGTTCACAGACTCAACACTGAGATACTGCTGTTGTGCTTGAGTACAATAACTACAAAGTGATACTTTTATTGTTGGAAGTCAACTTTAAACAAATACCTCACGGCTTCGTAAAGGGCATTATTCACCAAGAGAGTCAGAGTCAGCATTCAGAGTCTCAGTCAGTTGCTGTGCCACACAGTCACTGTCTTCCTCTTCACTGTCAGAACTGTCGTTATCTTCATTTACTTCATTTTCAGCATCAGCAGCTTCTTCTGCAGCTTCTACAGGGTTTTCATTGGGTGCCACAAAGCCATTGTTGTTGGAAACACTGGCGTTTTCCTTGTCCTCAATGTACACTTTCTGATGGCACATGGGGCAAGTGTCCTGGATGTACAGCCACTTCCGAAGACAAAGTGCATGAAAGTAATGGTTGCATGGAGTAATGCGAGCAGAGGTGGTGAACTCATGGTAGCAGATTGCACAGACGTCATCTATTTCATGTAACCGACTTCCTTTTACCTCTGGAAGCGAGTTTATTTTCTTCACAGCAGTCCGGCGGTTTATAAATGTCTTCCAGCCATTCTTTGCTTGCAGGTAGATGTTGAAGTACGCATGTAGACACATCATGCAAGCACGGATCTTGCTGCCTGACTCAAATACCATTGTGTAAGCTCCATTCCCAAACATGATCACTCCAAAGATAAACTCAATAATATTGCCAGTTGACCGAACATAATAGACATAATCATCAAGTTTTTCCCATAGCACATTATAGTAGCCATCAATCATAAACAATATATAAACAGTAATAGAAACTATTACTTTGAGGCAGAGCTCGACACAGAATGCTGTCACGGCAAAAAGCCATGTGTTTAGTGCATAGTGGTGCCAGAGGATGTAACTGAGCAGAACTGGGAGGATGAAAAGGCAAGCGGAAACCAACAGGACAGGGAAGTGTCTGCGGAACGATGACACATGGGAGGCACTGAGAGACATCAGCACAGGGTCTGTCATCCCATGGATAAAATGCAGGACTGCGGTCAACAAAAGGCACATGTTTCTACTCAGGCGAACCAACCGTTCTTCTGGTTTCAGTCCACTCAAACCAGTCTGCAGAGCCAAGATGAAAAACAAGACGGGCGCTACAAACCCCAGCCTTTTGTCATCCTCGTCAGTGGAGCCGATGAAGGCTAAGATGCCAAGCCCCAGGTAATGCGCAATGGAGGAGATGACGGCGCTCATGCCTAACACAGTTAAAGTGGAGTCACACCCACTTATGATCAGGCTGCAGAGCAGTTCCCAGCAGTTATCCCACGATATCAAGAAGAATTTCTGTTCTGTATTAGTTTCAGCCATCTTTACAATGTATGTTAATACCACAGCCTGGGCTGTAAGTCTTGTTAGCCAGAAAACACGCAGTACAGCCGGAAACCGAATCCTTTTCCACGTATCCTCCATCAAGAGCTGTAATCCGTAAATGCGATACATGTGCCTCACCAGCAGATAAACATAGCGCACTGAGTAATAGAACCATTTAATTTTCATCACCAAAATGGCTGTGGTGTTTAGTGTCAGAACCAGGCCTGAAATAAAAACTAGTATCTGCCGGACATTTAAAGGTAATTCAACAATCAAGCCAATGACAGGAATCAGTATATCCAGGATGATGAGTTGAGAGTATATGGACTGCACATTCAGCAGTGTAACATACCCAATTCCAAAGGTCAGCTGAAGGATGGAAAGCGCCATCCATAGCGAAGGTCCTTTATGAGGGAAGATCTGGATTCCAAATGCAGCTGTGTAGTAGGCACTGTAGAAGTTTATGTGCAAAGCAGCATAGTAATTCACCAACACTGAAGTTGCAGCCAGCAGGAATGCCGAGGCGATCATATAAAACTTGAAAAGTGCTCGCTGTTGTAAGACCAGAACAACACTGGAGACAAAGACACCTAAAAACAGATTGAAGTCATTTAGTTCTCAGCAGAAATTCAACACCAGATTGTAACCTATGAGCTTTGGAGCGACATTAATTTCATGTATCACTTCCCCATTAGTCACTCATAACTTTGCATTACCAATGGGGCCTTTTCCAGAACAACAACTTTCATCCTTTCAGAACAGACATCCTTTCCAGAGGATGACTTAAGCTCCGCATTTAATATGCCTGTTCCCTGCAGCTGCAGTGCAAAGTAATGCAAGCAGTAAATCACAATCACTTATTAAGGTCATCAGCAGTCTCAGACCAGAGCAGCGACAGCTCCCAGCCTTTCAGCCTCGGCCTTGAAGTCTAAGGGTAGTTAAGTTCTAAAAGCAGAAAAGAATTACCACATTACAGGCAAAATTAATAAGGAATGAATAAAATAGTAAGTCCCCTAATTCACTTGAGCAAAGCACTCAAGCTGGAGTACTAAAGGTAAGTCACCAGTTTAGCTTAACCCTAATGGGAAAATAGCGAAAATTCGCTGTAGTTTACTGGGGGAAGACATTGCTCTTCCAATTCCCTTCAGTTTGCTTTCACTCCTGATAGGATATCATGAAACAGAGTCGAAACACAGTCTTCAGAGAGAAGATGTTCCGCAGTACAAGTCTTGTACACAGAATCCAAACCTGCACCTGCTGCCCCTGCCAGTGCAAACTTGCATCCTCCTTGTTAGACATCAGGTTCAGATCCTGAAATTCCTGTTTGCTCACCTTTCCCTCACACTGACCATGAACACATCTTGGCCATGACTGGGAAGTCTGTGCCTTCCTATGACAAATCCTATCAAAGCATCTATAGTACCTTTGTGTTCTATTTACATCCTTGCAGTAAACTGTAGTGCAGCTTACAAACATCATCACTATGTACCACATCCGTAAGGGCTCTGCCCTATTAGGTGTTACATTAAATGGAACTTATCGCTACATTCCCGTCCTTAAACGTCACCTTCAGAAAGCACACTGCTTTTGTTTTTGGCTTCTCAGTCAGCTTCCAGTCACTGCAACTGCTTTCTCATCCAAATCAGCCTGGGGAGATTTTGACCTCTACAACTTACATTTGATTTTAAGTTTCTTTCAATTTCCATGTGGAGACGAATGAAATCACAAGTAATTCTCTTTCTATCGGAGGCCACCATCAGTCTTTTCTGATGATTGTATTTTAGATAGTTCCAAATCCTCCATAATCAAGTGTTTTAAAATATATTGTAAGCCGTGGGATTTTAAGATCATGGGAATAAAAAACCCTGCTCAGACCCTGCATCTGATTCCACCAGTAGTGTTGCCAGCTGCTTGAGTAAAAACAGTAATACAACCAACAGCCTGGAGGACTGAATGAGAAGGAAGAGGGTCAATGAAAAAAGCAGACTACAAAAGAAGTTACGAATGCACTTTTACAGTATTCCCTGCCAGCAGCACTGGCTGATAGAAAAACATTGTCCTTAACTAATCATTAACCTGGTAACCCTGTGCAGTAAACTGAGGAAAAGCCACAGCCAGTTTCCAGAAAGTGCCTTGTATCATAGCTCAGCTCTTCCACAAAACCCCCTGAATATTCATGTCTTACACACAGCACTTGTTTTAACATCAGCTGGACCGTTTCACTGCCTTCTCTTGCTCACCACACACACACACACCTTTGGGAAATGAACACTCCTGACAAGTCAGTCTCCTCTGTCCTTTCCTGGCAGTCACAGAAAAGGCTCCCAGACTTGTAACTAGCTCCTTATTTACCCAGTTCTGCTCATTTGAGGGAAAGGAGATGCATTTTGCACTGAGCAGGCTGCTCTCAAACATGCCTGTTAACAAAGCCTAGTTATCTTCCCTGCAGTTTCAGTAGCAGGCAGGCCTGTGTTTAGGTGCTACAGGTCATCTCAGAACGCAACCATGTCACTTGCAAGACAGCCCTAAACACAGTACTACATGTCAACAGCAGAGTTAGGCCTACTGGTTCCTCTGAAGAGGAACTAACAAGGTGCAGCATTTCGCTGCCAACACTTGTGTGGACAAGTCAAGACAACCCAAAGGAACCTCAGAAGACCACGGGAGATAACTGAAATCTCAGAAAGAGAGGTGAGCTCTCCTCTCCCTTGTCTCCACGTTATTCAGTCCATCTTGCCATGAGAAGGCTTCCCCCTGCCCTGGAAAGTGCTCACCAAGCAGTCCATCTTTTGCCACTTTCCCTCTGATGGGAAACGCTACAGTTCCTCCTTTGGTAAGAGTTGTCTCATGTTTCTGTATATATTGCTGCTCACCTTCACTGTGCCACCCCATCACCAACTGTCTCTGGTATGGCCTCTAACAAAGCAGTTAATCAAACCATGAGCAATTCCTTTTAACCCATTTCCAGTGTTACAATTAATTCTTCCCCATCATTTTTTTTCCCCTTTAATTCCTGCCACTCATCAGTGTCTTTATAGTAACACACTGCTGAGGATTCAACTTTCAGTCAGCTGCAGGGTTCAACTACCTTTACACATCAATACTTTAAGTGTGTGGAACTGCCAAATTACATTTCCCTAGCCCCAGCCATCCCACTTGCTCCCACATCTTTCCATAGACTGCAGTATTTACATTAACCCTGTGTCCCTGCTGAGGAGGGACTCCTGCCTGAATGACAGTTTCACCTCCTGGGGGTCATGGTTCTGCTGGAATGGGAGTTAAAACACCCATGCCAAGATACGAAAGGTAAACATCGTGTTGGAGACAAAGCAAGGTTAATCAGAGAGATTAAAGAAGAACTGTGCTCCAGTTGGAGATGTTGGTTCTGTGCCACGTGTAACTCCATGTATTTGTGTAGAAAATAAGTGAGAGAAGAATGAGACTGAGGAATCCTGCAGTAAAACTTCTTCAGAACCATCCCAATCTGTTCCCGCTCTTGGACAGCTGTACTCCCAGAATGTTTCAGCACTGTTCAATATCACCCCTGAAAGCTATTGATCTCTACGGAGCTACAATCTTCCTATCTGCAGAACAAACTGTGTGTTTATCCTAACTAATACTTTGCTACAGGGAAGATAGGGATCAGTCTTTCAAAGCCTGCAAATGGTAACTAAAAGGGCAACTTCCCCACTATTTAAATACAGAGTGATCCAAAATAAATATTTCCGTTTATCCTAACAGCAGCAAAACCCTAACCCTGTAATCCTTGAATTCAGATGAGGAAAAAAGAGATGCAAAAGCACCCTGTTGTCTGAACCACATGGAAGGAACATCGTCTTTAAGCAGTTATGTTTAATTTCTCTTTAATTTCGGAAAGCCAAGAACCACAGACCACTTGTCTCAAAGTACAAGATAAGTCTCTTGGCATAAACTGCTCCCAAAGATCTTTTGCAGGAGGCAAGGATTACCCACTTCTCCTAAACCCTTCCAGAAAACCTTTCCATATAACTGCAATCCTGAAAAGCACCTTAACCTGTTGATCACAGTATCACACATTTGAGACCATCGCATAATGTATCCACCTTTCTTATTTACGTGGGATTAATTTCAAGGCGCTTCCTTGAAATTAAAAAAAGCACATCTCAATACAATCCTAAATTAAGTTGGTGAGGCACTGCAGTGTCAGGTTTTTAAATTGAATTATCAGTGGGAAACACTTCAAAATTCCTGAACTTTGGAACAAAGGGTCAAGAAAATGGGAAGTTGGGAGAGAAAACCCCCTCCTCCTCCCTGTGGTCACAGAGCTGTGGGTACCAGCTGCTAGGCCAGGCAAAGGTGAAGCAAGACCTGCTTAGCCTCACATCTCACCAAGCAGCCGCTTCCCAGGCTCCCGCTGCCAAAGGGGAAGCTGCCCAAATAAAGCATCTGCTTTGCTGCTTTCTTCTCCCTCCACTCTCACTGCTGTCTCAGGGCAGGTTATCCTTTACTTTTTCCCCTTCCACTCCTCAATTTCTATGATGCCATCACCACTGCCTTCTCACTGTTTACCCTCCCTTTTAACCACTCTTCTCCGCTGCCTGTCCCAACAGCCGTACCACCTATTTCCTTTCCGACTATTAAACATCCAACAAAACACAGCATCAGCATGCCACAGGCCTGCAAAAAACTCTTGCTGTGTTTTCTGTTCTCCTTTCCTTCCTGCCTCACCATTCCCAGCTCCAGATGTGATATCCAACGCAGCATCATCTCTACAGCAGTTCACAGAACCGAGTCTGTGTAAGAACCCAAGATAACAATACCGAAAGAGTATCACATAGTTACACCAGTGACTTTCAACCTTCATCCCAGGCTATTAAAAATAAGCATGAGCAAGTTTAAAAGACTTCTCTTTCATTTGGGAACCAAACACCCGGCATTGCTGAATTGCTGTTCCTAACGTAAGTGTTTAACAGCGTATTTCAGGAAGATACCACAAAGTGCCTGAAAACAAACAAACAAAACCCTACAGCCCCGAAGCCCCACGTTTTCCGCCGCGGAAGCCCGCGGGGGGGACTCACGGCCCCCATTCCCCGCGCACATGGCGAGCGGCACCCGCCCGTTAATTGCAGCAGCCCGCGGCTCGGCTTCGCCGGGTCCCTGCGCCTCCCGACGGCGACCACGCCGGGGGGGGGCGGGGGGGAAGGCAGGAGGAGCCGGCCCCACGCCGGGACTCGGTGGACGGAGGCCGGGTGGGGAAGCGGACACCAAACGGTGTCAGGGAGATGATCCACGCGAGTGGGCACTCGGGGGAGCCCAGGGCAGGGGAACAGAGGCGGCAGAAGGGGACAGAGCCGGGGTAGGGTGGGGGGAAGGCAGGCCGCGACAACAGCCGACTACACGACGGTGGGCTGAGGGCGTGGGGGAAGGAAGCCGCGCCTCGCCCGCGGCCGTAAGTAAGGCCAGCGAGGTGGGCAGCAGCGAAGGGGCCCGAGGCCGGCGGGGTGCCGACCCCCAGCGCCCGGCCGGCGGCGCGGGAGGGGAAGGTGTCTCACCCAGCAGCCGCAGCAGCACGCCCAGGACCGCGGCGCACAGGGAACCCCCCGGCAGTGGGGACGAGTTGAAGATGGCGTCGATGAGGAACAGGCTGGGCACCCGCAGCGCGACCTCCAGCCCGGCCCGCAGCCGCGGGCCCAGCCGCAACCACGGGAGCTGCGGAGGGCCCGAAGCCGCCATCCCCTGCGAAGGGGGCACACAGCCCCCTTTCTCCCGCCTCTTAGGGAGCGAAGGGGTGGGTGTGTGGGGAGGTGTGGCGCCCGCAGCGCTCGCTACCGCCCCGCGCCCGCCGCCCGGGCCCCCCGCCGCGCCGCCGCCTCCATGTTCCTCTGCGCTCCCTCGGCAGCGCCGGCCCCAGCCGGGCCGGGGCAGGGCCTCGCGGGCGTCGCATGCGCGGCCCCGCCCCTGGCTCCAGACAGGAGGCGGCCCCGTGGCCCACCCGGCGGTTGGGGGTGTTGCACGTTCCTCGCTACCCAGGAGTCCCGTGCTTCCCTTCAGGCGTTTCTGCGGGAGCGAAGGGGAACGAGCAGGCGCCATCTGCCAGTACATAAAACACACCCACGGGCCCGTCCATCACGTTCCTACAACTTCTCCATCACAAAGAGCCCTTTCCTCATAATTCCGAGGCGTTGTTTGTCCCGCCGCGGGTCCCCCCCGCCCGTCCTCCTCAGGAAGCCCGCCCCGAGGCCTGCGGGAGCGCTGAGGTAAATCCTGCCCCGCCTCGCGGTGAGGCGTTCACCTGGGGGAGTAATGAGGCGTTAATGAGGGAGGGGTGTGCGGAGCGTCCTGTCCTGACGGGAGTGAGGCAAAAGCTCTCTCTTGCTAAGCGCATGGCCATAGACTGGAATCGTGTGGGGAAGTAAGGTATTTTCCTCTGAAACCTGTTTCCTCCGTCATGCGTCTTTACAGAAGATACAGATACAGGGGCTATTACAAACCTCAGGCTGACTGGATAAAAAGCGCATTAAAAAAGAAATTAAACGCACACGTGTAAGCAACGTTAGTCCATCCGGAAAGGGCATTTTGCACCCCATTGCTTGGGCAAATCAAACCCCGCTTCAGGCCACCACTGTCTATTGTGTGCCTGTTGGCATCTGGCCTGAGCCAGTGTCTGCACCAGCTCCACCTGCCGCAGCTCAGCCCTCTCATCAGCCTCGATAGTCCATGGCTTAAGCCCTTGGAAGTCCTTCTATTGTTTTCAGAGGATTTTGGATCGCCAGCAGCAGTATTGCACAGGAACTGTCCTCAGCAGTGTCCTGCGCTAACAAAGCCAGCAATGTTGCCGGATTGCTAAAGGATTGTATTACAAAACCCATGGACAAAGTGTAATCACATGCTGAAAGGCATAACTCTGACCTAGTAAGTATCTCCGTGCCAAATAACAGAGGTTAGGGTTTAACATGTCAAAAGTGCTTGTTTGACTTAGATTTGAAGATGCCTGAATCATAGTGATTCAAACTTGCCTGAACAATTTTTCTCCTCAATCAAATATAAGATGCTGGATATAAATACAAGTATTTGATTTGAAATTTAAAGAGCTGTAAATCAAGCAGATCTGGGTACTTGCATTCCCTGTCCTCCCAAGCCCCTTTCAACTTCATTTAATATCCTCGTCAGTAAAGGGGATCTTAATTCTGTTTTGTCAGGCTTCAGGATCAGAGGTGATGCTGCAATATGTATTTATATCGCTTCAAGGACACGTGGAGTAAATGGAATCCATTAAATGGATTTTCAGGTCTAAATACGTGCATTTACAGGCGTATTTTACAGATGCTATTTAGGCATGTAAGTACAGTCATGGGTATCTGCAAATTATTTTGGGCATAAGCACTTCCAGGTTGCAAACATACCAGAAATCCTAGTCCTACTGAAGCATATCAGCTCAGTCTAATACATTTCTTTATGGTTGTTCTTCAGAAAACTTGTGGCAATGTTTAAGATTCCTTCTTTTAATTTAAACTCAATAAAAAGAATCAAAACTCTATTATCCTGTGTACAAGATGTAGGAAGATGACACCTACTGGAGGTTTCTAATTTTGCAGTTTGCACTACAGAGTTTAAAATGAGGAATAATAAACACGATTCAACTTCGTAACACAAGCATACCTCTACTGAATTCACTTCAGTTATATATATAAATCGAAGAAAATCCCTATTATTTAGGGGTAAAGAACCCCTATTCTTTACTGTTAGGGTGGTGAGGCAGTGGAATGGGTTGCCCAGGGAAGTTGTGAATGCTCCATTCCTGGCAGTGTTCAAAGCCAGGCTGGACAGAGCCTTGGGTGACATGGTTTAGTGTGAGGTGTCCCTGCCCATGGCAGGGGGGTTGGAACTGGATGATCTTAAGGTCCTTTCCAACCCTAACTATTCTACGATTCTATTCTATGATTCTATTTCTAGGGTTTAATATAGGCTCAATGTCTTTGTAAATTTGGGCATTAAATCCTAAGTGCATTCATATTAATACCCTATAAAAAAAGTTTTCTTAGCTGGGGACTTCTGCAAGTTCTTGTTCATAAACAAATGAACAAATTAAGCAGAAAGGTCCTTTATTTATCTATATAGATTAACTGTTAAGGGCAAACAGTCCTGAACTCCAAGGTGAAGGTTGTTCCACGTATCTCTGTGGCAGTGTGTACCTGACTTGGTAAGCGTGTCAAGTGTCAAGCCCACGCCCCGTGACAAGGCAGTACAAAAGAGCATGCCCTGGGGAGCAGTTTCATAATAAATAAGAACTTAACACTCAAAAATGCTTTCCAAATAATTTAGTACACCTCCGATATCAGGCTCTGAGTCAGAAAGGTGCAGATCAGTTAATTTCAGTAAAAATACAAGTCACTGCAATCCACTGACGTTCTATGCGGTACATGGCAGAAGTTTGGGGGTTTACTCTTAGTTGTGTAAAAACAACTTTGGTGGGGTTTTTTGACATCCCAGAGTGGTCAAAATTCATATTTTTTCAAAAACTATTTACATTTTTCAAATCGAGATGTTTAGAACAAGACGAATTGCATAACTCCACATTGTCAGTGCAGCCTTTGGTGCTTTCTGTGAGCTACAGCTGTGTAAGTAGCATGTACTGAAATCAGTGGACATGGAGCAATCTTTGTTAGCTTATGGAATGGTAGGACCATGTCATGGAAGGTGTCCCTGCCCATAGCAGGGGCGTGGAACTAGGTGGTCTTTAAGGTCCCTTCAAGGCCAAACCATTCTGTGATTCTATAAGACTTCCGAGTCTGCCCATGCCGCATTTAGAGTCTGTAGCCATATGTGATGGCCACATCTACACCTACTTTTTGACAAAACAACTTTTGAGTTTTTCAAACTCCTCCTTTTGCGTAAGTGCTGTCATGAGCCTTTCAAGACAAAAGGCTTTATTGGATTAATGCCAGTGTTCACATCAGTATTACAGAATCACATGGTCTTGCAAAAGCCACTTTTTGTAAGTAAGAAGACTAAATATGCAGGGGAGGCTTTAGAGTACTGTCTTTCTTCTAACTACAAGGTCCTGAAAAGCTTTAAATAGACATGATACCTTTGCCTTGAAATCCCACGTCAGTTTTGCCTAATACAACAACAATGCATTTTGTAAGTATGAAAACAGCTGGCTGCTGAGAAAAACAGTGCAAAATGTGCATGTCAAAAATGTGTTTTAGTTTGCAATGAATGTAGCAATCCATTAACTATTTCCACATTTAATATCTCCTTCCCAGATACCTTTAGCAGTGAATTACCCAATACCATTTTGCATTCCTTGTGTAAGAATAAAGCTCTGTACAGTATGTCTTTAATTTTGGCACAACAGTTTTTAATTACAATCAATCAGAATGCCTATATTTTGCACTGAAACAAAACCCAAGAGTCACTGGAGGAATCTTAAGTGGGTTTTCTTCTCCCAGGATGATTTTCTACCATGAAAAAGACCAATCTGCATTTTTAAACAGACAAATACCGGTGGTTTATTATTGTAGGCTTTGGAGGATTCAGCAGTGGGTAACACTCAGCTGTGCTCTTGGAAGGTGCCCATTGCATCCTGCAAGGACAGCTTGTGCAATCAATTCTGCACACTGGAATGCTGCATTCAGGCATTGTCAGCATGTGCTGCTAATGAGAATGACCTGGCAGCTAGTCCATATAGAGGCACAGACTTTCATACATCTAACTGCTGTTCTGCAGTTTGGTATCGATGCACTTTAAGGCTGAGAGAGCTGGGTTTGTTCCGACTTGAGAAAAGAAGGCTCAGGGAAACCTTATCACATGTTCCAGTATCTAAAGGGTGGCTAAAAAGAAAATGGAGACTCCCTTTTTACAAGGAGTCACATGGAAAAGACCAGGAGTGATGGGCACAAGTTACTCCTGGGGAGATTTCAACTGGACACAAGAGGAAAATTTTTTACAGTGAGAACACTCAGCTGTTGGAATAATCTCCCCAGGGAAGTGGTGGATTCCCCAGCACTGGACACTTGTAAGTTCAGCTGGACAGGGTGCTTTGCCTAGAAAGGTTGGACCAGATGATCCTTGAGGTCCCTTCCAACCTGGTATTCTACAATTCTATGATTCTTGACTTTCATATGTGGCACTTCCAGTGTGATACTTGCAAAATACTTACAGACTAATGTATTACTACTTAGGGTTCAATGGAAATTATTTACACTCACATGACTTGTTTTTAATATAATTAAAGACACTGGTAGTCCTTACCCAAGAATAGTTTATATCTTCTGAAGAGAAAATAATCAAATCAAGGTAAGATTTGAAAAGTGAAGGTAAAACTTGTAATATTGTTATTGTCATGGGACCTTTTCAATACATTAAGAATTTCCCTATAAAAATCAGTGTGTTTAAGATTAATTATTGTATTAAGTTTGAGGTTTATTCCTCCTTTGCTGCTGAATGCCATGGGCTTAGATAGCATTTCTTAGAAGAAGCTAAGAAAGCAGAAGGCAATTTACTCATAGTGAGTGTTTGACAAAACAGATCATAACAACTAGGTTGTGAGAAAGATGGATTTTGATTTCACATCTGTGTGACATGTCTGTAACCTAAGAGCAGTCACTGTGTTTCGCTCAGTGGGAGGATGGCAGGTTTATGTTTGTTATTCGAACAGAATGCTCACTTGGGAAGTTCAAAATGCCTCAAGAGTTTTCTGCCTTGTCAAAGCAAGGCATACACTAGAGAGTCAAAACACAGGGACAAGTCTTGGGTCATCCCTGACAGGAGATGACTGACATCCAGGTGCATGAGGAAAATCTCCCAATTCTATAATTTTTCCCATATTCCTTTAATGACAAACTTTCTCATTCTCTTTAAAGAGATGATTGCAAAGAAATGCATTAGGCCTTGTTGTCCATGGTTTACAGTTTTCCATAAAACTGTGCAGAGAAAGAGCCTTATGGGTTTTTCTCTGCTGAGAAAAAAGTGTGATAAGGTTATGAATTATATTAACAGTTGCTCACTGGCATATTTCTCTTACTTCCTAACTATGACCATCATACTTAGCAAGGAGACAAGAAAAGAAAGAGACATAAGGTACATGTAGGGACTGCAGCCCCTTCCTGGCATCCCTCTGGCTACAGGGAGATGTGCTGCAGGCCTCTCTATGGTGGGGACAGCAGACATGGACAACACCATCCAGCTGCCCAAGGTGCCATGCTGAGGGCAGCACTCACTTCTGGCTTTCTTGGCTCTGGCTCTCCTCTGTGCTGGGGCCATGGGGAAATGGGCCACTTCAGATCACTCACAGTATCACAGTATGTTAGAGATTGGAAGGGACCTCAAAAGATCATCTAGTCCAATCCCCCTGCCAGAGCAGGAACACCTAGATAAGGTTACACAGGAATGTGTCCAGGCGGGTTTTGAATGTCTCCAGAGAAGGAGACTCCACAACCTCCCTGGGCAGCCTGTTCCAGTGTTCTGCCACCCTCACTGAGAAGAAGTTTCTTCTCAAGTTTAAGTGGAACCTCTTGTGTTCCAGTTTATACCCATTACCCCTTGTCTTATCATTGTTTGCCATTGAGAAGAGCCTGGCTCCATCCTCATGACACTCCCCCTTTATATATTTATATACACTAATAAGGTCCCCCCGCAGTCTCCTCCAAACTATAGAGACCCAGCTCCCTCAGCCTTTCCTCATAAGGGAGATGCTCCACTCCCTTAATCATCTTAGTCGCCCTGCGCTGGACTCTCTCCAGCAGGTCCCTGTCCTTCTTGAACTGAGGGGCCCAGAACTGGACACAATATTCCACTCCTCCCTGATCATTCACTGACACTGGTCTTGTTGTTTTGTTTTCCAAGAACACAGAATCATAGAATCATAGAATAGTTAGGGTTGGAAAGGACCTTAAGATCATCTAGTTCCAACCCCCCTGCCATGGGCAGGGACACCTCACACTAAACCATCTCACCCAAGGCCTCATCCAACCTGGCCTTGAACACCGCCAAGGATGGAGCATTCACAACCTCCCTGGGCAACCCATTCCAGTGCCTCACCACCCTCTCAGTAAAGAATTTCTTCCTTATATCCAATCTAAGCTTCCTCTGTTTCAATTTTAACCCGTTACCCCTTGTCCTGTCACTACAGTCCCTGATGAATAGTCCATCCCCAGCATCCTTGTACATGAAGCAATGTCTGTCTGTCTGAAGTGTCACACACACATTGTGGCTTCTGCCACAGAGGTTTACTTTCCTTTCCAGAGCTGCCAACTAAGTGTTCCTGACCTGATTTAAAGAGTTAACTGAGCAAGCAAAAAGAAAGAATGGGTAACAATCATTTCTTTTATTACTGCCAAGTATGTATTTTCTTTAGCCATGATTTTTTTTATCATCTTGCTTGAGACAGGCAATATTTATTTATGTGCTTGCCTGTTTCTCCCCTCAATCCTGTTAATCTATAGAAGAAAAGACAGCATGCTTTACTACAATCACACAGTCAAAATAACTACAATGTTAAAGTAGTAAAATACATTTAAAATATCAGAGCAGATGCTAGAAATTTGTCCTAGCAATTGATATTCATAGAATCATAGAATAGTTAGGGCTGGAAAGGACCTTAAGATCAACTAATTCCAACCCCCCTGCCATGGGTAGGAACACCTCACACTAAACCATGTCACCCAAGGCTCTGTCCAACCTGGCCTTGAGCACTGCCAGTGATGGAGCATTCACAGCTTCCCTGGGCAACCCATTCCAGTTCCTCACCACCCTCACAGTAAAGAATTTCTTCCTTATATCCAATCTAAACTTCCCCTGTTCAAGTTTGAACCCGTTACCCCTTGTCCTATCACTACAGTCGCTAATGAAGAGTCTCTCCCCAGCATCCTTATAGGCCACCTTCATATACTGGAAGGCTGCTATGAGGTCTCCACGCAGCCTTCTCTTCTCCAGGCTGAACAGCCCCAACTTTCTCAGTCTGTCTTCATATGGGAGGTGCTCCACTCCCCTGATCATCCTCGTGGCCCTCCTCTGGAGTTGTTCTAACAGTTCCATGTCTTTATGTTGAGGACACCAGAACTGCACACAATACTCCAGGTGAGGTCTCATGAGAGCAGAGTAGAAGGGCAGGATCACCTCCTTCGACCTGCTGGTCACGCTCCTTTTGATGCAGCCCAGGATACGGTTGGCTTTCTGGGCTGTGAGTGCACACTGAAGCCGGCTCATGTTCATTTTCTCATTGACCAACACCCCCAAGTCCTTCTCTGCAGGGCTGCTCTGAATCTTTTCTCTGCCCAACCTGTAGCTGTGCCTGGGATTGCTCCAACTCAGGTGTAGAAATATTCAGTATTTTCCCAGATTTTAATGGAAGTTTCAGTTCTGTAACTATTCTTGGGTATTACTTCTTGGGAGCCCAATATCTATTTGTTCAAAGAAAAATGCGTCTTTGTTAGAAGAGGTAGGAGCTGGAAAATCCTGACTGGCAGCGCAGCTCATTTTCGAACACCAGACAGCAGTTCAGATATGCTGTGCCTGATTGAGCAGGAAACAAAAATTATTGTGATACTTTGTGTGAAGCACATGGAAAAGCAAATGCTGCCATCACAAGAGTTTCTCTGACCTCAGCCACACTTGGTGTTATACAGATGTTAGGGTAACAAATAAAGTGCAGATCCAGTGTTAATTTTTAGCCTCATTAATGAAAACCACAAATCAAATAGCATCTGTACATACAGAACCTCGCTCCATAGGTTGTGTTTTATAGCTGAGGAGAAAGACTTGGGAGTTTTGTTTGACAAGAAGCTCAACATGACCTGACAATGTGCAACTGCAACCCAGAAAGCCAATTGTATCCTGGGCTGCATCAAAAGAATTGTGACCAGAAGGTCGAGGGAGGTGATCCTGCCCCTCTACTCTGCTCTCATGAGATCCCACCTGAAGTACTGCATCAGCCTCTGGGGCCAACAACATAAGAAGGACATGCACCTGCAACATGAGCAAGTTCAGAGGAGGCCACAAAGATGATCCGAGGGCTGGAGCACTTCTCCTATGAAGACAGGCTGAGAGAGCTGGGCTTGTTCAGCCTGGAGAAGAGAAAGCTCCAGGAGACCTTGGAGCAGCTTCTAGTACCTAAAGAGGCCAAGAAGAAATCTGGAGAGGGATTGTTTACAATGGCGTGTAGTGACAGGACAAGGAGGGGCGCTCATCATTACATGTGTCTTTTGGAGCAACTGCTATGTGTACTGAAGCTCCATTTCTCAGGAAGAGACTGGACATCCCTGCTGATGGCAAGTAGAGAAGATATCATTCATCTTCCTTTCCTTCCATATGCAGCCTTTGCTTTGCTTTATTCAACTGCCTTTATCTTAACCCACAACTTCTTTTCTATTGTGTTTTCTCCCCACCCTGTTCTGCTGAGGAGGGGAGTGCGAGAGCAGCTGTGTGGGCACCATGGGGCCAGCCAAGGTCAACCCACCACACCGTCACTGTCATAAGACACTTGTCTTTGAAGAGGTAGAATCCTCCTCCAGCAATACCAGAGAAGAAAATCTTCTCATTGCCTGTTCAGGGGAGCTGGATGGTTCTCAGCCCTTCATTTGACTTAAACTGGGTGAGGAGAATGTACCACTGAAGGCTGAACAGCAACATCTTCATCAACACCGTGAGAAATGGACTTGAAAATTTTGGCAAGGTGCTGAAAATAGCCTGACTGATGTTTTACATGCTCACATAGGTGGCTCCAGTTGCACCCTCTCCCTCTTAACTGTAAGTTATGTGGAGCACAGAATTTCTTTTTTATGAACCAGTTTTGTATTTTAATATTGAGGCACTGAAAATATAAAAATGCTGAGCAAAATAATTTTAAGAGTCAATATTATTTGCATTAAGATGTGCAATATGTATATGTATAATATATATAATATGCATAAGATGTACGTGATATGCATATATCATAAAGACATATTGTATACTACCTTTGATCAGTGTCCTGTTTTGAAAACATCATCATAGCCTTTTCCCACTTTTCCTTCAAGTTCATTAGTGCAGTGCACTTTGGGGAGTGTTTTGGTATTTCATTTTCCTACAGGATGGCTTTAACCTGGAAAAAAACTCTCACAGTTTTGCTCTTGTGAGTTAGTTAAAGGGAGCAGTTATGAGTATGCAATCTGAAGTGCTGCATTCCAGGCTTTTACACCTAAAAGAACTGAGATTCAGATTTGTTTTGAAGATTGGGAGGAGCAAAGAATAGTTTTTAGAACTTAATGGTTAACTTCTAAACAAGGTTTTATTCCTAGTTAGCAAATTCCTTGAAGCTTCCTAAGGTCATGTCAGACTCCAGCATTAGCTTTGATTAGAGCAACATCAAATATCTGTGTTGGAATATGACACCACATAAGCTTTGCTCAGCCTCAGGTTCCAGTTAATGAAAGGCATAATTCCAGATTTTATCAACACTGGTTTCCTATAAAAGCCACTGAAGCTTGTGATTTAAATATAAAAGCAGCATAATAATAACTCCTTTGGCTGAATGTCTCCATTGGACTTGGAATAAATAAAACTCTCAGGATACCCTCGGGTATGAAGAGAAAAGGAAAATCTCATGCAAATCCTTATGAATCAAGAGAAAGGAGTTTTGCACAGCTTGAAAGCTGAATTCTTCTGAGACAGGGGAACTTCACATCCCAAAGGAAAATCTGATTTTAACCCACTTGTTTGGTGAGCTGCGTTAAGAACTGAAAAAGCCCATTCAGTACAGACACTTGAAAGTGCATTTCCAGCCAGCCCCATGACGCTTGGTGGCCTGGCCAGAAGATGGCAAGCTTGTTTTGTGGGAGCAAAGAAAGTGTCCCTGACAGCCAGGTGGCTGTTAAGTTCATAATTCCCTGTCAGGACTAGAAACGTTAGCGTTAGTTTCATTCTCCTTATAATATTTGAGCTGTAAGATAACGACAAATAACAAAACCTGTGGTAATCTGTGTCCAGGGGGAGGGAAGAAGTGCTTAGAGAAGCAAGTCCTTCTGACCCCACTGGCTTCCTTGATGTGGTACATGCTCCGAGTGACGCAACACAGTGCCAGTCTTGCATGTCCTGCCCTGCATTTAGTGTCTGGCTCTGTAATAGCACAGTTCTGAAAAAGCCACGGAAGAATCCCACACAATTAAGTTCCAAACATGACCCCACATCTCCTCCCAGCTGTGGACTTTCTGAGCCAGCAGCACTCTCACAATTGGCAGATGTCTTTTTTTGCCTTGTGGAATTGCAGTGCGTTGTAATGTGCTGTAAAGTCTTTGCTTTGCTCTGTTACTATTTTCTTCTTTCCTTCCACAGCTTTGGCATGGTGAGGATCAAGGATTCGCATGCAGTGACTTTAGAAACTCTTTACAGTCTAGCACTTTCCCCTCTCAGCCATTGAAGACTGTCAATTTCTGAATCCTCTCCAGAACTGCAAGCAGTCCTTTTGCTTCCTTAGACATTGAATAATTCTGCCTCATGCTCCAGATATTGGTAATTGGATAAAGCTCTTATTTTACCAGCTCATTTCTGAGTTGGCTAGAAGTGCAAATTTAGGAAAGCAAAGTACTTGCTTCCCAGCAGTGGCTGAACATTCAGTTTCTACAAAGCTCCTGTTCCTTGACCTGGCATTCCCCAGTGTGTTCACGGAGAGGACTAAGTTGAAAAAATACACACAGCACTTAGAGCAAAATGCCATGATACTCATAATGTCTCTGAACTTACAGGAGATCATTTCATAGTTTTGGACCACGACTGCAAAACTGGAAGGAAAAAATGTTTCCCTTCTACTGGCTGGGCAGTTCCTCACTCCAGCTCAGTGTTTCCACACAAGCCATTGTGTTGCTTTCAAAGAAATGTTCCTGGAATCACACCTGGAATTTCCCCACTCGACAGTTCTTACAAAAGGATCATTATATGCACTGTCAGCAAAAAAAGCCCTGTATTTTCTGAATGCCAAATTCATGGTCCCTACCCAGACTTTCATCAAACAGGATTCACTCCCTACTGCTCAGTGCTGCTGCTCACAGCTTTACTAAGTTGTAATGGATGATTCCAGGAGCAGATCTGGCTCCTGAATGTTCCCTCCTCTGATTCCCAGGTGTTTGGGCAGGGTGTCTCTATTGCTGCTGTTTGAGTCATGCCCTCTCTGATCAACCATCTCTGAAATCCTCCCAAACAGGAGATGAGGCAGAGTGCTCACACTGGCTTTGACAGGATTTAGATCAGGTCATCTGGGTACACTTTCCTGATATGTTCGAACTGATGAACTTCCGTGCTGTGGCTCCTGGCAACACGGTTCAGTGGCCTCCCTTTATCCCAGCATGCAGTTCATGTGGCTATACACTGAACCAGCCTATGGACTGAGCATTCTGTCCCCATCCCTGCCCCAGGTTAGTTCCCTGATTTGGATTATCACTTGAACACACAGTTGCACCTGCTGGCTTGAGGAAGAGGATGGGATCATGCACAGGAAGCAGGGTAATGACAGATTCACCTCACATCTGTTGAAAACTTGACTACACTGTTTCTCATCACCTATATCCCAAAAAATTGCAATTCACATATGGAAATTATTGTAACTGCAGAAGCTAACAGCTTCAGAACTGTTCCGTGATCTTTCTTGAACTGGAAGGGATACTTCTTGGGCGTCAGAACTGTACTACTAACAAAAGAAAAATATTGAAATAAAAAAACCCAGTCCTGACCCCCCTGTAATCCATTTTGGTGAAGCTTTTCACAGGAAAAAAGTGCTATACAGGGTGACTGGCTGCTGGTGACTGTGGGAGGAGCGGAAGAAAGCCATGGGAAGAGCTTGGCTACATCAGACCTCAGAGTAATGCATCTGAATATCAAGGACCAAGTGGCTCATCCTATTATTATTCTCTCTCTTTGCTGCAGATTTTCTGCAGCACTCTGTTTGCTTTTTTTTTTTCCCAGAAACCAGTTTAAAAATAGAAACTGTCACGACTGGAATGTTTTGCTGCTTGTGCTGGAAGAGAACATCTGTAAGAATTATAAATGTGCCACTGCAAAACGATTCATAGAGATGTGTGTGTGAACTTTGCATATTCCACAGATAAACTGATCTCCAGAAAACACAAAATAATCGCAGCCATTGCCCACAATCTTTTACACAGGGACCACATGTAGTGTTGGTATTGTTTCAGGTTTGTTTAGCATTCTTAGAGCCATTTTGAACCACACATTCCTGTCCCTACCAAGTTACGTTGCCGAATTCAATCAATATTCCATTTCTGTCAAGATTTTTAATCTCAGCAGCCAATGTAATACACTGCTTTTACCTTTTCCTCTTCCAGATTTTGTGTTTTGGAATAACACCCAGATTTTATATCATGGAATTACATTTGGCCATAAAGCCAAATTATCAGCTGTTGTCATATTGTTCAGTTCAGTGGAATTAAAGAAACCAGCTGAATCCATGACAAATGGGGAAGGTGTCTACAGAATTGGCATGATCTCTGTTTAATGACACAAAATCAAGCAGAGGTGTCTGCATCTAAATGTTTTTCCTCAGCTCTCAAGAGAAAATAAGAACAACGGCCATTTAACTTGCTTTCTTCTACTGTAACAGCAAGCATTGCATTAATAACAGTAATGTGGATCAAATTGCTGTTCTGGTAACACTGTGGCGTGTACTGCGGGGTCTGCAAACAGTGCATACTCAGTTCATTGCAGATGAGAGTTACCTGAGAGTGATTTCACCTTAGACAGTGGAAATTGACTGCACCGAGGAATAGGATTTCATAGAATCATAGAATGGTTTGGGTTGAAAAGGTCCTTAAAGCTCATCCAGTTCCAACCCCCTGCCATGGGCAGGAACACCTTCCACTAGACCAGGTTGCTCCAAGCCCCATTCAGCCTGGCCTTGAACACTGTCAAGGATGGGGCATTTGCAGGGATGGAGATTTGCAGCTTTTTGATATGAAATAAAGCCTGAAAGGACTTTATATCTCTGACATTAACATTACAGTGACAGGTGCCAAGCATTACTTAAGTAAGGCATAAATACTTGCTTAAGAGAAGCTTATATTCTTACCTGTGGTAGTTCTGAACCTTCAGTGCTCATGCTGTCTGATGGAAACCTCACAGCTTTCACCAGATTCCTTAGTTTTTTGATAAATCTCCACAAGTCCTCCTTTCATTATGTTCTTCTATCTGTTATCCAACAGTGGCCTCCATCCTGGTCATCACTCCAGTCACTATCAAATCTTAGCAGCATTTTTAAAGGAAGAAATAAAAAATATATGTACATTATACCTGCATAAAATAACCATATTTGAAAGCATTTTCTTCTGTAGCTCCCATATTTCTATGTGCTCTCCTTTTTCCATTTACTCAATATAACTATACTTTTAAAATTGTGTAGAGTGCATCTTTCTGTCAAATCCAGGATGCACACTGTGAGCTATCTGACAGTTATAGCAATGGAATAGGGAATTTACAGGTCATATAAACCTGGCCAGGATAAAACTGTTAACCAATAACACATAGAGAATGTTCCTGGGTTGGACTAGAGGGATTAAACACCATGAGCTGATTATGCTAATGTTCTTCATCTCTTGATGTCTTTGAATTGCTTCATTGAAGTTGAAAGAAAAATTCACAGTGATTTATGTGGAGAGATATTTCACCCTTCATTTCCCAGAAAGATGTCTCCTCTATATGGTAACTACAGTGAGTATATGCGCATTGTAAGTATGAATTTGTTCTCTGTTCACTCAGTCACTCCGTGTCCAAGAATTCAGAATACAACAGTGAATGTTGTGTTACACAGACCTGCTTTTTCTACTAACCAACCCCTGCTACAAAGTTCAGTACACTCTTACTTTTTAGCTCCAAATACCTGGCAGCTTTCGACTGTTATGTTGGAGAAGCAAAGTGAGTCATTTACTCTCCTTGCCTCTGCACAATTTGTCGTTCAGGCTCTTTTCAAACTCCTCCAGTTTTCACATCATTTAAGCAATTAGCCATATGAGACCTCTTGTTCTCACTTCTTTTTTCCCTGAAAAGTAATATTCCACCACGTAAGTCCATTAAGTTCCCATTCTGGGACACATTATCACCTCTACTGCCCTGTACACAGAGGGGTGGTGTGAGCAAGGAACAAACTGCTGTTTCCTAAATGTCCCCCATTTCCATGTGTATCATTATAGATGATAAAAAAAGTAATAAAATAAGATGAGCTGTGACCAGGAAGAGAAAGAAAATCTCCTTCTTTAGCTATTAGCTGCTTTTTGCCATCCTCTTTAATCTTCACATGCAAAGCAGGAAGATTAGCTTAAGCAGTTATAGGAAGAGTTGGGAGCCAGCAGATTTTTAGGATTAATTTATCTTATAATGGCCTATTGAAAGTGATTGCTGAGGCTCTTCTAATCATTTTAAGAAGATACACTCCCATAGCTGAGTTCAAGGTGTAACATCTTGGTCCCTTGAAGTAATGAGAACTCTGCTACTGAATTCACTGAGCTAGGATTTTGTGTTAATGTCTCCTTACATTTCTAATACTTGTTTTCTCTGCTGGAGCCAGTTCCAGGCTGGCATGTATTTCCTGGCAAGGTGGTTCTCCTAGGGGAGGGTGAAAGGGTTGCAGCTGCAACACTGTGTTTCCTGGTGTGGTTCAACATCAATTGACAGATAGGAGCCTTCAGAGCCCTCCTCCCCTTCTCCAGGCCAGCATCTGAATAATGCCTTTCACCCATTCTCTTTGCTAACTGATCACGTGTTGCAAAAACTGCGATGGCTGTGGATTATTGACATGAGAGAAAACCAAACCCCTACTGAGGAACATGCTCAGTGGCTCCCAAGTGGTGGGGCTCTGAGGCTGCAAGCTGCTCTGCAGCTGCACAGACTGTTTGATCTTTGCAGGCTGGGGATAGAAACGCATCTGAGAGGTGTGTCATTAGGTGTGTGACACTGGCTTGTTAGATGGCTTCTCAAGGGTGGAGTGACCTGTCTGCACTGATCACCTTTAGATATGCCCCACATAAGCTTCTGTATCTTGTTAGTCCTTGCCCAGCCTCTTTGTCTCAGCTACTGCAGGCTTGGACTGGGGCCTCAAAGACCTCAGGCTATAATCGTCCTCGTGCCTGTTTCTCTGCTGCCCGCCCAGGATCAGAACAGAAGTAGCTGTCTGTAACAGCTAACAGCCCCAGCCTCCTGAGGTGACTGGATGGAGTAGGTCTGTCTTTCTCCATTGTAACATGTGGCTAACCTTAACTTATCGTGGATAAAATTACTGAGGAGTGTCACCAGGCAACTTTACCTGTGCCACAGATGTCATCCTCTCTAATGCAACATAGTCAAGCTCCTCTGTTGCGCTACCAGAAATAAGTAGAAAACCACTTTACATAGAAAGAATAAATGAATATAAAATTCCACATTTTCAGATTGCTTTTAAACCATTTGAGTTGCTGACACAGTACCACTGACTTGGACACTGGAGCTTCATGGCAGATAATAGTAGAAGACATTCGGAGCGGACTAATTCAGTATGGGATCTTTCTGACAATAAACAACTAGGAGCACATGCCACCAGCTTAGAATCTGTAAAACTGAAAGTCCACAGCAAGGGCTGAGAAAACTGCTTCCATCTTTGCCCGCAGGGGTGTCCTTAAAACAAATAGGAACTAATGTAAAACTTAAGATCATTTTCACATGTAACTGAAAGTCCTATTCCGGTTTGAATTCAGCTGAGGCAGTAATGAATCCTTCAGTAACATCAAAAACTAAGCCTGAACAACTCCATTTTAATGGGATCTTTGTGAATCTGATGAGAATCAACAGAAAAGTTTGGCAGCCTCCTGGGTTCAGCAGTAGCAGTCATTTTTTTTCCTTCTTAGTAGCTGGTGCAGTGCTGTGTTTTTGACTTTTGGCCTGGGAACAGCGCTGATAACACCAATGTTTTTAGTTACTGCTCAAATGTTTAGCCTGACCAAGGACTTTGCGAGTCTCATGCTCTGCCAGGAAGGAGAGGAAGCTGGGAGGAAGCAGAGACAGGACACCTGACCCAAACTAGCCAAAGAGGTATTCCATACCACAGCACGTTACGCCCGGGGATGTAACTGAGAGTTATCCAGAAGGGGTGATTCACTGCTGGGTGGCGGCGAGGTATCAGTCGGTGAGGTGTTGTATTCTCTTCCCTTGTTATTTCCTTTATCATTATTATTATTGGTGGTAGCGGTAGTGATTTGTGTTATATTTTAGTTACTAAACTGTTCTTATCTCAACCCATGGGAGCTGCATTCTTTTTGATTCTCCTTCCCGTCCCTCCGGGAGTAGGGGGAGGGAAAGAAGGGGGGGGAATGAGAGAGAGACTGGGTGACTAACTTGACGACAGGGTTTAAACCACGACAAGCAGTGACAGTCCAACATTAGAATATATCCCAGGGCAAGGAAATTCAGAGAACAGAAAGTTTGAATGTACCAGGCAGTACAAAAAAACCCCAAGTTTCTGAGTTTCATAAAAATGAAGCAAGTTTGCATCAAGGCATACTGTTCCTTCAGCCCACTACGCACAGGGAAGTGATTATCTCAAAAATTAAGAATGTTTGAAGACAGTTAATGGCAAAGATGCCACAAACCTTCGCAGGAAAAATATTGACAGTAGGTTTCACTCCTCCTCACCACCCTTCCTCCTCCAGAACTAGCAAAAATAACACGAAATGTCAAGCACAACATCAAAATAATCTAAGGGTGATTTGTTGTTCCTAAAATATTTGTAGCCACATAAAACATCTTTTTTTTTTTTTGCCTGCACATGTGTCCAGCTGATGATGAATGTGAGCCAAAAGCTATTTCCAAATCCAGCGGCTTCTCCTGATGCTGTGGGCCAGAAGCAGAGTGGGTCATCGGAGGAAGGCCCTGCTGTGCTGGTGGAGTTTCTCCTTTAAGATTCAATGCTGTGACTTGAATTGTGAGAATGAAAAGACACAAAAGAATTGGGATAGTGAATGCAGAAAGAAGGAAAAAGGAAGTTAATGGAGCATCCTGCAGGGCTGTGAAGCTGAGAATGAGAAATTTCATATTAATGAAGGTGATGGTGAAAAGGAAATGCTTCGAAAAAGGAATGAACAAATAACACCCCGTTTGGAAAGAGTGGGTGGCAGGAAGAACAGTGGCACCATTAGTCACACATAAAAGAAGTGGGGAGACAGGTATGCTAAGAAAGATGCTGAGTTCAATCACTGCTGTGCTGTGTCTATGCAGTTGCATAAAGCCAGTCAGTGAAAGAATCTTTTTCTATGTCAAGGAGAGGAAATTGTCTTCATTGATGGACTTTAGAAGAAAAAAGTTTCCCCATTGTGTACAATGCACAGTGGAGTTATATAACAGGAGCAGATGAATTTGGGATAAGGTTAAAGAAAAGCAAGTATCAGTAAATATAGTACATATGATATGATAGTATATTATTTTATACTTATACATTTTTGCCGCTGAATCATAGAACCATAGAATGATTTGGAAGGGACCTTACAGATCATCTAGTTCCAACTCCCCGCCATGGGCAGGGACACTTTCCACCATATAAGAAGCTGATTCACTGACATAAATTAACACTATTTGATATTTGTTCTTACTCTTATTTTAAACCAAAATGTACATAGAATAGTTTGGGTTTGAAGGGACCTTCAAAGGTTATCTAGTCCAACCCAAATGAAACAGCTCAGCTTAAAAGAGCTATTTATGTGGATGAGATTTGGACATGAATATGAACATGGAAAATGACTATGAACCTTTATGTTTCAGGAGATGAGGAAACCATGGTTAAAAAGACATTTCTCTTTTTCATGTCACTGCCTAGTATCTTTCTTACTGATGACAATCAGACACTGGACAAGATAATCAAGTATCTGGTATAGCATAATTTGGATGATAATTCTCTAGGAATCTAGAAACAAGTTTTTTAAATCCATGTAACTGATTTTTCATTCAAATTACATTTATTATTGCAAGTTTATCCAGTAATGCAAACTTCCAAGTTTGCTGTTTTGAATGATCACATGAAGAGTTAGGTGGTTTAGTGGTCAAATGTAGCTTCAGTTTGAAACTAAGGAGGAACAGAGCCCAGCCAGTTTGGAAATGGAATTTTACAGACAGGTCATGGTAGGTGAACTTGTCATTCTTTAGCTGTAGTGAAATGCCAGTATCTGTATAGAGAAGCATTTGCTCCTTCTAAAGCAATGTAGATTTCTCCAACATCTGTGGAGGAAATGAGGTTTATGTTCTACAAATCACCATCACATGACTATACAAAAATAATCCAGTGGAAAATCTCTACTAAGAGCTAAGAGCACATGTTCTTTCTCTTCAAAATTTCCCTGATCATAGGCATAACAATATAAAATTAAGAAGAGATTTTTAAAGTAAATGGGGAAAAGAAGAAAATGAGAATTTCCAGACTTCCAGTGGAAGGCCTGGCTGTGAGTGTTGCTGTATGGCTGTATTTGAGTTTGTAAATAAGTGTTTTCTTCAGAGAGGGCTGACAGTTTTCAAGATCATGATTTTCCTCTATTGAAGAGCACCCAGATAAGCTGCTCCTCCTTTGCTAGTATCTGTCCCAAGCTCACATGGCACTGATTTTGTACACTCTACAATGAAAACTGTAACAAGCTTGAAACTGAAGTTAGTTAAGACTCATTTCTCCTTGTCACTCTGTCTCCTTCTGGGCTCTGCTTGTGTGAGCTACCCTGGAAGGATCCATGCTTTAACCTTGCCATAAGTTTTGAGGAAAGCCCTCCTGAGTTCAGTTGGATCCCTGCCTGGAATTGGGCTTTAGGTCTAAATTTGCTTCAGGAATTGGAGTAAGCAGCTGAGAGTGGCTATATCAGTAAAGACATAGAGTTTCCACTGCTAGCTGCTAGCAAGACCATATTGAGCATACACAGAGAACTCCTGCATGGGGGGAATAAATCTGGCCCTCTCGAGGGATGCTAGAGAAGACTTTATGTTATTTGATCATTGTCTTAGGAAGTATTTTAACTGGTAAATATATAAATAGAGAAAAGGTGGTGTTCATAGTGTATCAATATTCACTACCAACCAAAATAGTTTATACTGAAACATAGCTTCAAGCACACTTAAATAAATGGGACTATTCTGGAATCTACCCAAAACATGGTACAGTATGTTTGTTCTTATCTCTATTTGTTTCTGCAGAGGGGTGGTGGCCTCTAGTGGACTCTGTATAGGACTATGGCAAAGCTGACACTTCAGGGTAGATGTAATTGCTACTATCAGTTTTAAAAACCTACTGCACACTGTGGAGGTGCTTTCTCAATTTTAAACTTGGTGGGAGGTACTTGTAGAAAAAGCTTTAGGTGCCTTCGACTCTTTTTACTGATATTTTTGAAGCCATTTTTAGAAGCCAATTAGGCTGCTTGGAACATGACCTACAGTGGGACTTCAATGGCTTTAGAAGCAGGGATTAGCTGAAATACTTTCAAACTGGCTTGAGTTTTTAATATTATAGTAGATTTCCCAAGTAAGCCCTGACATTTCTTCTGATCCTGTATGGGAGTCCTCTATGTTTAATCATCTAACGGGATGTGTGACTTTGCATGCCTGTGGCAGGGCTATTCATCTGTTCAGTGGGTCCAAGTCTGTGCTGTACACCCATGTATCAGATCACACAGCAAGGTCAGCCTCCATCATTAATCATGATGCAAATCTACAGCTGAGGGCTTTGGCTTCTGGAAGGGCTCTCTGGCACTTGGCACTGCTGGGTGATGACGCAGAGCTGCAGACCAGATTGGCTCACCCGTCCCAACACAGAAGCTGCAGCTTGTAAAGAGATTCTAAGATGTGGCTGGTAAACAGATCACAGCACCTGGCATATGGGATCAGAAAGCAGGAGAGAGTCAATGCAACTGTACAGCAAGCACTGACCTAGAAGTGCCACAGCAGAGGATGATGAAAAGGGAATCAAATGAGTAAGTCTCATATGCAATGCATGAGACTGGCCAGGTCTCAAATCAGTGACTCACTATTAAGTGTTTTCACTGCTTGTAAAATAAAGTAGAATTGCCTCCTTCTAGTGAGAATTAATTCAGTGATATTTATCCACCTCTTTAGAAGTATCAAGTGCTACATAAATGTGTTATCAGAATGGCAAGAGGACAATTTACTTGTGAATCCTTGATTGCTGTGTATTCTGACCAGTAGCATTTCAGAACGGTTTCAATGTCAGGTTGATATTGAAAAGTTATTGATAGGATAGTCAATGCCAGACTTCCCTGGCACAAAGCTCTCTGAGACAGGGCCTTATTCCCTCGCAACGTTTGCAGCAGCTGCAGCAATCACACTTCTGTGGAGGTTTTGAGCCAGTAAGACAAATAAAAAGGTAGTGCTTGTAATTTAATCCTTACAGATAATTACATATTATATTCTCATAGATGTATGTTCTCCCATACATCTACCCACAGAATTTTATCTATTTGGTATTAATTCTATACCTCTGTGTAACTGGATTCTTATTGAATATCTTTCTGAATATTGAAAGATACAGATTTTTCTTCTATTTTACGCTTATAAAGGAATCCTAGACAGGCTGTAATTTTTCTTTGGCTGTTACATCTGCTATTGAGCCATTCCCTTCCTGACGATTTGCTGAGAGTGCAGTGGAAAAAAAGAGAAGTTTCAGTCAGATCTTCTGAAACAAGAGAGAAGTTGCCCAGAGGTAAAGTGCACACACAAGTAGAATTGAAAACAAGTTCTGGAACATACTTTATACATAGTTTCTTCTTCTATATGAGAAATGCAAATTTCTAGATGATCCTGGCTGATTGCAGTACAGTTGCTCAGAGCACTCTTAGGGCTCATGAAGATTTGATTTTTTCTCAGTTAGATTCTTGGCTCTTCAATTCTCTTTTACAGTAAGATGCTTTTATGGCACAATAGCAGAGTAACAGGGCTTCTAAAAGATGTAGACCTCATTTCCCTGAATTGTACACGTCTCACATTGTCAAGGGGCCTTAGAATACTAAAAATAAGCCTTTGATCTTGTTTTTGCCAAACACTAGCAGTACGTGTGGTAGAAAGTTCATGTCAGTGTTTAAACTTTAGATCTGTATTTCAGACCAAATGCACTCAGAAATCCATTAAGATGGAAAGTTTCATTCTCTAGACAGTTGTAAAATTCAGCATAGTCTGTTCAAAACACTTTTTCAAAACATTTTCAAAACACTGTTCAAAACATTTACTCATTTGATTCCAAACAATATTTACAAATAGTTGTAAAGTAAAACTTAGCACAGGTTACTCTGCTAAGTACCTCTGAGCTTCAAATTAGAGTACACATACACCTGATTTCCTTGTGTCTCAGTCACTATCTGATCTTCAGATATGCTGAGGATCCTCCTCAGTGTCATTGCAGGTTGATGAGCACTGTAACATCAAGCAAACCTAAAAGCTGCATGCAAGCAGTTTCAAGGTCTTCCTGCCATACAGTAAAACTCCAATCTGGGCAATCACCATTAGTTTGAATGATTGTCATGATACAAAACAGTGAGGATTTTGAGAGCTTAAGTCTAAAGGTTACACAGCAGTAATTTTTTTGTCTCTTTATGTAAGTTTTTAGTCATTTTGTTTACCATAAAAGCCTTGAAAACATTAGCAGAATGTAGTTTACAAGCCCCAAACTCCCAAAGAACAATAAAAAAGGAACCTAACCTAAAAGGTGTTTTGTAAAGAGAAAGCAGTACAACTTTCTAAGTAAATCTGTGATTTAGCTGCAGGCTGTAGGCTCATTTTAAAGTGTCCAGTGTCTTCCATATATTGAACCCTAGGAAGAATTATAGGTAAGTAGGAAATGGATGACAGAGACTGGATCAGAATAAAAACCTATGGCTGTATTTTGATGTTAATTCTCTGAAGCAATTCCCAGTTTATAGTTGTGTTAACAAATTACTCTTCTTTTACTCTATCCTCAAAATCCTGTAGGTGTGTTTATAGATCTCTTTGGTAATGAAATTATCCAGCCCCAGAAGTGAAAACTGCAACTTTCTGTGCTGTGGAAAACCAAAAGCAATTTCTGCTGCTGGGAATCCAATATTCTCCTGCTCTGAAACTCTTCACGTACATTTTGTGGTGCCTGATATACATTGTCAATTTACTGAAAAAGCTCCTTGTTGAGCTCAGATCCTGGTTTCATGGGTTATGTGCAATGTTGAACAACACAGTCTCAACTCTCAGGCTCATTTGAATCTGTGCTTCGTTAAGTATTTTTTAAAAGACAGCTTATAGGGTAGCAAAAAGAAGAGGTGATGCACACAATGAACATAAGTGAACATACAGTATATTTGCTGTCATACACATTGAAGAGTTGGTTCTTTCTCCTTATATAATAACGTAATCAGCTGGCATACAGGGGAGATAGACATCTAGGAAACTTGTGTTGCAATGACTGGTATTACCACTGCTCTGTTACTGATCATTTAGTTTGCTTGTAGCAACACCAAGAGCAAAACTCCTGCTCAGGATTGCACTTGTACTTCTAAGTGGCATTGCAATCTCCAGTTTGGAAGCTGCTTCTTTGGAAAACACCATGTCTATAGCCTGTCTGCACATGAATGTTTGCCTTGGGTCTGTAACACCATGTCTGCATTACCACCTATTTTCATCAAGCACAATGTGCTTTCAAACCCTCCACAAGAATAATTTTGTAAAGCACTTAAAAATCACGTTTGTTAATGGCAATACATCAGAAAATAACAATGCTTGGTATTAACAAACAGCTCCTGTGGTACACCATGACCAGCAACTTCTGGAAAAGGAGTTGTTTCTCCATTGGTTGCAGTTCATGCACACAGGTGTATTTTTTTTCTGGCCAAAATACATGGTTTTGAGAAACTTGCCAGTTGTTCTTCAGATAAAGATTTGTATTGACAAAACAAGTTTATATTCTGGACTAAACTGAGAGTGAAAGTGTGAAACAACAGGATAAACATGGATTAAGTTAGTCTGGATTTACCTTCTGCCACGTGCCTGGTACAAGATGCATGATCCCTTGTTCTGCACAAATCAGTAGACTTGCTGAAACTCCATGCTGTGAGCCCATGTCCTGTTATGCTGTGGGTTTATTTCCTGCTGGAGAGCAAGCACTCTGCTGGCTGGGTTTAAAATCCTACCTGGGGACTGCAGTAGGAAAAGCAAAGTAAAGTAGCATCTGAGAACATGGTATGGTATCCATACTCAAAAGGTGGTTTTGAGTAATACTCATCTGCTAACGCTTATGCATCTGTAAGTTAAACATTTAAGTCATAACCACTCCCAGCTCCCTTTACAGTACATATTGATAGCCAGGCACAAGTCAAGGGTAGTTAAGCTCATCAGACAGGCCTCTAAGGTAAGTCAAGTGAATTGCCTTACAGAGGTGTCTACATTCCCTCCTGTCTATGCTGGGAGCCCAGACACCTACTACACACAGACACCTATACCATAGGTACCAGCACAGATATCTAAGAAGTTTGATATCTAAGCAGAACTGATTGCTTTAGTCTCTCTTTATAGTCCATGGAAATCTGAAGTTCAGGCAGTAAAGACTAGGAGGGAAACTACAGATCAGACAGACTTAAAGAGACTGATAGAAGATACACAAGGGTGACACAGAATCACAACTGTAGAAGTTTATGTTGCTGATCCAAATCATGTAGGCTTCGGGGAGTGAGAGGTGAACTTCTAAGAGGCAGCACAAAGCTGAAATGCAAGAAACAGATGCCTGGCAGAGATCCTTGAGGTCTGGGCAATACTAAATCAGAGTAATAAAATCAATAGCTTCTTGTATTACATTGTCGTAAAGAAATCAGGCAGGACAGACTCTGCTGTCCTTACTGTTTGCAAGCAGTTTTAAATGCTGAGGAGCATTGTTGGGATCAAAGTTTTTTAACATAAGATCTTTATCTCTTGTAGTTCTGCAAGCATATAAAAAGACAATGGAGTACAATAAACAAACAATAGAAATATAATCTTGCACTTCATTATCCTGTGAAAGCAACACTATAAACTGAACGGCTATGGAATAATTACATTGGCGGATAGAAGTGTCATAGCTCCACTGAGCTTATTTGCCTTCAGGCATCTAAAAGTTTGGCTCAAACCAGCTGTTTGTTTACCAGATACAAATATCTATGTAACACAAATCCCCAATTTATTCCATCCCCATCTGTTATTTCTTTTAACAGAAAAATCTTCTTGAAAAGAATTCCTGCATGACATTGAAGTATCTGAGGAAAACAGGTCAATAAATCAATAAACATGTTTTCAGCTGTTGCAGCTTTTATGCCCACATGCATATTGTATATATTTATTCAACCTTTATTTGAAAAGAAATGAATTCAGAGAGTCTTTGCCATAGACTGAGAGCAAAAGAGAAAAACAAGAGTACGATAATGGCCTATTGCATTGGTAATAAATAGACTCAAGGTTGATCTGTCATTTTTTTTCTTTAAAGAAACTGAAGCCACAAACAATTCAGTCACCTTCAATAGTGGCAATTCTCTGTCTGAGAGAATACGGGCATCTTATTCAGCACTACATTCTTCCACAGGTTATCAAGGTGCTGAAAAAAAACCAAAAGAAATATAAGCAGTTGAAAAGCAAGGTAAATCCCTGGATTTCACAAGTGAGACACCAATGACTGGCAGCAAGCATCCATCCTCCTTTATTACACAGGACTATCGGCTTGTGCATCCACTCTGGTATTTTCTAAACAAACAGAGCAGAAGCACTGGTTTTGACATTGTTCATGCAGCCTGTTATCTCTAGTTTACAAATCTCCTCTTTGACAGTGTTTGATATCTGACCTTTGCATGAGTCATAAGAAACTCCACAACAGGTACACATGGAATAACCTGCTTTCCATGTAAGTGGCTTGTGACTAAGGTTTGGCTTCAGTCCTGACTCATAACGTTCATTCTTCTTTCCAACTTTTTCACATCCAATTTTGATAAACATTCTGCCAAGTGTCTTACCTTGTTCTGACTCTTTTCTAGCTCAAAGCATTTTCTTAACAAGCTTGCAGAGGACATTTCATACCCGGCATCTTGTTTTATAGCAGCACCCTCAGCAACAGCATAGTGTAAAAAAGGGAGAGGGTGAACCACAAGAGAACATAGGGAACAAAGCCAAGACAGATTGCCCAAACCCTCGTATTTTGCTGCAATGAATATTGGGAGTTTTCTGACCCTGCCTGTGAGATTAGGAGGAAAATTCCATCTGTCAGCTGCTTGTCCAGGTCTTCTGGATATGGCCAATATACCCAAATTCTGGGAAGGAAACCAGGTTCTTTCTTCTGTTTGCTTAGGAAATATATGGATATATATATTACAATTATCACTTTAAATACTAAAACAAAACAAACTTTTGGAGGATACATGCTAATATTATAAAATAAGGACAACAGTCATACCTTTCCTGTCACTGCTGCGTATCAGCTTCACAGGGTCACTTTGAATTCAGTGCCAAGGGGAAACTTCACACCTTGCTCCTGGGAACACTGCTGTACATACACCTGGTACAGCAAGAGCACTCTCAGGGATGCCAAGAATGAACCCTAAGGAACAGTGAAGTAGTGCATCAGGCTCTGTACCTGTACAGCTACGTCTGACAATTAAGACTGTTTCTAATTTGACACAAAATGATGATATTCAGACTGTGACACTGGTCCAGCCACTGCAAAGCAGGGACTTCAGGTCATTACTGATTTATATCACATTCGCATCTGTTTTTCTGGAAGTGAAGGAGGTTGCCTTTACAAACAACCTCTGTGGTCTCATCTCGTTGTCCACTTCAATAGTAGGCTGAATACAATGCTGAAAACATTTGGCTGGAGTTACTCATCATTATCTCATCTGCACAGGAGCCAGTCATATGCAGCATAATGTATATTCAAATTAATTTCTATGAGTGGCTGGTTTACTAAAAAGTTGTCAATTTTGTAACTCTTTTTCTTAGGAATAATTTTTTCTTAAGATTTAATTTATTTTCTTATTGCTCAGGGAAAGAGGAATCAAGACTTGCAATTTTTTAATCTCTATCATCTATATAGAAATGAAGTGGTTAAACAAAACCCACCATAACATAACAACATGTATTAAACTCACCATTTGGTATTACAGTGGATTTAGCATTTGACAGTCACTTGCACACCTGGGAGATGATTGTATCTCTGTAGTTATTATGAACTGCCTGTATCTTTTTTTCCCCACTGATGAAAGAAAAGGGTAAACTATCATCAGGATCTCACATACCATCTGCTTCTGCTTCTCTTTCCTTTTCACCTTTCTGTTGTCGTACATCTCTGTTTTAAATAGATTTATATATCCTCTATAAACAATGAAATAAATGGAGCACCTTGTATGCAATAGAACTTTAGAAGAACTCACTGGAACAGTGCAAGTATTCTAAAATTTAAAGAGATAGCAATTAAAAATTCACCACCACTCTCCTAAAGAACTAATCCAGCAGTTAAATCTGCACAACAGCTATTCATTGGGAAAGTTCTGAACGTGGATTCCAATCTGTTCTGCTATTGGTTTGGTTTTTCATTTGAGGGGACATAAGCATGGGACCCTGCCCAGGAGAGTCAATTCACTGTTTTAGAAGGCTTCCAAGCTTCCAGACAATGAGGATACAAATAATTTTACAGTAAGATGTTGGACTTTTTTGGCAGTTCATACATGCTTATTTCCTTCTTGAAAACTATCTATGTGATAGACTCAGCTGACTGGTATCTTAATGTGTATTCACAGAACTTCACATATCTTTTAAGAACTTAGTATGACTTTTATACTGCAATTTTTAAAATGAGTGGAAGCTATGAGATTTTACAGTTACAGACAGGGCCCATCAAATTATCATGGCATATAATCATATTTGCTTTTGTATAACAATGCAGCTTCAAACAGCAACTTAGTTATCAATGAATGAGTAAATGGAGACTGAAAATCTTACACTGGGGACTTCAATACAAGGTGTTTAACCTGCATTAGTTACTAAAGGAAACAATGGGAAGATGAAGTCACAACATGCTTTCCCAACAAATCATAAGGAACAGAGGAGAAGGATTGTCAAATACATACTCATCCCCATGAGAAGAAAATTAGTTGTCGTATCCACTATGATTTTGATGGAGTGGCAGATGCACTTGAGCCCCTTAACCAAACTAGCAATAGTTTAATATAGGCTTTGAAGGAGGTAAAGAGCCTCCTTCATTCTTAACCCAGCCAAGAACTCCTCCAGGAATCTCACAAAAGGGCAGAGTGACCCAGTGAGCACCAATGCACATTAGCTTGGAACACTGGTAACACAGGAATGGTTGGTGTTTTTTCCAAGACTCATTGGCCAAGGAACAAATTCAATTGTGGGTACAAGGAGGCTTGTGCAGTCTGTGTAAAGAGGCTGAACAACTGCCTGGGCTGCCCCTTCAGTAGTGTTTAACTCTTATCTTCTGTCACTAATTACTTTTGTTCAACAGAGGTAGAAAGGATCAAGGGGCAACATGGTTAATGCTGATGGAAATATTTTCTATAGCATAACGGAACAGCTGCTTCAGACACAGCAGAAAATTATCAGTATGGGTTCGATACAGGTCATCTCATCCATTTTACACTGCAAAGTGGTGAAGGTCTTCAAGGTCCTAATCCAGCTGCTTTGTAACGCTGTAAGAGCTTTATCTTGTTCCCCTGCATCAAAGGAAAGGTGCAATTTCATTTGCATGACTACCCCAGCACTCAGGGGCCAGATGGAGGTGCTGGGCAAAGGTGCTTTATACCATCTGTGTGTTCACCTGACTCCAGAGCTCTGCAGGAGCTGCTCAGTCCTCACAGCAAGTCAGCCACTCTGGTTCATGCTCAGCACTTCTATATACCCCAAAATGAATGTTACAGACCTTACAGTATGTTCAAGTACCCCTTGATGACAGTCTCAGCTTTACATTGATGCAGGAGATGCTCTGCTCAGTGGACGTTCCCAAAAGCAAATTTAGACTCCCTAGTCCTCTTCCTGAGAAACATATGGTAGAAAACAGCTAAGTGGTCCCAATAAATGCAAGCTCTACTGCTTTCCTTTGATATTCCCTACTCTCTTTTGGAACATTTCTCTTCTTTCACACCTTTTCCCTCATACACTTTAATGCAGTTCACTAACTGCAATGGTTCAGCCCTCTCACTTTACTCAATTTATTAACAAAATAATTTATTGGGACTTGAAGGATATACTGATCTGTCCTCTAATATTTGTGTTCCATTTGTGTAAGAGAAAAAGGACAAAGTCTTCCATCATGTTTAGTGTGAAAAACTCCAGGACTCATTTGAAGAAATGTTGTGCATCCATATATGATAAATGTGGGAGGAATTATAGTAAACACTTACTTTCATATCTTCTGAGTTAAAAGAAAGCTTGTCTAAGCAAAGGTTTCACTTAGCTGTTATATGAAGCAGATCCCATCTTTTAGAAAATTAACCTCTAGAAAGTTGATGCAGTTGTTAATTATTTTCACTGCTAAAATGTTGTGCAATAGTCAGATTCTGCCTAGTTTCAGCTTCACAACTTGCCATACATTGATACACATTGACGGGTGTCACTGTTATATATACTTTTATTGTGTGCTGACATTGTTCTTTTATCAAGCAAGTTACTCAGACTATGTTTATCTTAAACCCACAAACTCCCACTTAATAAAGTGAATAAATTGATCTTTGGAGCCTCTTGCCAAGAAGCATTTTTCCAAACCTTTAGTAATTCTCCCAACAGTTTTTTGAGCTATGTGCAATTTATCATGGACTGAGGACAGTGTATCCTGAGGACACTGTAGCTGAATACAGTATGCTAAAAGCATTTACCCTGAAAGACAGAAAAAGTGTAACTTCTCTTGTATTTCATAACCCCATGTTTATATATCCAAAAAACATACTATCCCTTTCAGGTATACAGTTCCAGAGGGAGATTACTTCACTGACTGTCTGCCATGATCCTCAGCTTTGTTTAAACCACACAATGGGCCTGTCTGCTCCCTGAATGTTAAAAACAGGGAATAATTTACATGAACAAGACGAAGACCAGAAAAGGCCTTGACTCTGTGTAAGCTCACAATAACTAAAACATCCCTGTGTCATCAACAGTTTCCACCACAAATCCATAACATAGCTCCTTTCCAGCTACTATAAGGAAAATTAACTCTATCCCAAAGAAAGCCAGCACAGTCCTAACCCCAAAATGATCTTCAGATCATTTCTAAATGCTTATTAGTACAATAACGCATATGATTGTATAAAGCTGTGTAAGGAGGGAAACACTGATGATCAGGAAGATCCTCTGCTTGCACTTGATCATCTACAACTTCCCGAGATTATTTTAACTCCTTTTCTTGCTAAATGACAAGATCTTACTCATTTTTGCACTATTTCAATAGCTAATGATAAATTAAGCTCCCAATCTTTTCTCACATCCCTATTTCAGACTGTAGATATGATTTCAAATTTTAGCAAGTGGTCAATGTATTTCAAAGCTCCTTTTTTTAAGTGAGCATCATGTTGTGTTCTCTCATGTTCCTCTATCTGCCAGCACACAAATGTGCAGGATCAGAGCCTCGCTGGGCCAGCAAGACCAGAAGAGCCACGTCTTCTTCCGAAATGTGAGGCAGCACAGAAGTATCTTGTCCATGCCTCTCTGGAGCTACTTATCTGCAAGCTTCCTAGACATTTTGACTGCCTTAATAAAGCACTTAACTGGAAAACCACAAACAATGCATAGTTATAATTTATGGTATCAAATATCCTTTAAATCTTTGTCTCGCCTTAACTAACAATATTTACCTTTACATTGGGTGGAGATATCATGTTACTCCTTCCATAGAAAGTTCCTTCATAACTAATGTGCTCTTACTTCACCACATCAAAATGAAATTACTAAACATGTACTCAATATTTATACAGGAAGAGGGGTGCCTCCTATTTCCTGCCAATCTCCACAGAGACTTGTCTCTCAGCTTTGCAGTCCTTAGAAGTCCTTCCAGAAATTCTGTTAAGGATGGCTGCTGATTTCTGCATAAGCATTTCTCTAGCTTTTAGGGCTGAACACCACCAAATTTTCCATGTAGTATTTTAAATTATTTCCTCCTACTTCTGGTGTATATAAACCAGCTTTATTAATTTGGTTGCTCGTAAAATAAATCATGTTAGGAGAAAATTAATCTATTACCAAGAAAAACAAGAAAATATAGGGAAACTTCGGTTTCCAGAATGCTGTGAGAAATACGCATTGCAGCAGGTTTACAAGCTCTGCTGGAGTGTCAGGGGCTAATGGAAGTTCCTCTACACCATCTGCTGAACAGAGTTAAATAGTCTGATCAATTGAAGTGTCAGTGTAACCAATGGCTTCAATGTCACACTTTCACAAAATAGAAGTTCCAGCAAGGAATTAAGGAAAAAACCTGTTAGATTATCCTGTTCATTCGCTGTTGTTGCAGGATAGTCCCTCTGAAGACATTTTTATTCCAATTTGTTCAATGCAGTTTTAAAGGCTTGGAAAGGCATAAGCCACGGCTGCTGCCTGTAGTCTGCTAAACCCTGATCTCTACCTTGTCGTATTGTAATGACTTTATCTTTGTAATAGTATTGCATCATGTCTACTTAAATAATGACCTTGGACATCTGTATGTGGTTGATATATCTATATAGCAAATACCTGAAGGCTGGGTTACAAACTCCATACTCATCACTGATTTCGTATTTATTTCATCAGGGATTCACATGGCACAGTGTCCCATCTATAAGGAAATCCTTCAGAGACTGGCACAATAGACTGCCAGCATCACCAGGCAAAGGAACCCTTCCCTGCAGCCTCTGAAAACACCTGAATCCTTGTGATCACTGTCAGAACACCCCAAGAATAACCCAAATGCAATCACCATTTGAAATAGATGTACCATGTGGCTGGCATGGGCTGCACTGGTGGCACCTTTCTTGCTAGGTTCTAGTGTTCCTTTTTTGCTCCTTCTTTGTAGTCTGGTGTAATCAAGCTGTGTGAATATAAAATCAAACAAAATATATAGCAAGATATAACATAAACAATCAGACGTGTAGTATCAAAGTATTAAAGGTTTGGCATTTGGAAAGCTTGCTTTTTCCTTATTTTTCAGATGCCATTTTTCCAGGTGTTTGGCAATCCCATTGCACGTCCTGTGTTTATACATGGAAGCATCCATTTTTATTGAAAAAGCTATCTGATTAAGAAAATTTTAAGGGCATCTTTGAACACTGTTATGAACTCTCTTGCTACAATCCTCTGGAACAGAAAATGATTACTGACTGCCACATTGCACCTGAAGAGTAGCAGAAGATACCTTTTTTAAATAAATGCCTGCGAAAATAAGGACTGTTCTGAGCATCATCAGCAGCAAAGAGGCTCTGGATCAGGTAAGCATTAAAAGAGAGTTACAGAACTGTAAAAATCTGTCTCAGAGGCAGCTCTATTTGCTGTATGGCAAAAAGTCATTTAACTGGAAATAGCAGCCAACACCCATCTATCTCCACTATTTCTCTAACAGGGTAGAAATTACAACATCATATATTCAAGCATTTATGACTTATTTTCTCTATCTTCATGCTTTCTGCTCCCTCTCTACAATACACATACTACATAGAAACAAATAATATATAGGGATGGAAAGGACCTTAAGATCATCCAGTTCCAACCCCCATGGCAGAGACACCTCACACTAAACCAGGTCACCCACGACTCTGTCCAACCTGGCCTTGAACACTGCCAGGGATGGAGCATTCACAGCTTCCCTGGGAAACCCATTGCAGTGCCTCACCACCTTTACAGTAAACAGCTTCTTCCTTATATATCCATAATATTGATGCATACTCGAGGTAAACCACCTCTGTTTATCATGAGATCTATGTCTTTATACCAGGCATGAACTTCACAGCAGTGGAATTGGAGAGAAGATGCTGCATTTCACGCAGCATTTTAACTTCTCTTTGCAGAGAAGTCAGCAGAAACAAGTTAAAACTCTCCATTTGCCTCCCTCCAGGAAGGCAGCAGACCTGAAACCACCTGGATGGCCACTCCCACTCCAGAAGTGTGCTGCCTTTGGTATTAAAAGAGCTAACCATGCAGCAATAAAATTTAAGCGTGTCCTGAAGTCACTTATCTTAGTGTTAAACGAGTTCGGCATATGAGTGAGTCTCCTGTGGTTGTGCTTATTTAGGCCCTTTGCAGTCTAATTACAAAATCTAATACTTTTAGAATACAGTGTTTTGAAAATACAGAACCTGGATTAATCCCTAGCATGGCATACATACCTGGGAAGCATCCAGACCGAGCAGCAGAACACTTCAAATCTGTTTCTACATCCTCTGTTCATTCAAGACATAAACTGTCTCTTAAAAGTTTTCTGTTGTTGTTGGTTTTGGGTTTTTTTTAATAACCATTCAGGGTGGATTAAACTCAGTATCTGCCAATTAATTGAAAAGAACACAAATGCTGTATAGAATCATGGAATCACAGAATGGCTTGGGTTGGAAAGGACCTTAAGATCACCTAGTCCAACACTCCTGCCAAGTGTTGGAGCTTCCACGAGATCAGGTTGCTCCAAACCCCATTAAACATGGCCTTGGAACACTGGTGAGGATGGGGCACTCACAGCTTCTCTGGGCAACCTGTGCCAGGGCCTCACTACCCTCGGAAGGAAGAATTTCTTCCTTGTATCTCTAAGCTGAATCTCTCCTGTTTAAGTTTTAATCCATCTCCCCTTGTCCTATCGCTACAGTCCCCGACGAAGAGCTACTAAATATGCAGCTAAACTATACTAAACCAAAAACTGGAGGTTGCAATGCTAAAATACTCTAATGCAAAGACCTGGAAAATCGGAAAGAGAAGCAAAACCTTGTTTCCATTGCTCTGTGACAATTAACACGAGCCGGTAACACCTTTTCTTGCTGCGAGTAAGTCCTGTGAGCTTACAGGCACCTTAATAATAGATACAATGGAAAGAGCTTGAAGGGAGCCTTGTCAAGCACCAGGGTCCGGAGAACAGCAGGCGTTTAACCCCACTTGCGGCCCTCACTACGCCCCTCACACCGGAGGGCCTTTCCCGCCCCGCAGCCTCCCCTCAGCGGCGCGGAACGGTTGAGCGCTAAACGCGCTCCGCTGCCACGTCCCGTCCGGACGCCCCGAGGGGGCGATGGAGTCCGCGCAGCCGCCCGCCCCCCAGCCGCGCCTGCGCAGAGCCGCCTCCCCCGGCCGCCCTCCGCCCCGCCCTGCCGCCGGCGCGGGGCCATGGGCGGCGGCGGCGGCTGACCGGGCTCGGGTGGCGCGGAGCGGAGCAGGGCGGGGCGGGGCGCGGCTGCGGGGAGGTGCCTGGGCGCGGACCGCCCGGCCCGGGGAAGCAGCCGCGGCAGCGCGGCCTGGGGACTCCGCGGCGGGCGTTTCTGGCGGCCCGAGCGCCGCGCCCTTCCCTGCCCCATGTCGGCGTGGCTCGGCCGGGCGGCGCTGCTGCTGGGGCGGCCGGGGGGCCCTGCTGCTGCCGCTCCTTCCTGCCTGGGCTCGCTGCGGGGCCCGCCGCGCTGCTGCTGCCGCCGCCGCCTGGGCAGCCTGCGGGGCGGTGCCGAGGGGCTGCTCCTCCCGCGGGGGTCGTCGCCGCCGCCGGGGCGGGCGCTGGGCACCCACCCCAGGAAGGAACCGATGGAGGCGTTGAACACGGTGCAGGGGGCCCGCGACTTCATCTACAGCCTGCACTCCACCGAGCGGAGCTGCCTGCTGCGAGAGCTGCACCGCTTCGAGTCCATCGCCATCGCGCAAGGTGAGCGGCGGCTCCCGCAGCCCCGGCCGGCGGCCTGAGGCCGGCACCGCCGCCTCGCCCGGGGCCGCGCTGAGGGTTGGGGAGGTGCCCGGATTGGACCAGTGTGGGACTGAGCCCCCGAAGTTTGGCTGCGGCCAGTCTGTCCGTCGCCCAAGCGAGCCCTTCGGGCGGCGGGGTGAGCGGGGCGCTCCAGCGGGGCAGGGCAGCGGAAGGCGCACGCCGTTTTGTGTGTGAGCGGTGCATTATGTTATAAATGAGGCGCACGACCTGAAACTAACTTACTTTCCAGAAGCATCTGCAGCTCCTTCTGAACTTAAACGGAGCCGCCGTGCCGAGTGCTGGGGGTGTTTCTCATCTCCCGAGGAGTTTATAGAGGCGCGGGTGGCCGTTTTTGGGAAGGGAGTAGGAAAGTGTGTGTCTTATGAACCACTCTCCGCGTTAGTGCAGCGGGGAAGTGATTTCAGATCTCTTGAGAGGCGCTGGGCTGCTGCTGCTCCGGGAGCTCATTCATGAGTTACCGAGAGCTGCCTGCTTGCCGGCTTTGCTTCTTGGAAGTGCTAGGTGTTACGCGGGGAAGGTGTGTGAGTGCTGGGAGGGTTAGAGGTGTGTCTCTGAATACAGCGCTATGCAGTGCCAGTTACAGTAATTCAGTGATTGTTTCCATCTGATCCAGCCGTTCTTGCCAACTCGACACTTTTCCTACAATCAAATCCTGACAAAACCAAATTCTCTTATAATTACAGCCTCGGTACGTCTGTTTCTGATGCTTAGCTGTAATTTATGGTCCCTATTGCAACAAAGATGGTAGCGGGTACTTAGGAGATCAGGGTGCATTTGATCTAGGCCTCCTTGTGACTTTGATAGTGGCATGCCCTTGGAAAGGGCATTTCTGTGCCCTGTGGCTCTTCTGTACATGTCTGGACGAAATCTTGCGGTGGGCAGATATCAGGTCCAGGGGTCAGCCATGGGAACTCTGCTTTTGCGAAGGGGCAGAACCTTTTCCAGATGCCTGTTTGGTTTCGTTATAGCACACTTGCATATATAAACACTACTGTTTACAGACAGAGTGACAGTAACTCACGTAAGTGGTTCATTTTTTGAAGCAGTGCTTCTGTTTTGCAGAGTGTGAATCCTCTTGTATTTGTTTTCCAACATTAGTGGGAAGTATGCTTTGAGCTGTAGGTTGACACTAACTTTTGCTTACTAACAGCTAATACTCTTCCTAAATAAATTCTCCTCAGCTTCTGAGGGATTCTTGCCATGAGGTTTTTGAGAGAGTTTCAGTCTTGGCAGTTGCTGTTTGGGTGAACCCAGGCTGCTCGCAGTGCTTCTGTGTGTCTGGAGGATCGTGGTGGAGATCAAAATGAGACTTTAAAATGTATTTAGTGTAGTGTCTCAGTGTTGATACACAGATAATTCAGCAGATGGTCCTATTTAATGTCTTGTTGCTCAGTTGCTGTCAGCTATAATATGAAAGTCTATGTAATACGGTGACTTTCTGATGACTGAGGATTTAGAAGACAGAGAGTAACAAAAGCATTAGTTTGAGTTTAGAGACCTCACTGCATCATGATCATGAGATCTTAGTAAAGATGTAGTAAAGGGCAAAATTATTCAACTAGTGGAAATTATAATTCACTTGTGCCCGAAACTGTGAGCATTAGTCTCACTAGACAGATATTTCAACAAAGCCTCAGGTGTAGGCTTTGTAGCCTCACAGGTGAGGGCTGCACAGTGATGTAATGCATCAGACCTCAGTCCTTGAAGTCAGAGTCTTCATCTGCCCATCTTGATAAGATGTTTTGGAAAATAATCTTTTGCTTTAGCTAGCTCCATTCATGTTGTTTTGTTTTTCCAGACTGCAGCATTGTAACAGTTGTCAGCTTTTAATTCTAAGAAATGATGTTTCTTCGTGTGTTGTGGAGAAAGGAAAATCATAACCAAGAAGGGCTTCTAGAAAATCTGAATGAAAATTAGAGGGGAAAACAATAATCCTAAAACTGTAGCACATACCTTGTGTATGTTCCCTGATACTCTGAAGAACTAAAATCACACGAACAAGAGAGGAAATATGGCACAGAAATCATTCAGTGCTGGCAAAATAGATGCTTTGCTTTCATTAGATACACACACCTTAGCACTGAATCCTCTTTGGTGTGCACATGTGTGAGCTGCTCTGGCCCAGAGGGAAGGGAATGGTAATGCCAGAATTCCCTGGTGGGGATGGATTGCCCATAGCTGTTCTCTGTAGAGGACTGAATAATGGCAGAGCAGATTTTACATGAAGAAAGGCAGGGAACATAGCCTTGAGGAGTGGCGGATATGTATCGTCACTCTCAACACCACGGAGTGCCAGAAGAAGATAAAGGGGAGAGAAGGGCTGCACTGGAAAGAGAATGATACGATTCCTGGGTTAGATGTTGATGTTATGTACTTAACATGCTTTATTATGGTTAGATAATATTTTATATGTTTGCTTTTTCCTGCTGTTGAAACGGTGACTGTGTAGGAATGATCTGCCTACGTATACAGGTTGTGAGTAGCAGATGGGGGCTGAGAATTATTTGTGCTCTGCTTTCCAAGTACTTTTTCCAATCTACTGGTGTCACTTTTGGTATTTAAACTGACGAGTTCAATCAAGATAAAATGGTTTTAGAGATGTTTGGTTTCTCTTAATCTTCTCATTCAGTGGCAGCGTGCTGTAGCTTCCAGTAGCTGATACTTTAGATAAGGTTGCTAATTACTTTTGTGCTGATTTCCAATGAATGATCTAAATGCAACCTTCAGATTCACTTGTCTACCTACTGGGTAAATTCCTGTGTCCTGTTTGGGTCTGGAAAATCAGTAAAATCAGTCTCTCCTCAATCATTAAATACCTATGCAGTTTTACAACTGTACTTAAGCTTGCTTTGTGCCTGTGATCTTTTCATACTTCTATATGGAAAGGGAGGTCTTAGTCCAAACCCTTCTTAACACAGTCCTTATTGGGTTAAGTTTTGACCTTCTTCCTTCACTACCTCTTCTGTGCCCTAACAGACCCCATATCAGCTAGGGGAAGCTGTCAGCAATATGGGGAGACCTGGGCACATCAAGAACCAAATGGGGCCTGTTCCTCAGCCCATTCCCAGGCCTACCACGAGAAGGATGCAGTGCCATCAACTAATCGCCCTAGCGCAAAATATGACAGGACACACTATGTGTGGCCTCCGCTAATGGCAGAGGCTACAGGGAAACCCATCCTTTGCTGCGGCTGCTACGCTGAAGGACGATCCTCAGGTAGGTGAGTAGTAGCTGCTGACCTGTAAGTTAGGTGAGTCTCTGAAGCTGTTTTGAAACTTAACCCATCTGTTTGCACTGTAGTTGTAGGTGGGGAGAGGTTTGTGAATGTCTTCCTGCTGTCGCCTTGTCACCTATCTTACCTGGATGTTCATGTCTGGGCTCTTAGAGCTTCCAAATGCTGAGCACCAGCAGTCGGTTTCAACAGTTTAGCTTATTAATAAACACTGAGATTCTTCTGTTTGTTTTAGCGCATCAGTCAGAAGACAGAGAGCTTGTGATAAAGGATGGCTGTGAAGCTGGGAGCCTGACTTGTAATTAATAGATGGGCTTTGCTTAGAAGCTGGAGGGAAGGCTGTGAAACTGAATCTTGATGCAGTTCTCGGATGATGTTTTGAGAACTACACTTATTTAGACTGTAAACCATACCTTAACATATAGTCAAAACATCACAGACCTGCTCACCTGGATTTAGTTTTCTTCCTTCATTAATGTCTTCTTTATTTTTTACCCCTTTCCAATCTCGCAAAGGTGAATAACATTTCACCTTCTCCCAGGAAGAGGTTTGAAACGAAGTTTTCCAATTTCAGTGTGTGTTTCTTGTGTGTCAGCCACACAGATGGAGATGTTACATGTGGACTTGAATGCAAACAGTTTGTATTTTTCTTTCTCGTAGTTACAGGGGCACTGAAGTACCAAGAAGGCCAATTTGTTGTAAATGTAATAGTTCTGCTTCCCTGCTTGTGGAAGCCTTAATGAAAGTTTAGTTTTTTTGGCAGCAGGCAGTCAAATCCTCCTTCCTGTTGCTTGTTTCTTGCATGGGGAAAATGAAAGTGTAAAAAATCTTACTGGCAATGGAGAGAATGTTTTAATGCTTCTGACCTTCTATAGCAATTTTCCATTATAAAAGAGTGGTATTAGAAAGAAGATGTAACTCCTTTCTTAAGGGGCTTGTATTCAGGTTTTCTACCTTTAGTTTTCAGCGAATGATATGAAATGATTCATGAAAGCACTTGTAAGCAGTGCAGCAAGCCCAGCAGCAAGGAGGAAAAATACTAAAGGGTTTGACCTTGCTTAGGTAAGAAATGCTACTTAGCATATCTGCTGCATCTTTATTTCTTCTGAGGGTACTGTTGTTCTTATCTGTGCAGGGTTAGAATATTCTTGAACCCAGATGTAACCATTCTCCATTAATAATACTAACAAGATGGCTATCTAGGGTCTTGAAGAAATCTCAGGTCTTGATAGTGAGAGAGTCTGTTACTTTCCCATCTTTGTTGCAAAGGTGGGAAAACAATTCCTGTTTTCTCATCTTTGTGTACATATACCTAATATGTATATACAATATATAATTTTGTGTATATATACTATATAAAAATATATTTTAATATATAATGAATATTGAACACAATTCCTTGGAAAAAACAAGTTGCATTTTGTATTTTAAAAGGAAGGCTTTCATGGTGTGATCACTAAATAAAAGCTTTTCTGAAGTGTAATTGCTTGTTTCTCTGCCTGTCAGGGTTGTGTATTAACCAGCAAACATGCAAAACCCAGTAGCAGTGCAGTCTCAACAGCTAGTTTTGTTGGTTTAATTCACAGGTCTTGGAAAACGCAGTCTCTAGCTAGATTCTTTTGAAGGCACCGGTTTGCCATGGTTTAGGAAATTATCTGACCAAACTGGTGTGTTCTGATAGAAAAATGGTTGTAATTTCAGGTTACTGAATCTTTGTTCTTAAAAGTGTGTGGGTAAAGGGCACCAAAACAAGGCATTCAGTACAGTTGGTGGCTGGGGCAAGATTTCTCTGTGGGAATTTGCAAGCTTTTAGCCATTGTTAGGTGAAATCTTACTTGGTGCCTGAAGAAACATCTCTGGTCTATGAACTGGTGTTAAATTTGTGAGCTCACTGGTTTACTGGAATAGTTTAGGGAGTGTTTGACCCTAGATACCTCTACTTCCACAGCTTTAAGAAGTTAGTACAGAAGGCTGCAAATGTCAAAGACAAATGGATTTCACTGGGGTTTTTAGGCACTCCAAACAAGAGCTATGAAAAAGGTTCCTTTTGTTGCATGAGTCAGACATGTTTTGGAACAAACCAGATAATCTGCCATGGTGATTTAGAACCACTCATATTCCAGTACCTCTTTTTGTTAAAACTTAATCTGTCGTAACACGCAGAACATGATTTGATCCTTCTGGAAGTACTTGTCTTGTTGGAAGTGTGATTTCACAGTGCAAGTGTGAGGTTTCTTGCAAGGACCGCCCAGCCTGCTGAGCTGGGAGTAGAGGGAGCAGCCTTGCTGGTGTGCTTTGGCAGGTATGGTGGCACCTGGTAGGGTCAGTTCTCCTTCCCTCTGTCCTCTACAGGCCCATTTATGCAGATGAACTGGACTGTGTGTGGAGAACAGTTGTCTACCTCTCCCTTGCTGTGACCTAGGTCAGGAAATTGTTTTTAACTGCAGCATCCGATTGCTGTTCTAGGAGAAGGCCTTCTGGCAGACTGCTGGCCAACGTGTAATTCACAAGTTTGAAGTGCCCTGTCAAACTGGTAAGATGGGAAACTCTTGCCAGCCTGCCTGAGTGCGGTCCCTTTGTGTTTGTTCTCAGACCTTCACAGCATATACCACGACTGCTGAAGAGTCAGAAATACTCAGTGGTCAAAGGAATATCGTATTTCACACGGAAATGTGCTACTTCTCTTTTTGCTTCTGAAACTTTTAATTCTTTGTTTTTCTTTACGTTCCTCCCTCCTCCACCCCCTCCGTATCATGGAGTTCTCGTGTGGCAGCAAACTGATGCAGAAAGAAGGGTGCTACACAGACTGATGATCACTTTAACATCTACGGATGGAACTGTTCTGTTTGCATTACACAGATGACCACCAATTGAGAAGTATTTTATTACACAGGATAAAGAATTATAAAAGACTTCTCACCCTAAATGTCAGTTAATGGTAACATTAAATCCCAGCTATTGACTTGAAATTGATGCCATTTTGCTGGGATATGTGTGAAAAAAATCTTTTTTCTAGTGGCTCTGACATTATTTTTCTTCAGCCTGAGTGGAGAGAGAGGGAGAGAGAAATCATAAACTGTATTCGGCCACTTTGCTGTCATGTGCTTCTATATCTGGAATGCTCGATGCATAAAGCTGCTGTGGCTTCTGCAGGCCGCGATGCTTAAGAGCAGGGCTCTCTGTCTTCTGTGCCTTCCAGGGAGCTGGGATGGAGCCCGGCAGGGGAAAGCTGTGTTCCCACTGCTGACAGCTCACCCTGGTTACCTGGATGTTGTGAACAGTGATAAGGCTGTTTGATCAAGCAAACCCTGCAGCTGCTCTGATGAGTAACAGGTAGAGATGGGAGTTCTACCTGCTTTTTTATCCCTAGATTGAGATAAAAGTCCTACCTTATTATGAAATTACATCCTCCCTCAAAAATATGGATGCCTGTTATCAGAAGAGACAGAGTGCTTGGGAAGGTCTGGACACTGCATGAGGATGCCTTAGTTAAGAGACTTAATACTTCTGAAGTCCTATCAAGGGACCCCAGTATCCTCCAAGAAACCTTTCAAAAGTGAAATCCCAACAAACAAACCAAACCAAGCACAACCACATCCCAAAACTCCAAAGCAAAAAATGAATGAACAGGACCTCGCCTGCAACACATACTCTTGGGCAGTAAAAAAAGCTCTATTTCCGTTGTTCATTCCAGCAGTTTCTATGTCACGTTAGTCAGACACTTGTGTCTCCTTCCTGTTAAAGCTTTATCTCAACTGGATGCATGATTCATTTGAGCTTCCTTTTTTAAGTAACAATAAAACTGTAAGTCTAGGTAGCTTGGGGCTGTTGATTATTTCATCATGTTGGCATCTTGAATACACAAAGCACCTTATGGAAATGTTAACTGTAGGGAAAAATTTTCATAAAATTTTAACTTTGAATAAATTTGGTAATTCTCTGTTTCTGCTTTAAGCACTGTTTGTGAGGTTTATACTGTTCATGCTAATATAGATAATATACTATTAATATGCACAAAGTACTAAGTATTAGAAGTGGGATTGAGTACACCCTCAGCGAGTTTGCCAACAGCACACTGGAGTGAAGGGATGCCATCCAGAGGGACCTGGATGGGCTGGTGTGAAACTGATGAAGATCAACAAGGCCAAGTGCAATATCCTACACCTGGGTTGGGGCAATCCCAAGCACGAACATGGGGTGGGGGAGACTGGATTGAGAGCAGCCCTGAGGAGAAGGACTTGGCGTGTTGACTGATAAAAGCTCAACCTGACCTGACAGTGTACACTTGTAGCCCAGAAACCACCCGTATCCCGGGCTGCGTCAAAAGGAGCATGACCAGCAGGTTCAGGGAGGTGATCCTGCTGCTCTCCTCTCGTGAGGCCCCACCTGGAATACTGCATCCAGCTCTGGGACCTCAGACACAAGAGGAACGTGGACTTACTGGAGGGAGTCCAGAGGAGGCCACAAAGATGATCAGAGGGCTGGAGCAGCTCTCCTATGAAAAGAGGCTGAGGGAGATGGGCTTGTTCAGCCTGGGGAAGAGAAAGCTCTGGGGAGACCTTAGAGCAGCTTCCAGTGCTTAAAGGGGGCCTGCAAGAACTCTGAAGAGGGACTTTCCAAGGGCATACAGTATTAGGAGGGATGGTTTTAAACTGAAAGAGGGAAGATTTAGATTAGATATTAGTAAGAAGTTCTTTGCTTGTGAGGTTGGTGAGACACTGGCACAGGTTGCCCAGAAAAGTTGTCGCTGCCACATCCCTGGAAGCACTCAAGGCCAGATTGTGATGGGGTTTCGAGCAGCCTGATCTGGTGGAAGGTGTCCCAGGCCGTGGAAAGGAGACTGGAACTAGATGAGCTTTGAAGGTCCCTTCCAGACCACTCTATGAATAAAAGGCTGAGGTTTAATGTCATAATCAAGAAAATTGGTGCTTGGTAGTAATGATAAAACTATCCTGAAGCTGTCCTCAGAAAATGTCAAGTGTCGCTGTAGCTTTGTACTTCTGAGCTACATTCAGCAGGGTGCTTTTTTTCTGAAATGCATGTTGGTTTTTCCATTATAGTTTGTTTTTCTTCCATATTCTGAAATTTGACTTGTTTGTGCAATTTAAAGCAGATCCTAGTCTGAATTCTTTGCTTAAATTCAGAAACTTCACTGTATGTTTTTGCAGAGGAGAGCCTGCAAACATCCAAGTGCAATCGCTGTTAAGACCTGGACCTTTAAAGGCTCTTTCTGTACTGGCAGATGCTCCAGTATTAATTGGAAGATTTTAAATAATGACTCATTGCTGTCTTGCTTCATAAACTCATTGTAGCATCCAGATACCCTAAACCACTGATACCACTTGAGAAGCCAGCAAAGGAGGTAGTGTCACCAGAGACGACCAGTACTCTTGGTACAGTAAAAATAAAGTGTGTTTGCTAAGACATGGCATTGCATAAGGCCAGTGGGCTGCTGGTTTGACAGACTCTTTGCTTGCTTGGTTTGATGCAGTTGGCATGTATTGCTGCAAGAAGTAAAAGTAAACAGGTTTTGTTTATTTACAGTAATATAAAGCTTTTGGTCTCAAGAATTTTAGTGATCCCCATAGTACTTAGTCTTACTGTGGCTAAAGAAATGTTTCAAGTCCAGGTTTTGTGGAAACTGAGCTATACCACAGTTTCTAGATAATACTGAGCCAGAGATTTTGGACTGTGGAATAGCTTCATTTACTTGGAAGAAGCTCAGTGTCATCTACCTTATGCCTTTTCCTAGGAAAGTGCTGTACATTATATTACGTGGTCCAAACATAATTCAGAAACATTACTGTTATAAAACATCATTATTTAGTTAGTTGCCTCTGCCCTTCCCCGGGATTAATGCTTTAGAAAAGGTAAAGTAGAAGATTGCTTCAGTTAAATTTGGTGTTCAGCTTTTGCATGTGGTTTAAGCTTGTGATGTGTACAGGATGGTGTCATGCATGAAGAGCTTTTAAATCATGATTTAAAAAATAAGAAAATCTAAACTTTGAGTGTTTGCTCTTTAACTGTGTGTGCCTTGTGTCAAATAACACATTGTATATCTAAAGGAAAATCTGCTGGTAACTGCCTTACCTAAGGTGTAAGGGGTGCTTTTGATTTAGGTCTTTTTAGGAAAGATCACTTGAAATGCAACTTGTACTTACAATGTAACTGAAACCTTTCAGATTGGTATATTTGAAACACTTGGGTCTCCCTGGAATAGGCATGAATGCAATGGATCATGTTTATTCTGTGAACACAGAGGCACTGTTTCAGTGTGTATTAAAAATCAAAAGAAAAGTCTACCTGTTTCTTTAAGAAAGAGATTATTTAAAGCTTACTCATTCAAGTGAAAACTCTTAGCTTTAGTCAGCCTTATTTATTATTTAATCCAAATATGGAACTGCAGAGCCATGGTATCTCTGGGAGAAGATCTTCTCTGAAAAGAAAAATAAATGGAAAAACGAGATAAGCAAATCATGCAAACAGAGGGCTGAAGGAAGCTGCCTTGGATCTCTCTGGTGGTGTTTATTGTTTTTACAAGAAGTGGCTCTTATTGGGCAAAGCTGAACCTGTGTGTGAGCCGTCTTGTGCTCCCTTTCTTGTTTCTTTCCCCTTAAATTAGCACAGCGTTATTTCAGAAGCCGGAAAGCACACGTTCCTGTTTCTGTTTTGTGGCTGTTGGTGAGATCTTCCTTTAACATTGGTAAAGCCCCTTGGGTTTTTTTGGGATGTGACTGACCCTTGCCTGAAACAAGACCCTTGCTTCCTCTGCAACATGGGGAGTGTGTGGTAAGGCAAAGCCCGCAACATACCATTTTTAACTCGGCAAAGTGCATATTCCATTCAAAATTATAGGCTATGAAATCAGGTGTTTTTCCCAGTGTTCATTTACTTCGGGTTCTTAGGTATTTGTATATTAATTATTAATAAAATATACCCCCTAGCAGCTGTAATACATACTGATGCTTGCTATACGTCTTTTTCTGCAGCATTTGCCAGTTTCCTCTTGTATGTGATGGACTTATCATACCTATTGCTTTTTGAAGTATTTCTCATAGATGAGGGGTTTATAAAGTTTAATTTTGACAAACTCAGATGCTTCAGCTTTTAGTAAATTCCAACAGGTCATTATTTTAACTTATATGCTCCTCTCTACGTAGTAAAAAGAGTAAATAGGAACATATTTAAGACTGCAATATTATGTGCTTGGAGATAGGGCATATTCTGTATCAACTCTCCTATTGCCCTAAAACACACGTACAGAGCAGTGGCTTGTTTTATGCTTTCCTACTGCTTGTACCCAGGGATGAAACCTTTCCTTATCATGCTTGCTAAATAATACGTAGCTTTTACGGTGTCAGATAAGCATTTCCAGAATCAAAACTTGCCTTCAGTTGCCTTCACTTGCCGCAGTTCAGCAGTGATCCTAGTGAAAGGCTCCTGCATGACCTGAGGGAATGATGAAGCCTTGGAAAATCTTTTTTCATGTCAAAAAGAATGGAAATATTTGAGAGAAAAAGGCTTCAGGTAGGGTTAGGGTTTGGGACATGGTAGGTGATTCTTGTCCATGGCACAGACAGAGGTCTGTCTGCTTTAGGGTGTGTTGATGTGTGGAAAGTTGTATTGCCACGAAGCTCTAGTGTTTTCTCCAGGTCAGAAAGCTTACTGTGAACCAACAGGGAATTGTTGCCTTTTGACCTGCTGCATTTCTCTTTTAGACATCATCAATTTCTATTTACTGGACTGTTAAAATAACTTCTTTCTTGTGACTTTCAATTTTTTGCTTGGTAGCTTTGGCCTCTGCAGTGATCCGTCCCTTCCTGCTGGCCAGCTCACTGTAACATCTTACAGCAAGACTACGAATCACCAGTCTCCATTGGGATGTTATCACATCTTTCACAGCAATCTGAATGGGAAGAAATTGTATTTAATTTACTTTCTTGGGATTCATGGAACACTGGAGAGAAATGTGCATGAAACAGATTTCTTTATCCAAAGATACCGAAAGATGGTATCTTTTAAATACCATCAGCTTGTATTTTCAGATTGCAAATAGCCTTTCAACCCAGCTGTTTCTTTGCTTCATTAGTCCTGGCAATGGGCTGATTTTTACAAAGCACAAGTAAAGATGTGATGTTACAAATGTAAAATTAACTGGTTTGTTCAGGATGAGGAGATGTAAGAATTGCCAGCTGGATCCACAGCCATTTTGCCTAATAAAGATTTTTGCCAGAGAGAAGATATGGAAGATGCTTGAACCCCTTCCCAGTTTTCCTACTGCCTATTTATATTATTTCATACAGCAAAGTAAATAAATCAAAGTAAATAAGTAGCTATAACAGTGGCAGAGCTGCTATAAATAATCAGCCTGGTGACCTTTTTGTCTTGAAAATATCAGGCAGACTCCTTTTGATTCTGTGTCCCTCTCCCTGAACAGAAGGAACATGACAAAGGTGCGTTTGTGCTTCTGACTGGTTCCAGTGTGAAATACATACTGCTTGTGGTTTACTCCTTTACAGATCTGGTTTGTCAGCCAGAAAAAAAGCCTTAGGTTTTGTAATGTTTCCACTGCTGGTTTGCTTCTCTGGGTTGGATGCTAAAAACCTATTGTTTCAGCCTCATTTCCATGCTTGTATCAGTTTTTGCAGTAATATGGCTGAGTTTTGCTGTAATTTATGGCTTTGTGTTAAAACCTCAGTTAAAAAAAGCGCTCACTTTTCCTTCCGTGGCCAGGAGAGAATAATTACTCAGATGGCTTCCGCGATGTGGGTATGAGCATGCGCAGATGAGCTGTGGATGAGCTGATGTGTGGGAGATGTGATATGGGTGTGGATTTGCTGTTGGTTTCCCTGGCATTGTTGCAAAGGGAGTGTCCTATTCTTCACCCATGCCAAAAACCTCTGGGTGTGAGAGCCCCTTTTCCCACTTTCCGTACTAGCACTTCAGTTCTTCCCTGGGCCTGGCTGTACACCTGGGTGAGCACAAGTGCTGGAATAAAGGAAGAGTCCCAAATAGGTGGTCAGGAGGGAATTTAGGAATGGGAGGAAAAGGATAAAATCACCCCTTGCAGCAGCAACATGACTTTAGCTTGCTTCAGGGTGCAGTTTTGTATTTGACCTAGTGTTCTGTCTTCCCTGCTTTCTCGTGGGAAGTGCCCTGAGGGCTCTTGTGCCTCAGGTGGGAGTCTGTTCTGGGATTTGTGCCACTAACAGCACATAGAGTGACTTACACTGGTGAACAGCAAGTCTCCCAGGTTACTTTTTTTAGCATTGTCAAGTACTTGCAATTATATCTGCTCTACTGGAAGGTGTCCCTGCCCATGGCGGGGGGGTTGGAACTGCATGATCTTTAAGGTTCTTTCTAACCCGAACCATTCTGTGATTCTATATTTGGGAGCATTTTTGATGTTAAAATTCATCTTGTGTGGCTAGGTAGAGAGCTGTCTCCTCCCTTTCTCTGGCTCTCTATCCAGGATTACTCCTCCTGGGATCAGTGGCTGCCCCCTGAACCACACAGCACTTTGCTTCAGCACTGCGGAAAGCATCCTCAGCCTGAGTATGTCCCCTTCCTTGCTGCTGGCGAAGAGGCTGTGTAAACATTGCTCAGATTTTGGAGTAGCAGATGAGAATGAGGGAGGGGAAGGACTCTGGAGGCACACTGAGACCACACAGCGTGGAAAAAAATGTAGGAGTGCAGCTTTCATTAAGGTCTTCAGTAAATACTAATGTTACAGGTATGTCGCCGATGTAGGCAGTACAGTAGAGCCACAACATACTTCCACTGCCAAGGGGAAAGGTGTGAAATAGAATCCATATTTCCCCCATGTAGAAAATGAGACAGGCTTCTGTGTGCAGAAAACCTTGGATTTAGCTGTGGGTTTGTGTTTGTAATTTACTAATTCTCAAGCTGCTTAGCAGAACCGGAGGTGGAGGCTGTGATTTCAGCACTCACAGGAGCCTGCTGTGTGCTCACAGGGAAATTGTGACAGAACAGGTAAGAACAACTGGCAGTGGGAAAGGGGAAACGTGCAGAGTTGAAGAACAAAGACTGTGCTAAGTGGTGGAACCCTGACTTTTGTGAACTGCCGTTGGGTAGTTTTCTGGGAAGATTAAGAAACACAGGACTTAAATAAACAGACCAGATTTGTAGTACTTCATGGAGCTGAGGTCTGGAAGCAGATTTAGAGGGAGTGTGTGCACAGCTGTGACTTGCAGTGGGCTGGAGCCTGCGTTAGTACTGTAGTTGGAAGCCGCAGAGATGCACTGAGTTGGTTAAACCTCCTGAGGTAGGGTTCATGCTCATTGAAAGGCTGCAGAAACACAGGCTAGGAGAAGAATTTTCCTTCTTTGTCTTGCAGAATAAAGGCAGTTAGTTGAAAGAATGAAAAGTGAACTTGGTCGGAACTATTCACTTGTAGGAAGAGTAGAACATGGGAGTTTTGTTGTCATGTGCTTCTCGCTGTTTATAGGGCTTGATTTACGAAATTATCAATCTTAGTAATTTCAGATCATTTTCATGAACAGGTTTTTTAGAAGAGCTTAAAATCCATGTGCAGAATAAATTGAGAAATAATGCAGCTGCATAACAACCCAGCATATAGTCTATGTTCTTATAAAATAAAAGCCAAAAGAAATCATTTTTAGGTAAAGTTCCATGTAAAGTGTGTTTTATCTGGTTTTACATTTTACATTATACAACATTATACGACATGGATTCCTTCAGCTGTTTGCCAGAGATAGCTGACATCGCAGCTTGTCTTTGACCGTGGAGACTCAGATGTTGAAGTCTGACTTGTTTCACGAATGCAGCCAGAAGCTACGCCAAGTTACATGGGGAAGGGAAGAAGAAAGGAACCCAGGTGATGAATCTACTGTGCTACCTCTGGCAGTAGGTTAAGAGTTAAGAATAGCTTAATTGCTGCTGTGTTCTGTATTCATTAAGCATTAGTATAGAGAGGTGCAAATTATCTGAGTGTAATATGTGGACAGAACTTACATTGTCAGTGGTTTCTTATGGTGTTCCTTTTGCTGACAGGTATGAATAGTTTCTTAAGGACTTCAGGGAAGCTCATACTTGTGTCTTTATTGCTCCAATGCAGTGAAAAATTAGGAATGTAATTACGCTTAATGTGACTGCAAAAAAATAATGTTTGAACATCATTCAGTTTATGTGTTCTCTCTGTCTCACTCACTCTGAGGAGCTGTCTTAATTCCGAGACAGATGAAAAGCATTGAACTGTATGTGCATTTAAAGTTATTTCAGAGAGAAGCTTATTTCTGCTGTCATACTCGCTTTCAAGGTTGTCTTCAGGCAGGGAATGAAACTTTCTGCTGAAGAAAAGGCTGGTACTTAACTAGTATGTGATTTAATATCAGATGGTCTTTGGCTTTCTGTGAAAACCATGGTATAGTTCTTTTAAAGGGAAAAACCAAATTCTACCAAACACATCAAATTTACCAGTTGCCCTCCTGGTATAACTGCACTGCTGTACCTGCCTGCAAGTGATGTCGGGTATTGGAAAGGTTGTTACTGTCTGACTGAGTACAGGTGCTGCTGGTAGCAGGGACTGTGGGAAGTGCTGCTGTTGCCAGTTTTGGATTTGCTTACACAGTAAGCATCTCTTTTGATGTTGGCCAAATCACTTTTTATCATTACAAGACCCGTGGGTCCTGCAAAAGGCAAAATCTCACATTCTGTGCCCAGGAATGACAATAGAAAGAGCAAGTGTGATGAAAAAAGCCAGTGAGCATAGTGTAGACCTGGTCCACTACATCTGCTAGGAGGCATAAGCCCCCTTCACCTCCCCATGTTATTAGTACACTCAGAGCTGTGCTAGGGCAGGGGAGGAAGGAGTGGCCTGGTTTCCCCGGTAGCTGCACAGGCTGTCGTTAGTAACCTTCATCCTGCTTCAGCAGGGTCTGCTGCTAGCTGCAAGCACAGGATCATGTGCCCAAGCTCTCAATACTCTGCTGTTCTCTGTTCTTCACAAATTACCTTTTCTCGCTCATTTTTCCCTGTGGAAACAGTGCGGTTCTGGGCAGGTAGGAGAAGGGCAGCTGGGAGAGGAAGGATAAGAATAAGCTAACTCATCTCTTTCCACTAGCTTAGATTTCTTTTTGAAAACAGGACCTGGGGGGAACATCATTAAACAAAGGATATTATAATTGTGTATAGAACTCCCTAGGTATTTCATGGGCACTCGTATGTAGGCATCAGTGATGCCTAACACAGCTGTGTTTAAGGGCGATGAAAGACCTCTTCTAGATCGGATCTCTTTGGTTGTGCACAGAGCTCTGATAATTCATGTTCAGAAATCTTTTGTGGCTTCTCACAGAATTGCTTTGCATATCCTCTTACTTGAATGGACCTGTTGTGGAGAACAGCCGAAAACCTCATCTGACACCCTGATAATACATAGATACTAAGGTTTTACTTGTTCCTAGTTCCATCATTTGCCGAGCTGCTTCTCTGCTCAACTGCAAATGGGTGAAGTGATTGATAGATACTTACTTTGACTCAGAGGTGCCTGAGAAAAATCGGTGCCGACAAAGAAATGCCAACACCTCATCTTACTGAAACATAGTTAGACGAGTATATTTGGATGAGACTAATTCCATTCTAATATTGGTCTGAAGTACTTACCCAGTCTTTTTCCACAGCTAGTGGAAAGGGTGTTGTTAATCCTAGGAGAAGATTTGTTCATCTGAAGATAGAGAGTTGCAGTGCCATTGGGAAGCGTCCCTCCTCTGGTTCCTGGGAACTCATTGCAGTTCCCTGTGACTCTGTGGATGGCTCGCTCCAGTCTGGGAGTTGCTGCAGCCAGTTTATTTCTTGGCAGCACTCAAGTACCTTCTTATTTTTTTATTATGTTAAATAGCGTATAACCATTTGCTTCTGAAATGCACAGATAAGAATGCCATGTTATTTTTCCTCTTCGCTCTCCTATTATTGTTACTGTGCTTCTGGTGTTTTTATACACACACTTTGGCTGTTTTCCTCACATTTTCCATGTCTCTCTGAAGGAGACAGCTCAAATGCTGTGTTTCTGTCTTTACCCTGCATTTTTATTACAGACTGCAAGTCTTTTCTGCATTGGCATCATTTTAGCTGATTAACCCCTCGAATCTTGAGGCAAGCATCTTATTTCTAATTCTTTTCACCTGCGGTTTGAGACCTTGATAAGCAAACCACTGCAAATCCTATTTTGGTGTGAACCTGCTAGAACAGAAATGAAAGGCTTTATAAAGTACTGATAGGGAATTGGACTAGATCGGGGGGGAGGGAGGACGACGGGACACAAGACGACATACACACCCAACCTGTTAATGATGAAAGCAGTGATTTGAGTCTCTGGATACTTGTTTGCATGTTGTTTTCTCCTAGATTCCCTGTCAGGGTTTTCACCTGGGGTCTTTGTGTTTTGTTAAACTTGTTTTAAAGGATATGAATGGTGCATCATGTTTTTGGAAAGGATAATAGGATAAACACATCATATACTCATAATATTTGATAATGAACATCCAATAAGCACTGCAGATAAATTTGAAATGAAGTTCTGTGATATTTAAACTTGCATGTGGTGAGATATAATGTACATTTCTGTTGCTAAAAGCATCCATTCTATGGAGTAACTACTGACCACTAGATGAGGTGATGCAGAGTAGCTGTATTGCCAGTCACAGGTTTATTTGCTTTGGAGCAGGCTGGCTGCATCCAGTGTAAGTGGCATTTAGCCCTGGAACTCCTGGGGGGCACATACCTCCCCCACCTGCTTGGAGGGGTTCGCAGGAGTGAACTGTGCCCAAAATCACTCCCAGGTTTTGTTCTCAAGGGAATTGTTTGGCTGATGCCAGGAAGCAAACAGCAGTCCTGCAAAGCTTGTTCAGCGCTTGGTCCAGTAGATACAACAGTAGTTTCAAGTAAAGATGAGAATCTCTTATGCTATTTCAGGGTTGTTCAGGGATGGAGATGCAAGGTGCAGTCACTGTGTGGTTTCTCACAGTGTTACACAGAGTATTAAAAAAATGTTTAATGTCCTCTTTATTTTATGCAGAATATTTGTTTGGACATAATTATAGCTGAGAAATTATTCTATCATGCCCATGGCAGGGGGATTGGAACTGGATGATCTTAAGGTCCTTTCCAACCCTAATCATTCTATGATTCTATGTCCTCTGTCTATTCATCTCTTACTAGTGCTTTGCTCAGCTTTCTCATGTGCATGTGACTGAACAGGCCAACAGCCAAGTTTATATTTAGCACTGCACGAGTCAGCATCCTTTCATGCCTTAATCATTGTAGTAACAGGAAACCATTTGGGAGTTAATAACAAATGATGTGGAGTTTTTTCTTGGCTGTCAACCCATGGATTGGTTTTTCCCATCAGAATCGTAAGGGAACCCAGTTGAAGATCAGTGGACATGGTTTTTCAAATTTGTGGCTTGCTGTAAGCACTGAGATTTTGGCAGTGTTTGTTAAAACATTGAGAAAAACAAAGGAGGAACAAAAGGCAATTGGGATGTGAATATGAGCTTATTCCATGAACGAACTCGTGCATCGTGGTCAGAATTTACTCTTAAGGATCTACCTGTAGATACTGAATGAAGCAGTATAACATACATCTCATTTCTAGGTTTCAATTCAGAATTCTGGGGATAAGGATCCTCTTACGGAATATCTCGTTTTAATAGACACACCACTTGCTTTGTTTTCTTGTTGTATGCAAGTGAGGCCCTTGCTGTTCCATGATGTGTATCTGAATGATTTGCTGAAATGATGTGAACAGACTTTTGAATTTGAGGCAAAACTCTTCCTAATTTCTAAATGAGACCCTAACCTTCAGATTCCTCTTCCTTCTTGATAGTCATTGTTAAATCATTAATCTCATAAGATTTGGGTCACCGTTTAAAACCTTATAAAACACTGCTCATATTTTTGTCTTGGACTTAATACTCAGCTGTAGCATGTGTCTTCCTAGGGCAGCCCTGGCCACAGTACCTCTTATCACTGTTACGAGTTTCATGCTGCTGGGTGAGAGTAAAAGATTGAGCTATGGAATCTAATAGCAGTGTTAGCTGCAATTTGAATTAAACATAATAACGTGCCTTTAGGCTTGCAGGTTCTTTTGTATGCCAGATCTTAAAAATTGATAACTCAGGAACTGGTGATCACAATTTTCTGGGTTTTGGTTGCTTTATTTTTTTTACCAACTGTCCGAATAAATGCACTCCCATTACCCGTTAGTCCATTGGGGGTTTTATCACCTAAGGAGAATAATCTTAAAACTAAATTCAAGTACTTGGTTTAAATTGGCTACAACTGGCAGAGTTAATTTAACTCACTTGATTTGCGGCAAGCTGGGGGTAATGGTAAACTCATGTTGACAGTTCTGTATTCCCCTGGACTCTATCTATTAATAAAAAGTAAATGTTAGCAAAAAGAAGGTGTAAATTCAAAAAAGATCAAGGACAGGTTTAAGAGGCACTTAATTTTTTATCTCTGCCCCCCCACGACTTTGCTAATTCAGGGCTCATGACCCGTGTTGCACTTGAACCTTGGATTATGACTTCATTTATGGCAATGAAAGTCAGTTAGAAAATAGCAGTATTACTTACTCTGCCATTTCATTTTATTCCTTCTGCGATAAGATTGGATGAGGCTTTGAGCAACCTGGTCTAGTGGAAGGTGTCCCTGCCCATGGCAGGGGGTTGGAACTGGATGAGCTTTAAAGTCCTTTCCAACCCAGACCATTCTATGATTCTATAAAGATGAATTCTGGTGTCTGTGGCAGAGGATGAGCTGGTGAATTGGCTGTTGTGAAATGCAGTACTGGAGGCCAGTACTGCCTCTTTTCCCAGACATCTAAACTCCTGGAACTGTTGAACTCTGACTGAATTAATTTCTTGACAGGAGATTTTGCACTTCGGACCTTGTTTTCCCTCCAGTAAAACAAGTGAAGGGCATGTTTCCTTTGCTGTACTCTGAAGATTTTTTTCATGGGGTGTTTTTTTTATTTTTGCTGAGCCTTGGAAATTCAAACAGTCAGAACAGTTTCCTATGAATAAACACCTGATTCTGAAACACATTTTGTTATCTAGAGTTTTAGAAGATTGCTTTAAAGAATTCTTCTGTGTCTGTGAGATGTGTTCCCCAAGCCTTCCTATCTTTCAAAGTATGTTATGGTTTAGAGGGATGGTATTGGAAGTGACTCTGTAAAAAGGTTACTGGCTTTCATGCCACAGTGGTTATTTAATTCTTTCAGCTTTCATTCTGTTTTTTCCCCTCCCAATATCGCAGCTTTAAACTAAACCTCAGCCTCTGCAAGTCTTGCTGAGCTGGTCCTTCCCCATCGGGCAGTGCGCTGTACCTTGCAGTGGCAGAGCGTACTTCATCTGTCAGTGAAGTCATCTTTGTGCTTAAAGGCTTGTTTTGGTGCTCCACAGGAGACAGGTTTTTCCTTGAGTCTGGTCCTGCAGGTACTGTGTGACAGGGTCCTGAGCAACCTGATCTGATTTGGCTCTGCTTTGTGCAGGACTGGGACTAGGTGTCTCTCCAGGCTAAAGACTTGGCTTGGCTGAGGCAGAGAGGGTGTTGGGATTGGAGCTTCCCTCTCTGGAGCATGAGCAGGTTTGATCTGCACTAGTTATCTGAGCTTTGTCTGTCTGACTTCTCCCATCTGTGTCTCATTAGTTAGTACATGTAATCCCAGATTTTTTCCCCAGATTAATCTTCATCTCTATGATGGAAGCTGTACGTCAGGCAGATTGCCAGATGAGTTTGGCAAGACTTTCTCTTATGAATGAAAGTTCTTATGGATGTGGCAGGAAGACGCTGTCACCTATGCAAGAATATCCTATGGCCAGACAAGAGAAGTGCCACCATAGTGCTGTCTTACTGACTTTTCTTTTAATATTGAAGTGCCTCAGGTGCCCTGCTTCATAAAATGGCTATTTAGCAGATATTCCACCCTACTGAAAGAGGTTATATCAATGATGAAGTAATTTTTGCTTGTAGTTGATCCTTTGCTGTTTCCCCCTACCTTGCAGTAACCCATCATTCCTCTGACCCCAAAGTAGTGTCGCCCAATCTCCCTTCTTCTAAAACCATCCCAAGATAGTTCTTATGTTCTGGAGGAGCAGGTTTATGTTTTTTAATTAATGTGATTTGAAGCTTCCATTATTCATAGATGTGAGAGTTTTGGGGTTTTTTCCTACCAAATGCTTGCCCTCAATTTCTCCTTTTGGTAGTAAGTTCCTAGAATCAATTATGCACTGGGTTTTAGCTTTGTTTAATAGCTTTCTCTCTGCACTGAGTGGAGAGTAATTATGTAGACTGCCATGTGCTATCAAACTCAGGAACCTTTTTATAGTTTATAGTTAAATCCACAAGACTGATGGTAAATCCACTAGAGGCTCGTAATATTTTGTGACAAACTGGGTAGTCTTCTATCTTTGTGTTCGTACCCACAATACTTCACTTGGGAATTACCTAAACTAACTGGTTATCATAGGGCAAACTATGAAAAGATGTTTTATTCAGAGGTAGATAAGAGTGTTTCCTGGAAGTTCGTTTATGTTACAGCTTTTTATCTTCCTGTTTTAGTTTCTCCTTTATAGTAGGTTTGAATATAGAGTGGCTTGGGTACACAAATACTTCCTCTAGTCTACACTGTTCAGACATATGCTCAAATGGTTCACAGCCTGTGTTTGCAGCTTTGTCTGTTCATGTACTTGGCTGCTCCAAGTAAAATTTGAATACTTGAGGTTGTGTTGTAGGTTTCTTTCATGTTACACCATTTTTTACCTTTGCCTATAGAAGTACCTAATCAAAAGTATGGAAGCAACTTGTCAAAAGCTCAGGGTTCATAATACTGGAAGATATTGGGGCAGCTTTGTTTTCTGCTTTAAAATGGGGTCTTTTGCTCAACGGCCACATTTCAAAAAATCTACAAATGTGACAGAAGCCTAAAAAAGTAAGTTTTCTTTCCCTCACCCTGTGGAATGGGTGCCTGTTGCTGCTGCACCTCTAATAGTCTGTGTTAGCTTCCTGTAGAGTGCTCTGTCAGGTTCAGGAGTGACGTCCTGATCCTTCCAAGCACTTAATGGTTTGAAGCCAAAAAACAACATGCACCAAATGACCAGACTTGTTCTGCTAGTACTGGGATCAGTGGTCTCTACTGTCACTGTAGTATTTTTCTTTTATTCTCATACTAGCTATTAAAAGATGCCTTCTGTCAGAACAGAGGTAGGAGCAGACTGTCTCTGGAGGAAAGGTTGTCTGCTGCATGCATAGAGATCTAAAACCAAATAATTAAATACAGTTCTCTTTAGATGTCCTGGTTTGTCTAATTTTAGTGTGTTTTTCTAATTCTCAGTAATTAAAGATGGCTGTTGAGCTGCTTCTAATGTATGCTGTTACTTTGCATAATGACTTATATTAGTGTAATCTTGTAATATTTCTCTAAGACTTTTTGGCTTTAAATTTTTTTTTTTTTGTAAAATAATAAAAATGTGGATGTGAAACATTTATCTTCAAATTTGAAAGCTGTTAAATAACATAACTGCTTTTTTGCCTGCTAGTAATTTGGTAAATTATAATAAGCTGAGTTTGTGGTGAAGTAGCTAACTTTCTCATTTCATTTTGACTTCTCTAGAGAAGTTGGAGATTGCCCCACCATCTCCAGGACAACTGAAACATGGTAAAAGAAGAATGTTTGTTGAATGTGGTTCAGTACTTGTGCAGTCTGTGTTTTGAATTGCTTCATCTTTCTCCTACAAATGCTGGTCTGTCCTCATCCCTGTCATCTGGAGTAACAGAAAACCAAAGCAAGCACCAACAGCCACTCTGCCACCTTTATTTCATGACACCTCAGCTGGAGAATGTGCACCATTTAGTAAAAGTAGGACAGAAAGCCCAAATGAGAGTGCGTTGTTCAAAGCCGGCAGCAAACGCTGGTTTTCTAAGCCAAGCAGTGTTGATGCTGCAGAACCTTGTGGGGTTTTTGTGTTTAAAACTAGTGACTTGCTTCTAGTTGCCTGTATTTTAAATGGACTGAGAAGTGAGATAAAATTGGAGATAGATTTGGTATTCTTTGTAATACCATGCTCATTCAAATTCTGGATTAGTTTCCAAATCAGTGTACTTATGTGGTTTTATACTCTCAGTTAGCAAATATATGTAGTTGAACCTTTTACTGTACCACCTATCTACACTTATTTCTCTTTGGTGTTTTTTTCCCTTGGTCCCTGGGATTCTGTTTACTCCTTGGATTCCAAAACTATGGCAATTGTGGTAGGAATTTGAGTTCCCTCTGTAGCTCCAGAGTTTGGTGTGCACATTTTGAAAATACTGGGCACATCTGTCATACCTGTGTGATTTTTTTTGTTGTTTTTATTTTGGGTTTTTTTGTCCTGCAGTGGTTTAAAACAACAATTGGAAACTTTCATACAGTCTGTGCTTTAGTCTTTCACTGGTGCATTATGTGTTTTTACAAAGTAGCTCCGGAAGTCCAAACATGTTCTAGTACCTAAGCATGAAAGCTCTCTTGAGTGTGGCTTTGTTTTCTTCTATGGTCATGGATTGATGCTGTCTGTGAGAGGTAGATGCAAAAGGGACTCATTCCAGTTGCTTTTCACACGACTGTGAGGTTTGTGCACTTTTCTTTCTTCCCTCTTCCTATGCTTGCATCTCTGTAAGTTTATGCAATCCAGGAGTTGTTGGTCCCATCTGAAGTGAAAAAAAACCTCAAGCCTGAACAACTGAAGAGCTGATGCATTTTAAATGTTAAAAAGAAGTTCTAACTTTAAGCTGTGTTTTAGTCATGTAGTCTGTCCTTGGTGTTGGATTCAGTCTTATGAAACCAGCACCTTGAAATGCAGCTGGAGGCTATGCTATGCAAATTCAATCCATCTCTATCAGAAGCTTACAAGCTAAAATTTGAGAGAGAAAATGAAGCAGGACAAACAGAATGACACAGTGACACTACTTGCTAGAATTATTATTCAGACCAGCATGTTCCAAGTTCCTACAATATAAAGTATTTTCACACAGGGTTTACTTGGAGTTTCAGGAGTAAAAGGAGGAAAAAAAACCAAACACATGAAACAAAAGGTGGAACTTGAATTCTTAAACAATGGATTGAGGAGCAGCTTCAAGGCTGACTTGCTCTCAGCATAGGTCCCAACCAAAATCAAGATACAGAAGTCTGCGTTGGAATAGTGAGATAATTCTGTGTGACGCCAGTGAAAACCATCTGAACATCTGTAGATTTAGTTGAATGAATTTTGATGAGAATTGCCTAGCTCCAGGCAATACTCTTAAAATGTGAATTGTTAGGAATGCATGAAAAAGAGCTTTTGCACAGGAATAGAGAGGGATTTGCAGAGAAAGGGGCTGTATTTTGAGCAAGAGAAGAATGTAGAGAGTCTAGTGAGACAGTGTGTGGTAATCCGTAGTGATACTGTGACTGGTTGGAAGGACTAAATAGTACCAAATTTTGTGTAGTTTTCAGTGTTTCTTTTGTGCTCTAGTAGGTGTAAGTGGCTTCCATCCAAAATTGTACAAGTATTTGCAGAGTAAGTTGCTTTAACTGGTTCTTCAAAGGCCGTTAGGAACACTTAGGTATAGCAAAGGGTTCTACCAAACCTGCCAGAAACAAAGTCATCAATAGAAGTAGTGGGAAAGGGGTTTTGTGTACGTTCTGTTTGTTTCTCTTAAAGGCAATATTAGACTGACATTGCATTTGTTATGAACTAGTGAACTCTTACAAATATTTACTTTCTCTTTGTTACTTATTTCTTTTAGTGTTCTTCCACAATGCAGTACCTTTTGTAGGGTTTGGATTTTTGGATAACGCAATTATGATTGCTGCGGTAAGTTCACTGTTTAATTCCTCAATCAAGTCAGTAAGCTTCATATCGTTTAAGTAGAATAAAACAGACTAGACTGAGAGCTTCAGTAAGACACTGTATCAACTCACCCTTTTAATCTGTCTTCCCTAAAGAAAAAGTCCATGCTGTGTTCAGCCTTTGCCCAGTGCAAAGGAGCGTTGTTCCTTCTGAAGGCCAGTATTGCAGCAAATTTTACTGAACTGAGAAGAAACTTGCTTTTTTTCCTCTCTTAATTTGTGCTGTAAGACACATTTATGATCCAGTAGTTGATACGTTTTTGCACTGACTGATTATAACGCAATTATAACGCGTTGATGAATACGTCTTCAGGGCTTTTATTGATGTGTTCCTTTGTTCTGAGTGACGCAGGCACTGTTGGTGCTGATGTTGATTTGTACTGATGCAGCCTGGCACTTCTGACTAACACTCTTGACGTATTTTAGTTGCTTGGAAGATTAAATGGGCTAGTGGAACAGGAAGATCTATAAAGGCCAAAGAAACTGTGCCTCCTGTAGATCTATCAGTGAGGATAAATTCCACCTAATTCCACGAGGATGGAGCACCTCCCGTATGAAGATAGGCTGAGAAAGTTGGAGCTGTTCAGCCTGGAGAAGGCTGCGTGGAGACCTCATAGCAGCCTTCTAGTATCTGAAGGGGGCCTACAAGGATGCTGGAGAGGGACTCCTCATCAGGGACTGTAGTGACAGGACAAGGGGTAGCAGGTTAAAACTTAAACAGGGGAAGTTTAAATTAGATATAAGGAAGAAATTCTTTACTGAGAGGGTGGTGAGGCACTGGAATGGGTTGCCCAAGGACGTTGTGAATGCTCCATACCTGGTGGTGTTCAAGGCCAGGCTGGACAGAGCCTTGGGTGAGATGGTTTAGTGTGAGGTGTCCCTGCCCATGGCAGGGAGGTTGGAACTAGATGATCTTAAGGTCTATTATTAATATTAATCATGGAATAATTGAGGTGGGAAGGGACCACAGGACCTATTAGGTCTCTAGTCTTTCGCTTGTTCAGGACCTTCCTTAGGGTCTCTGATCTATAACTTCCTGCTCAAAGCAGGATCACCTGTAAGGTCAGGCTAGGTTATTCATGGTTTCATCCAGTGGTACTTGACCAGATGCAAGGGCGGAGACTGCAGAGTCTTTCTGGGCAACCTGTTCCAATGCTCAGCTGTCCTCACAGGGGAAAATATTCTCCTATGTCCAGCTGGAACATGTCCTGTTTTAGTTCATTCATGTTGTGTCTCATCTTTGGACCATGTAATGCTGTTTCATCATGCGGTTCGCTGCGATTTTGTTTCTCCAGCTAAAGAAGTAAGGAGCTACAATACTGTGTTTTGTTTGTTCAGTATTTGTGGAAGTTTGTATTCAGAGCTATACATTCAGCTAAGAATTACAGTGGGGGAGATGATACGCAGAGATAGGGGTTAGTTTTATCCATTAGCTGGCCATTATGGAAAAATATAAACTATTAAAAGAGTATCAGAAGTAAGCTGTTGTCCTGGGGAGAAATATATATGCCAGGAGGATGGGAGCTGTGCAGATCTAGTAGAAGTAACGTCCATTTATCCTTTCAGTGTCAACATAAGCAAGCAATAAGCATTACTTTTGCTGGTTCACTCAGTGTAATCTATTTTAACTCCAAATCTCTCAAGTAATGAGAAAATTCTTATTTTTCAGGGAACCCAAATAGAATTGTCAATTGGAGTTATCCTAGGAATTTCAACTATGGCAGGCAAGTAATAAAATGGAGTATGTGTAGACTGATAAGCACACTCCTATATTTTAGGCTGTGGGCCACAGGGCTGGAAATGGCTCTTCCTTGGTCTTGCAGCTGCCTTTCCTAATAAAGAAACAACCTATGGTTGAAGCAAGGACATATTCCATTTGCAGAAATGGAATTTCAGCTCACATAGCTTTGGCAATACTTATTGCCCGTTTTAATCTAAAAGCTCAAATCCTGGGTTGCTTAGGAAAGTGTATTTGCATTTCTGTAATGGGACTGCCCTAAATTCCCTAGGGTCTGATACTTACGTATGCATGTTTATGTATTTGTAAGTTGCCATTTGCTTGCAGTGCTGGGTGAAGATCAGTGTTGGTGTCCTTTTACTGTGCTGGCCCATGTTCTTGGTGGCTTCTCTGCCTCCCTGCGATACCATGGGGAGGCCCAGCAGCCACCCTGCTCCTGCACTGGACCAAAACTGATAAGTTCTGCTCAACAGCTTTGGTGCCTCTGCAGTGTCAGAGGAGAGAAAATATCACTGGATCCATCAGGTGCAGTGTGGCTTGAAAGCACACAGACAGCTTAAACGCAGAACAAGAAATGTGCGGCATTTCTCTGTTGCAATGCAAGGCAGTTACAAGCAAGCTTATCTCACTAAGATCTGCTGTGAAATCATGTATATTAAGTGTATAACTTCAGTCATATCTACAGTATTCCTAACCTGACGCAGTTCATGGGTGTGCTAAAATGCTTATCAAAACTACATACGTGAGTAACAGCTCCTTCTGTTTCCTGTGCGCCTGCACCTCTTCAGGCACTGGAAAGCCTTGCTGGTGTCCAGCATTAGCTGTATGAAACTGGCAACCACCCGTGGCTGTTTTTAACTCTGAAGAATTCTTAACATTGGTTTCCAGGTGTCTGTGACATCTGTTTGCGCTTGTCAAGTGTTCTTCATATGAGTTGAGAAAAGTAGTTGCACTTCCTGTTATTGTTAGTCTGCTGCTGCAAACTGTAGTAAGGTCAGAAAGAGACTTACTTCTAGTCTTTTATGCTGTATCTGCTGAGAAGAGTGACAACCATTGGGGCAGGGAGGGAGAGTAACTGATGGGGTTTATTTGTAATGAAAATAATACTTTGCCTTCTTACCCACTTCTCTTCCCTTTTCCTCCCTCCAGCTGCAGCTCTGGGAAACCTTGTTTCAGATTTAGCTGGACTGGGGTATGTCTGAACTTGTGTTGAGAATATATCTATCGTTTTCCTCTCCTGCAAATGCTGTTGGTGCTACTGAGCTAGAACATTATAAACTGCTGAAATACAATTGGGTTGGTTTTTTTTCTAGATCTTGAATTTTGCTTCAGTAAACTACATGACTGTAGAAATGTATTCTACATTCTACATTCTAGAAATGTATTCTGTAGAAATGTATCCTTGCTAAGGAAAAGTTGGACTATTGGGTGTTTCTTGCCAAGGTTAAAACTGCAGTGTCAGTTCTGAAACAGACTAACTGTCCTGTTACTACAGTATTACATATTGTAAGGGATAAAATTGGGATTGGCATTTAGTCTGACTCAATGTAGTCTGTAAGCAGTGCTTGCTTGTAAGGAAGTTTTAATGAGAACTTTTTCTGCAAGAAGTGCTTTCGTTGAAAAACAAAATGGAAAAATGCATTTTTTGTGACGCAGTATGTTGCTGTGATAGAATATCCCTCATATACCTGCTCCGGTTGTTATAACTAGATCAAGAGGTATTTGCTTCTCCTCAGATAAAAGTTATGTATCTGAAATACCTTCAGATCTCATCATACCTACTGCTGACATAAACAGGTGCAGCTGACTTTATTTTTTAAAGGAATAATTGCTGAAAGTAAAGCTTCAGTTATGACTCGTGTGCCCACTTTTCCTCTTTTTTCCCTACAAATAACGAGGCTTATTCCTAGTGTATGTAACCTTTCCTCCAGTGAAGGTTAACAAGCTCTGCAAACATACAGTAATATTCACACCAGTTTTGTCTTGCTGCGTAAAGTTTTTCTGTAAATACTGCGTATCAAATCAGTAAGAAAATGGGTGAACTTGCAGTGCAAAATGTGCCCATCAGAAGTCTGATGATCGCACTTTGCCATATTTACCTCTTGACTTTAGCTGAAGGAAAAGCTATTCGTTTTAAGTTCAGTGCTTCAAATACTTCAGAATCCTCACTAGAAGTAATGTCAGATCCAAAATCATTTGTTCTTGTTTTCTTGTTCTTCTAGTCTTGCAGGTTATGTAGAAGCTTTAGCTTCACGACTGGGTCTGTCAATCCCTGATCTGACACCCAAACAAGCTGATATGTGGCAAACGCGTCTCAGTGCACACTTGGTGAGTATCCTGTAGTTAGGCACTGTTTGTGTGGAGCTTGTTTGGTTTAAACTAATATGTGATAAATCCTTTTTGTCACTTTTGCCATTAAATACTTAACGATCACCAGCATTTTACACGTTTCCTGAAGGGTTTAGTTGTGAGCCTGTGGCAGGGAGCATCATGAGACTGGATCATTTTGGGCTTGGGGGGATTTTCCATATGCAACAAGCCATGAGTGACTAGTACCATGGACAGTCTCTGCAGTGACTTCATGCATGCCATGGAGATACCTGGGCTGAGCTCTATCTACTGTGATAAGACAGTTTATCTGAAAATTATAACCCCTTAGTAGTTCACTCCCATACATTCTTTGTCAAGTGCTTGCTATTTATATTCCTGTGCTAGTATGTGTTCATTTCTGATATTCTATAATTAGCTTGGATATGAAATTAGTTTTCCCCTGGGTAAATTTTCAGCATTTGAGTAATATTCCTTGTCTGGGTTTACAGTTGTGGGACACTTGACTTGCAGATTCGTTTTCAGGATGATTACTTAATTAATATTTAAATATTTGAAGTGATCCCACTTCAGAAATGAGAACATTTAGTTTATTTTGATGAAAGAATCAGATTATAAGAAACTGAGTGAAGAAACATATTCCTTTCACTTTGCCAGAATGAACGTTCATGGGAAAAAATATCTTTGCAGATTTAAGGAAAGAGAAATAACGCTGGCTACTGAAAACTAAGGGGAAAAGTCTGCTATTAGCAGTGATAGATCAAAGCATCGAGCAGGGAAGAATTGGCATGTTTGTGGGCTGCTCTCTAGTCTGCCCAACATAAGAGTCATCTTGGTGAAAGCTGTATTGGGTGAAAGCCTGTCATTGCACTGCAGCGCATCCACAGTGCTTTTCTGTGAGGAGGCTTCTGAGCATCTTTGCCTGAATGCGAGCAGGTTTTCTTTTATAACCATTGTCTCAAGTTTCTCAACACTATCCACCTGCTGCTGGTGATGTGGTCTGGATGTTGCTTGTCTTACTTTCATCTCCTTTTGAATTCTACATCAAGGCAATTGTGAAAAACTGTGAAATGTTTTCCAGTCTTTTTTATTTATTATTATTATTGTTTTCCTCTTGTGCCTTTGCAAGCCATCATGTTTGCAAGGAATTCTTCATTCCTGACTTTGCATTACCACATACAAGCAGATACATTTATAATTGCACATAAAATGTGTGAGTGGTTTTGCTGTTTGTTTCACCCCCCTTCTCTGTCTTTCTAGCCAATCCTTTGAGTCTGTCTCCTCCCTTACCACCTATGCAGCTTTTCATGGGTCATTCCTCTCCTCTTTATTCAGAAATGTGCCTTTTATCACAGCATACGCTGTTTCTAACCTTGTCATATCTGTCTCTCTCTCATAGATTGTGTTTCTAGTCTGCATGCTAAGAAAAATGTGGCTCCCAACTGAAAACTAGAACAAAGGGTCTGTTTTCCTGGTTGTGTTGATACTGCACAGCAAAGGATTAACAACTGATCAGTGAGAAACTTACTTTTTTCCCCCTTTCTCTAGGGTAAAGCTATTGGAGTAACCATTGGCTGCATTTTAGGAATGTTTCCGTTGTTGTTCTTTGGCGATGAGGAAGAAAAACTGGAAGAAAAAAAATAACCTTTTTACAAGACATATACAAATGTAAACTACTGTACCTCAATTACTCGATTACGCTGTCCATATTTAGGAATTAACAGACAGTAAAAGATGTATAGACTTGGGAACAAAACCTTCAGCATGTCGTTTTATGGAAACACTAATTTATTGTGGCTTTGTTGTGTTCAGTACTTCTTTTTATAAGATATCATCTAACTTTTTATTTAATTGTAAATTGTTGAAGTGTTTTCACTTATGGCAAAATGTTTACCACTTTCCCCTTTGACTTTATTCTTTAATGGATTATTACTCTGATAATCTACCATGGGTGACAGTATCACTCTTGAGTTGCATATTGGTTGCTTAACAGATGTTATTGCACGACAAAAATCTCACTGCTGTTCATCAGGTCCTTCAATGCAGATTATTAAGGAGGTCAGTGATGAGTAATTTGAAGTCCCTGACTTGCAAGATGTCTGGTTGCCCCCTGACCAGCCATCAGTTTGCACTGCCTTTAGATCAGATGTTTCAGTGATCTGTGACAGCCTAGTTTGCATTTTTCACAACACTGATTGTGTGTGAATCGTCTTCTGAGATGATCATTTTAAGGATTTCACAAGGTAAGTGTTTCCAGTATAGGCTCTTTACCAAGTCCATTTTTTGGTGGTGGTTTAGCACCTTCTATACTTCCATATTCGCCTCTTTTTTTCCTTTGTAAACAATATTTTGAGAATTGAGATATTTTAAATTTGTCTTCTTGCATTCTGAGTGTGGTATTAAAGAATTCAGAGCAACTGTTTCAAAAATCCAAACAACTTGTTTTTCACTGTTCTGCTTAAAACAAGGTGTGAATAGTTGGGTGGGTGGATGAGGCTGGGAAACGCTTCAGGGTATGAATGAGTGCTGGTACTGCAAGTCTGTAATGGGTGGTTCAGTTGAAACAACAAAGTGTATGTCAGTCTGGATTAGAGGACCTGATCTGCAGATTATAACTTTGTTTTTAAGATTAAGCCTTTGCTACTTACTTTTCTTTTTTGCTGTGGGACAATTAGTAAAAAAGACCCCAAACAACAAAAAAGGGAGACTTGAGGCCTTTTTCATTTTTTGCCTTTTATTTTTGCAGTCTTACTTGGTGTATTATAGATCTGACAGTGCAGACACATGTAACTGTGTTCTTTTTTTATGTGGTCATGAATAAATTGATTATGACTATCAAATATCCATAATATTTCAGGATCTGACTTGCCAATAGCATAAGGCTAAACTGATAACTGTTGATTAGGGGAGAGGGTTTCTTACCTGGTTGGATAAAATTTGGGAAAGACACTAAAAAGAGAGGCACAGCCGGGGCACTCTGTTTTATTGCTGGAATTGTTGGCGCTTCTGAAACCTATAGAAAGAAACTTTAAAAAAATAAAAATGATGTCCCCTGATGACTTTAATTTGCTGTAGGAAAAGTCTTGTTGTAATGTGTTATGTTTATCTCTTGGTCATGAATCTGACTTCTCTGTTCTCATTTCTAGAAGCCCTTTAAACAGCAGTACTGAAACTTTGGCATCAACTTTTAATGAGGGTGACAGTGTCATATCTGTTCTTTGAAAAGCAGACTTGGAAAACTTGCAGTGAGTAGTCCTTGTAGCATGTACAGTACTTTGTACATTAAACCATGAGAATCTGGATCAAACTGTCAATCTGAAAGAGAGTTCAGCCAGGCACAGAACACAAATGCAGAGGAGTTTTGGCTTGCGTTTTCCAAGTTGGAAGCTTTATTGAAAAAAACCCAAATAAACAACAAAAGAAGCCACCAATCACAAACACCACAGAAAACATCCCCCTTAGAAAATTATGTGCTCTTCCTCCACAGATTGCTGCTGGCTTACAGTACTTCAGTGATCAGTGTTTTAGTCATCCAAACATTTGTCTTGGCTTTACCTTTGCTTCCTCTGCATGTACTTTTGTTTCTGGTATGTTTCCATACAAAGCTATATTTCCCATGTGTTCTTTTTTAAACAAAAAAACATCATTTTAAATGATTAAATTACAAATTAATTTAATTAATTAATTAATTAATTTAAATTAATTTTAATTTAATTTAATTAAATTTTTTAATTACTTTAATTTAAATTTGATTTTTAATTTAATTAAATTTAAATTACAAAATTTTAAACATCAGAACAATTTTGCCTAGGGTTTTTTTTGTAGCTGTTTATACAGTAATACCAACACTGTTTCCCATTATGATACTGGCATCTTCATTGGAATCTTCAGCAGTGGCCAGACCGCTGTTCTTTGTCATCGTACCACCTGGAACACTGTTTTCATCACTTTTTTAGAGCTTGTGAGAACAATGGGAAGGCTGTGTCAGCTGTCATAGTAGTTTTCATTTTATAATGGCAATAGGAAAGACTGTGTACTATTGTTAAATAGCTTGTGCATGTAAATCGAGTATGTTTTGTTGCTGTATGTCGAACTATTGTACTGCAACCAATACTTTTATTGGGAATTAATGAACTAAAATATCTTCAAAGAAATTAATCATGTGTCGTCTTGTTGAACTATGGAGCTGGCCACAAAAATGTGGAGGGCAAGTGACACATGGTAAGAAATCTTGGGTGTTTCAGGCTGTTGTCTGATACCGTCAATCAAGAAGGTGATTTCTGGGGTTTCAGTATTTGACAAATGTGAAGAAATAACTCGTGATTTGAGAGGAACAAGTGGCTCTGCTGGAGGCTGAGAGGAAGTGCTTGTTGGGGCCAAGCTGCCACCCTGAGTACAGTAGGGGTAGCTTGCTTTGCCTGCAGGATCCACTCTTGTGTGGAGGTGGTGCTGCTTCATGTGGACGATCTGTGCCTGATCTGTATCCTGTCTCCTTGCAGTGAGGGTGGGTTTTTCTGGGGTGTATGGATAAAAGTAATCCCTGATGGTCTCATCGTGATTTTTAAAACACTTAAGACTGAAGACAGAGCAGTAACAAAACACTCTTTTTCGTTTCCTGTTGTCTTCTCTTTCCTCAATAAAAGGAAAACCAGACACTACAGGCTTGTTTAGACACTTCAGTATTGCTCCATCTTTTTATTCTATCGGTTGATCCCGTGTTAATAGGAACTTTTCGATTTAAAGGGCTGGTAGACCGGAAATTGTGTTTGTTTTAAAATGCTGTCTTTTATTGTAACCTAAAATATAAATGTATTTTTGACCGTATGTTATCTCTAGGGACAAAGAACATGCATCTGATAATATGGTTATCTTGATCTTCTCGTCAGTATTTTCTCATGCATGTACTTTTACATAAATTGTTTGAATTCAGACAACATCTTTTGTATTGTCTTTAATTAAATTGTCAAACTTTCTGTAAACTTTTGTACTACAGCAAAGGTGTTCTGTGTTTCTTTATTAGACCAGATGCTGGAGGGGAAATGTTAATAATATCCTGTGGGTATTCAGCCTCAGCTATACAAACCAGAAACAGATGATTTAAGTTATAAGCAGGTGGTCCTTTGTTACTGTCTTAGGAGATACCACCATGATGGAGTGGTACTTTTGTCTCTTCATGCTTGGAAGAGCGCAATTTAAACAATTAAAATGTTTGCATGGTAAATCAATGGTGTTTGTGATTAATATGAGTCAGAAGCGCACTTGGGGTTTATATACAAACTAAGCCTTCATGAATTTTCCCAGACTTTGGAGCGCTTCACGTTGTTTCACTTCTCGGTCAGTCCCTTCTGCGCATGTCTGTGCATGAAGAAGTGCAGTGAGTAGAATATCTGTACTGAAAGGATGGTCTCATCTCATTTTGACAGCCTGTATAGGTTGCAGTTTGTAAATCTCTGCCTTAATGTTGTACAGAGTCTGTCACACTTCTGTCCAACATGGTTCCCTCTTTGATGTTTTACATGGTCTAGTGACAAGCTGACAGAGCAGTGATATATAAACTAAAGGTCTTAATAAAGCATTAAGGAATTGTCATCCTGCTCTGAGAGTCTTATGCCTCTGGAATTTTTTGACCTAAAATGCTAAGAAAGTAGCTAGAACTACCCCAGGTTGCAGTTAATACTCTCCTAACACAAAGTCAAGCTCCTGTTTTAAAGTCTTTATTTAACGTTTGTTTCGGCTTTTACCCTTGTCTCAGTGTTCAGGACCATGGGCATGCAGACTATTGCTTCAAAATGGTAGTGGGTTTTTGTGCAAACTTACAACTTAAAAGCCATCCAACATAAGTGCAGAAGGATTTGACTTTGTTTTGGTTTGGAAGCCTACCTCCCCTGATCAAAACCCACCTTCTAGAGACCTGTGAGTTTCCCCGTCCCTGCTCCCCCAAGAGATTGTCATCACTAGGGTTTGAGCAGTGCAGTCTTTGAGCCTCAGTGGTGGAAATCAGAACAGTGACCTTGGGTAGCAACAGGGAGTATGGATTGCTGATCTCTCCTGTAAGGAGATGATGCCAAGATAAGGCCTCTTGCAGCAGCTTGTAGACAGCTGACAGGAAACAGTTTTGGTTTAACAGTCTTTACTTCAGTAGTCTGGCTTAAATAATGCTGCAGCTGTGAATGCTACTCCACAGTCTCACGAGTTGCTCCTTTTTGTATGTGTGCAAAGACTAAGTTGTTGTGAAATACTAAAATTAGTTGAGACTTCAAACCTGATGCATTTTTGTATGCCTTCTGTGTTCTGTCCTTGTGTTTTATCAGTGTCTCATTTATATATCTGTAATTGTGAAAACGGCGTTATGCTTTTGCCTAGAGCATTTAATTAAACTGTAATTGTTGATATTATCCATCAGGAAATAGATTATTTTGCAAAGGATTATGAACTGTACTGAATGGGGCCATCCACTGGTTAGAAAACATGTATCCAAAGACTAAGATTTGTTGGATCTAGAGCTACCATTCTTGTTGGGAAGAGGTTGTCACCAAGCAGGGTGGTAGTGCGGTAGCACAGAGAGCTTCCTTGTCTTTGTACAGCATTGCTGCTTGCATTTGCCTGAGTGATTTGCACCCTGGTGATGCTGTCTATTCTAGCTGAAAATGGCTTATCTGTTGCTTCCAGCTAGGACCAAGGAGGAAAGGGAGGAGAATGGGATTCTGGGGGATCATTTTCCCTACATGGGGATGCACACGGGATCTATTAAAAGAGAAAAAAACTGCAATGATTTGCATTCATGCTACTTTCCTGCTGTTCTCTGTGCCTTGGAGTGCTCTTAACATGCTGGGAGATAGCAAGAAAGAGCTGATGAGGCTTCCCTCCCTCTGAGTGGTTTTTCTGCACATCTCAGCTATTGAGGTGTCAGTAATCCCTGTATAGAAGTAATTGTCAAAGGAAAGATGATACTTAAATACCCCCTTTTGAACACAGGAATCCTTGAATAGGAAGAGGAAAATGATTACAGGTGATCTGCCTTTGCAGTACAGCTGCCTGATTACCAAAGACCACATCAAAACCCAGTTAGATCTTAAAAGGAAAACAGCCATTTTTGGTGAAGTTTGAGATGCAGATCCGCAAGTGACTTTTTCTTACATGGTTTCCCCTGATTAGTTACTTGCCCCATTTTGTGTAGGAACACTGAAAGGTGTTCTTTTCCTTCTACCTGCTTTCCTCTATGAGAACATCATGGCAGGACTGAGAGAGAGGCTGCGACTCGAGCCATTGCCGGTAGGTAAGCATCCCAAGAAGAGGTCATGCTGTGAGAGGCAGGCAGTATCATCTTCATTTATTAGTTGCCTTGTAAAAGCAGTGGAATAGTTCCTCTGGGAAAAGAAATTACTTTGTTGGATTTCATTAATTTGTATTGACATGCTGAGGAACACGAGCATCCTTCATGGCGACGCTGAAAAAAAGAGGCAGCTCCTTCTGACCTGGATTGGAAACCTTAACATCTCCTAGGACAGTCGTCTCTTTAACTCTGCAGTAGATGATGACCTGACTGGAATGTTTTAGCAGTTTATAAAGCCCTGGAAAAGCCAAAATGCAGTTGCATGCCCTGTTTCTATGGATTACCCAGGTGATGTGAATGGCTTGTGTGTCGGTGAACTCAGTCACTTCCCAATACCCTGCAGGCTTCAAGGCTCGGTTTTCCTACACATTTGAGGGATTCCTGAAATGAGTTTTCTCTGCCTTTCCATATCATATATGGAAAGTCTACATTTCCATATTGCATTTCCGTATTTCCATATTGTAACTTCACCTGGTTTTACATACCCACTAACCCCTTTATATATGGTAGAAACCACTATGGAGTATGTGTTCTTGCTGATGAAGGTGTCCAGGGTGGGATTGGTCATGCTCTGCAGACGGGTTATTACCATACAGCCTCTGCACTGAGAATACGATGTTGACGTTAATTCTTACTTTCAATATTCTCTAAGCCGTGCTGAGTATTTGGAGTGTACCAGAGTTCCAGCTCTGTTCTTTACCCAGTTTGCCCTGGTTTTGATGAGTGTGGCCTGTGCCACATTGCTTTTGGTAAGTGAAATTATTGTGCAAGTTAGCTTGTGTGTGGAATGGAAGAGTTTATTTCAACTGTTTGCTGTTGTAAAGCAAACGTACTTTAACTGCAAGTGGAGCAGCTTGGTAGTGAAGAGGGGTGACAGGGAAACAGGTGACTTCTGTAGAAAGTTGCCAGCAGGGAAGAGCTCCTACTTTCTGGATGATTGTGATGCTCCATGTGGTTAGCAGATTGTGACTCTTTTGTTTTCTGCTGCTGTGACAAACAATGCAGGTGTCATGTGTGGCACAGCAGCTGCACATTGTAAATCCCTTTACTAGAAAAATTAATCTGTTAGATTGGCCAACAAAAGGACACTGAATAGCATGCATATAACTAATGTGCTGCTACGTGCTGTCAGCTTGATGCTGCTGAAAGTTGATATAGCACGAGGTGGGCCGGTGGTGTGATGTAGCAAGTCTGGAGAGAGACTTTCCAGAAGGGCATGTAGTGACAGGATGAGGGGAATGGCTTTAAAGTGGAAGAGGGTAGATCTAGATTAGACATTAGGAAGAAATTCTTTACAATGAGGGTGCTGAGGCACTGGCACAGGGTGCCCAGAGAAGCTGTGGACGCTCCATCCCTGGCAGTGTTCAAGGCCAGGTTGGACAGGGCTTTGAGCAATCTGGTCTAGTGGGAGGTGTCCATGCCTGTGGAAGCAGATGGTCTTTAGGGTCCCTTCCAACCCAAACCATTCTGTGAATAATTGTGAAAAGGATTGTGGCCTACAGAAAAAGAACAAAAACAAAACGAAACAAAAAGTTTGTGTCTCTTCTGCAGCTGCTCCTTCTCAGTGCTGGGTTGGTTTGTGTCTCCCTGAGCCACATGGGGTTCTGATGCCAGTGTGGGGGGCACATAGTGAAACATTGAACGGTATAATTGCAAAACAAGAGAACACAGAAAGGAAATAAACCCTCCCTTTAAAGAAATACCAACAAATTGCAAGTTTCATTAAAATAGCTGACGAAAGTGCCACAGCCGTGTTTCAGTCTAAACCAGGATTTCATTCTGTCGGTTCCACTGGTGGTTGTAAAGCTGGAAAGCTTCTGAGTTCCAGCTGAGAAAAAACACTTTGGTGCAGGTCCTCTGTTGCCTTGGTTCTGTTTTAAACTGAGTCATAGTAAACAGAAATGATGGGGTTTGCAGGGTTTATTTCTTAGTCCTTTTATTTTCCAGTTTAGTAAATTGGGGTGCTCCCCATATGCGCAGTCAGCCTGTAAAAGAGCAAGAGTTGCTGATTAAGGTTTATGCTTGTAAATTATTATTGAGAACAATAGTGTGGGTTTTTTTCCTTTATGACAATGAAACAATGTATTTTAAAACTGTTATCATATGGTTCTTAGCTGGATAAAAACTGTTAAGATAGGATCGCATGTAAACATACCTCTCCTCTCACTCATAATCTAAAATGGGAAAAGTTATTCGGATGTACTTTCTTTACTTCCGTAATGGTAGTCTGTGTTTCACTTCATTTGGGTGGTGGCAATTATTAATGCACTTCATTTATGTATGATTTGGCTATTTCCTTTAAAAGACCTTTCCAGACTTGATGGAAGATGCAGTAGTAGCTACTTGTTCACTCTGTGGTTACCATACTGATTGCATAAATTCTGTTTGCTTCTTGCTCTCCAAACTAACTATGCAGCCTTCTGTTGCTTGCAGTTCCAGCATTGATCTTGCATGCATCCTGGTGAGGTGGCCGTGAATGTTGTGGAGGAGCCTTTTTCAGCATAATTCCTCCACCAAAATAATCTGTCTTGAGTCATCAATTCATGCAAAAAAAGTTTCTGATGAAAGCCCTTTAAATAAAAATCTCTGCGATGTGCTGTGACTCACACACACACATGCTTGTGATCTGGTCTAGTAGAGTCACGAATCTCTGTTTCAGTTCCTGTAGTGCTTTTAAGAAGGACTTAGGAGCTCATCTGACCCATCTCTGTGAGTGGATGAATGGGGACTTGCATGCCCACATACAGTCTGTAACCCTGCCCATCGCAGCATGGGAGAGACAGTGTCCACATTGCACTGGTGCCACCACGTGCCCTGAGTTCTGCTACACTGACAGCTCCAATGTCTCTGATGTAGCCAACAGCAATTCCCATGGTGAACAGAGACCTTCGTGCGGCAGCACCCATGCCTTGTGCTTGTAAAAGCAGAGACCAGAGAGCAAGTGCAGGGACTCAGAGCCTGGAAGGCTCTTGCTGCTGGGGAACAGCTGTTTAAGAGAACAGTCTCCTGCAGGACAAGTGGCAGGTCAGTGTCTTCTGATGAACCAGAGTTTGTGTTCTGTGGTCTTGCCTGTATCCGGAGCTGTCTTTGACTCAGTATGCACTGTGGGTTTTGCATATTTTATCTCACAACCTCATCTAATCTTGTTCTGGGTGAAGTTTACCGTTAACATCCTTTTGGTGTGTTGATGGTGGGGTGACTGCTCTTACTTCCTCTGGGTTGTAGGAGAATGTAGAAGGAACAGTGGTGGCTCAGAGGGCTAGAACGAAAGGCAGGGGAGTTTCTGCATTTCTCAAAATGTTTTTTTCTTTGTATGGGTGCTGTGGGGATGTGTGAACATTGGAAAACGTAAAAACCACCCGTAGCTGTTGATGCTGCTGCCCGTGAAAGACCATTTGGCTACACTTGGCAGTATCATGTCTGGGATGTTGCAGGCATGGTCATATTGTAGTTCTTTTGCAAACTGTGATCTACAGCTTTGATATATTTTGATTACAATAGTGGAGGTTTTTTTTCTTCTCCTAATCTTCTTCTTTAACTGTTCTCCCGTGTGCTGTTCTGAGTTAGTTACTCCGCAGTGTGTCATACTAAGTGATTCCTCTCCATGGTTGGCGTATATGCACACTGAAAAATATTCGTATCTTGAAAAGATGTCCCTTCTGTTAACCACTCTTAGTATGGTAGAAGCGTACTGTTCTTTTCTGTATATCCGATTAATCCCATGTAGCACTATCCTTTCTGCAAGCAAATAAGCTTTGTTTCCCTGTGCTTATAAACAGGATGGATGCCATCCAGAGGGACCTTGACACGCTTGTGAGGTGGCCAGTGCCAACCTCAAGAAGTTCAACCAAGCCAAGTGCAAGGTTCTACACTTGGGTCGGAGCAATCCCAGGCACAGCTACAGGTTGGGCAGAGAGGAGATTCAGAGCAGCCCTGCAGAGAAGGACTTGGGGGTGTTGGTCAATGAGAAACTGAACATGAGCTGGCTTCAGTGTGCGCTTGCAGCCCAGAAAGCCAGCTGTATACCAGAGAGAGACTCTTCATCAGAGACTGTAGTGATAGGACAAGGGGGAATGGGTTAGAACTTAAACAGGAGAAGTTTAGATTGGATATAAGGAAGAAGTTCTTTACTCTTAGGGTGGTGAGGCACTGGAATGGGTTACCCAAGGAAGTTGTGAATGCGCCATACCTGGCAGCGTTCAAGGCCAGGTTGGACAGAGCCTTGGGTGGCATGGTCTAGTGTGAGGTGCCCCTACCCATGGCAGGGGGGTTGGAACTGGATGATCTTAAGGTGTTTTCCAACCCAAACCATTCTATGATTCTGTAGTATTTTTGCTGGCTTTCTCCGCAATGTTTGTGTCACTCTTTCCTTTCTGGCATTTTTTCTTTTCTGATCACTGTCAATAACTATTAGATGTTCAGGTCACAAGAGCAAACTCTCTGGTTTTGCTGATCTTAAAAACATAGAATCCGTTCATAGAAACTGGCAGTTTTGTCAATAACATTGCTGGGGCAACCTGCGGCACATCAGCTTGTCCTTCTCTTTGGAGGGTAGAATTTGTCTCACTTTAACTGTGGCTGTCTAGAAGTTACATACCTCTGAGCCACCAGTCAGGCGGACATCTGCAGAGGGACGCCTGTGGCCCTCAGCTCCCAAAGAGGAAGCTTAGCTGGCTTGACTGTCAATTATACCCCAGACTTTAGACTTGTGGACGGAGATGAGGTGAATCCAGTGCTGGCGCTCACGGCTTTTAAACTGCATGCAGCTTTCAGGCTCCTCAAGGCTGGGTCCTGTGCTCATGGCACATCATGCGCTGTGCTGTGGGGCTGGGTTTGGGGGCTTGCTGCCCACTCATCTGAGCGCTGGGGCAAGATGAGCAAGCAGTGGCTGTTGTACATCTGAGTTGCTGCAGGACCAGCCCAGTGAAATCAATGTGCTTTTGCAGATGCATCGAATAACTCTTTAGGACTGACCCGCTTTCATTTCCCTGACTCCTGTGACTCCTGGCTGTATGATGATTTTGATGCATGGCTTGTAGGGCCTACAAGATAAGTGATTTTTGCAATCAGAGATGAATAATAGTGGTGGATGAAACAATTTATTTTAACACATCCGTGCTACAAACTTGGAGCAAACTCAGAGCTATAATAAAGTCTTTCACCTTCAGGACTAGCCATTACTAGATTGAAAATAAAGGCGTTATTGCTGGTTGTGGTGCGGGATTGGCAGACTGACATTTCTGTTGGCAAGCAACAAAAAGCTGCTGTCCTTCACTGGAAAAAGAAGGAGGCTGTTCATAGCCTGAAAGAAATATAGTGCCTCATCCATATTGGAGGCTTGCCTCGAGGCCTTAAATCAAGTGGCTTTTGGAAAAGCAGCTGGGATTCTTTGCTAAGCTGCTTTTGCAGTCTCTAGATCTCTGTACAGCTTAGGAAACTGGGCCAGAACAGATACTGGTAATAGTGTACTGGGTCTTCCGGGCAGTTTGAAGCCTATTTGGCAGGGCTGTGTCCAGAAAAGACTAGTAAATGGAAAATGTGCTAAGGCTTCTGTGGAATTGTGCAGATGACGGTACCTCAGTCTGGTTCTCCACCATATGAGATGCACAGATTTATTAGCAACAGGCAGTATCTGTACAGGGTGCATGATGAGGAAGTAGAGAGGCCCCTTTTCCTGGAGCATAAGCCCTAGTTGGACTTGAGACAAAGATGCAGCCGCCACAGGATGAGCACCCGTTGTGTGCACAAGATGTGTCTGCCTGGGGTATACTTGTGCTGTGCTGAGGCCACACCAGTTTATTTCTTGAGGCTAGCCCTTTAGCTCAAGGTTGATAGGTTGTATAAGATCTGTATATAGGTAAAGAGCATCTAACGATAAGTACAGGTCATTCCTGTCCTCTACAGTGCTGTAGGCATATCATTTGTCAATTCACTTGGGCTTTTACCATCAAAATACATACGTAAGTACTATGAGTCCAGTCTGATGAAGCTGGAGCCACTGAGGTGTGGGAGGATACTGTTCAATGTCTCCTTGTAGAAATATTTTGGGTAGAGGGTTCATAGTACATGAGGTCCAGCCCCAACACTTGGTAAGGTGTGAACGTTCCTTTAACCTAGACGAGAACTTTTTGTGGGCACAGGGTCATTTTGACCAAAGTATGATAGCTTTCTCCTTATGATGTGAAAGGCTTTCCTGTCACAAACATGACTGATTCTGATGTGACATTGAGACCGTGGAAAGCTTCCACCCCTCTTGTCTCTGTGTGTCCTCTGCCTGATACACTCAGTTGTCCTCTCATAGCTGCAGACCCCCTTGCTGACTGATGTGTAGCCTCTAGTCATGTGGGTGAAGAAAACTCATTCATTGAGGGAGCTGCTTTCAGACAAGCGTCACTGATGGCAAAGGGCTGGCACCAAGCCTGGCACCAGGGAATATTGGAATTCACAGCAGCAACAGGGAGCTGTGATGCTTTTAAAAACCAGTTTGGCCCTGGATGCAGAAGTAGGTGTCCTCACAGCACAGTCCGGCCGCTCACACTGAACGCTCAGTGCCTTGGAAGGGAGGCCTAGAACATCATCAGAAACCTGCATCTGGTAAAAAGAGAAAGGGAAGCAAAGCCAGCAGGGAAGGGGAAGCAGGATGAAAAGAAGCGCTGGAAGTCATGGTGGTTGGAATGGGATGTAGGCTTCTTTGAACAGGGATGTTAATTTGTATGTGAGGGACGCCTGCTGCTGTGGAGCTGTACTGAGAGTGCAAGGGATGAATGGGTCAAACAGGGAAGTGTGAGAGAAAACAGTATTTGGGTGTTAAAAACTGGGTTGTTGAGGGGGGAGTGATGAGTCAGCAGGATAGAGGGGAGGGAAATGAAGGAGGACTGAGAGTTAACTTCTGAGAAATTGATAGAAATAAATAAGATGTTTTAAAATCTTATCAAATGAACCAACCTTGTGGGGGTGTGTGGTCCTTTATGGATGTCACGGCAGGCAGCAGGAGTGTAGGGATGTACCTTGCCAGTATCCTGAGCTCTGATGGTGGGAGTTGCTGTGAACATCACAGGTGCTTTGATTTGAGTGGCTGTATTTTGTTGCTTTAATGAATGCACTTGAAAAATTAGTATTCTGCATGGCTTTCCTTACAATCTCGGGGGTTTTGTGCAAATGTTGCATGATTTCTGTGGCAGAAAGGTGCACATTTTTTTACATTTCAAAATGGAAATCGGATAAACTGGGGGGAAAAAGAAATCTGTATAGCTGAATAGCAGATAGAAGTCAAAACTTCGCTTTCATCTGGGTTCAAACAAAGCCAATCTTCATTAATACGCTTATTCAGAATACATACTTAATCTTCATCATTAATCTTAACATAGATGATGGATTTAAGTCCAAAGGCAACAAGGTTAATCAGCATATGGATGGCTGTGGTATATTCCTTTCACCAAAGAGCACATTAATCTTGATGACATCTCTGCTGGAGCTCCAGCAAATGTACTTTTCCAGAGGAGGAGAGGGAAGGAATAGCTACTTGCCTGACTCTTCATAGTGCAATCCTCACTCTGATGCTATGTTAGTTCTTACTAAGCAACGTGTGAATGTGTGTTGGTTTTGATGAGCATACAAACTGAATCACAGCTAAAGGATCTTATTAATTTGAATTTAAAATAGCACTTATCTTGTGGTGCATGTGTGTCATTTCTCAATAGTTCCAACTGAATGTGGATAGCCTCTAGAGGCGGTGGGCTCAGTGGACAAGTGGAGAGTGATGGATGTTGTTTACCTTGCCCTTAGCATGAGATACTGAAAACCTGACTGGACACAGCTGTGAGCAGCATGCTGTAGGTGACACTGCTTTGAGCAAGGGTCAAACTGGGCCATCAGGTCCCTTCCCACCTCAACCATGATGTGATTGTGTGGGTAGGATGTATTTTTGTTATCCTGTAGTAAATCATTCACTGGAATGAAACTGGAATTATTGTTCAGAGCATGTCAGTGGAAAATAAGAGAACAAGCAGTAAGTAGTTAAGAGTTCATTGGTAGGTAGAACTTGGAAACATCACTACGGTTGTCAGTTTCATCTCTTACAGGATTCCCAGTTCTTGTCAGGGAAGGAAGGTTGTGTGTTCTGAATTGCACTAGGAGAGGTTTGGTGGTTGCAGCCTGGTTTGGAAAAAGTGCTTTTGAATTTCCTAGTGGGAAAAGCTCCTGTAAATAGCATACCACCTATATGGTGTTACCTTTGTGTGCAATGTGCCATGGCTGGGAGGTTCCTAGGAGAGCTTGTCCGCTTCTGTGCCTCCCTGCCAGCAGGAAGCAGGAACAGCATCTCTCTTGCTCTTCAAATGCAGCTGTGATTTGTTGCTTATTTCTCTCTTCCTGTTTTCTGTGTGTACTCCTGAAGGCGCTGGCTTTCCAGGTCGGTTGTCTCTGAGCAGGCTGGGGATACAACAGCTGCGGACTCTGATCTTTCTGGAATGAGTTCTTGGAATGCACATGAGAAATGCGCCTGATCCTGTAGCTTGCAGGGCTTGGCACTAAATAGCTCTTCTCCTACAGGCCAAGTTTATCTCATTGCAACAACTGGACGTTGTCCCTCTGCTCTGGGCCATTCTCCTTCTGAAGGCTGTTATTTTCTAATCACTGCTGGAGAATATTGATCACTAGAAGAGAATAACTTGGCGCTGTTTGCCCTGGAGGTGACAGCAGTGGGAGCGGACATTTCTTCTTGTCAGGAGGGGAGAGAAGAAAATGGAAGAATTTTACTCTAAGCAGTCTTCAGCCTTAATTTATAGTTTCAGGAATGGCTGGGGAGGGGCTGTAATCTGTGGTTGACTGGTGGTGGGCATAGGGAAAAGACTGGTTGTAATGTAGGTGAAAAAGATGTGAGCAACAGGAGCTTCTGAAATACCATCTGCTAAACAGTAATGCTGGGTTCCAGGCACTCCCAGTGTAAGTGGGCTGTGGGATTGCAGCTGGAGAAGGGAATTTTCTCCTAAATGTGTTTATCATTGTAAATCCGAGAACTGGAGGGGAGGTGGGTTTTTCAATAGGAACTGTTGCACATCATCAGCTTTATGCAAATAGTAGATAAGAGACAAGTCTGCGCACAGTGAGGTTTTAAAGCTGCTAGAATGAAACCTTGGAAAACATAAAGGCTGTTATTTAATTGCAAATCAACCCTGATTTTCCTGAAAAACCCTGCTTTTCATTCCTCTGCTGCTTTCCTCTGTCTGTGCGATGAGGGGAGGCCATCAGGCAGCTGTGCTGACAAGTTCTGGGTAAACTCTCATACCCAGAGCCGCAGTGACCTTGTGCGACGCATGAGCCTGACACAATGAAAACACTTCTGTTGTTTAAAGCAGTTGGTGTTAGGTGCCTGGATCTCAGGGCTTTTTCACAATCAAGTCTTTTAGTCCCCTCTGGAAGTGGTGTGAATTACCTATACCAGAGCCTGGATCCAAGCTGAGGTTCTGCAGTTAACCTGTGCCTTGGGAGTCTTTAAAGTGATGCTTATCCTGTAGGATTTTCTAGGTGAATGCTAGAAACTTCGTGCTGATCCCTACCCATGGAGATATAGGGCTACATTACTCCATCAAGAAAGAAATCCTCCTGCCTTGTTTATGGACGAGAAGGAGGTAGACCCTTTTTACTTTACGCTTCCCTCCTTGACTTTCATAGCACTCACAGCAAAGGCAGGCCCTTGGCATTTCCCTGCCCAGCAGGTCCAGGGATGGGTGATGAAGAGATGTTTCCAATGGGCAGGTTCAGGATGGGCTCATTTCCTCATGTTTCCTCAGGCTGCACTGATGCTCAACGCTATGCCACCATCTCAGTACCCAGAGAACATTCAGTCTGACACAGAGGTGGTAAGAGCTGTTGTCTCTGGGCACTGCAGGAGGCTTTCACCAAGCACTGGAGATGGCAAAATGGAAGAGTTAGGGTCCGAATATGGAAGGATAATCCTAAATAATGTTGATTGTTGATGGGGCTTTTTTAGTCAGCCAGTCCACAGGAGAAAAAGATAGGCAGTTTGAGTAACGTGCCATAAAATGGTGCAAGGTAGGCATCTAACTGGAAAATAGATTTTCTTGTAGCGTGCCAGTGAAATATTTCACTTCTGGACCAAATTTAGTTTAGAATAGGGAAGCACATTTGCTGTGTTGTAACATGGATGCTTGCATATATAGATCACCGTTGGTCAGAGCATTTCAGGTTTCCTAATTTGGGCAAGTTTCAATCGCTCTAAGGTTGCCCTGGTGTCTAGTATAGCGAGAGCTACCTAGTTATCTGTTTCCTTTTCAATTACTGGACACAACAACAATGGTGGCGTTTTCCACCACACATGAATTGTGTTAAGAATAAAACCTTAACGTGGAAAGTTTTACATAATGTTTGAGAAGCACTTGACAATTTGAAAACTAATGACAGAGGAGAATATGGAGCACTCAGTTTCTTAAAAGTAACCGTGATCTGCATCCATCCAAGTTCTGTGCTTTTTCTTTGTACCTTCCTAACATGGACAGTGTGGCAGAATCAGAGTTTGAGATGTTTTGGGTGACATGGTTTAGTGTGAGGTGTCCCTGCCCATGGCAGGGGGGTTGGAACTGGATGATCTTAAGGTCCTTTCTAACCCTAACTATTCTATGATTCTAAGAATGGAGGATGTTGAGACAGTCAGTGATCGCTGTGAATAACAGTTGACTTGGTGGGAGGTTCACTAAGGGGGGGTCAGGATTGGATCCTGAATACTCCTGGATATCTGGAATGACCAAAACCTGAAATTTAGAGTAAAACAGAGGAGTTCCAGAAATTTTAAAACTCAGAAGGACTGCAGCTACAAGGCAAAATGCCTCCTGAACACTGGTGCTTACAGATTTGACCCTGTCAGAGAAAGGGTGCTTCGTATGCAAACTGCAGTAAAGTGTTGAAGTGCTTTGTTAGTATCTGAACCCTAGGAATTAAAGATCCACCCAGGAAGTGTCTCAGTTTTACAAAGACTTTCCTTGTTTCTAACAAATGCTTGTGTGCATGTCCTTAAAGTCTCCCAGTGCTCTACTCATTCAGTGTGAGACTCCTTCAGCAGCCAGAGCAGGAGCTGAGATTTGCTGTTTGCAGGTTCCATCCTGTCTTATGGGAACTAAATTGCTGGAGATAGCTTCTTCCTGTTAGAGTCTGAGGGTGCCTTGGAACTCTGAACACTTAAAATTCAGCATGAAATAAGGCTGGTCTTGTTAAACGCCGGGAAATTGTTGCTGACAAGTGTGTGACAATTTGTAAACAAATGAGATCATAGAGACTAAGGTACATGCCTGTGTTTTTAAAAGTGAAAGTAAATATTAGGCTTAAGAGAGAATCAAAATTGTGTTGCAATCTGTTCTTCAGGCTGTTGGTGCCTACCATTTCATGAAGGCTTTCCCATTTAGGGTAATAATCTGCTGTGCATTTGTACAGAGGCATTTTGGGTTGTCATTGAACCTGTCCTCAGTGCTGGTCAGGACTGAGGAAGCACAAAACCTGCAGAGGAGCAGAGGTTACAAAAAATAGGAGTAACATTTAATTGCTCAGCAAGCGGCGCATTCCTCATTCTGCTTCTAAATCACATTTGTTCCCAAATCCACCTTGTCTAAAAGGCAGCAAACATCACCAACTGATACAGGAGGAAATTGTGGTAAGGATGAGTGTGCTTAAACCCATCACTAGACGCGAAAGCCCATGAGACCAGCAGCATTAAGTACAGAGAAACCATGAGCAGGAGTCACCCATTTGGACCCCTCACTCTAATAAGGATGCTGATAGAAAACGTATTTAGATGCCTGCAATAATTAGAAAAGACACTGGTGAGACTTGGTTGCCATTTGAGAGAGCCACCCAGCCATGGCAGAGAAGTGTGCTGTCACCCATCTGCTTGGTGCCAGCCTGGTCCTGAAAGCCAGGAGAAGGAAAATGAGCCAGGTGAAGGGAGACTTTGAGAGGTTGTTTCAGAGCATCAGGTCTTCGGCAGAGGGGATGTCTTTGGTGCACTGTAAGACCAAACACAGGCTTAACAGTTTGTCTGTAAGTCAGTTGAACCTGATAGAGATGCTGGTGATGTTTGTTGCCTTTTAGACAAGGTGGATTTGGGAATGAAATGTGATTTAGAAGCAGAATGAGAAATGTGCAGCTTGCTGAGCAATTAAATGTTATTCCTGGTTTTGTAACCTCTGGAAGGGCTGCTGTAAAATCTTGGGCATCACTTTTGATATTTTGGTATTAACCTGAATAAATGAATAGCAAACAGGAGGGCAAAATGAAAATACATGAACCTTTGGAAGAAAGAGCAGTCTCCTGGGTCTCACTAGCAGGTTCTCCTGCAGTGCACTGCTGTTTGCACCAGGGCTGCTCACCAGCCGAGCCCTACGGCTGCAGTCTGTGTGCTGGAGTGCTGCAGTGCCTGTCAGATGTGGGGAGTCTCTTCCATGTCTTTGAGAATGATGGACTGCTTTCATTGATGTGATCCAGGAGTTTCCTGTATATGTGCTGCAAGCCAGCCATCTGTCCAGGTGAATGACCAGAACCAAGTGGTAGTCATCACTCGTGCATGGGCATTTTTGATGGGTTTGTGTTTTGCAGCGATTCACAGGTATCTCTGACTATTAACCAGAATAAATCCAATCTGCAGGTGGAACAGTTTCCTGGTGAAGGGTGTAGTTTCATCAAAATGGAAATGTTCGCCTGATACCTGCTGATTTTTATGGGTCTCTAACTGGAACACCTCTTTTCTTCCATTTAAGTGCCAAGGTGTTTCTTTTAGACTTAGGTGTGCAAAGAGATTGATGTAACCCCTTCCGTGTAATACAACGGTCTTAATTTGAGTGACTGGAAAAGATGCAAATGAAAAGTGCCAGAAGGAGCGGAGGCAGAGTTTGTTCTGTAAGAAATGCACATTTAAAAGGAAAGTTAAAATGTTGAAGGCTCCTTGTCAGCACTACCACAATATTTGTGCTGATTAATAATACATTTTAAAGGAGTATTTATTACAAATACAATATACCTTGACTGTGATGATGTCTCATCTTAAGATGTGGTGTAATACTTAGGGATTACAGATTTGGAGCAGCTCTGTGATTACACAGTCTGATCTCATGGACTCCTGCAATTTCATTTTATTATTCTCTTCCAAATGCTGTATTTTATTCCCTTAAACTGACACTTGATGCATTGCTTGGGTGTTGGAGCTTGAATAGATTGAGGTGAACTATAATGGCAGATAAGCCGTGGGCACAGAGGGGGAGGCTGTGAATGGTTGTAAGAGGTGGGAAAGGTGATGTGTTGGTGAGGCTGGTGCTTTTCTGTGGCACAGAGGATGAATCTACTTCCACCTTCCCTTCCATAGCATGGAGGGGATGTCTGGGGAGCCACCCATGAGGTGTGGTGCAGAAATGCTATTGCTGATGGCTGCACTCCTGCAGGCAGCTGCTCTCAGAGGCCACACAGCATTTCTGTGGTCCGCTGGGAAGCAGTCATGGCCTGGGTACTTGGGGTCTGATGTGCCAAAGGAGCGATGTTCAGCAATCAGCCTCCAGCAATTAGTTTTGGAGAGATGCTGTTGGTTTGTAGAGGTGCCGGGCTCTGCATGCACTTGAGATGGTGGATTTAAGTAATTCAGGTCCTGGCAAGCAGGATAATCCCCTTTCCAGGCGCTACTGCAGGCACTGACCATGGTGCCACTGCTCAGTACTAAGACAAACCAAGCCTCTGCTTCAGGAGGACACTGAAATGCTGCTGTCCCCTCTGCAGACATATGTGAGGATGTGTGTAGGGCCAGGTCACAGGGGGCTGGCCTTGTGCTGTCCCACCACAGCAGAAGGTGTGCACATGGCATGGATCCAGCCCCATTTGTGTCCCACAAAGACAATGCAAGGCTGGGAGGAAAGCTGCCTCCTTTCCCAGCTGTGTGTATTTTCATGTAATCTTATTTCTGCTCCTATATTTTCTGCACCTTGACTTTGCAATTTCTGTCTTTCATTCTTCTCCAAAATTCAGTTCTTTCTACTTGCATTGTGGGAGGAGGGGTGCGGAATGAATAACCTGAGGAAGGAGGGAATGATTTCATGGCTAAGGAAGCTGAATACTTTGTTCAGTATAGTCATAGCAGACTGAAAAGGGAATGAATAATAATGGCACTAAACTTTTGAGGGCAGTAAAAAAACCAGACCAAATGTAAAGAATTCCAGAAGGATCTTTTGAAGAACAGTGAAGAAAACCATGAGATTCAACGTGCGTGAATGTACAGGGATACACATGGTGAAAACTGGTTCTAACTTCATGGATAAAATGTTTGGCTTTGAGCTGACCGTTACCATGCAGGAGTAATGTACCTGGCCTATGATTAGCTTGTGTTATGAAGACATTGGCTTAGTTGTTCCGTGGTGGTCAAATAAAACAAATTGGGATGCCCAGGAGTTAGTAGGAAGAGGATGGAGCAGCTGAGCCACCTCAGGCTGTCGAGTTATCAACCAACTGGAGGTATGGAAGACTGCAGTCAAATGTGTCATGTGAACACTTAAGCAGATGTTATGCATAAGGATGTGTCTGTGTGGGAGCACACACAAAGCAAATCCATCCCCAAACCCCATCAGATGTTTATTTATCAGCATCACTGCCAGTGGTGTGTACAGCAAGAAATTCACAACGATGCAGTGTAAGTTTTTACTGGCACACGTTCAAGACTGAGCTCATTATTCACAGGAGGCAAAGCTGCTGCTGAATTATTCAGGGCTTGCTGAACAACTGTTGAAAACCCAATTCCACCGAATCACCGCACTAACTTAATTTTGGGTTTTATTATACCACAGCCTGCAAAGCCAGGGCTCTCTCGCTGTTGCACCTCTTTCTCTACAGGCTTGGTAGAGGAAAACATACTTGATCTATAAATATATATATATATATATATATATAATGAGATATCAATAGCATTTCTTGATAAATGACTGCACAATCGTGTATTGCAGTTTGTTTCCCCATTCCCGGGAGCTCAGGGGAGAGTGTCTGGAAGTTGTGTGCCAGGTGATGGCAGCTGAGGTGACAGCAGGACCACCCTGCTCTGGCTGTTCTGTGTGCTCATGGAGGGGACAATGTCTCAGTCCTTTCCTCCTGAGCACACTTAAGGCACCATCTCCCTTTTCACACAGTGCTCTCTCCTCATTCTTTGCACCAGTGGACCTGGCGGGTGCTGCAAGCAGATGTAGGTGTTGCTGCAGAGCATCACCAGCAGCAGGTAACTTGAGGAGCAGTGAATGCTTACAGGATTTGGTTTCTGGTTCAGGGGATAGTGCATATGGTTTGTGCATCACCACTGACCGTTGTTAGGGAACTGGGAGTTCCTGACAGCAGCATGAGTTGTGCTGGAGGTGTAATTTATCCAGCAGTAAGAAGATCTCACTTCCAGAGATTGTTAAAGACTGAAAGTTACTTATCCTGCAAATGAGATTTATGGAATTTTAAAGAGAAACTGTGTCTTGGGGAAAAAAGGAATATTTTACCTGTTATTTTCAGGGTTACTGGAGTTTTTAAGGTCTCCTTAGAGGGTGGGCCACATCTTCATTTGGCATAAATGTAGTTCAATTAATGTGAAGCATAGCTGGCCTTCTGCCAGGTGAACATCTGACTTCATATGTAATTTCCTAAAATCCATTGTGAAAGCGTGGTTTTTTTTCTCCCTATGTAATTGTAAGGATTTTCCTGTGCAGGGAAAAGAGAACTGGATGATTACCTGCACAGCATTGACTAGAAGACAACATAAATAATGAAAACAGGTTAAAATGTCTCTCTGCTTTCTCAGAAGCCTTGGCATGTTCTCTAGCTGTGTAAATACACAACTTTGGGTCACGCTGTTGTTATTTGAGGTGATGGTTAATGTAAAAGGTAACCCCTTCCCCAGTGTTTAGTGTCATCGGTGTGCAAGCTGTTGAAATTGGAAATGGAGCTAGTGGGAAGTGCTGGTGAGGTGGTCAGGGGTGAATGGCATCTTCAGGAAAATCACTGCTGGCTGAGAAAATAGAGTCTGTAGAGCAAGATAGAACATTGTGTGTATGATAATTCAGTTGAACAGAATAAAACCCACCCTCTTGTTGGTTATTGGTTTTTCCTTTCCTTTCCAGACCTCTAGATCTACTGGTTGTGTTTCTTGGGGTGAAGACCTCCCTGATGTTAATGGGTGCCATCCGGGGCACACTTTAAAAAGGCACAGCAAAACTCTGATTGAATTCAGTTGATTGGGGATTTTATTCAAGACCTTTCCAGACCTGCACTGTCATGTTCCTAATTGGCGATGGGCATCACACAGGAAAGCTGAGCTTGCAGAAGCCCCTGGAGGTTTCTGTAATGCATACAGTGCAGCTGAGGCCAGCACAGGTAATTGGCTTTTTTCACATGGATAATGTGCTGCAGTTATCTCTGCCATGGTCTAAAACAATGCCTTATCTATGCTTTTTGACTGAATTTCAAATTACTCTGTCAGGAGCCATCATTCAAGACATCTGAGCATATTGCTCAGCTCCTCTTGACAGCTCTTGGACATCCACCTAGGGCAAAAATCTCATTGCTCTTTTCAACAGCCTCTTGCTCAGCAGGACCTTGGCCATTTTGGGAAGACCTTGTCAAAAAGACCAGCTATTTTATTTTCTCCCTGGTGAAGGTAACCTTAAATGCCCTACATGCCTCAGTTCAAATCTACTCTGAGCTTGGGTAAATTCCTTACACCCTAAACCCATTCCAAATAGCCAAAATCTTTTCTTATATTCCATCTTAAGTTTCCCTGGCTAGCTCTGTCACTTGGGCCCTACACTTGTTGAATAACAGAGCAAAAAATGCTTTTATGTCTGTAGGTTAAACACACGTTAAACGCATCTCATAAATGGCATTTTCAAGTTAAACATACATATGTCTAATCCCTTCTGATCTGGCTTTCCTGTGGTTATCCATACAGATAAGAATTCTAATTAAGGAGTCTGATTTATCTCTCTTTCCAACTCATTTCAGGTTAAATAATAATTATTTTTTCTATTATGGCTTATTATTATGCCATGAAAAATTATGAGCGAACATTAGATTTAATCACTTCAGTGTTTCAGTGTCAAAGTTTGATTGATGGATTCCTGAGACAGCTTCCCAAAATACAAAGTTCTTCATCTATCTGAAGACAACGTATTGTCATGACACTTTTTTTATTAGGCAGAAAGCAGTGATTTGGAGAAAAAAACACAACTCTTGAACTTTTTAGCTTCAGGTTCAATGGATTTGAGTCTGGATCTCCAGCATTTCACTTCTCAGTATTATTAAATCTACTTTTTTTTTTTTTTGTCTGGATGCTTTCTTTTATGAGACAGTCCACACAGGCTAATCCTAACCCACCTCCCAGCCCCACTGCTGTGCTCTCCTCCAAGAACCCTGCAAGGGCAATAGGACCTTCCCCTGCTCTTATCAACAGTAGTGGGATGAGGGGAGAGAGACTGTGAAATAAAGCAATGGTGAGAGTGTTTCTTACCATTTAAAGGCAGTTATGGGGGGTTAACATCCTTTGGGGACTTTGGTATTTTCTTCTGCTGTATTTCAGAGTTTGACTGTTCTGGCCTTTTGCACCTGGATTTTGAAGCAGGATGTCCTGTGTAGAAACTTGGTGGTGTTTTGTGTCATCTTAAGGAAATGAAGCTCTTGACATAATATGCGTGAAAATCTGTAGCATTGGCTTTTACATCTGAGATGTTTCTTCTGCTGCTGACAGCTTCTGCACAAACCCAGTGACAGTGTCATGAAGAGTCTCTTTCCCTATTAACCCCACAAGAGTGGCAGGTACTTTTATGGAAAGGGTAATCCTGAAAGGTCACACTTGGTTTGGTTTAACTTTGTGCTTTTGGTAGTTCAGTCTGCATAACTTCTCTAAGTAGAAATCATCCTTCTTGGTGATCTGTCAACTGATTTTATGCTTTATCTACATCTGTTATAAATTATTTCCTTAAAAGTAATCTTTTAATTCTGTAGACTGTCATCTGGTTGGTTGAGGCTAACTATAGTCAGAATCTCTTTTGGGTGTGAATCATCATTAAATCAGTAGTAGTGACAGCAAAGTAATACTCCCTATAATTTAAAACACGAGAACACCTTTCAATTACAATTTCCACCATTTTACACTGGAAACCACACTGAGATTTTAAATTTGTCAAACAGAAAGCTACAGGACAGTCAGAGGCAGACAGAGCACTAAATGAGCCAGTAGACATTTGATCAATGGTTTGTGCTTTTTCAAGGAATATGCTCATTAATCATTTTCAAGCTGATTTTGTTGTTACTAAAAATGTTTGTTTTTTCTATCCTTCTGTTATTGCTTTTGCTTAAATTAAAGTAGAATTAGACTCATGATGTCTGGGCACATCACCCTCTCAATATTTAGTGGAGGTAGGTAGACCTCTCTGGGGTGAGTTGTTGCACCCACTTGAGTCCATGTGTTAGGATGGGCAGCGTCTGCTCTTGACGGAGCCCATTTTCTCTCTGAGGAGAGGAGCCCAGACAACTGTTATATTTGTGCTTGTCTTCTGCAACAGCCAAATTTCAGTGGGATAAATCCTGCCCGGAGGCAAATCTAGCCATCAAAGTGAAACAAAATTTCATTTAGAATCGCATCTAAAAGCATTTTACTGATACCCACTTCAAATGAATTCAGTTATCGTTAGAATTCTGTTCAATTTAAGACAACTGTAGATGTTTAGTTTCTCTCTTTCAGATATGTAGTTCATATAAATATTTTATTGACATGAATTATATGTGTTCCCTAAAGGAAAGTCTCAATTGTATTCCCATCAAACTTTCACAGGAAAATGGATTGCCTTTGTAACTCCTTACGAGCATTTTCTCTTGTTTCTTTTTGCTGTGAAGTTAGTTTGCTTAGTAACATAAGTTTAGCTGCTCCGACTGGGAAATGCACTGAAGTGAATCCTCCTAATTGCTCTAAAAATATTGAAACTAATAATGAACTTCCTAATGCTCTGCTTTAGGATCTGGTATCTCATGATTTAGTAGGCACAGATGTAAACCCTTCATCCCTCTGTGTAAATCAGAAACACGCTGGGTGGAGGATACAGCCTGTGCCTTTCCGTGGACATGGGCTGCCAGGGTGCAGTGAGTTAGGTGTCAGTTCAGCATCAGGAACCAACCATGAGCAGAGCTGTTGCAGGTGGAGAAGACTAATTAATGTATGGCTCACCTGATTGCTCACTTGGTGGAAGATCATCATTTAGCCATATTAACTTGATTGCTACAAACTAATGCCTGTACCCTAAATGTGTCTGCGGTCGGGACGTGCTGCAGCTAAGAAGTTACAGGCAAAGGTCCTTGCACAAACAAAATCATTTATATCTGAAAATGAAATGACAGAAAACTTGCTAAAGTTACTGTAGAGATCTCACACTGATGTGTAGCGCTGGAAAGTTATTTTCACCACGTGTCCTGGAACTGGCTTCAGTAGGAGCAGTGGGAGAGGGAAGCAGTGATTTGCTGCAGGAGTAGCAAGTACCAGTATGTTTCAATGTCCCAAATGCCTGTTGAGTATTCTGACATGCTGGGGTGGAAGTAGGTTGGAAGGAACAGCACCCTGGAGAAATGAATAGAGCAGTGGGCTTCTGAGGAGGCAGTCAGCAAGTGTCATTGAATCATAGAATCATAGAACAGCTAGGGTTGGAAAGGACCTTGAGATCATCTAGTTCCAACCCCCCTGCCATGGGCAAGGACACCCCACACTAAACCATGCCACCCAAGGCCTCATCCAACCTGGCCTTGAACACCGCCAAGGATGGAGCACTCACAACCTCCCTGAGCAACCCATTCCAGTGCCTCACCACCCTCTCAGTAAAGAATTTCTTCCTTAGATCCAATCTAAACTTCCCCTGTTTAAGTTTTAACCCGTTACCCCTTGTCCTGTCATGGGGCAACATTTCTTTTTGATAGAAAAAGGAAATTTTTTACAATGAGAACAATCAATCGCTAGAACAACCTCATCAGGGATGTGGCAAAGTCCCCATCACTGGAGGTTTTCAAGATGTGGTTGGACATGCTGGTAATCTCACCTAGGCTCCTCTTTCCATAGCAGGTTGGACCAGATGATCTTTTAAGGTTCTTTGCAACCTGAGCTGGTCTATGATTCTGTAAGTGATAACCTTCGGTGACATGGGCCTGGATGTGGATATGTGAGAGCCCTGGATTTGTTCTTGGGATTTATCTGTGTATTAGGCTGATAAAACTTCTCTGCAGATTTGTCACTGCACTTTCTTAGGGTGCAGTTGCTGCTGGAAAATGCCAGAAAGAGGAATTCTGTCTGCAACCTTTGATTGCCCATACCAGGATTTGCTTGGGCAGTATGAGGGGAGTCAAGGACTAAATACATTGCTGTTGCTCCTGTGGAGGAGTAATTTCAGTATTCTTTGATAGAAAGCCAAGCAGCACAGATCTTGCCTGCTTCCATCATTTTGCACACTAAGGGCCAGACAGTTCAATTTTCCTTCAGTTGCTTCACACCACCAGGTTAACACATAATGAAACCAGAAGTATTTGTTCCCTCTGAAGCCTTGTACATTGGTAAGTTGGGAGGTGGCATAAGAAGAAACAAATGGGGTTTATATACCATTCTGAGTATACAAACAGCTAAAGCACTGTGCAGGTTTCTGATTCTCATTCCAAACATGTCCTAATGATGCATTCCACATGGGGGATAGCACAGCGTGAAGGAGAGGTGTGCAGGGTGAAGATAATCGCAGTGCTCTTCATCTGTCTTGTATTTGTGAGCTAGTCAAACTGCAATCACCAGGAAAAACTCCAGTCCCATTTAGTGCACCAGTGTCATGGACCAGGTATCTCTTCACTCGATAGGAAACTGGAAAATAGCAGGAAAGACTTTTTAATAGGTCCCAGGGGGTTGTCATCAAAGGGTGCTTCTCATGGCTAAGCCCTCCTGTGGCTGAACTCACAGCAGCCATTGTAAGCATGGATCATCTGCAGCACCACGGCACTGCAGGGAAAGGGCCAGGAGCATCCCTGGAGCTCATCCTGGAAAGCTGCAGAGCAGAGTGACTCCCTGAGGTCACCCAGACCAAGGGATATTTCTGAGCACATCCAGGCCCAGGGTTATCCTCCTTCCTATAAACACTAATGCAGGATTCAACCAACTCTTCATTTCATGTCGAAGGTGAACCCTGTAAGTGTCTCATGGTTTTCCATTATGGCTCCTTCCGACCCTTGCTCTGCATTTTCCATTCCTTGCAATGCATTCAGCTCCACTGGGTAGCCCAGTATCTTTCTTCTACTTTGTTAATATTTCAATGAAACATGCCATATGGGCCTGGAACACAGGATTGGATGTGGGTATTTTTCTTGTTAATAATAAGGATCCAGACAATCTCAAACCACTTTGTGGCTTATCCATTTGTTACCCTTGCAGCGCTTGGTGGACCGCCAGGTGTCTGTAGCATCCAGCTTCTAATTGATGAATGTTCAATACATAAAGTCTGCCAGGTACAGACTGCTAAACAGACCTCAAAGGTACATGGGCCATAGTTTAAAACTACTGTAATTGTGTGATGCTGTTTGGCAAATGGTGATGATGTTGTTTAGCAGTGTCAGAAATGGAGCCTAGCATATTCCTCAGTACTGTCCTGTTGCAGGTTGGCTGTGAGAGGACCTATGCGATAGGGAAAGAAGAGGACTTGCCTATGCAACTGATGTATCATGGAATCACAGAATCATAGAATGGTTTATTTTGGAAGGGACCTTAAAGATCAGGTAGTACTATACCCACTGCCCCAGCTGGGGACACCTTCACTAGACCAGGTTATTCAAAGCCCCGTCCAGGCTGACCTTGAACACTGCCAGGAATGGGACAGCCACAACTTCTCTGGGCAACCTGTGCCAGCGCCTCAGCACCCTCATAGGGAAGAGTTTAATCCTAATATCTAATCTGAATCTCCTGACTTTCATCTTAAAGCCATTCCCCCTTTTCCTGTCACTACCTGCCCTTGTAAAAAGTCCCTCTCCAGATTTCTTGTAGGCCCCTTTAGGTACTGGACAGAAAGTAGAAGTGCTTCTTCTCTGTGTGTCCTGGGGCTGTGTGGTTGCCTCCTTTGAACCTGAAATAGTATGTCCTTGTGACCCCAGCACTGTGCTCCACTATGAATACTGGAGATAACTTGCTTTGGAAGCAGGGAAGGCTTTCCCAAGACAGACCTTTTTATCCTGATGAAACCTTCCGCAACTCCAGGAGCAGGCTGGGCTGGAAATGTCACTTTCTCCCAAAATGGAAGGATTTGATCTAATCTAAGGGAAGGGAAAACCAATGCTTCATTTCTTGATTAGGCTTCATGCATGACCTTGAACAGTTACTTCAGCTCTGTACCTTAAGTGCCCACTTACAAAATGAGATAATGGCACCGACTCACTTGTCTCACGTGGATGCTCAGAAATATCCAAAGAGGCTGGATAAGCATCAACAGTACTCGTGGATGGGAAAGTTGCCAGTTTCTGGTGGCCTCCTTGCCAGATTCAGGAGCAGAGGGATGGCTTTTGTGTGCACCTTATGCATAATGGAGAAAAATGGCAACTTTTAACAGCTTCTCTCAAAATCACACCATGAGCAAATGATCTGGTTTATGACTGATCTTAGCTGCTTGGTTAAGAGAGTAGGAGAGCTACAGCTCCTCTTATACAGAGCAGGGGCAAAGCAACAAATCATGATGAGAAATGACTGTGCAGGCTGGAAGTAATGAGTTGCATCAGAAAGATGCAATGGATGGGGGAAGGGGCAGAGGCCAAGAAACGTTTGTAAGGTGAGTGAGCAGATGGGAAGCAATTGTCTCCGAGCAGATGCTGCTGTTTTCCTTGAAAAAATGCCTAATGCTCAGGAGGTTAATGGGAGATTTATGAAGGCAGCAGGGAAAGGTGAAGGGATGCATGGCAGCTGGCCAATGCTTTGTGAATGACAGCAGCTTCCTTAAAATAAATGAGGCTGTTAATAAACTGTTGAGTTCTCGGCATATCGTTATCAACATGCATAGGCAAATGAACAAATGAATCATTTCATTAGTGTATTCACAGTGATTTATTCCCAATGAATACTAATTTAAGCAGTGTCAGGAAAATGTAAGGTTATTTCTGGTATATTTAATTATAGCACAAGTATTTTTCCTTCTCACTATTATTTTGAGATGCTCAGATAAAATCTGAAGTCAATTAAATGCCTGGGAAAGCCTTCAGTCCCCTGCAGAGGCTTTGCAGGAGGAGAAGTCTCAGGCTTGCTCAGGGATGTGTACTTGAGACTGAGAGCATTTTACTAGATGCTACCTGTATTGCAGAGGCAGGAAGACAGTGGTGTGGGATGGGAAGTTGAACTGGCAACTCGGGAATGATGTTTCCTCCCTGGCTTGCATCCGGGATTTGGTACTGATGCAGCTCTGTGCATGCAGCCGATGTTAGTACTGTATAAACACATACTGAAATAGAGGCGTGTCTCCAAAGAGTTCATAGTGGGAATAAGTGGGATAGGAGGAGCGGGAGTGATGGGAAGCTGCTGATGTCACCAGGCTACAGATGAGAAGCAACAAGCGATGAAACTGTTTGGGTTAATGTCACGCAAGAAGGTGGTAGCACTGAAGCACCCAGCCCCCCTGCACCCCAAGCCAGTGCCTCACACGAGTCATGTCTCTTAACTTGCTGCCTCTGGCTCACTCTGACAGCAGAGGAAGTCCTCTTTTTATCCTTTATTTAATATGGGCATTTCAACACATTGCATCCAAAAGTAGTGGGGTTTTGTTTGTTTGGGGTTTTTTTCTATGAATAAAAAGCTGCAGAAGACTAATTGCAGTAAACAAATCATAGAATCACAGAATCATAGAATAGTTAGGGTTGGAAAGGACCTTAAGATCATCCAGTTCCAACCCCCCTGCCATGGGCAGGGACACCTCACACTAAACCATGTCACCCAAGGCCTCATCCAACCTGGCCTTGAACACCGCCAAGGATGGAGCATTCACAACCTCCCTGAGCAACCCATTCCAGTGCCTCACCACCCTCACAGTAAAGAATTTCTTCCTTATATCCAATCTAAACTTCCCCTGTTTAAGTTTTAACCCATTACCCCTTGTCCTGTCACTACAGTCCCTGATGAATAGTCCATCCCCAGCATCCTTGTAGGCATCCTTGTATCATCATTGCAGTAACAGAATGAAATGGTGAATTGTGAGTATAGCAGCTGACACCCCCAACTCCCCTTCTTTATGTTTGCTTTGTGAATTTCTTCTTTTAGAAGATCTGCTCCCTATCACTAGAAATGTACCAGTCAGACTGCAGGCTGCCCATGGGACGTGCTGCAGCTAAGGATTTACAGGCAGAGGTTGATGGGTGAAACTCTTAAGTTTGTGTAGCCCCATGGGGATCCTGTGAGGCTGTTGCTGGAGGAGGGTCTGTGCAACACGTGTCCAGTGATGGCAAACCTAAAACCTGTTTCTAGAAGTAAATGTGCTGTGCAGTTGAAGAGCATTTTAACAATATGAAACTTCTCCTTCGGGTTTGTATGAGAAACAATATAAACTTAGGCACATAAGTGCTGTCCCTAAGGAGCAGCCTGCCTGAAAAAACTGAATTTGTAGATGCTTTCAGTGAAATCCTCCTCTGCCTTCCCTGTACAAACCAGGATTTCAGCCTTCCTATATTGACTTCAGCTCCTAAAATGTGTTAGTTATTACAAGAGCACCGTGAAGAATTTAGACTTAAACAGCAAACACCACTGATTAAATGCTTGGTTCTATGCCAGAACTCATTATCTGCATAAATGGAGCAATGTTCCAGGATTGATTGGAAATATGAATAAAACCAGCAAATAGTAGAACAGAAAAATTATCTTATCAGCTTACCTAGAATAGTAAAAGTGGTTCTTGTTTGTGCAGCAACCAAGAGATGAGTAGAAAATAATACTGTGTAATCTTTTACCATAACAGGCAGATGTATGTGAGGAAAAGGTGCAAAGAAAATGCTCTTTACAAACGCACTATCTCCAGCATCTAATCAATCAACACTATTAAGAGAACAAATGGACTTGGATGTTTGAAAACATCAAATGTCTTGGTGTGAAAAGGTCCGAGACAGTTCTCTTCTAACAGCAGGCTTCTTTATCACAATCTCTGAGGCAACAGTGATTTTATAATTGGATATTTATTTTGATTTGCACTGATTCTGTCTCAGATGAGTCACGTAATGGTTACTTGTCCTCCTTGCTGTATTTTATGGTGGTAGCATGTGCCTTGACTCTGGGGCTCTGATTTATTGAATGCTGTAAAAATACCAGTTCCTAAATCTGGAAGAGGATGAACAAAATTTGTCAGATAGAGATTGGAAAAGTAATTGAACTTTACCAAGTTGAAATGAGACTTTCTGAAGCAGAACTTCAGCCTGTGTTGAGCTAACTCTGATTTGTTTGAACTCAATAGGAGTTCAAAACCCTGTGCTCGGTGCTTTTGAGAGTCTTACTGATTATATTTTTGTACCTATCCTAAGAATACTGAAATAGACGGACACCTCTGGCCTGAATTCATGTTTTCTCAATGCATTTATGTGGATCAAGGCAACGTGTCTGACATTGCCTTTTGGTAGGTGAGGTGTGAGTTGGAGGATGCATCCATTTCTTTGCAGACTGTTGTGCCAGAGGTGCTGGGGTAGGGAACAGTTCACCCATACCCTAGCAGACATGCATAGGAAAAGTTGCCATCAGCAGAAAATATTAAGCAAACAAATACATTTCAGAGTTCTTGAATGTCCTGTGGCATGAGGCTGGTGAGAGACAGAGCAGGCTTCCCGAGAAGCTCTGACAGCCTCATCCCTGGCAGCGTTCAAGGCCAGGTTGGATGGGGCTTGGAGCAACCTGGTCTAGTGGAAGGTGTCCCTGTCCGTGGCAGGTGTTTGAAACTATATGAGCTTTAAGGTCCCTTCTGACCCAAACTATTCTATGACTCACACAGCCATCAATCAGCACCACAGAAATGCACACATACACATACATGCTTGCTGGCAAAGCTGATTTTGCTTAATATGCCCCAGGCTCTTCTTATGGCAAAGAAAATGCAACTAAATTTAAAGATCTGTTTGCACCTTGGTTCTATAAATACTATACTTATATAAAACCATCCCTGTGTTTTGCTGCCTACATTTCACTTGTATGTATAGCTCCATCCTCTGTTTTCTCCTCCCTAAAAAAAGCTCAATAGGATCCCAAAAGGTACCATTTTTTTTCTATGTATTTGCTCAACACATCAGTGGAAACACCCTCACTGACTGCAGTGTTTTGATTTGGGTGGTAGGCAAGCGGTAGAGAAGATACAAAGTCAGGGTGTTAGGAAAAATAGGAATTCTTGTTGTTTCTTTGCTTCTGCTCAGTTGCATGGGTTTTGCTTCAAGTCAACAATGAATGTCACCAGTTTCAGGAAAGAGTTTCGTATCTGACCTATTACTTCTTGTCTTTAAAGAGTAAAGCAGCCAAATTCCTCAAAGGCCACTTGCGTGTAAATGCTAATTTACAACAGGTCTGCTAGGGATCTCTTCAATATGAAATACATTGTCTGCATCTGCTAAAAGGGGAAAAAATGTGGCCAATATTTACAGTAAAGCAGCAATCTTCTTTCTGTCTCACTATTCTCCTGTTCATTCAACTGTAAAACACAATTTAACAGTTCTTGCCCAGTGGGCCTGTTTTAAACATTAATATCTGCAGAAATAGTCTGGAATCTGAGCAGAAAGTGTTTCTTCTGTTAAATCAAGATGAGCCCTAAATTTCGACTTCAAGTTTCATTTTTTCAGCAGTTCACCTCAGTAGCAAAATTTGCATTCGTTTCCACTTGGCTCATTTTCTTGAACTAAGACATAAACCTGAGCTATTCTTTTCTTATTCCCCCCAGGGCAGCGGGAGAGAATGGAAGCACAGGTTTCTGTGACTTTGTCAATAAACTGGGATTAGCATGCGGGCAGAAGGATTCAGATTGAAAAATGCAGATAAGGAAGATGTTTTTAGAATGTGAGAGTGTCCTGGTTTCAGCTCTAGCAGCTATTTTTCTGCTTCCTAGGAGCTGGTGCAGTGCTGTGTTTTCAGCTTTAGCTTGAGATCAATGCTGATAACACACTGATGGTTTTAGTTGTTCCTCAGTAATGCTTACTCTGTTCAAGGACTTTTCAGTCTCTCATGCTGTGCCAGTGAGGAGGGGCACTCAGACGCAGGATGCCTGACCGGAACTAGCCAAAGGCATGACCACAGCCCATCATGCCCAGTATATAAACTGGGGGGAGGCACCTGAAAGGCCCAGATCACTGCTTGGGTTGGGCTGAGTGTTGGTCAGCGAGTGGTGAGCAGTTGTATTGTGCATCTCTTGTGTTTATTGATTTTTCCCTTTCCCCTTTTAGTTTTATGTTCTCCCTCCTTGCTATTTCCCTTATCATTATTATTGGTGGCAGCAGTAGTGATTTTGTGTTACACCTTAGTTACTGGACTGTTCTTATCTCAATCCATGGGATTTACATTCTTTTGATTCTCCTCCCCATCCTGCCAGGAGCAGGGAGGAAGAAGAGGGAGAGTGAGTGAGCGTCTGCGTGGTTCTGAGTTACCGGCAAGGCTTAAACCGTGACAGTTCTTTTTGGTGTCCAGCGTGGGGCACAAAGGGTTGAGATAACAACGGATCTGACCAAAGTGTGTCAAAACGAATGTGTTATAATCACTCACGGTTTTGGATTAATAATTGCTTGTCACAATGTTGATTTATTTGCTCTTGGAGTTGTTGTGCATTGTCGTGGAATGGACTCAGTTGGAGATCAATGTGATCAGACAAAAGCCATTTATTCTAGAAAACTAACTCTTTATATACTATTGCCTAAAGTTGCTTGCAATAACTTGGCACATTGTGGTTGGATACATATCTTTAAGCCCTTAACAACTAACATATAATTGGTTAAGCACAGGTGTGAGAACCTGACCGTCAAAGCTTGCCCACAGTCCACAATTTAGCAACTCAGTAAATTCCAGCTCCTTCTTATCTTGCTGGGATTGTTATTCCCAGCGCCTCACTCCCATCCTCCTTCACCTTTAGTTGTCCCTTGGTTCATGTCGAACTCCACGTAGGCACTTGCTGATCTGGGTATGTGGCCGTTCTTTGCCAGAAAATCATCCACAGTGCGTGGTCTCAGAGTTGTGTTATCTCACACCTTACGTGCAGCCAGCATTTGCTGGTTTAGCGTTTATCAGCTTTGGGACCTGGACTACGGTTCTCATTTTGTTGTACTTTTTGTTGATGGCTTATGATACGATAGAGTTATTGATCATGAAACTCTCTGGTATGTGTTCTCAGTGCTGCCATCACCTCTATGCTTTTGGAGGCATGTAATGGGAATTATCAGTAATTGCACCTCTTTTTTTCCCCCCTCGAAGAGCCAATTTATGCAGGAGACATCCTCCTGCACCTTCTGCTCTCCCACCAAACTATTTACAGTCGCATTTGAAAATTCTAAAGATTTCAAATATCCTATGAATACCCTTGAAACCAGCCTGCTCCTTTGCTGGGAACAGGTATTTTGTTGAATATGGTTCAGGTCTTGTTTAAGGTTAAACAGTTATCTAAGAATACCACCAGGAGATCTTTTCTGAGGCTGGACAGTCATGAGTGGCAGGAATCAGTACAGGAAACAGAGGAAGAGGTAAGCAGCATTTCTGCTGGTAAGTAAAGATTCAGACTTTCTTGTTCAAATTGTGCTTGGTTCAAATGCTGAGTAATAAAGGTCAAAAACCTGTGTTCTCTGTTAAAAAATTAACAGGTAGGATGAGTTGTGTGTTTCATTTTAATGGGGCATTTCTTCCTAAGAGGGCAAATGTCTCTTCTGTCCTAAGCTTGTACAGCCCCTAGCACAAGGGGCGTGCAGCAGTTTTTTGTATTTCTGTGTGTTAATAATAGATAAACATTTATAACCAACAGTGACGCCATGGTGAGAGTGGTTTGTTGCCTCTGAGATAGGTCATGGTGTGGGTAGGAGAAAGGTGCTCTATTTTGTTGCTGCTGCTCAGGCATGGACTGAAGCCACGCTGAAGGCAAAATTCATTAGCTATGCACAGGTTTACATGGTCAAGAGTTTGCCACCACTAGGTTCCAGGGAAGGCAGTGCCAGAGCACAAGGGCAAGAAGGACCACAAAGTTACCCTGAAGGACAGGCTCAGCTCAGCCTGTCTTCACCTTACTGCACTTCATCCATGGCAGACAACATGGCCATGAAAAGCTTGGGTGTCTGAGCCAGATCTGGGCCACTGAGTCACTGCAGATGCAGCCAGGAATCTGGCATGCCCAAAGCTGTCCAGAATGGAAAGTGGGGCCCATCTCTTCTGTCTACAGATAGCTGCATGTGAGAAGGGGGCTCCTGGCTCCTCTGTAGGCTGTGAGAGGCTCAACAGTTCTTACGCTGTGGTCTGTTAGATCTCCTTTAGCATCATCTGACATGCCCATTTCTCTCCATGGACTATAAAGAGTGCATGAGGAAGCTAACTGCTATGTATACAGTGGCTAAAGGAACCTCATCCCAGGGACTGAGTCTTGAAGAGCTGGGAGGAGATGTTACGTGCCTATGAATGTCTCAGGAACATGTTAAAACAGAAGCAACATTAAAGTTGCCTTTTAAGTATGTAAAATGTCAGAAGAGAATATGGTTATTTATTATGCATTATCACAGGAATCAATTTTTATGCCTTTGGATGTATCAGGGAAAATGTTTGGGAAGTGCTGCTATCCCCAAATAGGCTGGCATCAGTTCAGGTCTCATTGTGTAGGAGGTTGAGTGTAACACCAAACTGAGGCAAAAAAACCAGGAAACTGGGAGGAAGGAAACACTGAGGATGATTTGCTTAGGGATAACATCCCATTTGATCTCAGTAAAGAAGCATTAAAGGGATGTCTCCTGAGGGAGCCTGATTGGGAAGCTCAGATAGCCATAGATGTTTGCAGGGTGTGAGGACTGTCCATGTTGTGTCCCTACTTGTAAGCACACCCTGTGATGGTGCACAGGACTATTAACTACTTGCTGAAGTGGACACTCCACACAGTCCTGCCAAAGGACTGCCCAGGCTGTGGTGAGACCCTCCTGCTCCATCTCCCCATCTCCTGAAGATGGTAAGAGGTGATGTTCCTGTGCGGGCTGATACCGCTGAGTGCAGCATGTTTGATAAACTCAGATGAAAGAAAGTTGTATCTTAAAGACTGCCCTCTGGTCTCACCTGGATTCCTGGATAGGGGATGCAGTAGTTAGCAAAGACAGGAAGTTGTGAAGTCCACTGCCAGTAAGTTTTTCAGAAAAGGCATTGGCTTTTCGGAAACAAGTATTTTGTACATATGTTTTAGTTTATAAGCTGCCTGGAATAGTCTTTCTTTCCTGAACATTTATCTACAAGATGAGTACACATGATAATTCCATTGAGTATAGAGCATTTGCTGCTGTGGGCTACGTTATCAATCTTGGGAAACTTCTAATTTTCCATTAGGAAAAGACAGAGTAAATAGATCACTGTTGAGTTAAAAATGTTGCTGGTTAAGACCTTTCCCATCAGTTTAATGTCATTCCTTTGGGGCTTTTGCAAATCAGAATATTGATATCATGCTCCAAACTGCTTTTTCTTATTAGTCAGAATATCCTTTCTGAGTGGCATGTACATGACTGCTCTTCTAACATCTCTTTCTCTTAATTCTCTACATTAATAATTGTGTCAGTCAGGCACTCATCACAAATCTTTTGGTGTGCTGTGTGTTCAAAGCCATGTATTTCTTCAGTAATGATGGGGCAATTGCAGTGATGAGAATAAAACAGGCAGCTGCGCTCCACTCCTTCCTGCTGTCTCTGGAATGTCAAGGAGCACTCTCTGAAGGGGCACCTCTGCAAATCTCACCCTGCAGACTAAAGTTTACAACATGCTGAGGAGTATTTCTATTAGCTGTAACTTTGATGGTGTGTTCTGTGACACGCAACAGATGTCAGCCCATTTTAATGCTTTGCTATCAAAGAACCATTGACCGCACTGTGCCATGCATAGTAATAAGCTTTCTTTATCCTGTGTAAAGAAACTGGTCCTTTGTGACAATTTCCTGCATTCGCATCCATCCTTTTGGGTTGTAGCTGTTTTACCAAGCAGTCCAGATCACTTTGCAAAGGCAAGCCATTCTCCTGCTTGCTTGCTGCTTTCCTGATCTTATCTTCTGCATATTTTACATGTGAAAAACCTGTACCACAGTCAAAGCATTTATTTAATGCTGGCTCAAAGCCTGATCTCTGCAGGAGCCCTCTGGTACTGTCTGCACCTGAGAGCACTTGGAGACCCATCCGTGGGCCAGCCTCTGATGCATCTCATGCCTCTTCTGATGCCAACAGCTCCCTTGTGCATGTTGATTGATTGACATGCCATGAAACAGTCAAGTGTCTCAGGAAGGCCCAAGAATAGCTCTGTAGTGTATAGATTTGTGATCTTGTTGGGAAAATGCCCAAACCTTCCTTTCCCAAGCCTGTGCTGTGTTACAGCATGGCCCCTCCGATTTGCTGATCTAGACCCTAAATTAAATGGTTATTTTAGTCATGTGGGGAATCTTTCTGACAAAGTACAATGCCTGTGTACAATACCATGTTCTTCTTTGGCATCTTCAGCAACTTTTCAGCCCCGTGGTGGTTTCTCTCTCTGAGGCTCTTGGCTGCAAATTTTAGCAGATGGTACCTCACCTCCTCCTCTGTTCCTCCTGTGGGTTGAACTCTGCATTCACCAACATCACACGGGTTAAATATATCCTCTTCCTTCACTCCCAGTTTGGCATGGACAAGCCGAAGCCCAGAGTGGGCTCAGGGGCACAATGCATCAAGCATTGATGGTGCCTGGACCAAAGCTCTCAGCCCTTTCTCTGCTACAGCCAAGCCTTTCTCTGCCATGGCCTCCAGCAGGGCAGCGTGCAGGACCAGTATGATGCAGTCTGTATCTTTGTGGTATAAAATAGCGCTAACATGTACTACATATTTCACAGTCCTCTGGGAACTGAAATGCTGACCAGTTACACAACAACCCTGGCAACTGGCTGGCTAAACCTACATGACTAAACCTGGTGAGAGCTGATCTGAAGATTTTCATGCCAAAATGTTGCCAAAATGACCACATTTTAGTGCAAAAAGCTGCAGTTTGGTTGCACCTAAGATTGTCTCTCTAAATGCATGACTCTGACTGTAGGCCCAGTCCAAAGCAGCTTGTGGTGAGGTGGAGAAGCTATGGAATTAGTTTGACTTTACAGATAGTCACTGTGCTCCATGAAGACCTTTAACTGAAATAGCTCGATGTATCTCCAGTCAAAGCAGTGATCTCTCCACACCACAGCTGAACCAGATTAAAATGCCATCAGAATAATGTTCCAGGCAGGCAGCAGGGCTCATATGCAGCCCCAGTGCTTCCTTCAGAGCTCCTAGACTGCTGTTGAGGAGGAACATTAAACAAGCAGGAAACATTAAACAAATATAGGTGTTAAACAGTCCTTGTGTCTTATTACTGGGGAATAGCCAGTGAAAAATAAATGCATTTATTATGGGCTTGTTTGCAAAACTGATTTTGCTTAAAATGGTTCAGTCTCTGCTTATGGTACCACTGAAATCACTTGTAAATTAAAGAAAAGGCTGTTTTTTCTTGGCTTGGTAAGTAGTATCTTGGCCTGTAAGTTCCTATGTGTTTCTTACTGTTTTTCTCCTGCAGTTCTGTTCCATCTGTAGTTCCCTGTCTCCATGCAGGAACACACCACCTTCTCCTAGGTTGAGCTGACTAAAGGTGTTGATTCCCTGTGACCCTCACTGTAACAGGATAATTTTGGTGGGAGATGAGCCAGTCTCAGTATTATGTTTTATAGATGCTTGCTGCCTGCTGGATGCTTATAGGCGAGTGGAAGAACCACAGTCCTCAGACCGTGATGCTGGAGGGGGGCTCAGGCTCAGGTGAAGCTTTGCAAGTGGCAAGATCTTCTTGTAGGCATAAAGCTGGAGAAGGAATGAGGCAGATCATGCAGCAGCTTCTCATTCCAAAACTGTTTCATCCAGATTCCACTGAGAAGGTACTGTATGAAGAGATCAGTCATCTGGTTCGCTCAGAAATCAAAAGCAACAAGATGACAGAGGATAGCATTCAAGGTTTTCCTTTACTGCTTTTGTCTCTTGCTTCTATCAGGGAAACCCATGGGAAAAGGCAATAAGAAAGCATGAATTTTGCAAAGTGCCTCTTTGGAAATGTTTTGTCAAGATTTTGATACACTTGCAAAGAAAGTTATAATGGGTTTTTGTCCATTCATTCCTTTTCTAGTAGGCAAATATCTCAGAAAACTAAGGCACCTTGCAGATTTAGCAGAACCAAGGGAGACAGTGAAGATGCGGTGTCAGATTTAGGTCTCCTTAGCAGTACAGCAAGCTCTTTATTGTAGATCTACTTTATATAAAGGAGGAACTTCAGGCAATGGCCATGACTTCAGGGAAACTAAGGCAGATATTTCAAGGGAGATTTCAAGATGCTCTCTTCTTGGTACCTTGCCTAGAAACTTCTTTTTGAGCAGATTCATCTCAGAAAAGTCATCTGCATGGTTTGAGCTGCACCACAAGCTACTGCCTGTGCCTGAGTGCAGAGTCTAGCTCCCTCTTGTAAAACTTCCTCCGTGCTTTAGGTCGCTACTGGAAAAAGGTCCCTGGAAAAGGAGCTGATGAGTGCTGCTGTAAAATCTCTGTATACTGGAGTGAGTTTCCTTTAATGAGCTGACTTATTTCAGGTATGAAGGACACCAATAACTCTCACCAGTTTAATGGGACCTGTAAGCACTCAGCCCATAAAATATGGAAAATGGTGTTTAGGGGTGGGTAAACACACATCATCTCAGACAGACGGTAGAAAGCTGCAGTGCACTTCTCTAATCTGACATCACATCCTGTGCACACATTTCCCAGCATAATTTCACATTTCATAATTTCACATTTCATTACTAGGAAAATAAAATCAGCCATAGGGAGACTGATCCTGCAAGGCTTTTGCAGTGGAGGGAGAGAAAAGGGGCTGAGCTTTATCAGGAAATGAAAATCAGACCGGCTTTATTGCCACCCCAGGTGTTGTTTATTGCAAAGGACTGGTTTTTACTCCAGCACTCAGTTAAAGAAAAGCCCCAAATCAGCCATCTGCCCCCAGAAAATAAGTGGACTTTCCAATACAAAGCCATGCACAGTGAGAGTTTTGCAGCAAAGCTTGCTCAGTAGCTCAGTTTGTGCTGCAGAGTGAACGGGAAGAGTTTTGCAGAGTGCCTTGCTGGTCTTCTGCCATTATCACAAGCAGACACTGCTGATGGGAATGCAGCTGCATCTATGAATCTCCCTCCTGTCTTCTTTCCTGAGGTGTCTGTGGAGACAGCGTCCCCAGAATCTTGCTCTGTATGTGTGTACCTGCAAGATGACAAAGACTGCAACAGCTTGTGCCTGTTAATGGCATCAAAAGCTGTGCTCTTAATGGCATCAATTTCTTCACTTTTCAGCTGAGCGCTGAGCCTCCTTGTTTCTCCCGAGTTTTCCTTTTGTAAAATATGTGGGATCACCTTGAAGACAAAACCTGAACAGATTTTTTTATCAAGCTTAAAGCTAGTCCACTTTTTAAATGATTGCTCTTACAGTCAGCTTTGATTATTATTAACCATCTGTTAATCTAAAAATAAGATGTTATATAAACAAATTGCTCTCCCCCAGCCTCAAAAGTGATTTTTTGAAAGGTATTTTTGCATTCAGTTGAGATGCTCCTGTTGATTGGTTTTTCACTCTGCCTCCTCTAGACTTCACAGATAACGATGGAGTTATATATAGTGGCGAGTCGGGCGGCAGGCAGGAAGAATTTCCCAGGGATGCTATTATTGATGTGTGTTAAGTAAGAGCTGCAGACACAGTCCTGACCTACCAGCAAGGGTGGGACATGCAACAGCCTGAGAATATTGTGTTAGTGTGCGTCTTTATCCATTTGCACCACTAAAGTCAAAGGGTGAGTGGGCATCACTTGAATTGGAGAGGAGTCATCATGTTCCGTGCCGCTTGGCAGCACTGTCCTCTGGGTAGGATCACTGCAGGCAAGTCAAGAGACCCAAATTGTTGCTAATTCTGCCATTTTCTATGGAACGGTGGGTGTATAAATATTGAACAGCCAGTTAATTTATATGAGCTTTTGGGAGCAGGGGTGCTCTTAAATGAATTTATGAAATACCCTAGCATAGTGGGAATATCAACTTGGAAGGAAGCTCTATTAGAAAAAGTCTGTGTATTATAACACCTCTAGAGTGGACTAGGGAAAAAAGATTGGCAGGAGCTGAGAGTTCTGTTCCTCTGGCTTCAGCAATGCTGGTCTGCTTGCTCCTCACATTTGAGTCTGGAGTCCGAGTGACACAAGGCATAAAATAAATAGATGAAGATTTCAAAACCACTTGCTCACTTATCTGAGCTCTGGTTTACAGCAGTTCTTGCTGTAATCGCTGTAACTTGGCCCTGTTTCACCCTCTCAGTGTTAATTCAGGCTTGTTCGTCCAGGCCACAATGTGGTGCCAGGAGAATGGGGGAATGAAATCTCACTAAGGGCAAACAGGAAAACAGAAGATGAAGGTTGCAGAGAAGTGGTTATACAAAGATCAGACAGGTCATTTATATGTGAGTCATACAGGGCTGTGAGGAGACAGCTAAGCTCAAACTAATAATGGTCAATTCAAGCAGTACGTTGTATTTCAGCTGCCCAAAGACATCCTGAAGCCAATCTGTGTGAACAGAACAACTCAACCTCTTTTCTCTAGGCAAACCACAAGGAGAAATACTATTCTGTGGTTCAAGCATCAGATCTGAAGTCAAAACTTGGGTGCTTTACCTCTGCTTGCAACAGCCCTCTGCCATGCTCCGAAGGAGCCAGCCCCAGCCCCATTGTGGCTGGCCTGGTGTCAAACACAAGCCAGCAAACCCTGCACACTGGGGCACCTCTGCAAGGCAGCACATCAGCAGCAATCCCTGCAGCCTCCCAGATTAAACCCCTGCATTGCCGTGCCTCCCTCGGGGCATGGGGTTCCCACACGTGTCTTGTGTTTCCTTCTGAGGGGAGAGGCTGCATTTGACTCCTAATAAAGAGGTTATAAATAAGGCAGAGGAGTCTCAGACTTTTCATTTGTGCTTGACTGGGGCTGCTTCAGCTTCTGATGTATTTTGGAACAGCAGCAAAGCTTTAGAGGGAAGGAAAAATGTTCATCCTTGGAAACGAAATAGTCCAAGTCTTTCATCAAAGCTCCAGGTGAGCAGGGGGCTGGAGATGCTGGGACACCTCACAGCTCACTCTGGCTCTCTGATGGGAAGGATCGCCTGTAGGAAGAGCCCTGGACACCGTTTGCTCTCGTACCGCAGATTCTTGCTGTGACCCTGGCTAGTTTGCTTAATGACTGACTAGATGAGGCTAAAGGCATGTACCTGTACTTGTTCCCTGCTGCTGAGCCCAGCTGGTGTGGGGTGGCCCATCTTTTCCAGGCACACATTCAGAACATACATCATGGCTACATCCAGGCTGCCTATTGGCAATGGTGTCTGCACCATGCACACCCCTGAGCTGTGCCTGGTGATTATCTGGGTCAGTGCTTGCTGGCCTGAGGGCCAAAAATGTGCCAGGACCATGGTAACAATTTACCAGTATGGAAAACTGAGTTTTCCATATGTGCCAGGGAATGCCTCCTTTGGGATCTTCAGACAGAGGTATGTCTTTACGTCACCAGAGGTAAAATTGCAACATGCACAAACATGTATATGCATAAGTTATATACAAAGGCGTGCTTATGAGATTAAATATAGGAAAAAAAATTGTGGGTGCTTGGATTTATAGTAAAAGATTAGAGGTCAGAACAATCTTATACATGAGGAACGTACATCAAAGACCCAAATCTGATATTTCCATTGTAGCTTTTCTCCTTACATGAAATCAACTAGCACAATAATTTACTTCAATGACCATGTAATCAGTTTCTAGTTGTCTATTAAATTTGAAAGTGAAAAACTCCTAATAGCTCAATTAAATTAAAAAAGAAGTTACTAATAAATTTCAGCAGCCATCTGCCAGTGAAGCAGGATTATATAAGGCAAGTTTGGGTTGCAGGACTATTGGAAAATAGAGGAAAAGTCTACATAGGCATCCTTACGCACAAATAGAAAGCGATGTGAACATGTAGGCAACCATCTTTTGGCATGTTTACCAATTAAACCATCTCTTTGTTAAATAAGACTTACAATATGATAAATTATTGTAAATTTAATGGTCTCTTAATTTTGTGAGAGCAGCAAGCAGGTCAGTAGATCAGAGGATAATGCTGCATTAAGAGGGAACAGGGACTTCAGGATGCTCAATACAAAGCATCCTTTGAAAAGTACCAAAGAAACCCAGCTAACTTGTTTTCTGTACAGGATACAGCCCAGCTCTTGATGCTCTTACTTGTTCTGCAGGGATGTAGCAGTGTGAAGTTTGGTTTTACATCTGAAAAAGAGCTGAATGCTGCAAGGTCAGGCCATGGAGCACCTGCTGTGCCAGGAGAAGGCTATATAAATCAATTATATAGGGATATAAAAGCATTTGGGTGAAAGACAGAGACTTTTGGTAGAATCTGATTTGTTTTCAGGGGCTGACTAAATCTATTTCCAGCAAACGTACGACTACTGCCGTAGTGAGAGGAAGCCTGGCAGCAATGGAAGGCTGTAGGTCACTGCCCCAAAAGCTTCCTTCAGGAGGAGGGAGTTGTCTAAACAAATGAGACATCAAAGAGGACTGGGAGAACTGAAACAGGTACTGTTTTCTCTAAGCTCACACAGCAAAGCTAAGAAGTCCCACCTTCTGACAGCAGTCCGTGCCCTTCCCCAGGTTCCCCTTCCTTCAGGCGTCTGCACACTTATGCTTCATCTCTCACCCCCGGGCAGATGAAAGCAAAATGTTGCTGGAAAGATTTGTCTCCACTGTTGCTGACAAGCAATCTGTCCGTTGCTTATCTTCAACACACACTGCGCTAGAGAGGGTCCTGCTAGGCTGTGTGCAGTTCTAAAGGTCTTGCAGCTCATATGGAAATGTCTGACATGTCTGCATTCACTGGACCTCACATACAGTGTGGATTGATGTTTCCTTTAGACTTGAGGTCAAAGGATGTATAAAAATAGAAACCCTTCATAAGATGTTATAGATGAACTCACTCTGTAGCTGCTCTGACCTCCTTAGTATCCCCAGCAAACAAGTCTGTAATGTTTTCTAAGGTAACAGTGTTCTAGAACAAAACTGGTCTGAGCTCTGAAGGGCAGCTTTCTTCCCAGGGAACTATTGGAAAAGAAAAGCATCTTGTTGGTGCAGTGCTTTGTTTCTGCCCTGTGAGCAGCACTAGCATCTTCCCCATGGGTCAGTCCAGCTTTGAGATCCTAATGACTTTTATACTACAGATTTGTTAGCACTAAGCATCATTGGTATTCCAGGCTCATTTTTCATTTTAGGTGGCAAAATAGGTCATTAGGCTCTTGAGCACATGTGTGGGAGCTCGGAATAAAAGCTAGATGGACCCTGCTGTGTCCCAGTAGTAGCCCACCTTCCAAAGACTCTTCTCCCAAGGACTTCTTTCTGAAGAGTACTGTGTTATCTCCATCATCATCATTATTAATTGTTTGAACCACCATACTGCTTTGAGGTCTATACTAGGAACAGGATCTCCCTGTTCCCAGTATATACAGAGAGCACCTGTGTATAACATATTTTGGCTCCTTTCTGTTTTCACAAATAAGCTAAGTGCATCTTGCCATTTTCTCTGCAATATAATAAAATAATGCTCTTTCTCGAGCAGGGCATGGAAACAAAATCAGGAACATATGCTGTGTTTGCTCCAGCAGCTGTGTGGCTCACACTGCAGGATAAGCCTGTAAGCACTGGCACACAGAGCTGCATATGGCAGGTATGGAGGTAGGCAGCCCCACATAGAAAGAACAGTACAGTATAACAGCAGTCCTTCCATTGGAAGCTTTGGGTTTGTCTCCCTGGGCACCCATGAGTGATTGACTTCATGCGCTTCTCCTTTGTGTCTTATGCTTACTGCTGATGATAAATTTCCATCCAACATAGAGGAATAACTGGGCCAAAGTGCACTCAGGCTGGAAGGAGCAAAGGAAAATGTGTGTTATACTTATGGACATTTTATAGCTGCTATGAAAGCACAAGCTTTGCTGTACAGTCTTTTCAGGAGTTCAAACCCTAGTAATAATAGGGAAGTGAGAGGTATTGCCCATGTGTATGTGTTTTTAAGGGAGAGGATGTGAGGTCATCAATGCCATCCAGATTGGCATTTTTGGAAAAGGACACCCTCTGTCACACAAAATCCCTTGTGCCTTATGTACTCTCTCCATTCTGCTGATGGCAGCAGCTCAGATATGTGCCAAAGGTTAGCTGCAGACCTACTGTAACCAAAGCATCCAAACAGTGACTTACTTGAAAGGTATTTGCCAGGAATGGTGATTCACTGACCCGTATTTTAGGTCTTTTTCATATGTATTTGAGAGTAATTTGATTATCCTTCTGTTTTCCCAGACAGGTTTTCTCATTTCACACTCCCTTATTTTCCAGGAGCAGGAGCAGCAGAGCAGCCGTACAGTGCTGGATGCTCATCTTGGTGATTTCCAAAGTACTGTGAGCAGGGTATGCCAAGAATCTTGTTTATAAACATCCACTCAATGCCCTCTGTTTTTGTAAAAGCCTCTAGGCCCTTTATCCGGAAAGGTAGAAAACTTCTTTAAATGCATAAATATATAAAACCTCCTTATGTAAACTTAGGCTTTTTGGTTGTGTGATAAAACTGCCCAGACACTTCCTTGGAGTGCACCTTCTCTTCCCTGCTCTTGCTCTACAGACCTTCAGTCACCAAGTCAGCCATCCTGTCTGCTGCCAAAGACTGAAACTCCATCCCCTTCTTGTCATTTTGGCAGCAGTCTCATTGCACCGAGTCCTTGCTGACATGGCTTTCAGCTAGGAGGGCTTCAGCCTTATCCAAGGATAGAGCTGCCTGCAGGAACTGGGGACAGAAAGCAATGAGCAGAGCTGGATCCCCTCTGCTGCTTTGTGTTAGACTTAAAAAGCTGGTTTGATGTTGCCAGTAGCCTTGCTCAAATACTGTGCTCTTTTCATATTTTCTGAAGCCTTGCGTTCAATTAATGATGCTTACCTTTAAAATGACCTCCAGTGTGAGACTGCAGCATATCTCAGAGTCCACATACAGTGAATAAGCACGGGTTGGTAACTCACAGGTGACTTGGTCATTTAGTGGAAGAAGCATAAACAACTTGGGCTTCCTGATTAGCACAGCTTGAAACAGCTTAGCAAAGGGCAAAATCCTACCTTTTGGTTTCCCCAGGCTCATATATGATCATTTACAGGGTGTGGGAACTATTTCTTTAAGGTCTTTCTTTAAGGTTTTTTCATTTCGTATCTGTCTGTTACCCAGCACACTGTGGTGTTTTCTGTTACCAAAGAGCTGCTAGTGTTAACATCATCATCATAATTCAGAGCAGCCTCTGCGTTTCCTGACTTGGTATTTCTTCTGCAGATTAAATATCTAATCATACTAAAAATGAATAAAGACATAGTCTGCATGGTGCAGAGGTACAGGCTGGGCTATCAGTCTGGGATGGAAGAAGAGAGTTATGATCTACTCTTTTGGTCGTCTGAATTGCAATCCCACTGAGCACAACTGGGAACTGCAGTAACTTCAAACATTCAAAGTAGAGGTGTAGACTTTTGTGTGTATAGTGTCTATTGTCAAACACTGCCTGACAGGAGAGAATGTTTTCCTGGCTTGACTGGGAGAAATAGCATCCTGACTGTCTGTTTTCTTTGTTAACTCAGATAGAGAAATGTGAATAGCCCAGGCCATACATGCCACGCATCTGGAGCTACAGAGCAAATGAGCTATAACAAAAAGGGAGAGAAGGGTGATTTTTTCCAGCAGCGGACTGCAAGATGCAGATGATAGATTTTGTATCCTACGGAGTTGGGGATTGTCCGCAGGCATGTTGAGCGGGATTCATTTGAACAATATCTCTGGTATGGGCAAAAGGAGATAGCTACCTTGCCTTAGAGTCAACCAAGAGAAACAGTGGTTCCTATACAGCATCCCTAGAATAGACACCTGCATTGACTAGAAAAGGAGTTATGGGTGACCAAAACAACTGTAGCTACCTTTATAATTGTATCATATATTTAATTTGTGAGTTTATAGCTGCTCAGTGTCCGAAAATCCCCAGCTTGTACTCCAGGTGGTCACTGAGTATTGCAGGTCTAATAGAGTAGAAACTGAAAGGGGAGAAAAGCTCAGCTGGTGGTTAGGGATAGATTTATTTACAGTGAGGAGATGAAAGCACAGAAAGAGGGTAAGTGTAAAAGGTAACAGAAAAGCTTGAATGAAAATATGAGGACAGTTGTATGTTTATCACATTGTCCTGGTTTAGCAGTAGCAGTCATTTTTTCTACTGGTGCAGTGCTGTGGTTTTGACTTTCGACCTGGGAATAATACTGATAAAGCCGATGTTTTCAGTTGCTGGTCAGAATGTTTACCCTGACCAAGGACTTTGTGAGTCTCATGCTCTGCCAGGGAGGAGGAGAAGCCGGGAGGAAGCAGGGACAGGACACCTGACCCAAACTAGCCAAAGAAGTATTCCATACCACAGCACGTCATGCCCAGGATGTAGAACTGAGAGTTCCCGGAAGGGCTGGATCATGGCAGGGTAGGGGTGAGGTACCGGTCGGTGAGCGGTTGTATTCTCTTGCTTGTTATTTCCTTTATCATTATTACTATTAGTGGTAGCAGTAGTGATTTGTGTTATACCTTAGTTATTAAACTGTTCTTATCTCAACCCGTGGGAGCTGCATCCTTTTGATTCTCCTCCCCGTCCCTCCAGAAGCGGAGGGAAGAAAGGTGGGGGGGGGGAAGTGGACTTCGTGGTTCTGATTTACGGCCTGGGCTTAAACCACGACACACATGTGAAAAGGGATGTTAGCTCACTCTTGAGTCTGAATTTGGAAAGAGCTGACCAGTTCACTGGGTTATAGGTTCAAAATGTTGCTTGGGAGGGACCTCCAAAGTTTATCATTTGGATCTGCCATGACCCTCATATCGCTGTGGGCACTCTGAACTGATAGGATGCATAATTGTGTCTATAATGGGAACTGAAGCCCAGTAATGACTGCAAATTATTTCGATGTTTTCCTGTTGTTGATATAAATGAAATCTTGCTGTCTAAACATCTTTCAAATGGATTTGTCAAGGATCACATGTGAAGTCTGTGGAAGAGCAGGAAATTGAACAAAGTATGCTGAGTCTCAGGCTGTGTGCAACCAAATAGCTCTGCAATGCAGGAACATCAACAGTACCAGAGCATGGAGGAGCACAGAGCAAGGGTTTTATTTTTCCCTGCCTTCCCAGTTTGCCCAGAAGTAAGTTCACCCTTCAAGGAAGGCAGTGGGATCTGCTACAGTTGAGCATTGCATCTGTTTGGCTTAAAGACAATGAGGTACACGGCCCAGCAGCAGAGGAGGTAAGCTCATGGGGTGAAGTCAGGGTGGCTTTCCAAGGACAGTGCTGGCCAGCTGGTTTGTCAGTATGGATCCTACTTTACACTTGCCTTGGCCACACTTGCCTTGCAGCCCAAGAAGTGATGTTCTGATGTGGAAAGGTTGTCTGTATTCCTGTTACTGTTTTGACTGTGTTCTTTGAGTTTTCTCCATGCACTGAATGAGATTGAATGTGTCTGTTCAGGCTAACAACAGGGGTTACCTGGAATAAGTCTGTGATGCTGAGCAAAGTAGCTTTGTAGACAGGGTAAATATGTGCTTCCCATGCAAAACACTAGCCCTTAGGGCCAGAAATTAAAAAGTGGCAGTTTTGCCTCTATTTTTCTCCTCCATCCTCATCAAAGCAGCTAGGAACACTTGTTACCACTTGCTTGTGAATTGCACCTGTAGAAAGTGATTTAGCGCCACATTCTTGGAATGAATGTGGTTAAAAATTAATCTAGATGGTTTATATTTATATATTTATATATGTATATATTTATATTTATTATATATTATATATATATTATATATTTATATATGTATATATTTATATTTAGGAAACTGGCAATTTGACTTAAACAAGCTTTAAAACACTGAAATCTTCCAATGTTATTGGCCACTCAGAAACCACAGAACTATTCCAGAAATTACTGCTTAAAAGGGAATTGATTGTTTTGCATGCACATTTGCTCAACTGTTGAGGTCCTTATCAGCCTGTGGTAGCTTCAGTCAAATATAATCTACAGCAGATTGAAACTTCAGAGCATCCAACATGTATGTGCCTGACAGGAGCGATTTTGGAGCTGTGAATCGATGTTCATTTGGACAGCCTGAACTCAATGAACTGACACTGAGTGAAAGAGTGTGATGGTAACAGATGCCAACGCCGTTGCTTCCCGGAGGCTGGAGCAGCAACCGAGCACCATGAGGTGCTGGAGAAAGGGCTTTCTGATGCTTTTATAGGGGTGACTGAGGAGAGATTTTCTTAATAAGATACTTAAATCTGTGCAGTGATCAGCCAGACCTGCTACTGCTGCTTTAACTCTGCAGCTGCTGCCGTGATGGCACAACTCCCACTGCAGCACTACAGTGATTCCTGCCTCTTTCTTACCAGAGATAAGACCTGAACTTTCTTCCCTTCATCAGTCAAATAGACTCGCAGGCTTTCTGTGAAGGAATGCATCATTTTAAACAACAATAGGGAAATGATAGCAGTCCTTACACCTCTCAGTGAGACACCAGCTGTAATATTTAACACTTTAAATGTACAAGTGCAACTCTCTGTGTGTTGTACAGCTTCGTAATGTAAACCTTTCTGGTCAAAATCCTTGCAAAACCACTCTTTCTGCTAGCCTGCCCTGACTTTCCTCTTTCTCCTCTCTGAATGTCATGCTTAAAAGCTGAGAGAGCTGTTAGAGGGCAAGGTTTAAAAAAGCTGTGCTTTTCTGATGTTTGAAATGCTATGGTGATTTATGCATAGGGTTATCTACTGGAGCTTCAGGGAGTAGCAGTTACGGATCTCAGGTCATCAGATTAGCTCTCAAGGGGTCAAAAGCTCCCTTTAGAATTGGTGACAGCTTCAGCTACCAAGCGCTGCCTTTCATGGAGCATCTGCAGCTGCTTCAGAGGGCCAAAGGTTTTACTGCAAATGGGGTAATTTATTTTATCTGCTGAAGAGCGAAACCACAGAAAACAGCAACTCTTGCCCCATGGAGGGCCCATGCTGGAAGGGGAAGGAGGAACTGCAGTGCTGCAGAGCCAGTGGCGCTGGCCCCAGCACCCTGCTGTCCCTCCTTACATAACACCAGTGTCTGAACTAGCTGAGGGGGTGGTTGCATGAGTGCAGCACGCTCCAGTCTCTCCCCTGCGTGCTCTACCCTGGGCCACTTCCAGCTGGCCCATCTTCAAGGAGTCAAAGGCTTGTGCTGTATCCCATAGGGGATAATGCAGTGTGTTATGACCAAATGTGTTGAGAGCTTGTGGGCTTCTGCAGCAAGGATTGGTCCTGTGTACAGGGAGGCAAGACTCATCTGCCATGCCTTTTGCTGTTTGGGAAGTAAGATAACGCATCCATGTATATGTGGCAGTATGTGTAACTGATTTAAAGGGCAATGGGAAGACGATAGAGGTTAGTATTTATACATGTGAAATGAAGTGAGTTAATCCAGGCATGAATGTGTGCAATCATGGGCAGTGTTTTCCCTGAAACTGCACTGAAGTTTTATAACAACTGCTATTGAGTTTCATCCTCTTCTGAGAACGGTTCAAACAGAGGGCTGGCTGTAAACATGTGTCACCATGGCCCAAAGCTGGTCCCATCGCTGATCATGCAAACATCAATGCAAAACAGCACAATGTTTTTAAAACAAGGAAATGGAGCATTTAGTTTGAAATAGCCAGTTAAAAAAACCAAAAAACGTCAGTTCATAATCATTGGCTATTTAGTAGGCAATTAAAGAAAAAGGTTGTTCATTAGATAATCTCATTAAAACAAAGCCAAGGAAATCAAGCAATTTACTGACACCAGTACGGGCAATTAGTTTGCACATTTCTATTGATTTGTCTCATTTTATATATCTGCAATTATGCTTACTACCCCTTTGCATGAAGTGTGTAAATTACATTCTGAACAGTGCAAGAACTATCAGAGAGGCTCTAGCACACAAAATAGCCTCATTAAACAATCTAACCTTGCCTCAGGCAAACAGAGTAACTCATGATGTCCTCCTTAATGAAGCCAGGATATGTTTTGTAATACATATGGCATTTCCATGGGCCAAGGAACATGAAAAGTTGGCTCTAACTCTCATAAAAGAAGTTATTTTCTTTACTAAGCAGTATAACTTGGATATTGAAACTGTTAGAAGCCACAACATGTGGGCCTATGGCGATTATGGAAGTTTCCAGCTGCTACAATCATCCTATCTGATAGGAAATAAGTCTGCTTCAAAGTTTATTCAATAGCAAAAGCTCATGTGGAACCGTTGTGGTTTTTCTCTGTCTGTGCCCTGAATTCTCTCAGGCATTGTCTCAGGTAGCTCAGAGAAGTACCCCCAGCCAAAGAAATGCCTATTCTGTTTAAGAATTATACTTAACCCTGTGATGACAATAACAGGTGATACATTTTATATCTGCTTAAAACTCTCAAAGTACTTTGCATACATAATTTCTCTTCCTCCTTCCACCCCCACTGAGGATAGATTGCATTTGCCCTACTTGGCAAAGTACAGAATTGGGATGCCTCGATGTCTCTTCATTTAGGCTTGCAATGAGCAAAGTAACTTCACAGTCCCGTTTTCAATATTGGCTTCAGTCATTTACATCATGCAGTGCTGAAATATCTCTTGCAATCTGGATCTAACTGGTTTGGTGAAGGATGTAGGATGAGTTACTCTAAAGACTAGGTTCTGAATTCAGAAATACCTGGAATCCTGCCTTGGGCTGCCTTTGCTAGACCATGACTTAGAAGAGATTTATGGTGATTGACGCTACTGTGGGAATAATCACTTAGGGCTTCTTAGGACTCAAAAAACCCCAACTTGGGTAATTTCTCTTCATGGCACATCTGAGAAGGTGGATGACTACTTGCCGGTCTGACATAAGGGGAAAACTGAGCTATGCTAATTTACCTCATATTATACAGCAGTTACAGAGCCCAAAGTCCACCTCTATTTTCCATGCTTAACCCCTGGCACCACTATTCAGCTGCTAGGGGAGTAATGCATTTTTCTACTGGCCTTCTAACAATTTTGGGTGGTTTTTTTGTCAAATATCTGGCAATAAGCATTTTCTTGGAACAGATGTAAACCTCCATGGCACTCGGAGCCAATCTGTCTGAACTCCATTTCCAGGACTGGCTGCAGGATTTTGGCAGGAACTTCGATGGAAGCAAAAGAATGTTGATATTCCAGTTACTGTAGGTGTGCAATAAATACCCAAAGCATAAAAAAAAGTGTTTTAAATGCAAATGAAGCACTGCCCTAAGACAATTATGCAACTTAAGATGCCAAACAAATTTACTCCCCATGCCATGAAATAACTGCATCAGCTGCAGTGTTAGGTACTTGCCTTGCAGTCCCAATATAAACGTGGAAGTCACAAAAGATCTGGAAAGAAACACCACCACAGTGAAACTTAGCGACTCTGACTACACAAGTAGCAATTGTCTTATTCTTAAAAATAAAATCAGATTGGCAATTGTTTAAGGCAATGGCTTTACTCAAAGCTACTGGTCAAAACCAGGGACCAGTATGCTAACCGTGCGGTGTATATACACTTATAAACAGGCTACATCCTTGAGTGGAGACTGATTAGTCGCTGTGAAATGAATGTGGATTGGAGAGAAATGTAAATATTGGCTGCTGGGTTTTCAGGAAAAGCATAGAATTAATTTTTTATAAGCTTTAAACCAATTGTGGTTGATCAAACCACAAAGTGAAGAAAAATGCCTGTGCTGTTTGTGCACATTAGATATCTCCAAGAACGTATTGCAAACAGAGGAGGACAGATTTTGTTGTGAACTGTGCCCCAGATAAGTTCTGTGTTTGCTTTTTTCCTGTGTGTGAAGGACCTGTGAGCAATTCATTGGTGAAGGTCATTATTGATTTACAGAAGATGTATAGATTTAGAACTTGTATCTAGTGCATAAATAAACACATTAAAAGAATCATGTTTGTCAAAACTAAAGATATTCCCAGGAGAACATTGGCCTTGACAGGTGTTTCAGTTTTAAAAGAACTGGTGATATCTTTAACCCAAAACCGATTATATTTATGGTTTAAAATGGCTTTTAATTTTCTCAGTTAATATTTTTGGCAAATGCAGTATGACATCAAACCAAAATAATTTCCACTGACATTGAGCTTTTTTGTTTCAAAATTCCAAGATTCTGACTTCTTTTCTCAATCTAAAAATCACATTTTTATCCCAAAGGCAGAAAAGCAACGGGATAAGATTTTCATTGTTCAGAAAAGCAGTGTCTTGGGGAGCTCATCTCCCTTCAAGCTTGCAAGACTAATTCCTTTTGGGGACAGTTAAATCTGTTATGAATATCCCCAGAGGCCTTGAGGATATTCGTAACAGTAGTCACAGTAGTGACTGTGCTGCTTGGCCAAAATGTGATCTTATGTACCTTGACAGCTGTGTGTGATTTGGGGTTGTTCCGTATTTTATCCTTCTAACACTGTTATGAAAGCCTGTGGATATCGTGTACCAGCTGATGCCATGAAGTACATGGTTTTTAATAGTGCTTAATGTGGAAAACAGAGCAGCTGAATTAGACAACGCAGTGTAATGAGGTGGTAAATAATCTGGTCAGGTGTTGTCTTAATGGGCAGTGGAAGGTAATCACCTCCAAGGGGAGCACCAATGAATTAATTTTTAGCCAGGTAATTCAGCTCATGAGTTGTTTCAGAGACCCCCAAATGCTGTTCACATCCTCGTACAGGCTAATTCCCTTAGCCAAGAACCTTCAGGTTATAAAATCCTATAAGCAAGAATAGGATTGATTTGACCATTGCTTCCACCCATATTTAGGTGCAGGCTTAGCCATTGTAATTAACTTCAGAATTTACAATAAAAGGGACTGGCTGGAGCATCAGGTGGAGCTGTGATTCCAGCCAGGTAGATCCAGGTTTTGGTTATATTAATGACTCTTGGAAGGGTGCTGCAATGACTGATTTTGGGGGTGACTTCAGGCTGATGCTGACAAATCTTCACAACCTCCGTGTCCCCCAGACGTTTGTGCTGTACAGATCTGTCCCACAGAGCTGGAGGGACCGAGTCAGACCACATCCCTCTGGCCAGGGTCTGGAAGGAATTTCTTCCAGGAAGAGCTGGGAGAATGGAAACGAAGCCTCTCTACCTCCAGTGTGACTAAAGCAGCTGAAAGCTATTGGAGCCTCTTGAATGGAATGAGGCGGCGCTGCTGATCTCTTGCTGTCCATGCTTGCTGTGGTGTCCGCTACCTGCGTTTGGGGTTTCTGAGAGCAAGCTTATAGCATTGGCAGGGGACCCAGCTTCTGAATGTTCTCAACTACAAACCAACCCCATCGACATGAGCTGGTCTGTGCTTCTTACAACAGCACTGAGAGGGCAGCCATAGCTTGGGACATCTCAGAGAACTGATAAGACTGATGGGACATGAATTGAAAGCTTTCCACTTTGGAGGCTTTGAAAGGAGGGAGTTCTTATCATTATGGGACTGGCTGGCGGTAACACATTAGTTCCTGATGTGAAAAACTCTTGCTTTTCCTTTCTTTTAATTTACAGCTTATTTACAAGCTCCATGCTCATCTTCCGCCCAATTCCAGTAAGGTGCTGCAGTTTCTTGCATAGCATGGGAATCATCTCATCTGCCTTCAGCCTTCTAAAGTTTTAGAGGTAGCTGAGGGAGGCAGACAAGCACATCTGGAAGGACCATCATCCCAGATGACTTAAACTCTGTTTTTAGGATAGCAGGGATTATCTCCTACACCTAGGTTTTTAGGGAAAATCGATAGCATTTGCAGAGAGAGGAAACCTAACTACAGGGTGTAATTTTACCCATCTTCTTTTTTTGTGGTTTCTTGGAAGCCTGGCTTTTGTTTAGAAATACTTTATGTATATGTTTGTCTTTCTTTAGCACTCTGTCCCTGTTAGACTATTCATCATACTTGCAGCAGTGCCAGCACAGTCAGTAAGTCAAGAACACTGATCTCAGTGATGCTAATGTACATGATGTACATCACACCAGCTCAGCTGCTGGCTCATGTTTGATTGAATATCTTCCATGGTTCAGTCTGTGAACTGAATATCCACTTAAGCAGATGTTTGCTTTGCTCCCACATAAAGGCTGCAGAATCATGCCTCCTGTCTACAGTGCTCTGTTACAAGGTGTGTGATATTGATGTACCGAGGTACTAGGTGGCACGTTCTTTACAGCCCTACCTGGGTTTTCCCTGCCCTACCAAGTCGCGCCAGCCTCACTGGTGTCCTCATGGGCTGGCAGACACAGCTTGCGCCATGCCGACAGAACACTGAAGTGCTGCCAAGGGATGTTAAACTCATTTGCTGGGTGAAATGTGCCTCCTGCTAGCCACAGACATGGCTTTTGCTGAAGCACTCATGTTTGCCTTCCTCCAACAAAAGCCCTGCAGTCCCTGACCCCCACATTTTTGTTCATACTTGAACCCTCCTGCCCAGAAGCTGTAGTGTCTGGAAGTGTTCTGATTCCTCACAGCTCCTCCTCTCTTTGCACATGGTGGGTAGCTCACTTTTGCATGCACTCAGGAACAAAGTTGTATTTCAGTGACACGATGATGTTACAGGAAGACCAGGCAGAGCCATCAGAATTGTTTGGAAGGAGGCAACACCTCAGACCATCAGAGGGCCAAGACCTTGCTGATACTCAGATGAAAAGAATGACAAATTACCTTCTGAAGCAGGGGCAGGGTTCTCTGAATCCATTCATTTTCATGTGTTTTTCGAAGCCTCTAAAAGTGACTTTCTTTCCTCACTTGGATGGCAGATGAGAGTGCACTGGCAGGGACAAAAGGGATTCTGCTGTTGAAATAACTCACTAATTCTAAGAGCATGACCTGGCAGCACAACGGAGGACTGATAATTTAAAAACAAGAGTCAGCAGCCAACATGTCTTCCCACATCAGTACTCTGTAATCACCTTTGTTGCATAAAAACCTTGGGCTTTTGTGGGAATGTAATCCAGCAAAACACATTTCGAATTAATAAATCTGCTTTCACTGATGGTAAGCTGTGTGCAGAGCATTACCGGAGCACTCAGGGTAGCTATGGTGACAGTATCTTCCTGCTAACAAAGAAATGCACTGGAATTAGGAAAGGATTTGTGAACAAGCAATAACCGTGCATCCAGACCACAAGAGTTTGTAGGAAGAAAGAGCAGCATAGTTCTTGAACATCAGTTTTTATAATACGCTATTTGGATGTTGCAGTTAGGCTCTGAAAGCAGCCAAACCAGTACATGCCTGGGTTGCTGAAGGGGTGTAACTTGGCCAGGATAACAGCTCTTCGTCATTTGTAAAGGCTCTGGTTTATCTCCGCTTGCACAGTTTTCAGCTCCTTTGGAACAACTGCCAAACTTTTCACCCAGCTGGTGTTTGCTCATAGCCTGGATATTCATAGGCAGAGCTGCCCTGTTCCTCTCTCCACTTCGGGGACCTTTCCAATGCAAGTCTCTAAGAGATCTTGGAAAAGATGGCTCATTGAAGGACAGTAATTACAATATGGTGGTGGTGGGCAGCCACAGGATGTCTCACACATCTGTCTGCCATGTAGTATCTCCTCCCCAGGATATATCCATCATGCTTTCCATTGCATATCAGAAAATTCATAGCTTGCACTGTGTTTTCCCTCAGGTCACACAGCTCATCCACACCCACCTCATTTAGAAGATTCAGAAGTGTGCCCATGGTCTCACTGTGCTCAGCTGCTCTTCAACAGCCATGAATACCTAAATATGTGTACTCATATGAATTTGTTTGTCTGTTTGTTTGTCTATTCATATTTTGATGTTAGCCTCTTTGAATTTAGCAACAACACACAAGCTGTTTACCTTACCCGGGAGCTCATAGTACCTGAAAGAGCTGTTTTTGCTAAACCCTCTGAGACTTGGTGAAGTGAGAATATATGTAACAGGTGACATTCACAGAATAGCACGAAACTTCAGGCTGTGAGAGTAGGTCTGAAAGAGAGAGAAAAGCACTAAGAGGTATGCAAAGCTTTTCTCCAGATCCCTGCAGAGCAAACCAGAGTACTTCAAAGAGACAGAAAGCAAAGAGCCGAAGGGCCGTCTCAGGAGGTGCTGTACTGGGTACAGCTGTGTCCTCCTCCATATGCCTTCCCCTGGAGTGATGCATCAGGAAGCTTTTGGGAAGATCATTTCTGCAGTGGGGGGCAGGACTAATGAATGCATCCAGGCTTTCACAGGGGCCCAGGAAGCACTTTATTTTGTGAGCAGTCAGTGTACTGTTCGCTGTGTTGTATCCCTGTTGTGTGGAAAGCCAAGTTCTCTGTTCTGGTGCAGGTGCAGAGTATCAATCTTTCTGATCTGGAGGACTCTCCAAGGAAAGAAAAAGCAGCTCCTGACTACAGGCACAAAGTATCACACTGTGATATATGCTGTAAGCAGCTGTGTCGGACTGTGTGGTTCAGGCTCTCCTCACCCTCCCAGCGCCTCGGCTGGTTCTTGTGCCTGCCCCACAGCTGGCTGCTGGGAATCAACAGATGGCTCATTCCCAGGTCCCCAGCAATTGCGTGTCTCTCTTGGCCTCCCGAACAGCGTGGTCAACACAGTGTGCGTTGATAACAGAGATGTTTGCCGGGAAGCTTCCAGCCTGTTTGTACAACCTTTCATGGGTCATTTAAATTGCCAGAGGCTCACACTGTGATCACCCAGCATCTGCTCCTTTAATAACATATTCTTTCCTTGCTGTAGGACAGTTATTATGTTTGACATAGTTCTTCATTTCCCAAGGAAGCGAGAGTATGGAAGACCTTAGGAAACACAGTCTGCAGAGCAACACTACCAGTATGATTGTATCAGTTTGGAGGAAAAACTCCTTGCCTGAAGCTATCAAAACCATTCGGTGTCCTTGTGATCACAGTGATCAGGGAATAGCCATCACTGGTGTCAGTGGTGCACCCCTGGTTATCTGTACACCTGCTGAGTTGTCCAACAGAAGTCTAACACCATGAGTCAAACACAGGAAGCAAATAATAAAAGGTGAGTGTGTCTTCACAGCAGGAATGAGGAGCACTAACAGCAGGTTCAAAAGAAACACAGGAATATGTTACTTCCTGCGACATACAGCTAAATGGTGGGACTCTCATTGCAGAATATTACTGAGATTTTATGTGGAACTGGACAAATGTTTCCTTGAAGGTGGGAGAAAAATGAATCAAAGACTATTAAACTCCCAAACTTTACCTTCAGCCCCCGAAGTCCCTGAACAGCAATTTGCTTCTGTTCTCTGGGACAGCATTCTGGTTACCTGTCCTTCTTCTTCCCAAAGCATCTGCTGTTGGCCATTGTCAGATGGAATAACAAGGTTTCTCTGGCTTTACCTTCACACACTGTGTCCGTTCTTGCCTGTCAGTGCTGCGCTGCCATGGGGATGTGCACTGAGAGCCCAGGATGGAGGAAAGGTGCGAAGGTAGAGCCAGGAGATATTTCATCTATTGCTCAGCAATAGAAAGTGAAACCCACTTCATGGACCTAGTCTGTTATCTCCTGTGTGCTGCCCAAAATCCTGATGCAGTGCAGCCAGACACACTCCATGGCTCTGCACATCTGTTGGTTGCTGCGCTCATTGGAGAGTTGTCCAACACTGAGCCAAATGCACTCCAACAGCAAACTGCTGTATTAACTTCTGGAGCAGAAATACAAGTTGTTTCTTTACCTGGACTCTAGTGGGGTGAGCTGGGCACCCTGCTGAAGCAACATGGCTTCCCCATCCTAAGGACCTGAGGAATTACACATTTTCTCCAGCATCCCAGGAAATCCCTCACCCTGGGATTTCCACTGCAGCCGCATCCCAGGAGGATGGGCTGCCCGTGTAACAGAATCAAATGGGAAGCACTCCATCAGGAAAAGGATGCTGAAAGCTATCCATTGGGAGCGTATCACCAGTTTTCTCCAGATGAGCACTCTGTTTTGACTGTGCTGTTGATATCACTGGAGTGCCCATGCCTGAATTTGGCTGGCTAAGCCTATTTTGCCTCTCAGTATGCTGGGCCTTGTCAAATGGTACTTAACACTTTTACTTCATGCCTCACTAAGAAAGGTTAGCTTGTGTGGTTATTATTAGCATGCATTCAAGCTCCTAGCAGCAGTAGGACACAAGCAGTAGCGCATGTAAGGACATCAGTTAATGTGACCTTTTGTTTGTGCCAGGGTATGGGCATGAGTTCATAGATACAGAAAGTACCTTAGACTTTTCTTCCCTCCCTTGTTCTATTTACAACCTAAGTGTATTTTGGGTGTAGGGAAATGAATCAAAACTGACTTAGACTTTATTTAGCACAGTAGTTGCCGTTCTTCTTTTGACCCTGTTAAACATTTTCTTGGTAAATCGATTTCCTTTGGCTCATTCAGTGATCATTTGCATGAGAAGTATGCAGTCATCTGATTGATTTTTTTACGTTTTTGCCTCTACAGTTGATTTTATAAACTGGTGAATGGTCAGTATTTCAACATAGCTTTTACAGATATGTGTGCACCTGGTGTTATCATGAAATACTGTGAGCAATGAGCCAACCAGTATCTGTAAAGTGTAAGCTCAGCTTGCTCATTAAACAGCCTTTTCATGCTTTTCCTTCTCAAGATGGGAAATGATGATGTAAAAGATGATCATCCAGGAATGGAGAAGTAGTAATATTTAGGAAGGGTATACCATCTTTCACCTCAAGATTTAGAAGTGCTTTATCAACTACTAATTAAGACTCAAAACCAGCAGGGTGTTACTGTAATGAGTACTGAGACATCCTGCTCCATGCGGAGCTGAAAATAGTCTTGAGCATGCTAATGAGCTTCTATTGTAGACTTCCCTAGGGTCAGTATTAACAGGAGCTGAAATATTATGAACAGGATGGGTAGTTAAATATTAAGGTCAAAGTAGAAATTGTAGTTTACAAAGATGACAGCAATAGTTTCTTTTCAAAATGCCTCTGAGGAAAAAAAGAGATTTGCTTTATTTCTATTAATATAAATATTTATTTACCTAGCTGGGAAAGGATGCTCTTCTTGAAATTTCAGCTGTAAATCAAGTTCCAAAACCCATCATATGAATGTTTCATTGGTTTATTCTGCAACTATGTGGGAGGTTTTTTTATTTAAAGCAGAGGCATTCACATCATGATGTGATTTCAGAAGATCTGATTTTAAGTAAAACGCTAGATATTAAGACCTTTAAATAAAATGATGAGTGGTAGCAAAAATTGGGAGAAAAAGTATTTATTGAACCTAAAGCAAACCCTGCTCAGTGTTTTTTAAAGATTCTAAAGAAATATGAATTAGTATAAAACAACTTTAGCAGAGGGGTAATAAAGGTGATGCTAAAGTAAGTCTTACATAGAAAATATGAAACCATAAGGTATTTCAGATTTCTGAATGGGATGGCACACTGTTGTAAAGAGCAAAAGTGTCATGAATAAGTTTTAAGGAAATCTTGCATTTCTAGTCTCACCGTAAGCAAGGCTTTAGTATTTCTCAAATTGCTTCAAATATCCCATCCCAGTGGCATTGAACTTCAGCAACTAAAAATGATGTCCTAACTAGAAGGAAGTGCAGCAGGAGGGACAGGAGACCTCCATGGATGCTGCTGAGGAAACTTTGAGGGAAAAAAGAGGCTTATAAAAGGTGGAAGCAAGGACAGGCGGCCTGGGAAGAATACAGGGATGTTGTCAGGGAAGCTAGGGACCAGGTTCAGAAGGCTAAGGCTCACTTAGAATTCAACTTGGCTAGGGATGTGAAAGATAACAGGAAGGGATTCTATAGGTACGTAGCGAATAAAAGACAGACTAGGGACAATGTGGGCCCCCTCCGGAAGCTATCAGGAGAACTGGCTACCCTGGATCTGGAGAAGGCTGAGGTTCTTGATGACTTCTTTGCCTCAGTCTTCACTGGCAAAGGCTCTGACCACACCACCCAAGTCTTGGAGGGCAGACGCACGGACTGTGAGAATGAAGACTTTAGGCCCACTGTAGGAGAAGATCTGGTTCAAGACCATCTTAAGAACCTGAACGCGCACAAGTCCATGGGACCTGACGAAATCCATCCTCGGGTCCTGAAGGAGCTGGTGAATGAAGTTGCTAAGCCACTGGCCATCATATTTGAAAAATCATGGCAGTCAGGTGAAGTTCCCGACGACTGGAAAAGGGAAATATAACCCCCATTTTCAAGAAGGGGAAAATGGATGACCCGGGGAATTACAGACCAGTCAGTCTCACCTCTGTGCCTGGCAAACTCTTGGAGCAGATTCTCCTGGAAGGCATGCTAAGGCACATGAAAAACAAGGAGGTGGTTGGTGACAGCCAGCATGGCTTCACTAAGGGGAAATCCTGCCTGACCAATTTGGTAGCCTTCTATGATGGGGCTACGAAACTGATGGACAGGGGCAGAGCAGTTGACGTCATCTACCTGGACTTGTGCAAAGCGTTTGACACTGTCCCACATGACATCCTTGTCTCTAAATTGCAGAGACATCAATTTGACGGGTGGACCACTCGGTGGATAAAGAACTGGCTGGATGGCTGCACGCAAAGGGTTGTGGTCAGTGGCTCGATGTCCGGCTGGAGACCGGTAACGAGTGGTGTCCCTCAGGGATCGGTGTTGGGACCGGTCTTGTTCAACATCTTTGTCGGTGACATGGACAGTGGGATTGAGTGCGCCCTCAGCAAGTTTGCCGATGACACCAAGCTGTGTGGTTCGGTTGATACGCCAGAGGGAAGGGATGCCATCCAGAGGGACCTCGACACACTTGTGATGTGGGCTGATGCCAACCTTATGAAGTTTAACCATGCCAAGTGCAAGGTCCTACACCTGGGTCAGAGCAATCCCAGGCACAGATATAGGTTGCAGGGGAGGGACCTACAACCTGTCCCTGCCTGCGGAGAAGGACTTGGGGGTGTTGGTCGATGAAAAAATGAGCATGAGCCGGCTTCAGTGTGCGCTCGCAGCCCAGAAAGCCAACTGTATCCTGGGCTGCATCAAGAGGAGCGTGGCCAGCAGGTCGAAGGAGGTGATCCTGCCCCTCTCCTCTGCTCTCGTGAGACCTCACTTGCAGTATTGTGTGCAGTTCTGGTGTCCTCAACATAAAAAGGACATGGAACTGTTGGAACAAGTCCAGAGGAGGGCCACGAGGATGATCAGGGGACTGGAGCACCTCCCGTATGGAGACAGGCTGAGAAAGTTGGGGCTGTTCAGCCTGGAGAAGAGAAGCTGCATGGAGACCTCATAGCAGCCTTCCAGTATCTGAAGGGGGCCTACAAGGATGCTGGGGATGGACTCTTCATCAGGGACTGTAGTGACAGGACAAGGGGTAATGGGTTCAAACTTGAACAGGGGAAGTTTAGACTGGATATAGGGAAGAAATTCTTTACTGTGAGGGTGGTGAGGCACTGGAATGGGTTGCTCAAGGAAGCTGTGAATGCTCCATCCCTGACAGTGTTCAAGGCCAGGTTGAACAGAGCCTTGGGTGGCATGGTTTAGTGTGAGGTGTCCCTGCCCATGCCAGGGGAGTTGGAACTAGATGATCTTAAGGTCCTTTCCAACCCTAATTTTCCTATGATTCTATGATGCTTTTGTGAGTATTTGTTAGTAAAGTAGGAAGGAGTGTGAAACTCTGGTTTTTGTTGGATTCAGCACAAGTTCAATTAATGACAATCTATCAAACATGCAATTTCCGTCTAAATTAGAAATAGCTTCTATTTCTGTTAATGGATTTGGTATAGAATTGTTAGATACTGTCCCCATATACAGCAGTAGGTTTTTTACCCACTCAGGGAAGGATATAGTTTGATTTGGAATTTGCTATATGCAAACTGTGGCCCTTCCACCCATAGAAGCCCTTGAGGTTTCTAGCCAGCCGAGGGCTTTTTTTGTATCCAACTTCAATATATTGTTCTGGTTTGGTCTAATCATATTACCCTTGTGCCTTCCCTTTTACACAGTGGAAAGATCAAGGAATGAGTTTCAAAATGATGAAAGTTTCCTTCTGTCTCCTAATTCAACAGCAGCAGACAGCTTAAAAATCTGGAGATTGGTGCCTGCTATTTTATTTTCTTCTTTCTGTTCAGTTGGAAGCATTTTTCTTCTTTTGCTACTTGACAAAACAAATATACTCCCCCCAGTATTTAGCACTTCCCTATTTTATGCGTATAGACAGCTATCTTGGAGCACGTACACTTTACTGCCCATTCTTTGGGAAGACATTACTTGTCATTGCAGATGATGGAAACCAGACTCGCTAAAATTATTTGTGCTGCCTTTGCACTTGATATAATTCCTGCATGTTTTGCTGGGACAAGACTTGTGCATGGGATCTTTGCAAACACTACATCTAGGCCACGGCATGAGGCGTGCACTGACCGTAGAGCTAACTGATGAAATGAACTGTTTAAACCTGCAGGAAAACATTCAAGATTATTAGGAATCTCTAATAACTGTGTGGGGTGGCATCTCCAGAAATATACCATTCATGAGAAGAGGCCTCTGTTCCCTCTTCCCATGAAACTCCGTGGTGTATCTTCGTGGTGCTGGGGTGGCAGAGATATGGACAGATACAGCCATCTCCTTTTCATAGAGAGGTAGGAGAAACTCTTGATTCAGCTCTGAAATGTCTGTATTTTTCATATAGAAATGAACAAACCGAACCACAGCATTCCTGTTTGTAAAGGCTGGCTGAACCAATTACCTGTAAATGAAAATCCAGGTAGCCAGCTATATAGGAACAGCTGAGGAGAAATGATGGTTAGATACCAGCACAAGAGACAATCCCAGTGCCCTGCCCTGCAAGTTAGATTCTGACTTTAGGGCCAAGTTGCATTCATTTCTTGAAATGCTCCTCCCAGCACACGCTTCTGTTCTGGCATGAAAATCCACCAGCTGTATGGTAAAGTCCTGATGCATTTGGCTCCCCCTGTACCTTGGAGAGGTGTTGGCCATGGGAAGCACAAGGAGCTGGTGGGAGCACCCCAGAAGTAGCCTCTTTGGTCAGCAGGTCTTTACCTACGATTCACCCCTGCCTCAAAAGATAATGGGAATTTATCTTGAGAGTGATGGAACAGAGAGGCTTTAGGCAGCCTCCCCCTACGAGTTATGGTTTTATCATTATTTCTAAGGCAGATGCAATTTAATGACTTTTCAGTCGATACTCAGAGATTTGCTCTCTGCTTCATTTGCCTCAAAAAGATATAGGGAGCTATTATTTTAAAGCCAGTTGGTCACTTTTCACTGCACAGCCAATTGCAAACCAAATGTGCTTGGATGGTTTTGTAGAAACAGTTTTGAGGAGTAAAACTCAAATGCTGTGGAAACTTAAGGTAACTGGCAGGAAAACAGAGCAACTTTGTGCTGCCTTCGAAATCACTGCCCTTTTATCTCTTTTATTAAATTCTCTGGTTTTCCCAAACTTACTGATTCTGTCAATTCTGATTTCAACCAGGCTACACATGGGAGAAAAGTAAGGTCTGAGCAGATGCTTGGAATGAAATGAACAGTAAATTATTGCACAACTGTAGCACATTCTGTAATGCTCTAAGTCAACATGAATTACAGATGCCAAAGCAAACAGACTCAAGGGACATAAAGTATACAGCCTGAAGACCGAAATCCTTAATCTTATGCATAGAAATGCTTCCCCAAACTTTACATAGATTGGACTTCTTGTTCCCCTTATAACAAGCAATACTGAGAGTGTATGTTGAGGGAACATGTAGAAATCCAAATTATATTTATCCCTGCATTGAAGCTTCCTGCAGAGGAATGGACCGGATATCCTGGAGGAACAGGCTTAGGTATTTTAAACAGCTGTTTTTCATGGACAAGTGAATAAGAGCTAGAGAAAGATAAGGCAATTGTCTGAAGAACAGCAGTACCTGCAATCAGAATGGACAGTGCAATAGCATTTGTGCAATGGACAAGCTAATCAATACCTGAAAAGGAGTTGCAGGAAACCATCTTTCTGAGCAAATCATTGCATAACTACCCTGAGGAGCAGTTCTTCAACTTTCTGAATCCTCCAGACATGGCCTTTCTCAGAGATGGAGGGCTGGTCTTTGATCACTGCATGGGGTGGATAGAGCTGACCTTGGTAGTCTCTTGCTTGCTTTAATTCCGACCTAAATAACAGCTCTGATGAAAAACAAAACCATATGAAAAATCATAGTGTGGTCATCATGAGAATGTGTTGTGGTTGGTATATAGCTTGAATGGCTCCATCTTAGCTATGTAGTACCCCTCTGTGTTTCTGGGTAGGAAGAGAGAGAGAGCATCTCATTTACGGTTTCTTGGTTTTACATCTCTGTACAAAACATCACCTGCTTTCAGTGATGAGCAAAATGTTCCCTGAGCCAAAGTTATCCCAGCAGCTGTCGACTATGCAAAATGCTTTGGATCCAAAAGGGTGAAAAATGCTGCTTGGGGAGCAATGCAGAAATTTCTGATTAAGATGAAAATTAAGTCGTTGATGGATGAATTGGCAGTGCAAAATCCTATCGACAACTGAAATTTTCCTTACCCAGTTTATCTGGGTCACAGGAAAAGCTAATTCAATGTTGCAGCCATGGGTGCTCTACTTGGGTGGATTAATGGACTACACTGAGCCTTTGCCTCCTGCTGCCCTAATACTGCGTCAAAGACTGTTAGTCAGTAATTATTAATACTCTTGGCCTACATTTCTGCTTACTTGTGTATATATGTCCTGTAAAACTATCTTCTTCAGTTTTAGCCTGATGAAAGATATTTTCTGATGCTTTTAATTTGCAGACAGGCAGCTGGATCACAGGCTGAGCCATCACACTTCAAAAAGGGAACAAAGATGCCTGGGTTGAACACAGAGATTGATGCCTTTCTCCTCTAAACCCTTCTAGCCATCCCTTACAAGCTTTTAAAAGGCAGGCAGAGTGACCTAGGCATGACAATTTGGATGACATTGTTCAGATACCCTGAAAGCAGGTTGAAGTACATCATTCATGACTGTTCTGGCACCCGATTAGCTCTATAGATAACCACTCAAATGTCTGTAAATGGGAAGATGATTTGCCATGTGGTCAAAAGATCTATCAGGAGCTCTGATACAGTTCTATGAATGAATTACTATCATCAGAATGCACAGTTGAATGCTACAGTTTAGAGCAGCTAAATTGTGACAAGGAGAACAGATGCACTTTCCGATGTTACTTACAGTGTTTATCACCAGACAGAATCACACTTTCCCTGCTCTTTGGGTGTAGCCTAAACCTTCTAATAACATTTTCTTGTAAACTGAACAGACTTTTGATCCCTTGAAATACAGAGGGAAACACCCAACATAACTTCTTCTAAGCAGCAGCCACTTTGCTTTATCTTTGTCATCTTGTTTTGAAGTGATCTTGGTAATAACAAGAAAGGAAGTAGACAGGATTTTTTAAACCTTTTGCCAATAGGACAAAGCTTATGCAACTGCATTTCATCTGTCTGCCTGTCAGTCGTTACCTCCCAGTATATCTCAAATCCAGCTTTCTGATCTGTCTGGACAAAGATGGGAACTTACTAAGTGCCAGTAAGTTTTGGAGAGGTAGGGAACAGAGATATCAGTCAGTCTCACCACTGCAATAAAGATGTCAGTGCAAGCTCCTTGGTCACCTGCTTGGTTTGACATAGCAGTTTCCCTGCAGGAGTGAGGGCAGTGGGCAGCATGAGTGTACTGCATGGGGCTTCATCTGTTCTGGTGGTCCTGGTTTCCTTTATTCCTTAAGCAAACCAAAAAATGATGTTTATATCTTGTGTTCTGAATGGGCATGGCCAGGGTCAAAGAAGTAGTTCCTTGTGCTTTTAAGGTGCTGTAGGATGTATCAAGCTATTACTGCACCCACTTTTAAAAGGTAACTTCTTCCCCAAGCAAGAAGTGATGTGCCAGATTAATTCCCTGCAATACAGGTTGCTTTTATTGGCTCTCTCAAGCTTTTATTGGTATCATTCTGCTCATAGACTGATGATTTTGTATAATCTGAGCAGCAGCATGATTGAGCTGGACTCATGGCCATATCTGTGACAGCCCTACCTCCATTTGCAGTTATCTTCCTTGGTCTGTTTGGTGCTGGACTACACTGAGCACCCTGCCTGCTCCTTACTCACCTTTCTAGGTCTTGCTTCCCTAAGCAGGACCTCCTTTTGCCCTAGGGTACTGTTTGTAAGCCCCCAAAAGCTGACAAACAACAAATAAGACACCAAAAAGACCATGAAGTGCTGTGTAAGTATCTCCAAATCGGTACTTAATTATCTCTTTTGTGCATCTTTTGTTCCCTAATGTTTGAAGGCTGAGATGTTTGCAGTGCTGCAGGTCTTCAGGGTAGTTTGGGTCCCACAGCTGCAGTTCTCTGGAGTCACCTCCCAACGTGGCTCTTTGCAGCAAAGCAGCTCTGTGTTCCCTTGCTCCTTTGATCATCTTCCAGCTCCAGAAGTTCTTCTCCAATGACTTAGGGGAGTCACAAGAAGATCCTTTCTATTTCCCAGATCTGCATCAGTAGGCAAGCCTCTTTCTCCCTGTTTATTCTCAGGCTTATGGGTTCAGAGACAGTGCAGAACTGGGTGCTGCTCATCCTTTTTCCCTAGGTGAGTGGGGAAAAAGGAGCAAGCAGAGCTCTTCTATGCTGCTGGGCTATATCTCTCCTTTGCTGCATTCCATCTCAGCTGCGCTTCCAATCTTTCTGTCCCTGTATCATGGCACAGTTGCTAGAGCAAAGCTCTATTAAAATCGTGGTGTTAGGTCTTGCCAGGGCACATTGCCCAAGCAGGGGGTCCCCATGCGTGTACACAAGCGTGTTATGCAGCTGAAACCTTTTGCTATCACTTATACATCTTTCCAAGGGTGAGTTTAGCAAGGTTGTATTCCTTCCTTGCCCTTCTTTTTCAGTGTTATCTAACATGATGTGCACTCTGCAATTAGGACCCACCATAATTGCTTCTGGCTCACCTTCAACAGGCCCACGGCTGTGCTGGAAATTATAACACCAGCACAGGGCAGCTGCAAGTCAGCAAAGATATATTCAGGAAAAGTAATTTCCCTTTGCTCTTCTGCCCTGCCCAACCATCCTTCTCGACCTGGCCGGGCTGGTGGAGCACTGAGGCAGCCAGCCAGAATCTCTGTCAGCTCCATGGCTCTGCTCTCTGCTGAACGCAGAGCAGGAAACCTGCAGTGAGTTCAGGAGCTCAGAGATGACACAAATTGCTTGGAAGCAATTTGGATTGCAATTTGGAATGCAAATTGGATGCAAAGGAGCTTGGAAAGCAGAGATTAATCTTTGGCAAAGGTGTGTTTGACATTCCCAAGTTATTAAAGCTATGGAATATAAAAAGCACTGGCCTGTTTTATTATGTTAGGGGTGAGTGCAGGTAGCTGGGTTTCTTCATCATGGGAACCGGAATGCTGCTGCTTTGTGATCCCATGAGTCACAGGTTTATAACTCTGTTTAATTGTCATTTCTTAGCTGACAGTCTCACCACATGTGCTTGGGTTGGAGCTGGGTGACATGGACTGGCGTTTGTTCCATGTCTGGATCCCGTCACCAGAAATGAAGATATTTTTAGCCTGAGCTGGATTGCTGCTATTCTTAGCTGCTTGGCTGGTGCTTCTTCTGTACTCTCCCATCTTCTCCCCCTTATATCTCCCTAAGGATTTTTACTTTCTTTCTCCCAAAGCTCACTAAATGAGAATATTGGGAATTATCTCTGCTGGTAGAGGAGGGGCTGTTTTGGGATTGCATTGAATTTTAAAAGACAATAAGAATAACTTCTGTTATTCACACAGTGCCCCAGACTCCATACTTCCGAAAAATGAATCTGCACAAGTCTTTATATAGAAAACCATCATCACTGAATTAGTGCAGGGAGGCTACTTTGAAAATAAATGTCCCCAGATCTGTTTCTTCCAAGTCTGGTCTTGACATGCTTAGACTAAGAAAATTGTAATGCAAGATACAGCCAGCTCCTGACCTCTTACATTGAGGTGATGAAAGATGAAACAAAGGAAAGGTGAAATGATCAGAGATCCCTGAGGGCATCAGCACCACCATCAAACCCAGGTCTTCTCAGCAGGGAATGAGGTTGCATTTGGACTGTGGCTGCAGTTGCTCTTCTTCCCATTTATCCCACCTTCTGTGCAGCCTTGTGAGAGAGCTGCTGGTTTGAGACTGTGCTGCATGGAAAAAAAGTGAGCTGATAATACCTCCTATTTTCCATTTCTATAGAAGAAGAATTGTTAAATTAGTGTCAAAAGTTGCCATTTAAAGCCTTTATTGATGGTAGGAGGTTGAGTACCCTCATTTAAATCATATAATATTTCAACATTAGGTCAATATAAAAGATAGCTGTTATTATTACTCTGAATATTACCCATATTCATCCAGGCCACAAACCTGGGAGAGAGCTCATTTCACTTTATCAGATTATAATAAGATATAAAGTTGGCAAGAATATGATACACAGCTCAGGCACCAACAGAACAGGATTTCTCTGGAGATACTGGTTTCTCTTGAGATATTGCCATGCCTAAAGCTGCTTGCTGGGGGCCACCTCTAGAGGCTTCCTGGCTGCCAGACACTTGACAAGCAAACACTTGGATGCTGTACTGAGATAATTTTTAATGCAGACGTGCATCAGCTCAGTGGCTGTCTGTAACTGCATAGTTACTCAGGCTGGAAGGCAAGGAGGAGAGAGTCTAGCCAACACAGGCTACCCCTTTGTTTCACCCACAGGGCATATGGAGACTGGTGGATAGTTATGCAGATCCCTGTAAAAAAGGGATTGAGCAGCATGGAGACCCTCAGAGCTGTCTCTTTCCTGCACTTCGTCCCCTCATCAGGAGATACATCTGCTCTTAGCAAAAGCTCTGGGCATCTTTCAATAGCAGTTACAGCTGCAGGAATAGCAATATGCCCACATAAACGTCTCCTTTCCCTAGCTTCCCAAGCCAGATTATATACATCTGAGATGCAGTGGATAAGAGTGCTCAGTCCTTCCCTGTGCCTAGGATATGCTTTTCCACAAAATGCTCAGGACAGAAATGGAGGAATTATCCTTGCAGAAAAGATAATTCCAGTCTTCTAAAAATGGGAACCAAAGAATTTGCTGGAAGTCCTGAAGATAGAAGTTTCAGGAAGTTTCATGAAGATAGAGGTGTATACAAGTACATTGTCCTGTGCAGTACAAAAGTTTTCAGAACATTATGGAGTGCCATGGAGATGAGAGAAGGTCACTATTGGCCTCACAGGGGAAACTGTTTGGAAGCCCCTTACAGCTTCTTCAGTCTCTGCATCTGCAGGTCCACATCTGTCAAGGCTGCAAACTGGACCAGCCAACAGGGTGCTTTGGCGTGTATTGGCTGGCAACAACCTGCAGGGCCTTATCCAGCTCAGAACTGATTTGCAGCTCTGCAGCTGCTGTCTCCAACTCAACGTACCTCTGTGCAAGGGCTCCAGGGTGTGTTGGGATGTGGGTCAAACTTCAGCAGCACATCTATATAAACCCCAGCACCATCTCCTGTGGCACAGGGTTGTCCTCTCCTTCTGCCCTGTAATCCCAGTCAGATTGAGACTGTTCTTTATAGGGAAAAATGACACCTAAAAAGCAGTGTAAGACACCAATCTGTGTTTTCAAGTGTTGCAAGCAGAAAAAATGGAGCCCATCAGAACAGACTTGTTACTGAGAGTCACAGAGCTTTTGAGTGTCTAGGATTGCAAAATACGGGGGTGAAATTATCAGAGACATGGTTTCAAGCAGCATGATTATCGAGGACATGGTTTTAAGTAGCGTGCATGCATATGTGCATATGTGTGTGCTCACACTGTGTTCAGATTTCTAAAATGAAAATAGCAGAAAATAAGAACAACCTTACAGGGAAAGGCCTGATGCGTTTTCAGGTTGGTAACACAGCAAATGAAAATACGTTTTTTCAATTCACATTTCTGCTTCTTTTGTTGTCCTAAAAGGACTTTCATTCATTTAAGCTGTATTAGAAGTCTATAATCCTACCCAGCTAGATGGACCAGTGAGGAAAACACATTTGCTGCCATTCCTTATCAAATCACAGTGGCAGAATATGAAAGTAGATTGTGTTTCTTGCACCGCAGCAGTCCTTTCAAACAAAACTCTTGCAGAAGGAGAGCATGACAGTACATTACATTAGATTACTTTTAAGGTAGGAATAACAAGCTGACAAACCAAAGTGAGCAGTTAGATATAATAATAAATTTGGTGCTGTTGGATCACCTGGCATCAACCATTGGAATAACATAGTGGTTCATCACCAACGTTCAGCCTGAAAGTTAGACTTGGCTCTATCCTTCATAAGATAGTTACACAAAAATAGGTCACTTTAATTGCATTTTAATGTGTATAAAATTATTAGAAGCTGGGCTGCAGAAGAGAGGTTTCAGCTCCCTTTCTCTGTACTGGAGGTCATCAGACTTCTGTGTCTCTGTAGGTTTGCTTCCCACTATGACCCTTCCTAATTTGTGACACCCCTACCCAGTGTAGTATTTCCATGTTTTAAGTTTTATGAAAGTTTTGGATTTTCAGCTGATAGTAGGTTATTCAGCCACTTACACAAGAAAGCAGCTGGAGAAATGGAAGAAGCCTGAGGGCTTTTGGGACTGAGCATGACATGACAGATTTCAGTCGCTTGCTCACAACTTGATGTGGGTCTCAGCTCGGAGAGCAGGCTTCTCCTGGGGCTGCAGCATTGAAATAAAAGAACAAATGGTTTCCATGTTGAGTTAGTGATGAGCCAATATCCCTGCACACAGCTGGAGAAAGCAGGTTTAATGAGTTTTCTCAAAAACTCAGTATCCACTTGTACAAACAATTAACAGAAAAATTTCAGCCAGCCTTGAAGAGCAAATGTATTTTTATAGTGCTACCCTTTACTCTCTCTGTCCTCCCAGAGACCCCATAGTGAAAACAACAGGTATTTGTAACTATCACACAGGGAGCCCTGATTGGCCTTGAGTGGCCCCATTTTGGAGCTCTGAACTCTCCTGTCATCTGATGATGATATTAAACATGAGTAGGGACACCCCAACTCCTGGTCTTGCTCTAGTCACACAGCAAGCCTTGGCTAATGATCACAGAACCACAGAACAGCCCAAGTTGACAAAGACCTCAAAAGGTCATCTGGTCCAACCTTCTGAGGAAAAGGGAGCCTCAATGAGATGATCTAGCAGCCTACCTAATCACATCTTGAAAACCTCCAGTGACGGCAACTCCACCATGTCCTTGGAGAGGCTGTTCCAGGGTATGATCATTCTCACTGTAAAAAATATCTTTTTTATATTGAGATGAAACCTATTCTCATGTAACTTGCCCCCATCGACCCTTGTCCTCTTCGTGTGGCTCCTTTATGAAGAGAAAGCCTCTATTCTCTTTGCAGCTTCCCTTTAGGTACTTGAATATTGTGATGAGATTCCCTTCTTCTGGGGTGAAAAGACCTAACTCTTTCTGTCTTCCCTCTTAGGGCAGGCTCTCCAGCCCTTTGATCATCTTTCTGTCCCTCCTTTGGACCCTACCCAGTCTGTCCATGTCTTTTTTGAACTGTGGGAACCAGAACTGGACACAGTAAATGATCTCCAAACACAGGTTCATCTTTATCTATTGTCCTTACTTTTATTTTTCCCCCCTCTGACATTATCATCCATATCCAGCTTTTCATAGACAGGCCACATAAGAACTGCAAATGGAGGTGCGAATTTGAAAAGAGGCTCATTTAAGGAGTTTGGAAAGTTTGCAGGACCTGGGGAATATTCAGCAAGCAGTTAATAACCCCTCAGAATGTTTTGATGAACAATTATTATTCTTAGGTGTGAAATGACACTTCAGAATTAGAGCTGTAATGGCTGTAATTTAAATTTAATATGGGGTATGAAGAGATGCACATAGACATTTGTTTATAGTCAGCCTTATATCATAACTTTTGAAGCAGCTTCAGGGTGTTCTTGATAGTACTTGAAAATACATTTGTCTCCATTGCAAAGCAAGAAGGATGAGCTACTTGTGCCAGAGCAGGAGAAAACATAGAAATGCATTTTAACCGTTTCTTATGGCTGCTTTATAAACTTCTATTCTGTAAGGAATTAGGATTTTAAAATGTTCCTGAGAAACTTTTTGTAACTTGCATGTCTTGAATGTAATGACAAAGACCCTCTTTACCGTAAAGGGGCACAATCCTGCACTTTATGACAGTGCACTGATTTGAAAAAGATCCTTTCTCTGGTCTTGTCAGTTCTATAACATTTTTGCTGCTGTAGCATCTTGTGAAGCCCTTCAGGATGGCTGAGTGGCAGGTTTACTGCTTGTCGGTTTCTCCAGCACAGAATGTTTGATGTGCAGATATTGCTACTGCTCACAGTTGTTTTACCCCTCGTGTCCTAGCAGCGTATAAAAAAATGGTTTGAGTTTCAGAATATTTGTAGGAAACAGTGTTTTCCTCCACTAACTGGAACCTGATGCCACAGTGATGGTGTGGTACCAAAGCTAGACATTTTTCCTGCCTTGTGAGTTCTGCTTTTCTGGGTTTTTTTGAGGGCTGCAGTGTTAACTGATAAACATTTATTTCTCTTTGGCTGTCACCCTCTTCTCTGGAAAGGGTAAATCTCATTGTTTGAGATGTCAAAAATCTCTCGATTCTCATGGGGTGAAATTTTATTTCTTATGTATTTACAATCATGTCACACTTATTTCTGTTTTTAAAAGTCTTTCTCTACCATGATGGCAAATTAAAAACATAGCCAGAATAAAATATAGAGACTCGAGCAGCAGAAAGCAAACAAAAAGGTGTTAAGTCTTGAAAGGATTAACTACATCAGTGGCTGAGTTTTTTTGGCCTGAACAAAAAATGCAGACTTTCACTTCCTCCTCACCTGGGAGTGTTTTTGGCATCACACATCTCACAGAATCATAGAATAGTTAGGGTTGGAAAGGACCTTAAGATCATCTAGTTCCAACCTCCCTGCCATGGGCAGGGACACCTCACACTAAACATTTCAAAGAAACATGAACTCTCTTTGAATTTCCTCTTAATCCACTGATCACTTAACATGAAAATCACATACTAAGAGCATTCTGGTATTGTTCAGTTGATTACTATGCATAATTTTACATTATGTTGATTTTGTTCCTAAAGAAATGTTAGGAAGTGTGTACATTTTATGGAAAGCAAATTTAAAATAATGAAAAAATCTGGTAAGCTATAGAATTATAATTTAAACACCGAGTTTGGGGTAATAAGTAAATAAAAGGAAATGAGAAACTGATCACAAGGCAGATTTGCAAGACTCCAATCTGCTTCCTAGGCAGCAATAAATAAAGCATATTAAAGAATGCCGGTGATATGCAGCATTCAGAAGAAGAACTGGTTTGCAAAAATTTCAGTTTTGTACTTTGGTCAAAACTAATCACAAATCTTATTGTAGTCAGGAAGGAAGGAGATAATCAGCATTAATTTCATGGGGACAGAGATGCTCAGATCCACAGGTCATGCCAGTTCACTTCAGTCTCTGGGAGCCAACAATGATTATTTAGTTTTTCCAGCTCTTTCCCAGAGACAGACCAATACTAAGCTTAGCACATATCCTGACTGAATTCTGTAAAAACTCCTTCAAAGCATCAAGTGCTGCTTGAGGTTCTTATGAATTTGTTTTTACAAACCCATGTCAGGGAAAGAACTATTATCATTGCAGGTGGGTAGCTATGGCACAGGCAGGTGAAGGACTTACTTAGCCACACAATGAAGGTATTGTTTCAGCAGATCCTTTGTTCATACTTCGGAGCCTATGGCAAATGTGATACAGTTTGATTTTATTTGATCCTAACTCAGATGCTGACCTGGTTTGAGCTGTTTCACCAGAATAACTACTTTGCAAAAATATATCATTATACATAAGGAAACTAAGGTAGTGAAATAATGCTGAGAAAATGCTTCAGTTGAATTCACAATTGGCTTAGCTAAAACAACTGGGCAGAAACTGGAGATGGAAATGGTACTTCCAATGCACCAAGCTACTAGTCACTAAGAACCAGTCCCAGTCCATGCAAGGTGTCAGGGCACAGTGCCCATGACAGTAATGGTCCTGTCTGGTCTGCTTGGTAGGTGATTGATGGAACACCACCAAGTATTTTACGTGCCCTTTTCTGCACCTTTTGGTGGTAATGCTGGCTGTGAAAGCTCAGAGGTGACAGCTCAACCTTGGAGGAGTTTCACTGTTGTTGGAGGCCTAGCCATTGGTGAAAGCTGCGTGCCTCAGATCCTTGAAAGAGTAGGACCTTTTACAGCAGCAAGAATCTGTAGTTTCAGTTAAATTCAATTTAAAAAACCACATCTGATTGTATCCTGTTCTTTCTATGTCTGTTTCCCCAGCTGCACAAGACACATAAAAACCTTTTAATGCCTTTTAGATGGTGAAGTTCTATATCTAAGCCAAGCAGGGTGATTCCACCACTGGAGGGATGAATCAAACATGACCTATATGGCCTCTGTGCTGCCCCTCAGCTGCTAATCCACTGTCCTTCCTTATCATGCAATCATGCTCAGAAGTCCAAATGAGAAGAATAGTTAGGAAAAACAGGATATGTTTCTAAGGTTCATCAAATGATTGATGGAACTGCTTTGACTTAATGATCCATTCAGAAGTGTGGGTTGTTTTCTGACTCATGATATCTGCTGAGATGTATAAAGAACTTCAAACTGTTAATTACTAAAGAATCAACCAACCTGATAACTGACACCTTCACAAGACAGACAGCTAAAAGAAAACAGTAAGAGGAGCAGAATGTCCTCAACTGGCATATATGTCTGAAAGGAAGATGTGAATGGCTGTTACATTAAGACTAGTCAGACTGCAAAGACTTAATGGTTGTTGACTAATTCAAAGTTTTTTGAAGATCCATAGTAAAACTATATGAAATGGAATTAGCCTTTTCCATGTCCAAAAGTAACTGTAAGAAAACATCAAAAAGGATGCAACCCCATTCAGTATTCAAAATCCACACCTAATGTGTGTAATTCATTCACGTAAAACCACGCTCAGTGCCTCTGCCAGTGAAACCTTCTCCAGCCCCACACCTCTAATCTGAAGCACAGGCGTACTTGGAGCTCTGAGAAACCTTTCTGTACATCTGATTCTGAAACTGAGCTTTTAGAAGCACTACCAGGATTAACTATGAGGGCTCCTGGGACAGTTTTCTCTGTCTCAGTAAAGGTTGTTTGGAACTTTAATGCTTGTAAGCTTTTCACTTTTGCTAGCGCAGGATAGCTGGGAACACAGTGTACCCATCAAAGGACATTGATTCATAAATTACTCCTGAACAGAATCCAGTACTTTCTGTTTGCATAAATATGCTATTTCATGGCAGCTATAAAACATAAAGCTAAAGTTTAAGGATCTGATAACTTAGAACTTGTTAGAACTTCACATTTCTTGAGAAATGTAAATCATCATCTCCTAGGATAGATAAAACTTTAATCCTTGTTCTTGGTGGGTTGTGGGTTGCTATAAAACCTTTCATTTGCAGATAGTTTACAATTGGATGCTGCCACGATTTACGTAATATGGGTAAAATGCAGGAAAAAGGGAGCTTAATATTAGCATATTTGAATTCCTTTACCTTTTGTTTCCACTCATATTTTTATCTCTGATAAATGGTATCTAATAGCTCCAAACAACACTCTCACCCTGTTGATGTGAGTCCTGAACAGTTAAATAATAACAAAGAGGTTGAAGACATTATGAGAATTCAAAGGGGAACTGTGTATCTACAGTAACTGCAGAATTTTCTGTTTGGTTTCACTTATTGTTCAGAAGGATGTCAAAAGATTGTCTATTTCTACCTCCCATCTTCTGATGGCTATTTTCACATAACCCTAGTTCCTAACTGAGATGGTCAAATTTGACACAGATTTAGCTACTCATTCCTTATGTGAGACACTGGCACAGGGTGCCCAGAGAAGCTGTGGCTGCCCCATTCCTGGCAGTGTTCAAGGCCAGGTTGAACAGGGCTTTGATTAACCTGCGCTAGTGGAAGGTGTCCCTGGCCATGGCAGGGGGATTGGAACTGGGTGATCTTTAAGGTTCCTTCCAACCCAAACCGTTCTGTGATTGTATGATTGCAGAAAACTTGAAAAATAAATTTCGTTACTCAAATACCAGACAGAAAGCAAATGGGTTTTTTTCCCCTAGATCTGACAGCTTTAAAAACACAGTTTGTGCATCTGGTTCCTGGGATTTATTTTGTTCAATTTTTTTGAGTTTGCATTCAGAAAGATGCTCCCAAACAGTTAATATGTAAATGGTTCAGCTGAGAGCTCTTCACCCAGAGACTGGTGTTTGCAGTGCTCATTTCTAACAAATTCCTCATTCTATGGAGAATTTGTCTCACTGCCTGGAAAGTACCAGAACTGCAGATCACAGCTGCACAGCTCTGCTGGTAATGCACAGCCCTCTCCTGCATTCCCAGCCTCAGGGAAGCTCTGGGGCACTCCTACAGACAGCCCGTTGTTCAGACTGAGTTACTGAGGCTGCTCTGCAGTCCTGTCCGTGATCCTGTGTCCTGCAGCATTCCACTTGAACAGGACTTGTAAATAGGGAGATAGTGGTGATACATCAGGGCCTGGGGAGACACTTGCTCTACTTTTTTGACTGCACTTTTGGCCAAGGAAGACCTTTGTGTCGGCTTACAGCCTGGCTTGTTTCCACAGTGAAATCTAAACCACTTCAAAGTGATGAAGCGAGCTGTTTGTGCAGAGGCTGTATGGGATATTTCTGTATAAACGACAGTTTCTTAATGAAATAAGGCAAGACAACGGCTATAGCAGGGCTTGTTTCCATGTGTGAAGCTGTACATGGACAGGTGGTGATTGTGCTCCCAACCCTGGCATGGCACACATGAGCTCAGTGCAGCCCTTCTTAGGGCAGCCTGTGGAAGGGCAAAGGTTTAACAGAATCATAGAATGGTTTGGGTTGGAAAGGACCTTAAGGTCATCCAGTACCAGCCCCCCTGCCATGAGCAGGGACACCTCACACTAGACTATGTTGCTCAAGGCTCTGTCCAACCTGGCCTTGAACACTGCCAGGGATGGAGCATTTACCACTTCTTTGGGCAGCCTGTTCCAGTGCCTCACCAATCTCATAGTAAAGAACTTCTTCCTTATATCTAACCTATAGATATATCTAACCTGAAGTTATAACCTGAAGAATTTTGTGGAAGAGCTTTCCCAGGGCAGCTGGGGGCAACACAAACAATAGAGACGTGTAGTCCAGGAGAACTCATCAATATTGCACTCCCCCAGGCACATGCAGCATAGAGGAAAAAGCCTTGGCACCAAAGAATCTGATCTACCAAATTGCTTGCTACTGCAGGTATTGCTAATATGGGCCATGAAATGGCTGCAAATGGCTTTATTTTGAAAACCACATCCATTCCCAGCTGTAAGAAAGACTGAATTATCACAATGATGTTGCATAGCCTCTTGCTACCTTCTTTTCCCATCTGTAAACCTAAAATAGCAAAACTGAATCTCATGGCAAGATTATTTTGAAAAGCAACAACAAAAGCCAATGGAATAATTTTAATTTGCCATCTGTTTTTTATTATTCAAATGCATAAATATTAAAGTCAGCAAAGACTGTTAAATAATTTGTTGTGACAGTCTGAATGGAAGGAGCTTAGACTTCCACCTTGGGACTCCTGGACAAAGCTTAACAGCATGTGTTTGAGTAAAAAAAGCCTTCCAGAAACCCATCTACTGCTGTTAAGATTTCCAGAGAAGCAGAAGAGTCTCAGCTCCACATTCAGGTTTAGAATGGAAACAGCTTAAAGAAAAATGGAGGTTTTTTTCATTGCCAAATATGAACTACCTCAGCATCAGGGACTTCCAGAAAAATACATTGTAAAGCCGCAAGAGTTGGCAACTTCAGGCATTTTAAATAACTGATGCTCATTTCTAGGTTCCTTGTGAACCATTAAGCAGATGTTTGCACCTCTAATTTCATGAAGGCTTTCCAGTTTTGCTCCTGTCTCTTCACACAAATGCTCTCTCTGACAGAGAGTGTACAACTTAGATAACATACTTGGAGCAACACCAAGAACTCATCCCTCACCACAGAGCCCTGTTTAAAAGCAGTTTGGTTTTATTTTGTCCCTGTTTTATGAAAATAGCCCCTATCTTCAACATGGGATGTGTATCAGAGATGAGTAAAAAAGGGTTTGGGAACACAAATTCACACTATATCCTAACAGAAGTGAAAAGTGTATCCGTAAATTTTCTAACTTGTCCTGTGTGATACTGGTGCAGACAGAGAAGATAACAGGCCATTCATGGCCCTACTGCCTCATCCCCACCTCTGGGTCAGTGGCAGTGTAAGGGCAGTGGCAACATCTAGCATGCAACAAGTGCTTTGCCACAGAAACACTCCCTTCAAATCAGAGGTCTCCTGATTTGGAGGCAAGGTCATGCCTCCTGCTTCTAATTCTCAACTCTGGTCTATTTTTCTGAATGCTACAAAGCACCTCTTTGTTGTTTGCTCCAGCTGGTTGAGCATAGCTGTGTGAGCAGGACATCTTGAGCTATTGTATGGTTGGCCCTGCTCCAGCAGTTGGTAGTGGAGAAGGCAAGAGGTACCTGCACATTTTACCCCTCTGGACTGGCTGAATGCATTGACTGTGGTGCCCAGTTTTGGGGGTGGACCAGTATGGTGTGTGGCAGATGTCAGGTCCCGTGCAAATAGAATGAAAATACAGCGCCATATGGAGAGTGCATTGTGAATACTGTCTTATTTTGCTCTTGGTAGGTCAGTGCTGCAGACAATGTATTTATGTGAGGAACTCACTTCAGCCACTGCTGAAACCACATTTATTTGCCATCTTTGTAATTAGTGGCCTGGCTTAGACCTCACACAGATTACGAAGTGGTTTATGCCACATGGCTCTTGCTGCTGATTGATTGATCTTTGGTTTACCAATGCCACAAAATCTCTCCCTAAACTCCTTCTGCTGATCTATAGTGTGGAAGAACAAGCTGAAGGCATATTCTCATCGGGAAATGAATTCTCATCTCATTATTCAAGTAGATTTTCAAGCTCACAGTTCTCTGCTTCCTCCACATGTTGCAAGGGCAGGAACGGCTCCACGTGGCAGTGTAATCAATCAAAACCTGAGCTAGAACTGGATTTTTAAATGGGTCTTTTATATTAAGTTGCATGACTGATAATAAGCTTGCAATAATGAGGTGGGGAAAAAGGAAAGATTAATGTAAGCCTGCTTAGTAATCTATGTTCCTTGTAGGTAGACTTTGCCTAATTTTCTGAATGCAGATTGTCTGTCCATAGACAGGGAAAAAAAATTACATGTTCAAGTGGATGTTGCAGATGAAGATTGGGCTTCTCAGGATGACTGTCTGGCTCAGACAATAACCAAACAATGGAGATCATAGAATTGTAGAATAGTTAAGGTTGCAAAGGACCTTAAGATCATCTAGTTCCAACCCCCCTGCCATGCGCAGGGACACCTTACACTAAACCATGTCATCCAAGGCTTTGTCCAACCTGGCCTTGAACACTGCCAGGGATGGAGTGCACTGCCAGCACAACCTCCCTGGGCAACCCATTCCAGTGCCTCACCACCCTCACAGTAAAGAATTTCTTCCTTATATCCAATCTAAACTTCCCCTGTTTAAGTTTGAACCCGTCACCCCTTGTCCTGTCACTACAGTCCCTGATGAAGAGTCCATCCCCAGCATCCTTGTAGACCCCCTTCAGATACTGGAAGGCTGCTAGGAGGTCTCCACGCAGCCTTCTCTTCTCCAGGCTGAACAGCCCCAACTTTCTCAGCCTGTCTTCGTACAGGAGGTGCTCCAGTCCCCTGATCATCCTCGTGGCCCTCCTCTGGACTTGTTCCAACAGTTCCATGTCCTTTTTATGTTGAGGACACCAAAACTGCACACAGTACTCCAAGTGAGGTCTCCCGCGAGCAGAGTAGAGGGGCAGGATCACCTCCTTCGATGGAGCAAGTCACCTCTAGTCTGCTGAACTATCCAAGCTACCAATTTGAGGCAATGCCACAAAGAGGAGATAGTAGGTCAAAATCCAGTGAAAGACAATAGAGAACAACTGTAAACACCAGATAAAAAAGCTTTTCACATTGCTATCTGACTGGTAAGAGCTAGTAGCTTGCCCATAGACATTAATATACAAGTTTACTAATGTTTGTCAAAATCATTGACTGAACATTGTCACATCTCAATCTGTCTTGACAGTCAATGAAGACAGGGACTTCTTTTAGAGTGTGAGTCATCCTGCCTATTTAAACACCATTGTAAAAAGAGACAAACTGTGTATTAAATCTGTCTAGTCCACTCTGCTGACTCCAGTGGGTGTCTAGATGATGCAGTTCAGGGGAGATGTGGAGAACATAGAAGCCAGTATTTACTCAGAGTAATCCTGGTTGTACTACTTGGTTAAGGTTCCTTAACGTGCCTGAATATCTGAATATTCAGTTGCTTACAAGCATCCTCTTCATTTTGGCTTGTCTGACCTTGCAGACCTGTCCAAAGGCTGGATGGTTGAACACATCTGCACATCATAACTCTTACAACCTTCAAACTGCTAGAGCTGAGTCTGTAAAACTATTACCACAAGTTCATGTTGATTCTCAGCACTGCTGTTTATTAGGTTGAAAAGAACCTAGAGAATAAAAGTAATTTAGTAGTAATCGTGCTCTGAAACTGAATTCAATTACTCTGGGACTGCAAGAGTTTTTGTTGAAGTTGGATCCTTCTTCCACGTTAGTTTTACTTTTGGAAATGTGTGCACAGCATAGCCCTGATTTAACTGACAGCCAATGCAGTCACATGCACAGGCCACATATTTTCCTGTGCAAGTGAGGCCTGATCTTGCAACCACTGAATATGACCTATTACCTCTGGTGGTGCAGGATCATGCTCATGGGTACCCATAGGTGTAGCTTGTCATTCCTGCATTTTCCCCTACTACAAGTTTCTAAGACTTGCAGGATATATCTACGCTTCATTTTTCAGTTGTAGGAGTTCAATCAATTAGTGTCAAGTCTCACCTTATAGTTCATGCCAGTTGTCCTTTGGGTCTGTCCTCCTGTGTATTGCTAACCCCTAGGTATTTGGTATCACTCGCTGCCAAACATGATCGATATTGTGCTGCCCTAGTCTCTCCAGCTCCTGAATAAAGTGTCACTCTGTCTCTAATTTACCACAAGACCACCTTCTTCCCTTCATCTTGTGTTTGAATCTCCAGAGTTTTCTAAAGTATGAAAGATGTTGTATTTAACAAAAAATCTTCCTCAACATGTGGATGAAATGTTGCCTTTGCTCTCTTTCTTGCTGTGTCTTGTTACATCCTCCTCTTCCTATAAGAGGTAGAGCTATTTCACCTGTTTTATTTAAAACACCAACTTCATGTGACCCCAACATTCATTAAAGGAGTAAAGTGGCAAGCAAACAGACTACACACTAGGATTTAGGTTTTTAAATTGTGTCAGGAGAATTCACTTGGTCTGGACACACAGTAGTAAATTACCATTGCCTTCCCCTCACAACCTCTGTACAGAAGACACAGCTATTTAAAGGATTTTGGGGAAATTGTTATCATAAAATAATATGATAGAATGAAGTGCCCCTCCTTATCCCCAGGCCTCTCTGCCTGGCACCAGGACTGTGAGAGCTGGCAAACACTAGCCCCTTCCTCACCCTGGGCAGCGTGTTTTGGAAGGGGTCCTGGTGTTCACAGGTTTCAGGAGGTTCCGCCTGCCATGGAGAAAAGGACCTAAGCACCTCACATCAGTGCAGGACAGAGTAACACAGACCTTGCCAGGCTCTATTTGTGCCTGTCCATTCCTCTCCGTGCTGTGCAAGCAGAAAGCAGCATGTGTCCGAGTGTCCTTGAACCACCTCTGACCACGTTGCACAATCCTTGTATTACTGTGAGCCAGGAAATACGTGACCTCCATGCATTTTGGGAAAACATTTGATACTGCCCACATGCCCCCCTTGGCAAGGTTAGTGCTGCTGATTTCCACTCAAAGAGCACTTTGAGATCTCTACCTGAGAGCAGTGCAGTGAGGTGAAGTGCGAAGGGGGATGTCCTTCTGCACCCACCTTGGTGCAGACCCAAGGGAGCTATGCAGCTGACATGTGGCAGCCTCCAGCAAAGCCTCTGAGGAGGGATAAGTCCAATCACACAGGATAGTGCCTTCTTCTCATTCATTAGCCTCTTTGGGCTAAGAAACCCCAAATCAGCCAATTTTACAGTAAATTCATGTCATCTGCTCTGCCCCCATTGGAGCTGTATTGGCTCTGAAGCTGAGTTTGGCCTGCTGTGAAAACAAGGATGCCCAATGCCTTTGTGAAGCCGAGACATTTGTATGTAAATTAGCTGCATTTTATCTTTTTCCAAGATACATTAAATCTTTAATGTGCAAAACATAAACCATGTCTCAGATGATGGGATGGGTTGAACAGCTGGTAAGGAAGTTCTCTCTCAAGGACCGTTATAGCCATAGCATTTAAACAGCATAAAGGCCATTGAGTAAAAGCCAACAAAAGCTCATGGCTGGAGCCAAAAAAACCTGTATAAGATCCAGGCTCTTTACCATCCACTGTTCTGCTACTGCTTAATTCTGCTACAACTGTTGGATCTCTGAGCCCTGGTCTTGGACATAGATCATTGCCGCACACAGAACACTGGGGACTTGGTGCCTCATTTTGCTGTTGCAAAGTCTGAGTGGTTTGGTGCTGAAATTACTGGTGCTGCAAGGTGATTGTGGACTCACAACAGCAACTGGACCCTGCAGGAGATTGGGACTAGGCCATGTGGATTCTGGGGATGTTGGTCAACAGCCAGCTGAACATGAGCCAGCTTGTGCCCAGTCAGCCAAGAAGCCAACAGCATCCTGGCCTGTATCAGCACTAGTGTGGCAGCAGGACCAGGGCAGTGATCATCCCCCTGTACTGAGAACTGATGAGGCTGCACCTCGATTACTATGTTCAGTTCTGGGCCCCTCACTACAAGAAAGGCATTGAGGTGCTGGAGAAGAAGTGTATAGAGAAGGGCACAAGTCTTAGGAGAGCAACTGAGGGAACTGGGGTTGTTTAGCCTGGAGAAAAGGATGCTCAGGGGAGACTCTTACTGCTCTTACTACCTGAAAGGAGGTTGTAGCCAGGTACATGTCAATTTCTTTTCCTAAGTAACAAGCAAAGGTGGTCACCATTCCTGGAACTATTAAAAAGACGTGTAGATATGGCACTTAGGGACATGGTTTAGTGGTGGATCTGGCACTGTTTGGTTAATGGTTGGACTTGATCTTAAAGGTCTTTTCCAACCTGAATGATTCTGTGATTCCAAGATCTCAGTGTTGCATCAGAACAGAAGGTACTTTTGCCAATTGAATTCCTATTTGCAGGTGGATTCTTGCGTTTTCATAGGCTGATGGGCTTTTATATCTAATGTTATGGAATTGTACAGGACAGGTTTTGTAATAAAGGATCTGTTTTTTTCTGTCTTTAATGCCTGTTTAAAAGAGTAATCTATCAGGACAATGGAGGAAATTTTCCTTTAAACAGGGACTGAGCAGTAACAAGGGACTGAAAAGGATTTGAATGCTGTAGTGAACACTGATTTCCTTCTGTTTGTTGTTATAGATTATAGGTAGGCATGTTGTCAAACCTAAAGATAAAGATAAAGAAACCACAGAGTGGGGAAATGGAGGATTATGGCTTGGCTTGACCTGAACTCATGTGAAAAACTTCCTTTCAAGATTTATTTCTTGTCTTAAACACCGGGATTAGGCTGTGCTAAGCACTGGACAAAAAAAGCTCCGAAACAAAATCCCTGCCTGCATGAATTTACCACCTGGAGAAAAACGAGACTGAGCTCATGCTGTATGCAGGATCTCTCATGCCTGTGTTCAAAGCTGAGGTTTTGGTCCTGACCTATCTACACTCAGGTTTTGACCTGGATTTCCAAAACTGTTGGCTCTCACTGCATTTGTACTATCATAGAATCATAAACATTTAGTGGCAGGAGGCCCAATTCTGAAAACTGGGACACAAATGTGTGGTTGCGGGGAATGCATTAGACAGGAATTAAAACCAGGTTTTAAATGTCTTGAGCAAACAAAGGAGGTGGTGTTTTCCTGAGACATATACACACTTGTGATGGGAAACTGTACACAGCACTCTCAGATCTCATTAATCTCCACGAGCTGTTTCGTGTGCCACAGAACGTGACTGAGGAGACCTATAACAGAGTATGGTCCTCTGTCCTGTGACCTGCTTATGCTCCTGCATGCTCCCCTCAGTCATTCACAGGAAAAATAAGTTCTTCTGCATAGCAATTAGAGAAAAAGCAAATGACTAAAAAATTTCAGAGGAGAAACAAATCAATTATTGACTTCTGCTAAAAATACTTGATTCGTGATTTACGTATAGGAGGACCGTGAGATCTGGGTCATGCAGGTGGCACACAGGGCCTAGGCTCATGTAAATGAACGAGCAGTAATACTCAAATGGCCTTTTTCCAGTGTATTAGGGGAGTGTTGCTGGAGGTATGCATCATTGCAAAAGCTACCAAAATTTGTAAGCTAACACACTGTAACAGCCGTATTTTTTCCACTATTAAGTCAAGGGCAATTGCAAGCCACACTAATCAAATATGAAGAGCATAATTAAAATAAGGACAGAGGTAAAAAAAGAAGAAAAGAAGTAAAAAACCCCCAACCAAACATCAAAATTCAGTGTGCTCTGCAGCCTGGAGACATGCAGGAAGGATTGAGATGCATTTCTGACTTTGTTCCCTTATGCCAGTTGCTTCCATGCAGCATGTGTTGTGAAGGAACTGGAGAAACACCCCATCAGAAGTTATATAATAGCAACAAGACCACAACGCATGAGTAAATGTAATCCAGAGCCTGGAGCAGGGTAGAACTGGGGCGGGGGTAACGATAGCTGTGATAATTCTTACAGAGAGGAATTGAGCCAGTTTAAAAATAGAAGTTGTCAGGCAAGACAGAAAGTCCTGGAGACAAGCAGGTGGCTGCAGCAGATTTTTGTTTGAAATGCTAAAGTGGAGGAAAATTGCCACCTTCATCCAGCCTTTCTGTTTCTTGAGACTTGGAAGAAGCCAGGAAAGCACACGGAAATCTCGTCTTCTCACTGAGCATCCCTTTTCATGGGAAAATGAAGATAATGTGCATCATGAACTATTGCCTCTTCTCCAATTAGTGTATTGATGTTCTCTTGTTCTCATTGCTCCCCCAGTTTGAGAGGTTACTCAGAGGTCAGATACTCTTACAAATGTAATTTACTGCCTATGTCAAAGCAGATCTTTTGGTTTCTTTTTCAAGTTTCTCGAGGGCTCTGAAACACTCATCTGTATCCCTGCTAATGCTTGCAGACGGTTGCCTCTGGCAAGGAAGGAAGGGATCTGTTCCTAAAGTAACCAGATTATGTCAGAAGCAGGAATAGGCAGAATCAGACCAACAACAGCCAGAGCAATCTGTCAGTCATTGCCAAGGGGTTCTTAGCAAACAGCCTTGACACACTCTCAGGACAGGAATTTATTGGCAGTGTAACCAAATAAAGCTCAATGCATTGCAAGAAGAACAAAGCATTTTCATTGATTATATGCTGCATGCAAACCAATAAACAAGTCATTAAAGTACATGCTTCTGCAGATAATTCACTTTAAAGAGACTGGGCATAGACTTCTGTGTCAAAAATACCTCTGCTATGGTTAGATACTCGAAGATACATCATAGCTCTGTTTGGATGGCTATAGTGCATGTTTCTTTATCTGAACAGTTCATCCTAAGCTCGTGTCACTGTCAATGGAAAGAAAAAAGGCAATTTTAAACATGATTTGTATAGCATGCTTAAATATTGACTTAGAGTGAGATAATGGACACTGATACACCTAGTTGCAACCGCTATTAAGCAAAGCCAAGACGAATGTCTCTGCCATATTCTACATCTGATCACATGAATCCCGCCAAAGGAGTAGTTCACCCTAATGGACTTTGGCCTATCTGGACTCCCAGTACTGCCTAGTAACTGTAACCCTCTGCCCCATGTGAAGATGCTGATTTATCTTAACCTACAGTGTTTGACAGATATTTGGGACAGCCTCACTGCTAGAGATAGAGATCTGCTAGAGATGATAGTGTCTGATCTTTGTCCCTGCTGTCACAGGCAGAGCAACACCTACTGGGAGGATTATGTCTAGCAAGAGACCTATGCCTTTAGGGCAGCATCATCTGAAGCAGGTCTCTTTCATGGACTTTGTTCCAGCATCTTTGTATCTTCAGGGATACCTGAGCACTACCCATTTCACTTCCCAACAGGGATAAGGATGCAAGAGCTGTACTTTGCAGAGTGCATTACAGCATATTGCTAGGACAATAGGCAGTCTAGTCTTTTCTCACTCTACTGAAACAGATGCTGACAGGAGTGTATCAATCAGCCTGTAAAGATCTGAGGTGTAGATAAGGTCCCCCCAGATCCTTTGGCCTTCAGTAGCGCAGTCTGATGTACGCTGCTGTTTAGGTGACTAATGACCACTTGGCTTCTGTTGTAGATCTACCTTGCTTTCCTGGTCTTTCTCCTGGAGCTTCTTGCCATTTTGATATCAGAGTCTGGGAAGGATGTTCCTGATTCATTTCCATCCTTTGAGCTCTTCAGCAATGGCAGTTTCCACCACTGGGAAGAGTTTCCCTGTGGTGGAAAATGGAAAACATTTCTGACCTTTCATTCCAAAATGGGGAGGAAAAAACAGAAGGAAATATGAAATTTTATACCAATACAGACAGTTTCAGCTGTGGCCCAGGGAATTAAGGAGGAAAGTCTGAATTCCACTAAACAAATTTTTTTTTCAAAGGGAAGTTGTTAGTTAGGATATTTTCATTCACAACTTAATAAAGGCTATCTCCTTATTCAGTTCTGACCTTCTTCACTAAGTTCACTTGACAGGATCCTGTCTTAAGAGACATTATTTTGCCAGTGTGCTGTTCTGTAACATTGCTAATTCTATTCAAATAGCTTTTCCCCAGATAGGCCATGGGGAGCTGGTACAAACAGTAGCACATACCTTGTGACTACCTTTCCAGTTTCAAAGCAAGTTTATTTGCTACTGTCATGTCTGTTTGGCAGATGGCTTCTGGTCATAAGCTATGATGTGAAAGATATTAAAAATAAATGGTCAGTCTTAAAAAGTCATGTTGTAATGCCAGTACTGACCTTCTCTGTACATTCAGGTGATAAGCATACCTGTATTTCTTCTTATCCTAATGAAGTGTCTTTGTTCTTGTTACTGCCTTTTTATGTGGCAAAGGTAGGAAATGCTGGGTGAATCTCTAGTGTAAACTAATGCACCTAATAATGGGACAGATTTAATTAAGCGAATTTGAGGTGCTTTTCTCCAGCTGATAGAAAATATGGATATGGAGAATCAGAAAGAGCCCAGCCGGATATAAAGGGATTTTGCTCTGTGCATGTGTTGGAGAAAGCAATATAATTACATATATTTGCATGCTGTGGATACGAAAGGGGGAGGTTTTGTATTGCTGACACTTGAAGATGAACTTCAGTACTTTCTGGATCCTATCTAACACAAGTGGAGCGCTGTTGAGCAAGCCAGTCCCATTGGGACTGCACAGCCATCACCTCACTTCACCTCTGTCCGGGCCTTCTAATGTTTCCTCCATGAGGAGCAGCTGTGCATCAGGGTAGGCTCTGCTCAGGCCAAGGCTCGACTGGCATCCTCCTCCCATACCACCCTGTAGAGGGATCTCACTGGCAAAACAACTTCGGCCTCTCCACCTCTTCATTCCCATTCTTTCCCAGTCTTCTTCCTATACCTTCAGTCCTGAGGGTAGAAAACTGACAGTGTTACATCTGCAAGTGAAATGAATAAATGTAATACCTTACAGCTCATATCTTTTGTGTTTCTTGAAACACTTCAACGGTGTCTGTAAGTTGGCATCTCATTCTTCTGAGGCAGAGATCTCTGAGGCAGAAGGGGGAAATAAGGACTGTGCCGGTCTTTAGACATCTGGAAGTCTATATATTTGTCATAGAATCATAGAATGGTTAGGGTTGGAAAGGACCTTTAGGCTGGAAAAGAGCGTCTAGTTTCAGCCCACGATTTCAGTTTTCATTTGTGTCTTTCAAATGATGAATCCATTTCTTTCCTCTGGGTTGTCTTACGCAGACATCAGCTTTGCAGGCCAGGCAAGCCAGCAGAAATAAAACAGTAAACTGAAATGTAAAGAAGGAATATGTTTGGTTTTTACAGCATTCTTGTGACTGACTGTTCTGAGCCATGCTGGGCTTGAAATCATGTCCATTTTGAGAATTCTTGTATAAGCACAATTTCTGCTTATTCCAATGGCGTCATCATCATATTCTTCTCTTAAGTTGAGCTGATTGAATTCATTGCTGAACAAGAAAACAAACAAACAAATTGTGAGAGGAAGTAAAAAGCCCAGAAGGCAAGTCTGAAAGTCATGTGCTGAACATCCCAGTGGACTAACATTTTCTTCCAAGTCACATGTACCTTGTTTAGCAGGAGTAGCTCAAAAGGGACTTTCTGTCTGCTCTCTCATAGAATCATAGAATAGTTAGGGTTGGAAAGGACCTTAAGATCATCCAGTTCCAACCCCCCTGCCATGGGCAGGGACACCTCACACTAAACCATCTCACCCAAGGCCTCATCCAACCTGGCCTTGAACACCGACAAGGATGGAGCATTCACAACCTCCCTGGGCAACCCATTCCAGTGCCTCACCACCCTCACAGTAAAGAATTTCTTCCTTATATCCAATCTAAACTTCCCCTGTTTAAGTTTGAACCCGTTACCCCTTGTCCTGTCACTACAGTTCCTGATGAATAGTCCATCCCCAGCATCCCTGTAGGCCTCATCTCACAGTGCTCATTAACTGACATAGCTGTCTTAGCAGAGGATCATGTTTGCTCTACATAAAAGCACAAGCAAGAACAAGCATTTCAGACTTCAAGCTATGCTTGTTGTCTAAATATCATCTAGCTGGTCGATTGAATGGATTCCTTTGTTAGGCAAAGGGATGATTGCTCTAGACCTTACCTGCTGCCCACAAGTATAGGGGAAGATGGGCCATGAGTCTGGAAGTAGCTGAAATGCTTATACTGGCCATTTTCAGAAACAGGTTTCTGACAAGATAGACATACCTTCAAGGCCCTGGCACTCAGGCCAGTCCCACTGAGGAGTCCTTGGGGAGACGTGTGTTGACTTCAGCAGCAACTGTATTGTGCTTCATTTCCCCATGGAATTATGATGGAGGATCCAAACTGACTAGTGATGGATTTTATATATACTGTCTACCATCTGCATTGTAGATGCTGGATTTCTGCATGCAGGCACAGGCCATTAGCAATGTAAATATTCCTAGGTAAGGTCCTCTAATGCACTAAATGATTTACTAGGGTAATCTATAGGTGGAAATGGTATTTGTTCCTCTCGCTGCCTCTTTGACAGTGACTTTGAAATACTCCTTGAACTTCCTTAGATATGAAACATTACGCTGTACTTGCTTTCAGTATACCTAGAAAGAGCCAGTGCTGCAAACAACAACAGTGCAAGATTTCTTTATGGTGCTCATATGCTTACCCATGCGACTTTGTTTCTTAATCCAGGTCTGTAACCATTTAAAAGTTAATGTGATGAGAATATGAAGAAAACCAGGGATCTCCTGTGCTGCCATATTCAGTCCCTGTACTGAGAGGAGACTGCCTAGACAAAGCAGTGGGGCTGGGCATGTTGGTTGGTTTAGGATAGGAGCAGGTGCCCACAGGGATGGAAGAATCTCTGCCCTTGGAGATTTCCAACGCTCAGCTGCAACAAGCCCTGGGCATCCTGATCAGTCCTGAAGTTAGCCATGCTTTGAGCACAAAGCTAAACTAGATGACTTCCAGAGGTCCCTGCCAACTTAAAAGTACCTGAATCAAGAGATTATATAAAGTTATGATGTATGAAGCAAGAATAGAAGGAACTTTCTGCTTGGTGGTCTGAGAAGAGAGAGAGGAAAGTTAAAAACAAACAAACAAACCCCCTTACCCCAAACCTACCATCTTTTTTTCCAAATTATTTAATTGTCCATAAAATAACCAAAATCAGTTGTTTTTTCTTCTCATACCATGTCCTACTGCTACAGTAGTAGCAAGAAAACAAGATTTTCTTCTTGCAGTTTTACAGTTTCCATTTTTCCCTCCTGATTTGTGTCTCACTCTTCTACATTTCTGTAGCATCTGTTCACTACCAAAAGAAAACACACTTCAAGAAGCTGCATCTCTTACCACACTTTCCAGTCATTGAATGACATGAATTTGAATCCTTAGTGTAGCACTTCCATGGGTGACATCTTCCTATATACCCAAACCCAGATTCTTGATGATATTTGGTACCCATCTACCCCTTTAGGCAAGGCAGGCTGGTAGGTCTTGCCAGCTCTTCCACAGTTCACTCTGCCAAACTGATCTCTCATTATGTTTCTCTAACCACTGAGCTTTACAAATCCACCGAAGTGCCCTACAGCAACCTACCTAGGGTTAAAGGTCCACAAAGACACAGGTAAGAGCCTCACATCATGTGTTTGCCTTGAACAGAGAGCTTTAGAAAGTCCTGCTGGCACCTTTTGCTTCCTCTTGAACCACCAGACAAGAAAAGAGGCAACAAAGCTCTCTCTCCAGAAAGTATCAGGTCCTTTGTTATATAGATGTAGTGGGATGGAGGAATATAAGCAGAAAAGAAAGGTGGAAGGGGACACTGAGAGTGTTTCAGAGAAGGGAGACAAAACACCTATGTAGGTAACCTGGAGGAAAATAGAGGATAAAATCCCGGCTGGGACCTTTCTGTGACTCACCAGCCAGCTATGTCCATGAATCCCAATCCCTGTAAGGAAAGATACAGGTTCAAGACTGAAACTTTCTAGTAGATGATCAGAAGGGCAAAGGAAGCATTTAAATTGCTTTGAAGATTTGGCCTTCTGTGATTTATACACCCTCCAGCTGGACTGCTCTGACCTGGTGATGGAGGGATCAGGCTCACTGTGGGCTGGCTGGCTGTAAGGGCAGCGCTGTGCAAACCCGTAGGGAATTGCTCAGGATTGAGGAGCATTGTCTGATCAATGTGTACCAGAGCTCCACGGTAGAGGTGCCAGCAGATGGCACTCGGGAGCACACAGAGGAGTCCCAGGGTGGCCGAGGCTGGAAAGAAGTTTGTGCCCTATAAATGGTTTCTTCTGTGCAGCACTTCCTATGAGTCGCCCTCAAAACGCATCCAGAAACAGAAAAGAAGAATTCATTTCACACTGTTTTTTTAGATGAATATAGAGATATATTCAGTTTCATAGCCGTGAGAATAAAGACATCATTGCAGGCAAGACAGTGAGGGAAAAAAATGAAAAACAAATTCAGGTGGGAGCATGAATAGGTAATTTCCAACAAATTCCAAGACTTCGGTGCACAAGAGGTGGAAAGAGATGGAAACTCTACTAAGCACGCATTTCCTACTTTAGCCCAATGTAGAAAGGAGACAGACTTCTGTTGGAGAGAGACTTTTTTACAAGGGCAGGTAGTGATAGGACAAGGGGGAATGGCTTTAAACTGAAAGAGGAAAGATTTAGGTTAGATGTTAGAAAGAAATTCTTTACTGTGAGAGTGCTGAGGCACTGGCACAGGTTGCCCAGAGAAGCTGTGGCTGCCCCATCACTGGCAGTGTTCAAGGCCAGGTTGGATGGGGTTTGGAGCAACCAGGTCTACAGGAAAGTGTCGCTGCCCATGGCAAGGGGGTTGGGACTGAATGATCTGAAGGTCCTTTCAAACCCAAACCATTCTGTGATTTTATGAATGTGGGAAAGAGTGCAAACCTGGCTAGAGAGGGAAGAAAAATTTTCTAGGAAAGAAAAAATTAGGAACATGTTGGATTTTCAAGTTCAAAAAATATAATATTTAATTTTATTTTCCATGGAGGAAAGTCAGAAGGAGGGAAGAGCAAGTCAGAAACCTTCAAGTGGAACCAATCTTTGCTGGGGTAGAGGGAGGCAGCTAAAGCCAATCACTAGTGACACAGCTGGGACTGGATAATGGGCCTCCCATATCCTCCCATTCTGCCTGTCATGCACCTCTCATTCAGCAGTTCTCCTCCATGGATCAAAACAATATGTCTGGTTATTAGTTGCTAGAGCTAGAAAAGAAAATATGAATAGAAATGAAAATAGAATAGAAAATATGTACATTGTGCCTCCTACCAGGAAGGAGAGCTGCTTGTGCAGTCTTGCTTTCACAATCTGTATTTTCCAACCATGCACCTTTCCTTTCTCCTAGGATGACCCCTCTCTTTCTTTCTGCTTATTTCTTGAGCGTTTCATTGCCTTTCACTTAAATTTTTACCGATTTTCTTCCTTTTACCCTCAAAGCCAAGCAAAAAAAGAGGTAGACAGTTTTACTAGCTGGATTTTCTTGCTGGTGAACACAAGGCTGCAAACTCAGAGGAAAAAGTAAATTTCACAGATTTTAGTATCTCAACAAATGCCAGATACTGCTGACTGAAAGGAATTAAGATGTAAGAAACTCAGTGCTGTGAAGGAGGTTTTATTGGCATTCTGTCCCCATCAAATTCTCAGTGCTGGAAAATGATGATCTCTTGTGTCCATGGCGGTACATGAGGGATTAATTTAGTATTCCTTGCCACTTAATAATGTCATGTACAGTGGATGTTAGATGGCACAGATTGAAGTACAGTTTTGTTGAGATATGGACTCTGAGATTCATGCAATTACCTGTCTCAGAGGCATGGTCTCTGAGGTGGAGAGAGACCTGGGAGCAGTCAGGCACCAACCACACATACAGCCTTGGAATACCATGAAGACAAACTTTCCTCTGCATGCTATTGTCATACACATGGCAAGGAGCCATGTTCCCCAGCTATGGAAATCCATGCTTAAAGGATGAAGTCCTTCCCTGAAAAACCCATTTTTACTTTAAAGTGTGGCCCAGTTTTCAAGCCCAGTTTCAAGGCCTTGGAGATGGATTTTAACTTTGTTCCCTCCATATTGTGCATTGTTAAAGAGCACTAAGCTATGATCTGGAGTACTGATCACCCTGCAGTGACAACTGGAGGAAAGCAAACATCACTACTACCTTCAAGAAGGGCAAGAAGGAGAATCCAGGGAACTACAAGTTGGTCAACCTGACCTTGGTCCCCTGATGGAGCAGCTAATCCTGGAAACCATTTCTAGGCACATCTTGGAGATTGTTCTTAAACGAAAAGACAAAAAGCTAGGTGCAATTAATGTGAGCTATTTCAGGCAGCTGCCATAGGATCAGATTAAATTACACCCATGAAATTGTGGATTACAGTAGCTGCAGGAGAAATCTGGGTTGACTAGCTCAGAAGTAGAAATCTGTACCCTGTACACTTACATTCAGTCACCTAAACTCTGTCTTAAGTCTTTGACTTAGGGGACCTATCAACCCAAGTGGGCAATGTCTGGAGATGCTTCTATAGGATGCTCTAGAAAAAAGAAATATAGCAAGACCCAACACAGTATCACTTGTAGTGGTAGTGAAGGTCTTGGTGTCCAAGTGCTTTATGTCAACATATGGAAGCCGCACTGCTGCCCTTATCCCAAGAGCAGAATTTTTGGTGCCAAAGTTGTCTGTGCCTTATGGGATGCTCTCAGCACAGAGCAGTGTTTGACATGGAGGGGGCTAGCAGTACTTATCTATTTTCTCGGCCAATCTGGAGGCAGATATTTCTCTTGGAGGACTACATGAAAGAAGCCTCTGACTGGGAATCAGAGGAAGTGTTCTGAGCCTGGGTTCCCTCTGGAGCATGGGGTGATCCTTCCTTGCCTGCTTAGGGTTCAGAGAAGAGTCTGCCATGGAGTCACAATCGGGGACCCCAAAGCAGGTTCCAAGGGACAAGGACTTTGGACCCACAAACTTAATGAAACTCAAAATGGTTTTTCATAGTATCTGATTCTGCAATTTTCCATGTACCAATTAGCGGAGGAAGCCTTTTTCCCTGTGGGTTGCAGATGTCAGACCACTTAAATGCTTTAACAGAGCTTCAGACATTAATTAAGTACTTCAAGCTAACGAGTTGGTGGGGGAAAGATTTTAAAGTGAAGTGAAAGATTTGGAGGTGACAAGCTGCCAGGGAAATACAAGTGATGTCAGGATGAGACTCCCTGAAGTGCCAGAAGCATTTGCAAGTCAGTGAGGAAGATTTATACTGGGAACTCTCCTCCTCTCTTAGGTCCATAGGAACATATTGCAATGTGAACCCTGATATGCTTGTTCTCAGAGCCTATGATTTAGAGGAAATCTGCCTTGATCATTGGGCTTGTTCTGCAAAGGACTGGATGAAAAGGTATGAGGATGAAAAACAGGTATGAGCAAATTGTCGGTATTTAGCAGAGTGTTACTGAGAGAGAAACCACCTTTACATGCTCAGAAACAGAATCTAAACAAGACGTGGAAAAGTGCTGTTCTGGAATGACTTGGGGAAGTTGCAGAGATTCCTTGGCATATTTCTGGGCTGTTGAAGAAATTATTTCCAAGTCTGCCTTTACAGCTTTGCAGGTTCATGATGGTGAAGAAATTGGTGAGAAAATGCTGTGGTCTGGGAGACTTTTGGATACATTCTCTTTCTAAGTGTAAAATCTTGGTCCTGTGCATCTGAGAATACGTCAAATGCCATGTTCCCTGAGTACATGAGACCTACAGGCAACTCCAGCTGTGGGGTCTGATCCTTCTTCAGCAGTGAACACCAAATAGCAGCCCTAGTCCTTTTGCTGGTTGACAAAGGTTCCCAACACTGCTCTTGGGAAGTGAACAGCCCAGTATTTGGAGTGATGGGTTCTTCACTCTAGGAATGAGCCTTCAAAGTCAGTGTTACTGGCAAGTTGTTGTACATCTTCTTTGTCTGAAGAAGAACACTTCATGAAAATGCTTTCAGATTTTGGCTTTCATATTCAATAAAGGCAAACTCATTAACAATCAGGTTCCATAACATCAAGTGACATTACAAATCCACCTAAAGCCTTACTTAATACCATCATTCCTGTAAATAGGACAATCATTACTCAAATACCCTTTTCATCTGACAAAAGCACTCTGATTCCCAGAAAAATGTTCTTATCCTAGATACTCTCAATTGCCATCTCTCAATTCTCGGTTGAATGCATTTGTCTTTTACATATGTAAATAATTACTTACCCTGTTACATCATTGTTTTAATTGGACAGGCAAAGATAACAAGGAGAACCCTAGGACCTTGTCATACAAGTCTCATCAATTTATTGCCAGATGAGGTAAAGCAGAATAACAAAAAATGTATCTTTGGGGGGGACATCCCTTCTTGCCCAGGACTTCACTGGTCAAGCTCCTAACCATAGGATGAGGGTAATCCCTATGATATGCTTGATGGTCCCTCAATCTTCAGATCCCAGTCGCTCTGTTTATTGTGTTTTCCTTTCAATTTAAAATGTTATTAACATCCAGTTGGTTTCTTTAAATGCCTTGATACGAATGAATCCTAAATGAAGTGATTTCTATCTACCATTTAGGGCCTTTACTGAGAAATTTTCCATCTGTGGTGATTCATCCATTGTTATTTGCGGTATCACATCTATTATCTTACTTTGTCTCACATGGATTTGCTTATCGTATCCCAGCAACAGCAATCAGGGGTCTGATTGAATTTGCATTATTTTCTATAGGTATGGGGAGATCAAAACCTACAGTAATGCAAAGTAATACGTCACCTGCTCACTTAAACTACATGGAGTCTGCATGCACAAAATGCATTATTTTAGCTATATCCAAGCCCATAGAAGTGGTGTTTTTTATGAACCAAACAAGAGATTGTTTTATGACTGAGAAACCGGGCAGAAGGAAAAACTCAGATTTTATTTCGGCTACAAAAGAGAAAGAAACAGGATTTATACCTCAGCCTTCCCCAGCTGAAGTGCTGTCATCACAAGGTTATTGCTCCATTTAGTGAGTGATGGTACACGAACAACTTCTTCCACCATTTCCTATGAAAAAGAATAGTCCTGACTGAAGCATTAGCTCCAGGGAAAGTTCTATAGAAAAATGTGTATTTAACCTGTCTCCTCCTCCCTGCTACTTACCCTGCTGTGGCTTAAGGACTGCACCATTCTTATTTATTCCTCTGGCATTTGTGTAATGTGATTTATGCATCACACTGAGAGTTTAGGTGTTGAGCTCAGGACTAGGGCTCCAGAGATGGGGTTAAGTGGCTTGAATCCTGGTGCTGGGATGTTGCATGATGCCAGCTCCCTTCATGGACCTTGCTCGCTCATCTTTAAGACTCTTCCACGGTGGGTCACTCCCAGGGGTTGCTTGATGTAATGTTCCATTTTTTCCTTAAAATCCTTTGTGTCTAACCCTCTAAACCTGAATTGATATGTAGCTATAGCCTTTTAATATCCACTTCAGATTTCCTTCTAGAAAACAGAGCATCCATTTTACAAACAGTACATTAATATCTTCCACTAGCAGAAAGCAGTTTCTCTTACAAATTTCCCCTCTTCCAGCCTCTGGAATATTTTCATGGTGCATTGGCACAGATAAGGAAACCGCAGTGCTCTCTAGAAAACATGGGAAAATATTAATGTTATTAAACAAAAGAATACATTAAAATAGAAATAAGCTGTTTAAAAAAGCTTTACTGGCTGTGATTGGTCAAGGTACAGCCTCACACTGTGGAATGCTGGGGTAGTTCTACTGGCTTTGTAACTGATTTACTTTGGATGGAGTTATGTCACAGAACTAAAAATAACCGAGTGGAACTTTAAATGGATTCAGCAATCTTCCATCAACCAGTTTCTGGTCTAGAATTACTCTTAACTGAGTCCTTAATTTCTTTTTATTCACTGTTTTTTGGTTGGCTGAATCATTGCCTTTTACTGCACCGGAAGAGGGTTCATGAAATGATTTATAATAACAATCAATTTTCTGCCTAGGCTGTCACAAATAATCCAACAGAAGCAGGAGGCTGAGTTTGTGTTGGAGACAATTTTGTGTACATTTGGTGTCTGTTCTACAAAGTTAATTAATAACTTAAAATAATTTAATAATTCTGATCTGAAGTCAGGATAAGACATAGAAATTAGATGACATGTAAATAAGCTACATATCTGCTCTTTACTTGGTTTTTGTAGCGTCCATGGTCTCTCTGAATCCTTACAGGAGCTTTCTTCTTGCTATCTTTTCTGCTCAGATTCTGCATCTAATACTCCATAAGGTCATTCTGCATATAATGAGACCTTGAAATAAAAAAGATTGAGAAGTGCCCTGATACAGTAAGGCATCTTCTACAATTCAGTGTATTTTCCATATCTGCTTTTATACTCCTATGCTCCCCAAGTACCTTTCAATGGAAAATTTTAAGAACAGTTTTATAAATCCACTGAGATTAATGATGGGGAAAATGAAGAGTTTTCTTTGACCATTTCCTTCTTTCTCCCAGGCTGGCTTCAGTATATGCCTACAAAACACAGACAACAGAGTAAGTGACTGATCCTGCCTGACTTCACCACCTTTCACCCAAGCACATCAGTTCAGCATATCACACCAGGCTAATTGTTAAGGTGACTTTTGCAATTGGCCTGTAAGGCCCCGAGGTTTCTTTGCTGCCTTGTTCACCATGGATGATGTCTCAGTTGGGGCACTTAGGCCCATTCAGAGGCTGTGATGCAGAAACATTAAAAAGGCCTTGAAATACACATGAAGTTCCTAGGAGGGATAAAAGAGTAATCCTCATTTCCGTCCCATGACAGTCAGGATAAGAAGTAATCAAAGAAGCATGGAAGAAGGTACAGATTAGAGAGCAGAAAATACTTTCTATGAGATCAGTAGATGAGGAATGACCTACGTACCTGTTCTGAAGGCAGGATCCTTCTAGTCCTATAATTTGCCTTATAATCACGTCTCCCATCACTTGTAATTTTGCTCAGTTATAACTGTTTGAGCTGAAATTTCCCAGCCCAGGAAATCTCCTTAGACCTGAGGCTTAGTGAAACTTTCAGCCCAAGCAGCAATAAAGTTTCAGTTTCCCTTGTTGGTTTGGACTGGAAGGATTTGGTTTGGGAAAACTGCAGTCTTTGCTGTTCTCAATCCAAACCTGGTTTTGCACATATGTACATATCCAATAGAGACATTTCATTTTGTAGTTATCAATCAGAAAGACTACGTTCTGCATTCAGGGAACTGAGCTCAGCCCCCAGTAGCTCTTGAAATAAGTGATGTTTGATGGAGAAGTTCCTTCTATTGCTACTTTTCATGGTATGTGGAAACTTCACAAGATGCCTTTAATGTTTCACATGCAGCTTTTTTACCTGTTTAAGGTAAATGAAAAAGTAATGCAAGTATGGCTACCACTCCAGGAATTGGTACAGGACCTATCTCAGTCCCTTATCTCTGCTAACTTTAAATGCTCTCCTTGAATTTGGAAACTGAGATGAAGCACAAGCCTTTGCCATCTATTGATGTCAGTTTGCCAGGGTCACTAGATCAGCTGCTTTTGTTGCTGCAGTGCTGCACAAAGCTCCTGCACCTTCAACTGCATCCTGACAATACTTTCAGAGGAAAAGGGCCATTCAGATCCTGCTATGCTTTCTGAACATGCCATTCATGGGACCAGCATCCAGCTTCTGGGCTGGTTTCATAGTGCAATGGGGTTTTTAGTTTTTTATTTTCAATCAAACACCTATTTGCAGCACAGTTTAATTCCTCAGCTGGTTAGCTTTAACAATAGTAATTAGTAGATAGGAAGAGCATACTTGATTTCTGAAGTCTCTGCATGATTTTCCTGCTGATTACTTGAAGAACAGCAATGATATCCTGAGCCCTAGACAGGAGTACAAGCTATGTTTGTATCAGAACAGTTTTGAAAAGGCAGCAATGATATCATCATTTGAAGAAAAATGAACAGATATCATATATTTTCTTAAAGAGGTTGATGGATAAATGCCATGATGGCACGATGGAACTAGATGATCTTAAGGTTCTTTCCAAACCTAACTATTCTATGATATGATATGATAGCAGGATGATGGTATTTTCACTTTGTCAAATATGGGGGTGAGGTAGTTCCTCCTTTCTTCATGGTTATCTCAGATATGGTCATGCCCCAGCACTGGCTGAGATGAGGCAATGCAGTCCATGTGAGGAGACAAACATACCTGCTGGGGCAGGCTTGCTGAGGCAGAAAAGGCCCGAGTGTTTTTGGTGACTGCTTTGCATAAAACTTCCCATTCCCTCAGACAGACAAGCGAGGTATGTGACAAGAACAGACAAAGAGAGAAAGGTGCCTGGGGCTGGAAGCTGCTGGAGAGGGACTTCGCAACGTGAGGTGGGAAAACTGCATAATGAACCTCCTTTCAAGATCAGCAGCGGTGCTGCCTGTGCACATCTCTAATTCACTTTGCTACTGCTGAACAGTCTTCTTACTTCTCCAAGACTTCTAACACCAGGCAAGCCAGGAATGGCGACGTGACAGGTTTATTTCAGCCAAACCAAAGGATAGGCAGCTGCATTTCAAACAAAGATTACAGAAAGAGAAGGCAGAATAAAAAAGATTACTGAAGAGAGAGGCAGAATAAAGAAAGCCAAACTCAGATCCTACCTGTGCAGAAACATCTGTCCCTGGTAGTCCCTGAGATGCCCTAAGGCTTGTTTCAGCAGGAGAACAGAAAGGAGTTCAGGCACCACCACTCGACTCCCTGCATGTTGCTGTTCAGTGCTATTCAGAACCCTAAAGGAGTCTGACCACTGAGAGCTTAGCCATGACAAAACACCTTCCCCATCCCTCCCAGGGTAGCTGTGGCTGAGCTTTCTCTTGCTCCTTTTACCTGTGATGTGCCTCCTTTCCCAGCTGTAATTGAATTCCACCTGTTTGTTCTCTCCTGTAACAGGAAGGCAGCCTTGGTGGCTTGGACTGTTGTTACGTGAGACCCTCTGCTCTAGTGCCTTCCCCTGGGATGTCTTCTGGAGACAGGCTTGGAGCTATAACATGCAAGTGTAACAGGAGTTACCTTGTCCTCCCAGGTGTCCTCTCAGTTCTAGAGTCTTCTTTGGCTGGGACTTTCCTTCTGCTGTAATGACACATTGTAAGGTGCATTTATTGTACATACACTGCAGGCAGCTCACGGTACTACTGAGCTTTATCTGTCCACAGGTGCCAGGAGCTACCTCAGTAATGCAGAGGATGGAGCTGTCCAAACTGCCCACACTCCTCTCACAGAGGGCTTGCTGGGAAGTCAGTTTTTGTTTATTTACTGTGCCATGGGATATGGGGGAAGCAGCCGAAGGGTTTTTAATTTCTTTGGTCATTACCAGAGAGCAAAACTTTTTCCTTGGTTTAAATAACTATGAAGGGCTCTGTTGGCACTTTCTGAGTGCCTCAAAGTCTTTAAAGAGTTTTATCACCTCTCTGACAAAATGTCCCTTTTGCAGATAGAAACAGAAGTTGTGAGGATAAGTAATAAGGAGGCATCCTGAGCTGCATTGGAAGAGCTTTACCAACAGGTAGAAAGAGGTGATCCTCCCTCTCTGCTAAGCATGGGTGATTCTTCTGGGTGCTGTGCCCAGAGACAGGCTCCCAGTACAAGACAGACATGGACATACTGGAGCACATCCAGCAAAGTGCCATGAAGATGATTAAGGGACTGAAGCATCTCTCTGGAGATGGAACTGTCCAGCTTAGAGAAGACAAGGCTTTGGGGATCTTCTTGATATGTATAAAAACTTGATGGAGAGAGAATAAACAAGACAGAGCCAGGATCTTTCAGTGGCACCCAGTAACAGGACAAGACACAAAGGACATACAAGAATCATTTCTTCATTTTACAGGGTCTCTCAGTTCCATGAACAGCGCAGGGACTGTTTGCTAAAAACGACATCTCAAAGCAAGTACCTGCTGAGAAAACACAAGGTGAGGAAAAGCCTCAGTGTGGCCATATGAGGTCCTAAGAAGGGAGATGTTAATCACAGTTTAAAGCCTGTTTCAAAGGGACCACAAACAGCTGCTTAATGAGGGTACACAGAGCCTACTGTGAACACAGTGAGAGATGTGAGCAGGGCAGGACACTGAGGTTCCTCCACACTTGGCCATTCTTCTTATGCCTGTGAATAACCTGTCCCTCTGCAACAATTATAGAAGGCTCCTTCTCAAAAAAACTATGTCCCACCAGCAAATTTCTCCTTTTCTTCAAAAAATAGCTCACAAAAAGTGAATTTCCCTATAGTGATTATGCTCCCCGAAATCCTGTCTCCATCCCCTTTGCCCATATCAGGCAGACAACTCACTGGGAATAACCTTTCCCAACCTTACAATCTTTCAGCCCTTAAACATTCTTGCAGGTACAAAGGTAACCATACAGGCTTGACTTATTTTTAAGTCTGATTCCACCAAGGTTAAAGCAGCCACTTCCATCCGCAGTAGCCACACAGGGACACTGAGCACAACCCACCATCCCGGCTATGTCCTCTTCAGAGTGGATATAAGTCTTGTCTGAAGACAATATGGTGGGTTACAGGAAGATGTTATTTGAATAGATGTGACATTCAAGCAGTAGCAAAGTATACTATGGATATTCCTGCTAAGGCATACTGTTATATAAAGACTTCAAAAAATCTTCCTAAATCCAAACTCTTCCTAGTTGTTCTCTCAGAAAAATGAACTAAGGAAACTTACAAAACTTCTGGTAAACATGAACCTGGTAATTAAAATTCATGTCTTATTGTATACCAAAAATCAGTGGCTCTGTAGCATTATTGCTTTTACAGTACATGATTTCCTTCTCCCTGATAACGTCTCCACTTTTTCTAAACTATCTTGCCTTCTCTTTCCTCAGGCAATATTTACTCAGCACCTTTATCTCCATCCTATTATAATCTTTCCACTTGAGATGTAACAACCACATTTCCTTCAGTGACGGTCTGATACAAAGTTCTTCAGACTACAACAGCTTTGCTGTTATGTGCTTGTGAAGCTTCCTGCTACCTGGACTTATACAAAGCATTTGATACTGTCCTGCACAATATCCTTGTCTCTAACCCGGAGAGGCATGGATTCGGCAGATGGACCACTCAGTGGATAAGGAATTGGCTGGATGGTCTTAACTTAGATACCTTGTCTTGACTTGATGATTTTTATATTCTTTAAAGAAATACTGACATGGGGATTTACTTCAGGATGTCAAAACGACTGAGTTTGCAGAGTAGGGAGTGACACACTTGCATCACCAACATCCTCATTAGGCCAAGTGAATTTAGAGTCTCTGCAGCATGGTAACTGCACTGGCGTAACAGTTTTTCTGCACTGGTGTAACAGCCTTTCTGCTTAAGGACTTAATAAAAAAATATAACTGCATATAACTGTGAATTACTTATTGTACAAACAGGAAATGAGGAAAAAGGAACAGATAGCAGTACTCCAGGTAGGTGTCTCAAATTTTGCCCTTTAATGCTTAACCAGTTGTGCAATGGCAAGCCCATATATAAACTTCCAGGGATTTACAATTAGATGAGAGATTTCTGGCATGAGTCTGCTACATTTTGGTCAACCGTTAAGAGGTGAACAGTGAAAGCACAGCATGGATTTTGGATAAAAATTGTCATCCCAATAAAAATGTCATGAAAAAGGTAGATGCAGTTGAAAATCACAAATGACTTGCTAGAATCTTCTCCACCTCATTCATTTTATTCATATTCTCTATTCTACTAATTTTCAAACTGAAATGTTACCCCTTCTTTTGCCACAGCTGAGAAATTATTTAATTGGACTCCTTTCCACCTTTTGCAATAGAAGGACTGAAACAAGCAAAATAGGAAAGGCAGAAGTTTGGTCTGTTGGCCCAGCGTTGCTCTACTGTACTCTCTGGTTGTTACCCTGGCACCATCTCATGGTTGGTTGATTGCTAGGTCTGTTGAAACAGCTTGTTCTAGGTCCCTGGTGCAAAGCAATCTGAATTCAGATCTCTCTCCACCTTCACTCCAAATTGCCCTATGTGTGCCGTATGTTCCTTTTCTCCAGCATTGTAATGCTCTTAACTAGGAAGATTTAATCCTGCAGCCACTGACTGCTAAAAATGTTTGTGTCCCATCTTAAGGTGTTACTTGCAGCAATAGCTCATATCCAGGCTGGTGAGGTCCTCACATCAGGTGATGCAGTGAGGGGTGGTGGGGTGAGCGCAAGCAGCTAACTGGTCTGCTTCTGCTCTGCCTCAGTGCCTGTGCCACCATATCCATGTATATGGGGCATCTGGTGCTGACCCTGCCTTGACATCTCTGCGCGATGTTCCTACCTGCCACCCACTGCTTCAGAACTGCAACCAGTGATCCTGGATGGGGAAAATGGATCTCCAGGGCTGCAGTCACACTGCAGGAGTTCAGAGAAGCTTTTTCTTTAGAGACATTTGTTGTTTATGTTTTTTTTTCTCCAGTCCTCATCTTGAGTCCTGCACAACAGAAGACTGAACACGCGAAATCCTGACGCTACTAGCACTTTTTTATAATGGAGTATTTCATCACAGTGGTTCTTTCTTTACTGTGTGCTTAATTTCCTCTAAAATGCAAAATTATCAGAAGCACACATATTTGATGAGAAGCAATGGGGTTTTTTCCCAAAGCCTTCAGCAGCAAAATCACTTACTCTCAATTTGTTGACCGTATGAAGTTTAGCAATCTTAAGCCCTGCTCACATCAGAAACGAAACTCCCACCATATTCAGTGAGAGCAGAACTGCTTCCCGGTGTGATGCTTTGCTACACCAGGGGTTGAACACTGGCAGAGTCATTTCAGATTAATGTTTAAACTATGCAGGGGATGGTTGACCACACAAACCATACTGTCTGATTGGTAATGAGCTGAGCATGAGCACTCTGGCACACCGGTGTTTCAGGAGCTCAGCTCTGATGGTGGGTCTCACCATGAGAGCTTTGCAAAATGTGAGCAGGATGCGCACCAGCTGCTCACAACTCAGTGGATGACTTGCAACTGCACACACCCCATTTGGAACCACAGTGAGTTTGCCTTCCTTCCAGTGATGTATGTGGTAATGAGTAAAACCAACCCACAAGGCTTACTGTGTAAAAAGGACCTTATGACCCTGGGATGGGTTTTGTGGGATTGAAAATGAAGATCATGATCATACATATTCATAAGTCAAGAGCCCGCTGAAAGCTCGGAGTTAATGTAATTATAAGCAGTGCAATCAAAAAGCTGTCACGTATGAAGTAGTTGCAAGCTGCCTCAGGTTAAAATAACATTTTTCACTGACAAATAACATTTTTCACTGACAAATTTGCCTTGCCCCCTCAAAAGCACTGACAAAACAATACTGCCTGTGCTTCTGAGACAGGGATTGTCATTTACTTAACTCCAAGAGAAACTGCCAGTGGTTTTGAACTGCAGACTGTGAGAAATGTGAACTAAGACCTCCAAAAAGTACTGAAATACCATTGGACCCAGAGAGCTGAGGTGAGATCAGGTCATGTAGGGGTGGGCTACTACTGTCAGACACTGAGGAGCCGCAGCAGTGTTGGAGCCTGTCCGCATCCCACAGGGCACCTTGCTTCAGCTGGTAAGTCTGCTCCTGTCATGCTCAAGCTGCTCTGAAACCTGGAGGTAGCAGGACCAGCTGTGAAATTTGGAGCTCGTTCCTTCTTGGTGCTTCTGCTGTGGGTTGGGATGCACAGGAGCTGGGTTCCAGCACTGGGTCTGATCTGTGCTGCCAAACCCTCTTGTAAAATGCATTTTCTGTATCTCATTTTCACTTTTCCAGGCAGGCTGCATGTTTCCCAGTCCCAAGGACTGCAGAGATGTGATTCATCTGCTTTTATCCTTTAATTTACAGCCAATTACTTAAGAAAGTCAATAATACAGGCTCAGTAAACAACATGCAAGGATGAGCCCAGTTAAACCAGGTGTGCATCTACTTTTCATTGCTGCTGGAAGATAAGCTTGCTCCATTGGTATTTAAAATGAAAGAAGAACTTGTGAGGTTGCTTTCTTCCAAAGAGAGAATTACTTGTCTGCTGTTGCAGTACTGTCAACTGGTGGCAGAGTGGGAAAACAAACAAGGGGGTTAGCTGAGCACTTGGCAATTGTGAATGTTTAATTTTAGCAGTGAATGAAAGCTCATTGGGAAATCTTGTTGTCTCGTGATTAGGGACTGCAGGGAAAGCCTTGTGCCCTTGAATCATGCAGAAAAGAGGTCTGAAAGCAGAGAGTGGCCCAAAGGTAATTTACAGGTAGGATTTCTATTGCACACCATGTTCAACCTTCAGCCCTATTGGATGGATCAATTAACAAAGCAAGGCATGATCCACAGGGCGTGTTAAATTACAGCTTTTCCAAGACCAGACTCAGCTAATGAACTGATATTTGTCTCCCAAGCAGCCTGTTGGGGAAGTCCTTGGGATGCTCTCAGCGCCTCACCTTCCTCACAGGGGGAGCAAAATGAATAGGGGTAAATTCAGAGTCAAACCCATCACCTTTTGAGACACTGAAAGGTGTCAGTGTTTAGGTTTGTGTGCCGCAAGATAATTGTCTTGCCATGAATAAATTAGCATATTTGAATACTAACCAAGTGGAACAACCTTTCAGGCAGAAGCCAGACCTTTTTTAGTCTTTTCCTAAAAATAGGTCTTGTGCCTGGCATAGGCAGTGGAGTGTCTGGGGTCTCAAATCCCACAGGGAGTTTGATCAGCACCCCAGTGACTACAGGTGCAAGTGATTTACAGGTGCAGCTTCCCTTTTTGGGTCCAATGGGAAGAACACCTTGGATAACCTAACACCTGCTGGGAAGTAATTTGCCTGATGTAGTAAGAAATGGCTTTGGCATGTTCAGCTGCTCAAGATCTTACAGTCTGGAGTGTATTTGTGGTACAGGCCCCCGAGGATTGATGTAAGAACTCAGCCTGGACCATGCCCCTCATACAGCCCTGTGCACAGCTCTGCCACTGTCCCTGCCAGCTGGCTTCCATGGCCTGTGGTCCAACCTCATACAGCAACCCCAAGTTTTCATCATCCTGTGTTTCCCTCTCCATAAGTCTATCTGACTTCTCAAACCACTGAATGTGAATGGAAGCACTAAAGCCAATCTATAAAATTTCAGCTCCCAAATTAGAGGTGATTTGGGGAAAGTGATGTTCTTGGGAATAGAGATGATTTGGCTCTTAACCCATGGGGCTGAAAGGGCTCTACAGTCACAGGAATCTTTGATGGCTGTAATGAGATTTGCACTACAAATGTAGTTGTTCCCAAACTTTTCTTTTTCAGCTGCCTGCACAATCTTCGGGTTTACAAACCAAAAGACCCTGACCAAAACCTATGGAGTCAGTAAAAACGGTTCAGCCTTTACATCTTTCCTCCCACATCACAGATGTTATGGGGGGAGAAATGCTGACAAAGCATTCCAGCTAAACTTTTCAGGATGAAAAACCTTTCATGTCCAAAACTCCAAAAGCTGGATGACCTAATAAGTTGTTTCTATTTCTTGAGCACGTGTTGGCCCTGCACTGAAAAGGTCTGTCCTGGTGGGCAGTGAACATTATTAGTGGGAGATGTTGACCCAGGATCACATGAACAGCACTGGAGAAGGCAGATACTCTACTCTGCCAAGGGTCTACCATGCTCCTGGGAGGAAAAATCACAGTACCTGGCTTTGAAACCCATTCTCCATATTGTCATGCTTTATACATCCAGTCCATTAGTGCCCCTCACAAACGGCTACTCCAGCTCCTTGTGCCAAGAACAGAAAGTCCTGGTCCTCAAAATCCACCCATACTCTCAGAGCTATGAGCAAGCGCTCTTTGTGATCACAGCAGCTAATGAGACATCTGCATGAGCTGCACTCCATCAGGTATCAGTCAAAACAGAGCCTGGAAATGAAAACCATTTCAAATTTAATATATTGAAGGAGCAGAACAGGATGGCTCTCACTAATCCTCTGATTAACAGGTTTCTCTTACTATTACTCTTTGCTTAACAGGTTGACTTTCCTGCATGTATTAAATCCAGTTGTGTTCCAAGGCTCTAAAACATCCTTTGAAGCTGCTATAGTGTTGCACTTTCACACAAGGTGTGTGCCTCCATCTGTACTGTTGGGTACCAGCTCTGGAGAGCCATTGGTCAAAGGCAGAGCTGCTCTCTTCAGTGAAGCTATGCACACGCCAAGAGCCAAGAACATAGAGATGGTGTCAAAAGGCCACAGGTGTCTGAAAAGTGCTTTGCTTAGTGTTTCAGTGAGGTTTTATTGCAATGGTTAATTAAAAGTTCATCATATGCATCAAGCGCAGCCAAGGTTTATTTGCTGTACAGCCATGTAGACAGGCCAATGCTTTGTCAGTATATGAGAATTATGTGCTTGCTTCTGGAGTGGATTCACTACTGCTTATCTGTCAAGGAAAAGAAACATCACTGAAAAATCAGTAAACAAAAAATGGATCCTTGCCTCTTCTGACAGCATCTCTCATGCCAGCAGCTTTTGGATTTGCTTTTGCACTTGGCTCTTTTTCTCATGTTTTCCTGATATCTGGCACATAAGTTGCAGGGCAGATCTGCACGCCTCAGCATGCTCTGGGCATGACAAACCTATCTGGATCTCCTTGTGCCTGAAATCTGTCCCTTAGCCCAGCGGGGGCTTGCAGCTGTAACCACTGCTCATGAGTGCACGGTGCTTTGATGGAGGATGGAGGTTTGAGAGGCAGGGCTTCTGAACAAGGTAGCTGGACCAGCTGTAGTCACATTGGCTGCAGGTAGCAGAAGTGGGTTAAGGGATCAGTCTGAGGTATGGTACTACAGGGTGTCCAACTGCCCTGGTTCAGGGACTGAAGGTGTTCAGAGATGCTTCTGGATGAGAACGGCAGAGAATAACAAAGGACTAGAGTAAAAGGAAACCACTGGAGAAAGATGATGGCAGTATGTATACTGTTCAAGCTTGCCACCTAGCAATGTAGATACCTGAAGAGTTCTTGGTCTGTATTTTTAATATATTATTATACATATTACATTATTTCCCAGTCCCAAATGACTCTCAGTTTTGCCTACAATGGATGCCAGATTTCTGTATGTGACTTTCTTAAAAGACATTTGGAGACCTGCAGGTACCACCTGCAGTTCTGCCATGAATGGCAAGGGAAAATGAAGGCTGGCGCTGGATATGGAAAACTGGAGGTGGTTTCCCTCTGCTTCACTGGCCTCCCTTTTATGGCAGCTTCTGGATCAGATTTTGTTTGCAATGGAATTGCTGCTTTCCGCCGTGCACATTGGCAAGAGCCAGCTGCTTGCAGACGGAGTACTAGGCACCAGTGCAGCAAAAGGAGGAGGCACTGCTGGTAACAGTGTCCTCCTATGCCAGCAGGTCAAACACAGCCCTTCTGAGGAGCTAAAATATGCAACAAGTCCTGTGCTGTGATGAGCAGGTAACTCCGAAAGAGCATGGTGCTGGAATTAGCTCATTAATTATCTGTCAGTGTCATCAGAGAGAGTTCAGCCAGTGCCACTTTTTAGTCAGCAGGAGAGAGGGAACTACTACAGATCTTTCCAGACTGCTCTTAATGAAGATGGCCTCTGTTACTCCCATGGAGTACTGGAGCCCTGGCAGAGGCATGCAGGAAGCAGACGCATAGCTCCTGCTAATTAATGTAGCTCTGATGAGTCTTCATACCTGCTTGCAGAAGACGCAGTCTGGAAGATTTTTGTAAATTATCCTTTCTCCGTTAGAACTCCATGAAAAGTTATTATCTGTTTGCTTTTGAGACTTCATTAGAAAGTGGGAGGGAGAGGTGGTTGTCTGTCCTGGTTTAGCAGTAGCAGTCATTTTTTCTACTGGTGCAGTGCTGTGTTTTGACTTTCGACCTGGGAATAATACTGATAAAGCCGATGTTTTCAGTTGCTGGTCAGAATGTTTACCCTGACCAAGGACTTTGTGAGTCTCATGCTCTGCCAGGGAGGAGGAGAAGCCGGAAGGAAGCAGGGACAGGACACCTGACCCAAACTAGCCAAAGAAGTATTCCATACCACAGCACGTCATGCCCAGGATGTAGAACTGAGAGTTCCCGGAAGGGCTGGATCATGGCAGGGTGGGGGTGAGGTACTGGTCGGTGAGCGGTTGTATTCTCTTCCTTGTTATTTCCTTTATCATTATTACTATTAGTGGTAGCAGTAGTGATTTGTGTTATACCTTAGTTATTAAACTGTTCTTATCTCAACCCGTGGGAGCTGCATCCTTTTGATTCTCCTCCCCGCCCCTCCAGAAGCGGAGGGAAGAAAGGTGTGTGTGTGGGGGGAGTGGACTTCGTGGTTCTGATTTACGGCCTGGGCTTAAACCACGACAGTTCTTTTTGGCGCCCAACGTGGGGCAGGAAGGGTTGAGATAACAACAGATCTGACCAAGGCACAATGCTGATTTATTTGCTCTCAAAGTTGTTTCTCTTGATATCACAGTTTCAGTATGCTGTACCTTACTTAGAGCCGGCATTTGCTGTGTTAGTGTTTATCAAGTGTGGGCCTTGGGCTAAGGTTCTTGTTTCATTGTATTTTATGGTAATGGCTTGTAATACGGGGGGGCTCCGGCAGCAGGGCGGGATGGACGTGGCCGTGGACTTGTACCTGGCCGTCCCGCTGCTCTTCACCGTCCTGGCCCTCGTCCTCGCGTCCGTGTTTGTGAGGCTGCGGGGAGATGAGGGGGAGCGGCCCCGGGAGCCGGCGGCGGCCGAAGCGGCCCGGGAGAGCGGCCCCGGGGACCAAGCGGCGGCGGGAGCGGGGCCGGAGGCCGGGAAGGAGGCTGCTGCCGAGCAGTGGGAGGAGGCGGTGGAGGAGCCAAGCCCCACGGCCGAGCCCAGCCCCACAGAGGCCAAGAGCATTCCCCAGCAGCCGTCCGCCGAGCCCGGCAAGCCCGAGCCGCAGGAGGATGCAGGAGACCCCGCAGCACTTTCCAGCAAGGCAGAGGAGGAAGATCTGGACTCAGAAAAAGGGAAGCTGGTGGTGAGAGAGCCAGCAAGTACAGCAGCATCATTTGAGAGTTCTGAAGGTTTTGAATGGCTTTTGGATACCTTTGGGACCTGCCTGCTGATTGTGATGGGGATCAACATGTTGGCACACACACAGAGTGTGTTCTACCCACAACCATTTTGTCTGATCCCGAGAGTTAAGCAGAGTCAGGTTTGGATCTTGCCTGGGGTTAGACGATGATATAGGGGGACCAAGAGGTTTTCCCCAAGGCTGGACAGCCATGAGTGTCATGGTGTGTGGGACAGCATGGGCGAGTATCTAGTCCACTGGGTCCCTCCAGTGCTTTGGAAGCATTGGAGATGGAAGGCAGCTGTGTGGAGTCCCCGACGACAAGTTGCAGAGACTGCTGCAGGGGAGGGTGAATTATTTTGAGCCTGATGGGCCCATGACACTTCAGGCCATCAGGGCAGAGATGCAACATAGAGATGGACTCATGATCGAGGGGTGGACTTTGCAATGGGCCTCTCCTGCTCTGAAAGACTGTTACAAGAGATGGAGCCCACCATCATGGACCGAATGGACTCAGTAGCTTTATAGGAATTGGTCCGTGCACTAAGATAACAGTGCACTGAGATGAGAGTGAGGGTATATTGAAAATGTGGGATCTGAGCATGACGTGAATGGTATGGAATAAGGGGTGGATACTGTCCTGGTTTAGCAGTAGCAGTCAGTTTTTCTACTGGTGCAGTGCTGTGTTTTGACTTTCGACCTGGGAATAATACTGATAAAGCCGATGTTTTCAGTTGCTGGTCAGAATGTTTACCCTGACCAAGGACTTTGTGAGTCTCATGCTCTGCCAGGGAGGAGGAGAAGCCGGAAGGAAGCAGGGACAGGACACCTGACCCAAACTAGCCAAAGAAGTATTCCATACCACAGCACGTCATGCCCAGGATGTAGAACTGAGAGTTCCCGGAAGGGCTGGATCATGGCAGGGTGGGGGTGAGGTACCGGTCGGTGAGCGGTTGTATTCTCTTCCTTGTTATTTCCTTTATCATTATTACTATTAGTGGTAGCAGTAGTGATTTGTGTTATACCTTAGTTATTAAACTGTTCTTATCTCAACCCGTGGGAGTTGCATTCTTTTGATTCTCCTCCCCGCCCCTCCAGAAGCGGAGGGAAGAAAGGTGCGGGGGGGGAGTGGACTTCTGGTTCTGATTTACGGCCTGGGCTTAAACCACGACATTGTCATACACCAAATGTCTGGGAACCTGGAACCAGATCTTGTGTTGAGCTTTTCCCCAGTCACAAGCAGCTGATAAAAAATGTATCAATTAGTCTGGAAGGAGACAGCACTCTGTACTTTGGAGATGAAGGCAAACGGGCTCTTCAGTTAAGTCCATCATAGCTGGCACACAAACATGAGGAGCTTCTTCTGGCAATCAAAAGCTATTTCCGTAACTAACGTCTGAAGCTATGATCACATTAGCATCAACCATAGTGCCTTCAACCTTTTCTGAGTAGGAAAAAAATCTCTTTACAGGTAAAATCTGTAAAGAGATTCTTTGTCCAGAATCCTAACTTGCAAAATTTGGGGGAAAACCAAACCAAAGCAAACCCCAAAACTAAACAAAAAATACCCAACTCCCCAAATCCAGGAGAAGCTGCTTGTTATTGGGCTTTAAAACACAAAGAATTAAGTCTTCAAGAGGCACAGAGCTGTTGAATTTGTTGTCTCAGAAGAATGATAGCTGCAGGATAAGCATGTATACAGTGTGTTTTGGAGCTTAGCTTTCCCCTCTTCCTTTGCTTTGTAGCATAAATTGTTCTGCCAATCCACAAATTCAATATTCAGTAGAACATTAATGCAGTCTAGCTATGAATGGCCACTCTCAGTATGGTAACCTCACCAAAACTAATTGAGTATGCTACACACAATTTCTATCAGTGGCGTTGCTATCTTCCCTTTTTAAAATGTTTGCAAGAAGCTAAAAAAGTAAAAAGAGTGGGCTTCCAGAAAAAAAAAAAAAGGTATCTTTTCCTTATAGCCTGAAAATTGGAGGACACATTTTGAAAGCTGTGCTTTCATCTTTATCACAATGGTTGTTGGTTTGGTGTCTCTACATGGGAATTTTTACAGATTTAACCTCTTATTGATGCTTCTCATGGTTTGCATGAAAACCTCTCTGTGCCCTCTCAAAAGGCACAGTTCATGGCAGAGCCAGGAAGCAGTGTCAGATCTCTCTATTTGTGATGCTCTTCTACAAGAGAATTCAAGTGCCAACACCTGGCTTGACACATGGTTATGTCCCTTGTGTAGGAAAGGACTGGTCTGCCTCTTTAATGAAGCCTGGTTTATCCCGAAAGCTTTATTCTCCTTGACACATTTCAGGGATACAAGCTGATAGGTTTATTTGCTTTCAATTAGTCACAGTTCCTCTGGACTGACCTGCTGATCTGTCTGTTTTGTGACATTTCTAGCATTTTGGAGCAGGTATAGGGGTGCCAGCTGCTACACTGCAGCCACAGCTGTACAATCACGCTGCTGACTGATGCACATGTATTTTGGGAGGGAGGCAGATGTGCTGCTTCATTCACAGCAGAAGCAAATCGGCCTTTGCCAAGGTCACACGGAGACAGGAGAGGGATGTTCCTGCTGTCAATGGGTTCATGCCAGGGCCAAGGGGCTACATGGCAAAGAAAGGAAAACAGACTTCCAGAGAATATCTTTGGAAAGGATGCTAAGTTGCAGATTTGAGTGTAGCACATCTGGACAACGCGTGTACCAGCCCAGTCCTACACACTGCCACGATGCTACCTTGCCGTATGAAATGCAGACTAACTGCACAACACACAGAAAGTGGCATGGGCCTGGTGAGTTTTGCAGAAATGACTTTGCAGATGATGCTGATTGTGTCCTGGCTAGCACAGCACAAGCCTGGGCTTGAAATCTCATCCTCCAGCACAGCCTCAGAGCTGCACCTTGCCTGAGCCAGGGCTATCTGGGATGCCGCTGTTGTCCTGCCTCTGCTGGGTGGTTCAGCTTGGTAGGAACTTGGCTTGCAGAGAAATCAAGTGCTGCTTTTGCTTGTCTCATTCTATGGACATGGAAGGGGAATTAGAAATTATAATTTTTTGCTTAATCCCTTTCTATCTTGTGGCAATTTAAGCTCCGTAGTTGTGGTGGCTGTGGAGGGAAGCCTATGCTTAAGTTTTCCTGAGGGTTTTGTGATAGGCTGGGATGTTATGAGTGGGAAACAGCTGGTAACAGGTTCTGCACGTGACCGCGTCCTTGACTCCTAGTGAGTCTGGCGATTATTTCAAACTCTGATATTTTCCAGATGAGAACATATAAACAGCTGGCCTTCAGCAGCTGGGGTAGGGTAGCTTTTGCTTGCACAGATAAATGTGGATGTTTTCCTTGCAGACTTCAATAGCAAGAGTTAGGAACAGCAAGTGTATTCTCTGGGAGCTGCTACACTGTGTAGTGTGAGACAAGATTTTGGGGGTTCTGATTAGCTATATGGGAATACAAAACTGTCATAAGAAGTCAGTACCCATAAGTCTCACCACCATATACTGCCATGTACCTGGTCATCATGTAGCCAAATCAGTAATAACAGCTCTTTTCTGTTCTTACAATAAGAAATCAGACAAGACTACAGCAAACCCCACTGTGGTGGTACTGGTTACTGGTAACTGTTTTCTTTTGCTGGCCAGGCTCAAAACTGTTGCTGCTTCTTAAGCGTTTCATGGTCTTGCATGTGTAGTATGACCATGTTGTTCCCAGACCAAGCCAATGGAAATGACAGAGGTATAAATGAATATTTATTTTGCTCAAGGACTCACAGTTCAGTAATCTGTAGGTGGGATTTTTTCAGTATTGTTCCCTTTTATGAGAAGCCCTAGCAGCAAAGATCTGACAGTGGTTTTCTATCGCTTTCCTTCTGCTCTGTTAAAGTGTTTTCGTTTCTCTGTTCTTCAATGGCAATAATGCTTCTTCCTTCTCACTTATGTGATGGCGTTCCATAAACATTCGAAATTAGTGTGCCTATGAATATGCCTGAAGCTGGGATTGTTTTCTGCAGAGAACTATTTTAGTGGTTCACATTGTATCTTGGCTGGCTTCTGGTTTTCCTCTTTAAAACTAGCCTTTCCGTTTCCCTTCTTCAGATATTCTTCAGCTGTATCATCAGGACAAAGCAGGGGTCTGTCTTCCCCTGTTGCTCTGTCTCTATCACTCTGCTGCTGGACAACTGCTGGTAGCATTTATAACCTGTACAATTTCTTCTGGTGCAAAGTTTTGCCTAGGGATTGAAAATGCAGCACATCTACCTACAACAATGGCCACATGAGTGGGTGACAGTAGGCCCCTATTTACACTGTGTCCTGATGTGTTGTGTTGAAAGCAGCAAGGCTTTGGCACCAGTGCATGTTTCCATGCTACAGCTGGCTTCAATCTGGTCAGCACAACCCTCTGACATGTCTGTCCTCATCATCTATCTTGGTGTGCCCACAGGTCAAACCAGCTACAACTGAAGCCTAGAGCACGAAGAGGTGATCCATGTTCAATGTGCTCGACAACACTAAATTGTAGGATTCTGTTCCTGCTCTGCTCCTTAGGTGCCAGGAGAAGGTCAGTTTGTGTCTAAAACACTGACACAGGTTACCTCGGCTAGCTTTCCCATCCCAAGAGTACAATCTTACATTCACAGATCTTGTATTTGCCAGTGGTAGCATTCAGCTGTTTAATGAACTATTTGTGGTCAGAAACTAGTTGATAAAACACCAAATTGCTCCAACTGCCTTCAGAACTGAGCCAGTATAATTGCAGACGAATGTTGAGATAACCGCTTATGATAAGGATCTCTTCTTTTTGTATGAAATAGATAGAAGCCCTTGACGATAACAGTAATCTGTATAAACCTCACTCTCTATTAACCTCAAAACCCATGTCACTGTAAATTCACTAAGGATGCAAAACCGTAACATCTGGCATCTGTACGAATAGTCCAGCATTGAGTACTACTGTATTTTTTTGTTCCTTTAATGATTACTGACAGCTCTGCCTTTCCAGCTACTTTGCAGCCATCTGGAAGCTTTGTCCCACAAGACAACGATATCCAGCTCATCCTACATGGATTGAGCGTAGTGATAGGTAATTTAAGAGTTGTGAAGGAGTTAACTGGCTTGCTTTTTGGTTGTGTGATGCCCTTTTAGCCCAGAGAGCATGGCTACGCAAGAGTAAGGGGACCTCAGTGTTCAGGGGCTCAGGAATGGTTTTGCTGCAGCCACAGCTACAGGTTGGGCAGAGAAGAGATTCAGAGAAGCCCTGCAGAGAAGGACTTGGGGGTGTTGGTTGATGAGAAAATGAACATGAGCCGGCTGCAGTGTGCGCTCGCAGCCCAGAAAGCAACCGTATCCTGGGCTGCATCAAGAGGAGCGTGACCAGCAGGTTGAAGGAGGTGATCCTGCCCCTCTACTCTGCTCTCGTGAGACCTCACTTGGAGTATTGTGTGCAGTTCTGGTGTCCTCAACATAAAAAGGACATGGAACTGTTGGAACAAGTCCAGAGGAGGGCCACGAGGATGATCAGGGGACTGGAGCACCTCCAGTATGAAGATAGGCTGAGAAAATTTGGGCTGTTCAGCCTGGAGAAGAGAAGGCTGCGTGGAGACCTCATAGCAGCCTTCCAGTATCTGAAGGGGGCCTATAAGGATCCTGGGGAGGGACTCTTCATCAGGGACTGTAGTGACAGGACAAGGGGTAACGGGTTTAAACTTAAACAGGGGAAGTTTAGATTGGATCTAAGGAAGAAATTCTTTACTGAGAGAGTGGTGAGGCACTGGAATGGGTTGCCCAGGGAGGTTGTGAATGCTCCATCCTTGGCGGTGTTCAAGGCCAGGTTGGATGAGGCCTTGGGTGGCATGGTTTAGTGTAAGGTGTCCCTGCCCATGGCAGGGGGGTTGGAACTAGATGATCTCAAGGTCCTTTCCAACCCTAACTATTCTATGATTCTATGATTCTAATTGAACATCCTGGGGCAGCAGGGGTGAAGGAAGAAGCTTTTTTGCACTGGGATGCAACAGTTGAAAGGGCAGGGTCTTTGCATTGTCCCTGTTCATCCAGACTCAGACCAGGACTTGGAGGTGTATGTCATTTCAGCCATCTTGTCTTAACAGGGCTGCTGCTACTGCTTGCTACTGTTGTCCAGAGCCGAGGTTTGGTCCTGGATCGATGTATGTAAGATGTCTTTATAGAGCACAGAGCTCCTACTGAGAGGTTCAGGATGAATTCTGCATATGAAACCAAATGAGACAACTTTACCTTAGGTCTTTTTTAATATACCTTTTAGCTCAAAATAATCATATTGGTTATAAGTTCATTGAATAACAGTTTAAATAATTAATTACAAAACTATGCAAAGACTGAACTATTCATTTAACTTGGTGCACGTTTTGTTCTTACTATATAACAATTTTCCTGTAATAATAAATACGTGACTGACAAATCAGTTTCTGTATAGCACTGAGTCATTTACATTCAAACTCAGTTTTTGGTGCAGAATCAAACTTTAATTGTCAATAAAGCTGCACCAGTATATTAATAATAAGCTGGATCTGAATAAGCAGCCAAAGACAACATTAAAATATTCTAGTCTTCCAGTTTCTGATACAAATAGTTGTGATTTCTTTTTACAAGGAATGAGGTGTGTTTCAGATTGATTAATTCTGTATGCCTAACTTTTAACTGAAGTGTCTGCATATGATTGGTTACAATGACAGCCATAACCTATTCTCATCCTACAACTATCCTGTGACTGATTGCACCTGGCAGCGTGTAGATGAAGAGCACCAGGAAGATGATGAGAATGAGCAAAATTATGCCAATGATGATGTACTTCTTGTAATTTCTCCAGATCAGGTGATACAAACACTTGAAAGGGTTTACAAACCAAGAGAAGGATGTGTCTGGTCGGCTAAAAGGAAAGAAAGAAAAAGAGGAGAAAAAATGTAAAAGCAGATCCAGCTATTTCCAAAGCTATCCCACTGCAAAATACATGTTTGAGTCTAGAAAGGACCTGTAACTCCTGACAACCCACTATATAGTTTAGAGGGAACTTTCAAAAGTTTCACATTCTATTAGGTCACTCTTCTTCCATCTGTCCCTGAGCATGATCTCCACACACCATTTGGAATGAAATTCCAGTTCATGCTTCATAATTACTCCGATTTAAGGGAAGATATGGGGTTCAAAATTACAGACAATATCGTGATAAATCCTAAATAAGAAATGCAGACATCTTGACCTTCAGTACAGAGATTTCTAACCATTGCAAGGAATTTAGCTATGGAAAAGAATGCCCTGGTTTCAGCTGGGATAGAGTTAATTTTCTTCCTCTTAGCTGGGACAGGTCTGTGTTTTGGCTTTAGTCTGAGAACAATGCTGATAACACAGTGATGTTTTAGTTGTTGCTGAGCAGCACTTTCCCTGATCAAAAACTTTTCAGTCTCTCATGCTCTGCCAGTGAGGAGGGGCACAGGAAGCCAAGAGGATCAGAGACAGGACACCTGACCCAAACTAGCCAAAGGGGTATTCCATACCACAGCATGTCATGCCCGGGATGTAAACTGAGGGAGTTACCTGGAAGGGACCAATCGCTGCTTTTGTCAGGCTGGATGTCATTCGGTGGGTGGTGAGCAATTGTGTTGTGCATCACTTGTGCTCATTGGGGTTTTTTTCCCTTTCCGCTTTTAGTTCTATATTTTCTCTCCTTGCTATTTCCCTTATTATTATTATCATTATTATTAGTAGTAGTAGTATTACTTCAATTATTAAACTTTTTTTATCTCAACCTGTGGGGTTTACAATCTTTCACTTCTCTTCTGCATCTCGCCTGGAGAGGGAGATGGGGGTGTGAGCGAACAGCTGCATGGTGCTGAGTTACCGGCTTAGTCTAAACCACAACAAAGCAGTAAAAAGCTACTACAAAAAAATCTTATTGCTCGATGATCATCTTGGTGCCATAACAGAGCAGCTCAAGCCTGGCATATGGCCCAAAATTGCATATTTTCAGAAAGAAAATTTAAAACAGGGCTCCTGAAAACAGAAGAGGTGAAATTGAAGTAGTTTGACTGGGAAAATAAAGAAGAGCCACCTTCTGGTGGAGAAGATCTGCATTTCACAAACCTATTTTTTTTCTAAACGTGGCCCCATGTCATATTCTCCTCCATAACCAGGAGTTTCTTCACACTGTACAGAAAAACTGGCTGTGTTCAGGAAGGAAAACAATGCTCTCCTTAGGAAAAATGTTGGCGTGCTCTCTCCTGTGGCATGGCACCCAGCTTGGGAGGTCACTATGTCTCTGACTTCATCAGCCTGCAGTGAGCTGAGGCAACATCTGTCAGCTTTGTATGATGGATGACCTAATGTGTACAGTGGTGTGAAGCAATATCAATACCTGCAAAATCAGGTGCAGGTTGTCTCTGTTATCCAATATCACTGTAATTGTGCAGATGGTGCAGTAGTAAAAAGAATAAAATTAACTGAGGGTCACAAAAAGCAATGTCCATGTCTCACTCCAGAAAGCTGTTTAAGGAGTTTAAGCAATGCCTTAGTCATCTTGAGAATTCAGCATTCAGCATGTGGAAGTGAATGCCAATGTGAGATAAAGTCTGTAAAGCTAAAAGGCCAACTGAATATATTTTAATTACAGGCTTTGTTTTATACTGAGATGGAAATGGCTCAGAAATAAATCAACAAATAAACCCTCCAGGTTAAAAGGAATTATTAAAAGTTGCATACTCTAAAAAGTAAAATTTACTGAATCACAGACTTGAGTAACAAAACCATTGGCCTGCACATTCCAACTACTTAAGGGCTTTTCATAATCTTTAAAGATGGGGGAAAAAAAAAAGGCAGACTGTTGCTCATTTAATTTTTCTTTGCAACGTAGGCAATAGAATTTGGTACCAGTAAGAACAGAACGTTTCTTATAATAGAGTGTGTCTGGAAAAGCATCCTTTCTTGATTGGCAGAAATGAAGAGATGGATCACTGCATGGATAACTTTGGCCAGCACAAAATTAGACTCACTGCACTTTATTTCTCATTTGCATATTTCTCTTTAGTTCCTGGACATTTAATTTTTGCTACCTTCGCTCTGGTACATTAAAGAGTCTGCTACTGTCTAGCAGCTCCTAGGAGATGATTTTGGGTTTGAAATTGTTTTGTTTCTTAATTAAAAATATCTCTGCTTCTCTGTATGTTTAATGTTGTTGGTTCAATACATACGTTTGAGGATAAAGACAGGATAAGGAATAAGGAGACTGTCACCTTCTGAATGCCCCTATCCCAGCTTGTTCAATGAATATGCTCCTACTCACTTGGGTTTTTCCAAAGGCTCAGGCTCCTTGCGAGCTTTGCCTACTGGATTCTTCTCAGCTTCTTCTGCTGTGACTAAGTGAAACTCAGCTTCCACCTTGCCCTGGATCGGAGAGATCATACGTAAGCATCCAAAGATGGATTATTTTCAGCAAATCCCAGTGGGATTTGGCTTGTGGAAAAATTATGAAACCAGCTGAGAAAATAAAAGGAAATTGATTAAAGAAAATAAGACCAAGTCTTTGCAGTTAAAGGGAAATCACAAAGGAAAACCCAGACACCAAATTCCTGACTTATGGTCAAGGAACATGAGGCATCCCTGTGGAAGACAAGGGCATCAAGAGATGGAAGTGGATTGAGAGAAAGAGTCAGTTGTATGAGACTTGAGAAATTGGAACTAAAGCAGGATTTGAGAGTGGAGCCTATTCACTAAATCCATAGGAAGTACACAATCACCTTCAGTCTGAAGAAGGCAATGAACTTAAAGTTGACACATTATTAAAACATTCTTCTTGCTGGAATGGACAGAAATATGAAGGAAGGGTGAGATTTATGAAAACCTTTGGAGAATCAATGGAAGTCTAGAGAGAGAGAGGGAGATCCCCCAAGAAAAGGTCAAAGCAGGTGAATTTGTAGAGGGCTATACTACAGGAAGGTAGCTTGCAGCTCTTGGCCTGTGTCCCCAAAGGGACCTAGATGCACCTAAAGGCTCCAACTACACTGATCCCAGAACTGTGCTGCAGCGATGCCCAGGTTCGAATTCAAGCTCCCGAAGTTCTCTGTGGCCATGTGAGCACATGAACTTCGGTTTTTCTTCACTAGCTCACATAGCTCTGTTTCACTCTCTGTTTCATGCAGACATGCCCCAAAGACCATATTCAGAGTTACCTATTGGTATGTACTTCATGCCTAGATACATGCCTTCCATCTAGGAAACAGAGGATCAGAGTTGTTCGTTTGCACTGAGGGTCCCTAAATTGCTGTAACAGTACAAAGGACTATTAAAGACAGGGAAAATGGAGAAGTTCTGTTACACACTGAGAATTTCAGCATAGCTCCATATTATATATACACAGAGAGCACTACAACATTATGAAGAGAAGTTGCAGCAGCAAACCCTGAGACAAATGGCTATGTACATGCTGAGTGAGATTTACACCCTGCTGCAAGCCTTGTTACACTAGAGGTTTTAGGTAGGTGAAAATTTGTGTGGCAACATTTACATTCTTCTTAGGAAGATACTTCTAATGTAACAAGTCCTGTAGAGTTTGAAAGAAGCTGTCATTTTTCTTTACATTCCTTTATATTGATTGTATCCTATAACTAAACCAAAATATATTGGCTTATTGAGCACCCTTCAACAAAAAGAGGAGACTGTGCTCTTTCTATTTCAGATGAGTCACTAGCAAGGAGAATCAGTTCCTTCGCCCTGGCTCAAGTGAGAAATAAACAGTAAAGAAATAAAGAAGCAGGTGAAATTCCTCCCAGGATTTCTTCAGCTGAAAGAAAGTTGGCTGGAACCACCTAATTTCCACTCTACTCGTCCAGTGTGTTGAGATATGAACAGTGAAAGAAAACAAGGGAAAAGTGAAGAGTGCTCTGGCATTATCTATGAGGAACTGCTAAAGATGGTTTGGACTTTGGAGGAGTCCCATGGATTATCAGTGGTGGTTGTTCTGCAGATGCCATATCCAAAATCAGCATGTGTCTGTCTCAGGATCTCAGCAGAGCATATCAGACCCAGAGAAAAGCTACTCATCTGTAGCGAGCTGCCTACCGTGAGCTCCCCAGCCTTGATGAAAGGCCACCAGCCTCTGACACGCTTCTGCTGAAATATGGAGATCTTGTTTTCTTCACTTGCTGCCACAGCCATGCCCAGGTCACAGCTCTTGGCTGTCTTTGCTGCTCGAGGGAATCCGTTCAGGTTCAGCTCAAGCGTGCCTGGAGGGAGAAATAATATGACAACTCTCAGAGACCAGACAGACATGGAGGCATTCAAACAGCAGCTCCCAGATGGGCTACATGGAGCAGCAGCTTGAGCCCAAGCTCCAGAGCTGGGGATCTCCCTGTACTGTCAGTCATTCATTTGTATTGCCCTAGCATGATGTCATCTAAGTTCCTAATTATTCCCCCTTCAAGAAATGTATATGTTTGAAATGTGGTACTTCAGAGAAAGACAAGCAAAAGTTGGGTCTCAGACACTGCTTTGTATGTACCTCTACAATATACAGGTCTGGTGAGACCTCAGGTGAAGTTCAAGCAATTCCATTACGTACTTACCCAAGAAATCATCTGAAGAGAGTCTTTCAAAGTCCCACACCTGAAGCACCAGCTCAGCAGGTATTTTCCGCTCTGTCTTTTCCAAGGAAAATATGTTTTCTCTTTTACTAACCACCATTTGTTTCTCTGCTGGGAGGTAGTGGAATGGGAACACAAAGCGCCAGTTGAAGTTGCCCTCTCCTGTCAAGGAGTTGTAATGTACGTCTGTCTCCTGCTTGTCCTCTTCCAGGCCCTTTATCCACCTATGGCAAGCACTGCTGTCACCAGGGGAGCTTGAACTGTGGTTATCATTGTTTGGTTACAGGCATGATTATTTACTAATTCCTACCTAGTCAGTAGGAGGCAACACACCATCCAGGACTGTTACACACAGCAACAACCAGTTGGCCACTTGCTATTGGCCAAGATGTTTGTCTTCCTTGGGACAGGCAAGACAGCATCAGTCATTTACTCACTAGTAATCACTCTGTATTCATGTTGTGCCACTCTACTAAATTCTGTGACAATGTTCCAAAACTGATTTCAGTGCTCAGTATTAGAATCTAAATTGTCTGCAGTTCCTGTTTGGGGATATAAACATGGCATAAGTATGGTTGGAAAAGTCTCTGGTTTTCCTTGTGATTTTCTCTTGATTTCCGCTACAGTATGAACAACACCTGATGTGCAATGCTATGGTACAAAAGGACAATGCTTTCCTCAACATAATCTTCTCTTCTGAAGGGCTCCACTGAGGTTATGATCCAGCTAGGTATGTTTTAGTTCTGAAGATAATTTATCAGAGCTTCAGTAAAGATCAACATTTTGTGCTGCATCCAAACAGTGGCTTTTCCCCTGCAAGCTCCATTATTTCAAAAAGGCATTGGGAAAACCAATAACAATACCAGGAACAGTACTGCACCAGTGAAAGTCCATGCTTTGTGACATATTCAGTGCCATGTACACTGCCTGAACATAATGAGATTTGTGTCTTCATCATTAACGCACAGAAGCAATTAGTTTTCTACTCCCACCTTTCCCTGTCAGACCGCTCCGGTATTGATAGTGGTGTCTTCATGTTGTCACACAGCTCAGCACAAAGGCTGGCTCCTTATTTATTTCCTCAACTTTTCAAACTCGGAGCTACTCTGCTACTGCTCTGGACACCTTAGTTCGTTGCTAAGTTGGATATATCTCTGCAAACTCCAGTGATGTCCCAGTAGCTCCTCTCAGGGAACTGCAAGGGGAGGTTTGCTCAAGCCAGTGTGTGTGCAATAACTGCAGTTGCAGCATGCTGAGGACTACATGGTTGTATTAGTGTGTGCTTCACTTGGAATAATTTCACCTGCTCCAAAGGAGTTGTACCATTCCTGGTGCTCCACACAGCTTGGTCAGAGCTGACTCAAGTTTTCCTGTTAAAATGCATGTAGATATACCCTACAGAGGAGTAAGAGCTGCTACCAGGCTGCCCTGTCCTTATGCTTCCTTAGGATTTGTTATTACGTTCACATGAATTTCCAGAACCCGCAGAATGGAAAATATCCTCTTTTCTCTGCCCCATCAGTCCCAGTGCTTCCCTCAGTGGTCAGTGGCAATACAGCAACAGGTTTTTAGGGAAAATCATTTTGCCATATTCCTAGCATCCTACAAACTCAGATTTTTCCAGGACTCCACAATGATGCAATTCGTATTAACATATAATCCCACTCCTTAATAGTGGAAACACAGCAAGAAATCTAACACCAGTCTCGGACCTGAGATTTGCAATACTTCCTACTTATGCCATAATTTCCCCCCAGTCTGTCTGCTACCTTTACTCAAATACTGCTCAGAAGCAGAAAGTGCAGAGCAGTACTCCAAAACAGGAAAGCAATTTGAAGAAATAACTCGCTGCAATCTCAGGAAAGATCCAAGGTTCGAGTGTCAAGCTCCCCTTTCATTCTCTCTTTTCATTTTATCTTTTACTGGCTATCCCAGTAACATTTGTGAAGCTGCAATAGACATTTAGTCTGCAGCAAGAAAGAGTTGAAGAGCAGAAAGTCCCCATGTTGTGTCCTTCCCAGCATGGCCATGGTCATTCACCCACACATTCCCCGCATGATGTCAGGAAACATTTCCAGCAGAGGCAGCCTGCAAACACCTGCTTTCATTTTTAATGTGGTCATCATTCCCCTTTCTCTGATTACGTCAAACCTCTCTGTATCTGTGTAAGCTCTTACAGTTCAGGCCCTCTAAGTGTTTGATCTCTGCTCAGCTGTTGGCTTGCTTCTCTGTCTTGTGCCATCTCTGCTTGAACAGTAAGTAACGACCAGTGTCATTTCAGTTACTGGATTTTAGGATGCCAAAAAAGAAGCAGTATCAAATATAAATGAGTAATTTGAGCAGCCATTTAGAGGAAAGTACCAAGGTTACAGAAACAGCTTATCCTATATTCTCATAACATTTTTTTTCCTGATATTTGAATGAAATATTACATATTCTGTTGAAGACAAGTCCTGAAAAACTTACCCTTTTACATAGATATCACTTGATTTTTGCCCCGTAAAGATATTTTCATCTTCTAGAATTACATCCTCTGTATTCCAGATTATTACCCTCAGTTCATAACTGAAAAAGAAAAGAAAGTAGGCCTGTATATACTCAAGCTCTGGTCAGACACTAATGTAAAACTCTATCAAATCATACTTTTATCTCAAAATGAGAAATGTATTTTTGCAAAACTCTAAAAGCAGCATCAGCCTCAGGCTTCTTCTGTTTACAAAAGTCTAGTGATAGAGAGAGGATGTGGCTCCTTTCAGCTCTTGGAGTGTGCTGGATTACAGCAGGGTCACTGCCAGTTTTGGAGGGATGGAAAATTCCTTGCTTTTTATGTGCTTGTTCCTTTTCAGTTCTTTTCACAGAAATGCTGCAGTGAAATGAAGCAAAATTGGTCTGAACAACATCATCAGAGAAGTCTCAAAACAGTGAGCATCTTGCTAATAAAGCCCAGAGCAACCTGTGAGGTGCTTTTCAATAGAAATGCCTGAAAGCATTGTGTTTGGTGCAATCCAGTGTATTAAAAGGGAAGAGAAGCACTTTTTAGAGATATTTTCATTTAAACAAGTACAATCATCTTTAGAAGCCACAGTAAAAGGAACTGACATTTTCCCATCTTTTTCACTCCTTATATACAGGCATTTATAGTGGCCATACAAAGCTGTAGAAGCTTGAACTGAAGCACAGATGTTGCAGGTGACATAAAATATTATACTTAAAAATTTAGGTATGCATTCAGTCATTGTATGAATTGCAAAATAAAATGATCCCCAAACCTATGTTTGAGAACACCAGTATATGATTTTTCTGATATGACATGCGTTGTCTTCATAATAGCCTAAATCTCAGGTGTGAAACAGTTTGCCTTAAGAAGTTACCACGTACCCTATGTCATAGAATCATAGAATCAATTAGGTTGGAAAAGACCTTTAAGACCGCTAAGTCCAACCATTACCCGAGAACTGCCAAGATCAACTGTTAAGGGCATGTTGACCACAAAAACCAAGTCTCCACGCTAGGCAAATAAACTTTCACCTGCAGTGCTCTATCACAGCCTTGTTCAGTCATCAACCAGAAATGTTTTCACAAAGTGCTTAAAGTCTTCTGGAGCCTGGAGCCTGTTTTGCTGCAGCAAATAAGATTTCGCAGCAAAATGTGTAACTCCTGCTTGCGTGTTTACTTTCTTATAACAAATGGTTTGACAAAATTTTTCCCTGCTTTTGTAGACTACATAAATGGCAGCAACAATTTGTTTTCGTGGGTATGGTTAGGTTTAAATCTGTTTGGATTGGACAGCTCTTTTTGTTAAGGAGCTTTGTAGACAGTTCTGATCTGAAGAAAGTAATCATTACAGGGACTCTTACTTTTGTCAAACCTTGGCTTATGTCAAAGGAAAGGAAAAGAAACAAGTTTTTATGACATTGTTTCTTGTTCAAACATAAATACAGGAATAGTACCTGATGCTGCTTCAGACATAAAATTCTCAGGAAAGGCCTTGCTGAAGTATTGGAATAAAGCTGATACAGATAGGCTGAGAACTATGTTGCTCATTTTTGTGTTTCATTTACATCCAGTTAGTATGAAGGACCATGTGTAGTGTTGTACGTAAAGCAGCATAAGTATCAGTGCGAAATCTGAGAGGTTATTCTAAAAGTATCTCTTCTATTTGCTGCTCCTTTATATGTTTCTTGATCTTGTCTTTGCACAAAGTGATGGAAATGCAATAGGTTGCATTTCCATTGCAACTATTGCATCAAATTAAAGATCTCAACCGGGGTCAAGTAAATTATCTGGCTGAAAGAGGTAGTGAAATTGGAATTACTTATTTCAGCTCAACAAGTGGATGATAACATCAGAATTTTTAAGGGACTCCTGCCTCCAGCCGCCTGCAATCTCTATACGAAAAAAAGGGATATCTTTCTAAAAGAGATGTGTGGTAGTCCTTGATGAAAAAATCACCAACAGTTCATTGAGTTGTTTAATGGAGGAGACTGAACTAGATGCTCTCGTTTGACTTGAAGTCATGTGAACCTGGGAAAACTTTTCTCAGGATTACAGCAGTTTGTTGTGATAGTTCTTTCTATAGTTCTTTTTATATTTCTTTCTAGACACTTGAGGAAGATGCAGTCTTTGAAGACTTATGCCACTGTCCTGGGAGGAAAGTACAGAGTATTACCCTTTAGGTTTTCTTGGTGAAATGTCCACTGGGGGTCCTGGCAGAGGCATATCTTTAGGAAACATGTCAACCCACATCTGTACACGACCCTTGAAAACAAAGAGATAAACATATCTGTAAACCCTGTTTCAGAGACTTTAAAAGGATTTAAATGTGTTCTGATGTCCAGAAACACTACTTCCTCTGTAAGCACCAACCAGCTCACTATCCTGTAACTATGATTTAATCTATACACTTACAATAAAATATATTTTCCATACACATATTCTATCAATCTCTCAAGAATTTGGTGAAATTAGAATTGAGCTCAAACATTGGCAACTTTCAGGTAAATTCCATATAAAAATAGTACATGATGAACAGAAAAAAAAACCAAAATCTAAATACAACAAGATCTTGTGTTAACTTAATAAACTAAAACATTTAAAAGCATTAAAATATGCAGTTACAACTTGTGTGATTACAATATTTAAGTAACTGGCTCTATACATACATGTGTGACAGTTTCCAGGTTGATACTGTACAAAGTCTTATGTATAGTACAACACTTGAATGCTGTCTCTGTGAAATTGCAGATACAAATAGAAACCACAGTAACTGGAGGAAAAGAAAACTGCTCCTGGGTTTACCATCAGCACCACCTCTGAGCTGCTCTACCTGTTCTATGCCTGGCTTATCCTTATGGTACAGAGGCCGAGTCTCGATGTGCTCTGGGACCAGTTTGTACCCAGCTCCAGGAATTTCTTCCCAAGCATGTAAAACCTTCAGGGAGAGGTGTTCATATGATTCAATTGGCTCCTCTATAGGAAAAAGTGAAACAAAAAGAACAAAGGCGGCTGAATTATACTTTTAAGCACCTAGGTAAAATGTTCCATTAATTATTAAAGATGATCATTAAAAATTTGCTTGAGTTAAAGAAAAGGTTTTATATATCCCAGCTAAGTAAGGAAATGCATTTAATTCTTGTAAATAAGGGTACCCACAGGATAACTGAAATGTTAGCACTTAGGCAACAGTTTATCAGTAAAACACAGCAAATAATTTCACTATTACACCAGCAGTTTCTCACAAGATGGGAGAAACTACTCTTACAGAAAATGGCAAATCTGCTTTTTTCAGCTCACAAAAGACAAGGAAACTTAGATTTTGATGGAACTGGCAGTAAATAGGCACTAGTAGTTATATCTACGCCTAATTTTGCCTTGTGATGGCAACAGTAAAGACCCCCCTAGAGAACCAAATCACACCTCAGGGAAAGAGGGTTGAAGTCCATGGGCAAGAACATGTCACCTTCTGACGTGCTCAGCTTGGCCACTGGAGGAAGTCAGACCCCAGAGAATGGCGCCTCTAGGAAGGACAAGTGCTAATATTGAAAGCAGGGAGGATGCTGGAAAGCAGAGAAAGCCTTTTGAGCTCTTGAGCTTCTCTTTCCTCCTTTTTTGTGTGGGCTCTACACAAAAGAACACAGACTACTGAGGAGGGATATCTTCTAGATTAGGAGAGAAATACACAGATGAGAAGTAAATTAAGATTTCTCTGTGTCAGGAAACTGTTACGAGTTTTCCTGTGGGTGCTATCTCTGAGGTCCTGGTAGTTGACAAAAGGTTTGTTTGGGATTTAAAGAGTTGATATTAAACCCTTCCTAATGGCCGCAGCTACAGCCTTTGCAGGCTCTTGGTACTGCTACAATGCAGTTGAAGAATGATGAAGTACTTCATTACCATTCTCATCTTCTGTGAAGACTGTTTGTCCCTTAAAGACTTTTGTTCCAACTTGTATCTCCCCTGGCCGCATGAAGGGTCCACTGATTCTGTAGTCCTTACACAGCTTAGTGAGGATCTCGCTTGGTTTGGTTGCATCTCGCCATGCATTGTACCCTTCTCTGCAAGGAGGGAACAGAGAGTGAAAAGAAATGGGTGAGTTTTCCTTCAGCAAAGTGCACTGACAAATTAGGACTTCCCATGAGGAGGTTTGCTTTGTTGTCAGTGGCCAAACTTTCCCTTTGAATTGTCCAGCACTAGTTCTTATTTGAGACACCCCCTCTGCCTGCTCAGGTTGAAGCAGCCTTACCCACAGCTTAGATGAAGTAGCCCAGGCATTGACATTCTCCCCTAAGAAGAAAAGGACCAGAGCTCATTCCCTGTTTTACCTAAAGGATTCAAGCTGCATGTTCCACCTGCACTTAAGGAGAAGTGTTCTGTGGCTCCCACATGCTGAGGAGCAGCTGGTATCTGGGACCTGGAACAAGCTCATGAAGAAATACATCACACTGGAGACTGACCTGGTAAAGGAAGCCTTGAGATTTGGTCTGTGCTCCTGGATTTCTTTTCTGCATTGTCTGCCTTTTGTTTGTTGATAAAATAAAGAAACAAGCATAGGAGAAGAACCCCAAACCCACATGTCCCAGGTCAGTGCCCTGTCCCAGAGCAACGGAGCTATTTTAGTTTTACTTTCTTTGCATAAAAAATTCATCTTTGTCCACACTACCTTCAAGAATGCAGCCATATGGCAGTGACTAGGAGCGCAGCACCACTGCCCTGTGGCTCATCTCTGCTACAGAGGCCATGCCAACATCCTCACTCTGCTCCTGCTTCCCCCAGGGCCACAGCAGCCCCACGAGCCCTGCTGCAATCACTCCAATTGCAGCTGAATAACGGAGAGCAGAGTAGAGCCCTGTCATAACTTCTTTGGCAGGTTTTTTATCACTTCTCCTTTTATGCCTGTCCAAAGGCAATTTATTAAGCAGGTATATGTTACACATAGGCTGGTTACTATCTAAAATACCTGGTGAACAAACAGTGCTGTCAATTTTAAAATCCCCATGTCCTACTGAGGCTGGCAGCTGCCCAAAGCCTCTGTTAATCTCTTGGGTGAATTTTAATTAAAATACCTCCTGTGAAGCTTTAGTGCTGAAGAAAGTATAATACACAGGCACAACTGGAATTTCTCCTCCAGTCAAGTCACTCGCTGTGTGCGCTGTTGCTGTCTGAAGAGGTACTTACAATTCATATTGACTTTGTAAGCCACAGGTAGCTCGATGCCTGCTGTAGAAACGGTTTTCCAAATCGATTTTAGTCTCTCCAATGAGATCATCTGTTCCCACAAAGTCATGGTCATAGATCAGGACTGTGAGCAAGGAATCCTTGGGGAATGTAGCTTGGATTTCAAATGATCTACAGCAAAAATTGAGACCTATATGCAGTCAAATCAGTTTTGAAGCTTAAAAGGTTAAGTTGAAAATACTGAGTAAACAACGTGTGGACAGTGTCACTTCGAATAATCAGTGGGGAGGGGGAGTTTGATAGTGGGGGGGTTTATTTCAATTAATTATCTGAACATACTGGAAAAACACAGTACAAAAGTATTTTCTTTCTGCTGCTTGCCTGTCAAAATCCTCAGGTTAAATATTGAATAACGGAATCCCAGGTGTCCTGGGTTCAGCAGCAGCAGTCAGTTTTTCTCCTTCTTAGTAGCTGGTGCAGTGCTGTGGCTTTGACTTTCGCCCTGGGAATAATACTGATAAAACCGATGTTTTCAGTTGGGGGTCAGAATGTTTACCCTGACCAAGGACTTTGTGAGTCTCATGCTCTGCCAGGGAGGGGGAGAAGCCGGGAGGAAGCAGGGACAGGACACCTGACCCAAACTAGCCAAAGAGGTATTCCATACCACAGCACGTCATGCCCAGGGATGTAACTGGGAGTTACCCAAAAGGGCATGTCCCTTTTCTCTGTCGGGCTCATTTCCGGCAGGCGGTATCATATTCTCTTCCCTTGTTATTTCTCTTATCATTATTATTATTGGTGGCAGCAGTAGTGATTTGTGTTATACCTTAGTTACTGGACTGTTCTTATCTCAACCCGTGGGAGTTACATTCTTTCAATTCTCCCCCCCGCCCCCAGAGGGATGTAATTTGGGATGTGCATTCTCCAGAACCCCACAGCACCCAAGAAAGCTTGTGTTTCTTTCTTATTAGTTGGTGGAGACATTGCTGTTATTTTGTTGATCACTTCTGTAGGGATCTGGTGACATCCATCTTGCCATTTTATTCCCAAAAATTGAATCTCCTGTGCAGGTCCCTTGACCTTACTCCGTTTTATGGCAAAACCAGCTTTCAGCAGGATTTGGATTATTTCCCTCCCTTTTTCAAAGACTTCTTCCGCTGTATCACCCCACACAATAATGTCATCAATGTACTGCAGGTGTTCTGGAGCTTGCCCCTGTTCCAGTGCATTCTGGATCAGTCCATGGCAGATGGTAGGGCTGTGTTTCCACCCCTGGGGCAGTCGGTTCCAAGTGTACTGAACGCCCCTCCAAATAAAAGCAAACTGTGGCCTGCACTCTGCTGCCAAACGAATTGAGAAGAATGCATTGGCAATATCAATCGTGGCATACCACTTGGCTGCCTTTGACTCTAATTCATACTGAAGGTCTAGCATGTCCGGTACAGCAGCACTCAATGGTGGTGTGACTTCATTCAGGCCACGATAGTCTACTGTTAGTCTCCACTCTCCGTTAGACTTTCGCACTGGCCATATGGGGCTATTAAAGGGTGAGCGGGTCCTGCTGATCACTTCCTGACTCTCCAGACTACGGATCAGTTTATGGATGGGAATCAGGGAGTCTCGGTTGGTGCGATACTGCTGCCGGTGCACTGTTGTGATCACGATTGGCACTTGTTGTTCTTCAACCTTCAGCAACCCCACAACAGAGGGATCCTCTGAGAGACCAGGCAAGGTGGACAGCTGCTCATTTTCCTCAGTCTCCAAAGCAGCAATACCAAAAGCCCATCGGTACCCTTTTGGGTCTTTGAAGTACCCTCTCCTGAGGTAATCTATGCCGAGGATGCATGGAGCCTCTGGACCAGTCACAATGGGGTGCTTTTGCCATTTCCTCCCAGTCAGGCTGACTCATCCCTTCGGGGGGGGGGGGGGGGGTGGGGAGTAGAAACTGCGTGGTTCTAATTTACGGCCTGGGCTTAAACCATGACACCAGGTCACCCACTGAAATGATCAGGCAAAAGTTCTAGACAAGTGTCAAAAAAGCAAAGGTCAGAACTCCCTTTTCACTCAGTGCATTTTTCAGGGATAGAAATCATTGCTGAGATGTTTACAGATGCTGAAAATATAAAAGTGATTTAAAAGAGACTTGACAAATCAGCGGAAGATGGGACATCATCACCAGAACAACACTGGCTCTGGATTTCTCCAAAGCAAAACTGAGCTTTGTCTCCCGAAGGATGAGTTCTTTCCTTATTCTCCAAGTGGCCAAAGTCAATTTTTTAGCAAGAGCAGAGCAGTTTTTGCATTAGAGGTGTTTGAAAACAGTCTGGGATTGCTGGAGGTCAGCGGTGCCATGCTGACCAGGGTTTCTAGGATGACAATAGTAGTTACTATGACTGACGCTACTGCTGCGAAGAAGTTGCTGGTCCAGTCACCCCGGTGTTGTCACTGGCAGCAGCAAGGACTATGCAAATGAACAGCCTATTCCTAACATTTTCTAAAGCAAACATAATGGTGATTTCCCATTCCATGTATATGCATCTATACTGCCTGTGCTTTATCATGATGATGGTTCAGCTGCAGCCTCTGCTAAGGAGATTAAATCACAGAAACTGAGATGGCATGCTATGGAGGGGCTGCTCTACTCTTGTCTTTTCTCCTTATGCTGTTTTTTGAGTCTCTGCTTTCACAGGGAGGACCCTGGCCAAGGGAGCTTTCAGTTCAACCTAGTATAGTTTCTCTGTCTGAGTGTTCTAAAAGAACAACTCCATCCCAATTCAAAACATTTTCAAGCTTCTTAAAACAGGAAACTTGCTGGCAAAACCCACAGCAATTGACATTAACAATATAAATAAGTATAAAATATTGAAAACACAAAGCTGATGTTTTACTGACAGCTTGCCCCTGGCTCACCCATTCAGAAAGCTCTGCAGGTTCAAAAAACTAGGGGGTTTGTCCTAGTTCTAAAATCATGAGATTTATTTGGTGCCTTAAACAGCAACAAAGACTGTGAAACCACACTTCAATGGGCTGATATTTATTTCCCTTGGAGCTTAACAATTGCATTAATTAGCACAGGCAAGATCATTTGTTGCCTCATTTCCTCTCATGCATCATTTTGCAAAACCTCTCACAGCTTGCATTCCATGATGTGTTATGACTGGTGGGAAAATTAAAGCATTTATTATCACACAGGATGATAACAGTTCTCAACATTTCAACCAACAGAATTACAAAACATCCAAACAGGCAAAAATCAGTATATAAAACCCACTTTGTAATAGTAACATCAATAGTTGTAGCAAGTGATAAAGCAGGAATTATCCCTGAATAAGAAAATAAGAGATCACTGACCTTCCAAATACTGGGTTTAGCTGCTTCGGGATGTAGTTTTCCCTGTCTTTAATTTCTGTGTTGCCCAGTCTCAGCACAATGTAGGGATCTGACTTGCCATCTGGATCAGCTGGGCTGAGGTTAAGTGCCTGTTAGAGAGAAAGACTGTGTCCTCAAGATGCTTGTCAACTCTGGACACCCATTTCTAAAACACAAAACATTGTCTGAAATATGACCCAAAAAATTTCTACCACATAGGTAAGGATTTTACAAGCTTCACTGCAAAGACACTGGAGGTAAAACGAGTTGAAAAGAAACACTCAAGTTATTGCAAGGTTAAAAGAACATCTGCCTACTTACTGCCACAATATAAACTCTGATGAGGACTTTGACAGAGTGATTTGGTGGTATCCCTTGCAGGATGCGGGGCTGCCCTCTGTCCAGGAAGCTGCCATCCTTAGGACTTGGGTATATGCAGAAGGAGCCCTGGTAATATATTGTAAAAGACAATATATTGTCTTTTATCTCCCTCGAAAACAGATCAAGTTCAATTTAAAACCAACTCTCTGAATGCAAACAAAACATCATTCAAGCAGCCCGCACTGCAGTATAGATGTATACACAAGACCTTTTATGGTACCACTCAAAGAGACCACAGGCTTCAGTGTGATAAACATCATCTTTTAAAATGCTTCTGCTCTATAATCAAATCATGGTACAATCACCATGCTTGCAAGAAGTACTTGCATGCCCTTAGCTCTCTGGGTTATTATTTAAAGGCACTAACACCTGCAGGTGTTCTAAATCTAGTTTTCTTAATATTCTAAAAAACATTATTTTGCCCTTAACTGTATATTTGCAAATTGGCAACTCCACTGAGTCAGTTTCACAGCAGTGCAATTGGAGTCCAGCTGTATTTTTGCAGCCACTATACAACTCATAAATCAATATTAACTCACACTGCTGAATAGCTCGTACTGCCTGAAAGCAATTAGCAAGTCATTTGAACAGAAATTTGCATTGCAAACTTATTGAGGTATCAATGAGTTCAATCAGTTCCTCTAAACTACAAAGTTCTTGAAATCCTACTAACATTATTCATGCTTTGAACTGTGTTTTCAGATTTGCCTGATGGTGCCCTGGATCAGGCTGTGCAATTGTTTCCAACTGGAGTAGCTGTAAGGGCCTCCATTTAGATTACTGAAAATTACATACAAGATGCTGTAGCTGATAGTGCAGTAACTAAGTTGCATTAGCACAATTTTGATTACATAAAATCTCTCTTCTTCCTTTTCTGTGATTTAAAACTCTTTTGTAATTCGTTGTCTCAAACAAGCAGTGAACACGTGATGCTGAATGCTGCTTTCATCTATCAGATAATGGGAAAGGAAAAATATTACTCTAGATCCAATAAAAGAGATAATTCTATTTACAATAGACTGTCAATGTCTTTTTCTTTCATCTTTGGTATATCCAAAATATGCATGAAAACATAAAGTCTCCAAATTATTACCCATTTAATCAATGTTAAAGCTCACCTTAAATTTTCCTATTATTCTGTCTTCAGAGTCAGCATGAACTTCATCATTAGATTTTCCTCTTAAGAGCTGGAAAGTTTTCACCCAGTCCTCAAAGTTATTAAATTCACTCTCCAAGTCTCCTTCATAAATCTTTGAAAATAGGAGAATGCTTATTTTTTGTGATGCAGTCAATATATTTATAGCAACTTTTTTATTGCAGGGTGTCTAGCAATCCATTTTGACTCAAAATACAGATTTTAATAAAACCAAGGTTTTGCAAAGTCCTTCGGGGAAAGAAGTTAATTCCCCACCTAAAACAGGAACAATTTTGTCCTTAATCAAAGTCCTTCCCAACTACTGGAATAGCACATTATATCAGCAGGTAGAAGTGGCTCTGGGAGGGCTGGAATGAACATTTGCAAGCACTGGTGTGGGTGAAAAACTGGATGCATTGCTCTTTGCTTCTGTTTCATCTCTACAATGTGCCTTTGATGTACTGATCCATTCTATTAGGTTAATGTGTCACAACATGAGAGCAAAGCAGACAGCAATAAAGTGCTGTGGGGACAGAGCCTTAGCATAGGCAAAAATACCAAATAATTTTTAAAAGAATGGGTTGGGTTTTTTTCAGTACTTCCTTCCTGTAATTTATCAAGTGTTATTCTGTGGACTACTGCCATCTCTTAAAAAATGAAAACAGCAGTTTCAAATTCCTGTTTATTCAGCTACAGTCTAATCCAAGCAGTCCTAATCCTTTCAAACCTCTTCATCTCTCCTGTCATTTTGCATGACCTGCATAGTTTTCTTTGAATTCTTCCTATCGTTACCCAACCAAACTCTAATGCAAGCTGAATTTTACCTCCCCAAGAGGAGGATGCACAAGCAATTGCAGCGATGCCTTCCATACTCTTTTTTAAGTCATTCTTAATAGCCTGTAATATTTCCAACATGAATTTTGGCATTTCCAAATTCAGTGGTTTACAGGCAAACAACAAAACTGAATTTTCACTGAAGTCTCTCCAGGTGTATTTATACTGGTAAATTGAAGGTCTGAGGCCAAGCTGGCCACATCTGCTGTACGAGACCCTGCTTTCCTCTGGGCCCCATGTGCTGAAGTGCATTATCACTATCATTTTGTGTGTTTTATTCATTTTAAAGTCTCTGAAATAAATGTAAAGAGGGTTTGCTAAATTCAGCTGCTGATGTCAAGCTTTGGGAAGACGCTAATAACAGTCTTACTTCTCAGCCTTACTTTTCCCTTACCTGCAGTGTTGCTAAGTTTGGAGTTTCTTTCTGTTTCCTTTTCAGTGTCTTTTCCTTCTTCTTTTTGTCTGGCTCCTCTTCTATGATCAATGCAATGTGGTCAGAAGTTTGATTATCTGTAAAGATTTCATGACATCATGGGGTTTAGTGAGCAAAGCACATGAAGTGCTTCAGATAAGGATGCAAAATACATTTTAAAGAGTCCCCCTCACTCCTTCTCCATTCATTTTATTATTGCCAAGCATAAGTCTTCTCTTTTCCCACCATTCCTCCCAGGCAGAGAGGTGGCATGTTATCCTCTCTGTGGCTGTCTTTGTGATAAGCTTGGTGGACCACTACTAGTGATGGTGACCTGTATCACTCCTTCCTTGCTTCCTCCTTTAAAACAGAAATCACCTCAATCATTGATGAAGTGCAGTCAGCTCTGACATGGAAAGATGCTATAATTCTGATGAGCTGTGGAGGAAAGAACCCAGTACTCGGTAGTACTCTGTTACCAGACATTGAGTGCTGACAGTAAAATAGTAGAGAAGCAAAGTATTGGCATTACAAAATAACAGAAAAATGCAAATAATTTACTTACTCTCTTCAGGTTTTCCCTCATTGGAAAATATTCTCTTAGCCTTTCAAAAGAAAAAGATGATGGACAAACTCCTCATTATGCATGCAATGACAAAAAGGAATCATTCAGCAGTAAATCTACTTTTACAACATTGTTCACCCATGAGAGTTTTGGTCATTCTGGGTGACTTACCTTTTGCATTTTGAGCACAGAAGCATAGTATTTTGACCACCAGTCAATAACATTTTCAGCTGATTCATCTGCAATTGTTCTTTTTCTCCTCTTTGTTGACCGTCGGATGGATTTTTTCATATCCTATCAAAGCATGGGGAAAACACCATTGAACTTTAGAACTGATCAAAACTAATCACCTGAATCATGACATCAAGCATGAATAGGTATATATTAAGAAAATTTCAACCTCCAAGAGCTAAATAAAATGCATTATGAATTATATGTCTCTGCCTTTTATTGCTAGACAGTTTGTCATCGAATCTTAGAATCATAGAATAGTTTGGATTGGAAAGGACCTTCAAAGGTCATCTAGTCCAACCCCCCTGCAATGAGGAGGGACATCTTCAATTAGATGATCATCATATTATTAAAGCTATCTCTGTATTACCTACTGATGATGCCAGAACTTTAAACATTTAAGCTATTGCTACAGGGTGAACCACTAAACCAGGCAAATCTACACAGAGAAATAGGTAGTGCTGTTTTAATCGATGTGAACATTCAGATACAAATTGGTTTCTCCCACTGAAGTCTGCAAGTATTTTAAGAACTCCCATTATTACTTTATTGCCTTTTGGAAGAACAAAGTTCCAAAAGTTGTGCAGTTTAGCTGTTCTCTTCTTATAAAAAGCTAAAATCTGATCCTGAAGATCATCATGTGGCAAATCTTACTAACTTCACTCTTGTCTAAAGATTGGCCCTTGTTAAAGAATGTTTTATCCTATGCCCTTGCAGAGAGTTGTTACTTGGGCTGGGGAGTTCAGAGCAAAGGCAGATCATTGGGAATGGTACCTAGGTAAGTGCAAATGATAATTAATATAACACAGATGGTTAAATTACAGGTTCACTTGAGGACTCTTCTCTTACTATAGTTTGCTGTTGTACATTAAAATTGTTCTGTACCAAATGAAAGATCCAGTCTGGTGCGTAAATCTAGGAATCAAGACAGCCCTGCAGTTTCTTTGACAACCTAATTATGAAGGATGCAGAGAACACCTGACCACTGAAACATCAAAGTTTAAAAGGTATGCTTTATGTAGCTACAGAAACAGCTTCTGAAAGGCAATTCAGTCCTGGAGCCTCTTCTTTTATTGTTGCTAATAAAAGAGTGCGATGAGTGAGGCTAGGAGGAGCATGTGCATCTGAACAAAAAATAACGTGCTGTCTAGAGCACATACTGCTTTGTAAATACCATGCTGACCAGAATTGCTTTGTTTTCCTGTACTTTCTTATCTTCTGCCCACAGACTGACACTAGTTTTATGCTTTGACCATAATATCTTTTGGAAACAGAGTTTCAGCTCCACATTTGTGCAGCGTCTAACACAAGGGAGCTTTCATCGCTGCCTAAATGCCATGGACACAGAAACAGTCATTCACAGTGAGACTTTCACAGTTAAGTAGATCATTCAAGGCCAGGAAAAGAAAAAAATCCTACTACTCTAGTAGTACTTTCCCATGAGATGACAACCTAGCACAAAAGGAATAAAAGGAAGTATCTATCAATAGAAATAGAGAAATTATGTGGGGTCAAAGCTGCATTTGCTAACTAATTCTCTCAAGGGCCAGCAAGATAGCATAGCGGTTAACATCAGTATCCAGAATCTCTAATCCTAAGTAAAGTGAGAGATTATTATTTTAAAAGGAAGGGCTGAAGTCTGCAAGCAGCCCAGAAAGCCAACCGTATCCTGGGCTGCATCAAAAGGAGCGTGACCAGCAGGTCAAAAGAGGTGATCCTGCCCCTCTACTCTGCTCTCGTGAGACCTCACTTGCAGTATTGTGTGCAGTTCTGGTGTCCTCAACATAAAAAGGACATGGAACTGTTGGAACAAGTCCAGAGGAGGGCCACGAGGATGATCAGGGGACTGGAGCACCTCCTGTATGAAGATAGGCTGAGAAAATTTGGGCTGTTCAGCCTGGAGAAGAGAAGGCTGCATGGAGACCTCATAGCAGCCTTCCAGTATCTGAAGAGGGCCTACAAGGATGCTGAGGATGGACTCTTCATCAGGGACTGTAGTGACAGGACAAGGGGTAATGGGTTCAAACTTAAACAGGGGAAGTTTAGATTGGATATAAGGAAGAAATTCTTTACTGAGAGGGTGGTGAGGCACTGGAATGGGTTGCCCAGGGAGATTGTGAATGCTCCATCCTTGGCAGTGTTCAAGGCCAGGTTGGATGAGGCCTTGGATGACATGGTTTAGTGTGAGGTGTCCCTGCCCATGGCAGGGGGGATTGGAACTGGATGATCTTAAAGTCCTTTCCAACCCTAACTATTCTATGATTCTATGATTCTATGAAGACTGTAATAAAGAGTTAGCTGGCAGCTTCAGGTACACCCACCTTCTGTTTTCTCTCTTTCTCTGGTTCAGAGGCAGAGTGCTCTGGGTCAGTGGCAGGAACTGTTGCAAGATATGGGTCTGGCTCTAGCACTGTACATTGACCCTGCTCCACCTCGGCATAGGTGTGATCAGCTAAAAATGGTTCTTCTTGGGATAACTCAGCAGCCTGGGATGTCTCAGGTGAAGCTGAAACTGAAACTTTGCAAGTTAGCTAAGATTTTGCCAGAGATGCTATCACCACGTTTGGTGATCATCAAATGATCCTACATGAGTTAAGAGTTTGACCCTACACAATTAAGCATACCTTCTACATACGTGCCTAGTATTAAGCCTCCCAGTAGGTCCTTTGTCTTTTTATTTGGGGTCAGGATTGGACATTTACCTTTGTCAGTTTCTACAATGTGCAGTCTGTTTGGTGTGGCTTGAGGACTCAGCTGGCTTTTATATAAGAATTGCTTAAGGCAATTGATAGTATGTGTTCCAACAAGAGTACTCCTCCCAAATGCTCTCCAGTCGACCACACAGATGCTTAGTGGTGGATGCAAGAGTTCATTTTCGGGCAGCTCCTAGTGGAGAAGGACAGATAGCAGCATGAGAATTGTAAATATAGAATATGTATTGAATATTTGTTATGCACAACAATGAAGCTTTACTCTTCCCTCCCTTCTACTTCTCATCTGTTGACATACTCAACATGCAAAATACATACAGCATAGGCAATACGGTTCTGTCCACAGTTTTCTGCGAAGTCTGGAGAAAGCTTTGTCCTTAGGAATACAGAATGGACTGTACTGATCGTGCTACTGAGTTGAGTCCCATGCTGTCATATACAAGCATCTCTTGTTAGAATAAACTGGGACAATCAGGAATGTTCAGAAGGAATGAACACTGTGTTGGAAGTTGTGAGCCTTAATGCCACTGCTACTTTCTTGGACGCTATTAACCCTATCTGCCTCACTTGGCCAACCATGAGGTGTGGACACCGGGTGGTTGGGATGAACTACAAAAAGCAAAACAGCTCTTTGGACATGTGATGTACAATGAAACCTAAAAGTACTGCAGCAACCAGGTTAGTGGTTTGATATCCATTTGTATTATAAATAAACTTCTTCCCTTTTGATGCTAGCAACTAAGCCAAATTGAACAGATGACTTTTTTCTGATGCTGATCTTTGTCCATTGAAAGTACCAACTCTTATAAGTCAGCTGACAAATTTCCAGACTGTAACAGCAATGTGAAAAGATCCAGAGCTCATGAGCCAGAAATAATCAATCCCCTTAATAGCTCAGTAACACACGAATGAAAACTAAAAGAATTGAAAGAAAATAGAGGAAACTGAGCACTACCCATTAAAATGGGAAAGGAGGAGGAAAAAGTATTAAAAATAGACCTGTTATCTGCCAACAAGTTGCAGCCTATCAGTATAAATCTGATGGCAACATATTGCCTTGCCTACTTGGGACATAACGTGAGGAATATCATCTTCTTTTATCATGTGGTTGTAGCAGAAGTTTTTCAAAGCATCTTCAAATCAGTAGCTTTTGCATAAGAAGGGATGTCCCCTGGTGTTTAATCAAGACACAGAGGAAAGTATTTGTCAAGAAAGGAAGGAAATTAGTAATTAACACCTTGCCTAACCAGAGAATGGGCAGTCAAGGAGCAGCATGCTGTACGCACCACTTCAAACCAGTCTGCAAGGCCACTGAAATTGGGATTTTTCTTGTAGCTCTGGATGACAGAGGATTTCACTCCTTTTCCTGCACACTCAATGAGGACCTGGGGGCGATCTACAGAAAGGAGCTGGACTTTCTTTAGCTCTCGAACACCCCAGAATAGGACCTGCAAAGAGAAACATCGGTAATCTGTAGAGGCCCCTCAGTTTAGGAGAAGCCACTGCTGGGATCCCATCACCTCATGTCCATTTGGGAATGCAGGACTACCAGGAAAAAGCAAACAACTTGAATCTGATATCCAATAAGCACCAGGATAAATGGTGGAAATTAAAATCATTAGTAACATTCAACTGTTCCCAAGGAGTTATTACCAACTGCAAGCCATAACAATTACATTTTCAAGCTGTCTTTTCAACAGGGCAAACGGACTGTTCATCTGAACAGCAGGGGCTCGGTTTGTTCGAAGTGTCAGAGCTGTTGAAAGAGCTAAGAAATCCCATATAAGCAGAGGTGATTAACAGAGGTTTGCCAGCTGAGCTAGCCTTCAGGTCTGCAGTGGATGGTGGAAGGTCTCCAAGCAGCTTTCCTTTGAAGGACCATGCTCCTGGTGTGAAGGACAAAAAGGAGACTGGGTGTGTAAAATAGGGATCTGCAGGAAAAATAGGACTTTATAGAGTATGCACTGGGAGGCCCTGAAGGAGAGGGCTGGGGCACCAAGAGATAGTTACTTACAGCTGATGAGGGAAACTGTGAGATTTATGAACCTGAAATGAAGACTGGGACCAAAAAGGATCATGGGGAGCTTCATCGACAACTTGAAAGCTGGTCAGGACTGGGCATTTGAGTGAGTCAGGGAATGGCAAGGGGCACTAGAGGGGCATGAGGATCAGTGAGATTCTGCTCTGTTGCCAGAGGTCCCCGTTTAAAATTGGGGCACACTTTTACAGTTACAATGGCTCCATGGCCTTTTCCACCAGTGTAAGATATAGTTTATAACACCTATAAGGTGCCTGAGGTATCAGACTGAGGAGTGGAGTTGTCTTGGTCTCCCTCCAAAACCAAAGGAGACAGAGATAAAATCCATTTAAGATCTGAATCACTTTGGGAAGGTGTCTGCTCTAATCAGCTGTTCAAACGAGAAGCCTGCAGTGAGGATACCTGTAAGCTGGGTGCCTCAGAGCTGGTTGGGATGAATGTCACAGCAGTGTAAAATAGAAAACGTATGAGCAGCACAAAGCAATCCTACTGCAGGGGCAGCGAGAAGGCACAATACGCAGAGAAACACCTAAGCTTAAGGATTTAAGTTGTCCTTTAGCATCAGCAGAGTAGTTCACAGGCTTATTTACCTCACAATGTCAGGTGTAAAAGGTGAATACGGCTTACAAAAACTCTTTCCTATGTACAGAAAACAGTAGCTTAACTAAATTATATAGCAGAGCTGATAACTGTTCTCTCCTTTTCAGCAGCTCAATCTCTTGATTGTTGATGGCAAAGCTGGAACTACTTCTGGGGAAGGGCCACCAGGGAAGTCAAGCAGGGTCTGATAGGAAAAGGGGCAAATAAGCAGGTGGTGTGAAAGCTGTGTGATGACTAACAGTGAGTGGTGAGGCTGGGGAGCATCCAGGCATTACACTGACATGAAAAACTACCACATTTCCCTGCTTTTAACATAAGGGCATAAGGGGACTTTGGACCCAAACGGTATAAGAAAGGAGGGCAGAGAAGGTACAAGCATTTGTACACAGGCAGGAAACATGGCTTGGCTGAAGTTTGGGACTGAGGAAAAGCCTGGGAGGTGGCTGATGCTGAACTTCACCTCTGCTGAGGTGCAAAGGGAAGCTCTCCATCTCCTGCAGACACTTCCCTGTGCTGCACAAGGCACAGGTCCATCAGCTACACTCTGCCACGGGAGCAATCCCTTCCCAGCAGGTCAGGACTGTGATGCCCCCTTTCTAGCCTCAGCTGGAAGCACTGCCTTGCATACCCAGCCTGGGAGAATCAATTTGATCCAAGATTACCACATTTATTTTGGGATCTAGATGCTATTTTTACATGATTCCTATTGATTGGGATTTTTAAATCATCATTCCTTACTGTTACAGTTCGATAAGATAATAAATCAAAGCTGAGATTTGGAAATGAAACACTCTAAGTAACTTACCTCCACTCTATACTTGCTTAAAACAGGTCTGATGTTAGCTGGGACTGGGTAAAACTGGCCAGCATCTGGTGGATCCAGGGGGGGAAGTCTGTCTGGATCTGACTTAGGAATCTGAAAAATTGAACAGTCTTAAACTTAGGCTGTTTTTTTCTTTTGAAGAACAAAACAGTATCAGAAGTATCTGTGAATAGCGCATAGAACGATCAGTTTAATGCAGTTTTACAAGACACATTGCAGAGGACACAGGTTGTGCCATGAGAGGAATGTGACCTGGATTGCTATCTGTCCTGCAGTGATGCTAAAGCATTTGGCAGGAAGGCTTCTTTGCCCTGACAGGACGTAGTCTGCCCTAAAGACATGTGTGTATGGAAGCATGGTAATTCCATTTACTAAAAATGAAAAGCTTGGTAATTCTGTTTAACAAAAATCCTGAGCAGAACTGCTGAGAAGACTTTCACACAGGAAAATTCCAGATCTGATTCTAGTTTTAAAAGGCTGGTGAACAGACAGAAACATCAGCTAAAACACACACTTTCTTGTCAACTCTATAGAGAAGTCTCAGGGGTATATTTGAATGCATCCCAGAAGCAGTGCTGCCTCCCTTGTCCCAGAAGATGGCAAAACAAAATACAATGCTCTCTTTGTTCACTAAAGAGTGGATTTCAATTTAAAAAGAGGGAAAATTATGGTAAGGTGCTAGACTCTATCCTCTATGTATACACCATAATGAGGAAATGTTCCACATGGTAGGACATTTCAAGTTTCAGAATAGAACATAATTAGTCCATCACGCTTAAAAGCCTGTTTTATCTTGGGAATATCTGTAAAAAATGTCACCAAGTTCCACATTTTTCCCCTTTCAGATTTCAGAGTAAACTGCTGTAGGTTTCCATCAGGGAGACGTGTCCTCTAACTGGTGAGTCTGCAAATTCCACTGAAATTCCCTGAAATCCCAGGCATGATACACCCCACTCTAAACTGAAAGCTTATTATCTGAAAATTCAGTCTCCCTGATCATTCCCCACTTGCTTTTCCTAATGGTAAAAGAAGTACTGAGAGTTTTGAGGTTGCTAAAGTCAGGGCCATGTGTTACTCCAAAGAGCAGGTCATTGCAGAGGTGGTGGGATTGTCAGTTGTTTCTCAGGCCAGAGTTCAATTTACTGGCAAGTGATGGGCAAATGAGGCTCAAAGCATCTGAGGGGCTGGTGGTGGTGGGTGCATGGACAATGGCCGGTGGCAGGGTGGAGGGAGTGACAGAGGTTGTATGGGGACTATGAGGTCCAATAACAGAATGATTCTGATCCAGTTGCAGTCCCCATTAATTCAACAGGGTGATGGGCCTTGATGGGCTGCTTTTTTGAGGCAAGGGTGTAGAAGTGTAATGGTCAAGAAAGTCTGGCTTACCTCGAGAAGCTCAAATGTAGCAAGAAGGTCTCCTCCAGAAAGATTGCCACAATACACTGGGTAGTAAGAAAGTTTAGGTGGTTCATAGTTTTGATCAGCAAGTCTCACCACAGGGGCAGCCACTGTAGAACCAATATATTCTGCCTTACCCTAAATGAAGGAGAACACAGGCATCAAATTCATTTGAACTTCACAAATATCACAGGAGCCAAGATGATGCGGAGTTTAGTATTTGTGGAAGAAAACAACTTCTTCTGAAGGAAAGATCAAGGTGGAATGCTAGGCAACTATGAAAATGGAAACGCTGGGTGTTTATTACCTCTTCAGATCATCCAAAGGTTCGGACCTCAGTATTCAGTCAGTGAGACAGTGACAGAGTTTGCATTGTCAGAGATAAATCTGTGTCTTTTCAGTCTTAGACTAAATGTTTGCAATTGTGTACCAGGGAGGTGGGGGCAAGATGTTTCTGATTTCTCTAAGCCTGTCTTTGGGAGCAAGATTCACTCAGGAAAAAAAATGGTCATAGCTTTTCAAGGCATCAAGGCTGTTTTCAGATATTAAACTGCAAACCGCTGTAACACTGAGCTCAGTTCAGCAAGATCATCCATTTAATGCCTATTCAATAGCACAGCTTTGCTTTCACACTGGCAATGATGTAAAAGCCTATGTTTTTACTGAGAAGGATTTTGAGTTTACCACAGCATCATCGTCATACAGCTCGATGACAATCTCCGGTGGGAACTGAGCAATCTCCTCTCTGTCACCATGAAGCACAATGCTGTTGAAGAGCAGCATCTGGTTCCAGGTGGGGGATAATGTCTGAGAAATGATCTAATGAAAGAGAGGAAATGGTCAACGAGCTACGAACTGGTTGGTTAGGAGTCCTTCAGCAGGATGTGCTGATCTGCTGCTGACATCCTTTCCCACAGACTGAACAATTCCTTGCCTGAGACACCACGTTTTTCAGCAGCTATTTCCAGCCAGAAGAATAGGATTCTTTCACCCTCAGGCTGGTATCTCCAGTTTCTCCACTTCCCTGTTTGCCTCACACACCCCTCACAAGCATATCAATCCATGACCACTAGATTGTATAGACAAAGCTCAGTATGAAATTTAGAGGAAAGCTGTTGGTTTAGGAGAGCAGACGCATGTCCAATGCTATTACAATAAAGCCTTTGTCCTAAACCGAGTCCAATTCTCACTTGTCCAGGGTCTGTTTATTCAAACTTGTTTTTTCTTCAGTGTAATGACACATAACACTATGAAAAAAAAAATTAATGAACCACTCCTAATAAATCAATAGTTTTTTAATTCGCTGTAATTTGACTTATGTGGATGCTTGTGGCATTTCATCGTAGGCAACGATTTAACTGTCTTGGCAGGAAATTTACTTAACAAAGATAACATTTAAAGAGGAAAAATATGACAACTGCAAAATGACTCATAACCTGCTATCGTTCTTTTGAATGGAAATAAGGCTCCTGACTACAGTTTATTGACGCTTGGCTGACAGTATTCGAAAAAACATGAAAGCTATTGGCTGCAATGCTTTATTCAGGCAGTGAATAAACTTAACACTTCTGTACCTATAAAATCCTATTATTTCCTGAGCCAAATTCTACTTTGCCCATTTGCCCCTTGGAGATGTCTGAGGGAGATGTGAGACCACTCCCTATGGCTACATTTTTGCAGCATTTAAGTGGTCCAGAAAGTCTCACATCTCTCTGGTTTCAGCTCATTTCAACTTTGCCACTCTAAAGCCACCAGTGTGCTTTGCCAAATTCCATCACACAGGCTGACATGGCCACAGAAGCCATATAAAGGTCTCCATTCTTTGCTCGATCATTGCACACAAAGACTATGGGAAAAGAAAACCATGAGGGTTCGTCCTCATACCATGCAATGACAACAGCCCAAACTTCAAACATACAGAAAAGATGTAGAGAAAGGTAATTCACTTGCTGCAATGTCCCAGTAGCCTCAGAGAATCTGAGCTGAAATAAACCAGTGCTACTGAACCTCATGTTAGAGCAGCGGGTTACACCTACGCTTTTGTCTAGCTTGCAGTCAGCCCTCAGAAGTTGCCCTTAAACAGCAGGGAGCTAACTTCCCCTGCTAGGTACCTCCTTGCAAAATGAAGACTTTTCCTTTTCATGGCTTTATTGGAAAAAGACATGTTTTCATTTACTGAAAGGGACTTTGGAACTTACCTTTGTGGTCTGGCAGTGTGATGTGAAAGTAACTTTTGCAAAAGGATCGGAAAGTCCAGTGCTGTCAGCTGCAATGAGCCCCCTTGCCTGGTACATGTGGGCTCTCAGCTGGAAGAGGTGCAGGACTGTGTCAGAAAACAGTAATGTCAGCTTCATGGAACTGATGCAGCACGTAGGTAGGAAGGGAAGATTCATTACCTGCTGTCCAACCAGGATCTGACAGGGGCAACTGTTGCTAGAGGCCTCACTAAAGGGATGCCCGAGACACTCAAAAATTGTGTAAGACTTCTGTATTCATTTAAAATCAATGTCCAATATAACTGCAAGGTTATTAACTCTGAGTTTTAATCCCCTGTCACTGGTTTATCTACTAGGCATTCAACATGGTAGCTTCAGGAAAAGTGAAGGATGTTTCCTCATTACAAGGAGACAGACTAATGGGATGGAGAACAGAAACTGTAAGTGAACAGATCCTTTCTTTCCCAGACATCCATAAAGTATCAGGACTGATGGCTTGGCAAAAAAACCCAGCCTTTTCTAATGAAAAGATGCTAAGCCATGATCATTTTAGAACAGTTACTTTAAATGAGAGGCATTGCTGCCCTCTGAATTAGAGCATTCGGGGCCATGTCTCTTAACTGCCAACATGGAGAAAAAACAGAGCCTTACTTTTATACAGCAGGCAGGCAGGTGAGGGTGTCACACTGTGCCCTGCATTGGTGTTCGATGGTAATTCAGTCTCATATCCTACAGGCAAATTCTCCATGATGCTGTGGGCATAGCTGGCAGATCCAAGCCATAGGTAGATATCCACCTTTGCCTGCACAGTCCAGCCCAGTGGGCGCTTGCCTGGTAACTGAAGAAATAAATCCACCCATCACCAACAAATTCACAAGAGAGAGATGGCTGGATGCTGAATCCTACCAACCCAGCGTAAAATAAAGGAGAATTCCCTGAACTGATACACTGATAAATGGCATTTCTCCCTAGTGAGTGACCCTGAGACTTATTTAGCACAAGGAACTTCTGTGATTCGTAGGGAAGAAATGCTCTGTTGAAAGTCAGTGGCATACTGCCTAGTATACAGAGGTTTGTGCAGGCTGCCTAAGAGCTGCAAGCATGTCAGTGCCAGCCGATACTCTACTTTTCCCAGACATCAGCCCACTTTCCATTTCATGCAGTTCTGCTGTCTCCAATAGTTAGTCCATGTTTTACTAAAAACATTACTCTATTGGGCAGGTCAGAAAACATTCCAGTATTAATCTTGACAAACAATATTATTTCCTTCCTCTCCCTTTCCACTTCATTTAGCTCTGCTAAGCTCAGTGTTATCTGTTTCTAAGGTAATTCTTGATATTGAAGAGGCTGGAGAGTTAATTGCGGCATTTTTTGTTCATGCAGGCAAATAGTACTGTGCTTACCAAGTACCTATGGCACCTATCAGGAGCTTACCTATTTCTAGCTGCTCTTTAGTTGTGCTTTATGGGAGTGCTCCCAACAGCTTCAGGTGAAAAAAAGCACTGAAAAGTCATTACATGAAGTTACTATTGTCTTATCTATTTGGGCTTTTCCTGATGGCGATAGTAACAATTACATTGCATAATATTCCTCTGCCAGGCACTCCTGGTCACACTCCCTTCATAGGAGTACATCCACTAAGACTTTCTTTCAAGATGAATAAAATCTTAACAATATTTTGGACATATATTGCACAAGTCTAAGCACATTCTAAATGGCAAACATAAATAATTGCTGTTTTACCTCTGAATATCTAGGTTTCCTTACCATCTGAGATGCTGTGTGCTGATCTCCTACCAGTCTCCCCCCAGTGTGCTGCATTCTGGCATCTTTTCCAATAAAGAGGCTATGCCTCTTCTGTCTATGTGTACAGCTATAGATAAATAATGCTATATTCTTGCCATAACAAGTAGTGAGAGAATTAATTACTCATATACCAAAAGCCTAGCAGTGATACAGTGCTCAAAGAAGGACAAGCATAAGTGTAAGTAGCAAACAACAATAGATGGCATATATAAACGTGTACACATTTTTAGTACATTATGAAGATGAGCCTGTAAAATACAATCCCTGGGAGAAATCTGAATACCAAATGTCCCCTGGCATTACCTGTGTTTGCAGAGCACCCCAGACTTACTTTCAGGAAATGGGTTTTAATCTTCCCACAGTCCTTGCCTCTCTGTTCTTTTGCTGGGGAATAGAGTATGTTTTTAGCTGGGACTCTTGCATATGCAACTCTCTTGTGGTTGCTGAGCATCCAGATGAACACATCAGGCACCGTATTCTGCGGCTGTTAAATGATGAGGAATATTGAACTCAAACTGAATTCTTTCTATAAGCCACACCATTGTTTTTGTTAAAACACTCTCTACCAAGAGCTGATTCCTTCATGGCTCCTGTGGATTGGTAGATGTGCAACCAGACTAAAAGAGACTGTCACTTCAGGCTTTGTAGCCCTAACCTCTACCCCTAAGCACAGCTGAAGATAACGAGCTTTATAGAGAGATTAAGGAGCACTCGCTCCATAAATCATTTCAGGAGAAACTGAAACTAAAAACCTTGGTACAATCTCAGGAAATAATTTACCCACAGACTGCATAAGCTAAAAGTACCTACCATGGAAATACCATCAACTTCATCTCTACCAGCAAACCAAAAGGGAGCAGACTTCAGCACTGGCATACAATCATCTCTTCTGCTTGTGAGGATGCTCCATGGCATTGCCTTGCCCTGTCCCAAATAACATTTCCTCAGCAAAGCCTGGGTAGTAAAGACCAGCTCAGGGGCTGCTCCCAGGAGACATGGGGAGCAAGGTCACTCTCTTTTGGGAAGGAAGAGAATCTGGGCATAGGCTACAAACCATGCCAGGCTATGCCACTTGCTCTCTGACCCAGGGAATAGCCATGGCCCTGTTTAGTTTGCTAGCATAGACAGCTCTCAGATGGACAGCACTACACTCGTTGGATTTTGCCTGACCATGTCTGTTCTCAGGTTTAATAGCATGTCTAAGCAGTGTCCACACAGTGAAATATAATATAGAGACCCCTGATATCATACCAGCCCAAATCACTACATCCACACAAATGGAGACAGGAATTCAGGTCAGAAAGTGGGCTGTGCCCAAACCGCCAGTATACATATGGGATGAACGGATATAAATTAAAATTTCTGTGTGAATTACCTCATCAGCCAAGAATCGAATTTTATCTACGAAGCTCTGAGTCTCACGCATCATTTCATCCAGTGGCATCTTTTTTTTCTGCTGCTGAACAATTCCTTTGGCATCACTGGACATTGTTTCCTGCAGTCAGGAAAGATAGTATGTATCTTATTTATGCATTATCGAGTAGTTTGAACTGGACACAGGAAAGAACAGTCTTTGATTCCAGTTTAAAAGAAAAGATAGAGACAGTTGGTTCAATGTAACAACTACCTTCTTTATCACAACAGAAAGCAATCAGCTCTTCGGAGCCAAATAACATAAAACGCGCATGTCCCCCATTTTCTCTTTGTATGTGTACTGCATGTATGAAAGTTCCAAGAGACATCTGATTACCACCTAGAATTATCAGGCCTTGGTCCTGGAAGAACTCATGGACAAATGCAGTGCTGCAAACAGTAAATAAAGCTAATAAACATTCAGACAACCTCCACCCGGTTTGGTTTCTTCTCACTGGGTCTGTGGTGGAAGTGATTAGGTCCAAATGCCAGACTTTACTAGTCTTAAAGTTCAGCACACCACAGTAATTAAATGACTAACAGCAGTGTTAATTTGGTGGTTTTACACTGAACTCAGCATCATCCCCTTGTAAGATGCATGGAAAAGAAAAATCAGCTCATTATTATAATGGCTTATTTGTATTTTAAAACATCACGTTCTGAATTATTTTGAGGTATTTTACAATTCTTTATTAAGCACAGTAGGGCTCATTAATAAACAACATGCTATTTATATTAACTACAAAGCATTCTGTATGGTGAAATCAAATAGAAATTAAAATGCATACAACCAGTGTGGTTTCAGCTAACATCATCGTATCAATGAAAAATACACATACCAGCTCTTGCTTGAACAGCATGAGCCTCTTTTTGTCCAAAGCAGTGTAGTTCAATCCTTTTCGCCTCTTTTCAGCAATGGTAATGAAGGCCCTAGGACACAAGAATAACAGGGCCTTACATGTGCTATTTTTTAACATGAGCTGCTAAAAGACATGGGAATGAAATATTCTCTGTCTGCTGCAGTACCTTAACCACAAGACACAGATGCTGATATTCTCCAAAATAAATATTGAGCATCTCTATGATTCAAAGAATAGAGTCCAAAAATTCTGCACTACATTTCACAGAAACAGAGTTAATATCTAGAAATTACAGTTTATATCTATCCTGAGCCAAATCAAATCTGACACAGAGCTCACTGGGTGATTTATACCAGCATGTGGAATCCTTTGTTTTTATCTTAACTTTGTCCAGCATATCACACACTGTATTAAATTCTACTTATCCCATATACGTTCTATGCTTAGAGTCCAGAAAGCCAAAATAATACGACAGTGATTGTCAGCAGTCAACTGTCAATACTGAATACTGAATATAGCAATAAATTATTTTAGCTGTATAAATAGAAACCACACTTTGGGAAGACCTTTGCTTTTATAGCATAATAAACAAAATATGTGTCTCAGTAAGTTTACTGTAGCTTTTTTTGTTATCATCCGTTTCCTTGTCTAGCTCCAGATTTACAGTCAACATAAAAAGCTGATTTTCTGTATGCCTTTAGTAAATGTAGTTACCTGCTTTGACTGACAAAATCGTTTAGGGCTGTCCTCATTTTCTCCTCAGATGCAATCTCTGAAACCTTGATCAACTCCTTCACTTGCTCTAATGATTCTTCCTGTGAAAACCACATGAAAAATATGTTATATAAAGGAGGACACTTTGCTATTCTGCCAGTGTTATAACACCATTATTCACTATATAACTAGCAAGAATAAGGGAGGCATCTGTAACTGTAACCTGACAGAACAAGACCTTTGTCATATCACTATGCTTGAAGTGCACAGAGAGAAGACTCCAGCAGTATAATTTAGTTTGACCTTTCCCCAGTCTCTCCAGCAACTAGACCAAGCTACCACTGCTTGGAGCAGCTTTGTTTTCTCTATTCTTTGACCAAGGCCCATCAGTGGGAAACATTCTTCACTAGGTAGGAGTTGGAACTGTACTTCTTGGTTCTGTTTCCAGCCCTGCTGCTCAAATTTAGCAAGCCGCTGGAGTTAACTTCTTAAACTTTAGCAGCCACTTGAATCCATACATCAGGTCTACCACAACGCCTACTGTTATCATTGAGAAATGGAGTCTGTTTTTTACAAACCAAAACAAGTGGCTGGGTTTCCAGTAAGATCTGTGGGTGTTCAGGTACACTGACAAGCATATCTATCCATATAGATATTTAGAAATTTAATTTTCAATTAACTGCTTTTCAAAAGTTGGCCTATAAGCCTTCTCACGCTACCTTGCATAAGTATGACTTCAGTATTTTTGCTCATGAGGTGTATAAGGATAAAGGAAGGATGAACTGGACTCTTAATCTGAGTGCCTCAAATTAAGATATTCAACACTAGAAGTCTCTTAAGAAAACCCAAGAGATTACTACTTTATTGAGACTGTTCATAGTCATCAAACAAAGGTAGAAAGAAACTTCATTATGGGAAAACAGTATGACTAAGGCATCACATTGACGGCCCATGAGATGATATGACATTTTGTCTCTAACGGTGATTTTAAGGAAACTAAAAAATGTCCTTTAAAGAGTCTCCAGCATAAACACAGGTTAAACCATATGATCTAGGTAAGAAGACATCAGAGGAAGAGCCATAGGAGACAGATTTACTCTATATCTCACATTTGAATTGTTTGACTGTTCTTGCAAAGAATAAAATGTTTATGAGAAAAGAAGATAGCCTTACAGCTAAAAAAAGAAATTAACAAATTGTGGACAGGAATACTCAACTCGCTCTAATAGATCAAAGCAATTTGGGGTAAAAAAAAAAAGAAATAAAAAGAGAAGGGACTGATATCAGTTACTCTCTCACAAAATGAACAGCAAAGAGAGCAGTTGGGGAAAATTTTGAAGGCCTCTTTTGGGAACCTGACCTCTCACTGCCATACTCTGCTGAGCCTGAGAGGACAGTTGCCACTTACCAAGTGATCTGCCATTTTCTCAAGAGTGTTGGAAGAGTACAGACGAAAGGTCTGGTTGCCCCAGTAGCTCTTGACACAGATACAGGGCTTCCTCTCGTTGTACGGCAGGTACTGGTAGTTCCTGTGAAAACAAAGGATGGAGAAGATCATAAAGGTGAGAGCAGAATTCAGGGGGAGTCATGAGAAAGTAAAACTGTTGGGGCTCTCTCATAGGACAGAAACTGAAGACACAACAGGACATGTTCCTATGTGCTAACCAACCATGGTTCTTCCAAGTAAACACGGGGAAGAACAAACACAAAGATCACTTATGCTATCTGTAGGATCCCTGAAAGTCAGTGGATCTAATTTCAACGCTTTCTAGGGTGGGAGAAAAGCCAGGCAAAAAAAGGCATGCAGAGAAGCTCTGAAATACTGTTAATGTTGGGAAGCAACAAGGGAATCCAGATGATTCCACATCCCTGGAAATGTTCAAGGCCAGATTGGATGGGGTTTTGAGGAAGCTGGTCTAGTGGAAGGTGTCCCTGCCTATATAGCAGGGGGGTTGGAACTAGATGATCTTTAAGAGTCCTTCCAACCCAAACCATTCTGTGATTCTATGAAAAACAAGCAAGGCTTAAAATCTTATCAGCTTTTCAATGCACAGCTGGTCACTGGGTAGATGTTACTTGTGATCACAGTATAGACTCTCAACCAGGGATAGCACTGAAGGAGCTGGACTTTCCTAAAACCTTCCAATGCACAGCTGGTAAACACAACCCTTTCACAAACACCAGAAGTTCAAGATCCTATGATGCCAAGATCAGAAGATGAGTGTAAAATGGCTCAGAGCTCGTTCACTTCACTGCAGCTTAGAAAATTTACTGTTGTGCAAGATGTAATTAAGGATTTTAAAGCCTCTGTTTCACACAACTTGTTTGGTTTTGCAAGGGTTCATTAATGAGTCCCACAGGATTATAAAATGGGAACCAGAGTCCTGCATGATTTTTTGAACCACAGATCCTACCTGTTCCCAGTTGTGATCAGTGGCTTCTCAGGGGGTGTGGTTGATATCAGGGGTACTCCCAGGTCATGAGAAACTTCATCCTCCCCCTCATGTAGCAGACTTTCTTCTTCTTCTCCATCACATGTCTTCTTTTTCCCTCCAGCTCCTGCTGACACCCCATCAGTGATATTCCCAAAGTTACCTAGAGACACACGGTTATAAGTGAAGAGATTACTAGCTTGGAAGGGATAAAACTAAATGAGGTTTAAAAATACTCAGAAAGACCAGACATAGAAGTGGAAAGTATTTGTCTCTTCCTGTTCATTATCTGTTCTGGCCATACCACAGTTTATAAAAGTCCTGACAAGGTATGTCAGTCCCAGTGACTTTTCAGACTCCAGCACAGCGCTTCCTTATTTACCCTATGTGAAATATAGACATATACCTAGTATACTATCCCACATCACTAAGTGATGCAATCCCAGGTGGTTAGACCCGAGGACCTTCTGCTTTTACAAAAGAAATTCAGAAGCAAAAGCAATACTGCTGGTGAAATTTGTAGACCCGGGAGCCCCAGTACATGTTTGATTTACACGGCAAATGTATGTCTTCTTTGCAACATATGGATGATCATATCAAAGTCTGGTCTCAGAAGTGCTAAAGCTCATTTTCAGACAAGCAAATTGCATAGCAGAATTGCAGAGTTAGTAATAACAATGCTTTGAGGCCCCAGCTTCAAGACTAATGCCATCTTCTCTGATAGGATTTTGCCTTAAAGGGCAATTATTAGCACTAGGAATGAGGTGCATCCATTAGACTGGCAATTACAGCCTTTATGGGAGACAGGTAGAAAACATTCCCTGTAGGAGAAGGATGTGCTAAATCACCCCGTACGACATCTTGATCTGAACTTTTGGTTCAGCCTTTCATGTAAATAATGGTCATTTGCCAAATTTGGATCCAAATTTCAACTGCACAGGTAGCTGGTAGATATTCAGGTCCAGAATTGAAAGCCAGATTCATCTTTAGTACTAATTCTGACAAGAAACAGTAGAATTTCTTGCCCAGCTATACAAATTAGTTTAGTGGCATTCTCAGCTCTGCTTCCTAAGTTTTAGCAGGAATCAGTATCACTCATTGATTGCCCTGTTTGTTACAGGCATCTCTCCCTGCACACATAGCCTTACAGTTGAAACTTTGAATAGCTTTGAATAGCTTCGAAACTATCCACTCAATGTTCAAGAAAATGTCTTCATTTGCTCTTCAGTCTGCTCCTGGGGACAATTCAGCTTCACCATGAGGAGGCCCCTCACACTCTACAGAGCTGCTTTACTAGGAAAGACAACAGGACTTACCAGGAGGATCTTAGAGCACAACATGGTGCATTCATTTTGAGGCTTGACTGTACAAGACCCCCGTGCTATACTTACAGACCCAAATGTAGCTAAACAGGGTTGGTTAAGTCTGTCCACATGGACCCTTCCTGCAAAGGGGATCCTTCACAGCCAGTGGCTAACTTCAATGGGCACCATGGAATGAACTCTGCCCTGAAGTAAACTACTTGAGTTTTGTCTGCTAAGAGATTAGGAGGCTAAATGCTGAGTGAGTTGCTGTGTATAGTGGGAGAGATGATTTGCATTAATAGAGATAATAAACATCTGAGAGTAGAGACAGCCAGGTATCAGTATGCCCAGCTTGACTGCTATCCAGAGAAATGAAGATCAAGGGTTTATTCAAATGTAAGTCCTATTCTGAAGCTGACTCCTGAATACTGAGACACAGTTGCCAATAACACTTAACATCCCCTTGCTCTTGACAGTCCCTCTCTGCTTTGGAGAAGAGCTTACCAACCTACACTTACCAACAGAAACCTCAAAGGTTATTGGCTTGTCCCCAAGCTTCCTATCAATCATCGTGGCTTCAAAGAATGTCCCAAAGAGAAGGTATTCCTCAAATTTCTCTTCATAGATCTATTGGATAAGAAGGAGTCAGAAAAAAAAAACAAACCACATTTATTTTACCTTCTTCTCTTTTTTACAGCACAGAGGAGGCTCTGTAAGTCTCTAGCAGCTGTGTAACTGTCATAGATACATCACTCCAAGGAGGCGCAATTTGCAGGAAGAAGTAATATCTCTTCTCTGAGAATGTGAAGTGATTGGAAAAAGAGATAAGCCTGTGTGACTTGGGTTTTGCAATATTGTCCAGTTAGATCATAACTGATTACATAAAAGTCACTACCCTTCACTTCATACTCTGCCTCACTATTAAATGGCTTCAGCATCTTCACATATTCTTATACCGTCATCCAAACTATACACCTATGGCAATTCAAGGGCACACTTTTTGTGCAACAGCAACAAAACATCACCATCCTGATATAAGTCATTTATCAGTGAGTGTAGCAGTAGTCTTTCTTTGCATTGCAATAGTAAATGCTGCCATTGTAACCCATCCAGAGAGGAGGGTGCTTGCTCAGCTCTGCTTTCCCCAGGATGACTTGAACCTGCCCATGTGTTTGTACTATCAAGACTTTGACCATGCTCAAATTCAAGACTTTGAGACTCAGCCTCCAGTGACACCAGTAAGACACAAAGGTTTCTGGTATCCACATTTTAGATGGTAGCCCTGTGCAAAAGCCTACTGAAACCAAGCAGTCCTTTATTTTCTTTTATCCCACTATGTCTTAAAACACAGGCCCAAAGGTGGGGTGGGGCACCGTCCTCTTCTCTTTGCCTTCCCTGGCATCACAGCACAGAAACCAACAGCCCAGTAACCTTGTTTTCAGCTTTTGACAGAATTTGTAAGCACAGGAACAAAAGGGTCTCAGCACAGCAGCAAATGCTGAGAATGAAAAGACCTTTTGTGGAGTTTGAAAGGTCTGAAGACCCAGCGTCTCCCTGTCCCTGGCACACACTCACTCAAGGAAGCCAGCTGACACCTTTAGCACTCTTGAGTCATCAACAAAACAAGTTATTAGCCTCAAACAAAGACTAAGCTCAAAGGAGATACATTTTATGGTTTGAGTTCTCTCCACATTTACACCATGACTGCCGCAGTCTCTCCAATGCAAACCCTACTTGTTTCACAGCATGGACACCAGCATACTGAAGCCCATTAGGCAAGATAAGTATTAGCTACTTTTGCTTGAGTGAGGCAATGAATAAAACATAGCTGTGTATTAATATTTGTTTCCTTGACTTCTGCAAAGCAGAAACAGCTTTTGACAGAGCCCATGATCTCCTAATTTCGAAAAACCTCTGCTACACACAGTAAAAGGGCATAGGTCTTCATTGAATGAATTAGCAGTGTCACATATCAAAGCTAACACCACAAACAGATTGCAGCACCAGAGTAGCTTTAGCTTCCCTGCACCATAATGATTTTCAACACAAACCCAAAGTATAGGATGCCTAATAAAGCCAAGACTCGGAGACTATGACACATGTATCTATCTCCCATTATAAAGAAAGCAAATTGCAAATGTCTAATATCTTCTTGCTGCCAGAATGGGTCAATAAGGTTGTGCTGTGGGGCTGGGTAATTTGCCTCTGTTCTCTCAGAGGCTCTATGACACATTTTTCACCTTATTTGTAATGCCTTCAGTTCCTGCTTTTCTTTTCAGAGAGTTGTAATACAATTACTGTGTTTACTGTAGCATGCAACATTGTTGAATGTTAAAACCAAAAGCATATCAAGCATCACTGTATTATGTTGTTGCCTTTTATTCACCCTGTATTTGAAAGTGAGGCACAGTAGCCAGACATAAATCCTTTTTGCTACTTTTAATATTTATTGGAGTTACAGCAGGGTTTGTTCCTCTACCTGGAGTATTTAGCTAGCACCTAAGACCATAGTGTTTGAGCCACTCACAATAATGGTTTTCTTCCATTTTAAGGAAAATCTATGTGGAAATACATTTATTTTCATGTCAGCTCTATCACATTCTTCAGAGAAGAACTGAGGGACAGCTTTGTGAGTATATAAAGCAAGACCAGGGCACAGGTTCACACAATTAGCTTGCAATTACCCATGCTATTTCTCTACTAACACACTCCTTGTTTCAGCTAGCGCTCATACCAGCAATGCCAGAGCACAGGTCAAGGAAGAACACTTGTCAAGGCTAGGCCTCAAGACCAAAGAATAATTAGTCCCCCTACTTGTAGAGTTGGTGTCAGAAGGCCAAGAATTAGATCTAATAAAGGATATGAGTGCCTTAAGCACTGAAGGGGGACTCCCACTACAGAAGCCAAAATTTTGATCAATGACACACTGAAGTGGAAAGAAAATTGGTTATGAGAATATTTTTCTTCCTATTTATTGAGTAAAAAAAATTTAGCTTGCATATGCACCAATGTGCCGTTGCTTCCAGAAAGTGATGTGATGGAGCAGAGAATCAAAGCTCAAGGGTTGGCTCAGGACCTGAGCCCACATACTCTGTCTCAACCGCACAACCTTCTCAAAGCATCATAGCACAGATCTTCCCATGATGTAACCCAGTACAACAGGTGGAGTTAGGAAAGTAACATCCATAAACGCCAGTGGAGACTGAGCAAGAGATTTGCAGCTTCTAAAGAGAGCAGCAATCTAAAACTACATTGACAATGCAGGGTTAAACGAGGAGATAAAACAGACGAGGCTGTATCTGTCTGCATTGGTACAAATCCTATGTGAGTCATTCCCTACTGACTCCAATGGAAAACTACTGATTTTCTCGGATGTAGGAAATTAGACTTCATAATTGCCATCTCCCCCATTGACTCTGTCATTTAGCAGATAAATCATATTGTCATTTAGCAGATAGATCATATGAGTTTCTAGTAGGAACACATGAATGCATATGGGACAATAGGACAGGATACTAAGTTTTGTGGAAACCAAGTCCTGCTTCAGATATTTTTATGCCTTACAGGTATACAGGTGCTGCATTATTATGCATTATTATGGGAAGATCTCAAGACTATGAAGGCATGTAGAAGCTGTAGGAAGAAGGTAAAAGCAGTATTACAAGACCTGAATCCAAATACACACATCAGTGCCACCCTTGGAGGTTTACAGCCACATGTCAATCAACCTCTTCTCTTATACCGACCTCTGAAGGCACATCAAATGGCTCGACTTCCACTTCGGTTGAGTTCATCTTATCTGAAGGAAAAGCTGACTTGCGATCGTCTCCTGCTTTCTCAGTTTTGCCCTTTCCTTTGGGTGCTTTGAAGTCTTTATCTTTAGATGGCAATTTGATATCCTTGATAATACTTGAAAACTTTGACTCACGGGCTCCTCCTGAAAGTATCTCCACAGCAATCTGAATGAAGAGACGTCCCCTAAAGGAGACCCCTTCTCCAAAACCTTCGTTAAGCTCCTGGTGGTCATCCATGAGGCTGTGGTTCCTGGGTGAGCCATACAGATTGATCCAGGCAGGCCCAAAGGTAGGCAAAAACCCTGGAGATAAAGCACCTTTTATGGAATTTCTGTTAGGTGTTACAGACTTCCTGTCTGCTCCAAGAAATTTTGCCTCTTACACATCAAAAGCCAAACCTAGACCCATTTCTATGCAGGTGAGGACCATCTCATATAGAGCACTCTTTTGGAGGGCAATTCTTAGGCCCCAAGGAACCCTGTCCCAGAGCCCCAGGAGCTCTGCCTGTATGGACCTCTTTCTCATAAAGTGTTCATACCAAAAGTGCTGGGCCATTTGCACCTCTTGTAAAAAGAGCTTGCTCCAATAAACTGAGGGTTAGGACATGATGGAAGTGGAATGGAGACTTTCTCACCCTGTCAAAACTCTTCTCAAGCCCATGTCACAACTCAATTGATATGATTTATCTTTTATTTTCTGATTAAAGACTCAGATACGCATTTGAATTGCCACATTATCAAGTTACTTTGCTGAGCTGTGATAACTGACCATGTTCCTCCTTGGACTGTAATAACACCCAACTGAGCCTTACATAAACACTTTGCTCTTACTGGGTAGATCAAAACCATAGGCCTGCTCTACCTGTGATTTGTACTTTGGGCTTTCATTGACTGACAGAAACCCGCATGGTCTATAAACGTACATCAGTCACCCATAATAGACTAGACTATTGCCACAGTCACAAAGAAGGTACCAAATTATGCTGCAGCCCTGTAACAAGAACGTCAGTGGTAGACCAGTGGTAGAGCACAATGCAACATAACTTCAAATTAAGCAAGAGAAGGTGTCTCAGAACCAACAAAAACTATGGATATTTGCTTGAGCTCTGGGCATTTCTAAAATGGGATTAGCATGCCCAGATTCCAAGCAAGTAGATTTTTCTTTCTGGCATATTCTGGAACATTTTCCCCTTTACCTTTGTCACCGTCTTGTTCATTTGATATTTTCTTCAGGTCAATGAAGTGGGTGGCTAAGGCCACATCATTCATGCTGCCTTCATCCCAGACCTGGATTTTGACTCTTCGGCAGAGTGGAGGAAACATTTCCTTAAAGATAATCTGTTCGTGCCATACCGGATCTGCACAGTTCTTCTGCACTGTTGTCCGACCCTGAAATGAAAGTCCAGCAAACTTAACCCCAGAGGGGTCAGACTCTGGAGAATGGCAATGAGTATAGCACAAACTGCACTTAGCAATATCTCTCCAGTCATTTTTAGAGCACAAATACCGTATCTTGAAAGTACTTCAGCTTTTCTATCAGCTTGTTTACTTTCCCATCCATTGCTAGTAAAAGACCACATTACGTCTAAAGAATTCTCACTTGCACACAGCAGAGCCTGGAATAGGGCCCTTGTGCACAAAGCATATCTGTGAAGCCAGACTTTGGCATTTCTGCTGCAAACTGCACATCTTCAAATGGCTTTTGAAATACCTGGGTAATGGCAATGTAGCACAGTTTGTCTCATAAAAGATTAAATTCATTACAGCTGCCAGGCTGCATGTTCCAATGGAAATACCTTAATTGAGGCAATTTATCTAGTATAAAATACGATTACTGTGGCTCACATTCTGGGCATATGCCTGTGTCCTAGGGAGGTAGAAACCAGTGTTATTTCTTGTAGCCTGAAGGAGATGGCAGAACCATATCACCGTCTTTTACCTTCACATTTGCTGGGGAGAACTGAGAACTCTAAACCCATATTTTATACACCCAGGTGCAAACCCACATTAGTGACCTATTTTTGTGTCTTTTTCAGCCCTCTATTAAACCTAAGGTAGCTGCATGTGTCTGACTGTTTTAATACATACTAGTTGGAGATGTAATATTCTGCAATTTGGATTTACAACAAAACATGTTTTCAGCACCAAGTGCCTTGTTCTCATGCCTGAAACACCTGTAAAGGACTAACTGGAGTTCTTCTTTAGACTTCCTTGCACACAGAAAGCATTGCTGGCTTAAAATTGTTTCCAGTTTGATTCTTTTCTTATTTACGCCAAGAATCAAGACAAGGTCCCTGGCATGGTGTGTAATTGATGTAGCCCAGAGGAACCAGGCCTCTGGAGCTCCTCTGTGTTCCTTTTCCATCAAAGTCAGAAGGCCCCTCTCAGCAGCTCTCTTTAGCACCATGTTTGATATTGAAGGACCTCCGGGAGCAAAGAAGCCAAGCAACACTGAGACAGAGACTAATCAAATGCTTCCTCTTCTGTTACTCACAGAAAAGCTGCAAGAGTCCTGAATTACAGCAGAATAATTCAGAAATCAATACACTACCCTAAAATCCAGACTGAACTATACTTTCTTCTTTTACTGCTTCCTTTTTTCACTCTAGGTAGACCAGAACCACTTACCTAATACCACACTAGGTAATCTGCTGTCTTGTAACCTGATGTTTAAGTAACAGATCTACAAAATTCTCTTTCCCCTCCTGCTGCCTTAATCTAACCTACTGCTGTGAGGCTGATATTACATGAACTGGCATTAAGTGTTTCCATCACTTTGTTCCTGCATAATTTAAGAACTGAAAAAATTCTTTCTGATGTCAGAAATATGTATATTACTTCATTTATGAAACTACAAGTTAAAGGGCATCAGCATAATCCCCTGCTGTAGCACAGCTAATGGGAAAGAAAGCCTGCATTTGTGATCAAGAAGATCCCAATTACCATTTGACCTGCAAACATGACCACCACATAGGGATCCACAAGGTCCTTACTGTCTCCTATGAATGCTTTGGTGACATTGGCCATGATGCTAGAGTTCATCTTCGGAAGTCCTTCTGCTTTGTAGATTCTCACATAAAATCTGGCCCAAGGTCTTTCAGATGGAAAACCTTTGGGGATCAAGAGGTTCCTGAAAGAATAAAGAAGCCATTTCCTGAACATTGAAAACTAAGACAGTGAAGTAATGTTTTTTCTAACAAAATTGTTATCTCAAGTTAGCTTGCATCCTGAGAAGATACAAAAAGGTGCATGAATTTGTTTCTGTATCTACACTGAACATTTTCTGGTTACCATGAGAAAATTATACAGCATCACTCTTGTGATGTGAACTTGTCTGTGATCTAGAACCAGGCCCAGTTAGACCAGGTTCCTCAGGAACTTGTCCAGTAAATTCTGAATATCTCCAAGGATGGAGATTCCCCATTTTATCACATTCCTGGTAAAAAAATAAAGTTCTGTTCTGAAATTCCCTTGTTCTAACCTGCATCCAATGCCTCTCATCTTTCTGCTGTGTTCCTCTAAATAGAGTCTGGCTCTGTCCTCTTCATACAGAATACCCCAGAATCTCCTCTTCTTAAGGCTCGAGAAACCACCACCATGACCCCATTCACACCTTTCCTTGTAGACCACATGCTCCAGCCCTCCATCCTCTTGGTGACACTCCATGAACATGGTCCAGTAAGTCAGTACTGGCCAGAAACTTTGCTCCTGTAAAATTTAAAGTATGCTGGCAGCATACTTTACAACCTTAAACTTCTGTATTTTACAAGGAGAATGCTAATACACTTGAGTTTATCTAAGCATATGGAAAGAATCCATGCACACACATCTGACAGAGGAGAAGGAATAACTTTTCCTCACTTTTTTTTCTTCTTACTTCACTGCTCTTCAGAAATATTTCAGAAAAATTTGACTGGTTTCAGATAAAAGAACCTGCTGTCAGGGATAACCTGGCACTTATCCACCAAGCCCAGTCAGCCCTATCAGCTGCAGAGATGTGACCCTAACATGTCCTACATTTTAGTTGAGAGGATTACAAAAACCCTCCTTGAGCACATCAGAACATCAGGTATACAATGCTATCCTGCTATTAACCCTAAGCTAGTGAGGAAAGGACTAAAAGGAGGGTAGAGGACTCTTATTGAATCAGAATAGTTTGGGTTGGAAGAGACTTTCAAAGATCATGTAGTCCAGTCCACCTGCAATGAGCAATGAACACTTAGTAAAGAAGAAAGCAGTAAAAAAGAAAATATTGCCATACTTTTCAATCTGCTCCTCAGTATCAGCTGTTTTCTGCATAGCTTGTATTGCATCACCTTTCCCAGTCACACTGATGTCACACTTCAGGTACCCCTTGGCTCCTGTCCTAATGTCAGCAGGGTCTGTGAGAAGTGCCCACTTGTCACAAAACTGATGACCTGTAAGATGGAAAAAGTTAAACACTCAAATAGAGGATGCTAAAATTGCAAACACTTCTCTTCTCCTCTCCCAGAAAGGGCACTGCAAACATCTGTGCTTTCAGAAGGACCATGCAGAAACACACTTGTTTACCAGGCACATCTAGAGGGTTCAAACTGTTGTGTGACCAAAAAGGCAAACAAAGGATTGATCTAGAGCTCATCAGAAACAAGCTCACTTTCATCAATGGTTATTGACACCAGCGACTAAAGACCAGTGGAAGGTTGGGTGAGATTTCAGCAGCTGAATTAAGGCTTTATGAGTAAAGGGCAACTTTTTGATGAGAACTGATTGAAGGTCTCAGAACTCTGTCAGCAAAACCCTTGCTGGGACCTGTGGCCAGGCATAACTTTGGCAGCCAGCTGAGAAAGGGAGGCAGAAGGGTGTACAGCCATCAAAGGAAGAAGCAGACTGCTCACTTCAGTCAAGCCATTTCTCTCTACTGACTCTTGCAGGAGCCCTGAAGAGAGGGTGGCCTGAATAACTCTACCTTTTGCATAACCGGGTGACATCTATAACAAGTGGCCTAAATATGTTCATTCCCCAAGACTGAGAAGATACAAGGTCCCTGAGCAATTGTGAAAGAGAGAAAGATAAATGGGGTTTGGATGGTTGTAAAAAAAGGCCAAAACCAGGGTAGGTGATCTTTTCTTAGCTTCAAATTTCAGGCACTGGACAGTTCTGAAGATGGATCGTGGTCACCTTTTTGTCATCTCCTTCTCTCTCTCATTGCTCCTCTTCTCGTCTCATGCTCTCCTACCGTTCCTTGCACAGTCCATCCAGCTCTCATTCCCTCCACCCCTTCCACTCCAACACATGTAGCAGAGCTTTGGATGCTCTGTCATGAATAAATGAAATTAGGTTTTGTAGAACGCTCAGCTGCCCACTCTGATTCCCTAAAGAAAAGCCATCCTTGATAAGTGCTTCCCACTTGTCAAGGTGCTTTTAGTGTTGAACTTTTTGCCAAAAATCTGGCTAATACTCTGGTACCCAAATAGGAAAACAACTCTTCCAAAAACCTTGTTAACTTATCCGCTGGCATAAACCACAATCATCTAAGTGGAAAAGCAGCATACCTCCCTGTCCTCTGCTTCCCTGCCTTGCCTCTCATTTAACGACAAAAAGGGCAAAAAATGTACCACTCACCTGGCTGACCATACACTGTCCCCACATCTACTTTGAAGGAGCCGATCAGCATGCTCCCGATCAGTTTATTGTGCAAAACCTGTCAGAAAAAGGCTGGTTAAAGAAGGTCACTCTTTCTTCTCAGTCAGCATAAGAAAGAGTAATCCAAAGATCTCATTGGGTTCAGAGGTAATAAGCAGCGACATCAAGCACCATCCAAAACTGGGAGTACATAGCCGCAGAAGATACAGCAAGCATTTGAAATCTATCCTTTACCCAACATTATGCTAATTTAGAAACCAACATAGTTGCATCCAGGTGGAATTAGACAGGTTCATTCCAGGTCCCAGGATTATATACAGCAAGGATAAGATGGATGTGTCTTCAGAGCAGATGCAGTTATATTACTTATCCTGGCAGTTATAAATAAATCATAATTAATAAAAGCACGTGGGGCATAAATGGTTTCACACTAGGCTGCAGAAATCATATCACTTCCTGTGCAATAGCTGAATTGCCATAAGAACAGAGTACACCCAGAGGAGAAAGAGCTGAGTGTTTCTTTGCAATTTCAATGTGCACATAAAAGACTTCATTCTGATTTATCCCCCACAATATTAATGAAATCAAAGAAGTTATATAGATGTAAATGAGAAAGCAAGCAGCCCCCAGCAAGCCTGTCTCCTTATCCTTCTTGCCAAGTAATGAATTTACTTTAATTTAATTTAATTCAAACTTAATTAATAACTTTCCTATGTCATGATTCCTGGATCTAATTACTTCTGTGCCTGGTTTTTAAATACATGCATGTGCTTCACTTTACAGACAAGGCAGAGTCTAGCAACACCTTCTAAGGGAGGGCTGGCTCTGAAACTGTATTTCTCAATAAATCAATAAATATATTTGACCTTGTTTCAGAATAGCTTTAAAGATTGAAACCTGTTTCTTGGTTGTGGAAAAGCTCCTGAAAGCAGGCTGAATTGTCTCTAACACCTTGGCTAAACTGCAAAAAGAAACTAAGCCCATGGGACTCACTCACATTCAAAGAAGGTCCATCTAAATGCTGGAGCCAAACAACCAAGCTTATGAGGGCATTTAAGGAGTCTGGAAGACATCATACCCTGGCTTTGGACCTATGCATCTTTTCTAGGGTTAGAAGACTTCTGTGGTTTTGCACTGGATTATTCATGTGCCTTCATTGTGTGCATTTTTCAAGACGAGGAGACATACACAAAATCATAGAATCAGCTAAGCTGGAAAAGACCTTTAAGATCACTGGGTCATAAAGATGACTGACACTTTCATCAAGCTCTACCAGAAAACTCAGGTATCTTGTTGCAACATAACGTCATTCCCCATTAAAAGCCTGGGACCACTGTGCCCCTGTGATTTAGGGAACACACTCAGTTGTCCTTGGTAATTCTTCACTTTAACATAGGAAGGGTTTCTAGGGCTTAAAAATCAAGAGTGAGCGAAGGAGCAGTTTTATTTACTTTACTATTAAAGATTAAAAACTAAGCAACATTCACATGGGAGAGGAGTCAGTGTGAAGCCAATGCTTCATGCACTGGTGCTGCTTTTCCTCAATTCCTAATGACGCCAGGTCCTATCATAGCACCAGATCCTTGCTCCCATGAGGCTGGATTAGAATGTGGTGCCCTTGGGTAAAAGCTCCCTGTTCCCATTGAAACAGTGAGGGTTTCCATTCCCTGTAGTACACATTGCTTTTAACGACAGAGGAAATAACTCACTGCTTCTATTAAATGCTCTGTATCTTTCCTAGTAATTTTTTTAATCATATTTTCTCTAATTTAACAAAGCAGGTGAGCATGAAGCTTATAGCAAACACCTCTTGTCTTTTTGAGGAGCATCACCTCTACATTGTATCTAATTACAGGTTTGTGTCTTTTCACACTTGATTGACTCTATAGATGACCAGAGTATTTTCTTTAGATTTTCTTAATGAGGACAAGCTCGCACAGTGTGAAACTGGGGAATATTTCAGTACTGGAGATACAGGTTTAGCATGAAAAGGGCATCATCTCAGTTTTAATATGGCATTACTACAAGATTGCTGGAATGAAGTGGAAGATATAAATGAAGAAAAAAATCAATTAATTACCAGGTGCTGAGAAACTGAAAATCTCATTTTCCCCTCAAATGCAGGGTTTGGATGCAGCTTGACTAACTGCTGCACTAATGGACAACAGCACAAATCTATTTTGTTTTCCTTGAGCTTCCACATGCAGGTGAGTTCATTTTCACAGATTCAGCAAATTCGGTGCATGAGCAATTGCTGGTAATGGAGGCTGCCAATCTTTGTTTCTCCTTAGATGAGATTGTTAAGCAAGTACTGGGAAACTTTCCACCCCTCAGAGTTTTCTCCACTCCAAACACATAAATATTTCCTCTATTTGTTTCTATTCCCCTGATATGTTGCATTCTCCAAAACTAAGTTGCAAAGTAATGAATCTCTGTTTTCAGTAGCATACATAAGCATTGCGCTAGGTTACTTTGTTGGGGTTTGTTGGGGTTTTTAAAGTAGTTTTGGGCTAGATGACTTTTAATTTGTTAGTGTTACACCTTCACCATCTATAAATCAAATACATTTGCTGAGCCTGATAAAGCTATGCAGATTTACAGCAGGTAATTACGACACATTTCCCCACGCCCCATCACACTCCGGAAGCTGGCACTCCTCCCTCCACCGCTGGACGTTTGGAATCCTTGTCAAATGATTTTGAGATAGGAAAGACAGGCTGTATCTTGGAGAAATATAACTATACATCCCCCATCAGCTGATGGGGGGGGGGGGGGGGGATGGAGCCAGCCAACAAGAGCTGGCTCCTCAGTACTGTGATGATACAAACCATGTCAGAAACACATACAGGGCCATACTCTGTGATATAAGTCATAACAGTGAGATGATGCCCACTCTCATGCAAAAGATGGGCCATTGTCAACCTATAGTAAACTCTGCCTTTGGGGATAACTGAATGTCAGATCTGCAGACACCTTATGCAGGTATGAATTTCACATTGTTCAGCTGGCCATGTATAAATGAACAGTTTATATTTCTGTAGCTGGGGAAAGTCACTTTCTTAGTGCCTCAGCAAAGCAGGTACACGGTGAACACCCCTAAGAGGTTTCGCACAGATCTCCTGACCGCTGCCTGTCTCTGTTAAGCACAACCAGCACAGACCCCTTCCTGGTGTACTCTTTTGAAATGGACAAAGTACTTCAGGGAAAAGGAACCTTTCCTGGGACAAAAACTCATTGCTCATTTCTCTGGCCAAGTGGCGGGAGTTCTGGCAGTAGAAATGCAAAGAAAACAGCTCATGAAAGGCACAGCTTGCGATATTTCCAAGTAATAAAAATACAGCACTGCCCAGAATCTCTTGACATCTTCCTTAATTCCTTAGCAGCTTTGCTAAATGTGGTGATGAGCCTCAGGTGAGACAATTAGCATGGCTCCATAGACTTGGCCTTCCAAACCACAAATCATTATCTAATGCCCCAAGTCCAAGAGCATGTATGTCTCCCATCTGGGCTGAGATATCATGTAGCTTCACCAGGACTTTACTTACAGTGAGCCGTGGGATATAGCACTGAACACATGGAGCCCACACTCCATGCTAATAGCCAGTCATCCCAAGAGCCACTGCTGAGGATAAGGCATCTGGACAGTTCAGTTAGAAACAGTTGTTATCTGAGGAACTGAGACAAGCCACAAGTTTCAATTCAATCATTTGAAATAAGTGGCAGTTTGAAAATTAGAGTGATGAAGACAATGCTGGCAAGGGTTAACTAAGCTGAATTTTCACATTCTACCCTGCAGATTGCCAACCCAGCAATGAATGCTCCTGAAAATGCACAGTTAATATTCTTTTAGGGTGATGTTTCTACAAATCATTGCCAGCCGCTTTTCCTCCTCTTTCTCACACAGACAACAATGACCTTTACTTACTGTGCTAAGCTTTCTGAGGTACTTACAGAGATGTTGATTATTTTGTCGAACAGGAACACCTGCGGTCCAACGAAATCAAACACAAAGTACTGTGGGGAAAGGGGACAGCAAATCAGCACTGTCCTTGTTCTGGTAGCCAGCGCAGTCAGCAGCATGGTTTAGCTTTTGCGGTTACTGCACAGAGCCCTGGTGAGACACTTGGTGTACTGGGGAGGCAGTGATGGACACAGCAAAGCCCTTTCCTTGCTCCCTAGATCATGTCTGCTGTGGCCCACATCTGTTTTGTACTCTCCTCCTTGCATGGCTGCACAGCACTGCCCTTCACAAATGCCTGGGGCCCTCATCCTGCATCAGAGAGTATTGCCGAAAGGCACAGGAGGCAGAAGAAAACACAAAGGTTGGTTTGGGCAACTGTATTGGTCTCATTTATCATCAGATGGGACCAACACATGTCAAGGAAAGTCTGAAACAGTGAAATGGTAGAAAAAAAGAGGTCTGGGGGGAGGGAGAAGTTTAGACAAAGCTCCCAAATGGATCAATTGAAAAAATGCAGAGGCAATGGTAGTAGGACAGGATGCAGTGGACAGTGAAGGAAGGGGATGGACAGTGCTTGAGAAGAGAAAAAGCAAATAAAGCTAAACCCAAGGGAGCTATTACTGGTTCATGGCTGAGCTTGAAATTCAAACAGCTCCTGGACAGACCTCCCTGCTCAGACACTAAGGTGCCACAAACTTAGTTCATCACATTTTGAGCTACCAAGTGGTGGAGGCCACCCAGAGCCATTGAAGAAAGTGCCTTCTCCAAAAGAAAGCACCTACCTCATTGTAGAAAGGGGCGTTTGTGCCTTCCTTTACTGTCGTTTGCTTCTTCTCATCACCTATTTCAATGATCACCACAGGGTCAATGTTCTCACCCACCAGCTGCCTGGCCTCGATGACAGTGATGGCAATCTGTGGGGCACAAGGACACCACACAAACTCCAGGGCTCAGGTCCAGCCTGCCTTGGGGATGTCACAGGCACATAAGGGCCATCACCCTGCTCACCTGGTAGTTCTGGGATTTCATCTCCTCTTCATGAATTCTGGCTGTCAGCTTTGCCCTGTTTAAATGACAGAACAAGTCATTAGGCACTTCTAGGCAAGAGCTTGGACATGTGTTGGTAGGACTTTTTGTCACTAAGCAAACATTGTTTACAGCAGGTAGCTTTGCTGGGAAATGTTATGCTTGACTTCGTCAGCAGAGATCATCTCTTTCTTGTATACTTGGTAATAGGAAAATGTTTTGCATCCACAGACCAGTGCAGCTACCTGCCATGCATGGGAAGGATTTCACTTGCTAATCCTATTAAACTTGACTCCATTCCTTCCCTGTATGAAAAGAACAACTACACAAGCTCTTAGGTATAGAGATTGCTGTCCCCTTTGGCTCATTTTCATTAGCAGAATTCATTAACACAGTTGAGGCACTCTCAGCATCCATTTCAATCTCTCCCTGTACTGGATAGCATACGGTGATAATCTGTCTTGAACCGATTCTATTTTGCTGACAAGTACATCCCACTCTGTCATGTGAGAGAGCATGAATGAAGGGAACAGTGCTGTCAGCAGATGGATTTTCTGTCAGCAGATGTATTATCCTAGGGCAATGTCATCCCTAAGAAGGATGAAAACTGTGTTTAGGAGGATGTTAGGTAAGGTACACAAGGGATCACCTTTTCCTCTTTGGGCTTAGGGATCCAAAAATATTGGACAATGCATCACTGTTCATTAGGTCTTCCTCTCCCTCTTCTTGTCTTCCGAGAGTGCCATGTTGATTTGCACTTTCATCCTGATCACCTGATGAAGAAAACAATCAAGAAATCAAAACCACCTCTGATTTCTACTAGGAAAAGTCTACTTGAAGCACAGCAGTGAATTTGTCAGCATGAACTGAAGATTTAATTATTTTGGTATCACAAATAGTGATACAGCAGTGGTTTGTATTGTGCAGCAGTTATTTCTGCCCTAGAAGCTGCCAAGTTGTACCTGCAACAGTAAAGATAAATTGCCCAACAACACTCTATGGTAACTAACCTTGCATCAAATGAAAGGAAACACATACGAGTGCATTTTCTGCAAGCATTTTATGGCACTGTGCTCCCACTACAAAACTAAACTAAGAGTTGTGATGTTCTCTTGTCTCTTTGCAAAGGTATGGTCACTTGAGGGGTGTTTAGAAACTGGTGATGGTAGCAAAGGACCATCCATGTACAGTAAAACTCATTTGGACTGCTCTTACCAGGTCCGAATGTTCCTTTTCGGTTGGCTTCCACAAGCCCCTACTCTGAGGAAAACCACCAGACAGGTACAGACAGACACAACCTTTGCTTGTGTTGCGAGGCAGCCAAGCATGAATCAGCTCCATGAAGGTTACTCCACTAGAAATCTCACGCAACATATATGCTCCTCAACTGCCCCTCTGTTTCTTCTCCAATCTCCATGGAACACAGGGAAGGCAAATTTGTCTCTGTATCCATGTAGGCATCGCATAATTTTCAGCCCTTGAGGCAAAGGTATCTGCCTGTAGTTTTGCACGTGTAGCATCAAGTTCTCACGACTACCCTCGATATCCTGTTTACTCTAGTGCATGCTGTTTGATTATGGGCTTGTAGTAGTCTATTTTGTTTGCTTTGAGGATAAATCAGATGAAACTTCCCACCAGTTGGGGGACAGGCATCAGCATGTGAGTTCCGTGCTGTTTCTGTTGAGATGTAAACTCTATGCTTTTTTCCCTTTACATCTCTATTTCCCTGAACATTTTACTATCTGAATCGCTATACTTTTTTTCCCTAAATAACCATATATATGTTTGTGCATAACTAACCAGCAGGAATTACTCCCCTGTATGAATCCAGGAAGAGAAAATGCAAATGGTTCAATGACAACATTCCCTTAATACGCACTCCCTCAATAGATCTCCTAAGCCCAAATTCCAGTCAAGACAAGAGACAACTGGTGTTTGCTGTATTTTTGCTAGTTGCAAACATCAGCAGCAAAGACACTAATAAAATACATGGAGATGCAGCAGAAGGACTCCAATTTATCCATTGATTCAAACAGAATCATATGAAATAAAGAGAGATCTGAATGCTTACATGGAAAATTTGAAGAAACTATAGTATGATCTATCTTGTAGAACAAGGTATATTTCATGGAGCAGAAGATAAATAAACTCTAACATATCTGTAATTAGTAAGAAGGTCAATGGGCTTTGGCTTCCTCTGCTTCAAAAGCCCAAACCCCTTGCTGTAAGGACCATTGCTCTTAGCTAAATAATGTTCATGGCACAAATATGTATTCCTGTTTCTGCCCACGAATGAGTCAAGACACACATGGCTGGTTTATTACAACACTGTAATTCACGCACTGTAAATCACACAATTCACTGTAAACACACAATAGTCCATGTTTTTAAAATCCATCACTGACTGCAAAATAAAACTACAAAAGGTAAAGACTTTGTTGTGGCTGAACTACCAGTTTTGGTGAATGGCAGGACTGTGGTGATAGGAGGAGAATGACAGTGGTAGGATGTGCAGGAGATGTGTCCTTAGCTTGAAAAGTAATGGTCTGTTAGGGAAAGAAATAGGAGACTCTGCATGTCTTATGGATGTGTGCACATTAATTAAAAATAATATAATTATTAAAGTTCAAAATTAAAATAAAATAGCTGCTCTACATTTAAGAGAATTGCTACTAAGTGAAGGTCACAGTTTTACTGAGACAGCCTATCCAGCCATCAGAGCATACTCAGGTTGTGTTCTTACGTTTTCTAGAAGAAGCAGATCTTTTGGAGAAATTATACACCTGTAATCATAGAATCACAGGATGGTTTGGGTTGGAAAGGACCTTAAGATCATCAAGTTCCACACCCCCCCAGCCATGGGCAGGGACACCTCACACTAAACCATGTCATCCAAGGCCTCATCCAACCTGGCCTTGAACACTGTCAGGGATGGAGCATTCACCACTTTTTTGGGCAACCCATTCCACTCCCTCACCACCCTCACAGTAAAGAACTTCTTCTTTATATCTAACCTAAACTCCCCCTGTTTAATTAATGAATTATCTATCTCTAGAGCAGAAAAAAACCTTTCAAAAATATGTCATCTCTCTATGGTAAGAGTCAGACCGGCATTTCTGCTTTACTTTACCAAATGCAGCGCTCTGAACCCACAGAATCTGAAGGTGTACTTAAGGAAATAGGTAATGCAAAAAGAATTAGCTCTCTGTTTACTCAGGAGTGTCAAAGAGTTTACTGCCCTTTTTATCAATACTAAGCCCTAAGACATAATTCAAATGAGTTCACATGAAATTAGATACAATATAATCCCCCACCTGCTCTTCCCAGTTACAATATTGATTTATGAGGCCTTACCCAGTGCATCTTTGTTTGCAATAGTCAACCCTTTCTCGCCTTTTTTCTTCTTCTTCTTCTTCAGCTTCATGCCAGCAAAGAGTCCCTTTCTGAAAAAGTAAAGCAAAGCAATCAGTGTATCTTCAAGCCCTCTTCTGTGCTGGACTCTAATTCAACTCAAGGAACTGTTGTGAGGGAGCTTTGATTTCCAAGCAAAATCATTATATTCTGACTTTCCTTCTATTGAAAACAAACAAGAGAAAACTTTGATTTTATGTTTCATCTAATATTGTTTATTCTGAACATTTGGCCATTTTTTTCGAACCAAGACGAGGCAAAAAGAGGAAATTCGAGACAAGTTTTTAATCTAATGACTTCCCACACCTATATCTTATGCCTGTGAAAAGACCAAAGATAAAAACTTCTCAAAAATTACAGGTTCTAGATGAAAAGCAGTTTTCCAGTGAATTAAGATAAACATAAAAGTGTTTGCATAAACTTACTTGGTGACGATATCCACTGTATCAGTGTCACATACACTACAACAGCTTTTGCCATTTGTTTAGTTAGTTCTCAGCCCTTTCCAACAGCAAATCCATGAGATGGCCTGAACAAGGGTTTCTTCTCAAACTGTACTCAAGCTGTGTTAGAGATGCTTAAACCCAGCATCAATCCCAGCTAGTGTGGGGCTTTTCTGCTTCACACTTCTTCCTACACTGGATTTGGGAATTGATCCAGCTTAAAACTAGCCAACCCAGCTAAAGCTTGGTGAATTCATTTTTCAGATCATGCCAGTCTAAAGTGGCTCTATAGCTTCATTAGGGCTTCCTTACTCCTCCAGTTCAACTGTTTTAACCACAGCTTCTTGCCAGGAACCTACCATAGTCATCCAGGAATGAGGTATGTTTGTAGGGCAAGATGCAGGCGAGAGAAGCATGGCCCCTGTCTGGTTGTCATCCCAGATGAAACATGTCATGACACTCAGCAAGGACACATGGTGCAGTCTTGCTTCTTAGAAAACGAATGGCAAAACTCCCCATGGCCCCAAGCAGGAGGCAGTACAGCTGCTGAACTAAGATAAAGTACTTCTCCAAGTGCTTATAACAGCAATGCCAATGTTGGCTGTTCAGGTCTGTGCTGGTTGTCCCTTTCTCAATTTACTCTTTTACTGATACTTCAGCTCTTCAGTAAGTAGGGAAAAAGAGCTGTTGTGCTTTGTGAAGTTGGTTTTAAAGAGGAGGGCAAAAGGAAGTCTCTACAAACATCATTCAGCATTTTCCCCTCCACAAAGGGTCTCCTATTTCCTCCCATAGCCAACAGACCTTCCTCAGTTGCCAGCTAGCCTCAACCCACCAAAATCTTTGTTTGCCTCCATGTCAGGATCCGCAAACACTGGTCCTGCACTAGGACACCAACGCTGTTCTGAGTTTTGCAAGCAGAAAACAAATCTGAGTACAAGACTAACTTTAACAGTCTTCAATTCACACCTGACCAACTGCTCCAGCTTCTGCTTTGCCATACTCTGGAGTCGAGGCAGGAGCTGATACACTGCAGAGAGGAAATCTGTGGGAATAAGATGGGACTTCTCTCCTTTGCCCATAAGCAGGGCTCAGCACTGCATCCATTCTTAGCAATGTGGAACAGAAACACCATTTTCTGCACTAGAGCTGTGCATGGAAGGCCCCTTTCCACCCAAGATTTTGGAGAAGGGGTGGGAAGCAGCCGGCTGTCCTGCAATTGCCTTCCTGAGAGATGAAAGTGGGCAATTAAGCACAGTTACATCCTTACACTTGGGGAAAGGACTGGCTGCTTTTTGTTTATCTTCACAGTTTTCTTATCTTTCATCCCCTTACAAAGTGTGTGGTTTTAAGCTGCATGATTCATCATTCCAAAAGGGCTTGGGGAGTGTAAATCAAATCTCTGAGCACTGGAGTGTGCAGTTTATTTTTTCCAGGTTTCTGAAGGCTTTAAAGGCTTGAACCAATGTTTAATAATGACCCTTGGAGTCAGCACATCTCTTCTTGCTGCCAATCAAGGTCTGGTGAAACAGCCACAGTAACAGAGGAAACATACACAAAAGTTCTTCCTTAACGGTAAACTGGACAGTGCTTGAAATAGGAGTGGGCAATAATGGCTTTGAGTGCCTAAACTAAAAACAAAACCAAAGTTAACTAAATAAATAAATAAAAAAGACAAGAAATCAGCACAACCAAACTGAGCTTGAGAGGCTATTTTCATTAAATAAAAACCTGTGGACTTTTCATTTGAATTAATGAGACCAATTTGATTTATATCAGAAATCCAAACTCATTGCAGATGAATCACTTGGCTTTATTTGGGGCTGAAAATGTAAATCCCATTGTTGCAGATCTTACCTGCTTGCTGAAATCAACATAGTTCAGATTTCATATTATATAGTAGTGAAATAAGGAGTTCTGTTTGCAGACTAATTGGTCCCTTTTATTTTGAAATGTCAAGCCAAACATTTCAGCATATCTGAAACTTTTCATTTTTAAATGTTGCAATTGCCTCTTTATATTTTGAAAATATACTTTCACCTCCTTTTGAGAGCTGAAACATTCACTAAATCTCACACAAATTTTCACTTTTGTTAGTATGCTGTTCTGTGCTACTTTCCTAGTTATTGGTCACATTGATTCAAGAGGAGCTCTCCGTGGGCATGATTTCATACCACAGTTTTTCCAAGGAAACAAATATGCTGCATATTTCAGAGGGAGAATCAACCTATGCTGCTCTAGAATTTTGTGCTATTAACTCTAATGACAAACAAACCATGGGGCGAGAGTGGAAACACAAAGGATTAAGTATAATGGCAACACTTTCCAGGTTCTTTGTTAGCTTCAAGTTGCAGTGACAAACATTCAGCACATATTCTGTTCCCTTATCATCAGAGGATTTGTTTGCCTAAATTGCTGCAGGAATAAAAACTTACTTGGGGAAGAGCACAGCCCAACTAGCTTAATCCAGCAGGCCCCTACACGCTGAGCAAACCTGACAGCAATCAGTGCTTAAACATCTGAAATCACCTGCAAATTTGAGGAGCATTTAGCTATGGATGAAAAGTTACTGCAAACTGGAAAGGGAATCATAGAATCATAGAATAGTTAGGGTTGGAAAGGACCTTAAGATCATCCAGTTCCAACCCCCCTGCCATGGGCAGGGACACCCCACACTAAACCATGTCACCCAAGGCTCTGTCCAACCTGGCCTTGAACACCGCCAAGGATGGAGCATTCACAACTTCATGGGCAACCCATTCCAGTGCCTCACCACCCTCACAGGAAAGAATTTCTTCCTTATATCCAATCTAAACTTCCCCTGTTTAAGTTTTAACCCATTACCCCTTGTCCTGTCACTACAGTCCCTGATGAAGAGTCCATCCTCAGCATCCTTGTAGGCCCCCTTCAGATACTGGAAGGCTGCTATGAGGTCTCCATGCAGCCTTCTCTTCTCCAGGATGAACTGCCACAACTTTCTCAGCCTATCTTCATACGGGAGGTGCTCCAGTCCCCTGATCATCCTCGTGGCCCTCCTCTGCACTTGTTCCAACAGTTCCATGTCCTTTTTATGTTGAGGACACCAGAACTGCACACAATACTCCAAGTGAGGTCTCACGAGAGCAGAGTAGAGGGGCAGGATCACCTCCTTCGAACTGCTGGTCATGCTCCAACCATATCCTGGGCTGCATCAAAAGGAGCTGAAGGGGGTCTACAAGGATGCTGGGGAGGGACTCTTCATCAGGGACTGTAGTGACAGGACAAGGGGTAACGGGTTCAAACTTAAACAGGGGAAGTTTAGATTGGATATAAGGAAGAAATTCTTTACTGAGAGGGTGGTGAGGCACTGGAATGGGTTGCCCAGGGAGGTTGTGAATGCTCCATCCTTGGCGGTGTTCAAGGCCAGGTTGGATGAGGCCTTGGGTGAGATGGTTTAGTGTGAGGTGTCCCTGCCCATGGCAGGGGGGTTGGAACTGGATGATCTCAAGGTCCTTTCCAACCCTAACTATTCTATGAGTCTATGATTCTAAGAATAAAAAAAGAGTAATATCTTTCTTCAAGTTTCCACAAAGAATGCTTCCTTTCACCGCTGCTTTGACATAAATTCAATGAGCTGCTGAAATCTTGAAAATCACTCTTTCCCCTCTCCCAAGATAGTGAATGCTTTCACAGGAGAATGTTGCCAAGAAGGGAAGACTTCAGACTTCCATGCAGTTTCATCAGATTCAGTAATGTCCCCAAAGTTATTCATAGCCATCTGTAATCCCTAAACCAGGTATAAAATCGTGCACTACCTCTAGTAGATCTCAAAGATGTCATGTGAAGTGTCTCCCATGTCCTAACAGGACCCTCTGGCTGTCAGCAAGGCACAAACATGGCACTGCAAGAAGCTGGGAAATCAAGAGGCTTGGGGTGCAGAAAAAGTCTTTCATCTGCATTGACAGATTTAGCCCCCATATGCTTACATGATGCCCAAATAGAGAGAAGGATTTTGCTCCTTCCTAAATCTAACAAGTTAATTTAAGACACAGTGAAACTAATTCATGCCCAAAGAGAAGGCAGAGCAAATAGTTCCTATAAGCTACCAACAGGTTTACCTTTGTAAGTGCCTTGATTAGAAGCAATTAAAAATCAGACATCTCAGCTAATCAAGAACATTCATTAGTTCAAAGAGGACTGAATCTCCCAGCTCCTTCCAGATGGGGATTGTAAAAAAAATCCAGAATTAGGACAACTTCTTCTCTTCTGCATATGTACAGTGACAGCGTGGGCCCTATGACTGTGATTTATTGAGGCTTCCCTGATGCAAATAGTAAGAGCGGGACACCAATCGTACCACAGAATTTGACTATACTCAGACCATGTTGGATTTGCACCAGAAACCTACAAATATAAGGGTTTATTTCCTATTATCAGTGCCACAGGTCTGCTGGGTCTCTCAATTAATTTTCGTACTCTTTGAAAAAGACTCAAATACTGTATTCTTCTCTTACCAGGGTTTAGCCATAGCAGCTTCTGATTTCTAGCTTATTAGCTTTCAAAAATGTCCTTTCATGCCCTTTCTTTTTCATTTAAGAGGTCCTGTCATGAAAGAGGCTTCATGATCACTTCTTGCACTGCATAATGTTCTCTCAGATATCCAATAATTGCAATTTTCAGTCTAATTTAAATGACAGCTGGCAAAAAAAGGCACTTCAGAGTTGTCAGCAAAAGAGTACAAATGATCTTACTAAATACTGAATCTCCTTGGAATTTCTCCACATAGTTTAAATTTAGTTACTTCTTCCAGCAAAATCCTTCCAGAAGTCTGTGTGCTCAGAGAAATGATGTATGAGGAAAATAGCTTCTTGCTTTAGGAATAGTCCTATATCATCCGAGACAAACAGGCACTTATATGGTTCAAGTCATCGAACTCACTCAAGACACTAGGATGATAGAAATCACTTCTCCTTTGGTGATAAAGTCAGAATAACCTGAGCCATCTATACACAGGCATATGTAGCTTGAAAAGGGACCTTTTGTCCCCTTCACAAGGACCCCTCTCAGTGCAGTTTTCTACCCCTTGCTCAAGCAAAAACCAGTCTTGAGTTCAACCTGCATTAAACAAAGATGCTTATCAAGGTCCATTTTTGTAGCCATGAGCCTTGGGATGCCATTCCCTAGTATTGGCATACGAGCCTGTTGGACACAGAGGAACAAAACCAGGGAATGGGATTTGGAAACAGAGGGCAGACACAGAAACAAACCCTGTTTTATCCAATACACTTCCTGAGACCATCCAGAAGTCCTCCTGTGGACAGGGTGAGTGAGCTGCAGTGTGCTCCTGGCAGCAGAAGATCCTTATTGGAGCGGCTGCCCTGCTTTTCCCTCCAAGCTCCTTCCTCCCTGGAAGCAGGAGTCTCAGCAAACTTCCTGGCACCATCAAAATGATTTAGTTCAGGGAGGATCAAAGGTTTGTGCAGCTCAGATCTGAGCCAGCTCCAGTGCCTATGGACAGTCAGGCTATGGATACAGGTACAGTGAGTGTCTTGACTGAGAAAGTATTTGACACTGAAGAAAGCAGAAAAATGGTCTTCAGCTTTCTTGCGCATGAATGTAAAACCTGTGAGGTGGGTCTGTGTCCTTGCATTTTATAAGGTTGTTTGTTTGGAGGGTTGGTTTTTTTTTTTTGCAGCTGCTAAAAATTCTGCTTCTTTCAACATATCTTTGTTTTCCAAAGAGTTTTGCAGTAAATCAAACAATATTGCCCTAGGTGAATACTTATCTCCACATGTTTAGTTCTAATTTTGATCAAATATGCACAACCAGAAAAAACTTAATTCTCAGGTGTATAAAAATGTTTTACCTTTCCTTTTTAAATGGAAAAACATAAGAAAGACTTAGCTCGTGTTATCATTTCCACACTATGTATTAGTCAAGGAAACTGAAAGGAAAAGTAAATTATCTCATAATTTAAACCACTCATTTCAAACAGTAAAACATAATTACAATAAAAGATAGGGATTCAAAATAAAAAGCCTAAGCAATCTAAAACTGTAATGTAAGCATAAGTACTTAATTCAGAAACATTTTTTATTAAGCTAGTATGTCGTTTGTGATAATAAATGAGGTCCCAGGGAAGAAATTTCTTGTATTGCATTTCATTGTCAAAGGCAGCTGCATAAAATAACTTCTGTGTTCTTGGACACATGGAAAGGAAAAAATATCTTAATAAATGGTTAATCATATACTCATCTCATTGCTTTCTTTTCACAGGATTACAGAAGTTAAGGGAATATTTTCCCTCTTTATTCCCTTCTCTCCTTTGCCAGTGCATGCTTGCTTTGTACAGTATATTGTCAGATACTTTATCTTGACTCAGTAATGAAACTCCCTTTATCCCCAAGTCCATTATTTGTGCTGTGGTTCTTTTACATCTCAGAGCTCTCACAAGCTGTCTTAACTTATTTCCATGTTTCCTGATTTCCCACTGGATTTGCTGTTTTGATAGGTCCAAGGATTTGCAATGGGAAAGCTTCATCTCCTTAAGAAGGTGAATACACAAACCTGTATGGCAAGCTATTTAAAAACCAGCTGTGGCACACACACAGTTATCAGTTCTAAAGCTAGTGGTTTTCACAATGTGACACAATGACATTGTATCTCTAGTCTCAACTGTTAATATCTCATCAATAAGAAAATACGATTCCCTGGTGACAATATAGTGTCAATAATACTTATACAATAACTCTGTCCATACAAGAACATTAGTGATTGCAACTCATTCTGCTGTCTTTGTAGATAACTCTCTGTAAAATTTGAGTTCAGTGCACCGCAGCAGTCAAAAATGAAATAAGTTTTTAGTAAGTGTAAGAAATGAGATAAAAAAAACGGATGACCCGGGGAATTACAGACCACTCAGTCTCACCTCCTTGCCTGGCAAAATCTTGGAGCAGATTCTCCTGGAAGGCATGCAAAGGCACACGAAAAACAAGGAGGTGGTTGGTGACAGCCAGCATGGCTTCACTAAGGGGAAATCCTGCCTGACCAATTTGGTGGCCTTCTATGATGGGGCTACGAAACTGATGGACAGGGGCAGAGCAGTTGATGTCATCTACCTGGACTTGTGCAAAGCGTTCGACACTGTCCCACATGACATCCTTGTCTCTAAATTGGAGAGACATCAATTTGATGAGTGGACCACTCGGTGGATAAAGAACTGGCTGGATGGCTGCACGCAAAGAGTTGTGGACAATGGCTCGATGTCCAGCTGGAGACCAGTAATGAGTGGTGTCCCTCAGGGATCGGTGTTGGGACCGGTCTTGTTCAACATCTTTGTCGGTGACATGGACAGTGGGATTGAGTGCGCCCTCAGCAATATTGCCGATGACACCAAGCTGTGTGGTTCAGTTGATACGCCGGAGGGAAGGGATGCCATCCAGAGGGACCTCGACACGCTTGTGAGGTGGGCTGATGCCAACCTTATGAAGTTTAACCATGCCAAGTGCAAGGTCCTACACCTGGGTCAGAGCAATCCCAGGCACAGCTACAGGTTGGGCAGAGAAGAGATTCAGAGCAGCCCTGCAGAGAAGGACTTGGGGGTGTTGGTTGATGAAAAAATGAACATGAGCCGGCTTCAGTGTGCGCTCGCAGCCCAGAAAGCCAACTGTATCCTGGGCTGCATCAAAAGAAGCATGACCAGCAGGTCAAAGGAGGTGATCCTGCCCCTCTACTCTGCTCTCATGAGACCTCACTTGCAGTATTGTGTGCAGTTCTGGTGTCCTCAACATAAAAAGGACATGGAACTGTTAGAACAAGTGCAGAGGAGGGCCACGAGGATGATCAGGGGACTGGAGCACCTCCCCTATGAAGATAGGCTGAGGAAGTTGGGGCTGTTCATCCTGGAGAAGAGAAGGCTGCGTGGAGACCTCATACCAGCCTTCCAGTATCTGAAGGGGGCCTACAAGGATGCTGGGGATGGACTCTTCATCAGGGACTGTAGTGACAGGACAAGGGGTAATGGGTTCAAACTTAAACAGGGGAAGTTTAGATTGGATATAAGGAAGAAATTCTTTATTGAGAGGGTGGTGAGGCACTGGAATGGGTTGCCCAGGGAGGTTGTGAATGCTCCATCCTTGTCGGTGTTCAAGGTCAGGTTGGATGAGGCCTTGGGTGAGATGGTTTAGTGTGAGGTGTCCCTGCCCATGGCAGGGGGGTTGGAACTGGATGATCTTTAGTTTCTTGTGGGTGACTTTTAGGAGATGCCTGCCTCTGCAGGTCAGGCTTGTTTGCTCTGACTCAGTTCTACAAGGTACAAGCTTCCTGCCTTGCTGTCTACCAGCAGCCCTGCCCTTTACCAGCACAGTCCTGGGTTCAGCAGTAGCAGTCATTTTTTCTCCTTCTTAGTAGCTGGTGCAGCGCTGTGTTTTTGACTTTCAGCCTGGGAATAGAGCTGATAACACCGATGTTTGATCTGACCAAGGACTTTGTGAGTCTCATGCTCTGTCAGGGAGGAGGCGAAGCTGGTAGGAAGCAGGGACAGGACACCTGACCCAAACTCGCCAAAGAGGTATTCCATGCCACAGCATGTCATGCTCGGGGATGTAACTGGGAGTTACTCAGAAGGGCACTCTCTCCTTGGTCGGGCTCATTTCGGCGGGTGGTATCATATTCTCTTCCCTTGTTATTTCCCTTATCATTATTATTATTATTGGTGGCAGCAGTAGTGGTTTGTGTTATACCTTAGTTACTGGGCTGTTCTTATCTCAACCCGTGGGAGTTACATTCTTTCCATTCTCCTCTCCATCCCTCCAGGAGGGGGGAGAGTAGAAACTGCGTGGCTGACTTGCCGACTGGCTTAAACCACGACAAGCACCAATCATACTCTTATTTAACTTGAGCAGTTGGGCAAAGCTCTGCTAGCAGGAGAAATGGTAATTAAATCAGATATTTCATGCAATCCTGTATCTTTAAAAAGCATGTGCAAAATACCCTTTTCTCCACTGGAGCAGAAAATTAAATAGGTTTTTTTCCATTCACCCTTCTGAAGTTCACAGTTAGCCCCAGGTTCTGATTCGGGCTTTTCTGGGCATACTTTTCTTCAATTTCTTTTCATATTTTCTCCCATCTTCCTCTTCTTTCTAACACAAACAAGCCACCATAAAAAACCACAATGATAACAGAATTCACCAGCACCACATGCTGGTGAATCACGTGTTTGGGTGATGATGTGCCTCTGCCCCAGGCCATTACTGTTGCTTTAGCTATCTAATTCTCTTAAAAGGCTTAATAACTTTTTCAGGGGAAAGCATCAACTACGCTAAGGAAGGGCATAGCAACATGTTTAATAGCACATCTAGTGCAGGCAGACTTGGCTGACAGCAGAATAGCGTGGTCCTTTGGGACATACCGTGCAAAGCACATTCACCCAAGCCAGGTTTTAAAGCACTCTGCTTCTAGATGAAATCCTAAACACCGTGAACAGCCAGTGAGCCCTCTCAATGGAAGAGTTGCAGTTTTGTAACACCCAAAACAAAAAGAAAACATCAAACTTTTTATTTAGACTTCCAACCCCATCTCTCTTGCAGGGCTGAATTCAGAAATGAGTCGTTACCAACACAGACCAGTTTCATTACCTTGCCCTAACATTTGCAACTGAATAAGCTGAACTGGCAGCTCCGCAGGAAAAAGCTGTCCAGGACAGACGCTCCTGGGCACTCTGAATAGCCACCCATGGCTCATCAGTTTCGCTCACCAGCATCCTGGCAGGTAAACAAACTCTCCTTGCATAGACTCCCTACCAGACTGCAAGTCACCTACACCGTCCAAATCCCAAACAGCTTCTTTCCTAACTGCACAAACCATTCCATAAGACCCAACACAAGCCAGGAAACATGTGCCCCTTTCAGCAAGAAGCTGAGCACCCAATTAGCACTTGAGTAGCAAAAGCTGAGGTGACCTTTTGACAGCTGTTTTGACTTAATCAGGACTTCTCTTTCTCTCCTTTCCTTCTTTTCCTGGCCCAAACACAGCCAGGTCCTGGCCTTTACCTGCCATTGGATCAAAGGCAGTAAAAAATATCACCTGAGCACTGCCTGCTGTGCAAGGTGGCAGTAGGCAGTAATCCCTCTGCGTGGGGAATTGCTCTGTGCCACGGGAATGGGTGAACAGAAACTGCTGGGGTTTTCATTTTATGAATTTTGTGTCGAACAGAAACTCCTTGTATTTACAAAGGGGGTGTTGCTCTGAGCTGCCTGATAAACCAAGTGCCCAAGTTACAGGATGTTTAGGAGTGTAAAGAAATAGAAAGATTACATAAGGGGAGGTTTTCAATAGTCAGTAAGTTAAAAAGTGACTCAGTCCCTCTTCTCTCATAACAGGTAGACCAGTCCTGGGCTAAACCAGGACTTCAGTGGAAGGGAAGGGATAAGGAGAAAGCCAAGATACAGAGTCTATTTCCAGCCTCATTCCTGCCACATCCATAAAGTTAGGTAGCTTTCAGTGTCCTGTTCAGTTAATGGGTTCAGTTAATTTACCTGTCCCATGGAAGGATCATTAGGAGAATTGAGAAGTTTGAAAAGTGCTCTGATGAAAACCACAGTGTTTACAGAGATGGGACAGTGCATCTAAGGCTTGAGCAATATGGTTCATCGAAACTACCACAGGCACTTCGTGAGAACGTGCCCATGTTTTGTTCTTAGTTTTTCTAATGGGTGCAGAATATTGTTCTCAATCACCTTGGAAACCCTGAGGGACTCAGTGCCTTTTGCTTCACTGAGCCACAGGAACAGGTTGCCCAGAGAGGCAGTGGATGCTCCATCCCTGGAACCATTGGAGGTCAGGTCAGACAGGGCTCTGAGCAACCCGATCTAGCTGAAAATGTCCCTGCTTATGGCAGGGAGGTTGGACTAGGCGACCTATAATGGTCCTTTCCAGCCCATGATTCTAAGTGGTCCCAAACTGGGCATGTTGATGCCAAATGCAAGCAGCTATAAATAGTAGTGAATTCTTTTTATGGTATGTCAGAGAACATGAAACACATATCATCTGCTGCTGGGGAGTCCTCAAAGCGATGGAACACCTTATTTGAGAGGAAGTGATACCTGGTTAGAAAAACTGAGAAGCTCAAAGAGGCCATCTCCTCAGCAGGTATAAATTGATGTGTTATCCCAGTGACTGGGTAGCCCTGGAAATGGTATTACTGTAATTTTTAAGGGAAGAATCCATGTGTTAAAAACTACGCAGGAACATCTAGCTAATAATCATCTAAAAATAAGGGGTTTGATAGAGCCAAGTAGAAAAAACAGGATTTGACTTATTTAGGTGATGTTTCAGAGCTGACCACAGGCCAAGAGAAGTACAGATATGGAAGCATCTGTTCAGGACCATAGCAGGATCATTGTCCCAGTGCTTCCTGCAGCTTCAGGGAGCATGTTGCTGGGCAGTCAGCCAGAGATGAAGAGCCAGAACCTGCCAACTGCTGCAAGACCTGGCTGGTGTGGAGCAATGTGGTTGGGTTACCCTCCGTGACTGCCTTTCTTCCCGCATATTGAACTGATGAATGCTTTGATGTAAAGGAAGAGATTTCAAACCTGAAAAAATAAAGAAAATGGCTTGTGGCAGTGAAGTACTGCATTCAGTGCCCTACCCAAGGGACCTCGGCTTTGTGGCATCATCTCTAGCACAAACATTTTGCACTTGCTTTACTATAAATGTTATTTTAGGAAGAGAAAACCACACTGAAGTGCAGAGGCGGTGGTACTTGGAGTCCTGAATTGTAATCCCAACTTTGTCTCAAAGCAGCCGAGCAATTGCTGGCAGATGTCTGCACCCCTGCTTCCTCTTCCACCTACCTGCTTGGTGCTGCAGCATTGTACTGCCATGAAAACCTATTGTATTCACAAAGTAATGAAGCACTAGTGACAGGCTTGGGTCTGTGCTGGTCTGCAAAAGAAATGCGCTCAGCAGCAAGGCAACAAGGCAGAGAGAAGCCTCATTGCCAGATCAGCCAGGAGGGGTCTATTATCAGCCCATAGTCAGTGCTGATGCCTCACTTAGTGCCCTGTGGGTGTAAAATCAAGCCTGGATCTCCATCCTGGACAGGAATTGCTCTTGACCAAGCTTTGTTCCCATGAAGTCAGGCAGACAAGTATCCCCTACTGAGCCATTTCTCACAGGCAGTGGTTCAAACCTTCATAGTCAGTGCCAGGTCTCAGCATTCAACCCCATGCTTCACAGCTTAGCTGTGCATCCCACTTCTCCCCATGGGGCTTGTTATTTTGCAGTACTTCTAATCTTCAACTTTACAAAGACCGCTGGCAAGATTTGTCAGCAAATTACTGCAGAGCTAGAAGAGAAGAGGAGTAACAAGTCCCATCTGAGTGGACTTAGCACACAATAATATGTAAGGTTGGAGATGGCCATAGGATCAGCTCCAAGTCACAGATTAGTCTCTTGTCAAGGCATGAATTAAGCCACAGTGGTTTAATTCTTCTCCTTTCCTTCCACACCCATGTGTTTCCAGTCATCAAAGGCTGCCTGCGTCATGGATATGAAACATCCTTAAGGATGCCGTATTTTGTACCAAACCCTATCAGTCCCAAAGGCAGAGTCATGAGCTTTGATGGGGAAATAAGGCTCTGCCTTCTACTCAGTACAGCTATTAGGACTCATAGCCCAAAACTACAGCCCACCAATAGGATCTCCAAACCGCTGGCTGTTCATCACTCTCCAGTAATAGCTGGTAGAGAAATTGTGTCCAAGTTCAGACAGCAATCATTGCAGGGCGATCTGATTTTCACTGCGGATAGCCTGTAGCCCGTCAGGCCAAATAAACTCCTTCCTCCTTCGGTCCTAAACTAGTCATGAGAGAGAGAAACAAAATACCACCTTAAACAATTATTTGCAGAGCATTAGGTTACTGCTCAAGCCAAATCCCAGGGGGCTTCCAAGGGATACAAATAGGACACAAGGCTGCTGCCCCTTGGCCCTAGGCAACCCACTGGAGGTGCTGATCAGGGAAGTAGCAAAGGCCAGACACAGCTATGTGTGTGTTGTGGTTTAACCCGCAGGCAGCCTGACACCACAGAGCCATTCGCTGCGGGGGAGACTGTCCTGGGTTCAGCAGTAGCAGTCAGTTTTTCTCCTTCTTAGTAGCTGTTGCAGCGCTGTGGTTTTGACTTTTGGCCTGGGAACAAAGCTGATAACACTGATGTTTAGACTGACCAAGGACTTTGTGAATCTCATGCTCTGCCAGGGAGGAGGAGGGGCCAGGAGGAAGCGGGGACAGGACACCCGACCCAAACTAGCCAAAGAGGTATTCCATACCACAGCACGTCATGCCAGGGGATGTAACTGGGAGCTACCCGGAAGGGCACGTCCTCTTTTTCGGTCGGGTTCTCTTTTCTGGCGAGCGGTATCGTATTCTCTTCCCTTGTTATTTCTCTTATCATTATTATTATTGGTGGTAGCAGCAGTGATTTGTGTTATACCTTAGTTACTGGACTGTTTTTATCTCAACCCGTGGGAGTTGCATTCTTTCGATTCTCCTCCCCATCCCTCTGGGGGGTGGGGGGGGGAAGTAGACTGCGTGGTTCTAATTTACAGCCAGGGCTTAAACCATGACAGAGACATAGCAACACAACAGCCAAGGGCTAATATGAGCAATGCACCCCCTCTAACCATAGTGCTAGACAAAATCCAACTAAAGACAAGTTTGGAAGAAGCTCCATGTTCACACACAAGGACTAGCTGGTGCCATTAGTCATTTCTCTAGAGCTATCCCAGACCTGCATCTGAGAGAAAATCAGAATCAATAAGTAGAATGTCAGCTCTAATAGTACCCGTATTTCCTTACTGCCCATAGAAACCCAGGTCACTTCTGAAGTTACAATAGCAGTACATAAGAAAATGAGACCATGGACTGAATGAAATACTGAGTACTTCAGCATCCTCAAAGTAAAAGTCTATTGATGTCAGAAAGCAATCTAAACAAAGGAGCCACAAAGAGTTGGTATTACTAATTCTTAGACTGGATTCCTCTCATTGTGCTATTCTACATTTTCCTGTGGACAATTGAAATTCCTGAGTGTTCTTAGCACTGCTTGTTTATGAAGCTTTGCATTGGTATGACCATGGTTTGTTAAAATTCAGCCACACCACCTGAAATGAGATGTATCTAATCCATGAAAAACAAACTATTACCACTTTCCAAAGCTAATGAATAGTTCAGAGTTAATTTAAAAAGCCCTGAGCCTGGGAACTCTCTGGTGCAGAGACAAACCCAATACCCCAGGCATCTGATGGAGAAGATTTCTGTTGTCTGCAGGATTAGATCCACAGAACAGTAAATAACTCAGACTCCAAAACCATGCAATTCTCTCAGCAGGACAAATCCATTTCAGCAGAAGGAATAGAAAAGTTGATCTCAATCTTACCAGAGTTAGGTACATTTTGTTAACCTGTTTCAATGAAGGAAGCAAACTATTGAAACAAAACTTGGCTTTCTCTTCACGCAGAAAACCTTGTGCAGTTGTCCTTGAATTAGGTCAGGCACAAACTAAACTTTGTCACTATGTTAAATTTATTTAACCACTACCATTTATTTACTATTTATATAAATTAATTTATGGTAAATTCTCAGGCAAATCCTGTAAGCCCTTTGGCCAACCTTTGGTCTCAGTTCCACATCTCTGAGGCTGTAGAGACACTACAAAATCCATGAAAAAGTTCTGGGTTTGGTTTGTAACAGCCAGGGCAAAATTTGTTTGCTAACACCACACTCAGCTCTACTGCAAAAGAGGGCAGGGACAAGAAAATACACTATAAGCAAGATATCCTATTTAAACAATCTTACTATAAACAGAAATATAGAAACATGCAAATAAACATGGATATACACATCTCCATGTATACTACACTCATAGGCACAAACACCCATACAATCCTCTGTTCTGTTTCAGCAAAAAAGCCAGTTTCCTTCCCTTATGGGAAACAAGCACTTCACAAATGATTGATCCTTAGCTCATGATTTGGATTGATTTCAGGAAAATAAGATTATTTCCAGCTGCACCTGAGCATTAGAAGATTTAAGTGTCAATTTTTGCCCTTAGGTGCATCTTATTGAAATCAAAAGCAGTTCTTACTGGGTAAAGTGAAGCATACCTGCGTCTACCTAAGAAACATGGCATGCTCTTTCTATATATTTTTCAAGGCAGAACCACGAAACTACAGGGAGAGATACCAGTTATGTTAGACCAGCTGATGAGGTCACAGAAACCACTCCTACATTTGAGCCAAAAAGCCCTAGACCAGAGCACGTAAGTAATTTCTGTTCTCTTACTGCTGGGTTGATGCCTAACAAGTGTGAACCAGAGTAATCCTGAAGACACTAAACATCCAGAAACAGTGGACACCAGAAAATATTCTTGCCAGAGACATCCATCTGCTCCCATTTTCAGTTTAATAGAATTAATGATCTTCCTTTACAGACTTTTAAAGTATAAAAATAATAAATACAAAACTTTATGGCACAAATGAAACCCTCACACAAGCACATCAGTATTAAAATTTTAAGTCTTCATGTATTTCTAAACCTCAGTTTTCTCACTGCAAAATGTCTTATATTTTCACTGTCCCTAACCCCCCAAAAAGAGGAAAAATATGAGAGACATTACCTTGGCTTTTTTTCCTCCATCTCCTATACTTTTCTGTTGTCTGGTGCCAAGCCAGCCTTCACCAACTCATCCAGCACCTGCAAGACACATCACTCTTCTTCCCTTGGCTGCCATAGGGATTCTGTCTGTGTTTATGATTAACCCACTGTGATATCCGTCAGAGTAGGGTGAGGCTGTTTAAACACTTGATTATATTCATGACTCTTACTCTGGATAAGGTTTCCTACAGCTCTAAGATGTACAAGTGTAGTTGGCTGCTTAGTGAAGCCTTGCAAAACTCTGTGGGTTTAGCTCATTGTGCTCATTTACAGAGACATATTTTCCTCCTTCTTCCTGCCACGAGTGGGTTCTCCCCACTGCTGTGGTCAGGTATAACCAGCTTATGATTAAGACAGCATTTTGGCTCATAAAACAGCTCCAGAAACACAATAATCTGATGTTCTCGGGTGCAATGATGCACAAATGGGGTATGCATTTCCTTTCACAGGACAGGTATGTAATTAATATAAATATTAAGGACAGTACAGCACTGATACAATTCCTGCTCCTTCTCCACATGCACAGACACCCTCTCCAAGCTTGCCAGTCCAGACTACCGTCCCCTCTGTGCAAATATCCCAATGAAATCAATGGGAGTTTATACAAGATATTAAAGACTGGTGGAGTGGATAGGCACAAGAAAAAGCTCAGGATTTTAGTTCCCTTTAGGGATATCGCTCCAGATATGTCCTGGATATACAAAAAAGTGTTTTCATTATAAGGAGAGTCCAGCATTGGAGCACGTGCTCAGTGTGGTTGTACAGCCTCTGTCCATGGCATGTTTCCAAACCCTGGTTGGACCAAGCCTTGAGCAACCTGGTCTGTACTCATGGCTCAACTCCTCTGAGCAGGAGGGTAGACTAGAGACCACCCGAGGGCCCTTCCAAGCTCAGTTGCCCTGGGATCCTGCCCTATGATCCTATATTCTGCTACTGGTAAAGGTGTGTGCAGGTATATCTCAATTTACAGCATGGGTTGAGGATGAAATCTGCTCTCTGCAGCAATGTTGATGTTACTGTGACTGCACAAGTCATACATCCGCCCTGAACTACAGATGATGCAGCTGCAATATGGGAATTATTCTATTTTCTTGCTTCCCTAGGGCATTTGCAACCATAATGTTTTCAAATTATTCACACAGCAAATGATGTTGTACAGTGTCACAGCAATACAGCAAATGCAACACTTCCATTTGTCATTGCAGCAATACAGATATAAACTTTGAAAGAAAGCATAGGCATATTTTAGGCAATGTCTTGCTTAACCTAATTAAACTAACCAAACATCAACCTGCTGACCAAATACAGAGGGTGTTAATTAGTTGATCTCTCTTATCAAGTATATATATATATGCTTCACTGTGCTCCACAGTTTTGCAAAAGTGAACCTCTTTCATGTATTAAAAATTGTCGTTCACACAAAAGGGCAAGCAAAATGCTGCAATTAATACAATTAGCACAAAAAGAGGAGACCTGGCTCACTGTGCAGTACATTGCATGTGCATTTTGCTACTCAGTTCAGTAGCTTTGCAATTCATGTTCAAGAGTTGCCAAGGAGTTGTGCTGAGGAGCAAATAGGGAAGGAAAGAAAAGCCAGATCTCTTGGCAAGATAAATGTCTTACATTATGAAGGTTAATTCGGGTCTTTCCAAACAGAAACTGCTTTCATCTCAGTTAAAAACAGGCTGTGTCAGAGGGACACAATAAAGGTCACCAATACTTGTTAGAATATTCTTATTTGAATATTTTTAGGGTTTACGGCTGCTTTAGCACTTGGCTAGTCAGCTCGGATGCTCTAGGTGCTAAGGAAAACACACAGAGATGTGTTCATATCACCTAGTTTTTAGTCATTTGTCATTGGTGGGGTTTCACACAGCAATCTGAATCAATTTAACAGCTCAATGCTGTTAGAGGGATAGAGGCATCACTCCCCTTTACCAATCTCCTCTTCTGCTCTCAGCCATGTTCCTGATATTTATGTTATGCCAACTATAGCAATAGTGCTCTGACGCAGGTTCAGAAATAAGGATACAAAGGGAGCAATTCTGCCTCAACAAGGGCAATCAGTGCTTCAGGACATCCCGCTTGGTCTCCCTTCACTGCTCTGTGGGTGTGCTATGGATCCTGCGCTATACTTGTCAAACTTTGTGGGTGTCTGAGCTCCCTGGTATCTCTAGTGGCTCTACGTGCCTGTTGCTAATACAGTTCCAATTTTGCTTGTGATACAGTGTGTTAGGGGAGCTGAGTGTGACCCACCAGCTTTCAGCAGGTGATGCCCCAAAGCTGAGCTTTGAAAACTGATTCAAATAATACAAAAGATGGAAACTCAATTTTCTGGAAGTCATTCCAAACTATTGTGGGTGAACCACACAGCCACTTGCTCTGTGGCTCAGACTAAAGCCAAAATACAGCACTGTACTAGCTACTAGGAAGAAAATTAACTCTATTCCATATTCCATCACTTTGTAATTACTTGGGGCACTTTTCTGGAGAACAATTAGCTCAGTACATATTATAGCTGCCACTGATCATTACATTACAGAATTGACATAATGAATTTCTTCACATTTAGGATATTGACCCATCCTAAGAAGGCAGAAGCATCTCGTGATGCCAGATAGATACAAATCAGGAACCAGCTGCCCTCAAATCTGTGCTCCAGGGTGCTTGCTAATGTTCCTCTCCAGAGGAGTCCAGCAGAGCTTTGCCTCACTTCACTGTGTAGACACAAAAGGGGCTTTATCATAAGATCATAAAATAGTTTGAGTTGGAGGGAGCTTTTAAAGATCATCAAGTCCAACCACCCTGCAATAAGCAGGGACATTTTCAATGCAATCAGGTTGCCCAAAACCACATCCAGCCTGGCCTTAAATGTCTCCAGGGGTGGCGCATCCACCACCTCTCTGGGCAATTCACCACCCTCATTGTAGATTTCTTCCTCACATCCAGCCTGAAACGAGATTAAGTGACATTGATCTCATAGAATCATAGAATCACAGAATAGTTAGGGTTGGAAAGGACCTTAAGATCATCCAGTTCCAACCCCCCTGCCATGGGCAGGGACACCTCACACTAAACCATGCCACCCAAGGCCTCATCCAACCTGGCCTTGAACACCGACAAGGATGGAGCATTCACAACCTCCCTGGGCAACCCATTCCAGTGCCTCACCACCCTCTCAATAAAGAATTTCTTCCTTAGATCCAATCTAAACTTCCCCTGTTTAAGTTTGAACCCATTACCCCTTGTCCTGTCACTACAGTCCCTGATGAAGAGTCCCTCCCCAGCATTCTCGTAGGTCCCCTTCAGATACTGGAAGGCTGCTCTGAGGTCTCCACGCAGCCTTCTCTTCTCCAGGATGAACAGCCACAACTTTCTCAGCCTGTCTTCATACAGGAGGTGCTCCAGTCCCCTGATCATCCTCGTGCCCTCCTCTGGACTTGTTCCAGCAGTTCCATGTCCTTTTTATGTTGAGGACACCAGAACTGCACACAATATGGTTGGCTTTCTGGGCTGCGAGCGCACACTGAAGCCGGCTCATGTTCATTTTTTCATCGACCAACACCCCCAAGTCCTTCTCTGCAGGGCTGCTCTGAATCTCTTCTTTGCCCAACTTGTAGCTGTGCCTGGGATTGCTCTGACCCAGGTGTAGGACCTTGCACTTGGCATGGTTAAACTTCATAAGGTTGGCATCAGCCCACCTCACAAGTGTGTCGAGGTCCCTCTGGATGGCATCCCTTCCCTCCAGCGTATCAACCAAACCACACAGCTTGGTGTCATTGGCAAACTTGCTGAGGGCGCACTCAATCCCACTGTCCATGTCACCAACAAAGATGTTGAACAAGACCGGTCCCAACACCGATCCCTGACGGACACCACTCGTTACCGGTTTCCAGCCGGACATCGAGCCATTGACCACAACTCTTTGCGTGCGGCCATCCAGCCAGTTCTTTATCCACTGAGTGGTCCACCCATCAAATTGATGTCTCTCCAATTTAGAGACAAGGATGTCGTGTGGGACAGTGTCGAACGCTTTGCACACGTCCAGGCAGATGACGTCAACTGCTCTGCCCCGACCATCAGTTCTGTAGCCCCATCATAGAAGGCCACCAAATTGGTCAGGCAGGATTTCCCCTTAGTGAAGCCATGCTGGCTGTCACCAGCCACCTCCTTGTTTTTCATGTGCCTTAGCATGCCTTCCAGGAGAATCTGCTCCAAGAGTTTGCCAGGCACAGAGGTGAGACTGGCTGGTCGGTAATTCCCAGGGTCATCCATTTTCCCCTTCTTGAAAATGGGGGTTATATTTCCCTTTTTCCAGTCGTTGGGAACTTCACCTGACTGCCATGGTTTTTCAAATATGATGGCCAGTGGCTTAGCAACTTCATTCGCCAGCTCCTTCAGGACCCGTGGATGGATTTCGTCAGGTCCCATGGACTTGTGCACGTTTAGGTTTTTAAGATGGTCTCGAACCAGATCCTCTCCTACAGTGGGCCTAGGGTCTTCATTCTCACCGTTCCTCCGTTCGCCTTCCAAGACTTGGGTGGTGCAGTCAGAGACTTTGCCAGTGAAGACCGAGGCAAAGAAGTCATTAAGAACCTAAGAAGTCATTAAGAACCTATCTCACCCTAGGTATTTTTATTTCCCTAATTTCCAGGAAGATGCCAGTCTCTTGGCTCTGTAGACCTTTGATGGCTCTACTGCACAGAGGGCTCAGGGGTGTTTATCTGAATTAACTTTTTCAGCAGACAAATTCAGCTGCATTAATGTCTGCGCAGAGACACATCTCAGAATTGCCGTGACAGTAATTTGATTTGGTTTGCTGAAGTTTGCAAATGAAATAAATTGAAATGAGGGACACTCCAGTGCCCTGGAGGTGACGGTCTCTTGTCTGCGGGGAGGAAAGGAAGAGGAAAAGTGTGTAGATACCAGGCTTTCACTCTGCCAATATCTTAGGGTTAATAAAGACTCACAAAAATAGCAGTGTCTTTTTGTAACGCAAACAGACTTTGCAGAGCGAACATGATTGACTCAATTGGAAACACACAGCGGGACTTTTGCTGTCCTCCAACAGTAGGGTTTGGATCGGTATTAATTGACATTCATAACTCAAACAGCTACCCAATGATTAAACATGGAAAACTTTGCTGTGTTTGAACAGTGGGAGGAAAAAAGCAAAAGCAGGTCTGTCTGGAGACATCTCCAGCCATGCAATGCTGATAGGAGAGAGGCTGAGGAATTATGTGAGCCTGGGCACTTTCCTGATCCCCAGGCAGGTGATTTCTAGAAACCACTGTGACTCAGAAGTGTTTGCACACTAGTATATCCTCAACTCCTGACAAGGCAAGTTGATTAGAGAGTTTAGATACAAATAGCTAAAAGGTGTGGCTAGCTTTCATTATATATACATTATTAGTTTGAACAGTGTCGTTATGCTTGCAAGGCAGGGTTTGAGTAGTGAACTGTAGCGCGTTGAAATGCCAAGGGGAAGCAGTCTGGGAGAAGCACATCGCTGGAGAGAAATGGGAGAACAGGCAATAAGGAAAAGGGCTGCACCCAGGAAAAGGCAAAGCTTCAGAGGTTCTAATACACTTCAGAAGGGCAAAGAAACACAAATGGAGAGGTTTAGTGTGAAAATTCACTTGGGGATTTCATTACAAGGACATCTTATTTATGCATTGGTCATGTCTAAGAGTCCCTTTTGTGGACAAAGTATCCATTATTTCTTCCTGTTGTGACAAAAAGTATTATGCCACTCCATAGACCTAGTTCAAATATTCTGTGCAGTCTAATATTCCATGCAGCCCTCCTAGAATAAGACAGCAGAAACTGGCAGGGGACAGAGGAGAATGACTGAGGTGACCAAGGGCACAATGCAGCTTCCAGACAAGTTACAGCCAGAACAATTAGCACAGTGATGCTTGGAAGGGACAAATGGGTGGGACATGTTAGGGCCTTTGAAATCATCAGGGGAATGGCAAAGATGAGCAGGAAACACTTTTCACTGTTTCTCTCTGTAGCAGCATTTTGCAAAGATACATAACTACAGTGTTGGACAGATGAAGCAGTTCAGCTGCTGCTACTTAGTGCAGGACCATGTAGTGTTGATATACCAGAACAAATTCAGGGTAAAGTTACTTCGTTCAGAGCTGAGTACAAGGTTCTCAAATACAGTAGGTTTTTAAAGTAAAGGTTTTTAAATTCACCATTAATAGGTCACCGTCTTTGGCTTCTCAAGCAGTTCAGACCTCTCGAAGAAAGTCACTGGGTTTTCATGAATATATTCAGTCCTGAGAAGATGGGTATTTATGTAAAAGGATTGGAATAGACATCATGCACAGCGACCATAAAAAACATTTTCCATGCACTGAAATGGAAGAAGACTTCTCACGTAAATTAACTATGACCTGCCATAAAAATTTGATGGCCCCTTTCTCTCTGCTTTCTGAACAGGAGCCCCCCAAGGCACAGAGATGACATGACGCCTAACTGAAGCTGTTGTGCAGTCTAAATCACACCAAGGAGGCTGCAGCCCATCTCTGCCCTGCCACAGCCTGGATAAAGCACAAGCCTGGGCATGAGTTCTCTTGGAGGTCCAAGTCTTCCAGAGAAAAGGGAGTAAGGAGCAACCCTGTTTGTCTTGTCTGAATTGATAGAGATAGCAGCAGCAGATATGGCAAGAGGAATATCTGCAGGGTTTGATGGCAGGGCACACTCCTGAGAAACCCTGCCAGAGGGACAAGACCTCCAAGAGTTGGATTTATTTTGTTTTTCCTGGTCTGTAACAGCTGAGTTAGGAGGGGAGAGAAGGAAAAGCAAAGCACTTCACCCCAGCACCTCTCCTGACTCCAGATGTCCGCAGACCAAATGTTCACATGTGAATGAGTCATCTGGAGCCTCTTGGTCAATGGAGGTGAAGAAGCATTTTGAGTGCTTGGCTGACCTAACACACTTCTAGAGAACTTATGCAGGTGTGAACATCTACCAGGAGAACCCCCTGAGCTGCCCCAGCAGGTTATTTGCAGCCATGGCCCAGGACAGAAGGTAGAATAAAAGACCCAGTAGTGCTTCCCAGTCTTGTAGTAGTAAGATTACAGTTACCGGTATAACAAGAAGTTGTATCTAATAACTGACACTGTGAAGGGGTTAACTCCTGTTAGCATACTCCATCAGCAAGACTACTGTAGTCTTGCTACAAATGCAGTTTCCCCATACTGTGTTAGCTGACACTATGTAAGAGCTCTGCAGTGATTGCAGATGGCATCGAGTAGAAAAGACATCATGCAAATATGCACCAGACTGACCTGCCCTCCAGTGTGATCGCTGACACCTCATCTGTCTGCCTCACAGGCAAAGCTTCAATCACATCCTTCACCTAATAGCCCCAATGTAGCCTACAAAGGCTCGTACCTGGAGCCCACACTGCTGTTACATGAGCCCTTCCCAATGGTTTGAAGGCATTATACAAAGAGATGCTTCAGCTTCACGTGCATCCCTTTCTCACTTTCACTTACAGTATGGAGAGACTGGAATATACATGGCCAGATTTCTCCCATCTGAATCAATTAAATTTCTTCTCCTTATTTGCATTCTTACAGCTTCCTATGCAGCTCAGACATAGATGTTTTGGTTTCCTTCTGTGATAAAATCTTGCATAAACCATTCAAACAGCTGTGTTTGCAGAACTGTAGTTAAAACCATGACAAAGTCATGTGTTAAAAACAAAACTGTGTGTTAAAAACATGGCTGTGCTGTGTTAGGAAAGGGAAAGGAAGTTTTTTTAGCAACTGAACTTCTCTGTATCCCATATAGATAAGCTCTGCTGGTTTATTTAATCTGCAACAGGTTTATTAATTTAAATTGAATCTGAAATCCTGTGGGTGCCATTTTTATGCTCATATGTCAGCAGATGCCTATTTTGCTTTCTTTTTTACTCAAACAGAAGCAAGCTTATATAGAATTTTCTCAGCAGTGTCCATGATACAAATCCCACCTCTAGGCAAGCTTCCAAGCCTCAGCTGCTTGATCATATGGATGAAGGAGTGTTTTGTGCATTAAAACCTCACACAGCGTTGCCCACAGTCATCTTTCGTTCTCCTTTCCAAAATTCATCTACCCTCCTCTATTGCCCTTGAACCTAATTATCTACAAATACGTTCCTTTGAAGTTAACATTGCCCATAGGATCACTTGTACACCTTCTCCCCAAGAAGTTGACCAAATAGTTGCTGCTTCTCTAACACCATAAGCTTCCTCATTTGTTTAGATCTTATTCCGTAGTACAGGCTTGATAAGGCAAAGACGCTGTACTTTTGAAACGCTTGCGATTTTGGTGTGAGTCAAACTGAGCCCCTGATTATACCCAGTGATTCTTTTGTGTCTTTCTAATTTCAGCATTAAACAGATTTAATTCATTCTCTAAGCCCCTTTGAAACAATCACTTCTCCTTGCTAAGTTAGATTGCCATTCATTCTGATTTCCCAGCCTCATTTTTGTTTATCTGTATGTGCAGTTATGGAGAATACGTTGTGTCAGTGCCTTCCACAGCTCCTCCATTACTGTTCCAGCCTCAGCTTTGTGAGCATTGCTCGGAATATGCATTTTTATCAATTTATGGACACCTGCCCACAAATTTCCATGAGGCTTCCTAAGCACATCCGCTGCTAATGGATTTGGAATTGCTCTGTGCATTTTATCTGCATCACTTTGCCTTCATAATACCTGTGGGATAATTTGTAGAGCAGTTTTCATATTGTCTCCTTATTTAATTTTCTTCTGTGATGTCTCAAACCAGAATGAGATCAGAATGGTGATGTCTTCATATGGCTCAGCTTCAAAGCTTCATGCAGGTCTTAAACAGGAGATTACAGCAGTAATAGCTAGCAGGCTTCCTTTCTGATGCCCTAACATCATTGCAGACCAGCTCCAGAAACCAAAATACAGCAGAGGGCCAGACGCAGACAGCCTCTTCAGCCTCCAGTATAAGTACTACAGCTCCTAAAATGCCCAGTTCCCCAAACACTGTAATTCACAGCCTTTAAAACAACTCTCAGTACAGCTGATTGATAGAGACTTTTCAGGTATGGTCCCATTTACCAATATGAGCTGTTACTCTCCCCCTCATTTGATTTTATAGAGAGGCAAAGGCTCCCCCCTTGAACAGCTCTCTGCTCCTCATACTGGCTGTGTGAGTCACCTTGTCTAGAAAACACCAACACTGCCTCTGAATTGGTAAATTGTGATTCAGCTGATTTAGGATTGGATTTGTAACCAAACAAGCTTTCCAAATGATTGCAGTAACTCTGAGACATCGCAAGCATCTTCACAAATAGCCACACTGGCACTTCTGAACATCTGATAACTTGGCCCCAATTTAGGCATCCCAGATGGCGTTCAGTTCTCACTAGCTCTTGCAAACTACTCAGCCAGTACTAGCTTAGTTCAGTTGAAGAAAACAATGGACAAATGTCGCACTTTCTCATATCAGAGCAGCAAGTCAGAAGGGATTTCTCCTAGTGAGTAGGGCACAGGGTCATTGCTTTGACAGAATCAATGCCAAATGTTTTTCACAACTATTTCCAGGACCAGGTTTATCTTTATTTTATCATGATTCTATCACTAAAGGTTTTGCAAGGTATCAGAGTCTCCTTTTGCGTGTTTTGTTGTGTTTTTCAATTGGCTGAGCTGTTGCAACAATATCAATTGATAATCTCAGCCTTTTCTGAATCCCTCCACTTTTAGCACGGTTTGCCTGCAGAAAAAAACCCATCCTCATGTGCACCAAAACCACCCACAGGCTGAGAAATCAATTTGACACATTTATTGCAAATTACTCAGGCATAGCATGGAGAGGGGGAAGGAGATACAATGCAAACTCCCATCTACAGTCTGCTAATGGCACTCAGTTTATCCCCTTGCAGTGGCTATTTTTCAGTTCTTGGTTTCCTTTTGATTGTCAGATCATTGAGATTGTTACGTGCTGCAGCTTCTGTAGCATGGATCAAACACAAAAGTAGTCAGGGCCAAATATGATATTGGGAGTTTCTGCCAAGTAGGCTGCTCTGTCAGCACTCCTGTACACTGTGTGTTCACGCTGGTTTGAGTCAATATCGAACATGCAGCTAAAGTCAAGGAAGTATCTTGTTATTTCAGTGCCACAGCCATGAGAATTTTCCTTGTGCTTTTGGCAAATGTGTATTTAGAACGGTCAGTATTTCAGTCATTATTACTTCAGATTGGAAAATGCAAAGCCAGTACGGTGGTTTCTCTGGCTCTGGACTCACTTCACTTTTCAGGACGCAATGGCAAGATAGCAAACATCACCCAACAGGGTCACCTGTGTGGATGTGACCAGCCTTGCCCCCTGGCTCCCTGCTTGCACTTCACATCTTTTTCCCTGGTCACTCAAGTCTCTTCTTCAGGAAGATGCTGATGCTGTTGCCCAAACACAAATATTTTATGTCTCTCTGAACACCCTCAGCAACTGCTAAGTGTTGATGAGTGTCTCTGTTTTAGCAAGGGTGATCGCTCCTTAAGGATCCCACTAAAATTTGGGTGCCACTGTCTTAGGACTCATTCATACCCATGCAGAGGGATAGTTACTGCCCCCAAAAGCTTAAAAACCTGAGAAAAATCCAACCAGGAAACCAGGGCATGCTTCAGTAAAAGTGCACTGTCCTATAAACAGACCCTGTGGCATTGTCTTCTCATCACTGGTGTCACTTTTCATATCACTCATGTATAAAACTGATTCACAAAATGACAAGGTGGAAGCAAGAACTCTATTTTAACTAAAAAAGTGAGCTCAAGAAAGCAGGAGGTGGCAATGGTCACACAGACTGAGCCCAGGCCACTCAACTCCCACATTAGAGAACTAAGGCAACCCACAGCTCCATACTGACTCATAGAAAATAAGATAGCAATGAAAAGCTGAATGCCAGAAGCATCAGTGTGCCCCCATATCAGGTCATCACTGAAGCCCTTGTTGATGCCAGCAAGGGACAGGCAACCCAGGCTGTGCTTCATGAATGGTGGGACAAAGGTGGGACAGAGACGGCCCCTTTGCTTTGCAGTACCCAGAACCTGGCCCCCAACAAAACCTGACCCTTGATAGGGATAATTATAATAACCAGAATCCTGTTCATTCATACGCGACACCATTTTGGTCTCCCATTTTCTGTTGGGGATCTTTAATCACTCATATAGAGCTGGCTGAAATACTGGTCCAGGCTCTCTTTTTGGCAGCAGCTTTTCCCTACTGAGAGTTCATTGAACGGACAAGAGCATTTTGGCCTCAGGGCTTTAATTCTGAGTTTTAAACCCAAACCAAGGGCTGAAGGCAGGTCTACGGCATACACTACTCCATCCCCCTCCAAACACCAAGTGTGCAGTCTGTTTGCAGGATGAACTGGTTTCACAGTGCAAGTTCGATCTTCATTCTGATCACTGCCTCAAACTACACTAAAAATACAGTAACCATGAAAGGCAAAGGTAAAAGGAGATATTTCTTTTTATACAAGCCACTTCTATGCTTCTTTTATAATACTCTGTAAAACATTAAAGACAACACTCCACTGAGCACTGTCTGGACTGCCAGAGAGAGGCAGGATAACGTAGCTGCTGCCTCAAAGCACCCACTATCCAGGCAAAGAAAAAGCATATGAGAGAAGAAGCATCATGCTAAGCTACCTGTGATTTGACTCATTGTTTATTAGGAGGGTTTGATTTATAAATGGGAGGAAATATGCCTCCATTAAACTGTCTTTCCACACCAAACACATGCTGCACAAATTATAGCCCTTGTTAAACAAGGAGGAGCAGAAAAAGCTGCACTGCTTCATGTCAGTTACTTGGCACAAAATGAAGTTTGTGTTAATACTTGCTATTCTGAACTGCCGTAAGTCACAGTGGAGACGTCTGGTTATTGAACACACCAACTCTGCCAGGATCCACACAGAAACAACCAAATGTTGGTGGTGCTTCTGTGCTTCACTATCCTGTGCTGATGCTGTCAGCCAAATACTTATCTTCCTGGTTTGGAAGCACATTTGTTGGCCTGCAAAGGAATTGCTTTATTTTAAGCAACAAAATTCCACTGCACTGGGGGCTGGAAAGCCAGATAAAATGGGCATCCTGGAACAGAAATAAGAAAAACAGAGAGAAAGGACAGAAGTTTTCTGTCAGTTTTCTCAATAAATGTGACTTTAAATACGTATTTCAAGACATTGAATTTAGTTTTGTGGAAGGGACCATAGAGGCTGTAGCCACGCTTTTCAATATGAATTTAGATACTGGTATAATAAAAAGATGCCAACACAAATTGAGACATGCTAAAACTTCATTAGTACAAACCAATCCAAGCAGCACTATGATAACCACTGACATTGGAAACGCGACTATCAGTCACCTGCGATATTAACTCATTTATTGTCAGGATTTGAGCACCTACAGCCTTGGCTTTTCTCGGAATTGAATTGGATTGAAGAAAGCAACTTCAGATGGAATAGAAGAAAATTCAGGGTCTGCAAGATTCCCATTGGAACAGCTGCTTGCAGGGACCTGTGTGCAAAAATGAGCAACTGCACACAGGAGTCATAGATTTGCAGACCTGGGTGTTTGTAGGAGTCTCTGCAATGAAGCCTGCAGGGAAAGCTCGAGGCTTTATCTGAACTCCTCTGCCTTCTCCCCAGGAAATGTGCTTTATGAAAGATTTAACAAAGCTCATTTAGCTGTCATTGTGTTTTCAGGCAAACACAGAACAGAACTGAAGGGAAGAAAGCTTGATGCTGTTTAGCAAAGGATAACTGACAACCTTTGTCACTTAATTGCTTCCATTTTGAGCAAAGAACCATTTGCAAGCATAGCCTGGAGCCAGCCTGCTCTCTTCCTTTCCCCCCCCCCCCCCAAGAGCTACAGCAGCAGAGCCCCCATCTCCTTTCTTAGAGATCCATTTCCAGCACAGCTGGAAGCTCAGCTGCAGCATCAGGAACACACACAGAGCTCTGACCCTGTGCTGCAAACAATGCTGTACCTTGGAGCACAATATACATATTCAGGAGTCAAATATCCACGTATCAGAGGCTGGATAAAGGCAGTTATTCATCTGAAATGACATTTATTTCCAAAAACTCTGGGCATTTCTCCTAAAGTGCCTGTACAGCAATTGAAGTTTTCCATGGTAAAGCTGTGACCCTCAACACCCACCAAGGTATTTCCATTAAAATGTGGGAAATGCCAGGTCAATTGTCTCACAGAAACCCAATGGGGAGGTGACTCTTCTGCATCCTGCCTGGGTGCACTAACCAGGACACTATGAGCTTAGGGAAAAATGAAAAGAGAAAGGAAACATGAGTCTCTCCTGAACTTGTTCTTCTGCTTTATATAAATAATAGTATATTGTTTATACAATTTATATTTCTATAGATATAAATATATATTTATGTTCTTCTGCTTTATATAAATAACAGTCTATTCAGGGGGCAACCAGGAAAGGTCTCCCTGAACCATTGCACCCGCAGGCTCACTGCCCTCAGCTGGGCTGGGTCTGGGCACCAGCAGACAAACATGCTATCCAAATAGAACAAAACAGAACATAACAAGATCTCAGATCTCTGCCAACTGCATCCCTCAGGTGCTAGGCTGCCATGGCAGGGAATCATCCAGCCCTGGAAGCAGTATGCCAGCAGAGCATGTGAACAGGTAGCGAGGTGCAGAATGCGAAGCAAATGTACCCCAGAAGACTTTGATGGCCGGTGTCAGTGTTTTCTAGTTTCCTTTTAGGTCAGCAACTTCAAAACCAGTTTTCTTGCAAGAAAGGTACAACCATTGTTATTTTTTCCTGATGGCAATTCCCAAGTTGCTGGAGCTTTCCCTTTGCACTTTATTCCCTCTTGGGCTGGTTTCTAAGGGCACCTTCACTAGCGCAATTCTTTGCATTGATTTAACTGCAGGCTGTTCCCATAAAGCAGATCCATGGCTTGAGAAACCTTGACCCACCTGCCCATGTCTCTTTCTGCAGACTGACTGCAGCCTCTCTATCTCCAAAACCCAGTCCTAGTTTCCTTGGCAGAGCAGACATGACTGTTTGAAGACTGGAGCTACCTGGTCTCTCGTGTTTTAAAGGCTCCAACAGATTTACGATATTGCGATAAATTCAGCTTTGAATCTTGCCAGCAGTTGCCTGAATAACTCAGGACTGCAACGGTCCCTATAGACAAAGGTCAGAGCAGCTGAAGCTAGACCTTGTATTTATGTTAACTGTCCCGTTCTACTGCAATGACTGCAGCATCAAGTTCAATGACATTCATAGGTTTTATACCCTGATTCAAGTACACAGCAGGAATAAAATCCCCATTTTGGCTGACAGTGGGATAAAACTGCACTGCAACCAGCACTAGGGACAGGCCTACGGCTCCCCCGTGCTCCATCATCATCTTTGGAAAGAGCAAACCATTTTGTCCTCTAACTTGTGATGACAAATCCTTAGTGCCAACAGCAGAGCAGGGCACATTCCCACCAACAGCCATTTAACCAAATATTTGCCAAAAAGGCAGGCCACAGTGCATTCTGTATTTCTATTTAGAAATACACTTACTCTCTGCCAAAGGGTCATTTCAAACTATGCTGTGCAAATACAGCTGTATTTGAAACTACCAGACACAGGAATTTGCAAGGTATTTTTGGAAGCAATCTGGTGCACTGAAAGACAAGACATCTTGCCTCTTTTATTGCTACAGATCACATTACCTGATTGCTCCTGGTGAACCTGCTGTTATGGTTCCCATACTGGCTTTGGAGTGTCTCAGCAATCTTGCATTCAGCACAATTAGGAAATAGACATTTCTTCACTACAGTGTGATGATACAGAACTCTGTTCTTTTCCTCTAAATAAAAGGAATAATTTGACTACCACAATGCCCTACACAAAATTGATGTGATGGTGGAGTTGATGAATCAGTCCTAGGAGGCTGGTAGGGACCGCTGTAATTAGAACATCACTTCTGTCCTTCTATTTTCACCCAGATCTTCACTCCTTAATATGAAGTATCATAGTTCCAGGTATCAGCCTGATGACACAAAGACACAGCACTGATGCTCAGCAAGTCAGGAAAATTGAGAGTTAAAACCTTTTTGCCCTTTACAACAGAAAAGGCCTATTGACATTGATGGTTACGAACTCACATTAGCACTTTCCCTCCCTGATCAGATTCCACTGGCTGATTAAGGGTTGTGGCTGCTGCCCTGCCAGGCACAGGCACCACAGGGCTGCCACTGTGATGGGGCACAGCAGCAGCCCCAGCCAGGCATCCCTGCCTGCAAGGATGCTCCCATGGTGGAGCTTGAACCACAAAGGCCTGAATAAAAGACCTTATCACTCTCTACAACTACCTGGAAGAAGACTGTAGCAAGGTGGGTGCCAGTCTCTTCTCCCCAGTAACAAGTGACAGGACAAGAAGAAATGGCCTCAAGCTATGCCAGGGGAGGTTTAAAATGGATATTAGGAAAAAATTCATCACTGAAAGGTTGTCAAGCATTAGAACAGGCTGCTCAAGGAAGTGGTGGAGTCATCATCTGTAGAAGTATTTAAAAGACAGGGAGATATGGCACTTACGGACATGGCTTGGTGATGAACTTGGCAATGTTAAGGGTTGAGTTAAGGGTTGGACTTGATGATTTTAAAGTCTTTTCCAACCTAAACAATTCTAGCCTGGAGAAGAGAAGGCTGCGTGAAAACCTCATAGCAGCCTTCCAGTATCTGAAGGGAGCCTACAAGGGTGCTGGGGATGGACTCTTCATCAGGGACTGTAGTGACAGGACAAGGGGTAACGGGTTCAAACTTAAACAGGGGAAGTTTAGACTGGATATAAGGAAGAAATTCTTTACTGAGAGGGTGGTGAGGCACTGGAATGGGTTGCCCAGGGAAGCTGTGAATGCTCCATCCTTGGCGGTGTTCCAAGGCCAGGTTGGATGAGGCCTTGGGTGACATGGTTTAGTGTGAGGTGTCCCTGCCCATGGCAGGGGGGTTGGAACTAGATGATCTTAAGGTCCCTTCCAACCCTAACTATTCTATGATTCTAAGAGGAAACTTGCCCTACAAATTCAATGCAGATCCTCTTCCCTTAAAATGCAGCAACTTCTATAGATCCATGAAGGAACATATGTTAGCAGTCCTGGACCTGTCAGGAGTCTTCGATGGGGGACAGCCAGCACTGATCTCCATCAGACACTGAGGAACACACTGCAGCCTCACAACCGGCTCATGTTTAAGGCCAGGTTGGACAGAGCCTTGGGTGGCATAGTTTAGCATGAGGTGTCCCTGCCCACGGCAATGGGGTTGGAACGGGATGATCTTAAGGTCCTTTACAACCCTGACTATTCTATGATTCTATGTTCAGTTCTGCTGGTGAAGAACATAAACTTGATCAGTTTGGGATTTGATTCAATGCTTATGTTAGCATGACTTTATTTTTATTTACTTTCACTTTTCAAATTTAAATGCAGGCAAAATCTCTCCCGATTCAATATATGTAGATTAAACCAGCAAAAAGTTCAGCAAAAAAGACTGTTTCATTTGCATTTCTACAACAGGTGAACTATTTGTCAAAAACGTGTCATTCTGTTAGAATCAACTCTTAGAATCATAGACTAGTTAGGGTTGGAAAGGACCTTAAGATCATCTAGTTCCAACCCCCTTGCCCATGGGCAGGGCACCTTGCACTGAACCATGTCACCCAGATGTTCATGTAAAGCTGTTCTTCAGCTTTAACTGGCTTGTCTGCATCAGGAAGGAAATGGGGTGGCACTTCAGCCTGACTTATTTAAAAACATTGTGATGATTCTTTCAGGGATGACCATAAACCATCACGTAACCTGTAAATAAGTACTTGGCTGTTAGTGAGCTTTTTTCCTTTCTTATATAAAATTGTCTCAACAGTTCTCTTTAACTTTGTTTTATGCCTTGTGTTGATAAAGGTTAACTACATTTCTCTAGGAAAAAAAAAAAAAAAAAACATTTACCTGTATTCTTTGGAGTGATAAAAACAAATCAGAGCTTGGTGCAGGCATGAATCTTGCTGCCATCCCACTCCTTGCCCAGGACTGCAGAGCCACGTGCAAATGTTTTAATCAAGTGAGAGTGAATTCTCTAGATAAATCTGAGCAGCACAACACGGGCAACTCATTTCCTGTGGCTGTCTGCAGCTCGCCCCACGGCAGAGCTAACAAACGCAGAGCCCTCGTGCACACCTGTGAGAGGTACACAGCACAGCAGAGGATTCAGCCATCAAATCCCTCCTCCATAGCTGGCTATGCAGCTATAAACTCCTCCAGTTTTTTGGAGTTGGAGATGATGGGCAGATGAAATTCTGCCTGCTTTAGAATAACTTAAATATGATCAAAAGAAGACCTTCAAGTGATTTTTGTTTCCAAAGAAGGTCTCGCAGCACCCTGAGATGAAGCATCTGACAATCCAAGGTACTGTATTTCTCTTACAAAACCTTTTCAGCTGTAATTCCCACAGCAAGGAACTATGAAGGGAGGAAGAACAATTCAAACACAGACTAGAGAACACACATACGTAATGCTGCCTAATCCACAGCTTATGTGGGGACACTAAAAGGGCATCTAGCAAGAGGCCACACACATCTTGGCCAACAAAACATTTGGGTTTTTTGCTCCAAAACCCATCAGAGAAGTTGGTTTCTCCTTGGCTTTCCTCAAGGCAGGCAGCAGCCCGGGCTCACTGTGGGTTATGCTGTGGTTTATAGCACATGCAGGCTGGAACTGAGCTGAAAGCAAGAGCCAGGGAACAGCGCACAGCATGCCCCTGGGAAGGATGCAAACCACTATTATTTCCTAGAGGAGCACTCTCAGTACAAGGCAAATGGAAGAACAGCCCCATCCTCACTGGAAGCCCCGCCAGCTGCCATCTCCATCCCCTGGCAGACACCCTTCATCCTCACACCTCCCTTCAGGTTGCGCATGGAATTCAGAAAGCTGTGTGCTTTGGCACATGCCTCTATGGCCACAACAACATTGGACCTGAAATATCTTACATGAGACACCCAGCCATGTGTAGGGATGTTTTAATCATGATTTCCCAGGGCTCACATCCTGGAATCACTGCCACAGAATCACAGAATAGTCAGGGCTGGAAAGGACCTTAAGATCATCAAGTTCCAACCCCCTGCCATGGGCAGGGGCACCTCACACTAAACCTATCGCGCAAGGCTCTGTCCAGCCTGGCCTTGAACACTGCCAGGGATGGAGCATTCACAGCTTCACCACAGGAGCATTCCCTGGCAACCCATTCCAGTGCCTCACCACCCTCTCAGTAAAGAATTTCTTCCTTATTTCCAATCTAAACTTCCCCTGTTGAAGTTTGAACCCGTTACCCCTTGTCCTGTCACTACAGTCCCTGATGAGGAGTCCCTCCCCAGCATCCTTATAGGCCCCATAGCTCAGTCCATGCTGTGAGTTGGGCTTAACAGAGCTGCCACCTCGGCTTGTGTTTCTCACATCATTGCTCAAGCCATGATGCAGTTCAGAAAATGTCCATGCAGAAAATGACCTAATTTCAGCCCTCAGTGGAACCAAACAGAATAGTGTAACTATTGCAAACAGACCTTCAACAGCAGCTCAAGTTCCCAAATACATTTCTAGCTTTTCAGCACGAATACCTGCTTCAACCACATAAGAAAGCTGATGACACGATTTGCAATTGCAACTCAATACATTTCTAAAAGTTTAAAAGTTTTGTGTCTAACTTAAAAACAATATTTGGATTCTTTCAATTGTTCAGAATATAACAACCCCTTCATTATTCTTAAAGTTTTCAGCTTGGGTAGTTGCCTTCTTGGAAAAAGCGTCACGCTCAAGTGATCTGTAAAACCAAGAACAGCTCTTCCAGAGTCTAATTCAGTGACTTTTCAACCTCTTCAGAAATTCCAGCACCCTCTACAGCTCTGGAATACTTTGTACAGAACTATGGCACCAGCATCAGAGCCAAAGGCAGTAGGCAGAGTTTAAACCCCATGGGGAAGACAGTCACTTAAATATCGCTGTCTTTGCAGGCAAACACTAAACCCTTCAATCCTTTCTGCATCACATTCTCAGAAGTGCAACACTATCCAGAAGCTGCTGACACAGATAGTACAAGTTAACATTCCTGTAAGTAAATGAACATACAAGTCATACTAAATCCCTCTGTCTACAACAGTCTGAAAGGTTTTATAGCTATCAAATGTTATAGTATGACTGTGTATCACATATTTAGTTTGGGCTTTTATTCCCATTAGTCTGCCATCAGAGTACTCTGATGAAAGTATCAGCTTGAGTCCAGGGCAGCCAGTTCACAAAATCACACCGAAAGTTAAACACCTACAGTGAAAAACCAAGCAAATATTAAACATGACAGCAAAATGCCATGGAGCTCAGCTGCAGGAACTATGGTAAACTTCCAAATTACAATGACAAAATATTGTTCATGCGTCTGGTATCCTCAGTCCTATATCCAGATGAGTGTTTCAGATCCACTTTGTTCTTTGAGAACCCCAACTGCTGTTCAGCCTGAAGAAGCTCAGTTTTGGTACCTTTCTTGCTGCCTTCCTGAGCGCTTTCAGCCAAATCTATTCAAAACCTCAGAGACTGTCTCCCTGACCTGCCATTTTAAGAAGATCAAACACACATCTTTGAAGCTTTTCACTTGTTTCTTCCTTCATTCTCACCAAAACACAGACATCTCAACTCTGCCATTCAGGAACTTCAGTGGTCTGCCCTTCCTTACCACAGTGTAGATGAGGTTAAATTTGCCACCTGATCCTCATCAAGTTTACAGCAGGAAAACAAACATGAACATGAACCAGTTGCACAGAGAGAGTAACAAGATCCTATCCCCCGTCCTTCTCTCAGAGGTTCCTGGCTCTGCTTCAAAAGCCCAAACTTGGCCAACCTGCAACCAAAATTAACCTAAGAGATACTGTCATATATGGCAATGCTCATGGAATCAACAAGCTCATTACAACTGATGAATGTCATTTGTCTTACCAGTATTTGCCAAAGGCTTAGTCCTATTATTGAGCTTTATAAACAGCTATATGATATTCTCCAAGTAACATTTTAATCAAGTCTATTTGCTGAAGCATCTTTACCCAGTAAGGAGAGCTCTGCCTGTTTAATTACATTAGTGCTCACTAGCAAAGCACATCCACTTCAATACTACTTCTAATTTAAAAAAACCCAAATTGAATCCACTGCTTTTTCCTGATGCTGCCTGCGACTCGAAGTCAAGACAATAACAAGAGAAGTGCTGACACCTACAGGGCAAGATACTTGTTTAGAAACCTCAATCTGGTAAATCTCACTACCTCACTCACACTGTACAGTCGAGTCAAAACAAGTGTATGATTTCAGAGTATGACAGCTACTGCATCTGATTTGATTTAAAAAATTATTGCAGTAATCCTTCACACTCATTTTCAAAACGCATTTTGTTTTTCTACATGGGGTGCAAATACAACCCAGCCCAATTCACGTTGATTGTAAAGTTCAGAGAGCTGGAAAAACAAGCCATGAGAGTACTTGCCAGTCCTATTTCTATTCCTTGCTCACATCCCTGGCACCTCTAACCTCTTTCCCTTTTATTTTTTTTTTTGATAGGAATGGCCCCTAAGGATTTGCAACTAAGAGTTGTGTTTCCATTTCCCTATTTTGTATGAGAAAGCTCTACGACGTAATAGGTCAGACAGACACTTGCCTCCTTCTCCCAGCACTTTTCTACGCTATTATTCCTTTCCCTTTATCATCATTAGCTTCATTTCTGTTCCTCAGGTGAACATACACCTATCGTAATGGCTCTAGCCCCACTCTTCTTGTTGCCATAAAGTTCTTTTGTCACTGGTTCGTTTGCTTCCCTGCAGCGGGAACCGCACAAACACCATATTCATAAAGCTGGTCTAATGCTGGTAGTTTGGTAGCAATGAACTGGTTTTACAAAAGCGTGTACTGGCTGAATGTTCTACTATACCAGTGTTCTCCAACCTCACAATCTGAGTTTTGTTAAGCATTTGACCTCGCCCTACTTAAACACAAGTGTATAGAACCACTTCATGTATTTTATATAACCAGAAACAGAGTAATTGAGGTTGAAAAGGACCTCCGGTGGTCTGTAATCCAACCTCTTGCTCAGAGCAAGATCAGCCATGAGATCAAATTGCTCAGGGCTTTATCCAGTCTGGTTTTTAAAACCCCAATGGATGGAGGCTGCAGAGGTTCTCCCACAGTTCTGCTTGGACTTCGAACAATAGTTTCCTTTGAGTGGCTGGGAGTGTGGAGGGGAAAGCAAAGGGCGGAGAGCAGGAGCCTAGAGATACAGGACATAGATTTATAATGTAAAAAGGGAACAATTAAACAAATTAGATCACCATTAATTTGCAGGAATCCAACATCAGTATTCATTAAAGCTGTCATAAACTAATGCCTCCATCACCCTATTTGCATAGTGATACTGTCGATTCACTTGAGTGAAGCTGTGCCGAATCACCTAACAAAACACACAAGGATATAAGGAGTTACCAGTCGCACATGCTTTGGGCCTCCAGAAAGCAGCAATTCAAGTTTTTCACCACCTGAGCACATCGTGCAACGTCATTCAACTCCATGTGCAAGATGGAACTCTGAGCCAAGTACCTCATCACAACCCTGGATGTACTTTATGTTTCTGAGCTCAGCTCAATTCCTAAAGTCCCAGCTCATCAGAAGGCCCATTTCCAGAAAGCATCTTGTACCAAGTAGTCTCTAAGCAAGTGAACTTGACTATCAAAGCCACCGAAAGCCCTCTTCAAGAAGCATTAAAACAAACTTGACTTTGCTCCAGGAGATGAGAGGGAATATTAGCTTTAAGTGCTCAACAATAAAATCAGATACATTTCCTCAGTGGTCCAAAAGGAGCCTTGTATTCCATCACAATGACGAAGCTAGAGGCATTAACATAAGTTACAGCACATATTCTCAAGAAATCTAGAGAACTGCAAGCTAGAACAAAGGAAGGTTTAAACACAAGTGGTAAGTGATTAGGTTTCTTTCACCATCTAGGTCTGGATTTCTTTTTTACACTGTAATCAAGACACTCAAACTCTCCACAGTTATTTTGTCACGATGACTCCTCAGCCTGGATTGCTTTAAAGAAACCAACAAATAACAATTTTGGTCTCATTTCTTCAAAGTTCCTAGTCAAAAATATCTTTAGTCAAAGAAAATAGGTAAGAAACCATACATGCAAGTACCTTTAAATATCCAGTAACACCACAGGTTTAGATTGTGGCTGAAGGAGATACAGCATACACCATCCTCTTGGACTCTCCTCCTCAGAGGTTAAAGCATAAGAGATTTCCATTGATAAGACTGCATTTCTGCAGAATTGCACGTACCCAGGAAAGATCCTTTGATGACATTAAGTAGTCTTGAGCACTACAGTGACAGAGTGGCATTTTAAAGCTGTGCCCAAGAAGAAAAGTGCTGCTTGTGAAGGATTCTGCACATGGTTTAACCTACACCACAGTTTATTTGTAAACATTTGTTACATGTGCCAATAATTTAATTGAACACAGACTTTGTACAGTTCAATGTATAATATTAACAATATCACACTGGAAGAGCACAACTGTGTTCAGTTAGATGTACTTTAAAACCATCATACAAATACAAACCATCTGGAACACTGAACAAGGAAGCAAAGAAAGATTTGAGAACAATGAAAGAAAAAAGAACTGTGAAGTAAGGTCATGATCAAAAAACCTGAAAACAAACATAACACTTTCTAGTTGGCTTCTGAACATCTTTAGGTATATCCATCTAGACTGAACACTACTTCGGTTATGCCAGAGCACAAAGCCAACATCTCTTATGCAAGTTAAAAACCTCACTGAAGACAAACTTCAAACAGCTTTACAGTATGCAATGCATGTGATTTTCATGACCGCCAATAAAACTACCTGAAGAAAAGAAATTGATTTAATTTGTCTTTATTTGCAATACAATATAAAATAGATTCTTTTGGTATGAAGATCTTTGAGATCTTATTTTTTACACCATATTTAAAACAAAAGTCACATACTTTGAGTAAAGCCTCTGGACCATCCTAAGCACTGGCGCTGTAGTTGAGTTTCAGGTATTTTATGGACTTCTTTGGTTGCAATCTGTTCAGTAAACTTCAGATATACAGACTTGAACAAGATCCTAAACTAGTGTTGACACTTAAATTAGAGTGGCTTCAGTTCTAAGAAACTGTAAGATATCTGGAATTCTCACCAGTAACTGTAAAATGATGGGTATTTAACAACTCTGAAAAGCAAGTTATTTTTATTTAGAAACTTGACTTTAGACAACCTAATAACAAAGGGTATCCTTCACTTCATAACACTGAAGAATATGCAGTGAGAATGAGAAATTTTCATCTATTTTCAAACTTCCATACAAGTTGCACTGTCATCACTTTACATACCAGTACAGACAGTGTGTAGCAAAATTTGATACTATACAGCAAACTAGCTCATCTACTGCAGCTCACTGTAGCATTTAAAGTAACATCTACAGTACTTAAAGTTAAGACATCACCTACTGCTTAGTTCCTCTACTGTGCTTAGATATTAATCTCCACATAACAATTCTCATAGTAAATGTTTCCTCTGGCATTTCTAGCAGATTGACATCCAATTCCTCTTTAAATTTCTCTTGAAGGAAATAAGGCAGCTTAGAAAAAATGCCATGGAGAATACGCACATCCAGTACAAAAATCACTGTAGTGTAAATGATCGACTTTATATAGATAATCTAGCTTCATAATATATGCAGAATACCAAGTTCAGCTGCTGCTGGTAAAATACAAAAACAAACAGATGTAAGAAAGCAGCAGTGAGCAAACTGAAGTACTACAGATCCAGTTTCTTAAAGCCCAAGTCCTACACTTACGCCTTAGGAATGTATATAAAGCATAGGTAAAAAGGAATAATGGGATTTTCACAGTTGTAACCAAAGTCACTGCATTATCCTATGGTGGTATGTTTGTCCTTTGCAAACTTCTGTCATGTTTTTTCTTACAGTCACGCAGAAAAACATATAAATCAATACGTTGCCATTTTTCTCCTTGCTGTTGTCCACCATCATCTATGCCACAGATTCGTGGTCCATCACATATTGTAGGCGTGTGATGACACGATGGTTAAGTCTCATTTTTAATGATGACTACTTAAAACAAGGCAGTTCCAGTAAAGAAGAGTTGGCAGAGTTCTTTAGACAGCTGGGTTAAGAGTCTTAACACTTTACATCTCTTCTCTTTGTGTGCTAAATGGGACAGATTCTTTTTAAGCAGGCAAAACGTTTTTAATGCCTAATATAAACAAAGTGAAATCATGCTACATAAAATCACCCCATACACACAGAGCCAGAATGTGATTTTAAATGAAACAGCTCACTGTTAATGTTTGGCAGCAGCAGCAGCTCATGGTTCAAGGAAAACAGATTCAGAGAAGTCTCTCCCTACACATTCTCTGCTGTCATCTTCCTTTACTAATGACTAGAGTGAAAAATAAAGAGCTCTGTTCTTACGAACATTAATCAACAGAACAGATCTAGTTATCTACCTTAACTTACAACATCAGGAGTTTTCCCACAGCAATCATCACCAGCTTCAAATAACAATAAGGGACTAACCCTCAGTGTGATCAAATCTCAGTCACTCCTGGTTTTATACAAAGAACAAGATGAATCCCTAATCATGAAGTACCCCATGAGCACAGCCAGCCACTTCAGCCCTTCCATAATACTGTACCTCCATCAAATTCTGCCAGAGGCAAAAGCACACCACTCATCTTCAAAGTGGCCTTAAATCATCAGCAGGCCTTTGATTCTGCACTAAGCCTCCAGCAAGCATCAAATCTCTTTGCATTGTACTGATTTGCCAAGGCCCCAGTGTTAAGCTGAACTACAGAATTCAACAATTCTTAATGCCCCATATCACCATGATATTTTGTTTTAAACAGTTGGTATCACTGAGCTTTCAGAGGAAGAGCTGAATCTCTTACCTTTATACAGAAAGATATTCAGTAATACAGTACAAAACTAAACAGGATTTATGTCTGAGTAACGAACATAGAAAACTACTATTGCAATTTTGTGGTGACAGCATAGAAATTTAACAATCATCAGAAAGCCTAGAAAGGGCATGTTTAGTTATAAAAGAAAGATTGTCTCAAGATAAAAATAGTGCTGACAGCTAAAAAGCTCTCTGTTGCAGCAAGATATGCAGTAATGAGTAACAAGTTCTAGACAGTTTAAGCACGTCCCCAATACTGCAACACAACACATTTTTGTAACACTACTTTTACATGGGTTATGCTGCAGCAGCAGTACACTTCTTAGTGGTTGGCACTAGGAATTAATCATAATAGAAGAAAGGCATTTAGTGATCAATGCATGAGAATCCCTACTTGACCTGTTCCTTAGGCGTGGTTGAAAAAAACTGAGGAAGGGGACCATCCGTTCCATTCGGATAATACGCCTTCTTTGAACACGAGATTCTTGGCAGGAAGTGGAACACCCATATCTGCAGAAATAGGCTGCAAAAGAGAACTTGAAGAACCAGCGTCATGGAGCTGATCCAGTGCTGAAATACCTTCCTAAAAGCAAAAGGAAGGAAAAAAAAAAACAAACCAGTGTCTCAAAAGCAAGACAAACGATGAAGGATTTAACAGGTGGAATATAACAGGCTGATCTAATCCACAAATACACTTACTGTTTCTGAAGTGTGTTACTTTAATCCAATAAATACCAAATCATTATGGAAGTAAAAAGAGAATAAACAAAGGGAAGCATGAAATAAGCATACAGCTGCTTCACCTGCATCTTGTGCATACATTATTTGGCTTCCAAGAAACCTTCAGGGAAGCCTGAAGCTTAAAAGTGCAGGAAAGACCTAGCAAAACGAATGCAAAGATAAAATCTTCAGGACAACTATCGTACTGCTGTTTATCCCATACTGTGCTAAGAGGCATACATGTATTTGGAGGCACTGACTTGACCATATTTACAGTAGTTTTATTTCCCACAAGTTTGGTTTTCTCCCTTTAAAAATCACTTCAGCACCTTTTACTTCTTCCTATGACCATCAGCAATAAAAGTGTACCTCAGAGAAAAGATCTGAGAGATTAGAAAGGGAGCCACTTGAGACTGCTAGATGGTTTCAAGGCTTCAAACCTATTGGAAATCTCCAACATTCTCATAAGAAGGCAGTTTCAGGATGACCCCATCCATAATACTACCTGGTTAAGTAACTTGCAAGTTCCTTTCCTCACTGTAAAGACAGTTTCAGAGAAAAGTACTATACGACATAAGCAGGTAAGCAGATTCCATGCTACATGGGGACATGCTTTGCTAACTTAAACTTCCATGCAGAATTATAGCAGGCTGCAGACCTGGCATTTCTACTTACTTGCTACACAAAATCACTATTCCCTGGCTCTTAGAAATGTCTTCTCAGAATATGCAACTTTTCATATTTATACTTATTCAACACCAAGCTCTAGAAGATCTTACAGTAAGTGCAAAAAGTAACTTAAATGAAATACACATTAATGGATATTACTTTTTCCTACAGGAACAGCACTGACTTGAGATGCACATAAAAATCTCAAAAGATCAGAATATCCATGGTTTGCAGTAAGTCTCCCTAACATATCTAAGAAGCAACCAAGTAACCAGTATAGCAGGCTGTGTTACAACAGGAAGAGAGAAGAACAATTGTGTTGCGCAAGTCCCATAAAAAGCAATGGAAGTAATTACAGATAAGAAGCAACCACAGGAGAGACAAGGATTAAATAAGGCTAGAAAGAGGATAGGGAAGTACTCACTTCTCACTACCAGTAGCATTTGACATTGATAGTACTGTTACACAAGTACCATTTAAAGAAAAAGTGAAACCAAACCATGCATGTTTCCATACACCCAAGAATGGCAAGTAGGAGGGCAAAAAGGGATCACAGACTATATAGAATGATTTACATCTGGATTATTGTTCCTTACCTGGAATGAATGAACAAAATTAAGGACCTGCAGAGATAGTTTTCTACTGGAATGTAGGAGTTTCTGAAGGCTGTCAAAAACAAAAGAGAAGAGGTTATGTCTGAGGTGCACAAATTTTTATTAGTACCACTACAGTAACTTGCTGACAAGTAACTCTAGTAGTACCTAATATTACGTGACAAAGCTAAAAGCTTCACACAGAAAGCTTGATAATATTGTCATCACTGAAGAGGTGCTTAACTTATCTGCTCTTGAGTCTAGTCAACTAAATGCTATTTTCCTTACCATTTGCACCACACTAAAGTAAAACTATTGCAATTGAAAAATGCTATTTTACATAAGACATTAATATATTAGAATTTATCATGTCTCATGCTTATCTAGGAAACGATGGTAACATGGCATGAGCAACAGATTAGTGACACACTTAAAAAGCAGGTCAATTACTATATTAAAACCCTTAAACTATGTTTTCAAGCAACCTTATTTTTGTTCCCTAGAACTATGCCCCAGTGAAAGGAAAGAAAAACAACAACCCAAACAACAAATAAACCACAAAATCCCATTGTTGAAAGAGTAATCTTTCCTAAAGAAAAGCTACTGTAAAAAGCAGAAGATAGCACGACCATAAGCCATGACTAAACTGGGCATATAGGATACCAATAGTAAAGAAAATTTCCACAAGAGCTAAACGCATTTTACATCAAAGCATTACCAGTAAGCTTCCCTCTCACCCCCACCCCTGACAGTTAGGATGAATAAAGAAAGCTGGTGCTAGGAAGGGGAAATGAGCAGGAAGGCACCCAAATTTACTTTCATTTCCTGATCTTGGCTCAGTTCTGCTATTACAGTCATTGAGCTGTAGGTGCTATTTTTTTGCACAACCTCTGGACATAACACAGACAACCTGTTAAACCAATAGCTGATAAATCACAGCTCACCTTTCCTTTCTACATAATCCATGAGTGGCAATTTTTCTGCAGACCTTCTGATTCAACTCAGAGCTGAAAAGTGGAATGCCAAAGCATAATTCCAGAGGAACCCATTCCAGTTCTGTTGTGGGTACTACAGGAAGTAAACCAAAAGACAACCAAATTTGAAGAAAAGACAAAGGAAGAATATTGACCCCAGAATCAGTTAGATCAGAATCCACTGGATGGGGTTCATTCTTTTTAAGACAGTACATTTACAACTGCTCAAAGATTTAGGGAAAATTAATTTAAGGAGGAAGCATGGCAGTTGTCCCAGACAATAATCAAAAAAACATGTGTTCAGATCCTTAAAACCTATATATCTCAATGGACTGAAAATGTTTAGTACAAACCATCTGCCATCTTATTACCTTCAAGGCTTTGCCTGACTGCAGAATCCATTGAGGTTTCTTCTATTACCATCTCAAACGATTCTGTACTCCCATTTACATCAGATCCTGATGCTAGGTCAGCCTCTCCTACAGGTGAAGTAATTCTTACATTAACATGCAGATGAACAAGTTTAGTTACCAATGGATGTAAGGAATATGACACAAGCTTTGCCTAAAGACCAGATAGCTATAAAACTGGAGGAGGCAATATGGAGAAACATATGGCCTGACTCATTTTAGGACTTAGTCATTAGGCATCCCAAACACATTCATGAAAGATTAAGTTCTTGCCTGTAACAATGACACAACTTTGAAATTATTCTTTTTTTCTTCTTTTGACTGTTCTAGTCCAATGATTTCTTTAGTCAGTATCTGCTATTTCTTAGCTAGTCACAAAGAATAATAAACTTACTGCCAATAGATTTGCACTCAAAATGATTTCCTGTGTTGGATAGTATTTCGTAGAGTTCCAAATCAAGGAATTTAATCCTTTGCTAAAGTGACTGTAAGCAAAATTAAGGGAACACAATCAAAAAGTTTGCTGATGACACCAAGCTGCGTGGTTCAATTGATATGCTGAAGGGAAGGGATGCCATCCAGAGGGACCCCGACACGCCTGTGAGGTGGGCTGATGCCAACCTTATGAAGTTTAACCATGCCAAGTGCAAGGTCCTACACCTGGGTCAGAGCAACCCCAGGCACAGCTACAGGTTAAGCAGAGAAGAGATTCAGAGCAGCCCTGCAGAGAAGGACTTGGGGGTGTTGATCAATGAGAAAATGAACATGAATCGGCTTCAGTGTGCGCTCGCAGCCCAGAAAGCCAACCGTATCCTGGGCTGCATCAAAAGAAGCATGACCAGCAGGTCAAAGGAGGTGATCCTGCCCCTCTACTCTGCTCTCGTGAGACCTCACTTGGAGTATTGTGTGCAGTTCTGGTGTCCTCAACATAAAAAGGACATGGAACTGTTGGAACAAGTCCAGAGGAGGGCCACGAGGATGATCAGGGGACTGGAGCACCTCCCATATGAAGACAGGCTGAGAAAGTTGGGTCTGTTCAGCCTGGAGAAGAGAAGGCTGCGTGGAGACCTCATAGCAGCCTTCCAGTATCTGAAGGGGGCCTACAAGGATGCTGGGGATGGACTCTTCATCAGGGACTGTAGTGACAGGACAAGGGGTAACGGGTTCAAACTTAAACAGGGGACGTTTAGACTGGATATAAGGAAGAAATTCTTTACTGTAAGGGTGGTGAGGTACTGGAATGGGTTGCCCAGGGAGGTTGTGAATGCTCCATCCTTGGCGGTGTTCAAGGCCAGGTTGGATGAGGCCTTGGGTGAGATGGTTTAGTGTGAGGTGTCCCTGCCCACGGCAGGGGGGTTTGGAACTGGATGATCTTAAGGTCCTTTCCAACCCTAACTATTCTATGATTCTATGAAAAATGACCGTTATTGGTTTACCAACCTCTTCCATCAGAAGCATCGCTCAGCTTCCTGTTAGCATGCCGACTTGAAGGATTCAGCATAGTGACATAGCCACAAAAGTGCTGCAAGTCTACTTTGTTTCTCAGTATTTTTAAAGCCGTATGAATGCCCATGTTCACACGAGAGAAGTCTAGTAGAAAACAACACATATTCCAGCTTACTTTATGAGAAGCCTCCTCCATAACCATATAGTTCATCTCTAGGCCAGACTAAGTTTCTTATGTGGATTTTTCTCCCTTGTAGCATTCCATCTTAGCGATCACATTGGTAGGTCTGAGATAACAGATAATAACTGTCTTCCCACACCAAACACAAGCTAGTATTTTACAGTACAGTAAAAGAGCAAAGGAGAACAAAAAAATGCAAACAGAAGACTATCTCGCTCTCTCGCACACAGTCACATACGGACAGCAGAGATGGCAAGCTTCAGCTAGGAATCAGATTGCCATAAAATACTGGTACTGAAAGAGCTGGACAATTCAATACAAGATACATGTTCCACGTATCTGAAATTCCGAAGAATCACAATACAGTGTTAGAGGTTAACAAGGAGCTTCAACATTGAGTTGTTCATGCTAGAACTTAGATTCTGCTTTCGAGATTTTTCACTTAGCATCAAGTTGCAAGAAAACAGACATCCCAGGGAAAGTGAATATAAAAGTAACTCATTTTGAACCTAATAAAAACTAAATTAGGAAGTTAGCTTTATTCCTAGTTGGCCCAGGTTCTAGCTTAAATAACTTTAGATTTCACATCTGGAAATGCATACTTTTATGATAGCTCTCAGTTGGGAAGGCTATGGCCTCAACTATGCAAATCTTGTGTCCTACTCATCAACAGTATTTCAGAGTACATTAATTCCTGCCTTTCAAAAATCATTCGAGCTCGGCAGACTTTGGAGAAATAGATTTTGCTAGCTAAGCTCTTCCCAGGGAAAAAACCCTCCATAATAGTTCCTAGTGCTACTCATCAAGATTGATTGTTCAGTTTTGGTCTCATCAGTCTTTACAGTTAAAGAGATACTAAAATCTCCCATATATTCTATTATTTATTCAGTTAGTAAATATGCTAGTTAATAAGCAAGTATGCCCAAAGAAAGATTCAGAGGTGCTTGTGGGAGTTACTTCTTTACATCTGTGCTAGGAAAGAAGACAGGCCAGAAAACACATCCTAATTAGGACAGGTAAGATACAAACGAAGAGACTGTATGTCTAAGCTCAGAACAGACTTGTTAACAATTTAAATAGTCTTTCAATTTTCTTATCTAACTTGACTTGCAAGAAAATCTGTATTAAAATAAAAAATCTGTATTAAAAGGATTACTGCAACCTTACAGCACAAGGTAATGTGCAAGAAAGTTAAATATGGTGGCATGGGGATCACATTAAAGACAGTCAATTACCTGCCTGCTGCTCAGCTTCATCAAATGGGAAAGGTATGTGCATTGTTTCTCCCATTCCATGTATGCCATGCCCCTGAACATCAAGAAATTAAATTAGAAGCAAAACAAATATTCATCAGCTTAGTTTAGTCCTACTTATGCTCCTTTTAAAGGACTAACAGAGAACTTGAAGCAAATGAACAGATAGAGATATTACACATTAAAGTTCTGAGCAGTTTATACATTTCAGTTAGCTGAAATATGTAATTAAATAAAATACACAGGAGTAAACACAATGAAGTTAAACTTCAGTAAAGAGGAGCAATTTCTTCTCTCCAGTTACAAGTGGGCCTTTGAGAATGTGTAATTTTATGTTTCTTACAATATTAAACATCTATTTATTTGTATGATTAATTCTGAGACTTCAGCTGAATAGAAGAAACAGAAGACAAAGCTATTTTACTTCTTCCAAACAGACAAACCCTATCTATGAGGCATATTTTATTCATACTTTACCGTAAGAGCTAAATATTAAGCACTCTGAAGCGTTTCTTGAATAAACAGTTCATACTCCCAGTTACCTTACACCACTGCTGTCTAAAAAGCTTGTGAGCTCTTCACTTTTATTCCAGCTTCCTATATTCCCACTCTTATAAATCCACACCTCACTTTTAGCTAGCAAAACTCAATTCTATTTGCCTGTAATACAGTAATGCACACATAATACGCATTCAGCTCAAACCCCATGTCTTCACCACCACTGAATCATAGCAGCACTGGCTACAGAAGTTAAACCTATTTTTCAGCTCTTGGCAAAAGTGTAGCTCTCCTACGTTGTCCTACATCTCCTACACCATATAACAGGTTAACTGAAAAAATTATGCATGTTTTCTTCACTTATACAGAGCACACTGTACCTGAATTAGAACAGCAGAATGTGTTAAAGCATCATTCAACATTGTGAGCACGTTTGAAGTAGGAACTACTCCTGGGTCATGACCCCAAGATGTTATTAGTAAGCGATCATAAGCCTAGAAGAGAGAAATTAAGAGTACTTACAGTAGTAATGGACTATCCAAGCACATAAAGTAAAATACTAAGAAGTTAGGCATTATCCTATGTAATCAGTTACTACAAGTAAGTACAACTCCACAGTGTAATACTTTGTACCAAGGATCACTCGTGTGCATATTCCTGGTAAGGACAGAAGTTTGCCAACCTCAAAGTTAAGATGCTATTTTGAACAGGAGACGTCTCCCGCCCATTCCTGTAGAGCTGTATGGCCGTTATGGCAGCCTCCTAGCAGATAAGAGATGAGAATCATCCCACAAATTTAAAAGCAAAATATAGACTAGATAAAGTAACAGTATCTACAAAGAACAATGATGTATCAATCCCCACTTGGCGGTGTTCAAGGCCAGGTTGGATGAGGCCTTGGGTGGCATGGTTTAGTGTGGGGTGTCCCTGCCCATGGCAGGGGGGTTGGAACTAGATGATCTCAAGGTCCTTTCCAACCCTAACTATTCTATGATTCTATGACAGTTCCTTAAGAGGACACTGCAAAACAGCAACAGGAGAGAAGCACTCACATATGCACACAGAGGAAAATAGCCCCAGTAAGTCTGTGATAGTGCAGAATGTGAGATTATCTAGTAAAAGAAAATCTCAGCTATCAGCACACAGATTCAAGCAGTACTGAAGTTTTCCAAGGCTACCACACTAAATGATTTTTATGAGTAAAACTGCACCCTCCATATATTTACTGGTAGTTTAAGCTAATGACAGACTAAAGTTTGAATCAAGCTCATCGTCAATGGTCTTACTGCTTAGAAGCCTTGATTCACGTAATCCTATTTTATTTTAAAGTGAATCTTAGAATTAGAGGTATCTACAAAATGTTTGAAATTGGAAAGGGAATGGCCACATGAAAGGTCTGAGGAATAGAAAATATATCTACAGATCCTAGAGCCAGAGATGACTGCTGAAGGTCTCCATACCATTTTAATGTATTTAGCTCCTCAAGTCTTTACTTAGAATCATGAGGTGAAAACTGTGGAGGCCTCTCTGCAACTATATATTTGAACAACATTATTTTACCAATTCCAGACCAAACCCAAACACTGCCCAGTGTCTCCAGCCTTTCAAATCAAAGTCAATAGATACAATGATTTCTGGTTCAGGCAAGTTTGCAAGTTGCCCTAGCCACTTCCACCTAGGTTTAACTAGCATACACAATACCCAGCAGTACTTCTTTGTGGCAAATTTGTCCTTATTAGCATCTCAGAGAGAGAACAGGACAAGGTAGCATCTGGAGTCTTTCAGGCATGAGGCAATCACCTGCATTGATTAAATTCACAGTGACTGCAGTACCACATTTTACACTAAAATTGAAATGGGTGGCATCAAATACACTGGAGTCACATTTTGATAAAGGAGCATTCCTTTTTCAAAACCTAGAAAGAAAACAAAATACTACATAGAACTTGCCTCTAGAAAAGGTACATCACCTACAATGAATTGTACCTCTGACTTCATTTGTTATCCCTAAATAGGGTACAGCCTATCTTTGAAGTGTCAGGAAAAGGGAGGAAGAATAAATCCACACATACACTACCTGAAAGATGTCTGGAAGCTTTCGAAGACGTGTTCCTTTAGAGAGCAACAGAGAGGGTGGCCCTTGTCCAGTTATGTGGTAAATATACAGCTTGAACCAAACTGAACTAACTTCCGGTATTGCAGGTCCAATATGCTAAAGAGATTGTTCAAGAAATTAGAACTCAATATTGCAACTGTTATATGCACAGATATAATTTCAGAATCAAAAGGTTTAAATAAATATAAATCTAGCTTGTCAACAGAGGAGTTCAAATGCATTAACTCTGCTATTGATGATATTCTAGGTGGTTAGCTCAGTACTGCAAGACTCTACAAAAAGGTGCAAGTAAGCTATTTCGATGAATATAAATTCAAGAACAAAATACCTGTCCTTAACAATTTATCAAATAAAGTCAATAAATTACATTTAATTTACTAAATAATCCAATTTTCCCCCAACTAAACACTTTTTTTTAGTGAACTGCAATACTATTCTACTTGCCAATGACTGTGTCACTTTAAAAGGTGTATCTGTTAGATATATCCAAAACAAAGCTATGAAGACAGTGAATTTCCAGACACTGGGGGGGGGAAACCCCAGTATTTTTTCACCTGAGGTGTACAGCTGCTGATAGGTCGAATTTCATTGGTGAGTGGTGCCATGGAAACCAGCAGAGTATAGTTTTTGTTGAGAACCCTGCTGCAAGTAGCTGGATCCAAGCCGAGCAAACTCTCACATCGTAAGAGGTCCAAGGGAAAACCTATATGAAAATGTAAAGATTCTTAAATCATCACTTAAAGTGGAGCATACAACCCAAACAGTGATTTCAGATTTTCCATTCTCCTCTAAGCCATGAAAACAATATTTTCTACAAGTAAGTTTTAAATGATTGGAATGAATTTTAATAAATCTGTACATCAGTTTAGCAACTTAAGTCATACAGGATTGTCTGGCACAGAATTACAGTTTGCTTCTCAGGAATGAACTGATGCCAGGAAATAAGCACAGAGATACTGAGGAAGCAGGGTAAGATCTGAAAAAGAAAAGAAATCAATGCTCATTAGAAGACTACCTCCTCTTTCATGACTTGAAAAATGTTTCTGTGACAGAACAACCCTGAATAAACAATGACTCCTTTATATGGCCTTCAGAAGCACATGATTTGAAACCAATCTCTTCCCCAAGTTCAGCTTCTCTTGCCATCATTATGCTTTAATCTGTTGCATTAGACCTTAAGTCCAAGCTTTGCCAACCACATCTGTCATTCAACAGGCAAACCCAAGAATAAAAGTTCAAAGAATTATGAAAAAGTGATGTTTTGGCTCTAAAATAGTCTTAAACTTGTAGGATACAGATTGCTTTCTGAAATAGCAGCTTAATCAGAAAGCTGAGTCCACAGCAGATAAGCAAACAAACTTAAAAGGATTTCCTCAGGCGTTCACTGTACCGTTATTGGGCTGATCAGGCTGTACAGCTTGTGCCACTAGGTCTTTATTATGCCTCAAAAACAGGATTGTGTTTCTCAGCGTTAGTGCATGATCGAAGTACCGCTGTGCTTCCCCTTCACCTGTGCTTTGAACCTAAACAAGAAATGAAAACAAATGCGTAAAAACGGCAGGTTGTTTCCACAAGCATCAATTACACAAAAGGGAAGACTAACAAATGATAACTGTAAAGCTTTGTAATTGAGTATGAGAGTTATTTATTCGTAATAAATTTGTAATTACAAATAAATAATTATTTATTTGTAATAATTATTTATAAATTTGTATAATTATTTGTAATAATTATTTATTTGTAATAAATCTGTAATTGTATTACAATTTATTTGTAATAAATTTGTAATAAATTGAGTACAATTTATTTGTAATCATACAAATAAATACTTCTTCAACTCTGAAGCTTAAATGCAAAGGTGATCTACAGCAACTATTAAATGAAAAATGAGTCTTGACCATGGTAGTCAAAAAGTACAAAAAGACAGTATCTATAGATCAGAACTACAACTCAAGAGTTTAGGTAAAAGGATTTAAATGTCCAGTCATCCTGACTGGTATAAAATGATACAGCAATTAACAGCATCCCTCCTACATAATTCTCTAGTTGTCCTTCTGGAACTATCTTTAAAAGGTAGATAGCTTAAACATTCCAGGACATAATGGCCAAATTTTCCTACAGAAATGATGTGCAGGCTTTCGGAAATATTAACACCTTACTAGAAAAAAAAAAGTGATTTCCACTGAGCAAACCCTAATGCAGGTGTGTATAGATACAATGAACAAATGTAGATCGTGAACTCAACTTTGCCTATCAGACTCACCATATTTATGCACATGCATGAAGTGTCCCTGTATAGCCACTAGAGGTATAAATGCTGTGAATCAGAAACACTTCAACTGAATCACTTAGGCTTAATATGATAAGGTGCTTGTTTTTACCATTGTATTGCTAAATAAGCAGGTTTAAACAATGAAGACACTGGGGTTTTGAGGGCCCTTTAACACCTCAACTGCTGAAAAAGCATTTGGTCAAACATGCAACAGATTACCTTTTCCAGCTCCACCAAGAAGCTGTCAAGACTCTCATCTGACAGTTTCCCAACTTCAAACATCGTGACTGCATGACTTTTCAAGTTCTGGAACAACAAAACTGTCTCATTTCTTTGAGAATGGAATGTGCAAGTAAAAGTTTTATTAAGCAAAAAACATTTCTTAACAACAAAAAACACAGAAGGTTTTTTTAAGTAATTACAGCTGTATTACATTGAAGTAAAAGTATTTTAGAGCTTTATATATTTACTCTTGGCATAAAACATTGAAGAACTTTGACATACTGGTGAAAGATTTCCCATCATTAAAAAGGCAGTGAGAGTAGAATCAAACAGGAAGGCAATACGCTTTGTGTGTCCACTAGACAGATTCAGGCTGCTCACGCTGGCTGTTTCAGCTAATAGAGAACAAAAAGAAAATATATGATCACATTTGTTCTACTTTAAATACAATCATCAAGTTTAATTAACTTAAAGAAACAAGGGGGAAAAGTTATTGCCATACTGAGTAGAACACAGAATTTGCTTATCACTGCTAAGCTACTGATTTACTTAGTTCAGAAGTTGGTATCTTTGCATCAATTGATATCCATAATACAGATCAGCCTCATCGTCACAAAAAAAAAAAACACCTATCTGGCTTAAGGATTTTAAACATGTAGTAGACACCACCGCCCCCACTGTATATTCCATATGAAAAAAGGATCTATACGATCTATTTTACTTATTTCTAGAACACTTTACCGCCTATGGCACTCTAAATCTCAAAATAATTGATTCTAATGTATTAAAATTTACTGGTAGTGCTAACCTGGATCATCTTGACTGTTGGTATCTGTATCTGTGGCTGATGACCCAGCTTCCTGTATAGGACTTCTGTTTTCCCCACTGTCCCATGAAAGCAGCATCTTTTGAGGGTCCAAAGTACTCCTATTAATGTGAATTAAAATCCACATCTATCGGTCACTGTAGCACCAGAGAAGTATCTCTGCCTTCTGTGCTAGTCGTCCATGCATAGGCATACCTCATCCATGCCTTTCAATACTTTTAAGCCCTAAATCAGTCAAGCTCGATGTCCCTCAGAGCCCTGCTTTAGCTTCAGCAGAAAAGTTTATTTGGGGGTTTGAAAATACCAGATTTTGAAAAAGAGAGATTTAAAAAAAAAAAATCAAAACACTATAGGTGAAGAAAAATCCAATGGGAAAAAAAAATAAAAATTAATTCACTTTGATCTCATGGTCTGAATTAGCATTAAAGAAAACCCAGGCACAGATGTAATTTTAAATGGCTTAATAGGTATAAAACTAGAAGTGCCTGACAATTCTTAATTAATGCAGCTTGGCACTTCAACTTGGAGAACCCTTTGTTGATTGGTATTAACATCACTTTCCCAGGATTTGATATAGATAAACATATGTATGAGTGTCAGTGACAGAACTGCAATGGAACTTGACAGCAAGCAAGCAAACTTCAGGTACATATTCACTGACAGCAGCGCCAAGAGACACCATCTCTGTAGTAATAGCTGCTATTTCTGGCCCCAGGAGTTTAAAGCAAACATACACTTGTCTGCTTGAAACGTAAGCAACTAGGCATTAAAAAAATCAAAAAGCCAGCACTAAGTGACAGCCACAAAAATAGCCCATTGAATATGTAGGATAAATTATTATCCCTTATCATCAGATTAATAAAAAGAGGATCAAGCATTCTTGCAATTGTACACTTACTTCAGTCTGTTTACTGAAGGAACATTCTTCCATGATGGATGAAGATTATCCAGATTTATTACTTGGCCTTTCTTATGAGCAAACCCCAACCGACAATACATGGAGACAGCATTCTGCAGAAACACATGTACACATAATCAGCAACTGCTGGATGAAACCAGGTTGCACAACACTGAACTTTCCATATTGAGTTCAACAGATGCATTATACACACATACCTTTACTAAAGATAAGTCAATCTCCAACACATTTGCAAGCTAAAAAGGAAATAAAATAGAAAGATGAATTAACAATAGAGTATTAACAATGCATGGCAATTCACCACTTGGGGGAGCTTTGGCATCTGTTTGTTGGTCTTCCTTATTTTTAAACTCAGCCTATACTGGTAGGAGCAATTTTGTCTTCATTGAAAGCCGTGAAAAAAGGGAAGAAAAGGCAGTCCTGGGGTAATGGTCCAACTTGATGATCTTAAAGGTATTTTCCAGTCTAGTTGATTCTATGATGCTATTCCATTGATTCTATGATTGTGCCACTTGAAAGCATGCAAAAGAAATATGAGGTTATCTTCCACTGTATGATTTCTGGTTGAACTATGTACACCAGAGGACAGTTAAAGAAGAAAAAACTGGGATATATTCAATGGGTATTTTTCAGGTATTCATCAAGTTTTGAGAAAAGTACTTATATGATTTTAGTATGGGAAATGTTTTCAGAAGTACTTATGCAAAAGTTACATTCCTACTTTAAGCCATCACCCTGCATGTTTTCAGTGCCAAAGAAAAAAATTATTTATCTCCTTTAGTGCACACTATTAAAACAGATTCTGTTCCAGTTCTAGGCTATATAAAATACTCTACATTGGTGACCACTGTATGAGTTCATTCCAGCTAATGAATTGATTCATTGAATTGAAGGTATCACTTCAAGCCTGAAGCACTGTTACATTCAAAATAAAAGAAACAGGTAGGATCTTAAGCCTAGCAACACCTCTAGATAAAAATCACTTGACATTGATCCATCTGTCTCTATTTTCAGCAATATGCTTTGAGCCCTTCCAAATACTCCTTATCTCCCCAACACAGGGTTTTACTTACCTCTGCCACATTAGTGTGTTCATCTATTGAAACAAATATCTTGTACAGGAGCGTTTCAAAGTAGTCACCTTGTACTCTGTTCATCACAAAACCTTCAAGTGGTGGCACTAAAAAGAATTACTTGCAAAATTACGATCTGGTAACTTTCCTTATTAAACTGAAACCACATGAAACCAGAAAATAAGTTTACACTTACTTGGTTTTCATAGTACTCACAATTTTGAGGATTTACCAGTCAGAAAGAATAAAAGCCTGAAGATAGTATACATGGTGTTTAAAGTTCTCCCAATCCCTCAGTAATAATTTCAACACGTTTTCCTGAATAGCCACTCTACCTCACATCATAGTCTTGCAGTCTCCAGCTCATCCACTATAGATCATTTCCAGCCATCCAGCCCATGAAATGATTTTGTAATGTGAATGGAGATTAAATCATGGCTCTGATTGAAGCTGGACACAAAATAACTCACCTTTACCACACACTCCTGAGCTGAGACTCCCAAAGCTATTATCTAAGCAGTAAGTCTCTTGTATTTAGAGGACTTTCACTTAACTGATCCCCACTACAGCAATGACAGGTGCTTCTGCATGACCAGGTTCTAAATGATTTATGCCTTTGCAGATTATACTGAATTCAGAAGCCCTTGAGACCTAGCATAGCATAATGAGTTGTTTAAAGGGCAGCCACATGCTGTGCTAGCTTAAGCTCCTACATAGTCCCCAGACACAGCACATGACAATAACTGAGGTCACAAGACCACGAAGGATGGAACTGATACCTGCAGAAACGTTGCAACTGTCCAGAAAATAGGAGTCAAAACCCCACGTCCTTTTGATAAAACAACTATTTTTTCTATGCCATTTTTCCTTTTCATTACAGACACATAGGAGGATACTTCATTCTTCTCTTTAAAAGAATCTCATCTTACCTAAACATGTGTACCAAATAACCTAAGAATTCAAGTTGAAACAAATCCTACATATAATAAAAGCAATGTTTTAATAGGGTTGAAAACATTTAGTCAGGAAAAAATTTCATAGTTCTAATGTTTTGTTTAAGCAAACATCCACACATAAGAGAACTACAGGATAACTGACACGAAACCAAGAAAACATTGGTATAATACCATTAAATATTTACTTACCTGCTATACAGCTGTCATCAGATATTGGTACATCAAGGTAAATAAATCCTTTGTTATACAAACCTTTATAAAAAAAAAAAAAAAAGGCACAACATTTTAGAAAACAACATTTTCCAGAGTACCAATGATACAAAGGAGACTTTCCCATCAGCCAATTCACAATTTGAAGTAACTTTTCCTAATTTCCTCCAGAGTGGACTATTACTTTGCAAGGCATGGATCAAGAAACCACATCTAATATTAATCAGGTGTCACCCTAAACCACGGTTCTTTATTTGCAGTCCTATGCAGTAGACTTGGAGCTCTACAAGTACTTCAGGTCAGCACAGTAGAAACACAAAGCAGCAAAACACTTGACAAAGATGAATGCAGCACTAAATTTTCATCACCACCACTATACTGGCAAGTGGGGGTTTTTTATCCTCAATTAGTTTTGTCAGCTGAGGATGCTGGCTACGTTTTGGTTCTTCTCTAACTTAGGCTGGAACTCGCACACTTCGTTGCATGGACACAAACTAAATCACATCAGTACTGATGGTCCTCACATGTGCTTCCCCCATATTTTCACCAGGCAGCTTGTTTATGTTACTCCAAAATCAGTTCTGGTGCACTTCAGCACAAGGCATCAGCAAAGCTGCAGCAGATACAGATGAACTTTGCATAGAAAAAGGACAATAATATGGCAGATTTTAAGATTACACTTTCCCCATGAGATTGATTTGAGCACAAAGGACCACAATCGAGTTCTGCTGTGTAGGTAAGCCAGTGAGAAGCTTTTAAGAAAGCACAAAACATTTCAGCATGGTTTTCTTTAGAGCCTAAGGTCTGTAAAAGCTTTAATAATAAACCAGAAAGCTAAATTACACAGTATAAAAAAAGCCGAACTTCTCATCAGTGGTTTATTTGGCATTACCCCAGATCACTCCATCTATGACATGTTCATTACAGCAGGCAGGAAGTGCACCAAGAACCCTCAGGTGAAATGCCACTAAATACCTGAAGTAGAATTGTCAGGATTATTAATATACACACACAGCTCACCCCAGCTATAGCATGTGTGTATATACCTATAATTTATCTAGTAAAATTACTACCCCCAATCAAATCTTAAATAAAATACCTGCATTAAACCTACACTAACTTGGATTCTGATACAGCTGCTGCTCAGCACAGGCAGCGACATATACTCAGCTATGCAAACTGAGGTGTATCAACAAACCAGCTGTAATGGATCAGGATGACACTACAAGCCATCAGCATGCTGAGGGTGCTTTTCACTGCCTCTCCTTCAGGTTCAGCTCTTATAGCTCATACATCCTTACTCACTATACACAAAACGTATTGACGGCATCATAGTTGGCACTAAGCAGTCCTCTTTTCCCATCAAATCTCAACCTACTGGCAGTCCTTTACATTAATCTTCTATACATTGCTTTTCTATCCAAGAATTAGGGTAGACAGGTATGTTAGATCCTTCTAAACCTACTAAATCCAAGCTGCAACCCTCTCCACAAGTAACACCAGGTCATGTAGAGAGAACACACTTCATGATCTTTCAGGATCTGAATTTTCTGAAGCCCTATACTATTTCAGATGCACCCCAGAGCTAGAATTTCACATACCTTCTCTTTTGTTTGGGGTTTTTGTTTTGTTTTGTTCTACTTCAGTTAACAGTGAGTGGAATTCTCCCTCAATTTCTTCCGCAAACTTCAGTGCATAGGTTTGATTGCTTATAGTTAAGCCAAGCATTTACCAACAGACTTCTCAAGAAGTTTGTCAGTGAATTTATACCCCCTTGCCTAAAGATTTGTAGGTATCTAATACCTGTTACACTGAAATGAGCAGACATATGCAAATCATTCTTCAGTAGCAGCTGCAGTCCACTGAGAAACAAGACAGTCTCTCAGATTTAAACCCCATTTTTATGGTGTTCAAACAGTACAAAAGTCACAAAAACTCTCCTTAGAAAAGGAAGAAGTGAAGTTTTACCACCCAGGATTACCAACTCTGACATTTTTAATTTAGTTTCTCTTGTCCTCATCTACATCCTTCTCCCCCACAGTCTTTACTGACAGTTTCTAATGAAAGAATTTGTTGAATCAAACAATAACAGAGCAACAGCTGCTAATGGCTCACTGTTAAATCATTCACAAGATCTAGACTGCAATACACATAAGCTTTTATTTTCCTCTACCTCCTGTTATGCTTCAGCTGTCTACACCTCCTTTTATTCCTACTTTTCAGACACTTCTCTCAGAATTTACTGAGCAAGCAAGATCTCCAAACAGAAAAGGGATGTTCATTAAAAACTTACTGTGAACTACATTGAAGTCTAATGCACCAGCAAGCTGAGGACCTGAATCAATTATCTTATCAATAGCAGACTTCTCTGACGTAGTACAAATCTAAGTAAAAGAAATCATGTTAGTCTTTGGTAGAAATGAGTCTATGCAACTTAATTAATACAGCTCATAAAAACCCTCAAACATGTCAGCCTCAGATCAGTCATAAGTAATATAAGAATATAGCAAGTAACCCATATTGTTAATAAAAATATTTGCACTGAAAAATTCACTGCGGTTCCTGTTAAAGTCTTCACTTATTTTACTCTTGTCCCCATACACAATTATGCATGTTCAAGGACCTGTATTTAATTGAACAGGTATTTGGCAAGTGAAGTCCACAGTATAATAGGTTTGCTCTTTAAAACTTCCAAACTGAGTCTTCAGTCACACAACTGGAACCATTCTAGGAAAAGGTCCATTACACTATCTAAGTAATGTGCTTCAGGTTAACTACTCTGGGTTGGCCAGATGTCAGAATGCAAGTAGCCACTGGCTAAGATATTCCAAATAATAGCCAAAAAATACTTCCATCATTGCTTTAAATGTTCCAATCTAAACAAAAGACTTGCAGAAAAGGAATTAAATCCAGATCAAATGACTAGCTAACCATAAAAAGCAGCTGTGAGAATGGAAGTCAAGTGAGGATGAAACATTAAGTCAGCTCACAAGTTTTTCATGTGCAAACAATGAAAAGAGACACAAGAAGCAGAAACAATGAAAACATATGAAGTGCACTAACTCAGATTCTAATTATACGAGATTCAGTCAAAACTGAGCTATTGGGGCTTAAATATTAATTTAAGAAAACACATTTTGTTGCTTGTTCCCTACAAAGCACATTATCACATATATTAGTTACTGCAGATTGGTTGACACAAAACCACCTCAGCACTGTACACAGCGCAGAAAGTACAAAGGAGGGAAAGGCAGAATACGTCAACAAAGAAAACATCACAATTTCCATGAGCTCTAATCTCTGTTTCCATAAAAGAGTTGTTATAACCTGCAATGTAATCTTTGTGTATTCTACACATAAGAAAGCCCCTGTTTTCAGGGGCTATCAGTATTGAATCGAAATCAGAGATGCTATCCATACTGAAATACCTTGATGTCATCCTCAGTGATGTAGCCGGACTGCACAACCCACCACGCTTCTATAGTGATCTCCACAGGTTTCACAGGTAACAGATCATGAGCAGTTTTCCTTCTGAAAAATTTCTGCAGTGGTACAGTCCATTTGAGATAGTAATAAAGAGCACTTCATGTGTGCAGACAGACATTCACCTTTATATAAGCTTATTTTTATAAATATCCTTTTTTAAGTACCTTATATTCACAGACTGGACTCATACAAACACCATTAGCTTTGTCATTTAGTCAAAGTTTCCCTCCTCTCTCAAATCACATGAAAGTGGGAATGAAAAAAATCATCTACATCTGATACTGTTAAGTCTTCCCATAAACCCATATTTTCATCCCTACTGTATACATCACTATTTAAAAGCCCCGATATCCAAACACATTAGGATCAAGTCCAAATTCAAACTGTTTATGACATTTTCTAATGTGAACAGGTCAGAGAGCACAGCAAACAAAGTATACAAATGAGGGATCTTAAAGACGTTCAAGGATCTTAAAAAGAAATACCCAAGAATTTTAGGAACATATTTTATTTACTTGTAAGGACAAAGTACCACACATTCTCAATAAGCACGGTGCTAAAAAAAGGTAGAGTAAATGCCACTCTAAGGAAAACAAAAATGGAGAATATTGTTTATTTATAGACCTAAACAGCTTCTCTCCATTGTACAGCCATTACTTTTTGGTTCACCCTATCAACTTCATATTTTTCATGTTTTTGTTTGAAGGAGCACCATGAAGTAACTAAAAGAGCAAGAGCTTCCTGAAGGAGGAAACTGTTGTGAACTGAAGGGTCTATTTCTATCAACAGTCATTGCAGTGGTTTTCACATGTGCTACTCACATGCAGCAATGCCTGTTCAGACTCATTACTGTTGTCTTAGAGAAAAACATACATGCTATAGAAATTTACAGAGGACTATCCCAGAATAAACTCTGATCTCAATCGTACCCATAGAAACATGGAGTATTTCTTCCACAAGCAGTATCATTTACCATGTTTGTACTGGAGAGAGTTTATACAGCAGATATTAGTTATCTGGTGCCATAGAGTAAATACAGCTTTAAAAATATAAGCTTAAAAAAACAAACAAATAAACCCCAAACAAACACTTAGCAGTGAGCATCTTTTTCTTTAGTATACTTTGACTTTAAATTAAAAAGCTCTTTTTTAACAGGAAACACAATATAATTAACAACACAGTATGCCACATTTAGCCACACTACTAAACTAACCAGGCCCATGAAATTATTCCATTCTTCACTTCCTATGAAATAATATGGGAGGGGAAAAAGGGTGAAGGAAAGGGAGGGGAAATTAAAGACAAACTTACTTTTGAAGACCTGCATTGGTTCATTAGATCTATATACTGATTTCTTCCTATACCAAGAAGTCTTAGACCTGAAAAATAAGGTTTTATTTCTTTTAAGACAGGTTTAAGGTACATAAAACATTCTTCAAAAAATCAGTATAATAATATTTTTATTTACTTTTTCTTCACAAACTAAAAGGATATTTACAGTAGCTCAATTCAGTTCTAACTGAATTTGACAGAGAACCATGTGCATCTAAAACAAGAATCCATCCCCATTCATTTACTCTGTACAAATTAAAAAAGACAATCCTGTATCACTCAAGTGACAGGGTAGCAGGGAATAATCCAACCCTTTTCTCTCCTACACTCACAACAGGTAATAACTATGCTTCAAATTAACAGGACTAAAGTTGCACCAGATTTTGGTCAGTAAATTTTTCTTCCCCCTTACAAAGCTCATACCATACACTGGATTAGAACTCTAAACTAAGAATTAGCGCACAAAAGGCCACATAAGCTTCTAAGGAAGACGATTAAGATATAGTTGAGTTAAGTTCAATCAAAACTTAATTCCATAATCTCTAGATTTCAACCTTTAAGGAACTATGAACAGATACTAGAAAGTTACTCCTTAGTTTTAACCTATATTCTTAGTTTTAACTCCAGCCTTCTAGCTTGACACTAGTTTTTATGACGAAATGTTAATAAAGATGATTAACTTAATTACACCATAGCTACTAACATACAGCTGCTGCTAAAATAACAGAATTGTGGGCAGGAGGAGGGTGGGGACAACCACAAACAAAAACCAGGGAAGCCTTTCCCTTCTCCATACTCCTGACTAAGACTAGATTTCGAACAAGTTAGGTGGCACTGATGTAAAATTTTCCCTTATCTGTTTCCCCAGTATGAACATTACATAGAGGCAAATTAGAACAGTCAACTGACAAGATCCTTTAAAAATAAAAACAAACAAAAAACCCAACAAAACTACAAACAAAACTATTCTCAGAAGCTGCAGGCTACTCTTCATCTGACTGTACACTGTCCTTAAAGAGAACTTTATAAATTCATACCAAAGGTGAGGAATTAAGTCTTTAGCTACAAATAACTTCTAAGAGACAGATTTGATTAACACCGTCCCTAAGCCGGCAGTTTGCATTTTGCTCAGACTTAGCAGTAGTCTACTGCTCTTACTCTGTTCTCCTCCACCAGGTTCTATTTTTTTTTCTTTCCTAATCTCCCTAACCCATACCCACAAAACACAATAAAATATCTGGGACACCCAGGAGTGTCACAAAATACCAAATTCTCCTCTTTCTCTTTCCTGGTACATCATCCTTCAATCCTCACTGACCCTAATTCACAGCAGCATCAACAGCCTTTCAGTGGCTTGATAAAGCTTTCTGCCCAACATATGCCAGAAAACACACTAGGGAATGACCAGCAGCTCAGCTTGCTGACACACAAGAGCCAGTAAGACTTTCATCCCAGAAGTACAACCAAACAGGAATGCAATACAAGCAAGGCCAGAAGCTGCACACAGTTTTGCCTGTCTGCACTCACAGTACTCCAATTCCAGCACTGACCATATGGACGGAACTCAGTATGGAGAGCACATGCTCCTTAATATCCTTAGTTAAATGCTTCTACACCTTTGTTAACATGCCTATGTTCAAGCAAACAGATGCCAACAAATCTGCTCCTTATTTCCAACTCAGTGAAGCACTAATGCAATTAGAGAATACTTACAGTCAGCAGCAGTGAAGTTGGGTAATGAATCATAGCTTTTTTCACTGTTCATTATATCCTAAAAAAAAAAAATAAAAATCCAAGAAAAATTAGCTGTAGCATCAAGAAAGTTACCATCTCAGAAAAGCAGGTCCAGCAGTCTGCCTGTCTTTTAAGAACAAAATGAAATTACACCAAATCTATTAAAGTCAGTTACCTTATCAAATTTGCCAATTACTTAAGTAATCATTAACTTACCGTGTAAATGTCTCACAAAAAAATGAGACTTCTGTTTAAGCTTTTAAAAAATGCTGCCTGAAAGAATAAACATAATACTGCATCTGTGTTTACACAAAAAAACAGCACGTGGAATCACTAACAGTAAGAACAGAACAAACTAACAACTAACCCATTATGCCTGCAATCACTGTACACAAGATACAAAAAAGCACTTCTGATACCCAATGACAATAGAAGAAGGCTGCCAGAGTGCTGACAGAAAACAGAACCATCTTTGTTCTCTTAAGAAAAGGATGTGCTTCCAGCTTTTGAAAAAGCTTCTAATATGGTTAAGTGTCTTTTTGAAAAAGGACACAAAAGAAAATAACCATTCAAATGTGCTGAGTTTTAAAAATGGTAATTCTCTTTGTTTCATTAATCTAATAGAATGAGGTATTTCTTTTACAGTTTGAAGTGAAGAGCCACAAATCTCAAGCACCAAAAGAGAAAGACAGGCCTCAGAGTAAGCCCCAGCCCAGCCCCACATGACAAAGTCCAGCTCTTGAAAGGCTCATGGGGGCAGAAAGGGAAATAAAACTGCAGTCACAAGCAGTTCTCCAAAAGCCTTCCTTACTCTTTCCTTACTTACTAGCAGACCCGACCTAAAACCAACCAAACTACATGACACTGCCTCATATGCATTACAAGGCCACTACCAACCTCTCTAAGAAAAGAACATAGTTCTGTACTCACCTCCATTATGCTCGTGTAATAGGAAAATGGTGTTACCCTCAGACCTTTTACCATGATGTCAGACAAATGATAAGGGTACAACATGAGATGATCTCGACTGTATTTTAACAGATCCTCATAATATTTGCGTTCATCTTTCTTGACATGCTTAACTACAAGGGGAGGCAAAAAAAAGAGAGTTACACTGTTCTATAATGTTAAATCAAAAAAAAACCCAAACAAAACCAGTGTTACAATGAAAGGATTACAAATAGTATAATGGCAATTGACAGAAAGTTAAGAACAAAATAAAGGACTGGTGGAGGGCATTCAGTATCCAAGGATTTCTACACACAAGTACCCCCAGAGCCTTTCAGGATGACATTAGAACAGAGCAGATTTATCTTACAGGTTACCACGAAGCAGCCCATTGAGACACAACTCATGCAGGCTGTAGAAAATTATCTTTTAATTAGTGAAACCATTATCTATCTTTGGGAAGACAAAAGGATGCAGCCAATAAAAACTGAACTGAACGTCTGCAAACAACTCATAGCCAATAGCTCATGTGAGTCAGGTCCAGTGTCCGCATCTCATCTACTGACAGCCTTTATTTTGTTAGTCAAATCCTCTCTTAAAATCTCTTAATTCCTTGGAAAAGGGCAGCATAACTACAGCAGGACTTCAGTTCACCTGTCAACTCAGCAAACTTACAGACTGCATTGCTAGAAAAGCTGCCAAATGTACTCAAAAGTCAAGACTCTTCTAGATGTTTTATCATTTAAAAGTATTTATTTTCAGGGAAGGAAGGAAGGAACTTTGGTTAGAGCTAGTTCTTGCAGTTTGACAGTAAAGAGGCTTCCACACATAAGAACTGAGTAGCAATTAGAAGTTACTTAGCTTCTTTACTCACCTAAGTTATTCCTGTATCGTAACTGATTGCGGATGCTGTAGAGTACGACCTGCCTTTCATATTCCCTCTGAGAGTTCCCAAGACCCTTGAAAACATAAAGGCATTTTAGCTGACACACACAAAATCACTTTTAGTCAAACCACTGCAGAGTGTCTCACGAGCAAACATAAGCAGGCAGCTGTCATTACTCAAGGCAGGACCCCAGTTCAGCAGTTACAGTATCTTTAGTCTCTGTATGAGGTCAAAAGTATATTTAAACAGCTCTCTCTACACAGGATGCAGCTTTAAGCAACAATCTTTAGATTTATTTTTATTTACTAATACCACTCTAGTAGCAAAAGGAAGCATCTAAATCTCAAATAAAATGGTTTATAAAGCATCAAGCATTTCACCAAGCATTCAGCATCTTGCAGCCTTGAAGAATTACCCAGAAGTAGTGTAGAATAAACCAAGCACGGTGAATGACAGGTAAAGCTTCAACTGCTGCACCTAAGCAGCCTATAATGTAAAAACCAAATAATGAAACAGCACAAGTTATAGCTTAACGCAAGTAAGGCCATCAAGTGATCTTAGGTCACAAGATCAAGGCGTAAGCACAGCGTATTACCCGACTATCATGACAGAAGATAAAAAAGAGAACTTTGGCTCATGCTTTGAATGCCTTATTTAAAAAACTGCTCCCTTAAAATTCTTCATGTTACTCTTCTACTCTGCATCTGTAGCAAGTGATCTGGGTTCCGTGGCGGGGGGGTCCTCTTTCCTGGTTCCCTCATGATACTCATGTTAAAAAAGAACCTTGTATAAAAAGGTACTTTATGTATGTGATAAACAAGTTGCACGCATACTGAAGAATCAGGTATTTGAAAAGAAACAGCCAATACCACAGGCAGGGTCCAATTGATTAAATATCCAAACAGGGATGCAAATATTTGCTTGAAGTACAAATATATTACAGACTATTCTGACACGAAATTAAGCAGCATTCCAGAACTTACATTAAGGCAGATAACACATTAAATACTGGTATATTTTCTATCCTGAATCACACAGCCAACAGTATGGCACTCAGCTGGGCAGGTAATGAGAAATCATCATTCATGCCCCTCTTACAGCACCTGAAATCTGAAACTCAAGGAATTCAGCTACTCCGGGCCTGCAGCCACTACTCACCCTTTGTGCACAAGAGAAGTTGTTTAACAACATCTGCTTTCAAGCAGCGTAAGACTTTGTAGATGAGCACCTCCTCTCAACTTGACACAATACCTCCCCTCTGCTATCAGAGGCCCATTAAACCCAGCAAATCAACATTTCATGAAGTTTCCTCTTCCTCAAGCCACTCACTGCAACAGTTCCCAGGCTATGAAACACAGTAAAGGCTGCACAAGCCAACACTGACACCTGTCCTGGGCCAGCTTTCATCACTGGGGCTGCTGAGGAACACCGGCTTCAGCGGGCCTTGGGTCTGCACAGGTTGAGAGAACCCACCCCCATCTCCCTCTGTCCACAGAACCTCCAAAGCACCCCTACGACTCCTCACAGAGCCCCCGAATACACGCGTTTATCCCCACATACACACCCCACACCACTCCCATACCCCGTTCTCCCCACATACACCACACACACACGAACACCCTCTCCCCAGAAGGGCTGCGCACCCCAGTGCCCCCCTCCACACGTACGTCCCGCACCCTCCTCACACTCCCCTCTCCCCACAGCCACACAAGTCCCCGCCACGCCGGCACTCCGCGGCACGCAGGGCTGAGTCCCCGCCTCTCCCTGCACCGCGCCCGGCACCCTCCCGCCCTCCTCTTCCCCATGCGGGGCACTCGGCAGCTCGGACCCTGCCCGCCCGCCCGCACCTGCTTGACGCTGGCCGGCAGCCGACCCCAGGGGTAGTTGTGCCGAATGTGGAACTCCACGTCGATGTTCATGGCGAGCAGGCCCAGGCCCGGCCCCGCCGCCGGGAGGCGCTCCGGCCCAGGGCCGTACTGCCCGCAGCCCGCTGCCTCCCGCCCGCCGCCGCTTCCGCGTTACGCCCCCCGGAACCGCCTGCATACATCAGTTCCGGGGGGGCGGGGACCGGCGGGGCGGTCGTTAGGGGGTACGGCCGGTGGCGGAAGCTGCGCATGCTCTCGCCTGCAGCCTGGCGGGCTCTAGTGGGGTATAACGCCTCTTCGCGGCGCTTCGTCCGGTGGCTGTAACAGGCTGCTGTTCTAACATCATAGAATCAGGTAGGTTGGAAAAGACCTTTGAGATTATCAAGGCCAACCATTACCTCAGGACTGCCAAGACCACCACTAAACCACATCACTGAGGGCCTGATCCGCAGGTTTTTGAACACTTGATCTGAGCACAGTCTCATAATGCAGTTCACGGTATGCCTGAACCGTGACTGGTGGACAAACTGGTGACTGCTCAGAGCAAGGAACACCAACGAGCGTTTCACAAGGGAAGAACGAGATCATTCATCTAACGGTGGCCCTGGGCTATGTCTGTAGCATGCTCCGCACGTACGGTCTGCATAGTGTGGGGATGGAAAGCTTGCAGCCCTGAACACCCCCAGCAGCCCACTCTGTTCACATGGGTTTTTGAGCAAGTGGTTCATATCGTTAAGAAAGCTGCTTCAAATAAAATAGGAGCAGATGGCCCTGCTTATCTTAGGATCTAGGTTCTTGTGAGTCATTTAGTCTTGCCTGTGTCAAAATCAGTGCCAACTTCTTGTGCAGAAGCATTTTCCTTTTGTTCAAATGTGAGGGGATTACAGACACAGGAAGGGCTGTATTTTGTTAACATTACGTATTTAGTGCATGATTTGAGGTATAAGAACAAAGTGAGGCCCTGATCACTTGTGCCATTTATTTTTTAAGGCCATTTCCTGCATGCTCAGTAATAACCTTGGAGCAGTGGAGACAGAGCTGAAAGAGGACCAAGCAATAAAAACAACTCAGTGCACTGTTATCTTCGAGTAGGTACCAGAGAACTACGGCCCCAGTTCTGCTTTGACATCACTAGTATTTTCAGGATCCCGTTTATGAGTAACTGCAGAGACACAAAGTCTCAGCTAGTGAATGTACCCCGTGATGCTGACATACAGCTGAGAAGATGGTGAGCAGCTCACAGGATCTCCAGGGTCTCAGATAAGGACTCACTGTCAGGATTCAGTCCAAAACCAGTCACAGCCTGTAAATCTGATCTCATCCTTCAATTCTTTTAACCCCAGTTGTCAGGTTTCTTAGGAGCCTTCCTTTATCACACCCTACAATGGTTTATAAATTAACTATGAAAAGACATTAATAAGAAACCCTTTTACCTTGACCATTGCCACATAAACCAGATGGTACGGGTCGTTGGGTAGTACTGCCTGTTTGCTTTTGGTATCAGTAATTAGACACACCTCTCGGTAAGGCCAGGCAATCATTTTCTTGTATGGTTCTCAGGTAAATTATATTGTTAGTGGCACCTGCACATGAATGATACTTTTAGTAAGACATAGATGTGAGAATCCACAAGCTAAAACATTAGGTGCTCAGAGTAACTGTAATGTATGCAGTATTCGTATTCCATTATATTCTTATCAGTTGCCTCAGACTTCTCAGTGATAGCACTGGCAAAAGTGAAGAAAACCCAAAACAATTAGACGGAAATACTGATATGGGGTAGATCTTCAGGAAGGTAGGATAATTGAGCAGAGCTGTGATTAGAGAAAGTGGAAGTACTTGATTTTGAACAGGATTTTCATTTATTACCAGGAAGGGTACCATACAACAGAATTGTTCTGTGTTTATTAATGAGTTTGAGAATTTGCAGACAACTGATTCAAATTCACTTTGTAAGCCACTGGCCATCATATGTGAAAAATCATGGCAGTCAGGTGAAGTTCCCGACGACTGGAAAAAGGGAAATATAACGCCCATTTTCAAGAAGGGGAAAATGGATGACCCGGGGAATTACAGACCAGTCAGTCTCACCTCTGTGCCTGGCAAACTCTTGGAGCAGATTCTCCTGGAAGGCATGCTAAGGCACATGAAAAACAAGGAGGTGGTTGGTGACAGCCAGCATGGCTTCACTAAGGGGAAATCCTGCCTGACCAATTTGCTGGCCTTCTATGATAGGACTACAGACCTGATGGACAGGGGCAGAGCAGTTGACGTCATCTGCCTGGACTTGTGCAAAGCATTTGATGCTGTCCCGCATGACATCCTTGTCTCTGAATTGGAGAGACATCAATTTGATGGGTGGACCAATCGGTGGATAAAGAACTGTCTGGATGGCCGCACGCAAAGGGTTGTGGTCAATGGCTCGATGTCCGACTGGAGACCTGTAACGAGTGGTGTCCCTCAGGGATCAGTGTTGGGACCGGTCTTGTTCAACATCTTTGTCGGTGACATGGACAGTGGGATTGAGTGCGCCCTCAGCAAGTTTGCCGATGACAACAAGCTGTGTGGTTCGGTTGATACGCTGGAGGGAAGGGATGCCATCCAGAGGGACCTTGACACGCTTGTGAGGTGGGCTGATGCCAGCCTGATGAAGTTTAACCATGCCAAGTGCAAGGTCCTACACCTGGGTCGGAGCAATCTGAGGCACAGCTACAGGTTGGGCAAAGAAGAGATTCAGAGCAGCCCTGCGGAGAAGGACTTGGGGGTGTTGGTCGATGAGAACCTGAACATGAGCCGGCTTCAGTGTGCGCTCACAGCCCAGAAAGCCAACCGTGTCCTGGGCTGCATCAAAAGGAGCGTGACCAGCAGGTCGAAGGAGAAGCCTGGAGAAGAGGAGGCTGTGTGGAGATCTCATAGCAGTCTTCCAGTATCTGAAGGGGGCCTACAAGGATGCCAGAGAGGGATTCCTCATCAGGGACTGTAGCAATAGGACAAGGGGTAATGTATTTAAACTTAAAACCAGGGGAAGTTCAGATTAGATATAAGAAAGAAGTTCTTCACTGTGAGGGTGGTGAGGCACTGGAAGAGGTTGCCCAAAGAAGTGGTGAATGCTCCATCCCTGGCAGTGTTCAAGGCCAGGTTGGACAGAACCTTGGGTGACACAGTCTAGTGTGAGGTGTCCCTGCCTGTGGCAGAGGGGTTGGAACTTGATGATCTTAAGGTCCTTTACAACCCTAACCAGTCTCTGAATCTATAATTCCATGTTTTTATGAAGGTCATAGATAAAGCTCTCTGAACTCCTGCACCTTCAACTGAGGTCACTGAACTCTGAAGTTATAATCACATTGGTTTAAATAATCTATGTAAAATACAGAGAACGGTGAGGATTAGGCTACCGATCATTTTTCCAAACCTTTGGATATCATTGAAACCCCATTCATTCCCTCCTAGCTCTGCTCCTCAGAATGGATATGTGTGTGTGTAGGATGTTGCACAGTTTACAGTTTCTTCAGCTGACTCTTCAGGCAATTGCAGCAATGAACAGATTTATCCTGTAACACTCCATGTAACCTTCTCCAGTCTTTTTGACTTTCTCTGACGCACGTTAGTGATCACAGTTAATCAGCCCTGGTTCAGAGGTTGCTGCCTCTAGTTTGATGCTCAGTGGACCTGTGCCACTGACTATATATAATGTATAGTCATTAATTTATTTTTTTTCGTGGTTGGTACACAACTACTCACTTAAATGCATTCATTTCTGGCATGAGTAATCTTACTTTGTGAGGACAAGCAAAACAAAGATTGAACACTTTAACCTGGTGTGTATCATCCATTAGCTGCTCTCCTGTAATAAATCTCCATTTACCTTTGTTTATCCCTTTTTTTCTGAGATATTTTTAGACCAACTTCTTTTTTGCCTTTGATGTCTCTTGCTGTTCATAACTCATTCTGTCCATTTGCTTTTCTAAATTGATTCCTGTGTTCTTGTTTTCTGTATCTACTTGCAGACTCAGTTACGGTTAATCGACTTGCAGAGTTTCATTTTCTTAAAAAGAACTTGTTGCAGACTTACTGCTACACAGTTTTCTTACTGTTTTTCCTTGCTACAGAGAAAATTTGCTTCTTGGGTTTTAATGGTTTTAATGTATTTGCTTTCAGTTATTCTCAGCAGACTTTATTCTTGAGAGACATTCTCAAGAGGCATTACCTTTTGGTTCATTGACCTTCCAAAAGTCGTCTTTCTTCCTTATTCCAAGTCTTTTGTGCTTTTGTGCTTTAGCAACAAGTTACCTCCATTTGTCATTACCACTTTCAAACAAACTACCTTCCCTTTCTGGATTTTCAGCCAGTTCATCCTTGTTTAAAATCAGAAATAGCAGCCTGGCTTCCTCTAGTGACTTCCTCTATTTCCTGAGACAGAAGTTGATTTCATTGTGCTCAGCAAGCTCGATGGACTGTTGGGGGCCTACCAGTTTGCTTTTCCTACTGATAGGTAGCTGAGGTGTATCTGCACAGTAAAATATAGTGTTCTGAAAGAGCAAGCTGAGCTCAATCAGTGCAGCTGTCCTCTGAACTGAGCACGGAGAAGTTGCAATGAGATCTCTTGTTCACATTCCTTCTACTCCTGGCTGGCCTGATCAGCTGCATGCCACCTTCACCAGCATGTAAAGAATATCTGCTGTCCAAGATGACTCTTGTCTCTTTCTTGGGATTGATTTGTGCAGCTGCTTATTCAATTGACAACTGTTGATTAGATCTTAAGACCAAATAGTACCTAGGGAACTCTTTCCTCTGAAATAATGGGCTTTTTGCATGTCCAGGAATGGGACAGTGACTTCCTTCAAGGACACTGACTTCCAACTGGAAGCAAATTCATTGTAAATGCATGGGTTTAGCAACATTTGTTCACAGGCTGAGTCATTTATTTAGGACTTCCACTCCACTTTTCAGCCCCTTAAATTCCTCTCCAAAGTGAACATTTGAAACCTTTTGTCCTTCCTGCACCTCATCCTTGTTAGTATCTTGGTAACCCTCTGAAAATCTTTTGGTCCCTGAGAGTCCCTGCTCAGTCTCTGGTCAACCCACTGCCATTTTTGGCTGTCCTGGATAATCTCCAAACACTGTTCAGGATTCTCGTGATTGTCTTTACCTTCTGCAGTCTCCCAGTCTCACACAGGTTCACCAGAGGTCAGTAGAGTTGAACAGAAATGTCAGGGACCGCTGCCACTGTAGGAGCTGTTTCACAGTTCATACCAATGCTGCAGTGGACGTTGAAGGCATTAATTCTGCGGACTCCACAAGCCATGTTTCCTCTGTCCCAGAGAAATCCAGGTGCCTGCCTCTCTAGGGAAAGTTCTACCTCTTCTTGCAGACAGACAAAGCGTCATCCCACTGCCCAGCTGTGTGGGCAGGCTGCTACCACAAATATTGTCTGCAAAAAGTGCAAAGCTCAGCTTCATGTAGTTCTGACCTGTTAACCACCTTGGTCCCTTATTTCACTTACTTCACTAGGCTGAAGATTTTCATTGCCTTTTCCATTTAACCGCAGCTAAGGTCCATCAGCTGTAACCAATTCTATGATTACCTATAGAGCAAAGACTTGCTGGGTGGTTACCAGCAATAATCTCCAGAACAGCAGTGTTATCAGTCAGCAGTTATGCATTGCAGTGTGGGGTGTTTCTTTCCTAGGATAATATTTTATCTCCTTTTCACCATTTGAATTCTCCCCACTCCACCTTTCAGAGGAGAATGTTTATAGGGACCTTTCTGGCAAGCCATTAGTACCTTCTTGTCTTCTGCATCCAGCCTACTTGATCTTTTCATGGCATAATACCTGTCCCTCAGTTTTCCATCCTGCTGGCAAAAGAAAGGAGAAATAGGTGGAGGTGAACTCCATTCACCAGATACCAAGAGATGCCCCTATCTCATTGCCTGGGGTATGTCACCCACAGAAATCCTCAGTTCTCCTGCAGGGACTCAGTCCTGTTATTTACAAAGCTGGAAAGTACCATACAATCCTTAATTTTTGTTAATTGTACAAACTTTTAAATACCCAATACATATAAGCTAAGTCAACCAAATTGTTCAGTGGGAGTAGTACATAGTTTTCCTACTGATAACCCATTTGCACATCTAGATCGACTATTTGCATGCACAGCACAATATAGTATGACTCAATCTGCTGTTTGGTTTAAATCCTTAGTGACTTGTGCCTTCATTCACAACCAGTAAAAGCAGTAGGATTGCCAGTCTGTAGCATATCAAAACTGATCATTTAAGTGTGTTTGAATGGGAGCAAAGTCTTTGCAGGGAAGTACTGTCTATCACAGCATTTAAAACCTAGAATTACTACCACACTTTCAGTAACACAGTGATTTTCTTTTGCTTATTGTTTGGATAATCTCACAGATTTTGTTTTTCCTCCTGAACTGCTATGAATTCAAGTGTACTTACATTCTTCTCTTATGTTTTCTCTGGCTGTTCTACCTGAGGTCTAAAGCAGGACCTTAGCTGGCTGCCAGATGCCCACTAAGCTGATTTCTTACTCCCCCTCCTGAAATGGGCAGGGGTCTTCCTGATAAATAAGATGAAAATAAGATGAAAAAGGTCATGGGTTGAGATAAAGACAGGGAAACTGTTCATCAGTTACTGTCATGGGCAAACCAGGCTTGACTTAAGGAAATTAATTTATTGCTAGTTAAAGATAGAGTAGGATAGAGAGAAACAAAGATAAAACTAAAACCACCTTCCTCCCCACGTTCTTCCCAGGCTCAACTTCACTCCTTCATTCACAGCTTTTCCATCTCCTTCCCCTAAGCAGTGCAGGGGGACAGGGAATTGTGGTTGCAGTCAGTCCATAATATTTTGCCTCTGCAACTCCTTCGTTTTCATATTCTTACCCTGCTCTGGTGTGGGTCCCCCACAGGGTCACAGGTCCTAACAGAAAACCGGCTCCTGCATGTGGGCTCCTCTCCACAGGCCATTGCTCCTGCCAGGAGCCTGTTCCAGCACAGGCTCTCCACAGGCTGCAGCTTCCCACAGGGCACATCCCACTGCTCCAGTGTGGGGTCCTCTCCATGCTTCATGTAGATATCTGCTCCACCATGGACCTTCATGGGCTGCAGGAGCACAGCCTGCCTCACCATGGTCTTCTCTACAGGCTGCAGGAGAATCTTTGCTGTAGTGCCTGGAGCACCTCCTGCCTCCTTCTTCACTGACCTTGGTGTCTGCAGGGCACTTCCTCTCATGTTTTTCTCATTCCTCTCTCACAGCTGCTGTGCAGTATTTTTTACCCTTTTTTCAATATGTTATCATAAAGTCCCCATGAGCATAGCTGATGGGGCTCAGCTTTGCCCAGCAGTGAGTCCATTTTGGAGTCAGCTGGCACTGGCTTGAGAACAACCCTGGTCTCTTCTCACAGAGATCATTTGTGCAATGCCCCCGCTACCAAAACCTTGCTACCTAAACCCAATAAAAGCAGTGAGATTATGTTTGAAATATTCTGTAAGAGTTGAGGGTCCCCAATTACATATTATATACTACTAAATGCTATAAGATCGGATAGAAACTCTCCAGTGGAGGCATCCTTCCTTCTGCAATGTTTGAAAGCTCGTGTTGCGCACTACCATAGCTATCAGTTGTAAATCATTGTAATAACAATTAGATAAGTGAGTATATATAATCTGGAGGCTTATATTGTGAAATCCTGATTTCCTTGGAGAAAGCAGCCAGCTCCATGACCCAGCCGGATGTGGTGTTAGATAATAAAGCCACCATGAATACACCCCACCTTGAAATGACTAGAATTTAAATAATGTCAGAGGTTATTGATTAACCTGGGGTTGGGTAGGATTTAGCTGCTCTAGTAAAAGTTGAGTGCTCCATCTGTATGCTTCGTTTATTGAAGAGCAGAAGAATTGTATCTTCCATACTCAGGCTAAGCAAAAATGGGCAGTTCACATGTAAGTAGTTATTTAATTTGGATTGTCAAGAATGCAACAATTTGCTGGTTTTATTTTTGTTAATTTTCATTTTAGATGACATTAATACAGCTGCAAATGAAGATTTAAGCTCAAAATCTACTTTAAGTGTGGTTTGGAAACTTGTATGTAGCTGTTAGCATTGCTTAGTTGCAGTACACAAATAATGAAACTGTTATTGTAACAAGTGTTTTAGTGCTTATTGTGGCTTAGTTAAAAAGGGCAGCACTTTAATTTTGAGGTAAAGAGACAATGTGTAGGATGTCATGGGAAAACTAATCTTAGTTTAGCAAATTTATGTTGGAACATTCTGAACACTAAAATAATTCCCTGAAGATGTAGGAAACACTTTCTGTCCCAAAGGCAGACACTTTCAAAATGTGGCTGTTTATCACTGAGTAGCAGGGACAGGGTTAATCTCAAAGTGCAGTGCTCACAGAAGGGCCAGATTGAAATCTATGTGTCACAATTTACTACATCAAATTAACTTGAGTTTCAACTGAGTCAATTTTGGCTAATGTTTGGGTGTTTAATAATAACTATCTAAATCTTCATAAAGATATTTAACCTCAAAACAACCTGATTGTCAAAAGTTTGTGTGTGGTAGCTGTGAATGATAAGTCCTTCTGAAAGTTAAGGAGCTTGTGCTGAAGAAGTTGGGGGGTTTTAGCTCCAATTTAAAAACTAATTAAAGGCAGTATTTATTCAGCAGCACATTTTCTCCTTCAATGCTGACAACCTGCAGTTTTACAGCGTGTATCAATAGAAGGCAGCCTGTTTGCTAATGCAGGCTAATGTTAAATTAGTTTCTCTAAGATTTGTATTATTTTATTACACGACTGTTTTTTTAATTCAAATTCAGCAAGGCCTTGAGAGATGCCAAGCATCTGCTGTTTTTGGACCACCTCTCCAAGACATTTTCTTGGGCACACTGAGCAAGAGACCCTGTGCCATTTGCATAAAGCTCTGGCTACTAAGCCAAGGAGCTTTCTGTCTCCCTATGAAAGGGTGGGTGGTTCCATCCTTTTGTAGACTGTTTGCTTGCATAAGGGGAGAGAAGCGAGCAGTTCAGCAACCTATCTTTTTATAGGAAACAAGGCCAAGGCAGCTTCTGCTGCTCAGCCCCGTGTGTCAACATAAGCACACATTTAGGGTTGTCAGCCGGCATCTCCTCTGACCTTGGAGAGCTTTTCACTGGATAGTACACTGAATGTGGTGTAGAGCAAGCATACTCAATTCAGGTTTAAACTAGCCAGTTGAGGTCTCTCAACTGCATCTCAGGCAGGTTTAGCAGTTGTATGAGCTCCAAGCTGGACTAGGTGGCCTGGATATAGGTGCAGTACAGCAGAGTTGTGCCGTAGGCTTCAGTGCAAAGAGGTGTGAGCCCATGTTGATGAAAATGCCATAATTCAGCCCATGACTCATCTGGGAATTGCATCATTCTGCTTTTGTCCCTAGGAAATTCAAGGTAACCTTGGAGAAATGTTTGCATCTATATCAGAGAACTGCTTCTGAACACCCTGGAAATACTAAGTTCTTAACAGAGCTTTTCAGCTGAAGTTTTTTCTTTCTCCTAATGGTGTGCTTTGCAACCACAGGTTCACAAATGTCTTGTGTATTGTGTTCTTTAAACCTCCAGAGCAAGTCTTACAATCTCTCAGAGGATATACGGAAAACAACCGTAGGGACTACCAGTTTGTCAGCAGATGAGCCAGTAAGCACTTCTCTCGTGAAGGATGAAAGGGGCACAGTGGTGTTGCAGCATCTGTTGCTGTGGTTGATGGTGGCTTTGGGACACACTGCAGTGCGCATAGGCAGCTCCTCTTTCATGGTCAATACTGGCACTAGAAAGCTGGGTAAAACTGGGTGGTTTCATTCGGTTGAATATTGCATCTTTTCCAAAATTTTGTCTGCTTTCAAATTTCGGAAATGAGATTTTTTTGAATAGCCCAAATTCTGCTGTGAGAAATGTAAAACGAAGCAAGCAAGTATTTTATTTGGTTAAATGGATTTAGGCTTTAAACTTTCTTTTATTTTAAAACGTCATTATTAAACGAAGTTTTCACTGAAAGCTAAGCATTTTTCAAAGAAAAGTTTCCATTATGGGGATGTTAAAATGGAACTTTTCACTTTTTGATATGTCATTGAGACATATCAAAACATCTCGTTTTAAAATGGAGCTTTCACCAAAATTAATATCTCTGTGAACATGGTAATTTGAACCAAAATATAAAATTTTACTGAAAAAAAATGTTTTCAACAGAAGATTTCCAACCAGCTCCAAACTGTACCTTTCTCTTAGAAACTGAGCTCTCAATTAAGAGGTGTAACTGATGCAACATTACCACTCCTGCATATTTCCACATGCTTTTTGCTCTCTGAACTCGATCCGGTGGCTTTTTTCCACAATCAATGTTTTTGACTGCACATCCTTAGAGATTTAAAGTCTGTAGTTACTTCTCTGTTTGCAGCCTTGCATCAAGCTTACCTGTACTTCTGCTGTCTTCAAATTACCACAAGGAGAATCAATTCACCTGAAAATCTGGGTAGCTGCTCTGCTGTAACTAAGGTGCTCTGGGGACATTTTGGGAATAACAAAAGTGGTTTTGATGATATGGTGGTTTGAAAAGTTTGATGGATTTTGACTTTTTGTGGATTTGTGTAATTGTTTTTTAATCTTCTGTCTCTAAAGAATACAAGAAGATTCTTCATGCAGTATTCTGTTGTCCTCTGTGATGTTTGTGACTTGAATTAAGCTGGGGGGTGGGTGAGTTCTTTGTTTTTAATTTAAACCACTCTTTCAGATTCTCTGGGATTCTCATTTTAAAGCAGCCCAAACCTTCTGCCAGGGAGGACTCTATAATGTGAGAAGGGGGTGGCAGGTTATTGTGAGCCAGGGTTTGAGAACTTAAAGGTAAAAAAGTAAGTATAACATAGACTAATAGAATCACAGAATGGTTTGGGTTGGAAATGAGCGTAACGATCATCTAGTTCCCCCCCTCTGCCACGGGCAGGGACACCTTCCACTAGACCTGGTTGCTCCAAGACCTGTCCAACCTGGCCTTGAACATTGCCAGGGATGGGGCAGCCACAACTTCCTTGGGCAACCTGTGCCAGTGTCTCACCACTCTCACAGTAAAGAACTGCTTCCTTATATCTAAGCTAAATCTCCCCTGTTTAAACCCATTACCCCTTGTTCTGTTGCTACCATCCCTGATGAAGTGTCTCTCTCCAGCATCCTTGAAGGCCTCCTTCAGATGCTGGAAGGATGCTATGAGATATAACCTGTAAGCATAGGCTTACAAACACCACAACGACCTCTGTGTTGCCTATGGACATTTCTATCCTTGTAGTAGTGTGATAAATATTACTTACCACAGTGTGATTTTATTATCTCATCTCAAAGTTCAACAATTGCTATTTGTTACTTCACTGGGCAAAGCAGTTATTCAGTGACAGTGGATTCTTGTTCAAGTCCCTGGCCATAAGCCCACAGTCTGCAGAAGACAGAAATACCTTCTTGTTCAAAGCACTGGGGAAGAGCTGAACAAGTCAGAATATGCCAGTTTCCAACCATTTTAGTTATCATTATTCCTAATGGCCCAGGATACCAAATGTTTTCCAATCAGGCATTATAGTCAATAAAATAAAAGTAGACAAGTCCACCCCCAGTGTAACAGAGAATTATTCCAGACTTGAAATTCGTGATTTGTCCTAGGTGAATAAAGCCATTTTTTGCCACTTTTGTTTTTCTGATTCTATTTGCAAGACAAGTACTAAAAGGACTTGACTCATGTTTAAACACAGGCATGGTATCTCTGGAGATTTCTAGCATCCTTTTGTGCCTTGGCTTCAGCTGCCACACCAGGGGAGTCAGGTCCCTGTTAGCCCTGTGTCGCATCTGCCAGCCCCATGCAGATGCCAGGTGCTCTGGCACATCCCAAACGTGTCTGTATTTAAGCATCTGGATTGAGCCCCCGGAAGTAAAAGCTGCAGTTTTGCAACTTCAGCATTCCCACTGCATGGTACCTTGGTGGCTAACTCTGATTTTGAAAGTAATCTGTGTTAAGGAGTTCCACCAGCCACAGGAAGGTTTGAACACATTAAAACTGGCCAGTGTAAAATTCAGCTGTGAGAGAACTGCCTCCCCAGCTTACTTTTTTCTCTTAATTGTGGACTTCTCTACATGTTGATTAGTGTGAATAAATGGAATGCATAAAAAATTAGCCGTAAGGTATTATGAGATGGTATTTTACCAGGTACTTGGAAACAGGAGGAGCATTGTTGAAGAGAGGTGGGTTTAATTTTGCCATTTGAGTAACTGTCAGAGCAATTACCTTCACTGTTGCCAGTTGGTTGTAATAGGAAAACGTAAATGCTACTAATTCTATTAGGATCTTGTTGTCACTGTAGTTTAATCTCAGATGTAGAAAATAAGGTTAGTTGCACACCTCCATTTGGAAAGAGTCACTGAGTCATTGCAAAGGCTGTTGAATAATGAAGTCTGATCTACATGACATGCATATATTCTATTATCCATTATTGACTTCATATAGAAATCGGTTTATTCCTCATAGCAACAAACTCACCCAACAGTACATGTTGCTGTTGTACAGCTGTTAGACCTAAAACAGCAGTAAGGATTTGGAAAAGTGACAGCCTGCCTGGTAGATGGCGGGTGGCATTCGGAGACACTGATACCATTCTCTGAGCGGTCCAAGAGGCAGATGGCAATTTTCCAGTTACATATTGTGTTTGACTGGGACAATTACTTGATCAGACAAAAATGACAGGTATGTTCTACGAAACAACAAAGGAAGAAACCTTGTGGTCAGAAGGACACACACAGTCCTTAAGGTAGCATTTGCCAATTGACATACGTCAAATAGGTGTTTAGCAACCCCACCTTTTTATCACCATGGAACAAACCCTGGTGCTTGCTGATACTGCCCCATTGCCAACATGCCACAGCTGTTTGCTTCTGTTTGATTTTAAATCTTAGTGCCCGTCTACCCTGACCTGTGTGCTAAAAGCCTTTACATTTCACATAGATTCCTACCTGAATAATTGAGCCCAGCTGTTTGAATTTCACTGAAGAACTTGTAGAAGAGCGTCTTTTCTCTGATGCAAGGATGATAGGAGACAGTGAACCCACCATTATCTAATGACAGATATCCTCACCCCTGAGCAGCCTTTCCCAGTTAGATGACACCTGACCTTGTGTACTAGTAATTGTTCTTTGTTTCTTTTAGTTCTCCACTGTATTAAAGAGCTCTGATATTTGGAAGCTTTTCTCATGAAATTACCTATACACCAAAATGAAATGGCCTTTGTCTGCTTTTCCACCCTTTCTGATTGAGCTTTCTGAGCAAGTCACCCTCGTATCTCCAAGGAATATTTGCAGCCCTGTGCCAGCCTGGCTAACACAGCCAAGAACAGGGCCTTGCTGCATGGAAAGCAGCCACAGGTCACAGGGCCCATTGCCAGCTTGTGTCAGGGCCCTTGTCCATCCCATGGCAAAGCCAGAAGCTCCCAGTTGAGGGGCAATCCTCTGCCTCCAGGAGTTCTTCCACCCTCAGCTCTGAGGTGAGACATGTCTCCAGGCTCTTTGCCATGGGTGTCAGGCAGGTTGGGTCATACAGCTCAAGATGTTTTTCCTTCTCTCTGTTGATGTTCATTCCAGTCTCAACTGCATTTTTTAACTGACACAAGCAGGAACATGTATTTTCTATTAGGAATGCATAGGTTTAGAATAGGGTGATGTTATTATCTAAGAATAATATACCTTATATAGGGGTTGGAGGCTGTGACTATGCTTGTTAAACTCATACTTTCTGCTATGATCCAAAAATTGACCCAGTTCAAAGGGGCCTAAGGTGTAAAAAAATCTTTATGACTGGCGATGTCTGATTTAGTAAATCAGACTATTGAAGTACAAACATAGCCCCATGCTTTCAGTCCATCTTTGAAGGTAGGTCAGAATCAAAATACAGCAGCCTACTCCCATGTTTGTTCTTACATTTTATTCTTAACACACGGAAAGGCTTAAAAATGAGTGATGAGATTTGGGCTGTGATTAGGACTATCCCTTTGGGTGAAAGTTCAGAGTTTGTTCTGCTAACAGGATGTTACCCTGACAATGTGTGATATACTAGAAGACTAAAACCACAAGATCTAAGACAATATTCCTCCCTTTTCTTTTCGTGCCCAGTACTGTTAGCCTAGTTAACCTTGGATTCCAGTTGCATTATGCTTCATTAAAGGCTTCTGCCAAGATAAATAATTCATTCTGAGTGTACTGATAAAAAATTAATCGTGGGTGCTGATTTGCCAAAAGCTGTCTTCTGTGATCCTAGTATATTAGATACAATTTAACTAATGAGATGAGCACTCCAGTTCCATAATTTATTATGCTAACAAGGTGACTACCTGGTTTGGTACCTTTCTTGGTAGACAGAGAGAATAAATCTTCTTCACACAAAAGAGAAATAGAGAAAATCCTAGAATTGGAAGGCACCTTGAGATGTCAGCTCACTTGTTCATTGCCTACAGCCAGATCAGCTCTGCCCAAACCAGTCCTGACAGCGCTAGCAGTGCTGAGAGGGAGGAGAACTGGTTCATTACTTGGAGAGGAGGTTCCCCGAAGGTTGTTGAGCTGGTGACTCAGTGACTGTGTATGGTGAGAACTGAGAAGTCTCCACGGGCTCCACAGCTTCCTGTCTGTGATGGGTTTTCAGTTTGTTTTTTCTGGCACTCCTGTCCTCACCTTTGGGACATTATGGATCGTTTGGGCCTTGGCTTCTTAAAGAAACAGGATGCAGGACACTGCAGTATGTATATATGTTACCTTCGCTAAAAATATTTGAAACCATTGGGCAATTTTCAGATCAATTTATCAGCAGGATGTTACAATATACAAAAGTATTAGTGTCTGTTACGTTTCTTGAAAATCTTGAGAAGAGGCTGTATTAGAAATCCCTGAACAGAAGACTGAGGCATGAGCTCAACCCTTATAAGACACTAGAGAATCCACACAGTATTGGGCCATTATGCCTGTGCCTGTAACAGGAATTCTGTCTTCAGCTGCAGTAGGCAGTAGAGGCACCAAAGTCAGCCAGGCAGGAGATGTAAATCTATGGGAGACCAGGCAAAGGGGTTTCTGGTGCTCACCTGCTTGGTAGAAAGGACAGCTCAGATTGCCGCACATGGAACTGGCTTATGTCATTCTTTTGAAAACCTCAGTTTCCTCCAGTACATTTTTATAACTTAATTAAACATGTGTGAAGAATAAGAAAACTGGTGAAATACCTGTGGCGTGAGTCTGTTGCTCACCACCAGTAACCACTGGTGATGCCCTCAGGTATGTGAGACATCCACACCAAGTTGACAGATGAGGGTCCAACAGGAGACCACTCATTTCTGACCAGCAGCAGGCAGCTTACCCAGCAGCATCTCTAACCCAAGGGCTATCTAATGGCACGAGATACCTATCTCTGAACAACTGAATACTGCCCTACATTTCATTCCAGACCCTGCTCATGTGCAGGAGTCAGTGCTGTGAAGAGCACGGCTGTGTCAGTCTGCACTTTCCATGTGCTGCCATTGAGACATTGAATATTTATTTCTGTTAAGCCAAAGAAAAATTAATAACAGCAACCAAAGAGAAGCTTGAAATTAGTGATACACTAAGTAAAGCATATAAAATGTACCTGTCAAAAATGAAGACTAGGGTAGGCACTTAACATCCTTGGATCAATCCAGCCTTTTTTAGAGCTCTGCCCACAGCTATCAGACCTGCATCTCAAGTGCTCTGGTCAGCAGCTACACTCCTGCTGACTCTTCCTAGTGATTTGCTTGTAAGGACCTGTGTCTGCATTTATCCATGTGCATTGTCAGCATCGATCTGTGTTAGAACTGCAGTGGGTGAGCACTGTAAGCATCATCCCGAGCAGCTGCCCTTTCTGTTGTTTTCATAGAATCATAGGACACGGAATGGTTTGGATTGGAAGGGCCCTTACAGATCATCTAGTTCCAAACCCCCTGAAGAGACACCTTCTACTAGAGCAGGTGGAAAAGGAAGCCCTGTCCAGTCCCGCCTTCAACACTGCCAAGGGCACATAGCTTAACAAGGGGCAACTTGTGCCAGTGCCTCACTGCCCTCACAGGGAAGAACTTCTTCCTAATATCTAATCTATATCTCCCCTCTGTCAGTTTAAAGCCTTTCCCCCTTGTCCTGTCCCTACCTGCCCTTGTAAAAAGTCCCTCTCCAGATTTCTCTTAGGCCCCCTTCAGCTACTGAAAGACTGCTCTAAGGTCTCCCTTCTCCAGGCTGAACAGCCCCAACTGTCTCAGCCTGTCTTCATGTGGCAGGTGCTCCAGTCCCCTGATCATCAAAGAACAGTCTCCAAATCTTCCTCTAAGCATTGCAGACCATCTTCAACTATAAACTCATCCTACATCTCCTTAAAGTCAAATGTAATTTACAATAGGAAAAACTACTTTACAACAAGGTAGAAGTGTTAATTTTAATTAGTTACACTCTATCCAGTTTAATAGAAATAAGTCCTTGGCAATTCTAGCCAAAGCTGCAAGGGAAAATGATTGCTGTATAGAATATGCTTGAGTGAGGCAAAAACTGTTCAAGCTAAGGAATACTGTTGGCATTAAAAATAAGTGGACGCAGGCCATGAATACAGCTGGGCTGGAAGTGACATTTCTTACCACCAGAACTCTGGTTGCACTGATTAATACAGAAGTATTGGAGAGAAATGTAGAAGAAAACAAAGTGACTGAGTAGAGGGAGCTGGACCATTTTAGGAAAGGAAGTTCCCTTACATCCTATGTTCACCTGCAATATTTATATTCAATCTGTCCTGATATTTCAGACTCCACACCATGCTGTCACCAAAATTGCTACAACACTTGCAAGTCATTAGCCACTCAAATCGAAGATCCAAACTCTAAACCAAGAACTATATTGAAGTGATTCTGCCCATAATTTTAAAAGAAAAAGCCTTACAAGTTAGAAATTGCATTGAACATCAAATTCTTTTATCATTTATCCCTTGCAGGAAAACCCACTTGTCAAAATCTGCAGGGCAGGAAGCAATTCAGTTCTGAGGCAGCTCTCCCTCTCCTGCATGGGAAAGCTGTATCAGTGGAAAACACCAAGGCTGGGACCCAGCAGGTGGTGAATTTTAACCAGGGCTTTCCAGATGACTCAGAAGCTGGCCTTGACAGTCACCCAGAGTATCAGCTTTCCTATCTTAAAGCTGATGCTAGTATTACACACAGTACTATGATATCCCCCAGGCACACCTTTTAATGTTTTACACTGATTTATTTGAAGACGGAGGCTTCAGCAGAGCTGACCCTATAGATTCCTTCGGTGCTTTAAAACAAACATGCCCTGAACATCGTTAAGAAACAGGTGTTCCTTCCCTTCCACGTGATTTTCCCCTGAATTGTGTTTTGTTATTTATGTCTTTATGAATCCTCATAAATCCACAATGTCATTTCAGTTGCTGGTGCTACCATCTTCCTGCCTGTTGCAACTGTGTTACAGACAAACACAACAGCTACACCTAGGAGTTAGAGACTCACTAAAATCTGAGCATAACTGACCAGCCATCAAGGCGTAAGAGAGCAAACCACTCCTCCAAAGTCCTATAATGACATTACAAGGACGAGGTGTGTCTGTGCAGGGCTGGGACAGCAGGAGCTGCATTAGCAGCATTAGTATGATAAAGTGCCACAGCCCAGCACTGCTAGTGTATAAGACAAAGCACAGACCAGCTCCTTAGTTTTCAGTGTTTGCATGGGTGTTTCTGTCCAGGCTGAATGACTGAAAAGTAGGATGAAGCCTTTTTCCTCTCATTTCTCACCAGTGCATCATCTGTCCCTGGTTAGGCGGAAATGACTGTGGAGCAACAGTTCTCAATTCGTATTATTGGAGTGATCTAGAAATAGTGGAGATCTATAAATTAGAATAGTACTTGGATGCTATGAAGTAGTCAAATCTATGTATTTGATATGTTAGCACTTTTCTCTGTATTATATGCTCCAGAACTGATTTTCCAGCTGTTTCCCTGGTCCTTACCCTCACAAAGAAATGCCTTGCAAACAACTCTAGAATAACTTCAGTGCTGGCTGCCTAACAAAGACAGCTGCATCAACTGTGTGAGTGGCCTGAACATAATCTGAAAAGCATGCTAACACAATAAATAACAATATTTTAATGTCACCATCATTTACTTTATTCAGGTATGGTACCCTGTTCCTGCAAATAGCTTTCCACATTGCTCAGGGGAAGGCAGGGATACTGTCTCTCCAGCTTACAGTGTCCTTTGGGATTGCTCCAGAGGGCATGACACAGATGCAAGTAGTGATTAGGAGCACATTAGCCAACATAGTGGTAACTCCGACAATACTACCAAGTATATGTTAAAGTATGGACTGAAGTGTTGCAAAATAATTTGCATGTTAAACTTAGTATTACAGAGAGGGGAAAACCATGCTGGCACCACTGCTGTCTGCAGGACATGCTCAATTGAACAGCAGTACAGCATCCTCCTGAATGCTACTCCATGATGCTCATTGAATCCACCACATGTTGAGGAGCACCTGGACCACACTCCTTTTGTCAACACCAGCCTGTGCAGCTCTCCAGCACAGAGGCCCATTGTGCATTCAGTATTTGCATCCTAGGTGTATATCCAGAGTAAACTTCTGTTGTATTGTGGGATCCCATTATTGTCTTCCCCCCAGATTCGTCACCCACTGAGTCTGGTTAGCTGTCATTGTTTGTTTTGGCATTACAGAGAACAAAGGTGGGGTTTATTCTCATTAGAATGATAATGAGGGTGTAGTAATCAGAAAAGGAGGAAATTAGAGCTGCTTAATTTTCAAGCATGTTGTGCAAAAAATGATCTTTTGTACATGATTCTATCAAAGGAGAAGCATGGACAGCCTATCATAATAGAAAAATGGGAATGCAGTTCATTCTGGATAACGGCAGTGATCAGTGCATCCATTTTCTAACTTCGTTCTTTTCCCCTTCCTGTTTGACAAAATTCCTGAGAAATTTGAAGACTATTTTTTTTTTATTTTAATTTTTATTTTTTAAGACTTTTTTTTTTATTTTAAATAAAATCTTCCCTTATAAAATATTATTTATATGCATCTATTTCCACCTTGTTTGAAAGGTGTAGAGAAGTGTGTGTGTTGAGCATACAGTAGGGTACACGTTTATAAGCAACATTTGTGGTAATGATGTGACAATGAAAGTGTGACCTTGTATGCTAGAGGCGAAGAGGAATTATTGCATTGTTGTTGTACCTTACTAGTTGCTATTGCTGTAAAAGTAACTTCCAATTTCAGTGGATGGCTGCAGTACAGCAGCTGCCACTAGCAGTAAGTTGTATCCTCGCTGCTAACCGCATTAGAAAAGCCGGGTACCTAAATGGTCTTTATCACAAAGGTACATTGGTAAAGCAGTGTAGGGACTAGATTTGCGTCTTCTCCTTCAGAAAAGACCCTTTGTCTTTTGACAGGGGATTCCTTTATTCAGAGCTGTAGTTCTTCCACCAGAGCTAGTAGATCAGCATGAAACTTTTGATGAATACTTTTGATGAAATAGCAGACTTCCAGGCTATAGCTATACTTGTAAATAAAACAGTCCTCTGGCCAGATGGGTACATGGCAGAGGTCGGCCCACAGCCATATGATGAAATTCTCTTTATCCCACAAGCAGAATGATCTTATGCCTAATGTCTTTCAGGAATTGCCTCTGCCCTGTCAGGTCCCCAAAGACAAGGAGGTTAATCAGCCATTTAACCTTTTCTTTTCTTCAGAAGGCTGGTGGCATTTTCAGAAGGGCATTTAAGCTCTTTTGAAGGAGGATATCAGAAGGACTTCCATGCCCTAGGGTATCATAATCCTTAATTAACAGTGGTGATGTCAGCACCTGGCAGCCCTGCAAAGCATGTAGCCTGACCCACATGTTGCTATTTGAATGGAAATGCCAAAGCACTTGCAGTGCCTACTTAGACCCCACAAGTCTGTGGTGTGCATATAGTTAGTTCTACTTGATTTAAGAGCCTAGGACCTATTTTCAGTATTATTTTAGAGTTTAGGCATTTAAAAGATCTGATTCATCATATTACAGGTGTTGAGAATGCTGCTGAGATATTGAGAAATATCTGAGATATTTCTACCCTTGTCTGAGAAACAGCAGAATAGAGAGTATGACAGCATTTCAGCTCTTGTGATTCACAGTTTGTCAGATTAGTAGGAGCAGGCATGGTTTTCTGTTTACATTGATATGTCAGGCTGTAAACTGCCACTGCCCTGTGGACTCTGAGTTATTGTCCTGGATAGATTTAGCGCAAGGTAACCACGTATTTTGCCAAAATAAAAACTCAACAACTTTATCACCCTATATATCTCCAATTATCTTGTTTGCATGAATGCATCAATGCAAGATGGGTTTGCAGGACCAGTTTTTATTCAGCTGATTTGGGACTGTAAGCTCCTAATACTTAGAAATTACTGCAGAGACCGGGCCTGGTTCTGTACACATCTGATAAGGCATTTATATTGGCCTATTGTTAAAGTAGTACAAACAAATAATATTTGATTTGGCATTAAGATGCTTAGTATGAAGATATTACCTTTAAATTGTTTGAACAAGCCTGAACTGGCAGAACAAAGTTATATAGGATCAGCACAGTGTGTCATGTGGTGACAACTATTTGTGGACCCATTTTAGGAGCCCTAGTTACAGACACAGTATTTCATCAAGCCCAGTGTGAACTTCATGGTTTAGATAATGGGAACAAAGATCAAGCAAGAACCAGGCCCAAACTGCTGTCATTCAGACTAATGCAAAATTGTTTCCCATGTGTCTGTTGTGCCTCTGTTTTCCTAGTCAACCAATAAACACCATCACCATGGTTTTGATGCAGACCGAGATGCCAAGAAAATACATAGTGCCTGCAAAGGAGCAGGTAAGAAAGCTCTTGTTCTGTATACAAAGGTCAATTCAATATTATAAAAAGCATATACATAATCTTAGGGCAAACCAACTGTTCCAGTTTCTGTATGCTTTCTGTCACCTAGTTACTCAAAGAACATGCACACCCATGAAGTTTTATATGATTAAGATATATGGGAAGGGAAACCAGTTTGTTCTTCAGATACTGGTAAGATCTAGTCTGTTCATTGCTTGGCTGCAGGGGATTAGGGTAAACATGATATTTGCTCCCTGCAATAGGAACATCAAGCTAAGACTCTTAAGACAGTCATGGGGTCTAGCCAGTCAGATCAGATTAAGGTCATGGCTATATGTCCTTTCCCAGGCCTTCAAGGACCCATAGAAATACCACCACTTCCATATGTTCGTCAGAGCTTACTGCAACTCCATCAGCTCAAAGGAACATATGGTGTGAGAATCTACACCAATGATTTTTAACCAAGAATACTGGCTTCCACCATCTTCTAAAGTAGTTTGAAGTTGGCTGACAGTGCACTGATGTGAATGAGGAATGCATAGTGTTCATGGAATCCTCAGGTGCACAGAGGTGACAATGTCCAGCAGAGGAAGAACAGCCAGGCAGCACTCGAGAGCAGAAAGTTACTAATTCACTTCAGGCATTTGCACAGTAAACATGTATTTAAGCCTTTCTTCCTGGTATAGCACTGACATTCAATCAGCTAATTAAGTGCTGAACTGTTCCTGTCCTATCAACTGAGCCCTCTCCAGACAGTTCCCCAGAGGACTATCCTACTGAGGGTTTCACCCCACATTGTCAGGTACGAGTGCTTTTCCTTCTAAAATTGAACCATGCCTTCTCCCTTGGTTCCAAGCAGGGAGAACTGGGCAAGATGCCCTAAGCTTGTCCTGTAAATACCTGGTGGTGACATGCAGGAATGGAAACATATCGGCTGTTGCTGAATGCCAATATCATTTGTATTTTTATTGTCTGTAGTTCCTTGGAAACTCTTGTTAGTCCCTGCTCCTGAGAGCCTGAGGTGAGGCATGGCATAAAGCCCAGTAGGTGGATGCACAGCATAGATGGAAGAGCACATAGAGAGCATGGGGCAGTGTCCACCAATGTGACATGCATGGATCAGCTGACCTCGCATAGGGCTTGATGCCTTTCATCTGCCATCTAAATCCTTTATACGTTATGGGCACTTTGGTGATGCTTATCACATACACATTCTGCATTTCAATACTTGTCTTGAAGAAATAATGTGTGAGACAAGCTTCTGGCCATTAGACACAAGTGCACCAGGATACGTGTGTTAGTGCAATAGCTACTGTATTGTATGTTTCAGGCATCCAGGTAACATCACTGCCATCCTGTCCCTTTAGCCACAAACATAACAAATGCCTTCAGGCAGCTTTGTTTAGTGCAAACATCTGTTTATATGGCTGAGGGCAAGAAAAGTGCAACAGCAAGGTCATTGCCTTTAGTAAGCTGTCTCCATCCATTGCTTAAGTTACAACTCAGCGCTGCCTGAGGGCTTTCTCCTGGAGAGTTCAGCTCCCCTGTGTGTTCCCAGGAGATGTAGCAGCTGTGGTGCCCATAACCAGGGCACCCAGTGCTCCTACTTCACTCTCACTTTTGCCAAGCAGAACAGCAGCAGCAGAGTCTCAGACCATGAAAGCTGGTTCCTGCTCCACTTCCTGACTCCATTTAGCACAAAGCACAACCCATTTTGTACAGGCTGTGCATCCAGGCTGTGGGTTAATGAAGCTGATTTAAACCTACCTCAGCCTCTCACCCCACACTGTTCATCCTGCTGTGCCAGCATAGGTGTTCGCACACTTAATGAACGGGATCTGGTTGGTGGCTGATCCCTCGGAACTACTCAAACAAGCTTTGCCACCAAAAATGTATATGTCAGCCCATGGACACTGATTTTAGGAGCAGGTTCTGACCTTCTCAAACAGAAGACTCAATTGCTCTGATGAAATATAAGTGGCATGAAAGGGTGAATTTTATTTTATGGTCTGAACATTGTAGCTGACTACAGTTAAATATATCCTCAAAAGAATCTTAGATGCTGCAAATCGTGACGTTTACACCAGCGGGGATATATGTATAGCGATAGACCTCTCTATAGAGGTCATGTTTCCTCTTCCTCCTGATTCAATAACTCCTGTGCACAACTTCTTTTTCAGGAACTGATGAGAAGAAAATCATTGAAATCTTGTCGAGTCGAACATCAGGGCAGAGACAACAAATAAAAGAGAAATACAAGTCTCTCTATAGCAAGGTATTGTGGAATAAATGGCCTCTCTGTTTCAAACTGTGTACCTGCTAGAAATACAGCCTCCAGGCCTCTGCTTTTGAAAATATCAAGGGCACAGTAGCTTTAAGGAGGACACCATTTACTGTCTGATTCAGCAATGTATTTTATCTCCTAAAATACCAATTGTATTTCTAATCTTAAGCCTCATGTCTTCTTGAAATCAGCTTTAACCAGAGCAGAGCATTTTAATCAAAGCTGACAGAGCTAGAAAATAAATCATAGCTAAAATAAAATATAGTCCAGTTTGGGTTCATCTTCAGCACACTCAGATGAAAGAATTAATGTAAAAGGGAAATTTTAAGTCAGAATTCTTCTCAGACCAAATGCAAATTCAGAGGAACTATTTGATCTCACATCATTGTATTTTTGTTGAGTTTAGTAGATGTGGAGTTGATGTCTTCCAGTGATGAAGTAGAATACGGATTGTGAAACTGAGAAGTCTCATTGGACACTTGATTTCTGGAGGAGGAAATGTAGACTGCCTTAATGATTTTGCATGGAAGAAAAATAAAGCTTCCAATGTATCATTTAGGAAAACAGCTGAATCCTGAAGAGTTTATTATTAAATTGGTATTTTCTTAAGGTCTGCTTGCTCATTAGTCATTAATGTCATCAGTCATTAATAGTTGAGAAGACAGGCAGCACTGAACCTGAAAGCCTTCTATGTATAAAACAGCAAGCATGATAAAAGATGTTGACTACATAAATGGTAGTTCAGTAATGAGGATTAATAAAAATAGGCATTAGAAATGAATAAATGCCATGAGACTTCTCAGTTACACCAGCACGTAGCACCCCTTCTTGCTTGCCTGGGCAGCCTGAATCTCTTGGGAAGGAGCCACAGGTTGTGTACCATTTCACTTTCCTTCTGCCTCATGCAGCAAGATTCACGGTGGGTGTTGAAACTACTGCAACACCAATGTCAGCCTCTGACTTGAGCAGACTGAGTGTTCACTCACAATTGTGTAAGAGGGTATTTGAGAACAATAGATTTAGAGCTGGGCTTCTCGTTTATTGTTCTGAACTTGTCAAGTACTTCCCATACTACAGGAAATGTTAACTGCAGATAAGACTTCAAATAAATCATCAGTAGGCATCCCTCTCAGCATACATACACCAGTGAGCTCTTCTCTGGGTCTTACTAGATTTTGAATTAAGTAGATCATAGCATGGAAGGTTGAGTTACCTATCTATCTGTCTGTCTGTCTATCTATCTATCTATCTATCTATCTATCTACCTTTCTATCTTTTTATCTATCTATTTATTTTGGTGGAAAAAATGCTGATCATGTGGCACCAAAGCATTTCCAGAATCTGATGTTTTTTCCAGTAAGTCAATTTTATCCAAAACTGGAAGAGAAGTTGGGTAGGTTTGATCCATTCTGTTGCAGCTCTTTCAAAGCAGGAACTTGCTGTGTTGTGTTTCAGACTGTTAAGCTTTTAAAAACACTGGGTTGCACCTATTTAAGCAAGTAAGAGAAAACTGGACTGATATCAGTTGGTATTTAAAGGTAGGGCAATCATTTAATCCGAAACAAGAAATCTTAGGGAATTTATTAAAAAAAAAATATATTTAAAAGCTTTTTTATGTTTTTGTCCTTTTTTAATACAGAAGCAGCTTTGGAATCATTAAATTCCAACCCCCCCCCCAAAAAAAAAATAAGAAAACCTTCGATCCCACCTCAGCTTTTGCAGTAACCCTTCTGACTATCCCCACAGGATTTGGAAGAGGTCCTGAAGGGAGAGCTGAGTGGGAATTTTGAGAAGGCTGTGCTGGCTCTGCTGGACCTGCCCTGCGAGTACGAGGCCCGAGAGCTCCGGAAGGCAGTGAAGGGTGCTGGGACGGATGAGTCGCTGCTGATTGAGATTCTCTGCACACGAAGCAATAAGGTTGGGACACCACACATGACCTTCCTTAGGTAGCAGGGCAAAGAGTTCACCAAGAGCATCCCCCTGGGAGGAGGAGAAGGGAATCAGACCAGCTCCTGTGGCTGAAACACTTGTCAGTGGTTGCAGCAGGAAGGTTGCCATACCAGGAGTTAAGAGCAATATTGGATCGTAGAATCATAGAATAGTTTGGGTTGGAAAGGACCTTAAGATCATCAAGTTCCAGCCCCCCTGCCATGAGCAGGGACACCTCACACTAAACCATGTCACCCAAGGCTCTGTCCAGCCTGGCCTTGAACACTGCCAGGGATGGAGCATTCACAACTTCCCTGGGCAACGCATTCCTGCCTCACCATCCTAACAGTAAAGAACTTCCTCCTTACATCCAATCTAAACTTCCACTGTTTAAGTTTGAACCCGTTACCCCCTGTCCATCACTGCAGTCCCTGATGAAGAGTCCCTCCCCAGCATCCTTATAATTCTCATTCCTTCCTTGGTCCTTATTACATCTCCTGTGGATGGCACAGAGGCAACACCGGTGATAGAGAAATCCCCAGGTGCCTGTAAAAGGCTGCTTTGACACTGTTCTAACCATTCAGGTGGCTCCTGCCAGGCATGGGAACGTGATTTTCTTCAAAAAGCCCTTTAGTTTATGCCTAAACACAAATGAAACCAGGGGGACACCTGCATGAGTCAGGCATCCCTCGAAATGCTGTCCTGAACCGGGCTGGGTTTGACCCGTGTCTCTGCACTGCAGTGAGTCCCAGCATGAGAAGGGAATGGGACTTTGGCTTCTCTTGCCTCTATGCCTGCTACACCTCACACAACATGGGAATGGTACTGACTTCCTTAAAGAGGGGGTGTGTTTATTTATTTATTAATGTATGTCTTTATTAAATTCATTCATTTAGTTGTTTATGGTTTTCCCTTATTTGTTTGGTTTATTTACCTAGGAAATTGTAAACGTAAAGGAGGCATACAAGCGGCGTAAGTAGACTTGTCTTTCAAACACCTTCATTTAAAGCCTTTATCACTGGGTGAACACTCACAAAATCTTTTATTCTCCACAGTCTTTGATAGGGATCTAGAATCTGATGTTAAAAGTGACACAAGTGGCTCCCTACGGAAGATATTAGTCACTGTGCTAGAGGTAAGGCTGGAAGCTTTCCTCTTATGCTGGTGCCTGAGAGAGAAGTTTCCTTTATCCTGCCTACCCTGAGTAATCATAATAAGTATTAGCTGGTATTTATAATAATGTAAGTATGATATGGAATATAATAATAAGATAATCATAGTAAGCAAACTGCATTCTTAAGTATAAGAGCCTTCTATCTCTATAGCTTTTAATATATAAAATTTTAAATTATAAAATCATAAGTAATTATATAAATCTGATACTTTGTAGACAACAACATTATTTTATTATTATTTATAGCATGGTAATGGCTAGAATACCCATTCAAGTTCATGGCTTCCTTATGCTGAAGTCTGTCCAAGCCCAGTAAAATCTGATTTTCGTCTCAGCTGAGGATTTTACAATTCTGATAGATACAGAACAAGTAAAAAAGGTTGCTGTTGTGTAGTTTTCTATTCACCAAAAAAAAGCAGATTTCCCATTAGAACACACTTTATTTTAAACCACCTACCTGAAACAAACAAATAGGTTCTTAAAGACACAGTATAACTGGGTAGGATCACACCTAGAAATGCAGCATGGTGGTCAGTCTGATCAGACAGCCCTGAGAATTAAAAGATTCAGTAAGTAGAAACTTTAAAGATCTAACAGACACATCACTGAATACATCAGGGTTAGATTCCCATTCTGGAAAGCACTGATCCAGCTTTCTTCAGGCTCTTGGGGTATACTTTTCAGAGTGACAAATATGTATTATTCATAGCTTATTTTTCTCTCATAGATTAGTCCTTCATATTTGCTACCAGGAATCCCAGTGTAAGTGAATTCTCAGAGTATACAGGTCAGTCAGGAAAACATTTTGCAGTTATCAGGGTATATCCAGCACCATGAAAACCATCAGCACTTCACTGCAGGTACTGGAAACCTTCTGCAGTAGCTGGATGTGATGCACCGGCTGCTTTCCTGAGAAACATCATGGTTTGAGCCCAAGGTGCTGAACATACCCAGTAGCTCAGCCCTTTTGGGGCTGTGTTGGACCATCCTGCCCAGCTCTGTCTGCACATCTCAGCCCCGTTCCCACCCCAGCATCTGGCCACGCATGCTGCCACTTCCCACCAGTGTAGAAATAGCTGAAACAAATGACAGAAAGCAGAAACAAAGAACAAGCTGGGTGAGAAGGGACCTCTAGAGCTCCTCTAGTCCATGCCTCCTCAAATCAAGCCTAGCTCTGAACTCAGATCAGGTTTTCTTCTGACTTTGTGTTCTGCTGTGGACACATGGTGGCTGAAGGGGCAGCAGGAACACCCATGGGATGGCAAGGAACCTTGGGACAAGGGGAATGGACCAGCAGGCCTCGCTGCCACAGGGGAGCATCCACAGGGTATGGTCCATGCCACCCCTGGTAGTCCCTTCCTGCACCAGAGGCATCAGAGTTGCAACCTCATTAGCATCCCAGCATACAGCAAATGAAGCTGGGAGATAAACCTTACCATACAGGCTCCACCTCTAAAGCCAGGAAAGCCACGAGCTGCAGTAAACATGAACACACCATTCAGAGCTGTACCACCAAGCCCCACTGAGCGCCAGTACAAGGCAGTTGTCAGCAGATGGCAGCAAAGCTATAACCAACATACCCGTGAGGCCATCAGCTCACAATCTTCCTTTCCACTGCGAAACGTAACCAGGGCTTGGTCTGTTTTTTTTACGGTCATGTCCTTTCCTGTAGGCAACCCGAGATGAGACCCAAGAGGTCAATGAAGAGCTCGCCGTGCAAGATGCCACAGATCTCTATAAAGTAGGTGCAATTGTGGAAAAGTCCCTGTTTGCCCCAGCCTGTGCAGCAAGAGCAGTCTCGGGGTGACTATATGCACCATGCACAGGGTGATGGCAGTGTAAGAAATGGGCAAGGGGGGCACAGGCTGGAGCTTGGTGGATCAAGGGCTCTGGCTGACTTTTTGTCTCTACTGTGTGTAAACAAGTGCTTCAAAGAAATAACGTGGAATCTTTAAGGCAGGAGAAGGCCGCTGGGGAACAGACGAGCTGGCTTTCAATGTGGTCTTAGCAAAGAGAAGCTATAGCCAGCTGAGAGCTACTTTTCAAGCCTACGAGAAGGTGAGTTATTCTCTTCCGCAAGGGGGGTTGCACAGAGCCTGACATGTAGTTTGCAGACCCTACAATGAGATGTAATGATCTTAAGGGTCTTTGCCAACCCAAATGATTCTATGTAGAGCAGGTGATCCTTCCTTTGCCATTTTAAAACTTCCTGAATGCTTTAAGGATCTTGGAAAACATTTTTATATGAGTGGATCTTGATCTTACGGAAGTAGGGGATAAAAGCTGTGTTTTCTGCCAGTGAAGAGCCTTCACAACCTACACAATATCCAGCCAAAGAAATGTCACCATGTTGTTCCCTTCCCACAGCAGCTTGATACTGGTTGTCCCCACTCCTGCAGGAGGACCAGCAAAGGTCAGGTTCACAAACTCCTGCCCTGAAGCAGGGTTTTGCTTTTCTGGTCTTTTGCTCTCCATCTCCAAAGCAGAGCCTGTCAAGGTCTCTCCTCCTGATTCCCCTGCTTCACACAGTCATATTGGCTGGGCAGAGGCACATCTCCTGCCTCTTTCTCACTGCCTGTGCTGGGCAGACAACCTATGCAGGTATTTTGCTGTCTTCAAACAAAAGGCAATGTAGGCAGCAGGATCCTGTTTGGTTCTTTTCCCTGTGTTACCCACCAGGGGCATCTTACTCTTGCCTGGGCCTCCAGTGAGACCTTCACTGAGACCTCTCGCGTGGAAATGACCCCAGAAATTCAAAGGGGAGATCCAACGACTTCTCCTGCAGTGAGATGGAAGTTCAGCAGTGACATTTATTCCCAGGAGAGTGTGCCCCCTCCAGCCTCTGGCTCACAGTCCTGAACTTCCCAAGGATGACTTGGAGATTCATCAGAAAACTGTAACCCTTGGCACCAAAGATGAAAATCCCCAGTCAAGGCCATATTTAAGTGTCAGCATAATAAGGAACCCATAGTTGGAAAAATATTTGCCGCTTAATCCAAGTTTTGGTTTGTTTCTGGCAGGAGAACAAACCCAGTCACTAACTGATACTCCCTTGGAGTGGCCCAAGCCATGGGGGTTCAGCTAAATGCTCCGATAGCCAAACTACCTTGGCTTTTTGATTCCTAAAACCAAGCAGATCAGGTTGCCCAAACTGATCCACCACATCCTGCCTGGCTGTACTTGAAGTAGAAGTGGGCCAAGATTAGAGCCATGCAAACATCAGTCCTCCTCTGCAGCTGGAAAGATAAATAAGGAAGATGTAAACCAGGTTGGGGGCTCGCAGAACTTAAGCCTCAGTTCTCAGAAGGTACCTTGAACATATACTTCCCAGTTTTGACCTAAAACCATGCAGGGCCAACCCAGTAGGCAAATCAGAGCAAAGTAAAAGCCTTTGAGGCTCATGAATTTCAGGATAAACTGTTTTGAAGTCTGTTTTTCCCCTTTCCTACAGAATAACACAAAAGCTTGGGGACAACTGCAGTGTTTGCAAACTTTCCCTGGGAAGCCAAAGACAATAAGCAACAAAACTTCATAGAGCTGGTAAAGCTCCAAAAATTATCTTCTTTGTATGGGAGCCATCCAGAGCCTTTGATAGAGGTCTTAGAGGAAGCTTGATAACTAAGGGGGTCACTCAAGAAGAAGCTGCAGCTTCTTTGTCCTAGAAGCCCCCAGATACAATGTGACTGATTGATGTAGGTTATCCATCTCTTAACCACTGTGCTTTACTTGGATGCATAGACCTTCTCTTGGTGCCACTGGATCTGTGAGCGCTTATAACAGAGGAGAACTTCCTTTGCCCTTGAATTACTCCCTTAGAAAGGTTCTAAAGGATCTGAATTGGCTTTTTGCCATTGGATCCTAAATTAGATACCGGTTTTATGGCACTAGGATGGCATGTATGGACAGCAGCTCTCATGGCTCCTTTTTGTTGTCCTTGTAGGTGTGTGGGAAGGATATAGAAGAATCCATTAAAAGTGAAACTTCTGGAGATCTTGAGAAGGCTTATCTCACTCTTGGTAAGAAAAACAGTGTCAAGAGCTTTCTTTTCTAGTTCTTGCCATCATCTGACATTGGTTGTGAGGAATCTCTGTATAGCCTGGTGACAGCCATTGAGATAGACCTAAACTGAGCTGTCATATCTGCCAGGAAGAGAAGAGACAGTTTCCAGTAGTGATTTGGACCTCCTGGTTTTAGAATAAAACCTGCTAGACACAACTCTCCATGCAGCTGAATTATTTGCACTCTAACACATGGAGGCCATCTCCAAGCTGCCCCTGAGGCCATGGCTACTCATAACTTCCAGTAGATGCCTGGGCATCGTCAGAAGCATGCTAGCCAGCCACCACAAAATGTACAGGGTCTTCAACAGCAATTTAGCACTGGGAATGACTGTGACAGGCATTTAAGCTTGTGCCCTGGCTCTGGTTATCTTACTGGTATTGCTGTTATCCATCTGGATCGGGGCTCTCCCAGATCTTGCTCCTGTGAGTGAGAAGCTACCACAAGAATAGATGTTCAAGAGGAACTCCAGAAGGGAAGATGCTCATTCTCATTCATTTCATTTTCACTGTGGAATGGCAGAGTACGTGGTGCTGATAATGCCACTGTGTAACACGCTTTCCCCATGGAGAAATGTATGTCCTGTTCAGACTCCAAGACTTCTTGCATACTGATAGGGGACCAGTCAAGATGAAAGCCCTACCAGCTTATATGTCTGAGCATAAACCCTAGATAGTTTCCTGTATTTATTCCTTATTTATTTCCTTCTTGTTGAAGATATATCACAAAGTGTAAATACACAAGTATAATGAAGCCTCTTTCTGTTTTCTATAGTCAGCTGTGCCAAAGACTGCCCAGGTTACTTTGCTACTCTTCTGCACAAGTCAATGAAAGGAGCTGGGACTGATGAAGACACCTTGATTCGCATCCTTGTGACCAGGGCTGAGGTAGGGTACTCTGAGACCTGTCATACCTCACATAAGCTCCGGAAGAAATACAAATGTAGAGGATATGGAGTGGGTCCTGTAGATCATGTGTACAGTCAAGCCATCTCAGCCCAAAGACATCAATGGTCACACTTTTGTACCTAGGCAACTCTAATTTTGATATTACATATATTTCTGTTCTCAAAAGAACTGAAGCAGAAAGCAATTTCAAGTGGAGTCAACCATACCTGGTTAAGACTAACCCACAGGGAAATCTGGCCCCAATAGGATGCGAAAAAGGAAATTCCTAGTTAAGTAATGATAAAGCAGCAGTTCCCAAATTGAGAATTGCCTATGAACATATGTTACCAATTCTCTTTGACTCCAGATGGGAAAACACAGATAGAGAGTAGGGAAGAAAAATAAAGAGCCAAAGGAGATAATTGTCATTTGAAAAAGCACAAAACTGCACAAGACATCTGAGATCTCAAAAACAGTCTTTAAGTCTTCCTTCCTCATAACTTGTGTAGGTTGTCACCCCAGGGCTGTGTCAGTCTTGACACAGAGAAGGAGTTGTTCACAGGGATGAGGAAAGCATATTTCTCAATGATGATAGTGTGAGAAATTAGGCTCCAGGGTAGTCTTTCTGTTGAGGCACGGTCCGATCGTGATAACATTTAATACCCCACAGAGATAAAGATCAGGCCTGTGCTGTGGGTGCCTTTTCACAACAAAGCTCAAGACAAGGCATTTAATTCCCTCCCCATAGTAACCAGAAAATTACTGCTGTGGGTGGAACAAAACTGTCTTTTAGCCACACTGTTGGAAGTGCCTCTTTCCCTGCTTGCCACAATGGAATTGCACTAAGGCTGTGCCTGCACAGCATTGCTGAGCCCAGGGCAGAGGTGCTCCTGGCCACGGGTCTCCAAAATGGGCCCATACCCCTCCTTGTAGCTAGTGTCCCCTCACCACACATCTGACAGAGGCTTACCTCAAACCTGAATGGTAAGCTGAAAGACCTCCAAGATACTTAGAGCTGCTGCTTTGTCCTCTCCTCCTCCCACTGGGTGCAGTGGACCTTGGATCGGACCCCAAGGGTCCTGGTAGAGGCAGCACATATTGCTCAAAGCACATCCCACTCTTCTAAAGAGGCTCTTGATGTCTTCTCAGAGCGACCTGCCAGCAATACAGGAGAAGTTCCAGCAAATGTACAAGAAGTCGTTAGCTGAAGCTGTCCGATCTGATACCTCTGGGGACTTCAGGAAGCTGCTGTTGGCTATTTTGCACTGAAAAGCCATCAGGAATGAAGAGGCATGCTGAGCAGCCACCTCTTGATTAGCTTCCAAAACAGCATTCAAAAAATATGGCATTAGCACAAAGGAAAAAAATCCAATTTATTTTCTTTCCAGCTGGGAAATGTGTTGCCAAGTAATGCTGGACGTGGGGTTTATGTTATGGCTATCTCGCCAAATGTACTTAAGCAATAAAGACGTGTTAAAAAAACCCAGTGTAAATTGACCTCTTTGTGTTTGCATATGTGGAAGAATCCTCTGACATTGTTCCTTCTGGGTGGATTTTTCTGTTTTTCTCTCATTCTGGAGATTATCCCTGTTCTGTCTCCAATCTGATAGGTGCCATGTCATGGCGTTACAATCCTGCCAAGAGAAAATGGATAGCGATTTCCTCTCAGCCCATTATCACAGCTCTTTAAACAACCTGAGGGCTGTGAATTAATGATTTTATTTAGGCCCTGATTAAAGTCCTGCTATCAGTGGGGAAGGTCAGAGTCATTTCCCTGTCTGTGAGTTGCCCTCTCAGCATCATCACCTCCTAAGTTATTCCACGAAGGAGATAAGGACTTGCAGTCCCTGTTGACACCATCCCCTGGGATATGGTGCAGGAGCACAGCTGAGGAAGAGATGGGGCTTCATGAGGTGGATTTGTCAGGCAAGGAAATGTTGTTTCCAGAGAGGCTGACATGGGCCTCAGGACCACTTCATGGTTTCCAAGATCTGTCTGGATAAAAGCCTCAGCAACCTGGTCACACCTCATGGGTCACCCTGCTTTGAGCAGGAGGCAGAACTTGAGACCACCGGAGGTCCTTTCCTCACTGAATTACCCTAAAATCCTATATTGTAGGTGAAAAATAATACAACCCAGCCTGACAAATAAGAGAGATAGAAAAGTCTGTCAAGGAGATGGGCTTGTGAGCATTTCTGTGTGTCTGGCCTCTTCCTCCTTTTGAGTATACCACTCTGCATTGGCGAAGGGTCTTTCAGGCTTAGACCCCCAGAGGTATGGTTGATGGCATCTAATTCCCATTGAAAATAGTATTTCTGAAGCATTGGACCTGTTTCTCCCCATTTGTATCAATGTCACAGCAGCAGCCCCTGGCCATTTAGTTATAATCCATAAAGACGGGGAAGAACAAATGGGAGATGGGAAAGATGGATGGCTTTTAAGGATAATGAACTGTGTGTCACACAGGTATAACAGAATGTTCTGGCATTTTAGATGCCTGACCCTCCTTTGGCACTATTTCTAAACATAAGTAAATAAAAATACGAGGGGCAGATCCTGGACCTGAAATGAACCATCTGATTCTGGATTTGCCTCTATCAAAGGCACTTTAATATTCAGACTCAGAAAGAGCAGAGCAGTGCAGGATCTGCATATCTTCTTGTTGCTGTTGCCGTGGGGCTCATGTAACCAGAGACTATAGAAAGGATAGACAAATAATCTACTTAGGTGTCCAGTGTTCCTGGTGATATTTTATCCTCCAGAGGTCACACCGTGTGTTCAGCGCAAGATAAGCTGTCAGGTACCCATTCTCAATCGATGTAGTTTGGAGTAAAAGCCAGCAGGTGTCTGAAATGCACATGAAGGAGCTGATTTAGGCAAAGGATTCGTTTTAGGATATTCCAACCAGAGTGCCCAAAGCTACGTGAGGGGGTTCTGTGAAACCTCTAGAAGCTCAGCACACTTTAAACCCAGCTATGTCCTTATTTAATGCCAAGCACATAACTTCGGCAGCCAAATGTATTCTTGCCTGAAGACTGTTTTAATTAACACTGGTAGGTCATTCTGACTGAAGAAGGAAGAGCACAACTGCTTTCATCTTAATCTTTCACTCTTTAATTAGTGGTTGGCCTGAAACCAAGCCAGGAGCCCACACATCTTCACACCCACACATACTGGGCCAAAGTCATTATTAAATTACATGCTGTATCTCGCTATCTGTGCACAATACACACAGTGATGGCAGTGACGCTTGTGGGGTTGCTGCATGTCTCCAGTGCTGTAGGGGTAAAACTTGTCCCTGTGTTACAAAAGTGTAGGTTAGAGGTTCAAAATTCAAGTTCAGGTTTCAAGACCAGTGTGTATAGATGTAATCTGTTACCTCGCCTACAAAATCAGAACCAAACCCAGATTCAATCAAGTCTTCAGCTAAGCTTTAGTGCAGAATTAAGTCTCACACCAATGTGATCGACAGCTGTGGTGATAGGGCACTCGGGGAAGTCATGTTTGCTGAACAGCTAGATAGAAAATGAGCAATGCAATAGTTACAGAGGAATGAGAAAGAAGGATCACAAGAGTATTTGGACTTACAGAATAGGAAGAAGACCAGAGAGTTGGTAACTAGTAGCAGCAGAAGAAAGGAGGTTGCATTAGATGAGCTTCCGGAGACTCCCCAGCCCAACCTTCCCATGAGTCTGGGAGAGTTAGGTAGGTTGTGAGCAGGAGACCACACCTGACAGTGCTGCGTGGAATAGTCATTGTATTTCTGTTGCTCGAAGTAACACAAAGGAATTCATCTTATTGTCACAAATGACTGTCCATCCCTTCCCCATATTCACACTGGATTCTTTTTATTTTTCACTGCCTCTGCTACTTGATAGCTTGGGGAGTTTCACTGCTTCAGTGAACCTAGGATGTCAACCAAGGAGCAGGACAGAGTCTAAGGGCTTTTTTCCCAGTCCAATGAAGCAAACAGTAAATCCACACTGAGCAGACAGGACTCGCGGAGGCTGCTTCAGTGAGGAGTATCAGGATGAGTCCAAAACTGGGTGCTGGGAGTGGGGAACCATTTCCTTCATGGGGATCTGGCCCAGACATCACACGTGGAATTAGGTCTCCTGGTGGTGTCATCAGCTGGGTGAGACACATACGTGTTGAGTAGAAAGGTCCCTATCCATGCCATCTCTTGACAGTAATTCGCTAATATAGACGTACCTTTGCTCTTTCAATGCACATAATTATGATATACATTTACCTGCATGTGTAAATGTGCGATACATAAATCTAATAATTCCCCAACACATTAGTCTTCCTTTCTGCTCCTGTATTCTTGCCTTCAGCTTATAATAAGCAAAATGGTGTCAGGTGCCCATCTCACCCTGGTCAGGGTCCACCAACCAAGCCCCACATTGCCAGGGCATGCAGCATCCCAAGCAGTGCTGGCTGGTTTCCCAACCTGGGCTGAAGGCTGTGAGCCAGGCAGCCACCACTGGTGCTTGGGGC